>NW_028136427.1:0-1312853 GCF_964662115.1 Mustela nivalis | reverse complement strand
TTTTCTTCCCCTGACGCGACAGAAGCCTTGCTGAGGAAGCAGTGGCGAAGGGCTGTTTGCTCCAAACCAAAGCCTCTGCGAAAGGACAGCATTCCCCGAGAAATGTTTTGGGGGCTGCTGCTGCGTGCCTGAGCCCCATCTCGCGGAGGGGAGAAACCCGCATACAGCGAAAGCCCCTTTGCCTTGGCATCTCCCCTTGGAAAGCACAGCATTCGTTGGGAAATCAGAGTTGGGTTTGGGGATGCTGCTGCTGCTTGCCTAAGCGAGTCTCCGCAGCATGTTGGAAGATACCCGCATGGAGCGAAATCCTCTTTGCCCTAGCATCCTTTCTGCCTGAGAGAGAAGCATGGTTGCTCACGTCTGTCACCACGCTCCCCAGGAGCAAGTGTGGGTAAGGCACAGCACGCCGCCCCCGGGGATGGAAGGATCCCTTGGCCTTGGGGTCGGGAAACGCTCGGGAAGCAGAATAGCCTGCCGAGGCATGAACAGCAGGCCATGAGAAGACAAGTGTACTCTCCTCCCTGTGGGGAGAGATTGAAGCCTGGCTGCTAAGGAGACATGAGGGGAAGACAAGGGCATGGGTGCGTGATCCACTCTGAGGAAGGAGTCTGGGCAGAAGGCAGGACTGTCCTGTGCCTCTTGTCCCAAGGGGAAAGCATCTCTTTGGCCACCTGTCCCAAGGGCAGACTTGGGCTTGCCAACCAGGTGCCATACCCGGAACTCGCAGAAACAACCCCATAGAGAAACGTGCAGTCAGATGCCATCTTCCACCAAGATATGGCAGCATTGTGGGTGGCCGGGGGTGTGCCGGGGAAAGAGTGGAGACAGTCCCCACGGTTCCCCATCCCAGTGCTCGGGCCCTGTGCAGGCATCCTGTCGCCTCTTCTCTCCTGTGGTGAAGGCACTGGCCTTGACCCCGAGTCTGCCCGAGCGCCGGAGCAAAAGGCAAAGCCTTACCTACGCCAGGAGATGGTAATAGGCATAGAGTGGCTTGCTAGGCCACGCACGCTGCTGCAGGGTTGTGACTGTGTCTGCTTAGATCGGCTTAGCAAGGTGAACCCCGGGCGCGAACTTGGAGCAGGGGGAAACAAGGC
This sequence comes from Mustela nivalis, assembly GCF_964662115.1. Lineage (NCBI taxonomy): Eukaryota > Metazoa > Chordata > Mammalia > Carnivora > Mustelidae > Mustela > Mustela nivalis. Next base: position 1,311,759 of record NW_028136427.1, on the reverse strand, counting down.
CCAAGAGGCACCAGCTCTCCCGCGGCTCTTCTTTCCAGCCGCGACAGAGCAAACGACCAAAGCCTTGCTGAGGAAGCAGCAGCGAAGTGCGGTTTGCGCCAAGCTGAAAACCTCTGCGAAAGCATAGCAGTCGCTGGGAAATCAGAGTCGGTTCTGTGGGATGCTGCCTGCTGCTTGCCGGAGCTAGTCTCCACTGCAGGGTGGAATAAACCCGCATGGAGCGAAATCCTCTTTGCCTGGGCATCCGCTCTGCCTGAGAGAGAAGCGCGGTGGTGCCTGTGGAAAGAGCCTTAAGGAAAGGGACACATCTGTCACTGCAGAGCGAAGGAAGCCGGGCTGCTAAGGAGACACGAGGGGAAGATTAGGGCAGGGGAAAGGCTCCACTCTGAGGAAGGAGTCTGGGCAGAAAGCATGCCTGTCCTGAGCCTTTGGGCCCAAGGAGACAGCAGCTCCTTGGCCACCTGACCGTGGTGGAGCCATGGGCTTGCCACCAGGCGCCTACGCTAAACTTGAGAAACAACTCCCAGAAAGACCTGGCCATCAGATGCCGTCTTCCTCCGGGATGTAGAAGCTTGGAGGAGGCCCGGGTTTTAAGGGGAAGGAGTGGTGACAGTCCCCCAAAGCTCCCTATTCAGTGCACGGGCGGTGTGCAGGGATCCTGTCACCTCTCCTTTCCTGTGGGGAAAGCACAGGCCTAGTCCGCGAGTCGGCCTGAGCGCCAGAGTAAAAGGCCAAGCGATGCCTACACCGGGAGATGGTAGTGTGCATGGAGTGCCATCCTAGGCTAAACGCGCTACTGCACGGTTGTGACTGTGTCTGCGTAGTTCGGCCTGGCAGGGTGAACCCAGGACGCGAACATGGAGCCAGGGAAAGCAAGGCCCAAGAGGCACCAGCTCTCCCGCAGCTCTTCTTCCCTGACGCGACAGAAGCCTTGCTGAGGAAGCAGTGGCGAAGGGCTGTTTGCTCCAAACCAAAGCCTCTGCGAAAGGACAGCATTCCCCGAGAAATGTTTTGGGGGCTGCTGCTGCGTGCCTGAGCCCCATCTCGCGGTGGGAGAAACCCGCATACAGCGAAAGCCCCTTTGCCTTGGCATCTCCCCTTGGAAAGCACAGCATTCGTTGGGAAATCAGAGTTGGGTTTGGGGATGCTGCTGCTGCTTGCCTAAGCGAGTCTCCGCAGCATGTTGGAAGATACCCGCATGGAGCGAAATCCTCTTTGCCCTAGCATCCTTTCTGCCTGAGAGAGAAGCATGGTTGCTCAAGTCTGTCACCACACTTCCCAGGAGCAAGTGTGGGGAAGGCACAGCACGCCGCCCCCGAGGAAGAGAAGGATCCCTTGGCCTTGGGGTCGGGAAACGCTCGGGAACAGGATAGCCTGCCGCGGCACGAAATGCAGGCCGGTGGCCAGACATGTGTCACCCGCTCCCTGTGCGGAGAGATGGAAGCCTGGCTGCTAAGGAGACATGAGGGGACGATTAGGCAGGGGCGCGTGCTCCACTCTAAGGAGTCTGGGCAGACGGCAGGCCTGTCCTGTGCCTCTGTTACCAAGGGGACACCATCTCCTTGGCCACCTGTCCCAACGGCAGACTTGGGCTTGCCACCAGGTGCCATACCCGGAACTCGCAGAAACAACCCCATGGAGAAACGTGCAGTCAGATGCCCTCTTCCACCAAGATGTGGCAGCATTGTGGGTGGCCGGGGTGTGCCGGGGAAAGAGTGGAGACAGTCCCCACTGTTCCCCATCCCAGTGCTCGGGCCTTGTGCAGGGATCCTGTTGCCTCCTCTCTCCTGTGGTGAAGGCACAGGCCTTGACCCCGAGTCTGCCCGAGCGCAAGAGCAAAAGGCAAAGCCTTACCTACGCCAGGAGATGGTAATAGCCATAGAGTGTCATGCTAGGCCACGCACGCTGCTGCAGGGTTGTGACTGTGTCTGCTTAGATCGGCTTAGCAAGGTGAACCCCGGGCGCGAACTTGGAGCCCGGGAAAACAAGGCCCAAGAGGCACCAGCTCTCCCGCGGCTCTTCTTTCCAGCCGCGACAGAGCGAACGACCAAAGCCTTGCTGAGGAAGCAGAAGCGAAGTGCGGTTTGCGCCAAGCTGAAAACCTCTGCGAAAGCATAGCAGTCGCTGGGAAATCAGAGTCGGTTCTGTGGGCTGCTTTTGTTGCTTGCCTTAGCCTAGTATTCGCAGCACGATGGGAAAAACCCGCATAGAGCGAAAGCTTCTTGGCCGGGGCATCCCCTCTGGGAAAGCACAGCATTCTCTGGGAAATCAGAGTCGGGTCTGTGGGATGCTGCCTGCTGCTTGCCGGAGCTAGTCTCCCCTGCACGGTGGAATAAACCCGCATGGGGCGAAATTCTCTTTGCCTGGGCTTCCGCTCTGCCTGAGAGAGAAGCGCGGTGGTGCCTGTGGAAAGAGCCTTAAGGAAAGGGACACATCTGTCACTGCAGAGCGAAGGAAGCCGGGCTGCTAAGGAGACACGAGGGGAAGATTAGGGCAGGGGAAAGGGCTCCACTCTGAGGAAGGAGTCTGGGCAGAAAGCATGCCTGTCCTGAGCCTTTGGGCCCAAGGAGACAGCAGCTCCTTGGCCACCTGACCGTTTTGGAGCCATGGGCTTGCCACCAGGCGCCTACCCTAAACTCGAGAAATAACTCCCAGAAAGACCTGGCCATCAGATGCCATCTTCCTCCGGGATGTAGAAGCTTGGAGGAGGCCCGGGTTTTAAGGGGAAGGAGTGGTGACAGTCCCCCAAAGCTCCCTATTCAGTGCACGGGCGGTGTGCAGGGATCCTGTCACCTCTCCTTTCCTGTCGGGAAAGCACAGGCCTAGTCCGCGAGTCGGCCTGAGCGCCAGAGTAAAAGGCCAAGCGATGTCTACACCGGGAGATGGTAGTGTGCATGGAGTGCCATCCTAGGCTAAGCGCGCTACTGCACGGTTGTGACTGTGTCTGCTTAGTTCGGCCTGTCAGGGTGAACCCAGGACGCGAACATGGAGCCAGAGAAAGCAAGGCCCAAGAGGCACCAGCTCTCCCGCAGCTCTTCTTCCCTGACGCGACAGAAGCCTTGCTGAGGAAGCAGTGGCGAAGGGCTGTTTGCTCCAAACCAAAGCCTCTGCGAAAGGACAGCATTCCCCGAGAAATGTTTTGGGGGCTGCTGCTGCGTGCCTGAGCCCCATCTCGCGGAGGGAGAAACCCGCATACAGCGAAAGCCCCTTTGCCTTGGCATCTCCCCTTGGAAAGCACAGCATTCGTTGGGAAATCAGAGTTGGGTTTGGGGATGCTGCTGCTGCTTGCCTAAGCGAGTCTCCGCAGCATGTTGGAAGATACCCGCATGGAGCGAAATCCTCTTTGCCCTAGCATCCTTTCTGCCTGAGAGAGAAGCATGGTTGCTCACGTCTGTCACCACGCTCCCCAGGAGCAAGTGTGGGTAAGGCACAGCACGCCGCCCCCGGGGATGGAAGGATCCCTTGGCCTTGGGGTCGGGAAACGCTCGGGAAGCAGAATAGCCTGCCGAGGCATGAACAGCAGGCCATGAGAAGACAAGTGTACTCTCCTCCCTGTGGGGAGAGATTGAAGCCTGGCTGCTAAGGAGACATGAGGGGAAGACAAGGGCATGGGTGCGTGATCCACTCTGAGGAAGGAGTCTGGGCAGAAGGCAGGACTGTCCTGTGCCTCTTGTCCCAAGGGGAAAGCATCTCTTTGGCCACCTGTCCCAAGGGCAGACTTGGGCTTGCCAACCAGGTGCCATACCCGGAACTCGCAGAAACAACCCCATAGAGAAACGTGCAGTCAGATGCCATCTTCCACCAAGATATGGCAGCATTGTGGGTGGCCGGGGGTGTGCCGGGGAAAGAGTGGAGACAGTCCCCACGGTTCCCCATCCCAGTGCTCGGGCCCTGTGCAGGCATCCTGTCGCCTCTTCTCTCCTGTGGTGAAGGCACTGGCCTTGACCCCGAGTCTGCCCGAGCGCCGGAGCAAAAGGCAAAGCCTTACCTACGCCAGGAGATGGTAATAGGCATAGAGTATCATGCTAGGCCACGCACGCTGCTGCAGGGTTGTGACTGTGTCTGCTTAGATCGCCTTAGCAAGGTGAACCCCGGGCGCGAACTTGGAGCCCGGGGAAACAAGGCCCAAGAGGCACCAGCTCTCCCGCGGCTCTTCTTTCCAGCCGCGACAGAGCAAACGACCAAAGCCTTGCTGAGGAAGCAGCAGCGAAGTGCGGTTTGCGCCAAGCTGAAAACCTCTGCGAAAGCATAGCAGTCGCTGGGAAATCAGAGTCGGTTCTGTGGGATGCTGCCTGCTGCTTGCCGGAGCTAGTCTCCACTGCAGGGTGGAATAAACCCGCATGGAGCGAAATCCTCTTTGCCTGGGCATCCGCTCTGCCTGAGAGAGAAGCGCGGTGGTGCCTGTGGAAAGAGCCTTAAGGAAAGGGACACATCTGTCACTGCAGAGCGAAGGAAGCCGGGCTGCTAAGGAGACACGAGGGGAAGATTAGGGCAGGGGAAAGGCTCCACTCTGAGGAAGGAGTCTGGGCAGAAAGCATGCCTGTCCTGAGCCTTTGGGCCCAAGGAGACAGCAGCTCCTTGGCCACCTGACCGTGGTGGAGCCATGGGCTTGCCACCAGGCGCCTACGCTAAACTTGAGAAACAACTCCCAGAAAGACCTGGCCATCAGATGCCGTCTTCCTCCGGGATGTAGAAGCTTGGAGGAGGCCCGGGTTTTAAGGGGAAGGAGTGGTGACAGTCCCCCAAAGCTCCCTATTCAGTGCACGGGCGGTGTGCAGGGATCCTGTCACCTCTCCTTTCCTGTGGGGAAAGCACAGGCCTAGTCCGCGAGTCGGCCTGAGCGCCAGAGTAAAAGGCCAAGCGATGCCTACACCGGGAGATGGTAGTGTGCATGGAGTGCCATCCTAGGCTAAACGCGCTACTGCACGGTTGTGACTGTGTCTGCGTAGTTCGGCCTGGCAGGGTGAACCCAGGACGCGAACATGGAGCCAGGGAAAGCAAGGCCCAAGAGGCACCAGCTCTCCCGCAGCTCTTCTTCCCTGACGCGACAGAAGCCTTGCTGAGGAAGCAGTGGCGAAGGGCTGTTTGCTCCAAACCAAAGCCTCTGCGAAAGGACAGCATTCCCCGAGAAATGTTTTGGGGGCTGCTGCTGCGTGCCTGAGCCCCATCTCGCGGTGGGAGAAACCCGCATACAGCGAAAGCCCCTTTGCCTTGGCATCTCCCCTTGGAAAGCACAGCATTCGTTGGGAAATCAGAGTTGGGTTTGGGGATGCTGCTGCTGCTTGCCTAAGCGAGTCTCCGCAGCATGTTGGAAGATACCCGCATGGAGCGAAATCCTCTTTGCCCTAGCATCCTTTCTGCCTGAGAGAGAAGCATGGTTGCTCAAGTCTGTCACCACACTTCCCAGGAGCAAGTGTGGGGAAGGCACAGCACGCCGCCCCCGAGGAAGAGAAGGATCCCTTGGCCTTGGGGTCGGGAAACGCTCGGGAACAGGATAGCCTGCCGCGGCACGAAATGCAGGCCGGTGGCCAGACATGTGTCACCCGCTCCCTGTGCGGAGAGATGGAAGCCTGGCTGCTAAGGAGACATGAGGGGACGATTAGGCAGGGGCGCGTGCTCCACTCTAAGGAGTCTGGGCAGACGGCAGGCCTGTCCTGTGCCTCTGTTACCAAGGGGACACCATCTCCTTGGCCACCTGTCCCAACGGCAGACTTGGGCTTGCCACCAGGTGCCATACCCGGAACTCGCAGAAACAACCCCATGGAGAAACGTGCAGTCAGATGCCCTCTTCCACCAAGATGTGGCAGCATTGTGGGTGGCCGGGGTGTGCCGGGGAAAGAGTGGAGACAGTCCCCACTGTTCCCCATCCCAGTGCTCGGGCCTTGTGCAGGGATCCTGTTGCCTCCTCTCTCCTGTGGTGAAGGCACAGGCCTTGACCCCGAGTCTGCCCGAGCGCAAGAGCAAAAGGCAAAGCCTTACCTACGCCAGGAGATGGTAATAGCCATAGAGTGTCATGCTAGGCCACGCACGCTGCTGCAGGGTTGTGACTGTGTCTGCTTAGATCGGCTTAGCAAGGTGAACCCCGGGCGCGAACTTGGAGCCCGGGAAAACAAGGCCCAAGAGGCACCAGCTCTCCCGCGGCTCTTCTTTCCAGCCGCGACAGAGCGAACGACCAAAGCCTTGCTGAGGAAGCAGAAGCGAAGTGCGGTTTGCGCCAAGCTGAAAACCTCTGCGAAAGCATAGCAGTCGCTGGGAAATCAGAGTCGGTTCTGTGGGCTGCTTTTGTTGCTTGCCTTAGCCTAGTATTCGCAGCACGATGGGAAAAACCCGCATAGAGCGAAAGCTTCTTGGCCGGGGCATCCCCTCTGGGAAAGCACAGCATTCTCTGGGAAATCAGAGTCGGGTCTGTGGGATGCTGCCTGCTGCTTGCCGGAGCTAGTCTCCCCTGCACGGTGGAATAAACCCGCATGGGGCGAAATTCTCTTTGCCTGGGCTTCCGCTCTGCCTGAGAGAGAAGCGCGGTGGTGCCTGTGGAAAGAGCCTTAAGGAAAGGGACACATCTGTCACTGCAGAGCGAAGGAAGCCGGGCTGCTAAGGAGACACGAGGGGAAGATTAGGGCAGGGGAAAGGGCTCCACTCTGAGGAAGGAGTCTGGGCAGAAAGCATGCCTGTCCTGAGCCTTTGGGCCCAAGGAGACAGCAGCTCCTTGGCCACCTGACCGTTTTGGAGCCATGGGCTTGCCACCAGGCGCCTACCCTAAACTCGAGAAATAACTCCCAGAAAGACCTGGCCATCAGATGCCATCTTCCTCCGGGATGTAGAAGCTTGGAGGAGGCCCGGGTTTTAAGGGGAAGGAGTGGTGACAGTCCCCCAAAGCTCCCTATTCAGTGCACGGGCGGTGTGCAGGGATCCTGTCACCTCTCCTTTCCTGTCGGGAAAGCACAGGCCTAGCCCGCGAGTCGGCCTGAGCGCCAGAGTAAAAGGCCAAGCGATGTCTACACCGGGAGATGGTAGTGTGCATGGAGTGCCATCCTAGGCTAAGCGCGCTACTGCACGGTTGTGACTGTGTCTACTTAGTTCGGCCTGGCAGGGTGAACCAAGGACGCGAACATGGAGCCAGAGAAAGCAAGGCCCAAGAGGCACCAGCTCTCCCGCAGCTCTTCTTCCCTGACGCGACAGAAGCCTTGCTGAGGAAGCAGTGGCGAAGGGCTGTTTGCTCCAAACCAAAGCCTCTGCGAAAGGACAGCATTCCCCGAGAAATGTTTTGGGGGCTGCTGCTGCGTGCCTGAGCCCCATCTCGCGGAGGGAGAAACCCGCATACAGCGAAAGCCCCTTTGCCTTGGCATCTCCCCTTGGAAAGCACAGCATTCGTTGGGAAATCAGAGTTGGGTTTGGGGATGCTGCTGCTGCTTGCCTAAGCGAGTCTCCGCAGCATGTTGGAAGATACCCGCATGGAGCGAAATCCTCTTTGCCCTAGCATCCTTTCTGCCTGAGAGAGAAGCATGGTTGCTCACGTCTGTCACCACGCTCCCCAGGAGCAAGTGTGGGTAAGGCACAGCACGCCGCCCCCGGGGATGGAAGGATCCCTTGGCCTTGGGGTCGGGAAACGCTCGGGAAGCAGAATAGCCTGCCGAGGCATGAACAGCAGGCCATGAGAAGACAAGTGTACTCTCCTCCCTGTGGGGAGAGATTGAAGCCTGGCTGCTAAGGAGACATGAGGGGAAGACAAGGGCATGGGTGCGTGATCCACTCTGAGGAAGGAGTCTGGGCAGAAGGCAGGACTGTCCTGTGCCTCTTGTCCCAAGGGGAAAGCATCTCTTTGGCCACCTGTCCCAAGGGCAGACTTGGGCTTGCCAACCAGGTGCCATACCCGGAACTCGCAGAAACAACCCCATAGAGAAACGTGCAGTCAGATGCCATCTTCCACCAAGATATGGCAGCATTGTGGGTGGCCGGGGGTGTGCCGGGGAAAGAGTGGAGACAGTCCCCACGGTTCCCCATCCCAGTGCTCGGGCCCTGTGCAGGCATCCTGTCGCCTCTTCTCTCCTGTGGTGAAGGCACTGGCCTTGACCCCGAGTCTGCCCGAGCGCCGGAGCAAAAGGCAAAGCCTTACCTACGCCAGGAGATGGTAATAGGCATAGAGTATCATGCTAGGCCACGCACGCTGCTGCAGGGTTGTGACTGTGTCTGCTTAGATCGCCTTAGCAAGGTGAACCCCGGGCGCGAACTTGGAGCCCGGGGAAACAAGGCCCAAGAGGCACCAGCTCTCCCGCGGCTCTTCTTTCCAGCCGCGACAGAGCAAACGACCAAAGCCTTGCTGAGGAAGCAGCAGCGAAGTGCGGTTTACGCAAAGCTGAAAACCTCTGCGAAAGCATACCAGTCACTGGGAAATCAGAGTCGGTTCTGTGGGATGCTGCCTGCTGCTTGCTGGAGCTAGTCTCCACTGCACGGTGGAATAAACCCGCATGGAGCGAAATCCTCTTTGCCTGGGCTACCGCTCTGCCTGAGAGAGAAGCGCGGTGGTGCCTGTGGAAAGAGCCTTAGGGAAAGGGACACATCTGTCACTGCAGAGGGAAGGAAGCCGGGCTGCTAAGGAGACACGAGGGGAAGATTAGGGCAGGGGAAAGGGCTCCACTCTGAGGAAGGAGTCTGGGCAGAAAGCATGCCTGTCCTGAGCCTTTGGGCCCAAGGAGACAGCAGCTCCTTGGCCACCTGACCGTGGTGGAGCCATGGGCTTGCCACCAGGCGCCTACCCTAAACTCGAGAAACAACTCCCAGAAAGACCTGGCCATCAGATGCCGTCTTCCTCCGGGATGTAGAAGCGTGGAGGAGGCCCGGGTTTTAAGGGGAAGGAGTGGTGACAGTCCCCCAAAGCTCCCTATTCAGTGCACGGGCGGTGTGCAGGGATCCTGTCACCTCTCCTTTCCTGTGGGGAAAGCACAGGCCTAGTCCGCGAGTCGGCCTGAGCGCCAGAGTAAAAGGCCAAGTGATGCCTACACCGGGAGATGGTAGTGTGCATGGAGTGCCATCCTAGGCTAAGCGCGCTACTGCACGGTTGTGACTGTGTCTGCGTAGTTCGGCCTGGCAGGGTGAACCCAGGACACGAACATGGAGCCAGGGAACGCAAGGCCCAAGAGGCACCAGCTCTCCCGCAGCTCTTCTTCCCTGACGCGACAGAAGCCTTGCTGAGGAAGCAGTGGCGAAGGGCTGTTTGCTCCAAGCAAAGCCTCTGCGAAAGGACAGCATTCCCCGAGAAATGTTTTGGGGGCTGCTGCTGCGTGCCTGAGCCCCATCTCGCGGTGGGAGAAACCCGCATACAGCGAAAGCCCCTTTGCCTTGGCATCTCCCCTTGGAAAGCACAGCATTCGTTGGGAAATCAGAGTTGGGTTTGGGGATGCTGCTGCTGCTTGCCTAAGCGAGTCTCCGCAGCATGTTGGAAGATACCCGCATGGAGCGAAATCCTCTTTGCCCTAGCATCCTTTCTGCCTGAGAGAGAAGCATGGTTGCTCACGTCTGTCACCACGCTCCCCAGGAGCAAGTGTGGGTAAGGCACAGCACGCCGCCCCCGGGGAAGAGAAGGATCCCTTGGCCTTGGGGTCGGGAAACGCTCGGGAAGCAGAATAGCCTGCCGAGGCATGAACAGCAGGCCATGAGAAGACAAGTGTCCTCTCCTCCCTGTGGGGAGAGATTGAAACCTGGCTTCTAAGGAGACATGAGGGGAAGACAAGGGCATGGGTGCGTGCTCCACTCTGAGGAAGGAGTCTGGGCAGAAGGCAGGCCTGTCCTGTGCCTCTTGTCCCAAGGGGAAAGCATCTCTTTGGCCACCTGTCCCAAGGGCAGACTTGGGCTTGCCAACCAGGTGCCATACCCGGAACTCGCAGAAACAACCCCATAGAGAAACGTGCAGTCAGATGCCATCTTCCACCAAGATATGGCAGCATTGTGGGTGGCCGGGGGTGTGCCGGGGAAAGAGTGGAGACAGTCCCCACCGTTCCCTATCCCAGTGCTCGGGCCCTGTGCAGGGATCCTGTCGCCTCTTCTCTCCTGTGTGAAGGCACTGGCCTTGACCCCGAGTCTGCCCGAGCGCCGGAGCAAAAGGCAAAGCCTTACCTACGCCAGGAGATGGTAATAGGCATAGAGTGGCTTGCTAGGCCACGCACGCTGCTGCAGGGTTGTGACTGTGTCTGCTTAGATCGGCTTAGCAAGGTGAACCCCGGGCGCGAACTTGGAGCAGGGGGAAACAAGGCCCAAGAGGCACCAGCTCTCCCGCGGCTCTTCTTTCCAGCCGCGACAGAGCAAACGACCAAAGCCTTGCTGAGGAAGCAGCAGCGAAGTGCGGTTTGCGCCAAGCTGAAAACCTCTGCGAAAGCATAGCAGTCGCTGGGAAATCAGAGTCGGTTCTGTGGGATGCTGCCTGCTGCTTGCCGGAGCTAGTCTCCACTGCACGGTGGAATAAACCCGCATGGAGCGAAATCCTCTTTGCCTGGGCTTCCGCTCTGCCTGAGAGAGAAGCGCGGTGGTGCCTGTGGAAAGAGCCTTAAGGAAAGGGACACATCTGTCACTGCAGAGCGAAGGAAGCCGGGCTGCTAAGGAGACACGAGGGGAAGATTAGGGCAGGGGAAAGGCTCCACTCTGAGGAAGGAGTCTGGGCAGAAAGCATGCCTGTCCTGAGCCTCTGGGCCCAAGGAGACAGCAGCTCCTTGGCCACCTGACCGTGGTGGAGCCATGGGCTTGCCACCAGGCGCCTACGCTAAACTCGAGAAACAACTCCCAGAAAGACCTGGCCATCAGATGCCGTCTTCCTCCGGGATGTAGAAGCTTGGAGGAGGCCCGGGTTTTAAGGGGAAGGAGTGGTGACAGTCCCCCAAAGCTCCCTATTCAGTGCACGGGCGGTGTGCAGGGATCCTGTCACCTCTCCTTTCCTGTGGGGAAAGCACAGGCCTAGTCCGCGAGTCGGCCTGAGCGCCAGAGTAAAAGGCCAAGCGATGCCTACACCGGGAGATGGTAGTGTGCATGGAGTGCCATCCTAGGCTAAACGCGCTACTGCACGGTTGTGACTGTGTCTGCGTAGTTCGGCCTGGCAGGGTGAACCCAGGACGCGAACATGGAGCCAGGGAAAGCAAGGCCCAAGAGGCACCAGCTCTCCCGCAGCTCTTCTTCCCTGACGCGACAGAAGCCTTGCTGAGGAAGCAGTGGCGAAGGGCTGTTTGCTCCAAACCAAAGCCTCTGCGAAAGGACAGCATTCCCCGAGAAATGTTTTGGGGGCTGCTGCTGCGTGCCTGAGCCCCATCTCGCGGAGGGAGAAACCCGCATACAGCGAAAGCCCCTTTGCCTTGGCATCTCCCCTTGGAAAGCACAGCATTCGTTGGGAAATCAGAGTTGGGTTTGGGGATGCTGCTGCTGCTTGCCTAAGCGAGTCTCCGCAGCATGTTGGAAGATACCCGCATGGAGCGAAATCCTCTTTGCCCTAGCATCCTTTCTGCCTGAGAGAGAAGCATGGTTGCTCAAGTCTGTCACCACACTTCCCAGGAGCAAGTGTGGGGAAGGCACAGCACGCCGCCCCCGAGGAAGAGAAGGATCCCTTGGCCTTGGGGTCGGGAAACGCTCGGGAACAGGATAGCCTGCCGCGGCACGAAATGCAGGCCGGTGGCCAGACATGTGTCACCCGCTCCCTGTGCGGAGAGATGGAAGCCTGGCTGCTAAGGAGACATGAGGGGACGATTAGGCAGGGGCGCGTGCTCCACTCTAAGGAGTCTGGGCAGACGGCAGGCCTGTCCTGTGCCTCTGTTACCAAGGGGACACCATCTCCTTGGCCACCTGTCCCAACGGCAGACTTGGGCTTGCCACCAGGTGCCATACCCGGAACTCGCAGAAACAACCCCATGGAGAAATGTGCAGTCAGATGCCCTCTTCCACCAAGATGTGGCAGCATTGTGGGTGGCCGGGGTGTGCCGGGGAAAGAGTGGAGACAGTCCCCACTGTTCCCCATCCCAGTGCTCGGGCCTTGTGCAGGGATCCTGTTGCCTCCTCTCTCCTGTGGTGAAGGCACAGGCCTTGACCCCGAGTCTGCCCGAGCGCAAGAGCAAAAGGCAAAGCCTTACCTACGCCAGGAGATGGTAATAGCCATAGAGTGTCATGCTAGGCCACGCACGCTGCTGCAGGGTTGTGACTGTGTCTGCTTAGATCGGCTTAGCAAGGTGAACCCCGGGCGCGAACTTGGAGCCCGGGAAAACAAGGCCCAAGAGGCACCAGCTATCCCGCGGCTCTTCTTTCCAGCCGCGACAGAGCGAACGACCAAAGCCTTGCTGAGGAAGCAGAAGCGAAGTGCGGTTTGCGCCAAGCTGAAAACCTCTGCGAAAGCATAGCAGTCGCTGGGAAATCAGAGTCGGTTCTGTGGGCTGCTTTTGTTGCTTGCCTTAGCCTAGTATTCGCAGCACGATGGGAAAAACCCGCATAGAGCGAAAGCTTCTTGGCCGGGGCATCCCCTCTGGGAAAGCACAGCATTCTCTGGGAAATCAGAGTCGGGTCTGTGGGATGCTGCCTGCTGCTTGCCGGAGCTAGTCTCCCCTGCACGGTGGAATAAACCCGCATGGGGCGAAATTCTCTTTGCCTGGGCTTCCGCTCTGCCTGAGAGAGAAGCGCGGTGGTGCCTGTGGAAAGAGCCTTAAGGAAAGGGACACATCTGTCACTGCAGAGCGAAGGAAGCCGGGCTGCTAAGGAGACACGAGGGGAAGATTAGGGCAGGGGAAAGGCTCCACTCTGAGGAAGGAGTCTGGGCAGAAAGCATGCCTGTCCTGAGCCTTTGGGCCCAAGGAGACAGCAGCTCCTTGGCCACCTGACCGTTTTGGAGCCATGGGCTTGCCACCAGGCGCCTACCCTAAACTCGAGAAATAACTCCCAGAAAGACCTGGCCATCAGATGCCGTCTTCCTCCGGGATGTAGAAGCTTGGAGGAGGCCCGGGTTTTAAGGGGAAGGAGTGGTGACAGTCCCCCAAAGCTCCCTATTCAGTGCACGGGCGGTGTGCAGGGATCCTGTCACCTCTCCTTTCCTGTGGGGAAAGCACAGGCCTAGTCCGCGAGTCGGCCTGAGCGCCAGAGTAAAAGGCCAAGCGATGCCTACACCGGGAGATGGTAGTGTGCATGGAGTGCCATCCTAGGCTAAGCGCGCTACTGCACGGTTGTGACTGTGTCTGCTTAGTTCGGCCTGTCAGGGTGAACCCAGGACGCGAACATGGAGCCAGAGAAAGCAAGGCCCAAGAGGCACCAGCTCTCCCGCAGCTCTTCTTCCCTGACGCGACAGAAGCCTTGCTGAGGAAGCAGTGGCGAAGGGCTGTTTGCTCCAAACCAAAGCCTCTGCGAAAGGACAGCATTCCCCGAGAAATGTTTTGGGGGCTGCTGCTGCGTGCCTGAGCCCCATCTCGCGGAGGGAGAAACCCGCATACAGCGAAAGCCCCTTTGCCTTGGCATCTCCCCTTGGAAAGCACAGCATTCGTTGGGAAATCAGAGTTGGGTTTGGGGATGCTGCTGCTGCTTGCCTAAGCGAGTCTCCGCAGCATGTTGGAAGATACCCGCATGGAGCGAAATCCTCTTTGCCCTAGCATCCTTTCTGCCTGAGAGAGAAGCATGGTTGCTCACGTCTGTCACCACGCTCCCCAGGAGCAAGTGTGGGTAAGGCACAGCACGCCGCCCCCGGGGATGGAAGGATCCCTTGGCCTTGGGGTCGGGAAACGCTCGGGAAGCAGAATAGCCTGCCGAGGCATGAACAGCAGGCCATGAGAAGACAAGTGTACTCTCCTCCCTGTGGGGAGAGATTGAAGCCTGGCTGCTAAGGAGACATGAGGGGAAGACAAGGGCATGGGTGCGTGATCCACTCTGAGGAAGGAGTCTGGGCAGAAGGCAGGACTGTCCTGTGCCTCTTGTCCCAAGGGGAAAGCATCTCTTTGGCCACCTGTCCCAAGGGCAGACTTGGGCTTGCCAACCAGGTGCCATACCCGGAACTCGCAGAAACAACCCCATAGAGAAACGTGCAGTCAGATGCCATCTTCCACCAAGATATGGCAGCATTGTGGGTGGCCGGGGGTGTGCCGGGGAAAGAGTGGAGACAGTCCCCACGGTTCCCCATCCCAGTGCTCGGGCCCTGTGCAGGCATCCTGTCGCCTCTTCTCTCCTGTGGTGAAGGCACTGGCCTTGACCCCGAGTCTGCCCGAGCGCCGGAGCAAAAGGCAAAGCCTTACCTACGCCAGGAGATGGTAATAGGCATAGAGTATCATGCTAGGCCACGCACGCTGCTGCAGGGTTGTGACTGTGTCTGCTTAGATCGCCTTAGCAAGGTGAACCCCGGGCGCGAACTTGGAGCCCGGGGAAACAAGGCCCAAGAGGCACCAGCTCTCCCGCGGCTCTTCTTTCCAGCCGCGACAGAGCGAACGACCAAAGCCTTGCTGAGGAAGCAGCAGCGAAGTGCGGTTTACGCAAAGCTGAAAACCTCTGCGAAAGCATACCAGTCACTGGGAAATCAGAGTCGGTTCTGTGGGATGCTGCCTGCTGCTTGCTGGAGCTAGTCTCCACTGCACGGTGGAATAAACCCGCATGGAGCGAAATCCTCTTTGCCTGGGCTACCGCTCTGCCTGAGAGAGAAGCGCGGTGGTGCCTGTGGAAAGAGCCTTAGGGAAAGGGACACATCTGTCACTGCAGAGCGAAGGAAGCCGGGCTGCTAAGGAGACACGAGGGGAAGATTAGGGCAGGGGAAAGGGCTCCAATCTGAGGAAGGAGTCTGGGCAGAAAGCATGCCTGTCCTGAGCCTTTGGGCCCAAGGAGACAGCAGCTCCTTGGCCACCTGACCGTGGTGGAGCCATGGGCTTGCCACCAGGCGCCTACCCTAAACTCGAGAAACAACTCCCAGAAAGACCTGGCCATCAGATGCCGTCTTCCTCCGGGATGTAGAAGCTTGGAGGAGGCCCGGGTTTTAAGGGGAAGGAGTGGTGACAGTCCCCCAAAGCTCCCTATTCAGTGCACGGGCGGTGTGCAGGGATCCTGTCACCTCTCCTTTCCTGTGGGGAAAGCACAGGCCTAGCCCGCGAGTCGGCCTGAGCGCCAGAGTAAAAGGCCAAGCGATGCCTACACCGGGAGATGGTAGTGTGCATGGAGTGCCATCCTAGGCTAAGCGCGCTACTGCACGGTTGTGACTGTGTCTGCGTAGTTCGGCCTGGCAGGGTGAACCCAGGACGCGAACATGGAGCCAGGGAAGGCAAGGCCCAAGAGGCACCAGCTCTCCCGCAGCTCTTCTTCCCTGACGCGACAGAAGCCTTGCTGAGGAAGCAGTGGCGAAGGGCTGTTTGCTCCAAACCAAAGCCTCTGCGAAAGGACAGCATTCCCCGAGAAATGTTTTGGGGGCTGCTGCTGCGTGCCTGAGCCCCATCTCGCGGTGGGAGAAACCCGCATACAGCGAAAGCCCCTTTGCCTTGGCATCTCCCCTTGGAAAGCACAGCATTCGTTGGGAAATCAGAGTTGGGTTTGGGGATGCTGCTGCTGCTTGCCTAAGCGAGTCTCCGCAGCATGTTGGAAGATACCCGCATGGAGCGAAATCCTCTTTGCCCTAGCATCCTTTCTGCCTGAGAGAGAAGCATGGTTGCTCACGTCTGTCACCACGCTCCCCAGGAGCAAGTGTGGGTAAGGCACAGCACGCCGCCCCCGGGGAAGAGAAGGATCCCTTGGCCTTGGGGTCTGGAAACGCTCGGGAAGCAGAATAGCCTGCCGAGGCATGAACAGCAGGCCATGAGAAGACAAGTGTCCTCTCCTCCCTGTGGGGAGAGATTGAAGCCTGGCTTCTAAGGAGACATGAGGGGAAGACAAGGGCATGGGTGCGTGCTCCACTCTGAGGAAGGAGTCTGGGCAGAAGGCAGGCCTGTCCTGTGCCTCTTGTCCCAAGGGGAAAGCATCTCTTTGGCCACCTGTCCCAAGGGCAGACTTGGGCTTGCCAACCAGGTGCCATACCCGGAACTCGCAGAAACAACCCCATAGAGAAACGTGCAGTCAGATGCCATCTTCCACCAAGATATGGCAGCATTGTGGGTGGCCGGGGGTGTGCCGGGGAAAGAGTGGAGACAGTCCCCACCGTTCCCTATCCCAGTGCTCGGGCCCTGTGCAGGGATCCTGTCGCCTCTTCTCTCCTGTGGTGAAGGCACTGGCCTTGACCCCGAGTCTGCCCGAGCGCCGGAGCAAAAGGCAAAGCCTTACCTACGCCAGGAGATGGTAATAGGCATAGAGTGGCTTGCTAGGCCACGCACGCTGCTGCAGGGTTGTGACTGTGTCTGCTTAGATCGGCTTAGCAAGGTGAACCCCGGGCGCGAACTTGGAGCAGGGGGAAACAAGGCCCAAGAGGCACCAGCTCTCCCGCGGCTCTTCTTTCCAGCCGCGACAGAGCAAACGACCAAAGCCTTGCTGAGGAAGCAGCAGCGAAGTGCGGTTTGCGCCAAGCTGAAAACCTCTGCGAAAGCATAGCAGTCGCTGGGAAATCAGAGTCGGTTCTGTGGGATGCTGCCTGCTGCTTGCCGGAGCTAGTCTCCACTGCACGGTGGAATAAACCCGCATGGAGCGAAATCCTCTTTGCCTGGGCTTCCGCTCTGCCTGAGAGAGAAGCGCGGTGGTGCCTGTGGAAAGAGCCTTAAGGAAAGGGACACATCTGTCACTGCAGAGCGAAGGAAGCCGGGCTGCTAAGGAGACACGAGGGGAAGATTAGGGCAGGGGAAAGGCTCCACTCTGAGGAAGGAGTCTGGGCAGAAAGCATGCCTGTCCTGAGCCTTTGGGCCCAAGGAGACAGCAGCTCCTTGGCCACCTGACCGTGGTGGAGCCATGGGCTTGCCACCAGGCGCCTACGCTAAACTCGAGAAACAACTCCCAGAAAGACCTGGCCATCAGATGCCGTCTTCCTCCGGGATGTAGAAGCTTGGAGGAGGCCCGGGTTTTAAGGGGAAGGAGTGGTGACAGTCCCCCAAAGCTCCCTATTCAGTGCACGGGCGGTGTGCAGGGATCCTGTCACCTCTCCTTTCCTGTGGGGAAAGCACAGGCCTAGTCCGCGAGTCGGCCTGAGCGCCAGAGTAAAAGGCCAAGCGATGCCTACACCGGGAGATGGTAGTGTGCATGGAGTGCCATCCTAGGCTAAACGCGCTACTGCACGGTTGTGACTGTGTCTGCGTAGTTCGGCCTGGCAGGGTGAACCCAGGACGCGAACATGGAGCCAGGGAAAGCAAGGCCCAAGAGGCACCAGCTCTCCCGCAGCTCTTCTTCCCTGACGCGACAGAAGCCTTGCTGAGGAAGCAGTGGCGAAGGGCTGTTTGCTCCAAACCAAAGCCTCTGCGAAAGGACAGCATTCCCCGAGAAATGTTTTGGGGGCTGCTGCTGCGTGCCTGAGCCCCATCTCGCGGTGGGAGAAACCCGCATACAGCGAAAGCCCCTTTGCCTTGGCATCTCCCCTTGGAAAGCACAGCATTCGTTGGGAAATCAGAGTTGGGTTTGGGGATGCTGCTGCTGCTTGCCTAAGCGAGTCTCCGCAGCATGTTGGAAGATACCCGCATGGAGCGAAATCCTCTTTGCCCTAGCATCCTTTCTGCCTGAGAGAGAAGCATGGTTGCTCAAGTCTGTCACCACACTTCCCAGGAGCAAGTGTGGGGAAGGCACAGCACGCCGCCCCCGAGGAAGAGAAGGATCCCTTGGCCTTGGGGTCGGGAAACGCTCGGGAACAGGATAGCCTGCCGCGGCACGAAATGCAGGCCGGTGGCCAGACATGTGTCACCCGCTCCCTGTGCGGAGAGATGGAAGCCTGGCTGCTAAGGAGACATGAGGGGACGATTAGGCAGGGGCGCGTGCTCCACTCTAAGGAGTCTGGGCAGACGGCAGGCCTGTCCTGTGCCTCTGTTACCAAGGGGACACCATCTCCTTGGCCACCTGTCCCAACGGCAGACTTGGGCTTGCCACCAGGTGCCATACCCGGAACTCGCAGAAACAACCCCATGGAGAAATGTGCAGTCAGATGCCCTCTTCCACCAAGATGTGGCAGCATTGTGGGTGGCCGGGGTGTGCCGGGGAAAGAGTGGAGACAGTCCCCACTGTTCCCCATCCCAGTGCTCGGGCCTTGTGCAGGGATCCTGTTGCCTCCTCTCTCCTGTGGTGAAGGCACAGGCCTTGACCCCGAGTCTGCCCGAGCGCAAGAGCAAAAGGCAAAGCCTTACCTACGCCAGGAGATGGTAATAGCCATAGAGTGTCATGCTAGGCCACGCACGCTGCTGCAGGGTTGTGACTGTGTCTGCTTAGATCGGCTTAGCAAGGTGAACCCCGGGCGCGAACTTGGAGCCCGGGAAAACAAGGCCCAAGAGGCACCAGCTATCCCGCGGCTCTTCTTTCCAGCCGCGACAGAGCGAACGACCAAAGCCTTGCTGAGGAAGCAGAAGCGAAGTGCGGTTTGCGCCAAGCTGAAAACCTCTGCGAAAGCATAGCAGTCGCTGGGAAATCAGAGTCGGTTCTGTGGGCTGCTTTTGTTGCTTGCCTTAGCCTAGTATTCGCAGCACGATGGGAAAAACCCGCATAGAGCGAAAGCTTCTTGGCCGGGGCATCCCCTCTGGGAAAGCACAGCATTCTCTGGGAAATCAGAGTCGGGTCTGTGGGATGCTGCCTGCTGCTTGCCGGAGCTAGTCTCCCCTGCACGGTGGAATAAACCCGCATGGGGCGAAATTCTCTTTGCCTGGGCTTCCGCTCTGCCTGAGAGAGAAGCGCGGTGGTGCCTGTGGAAAGAGCCTTAAGGAAAGGGACACATCTGTCACTGCAGAGCGAAGGAAGCCGGGCTGCTAAGGAGACACGAGGGGAAGATTAGGGCAGGGGAAAGGGCTCCACTCTGAGGAAGGAGTCTGGGCAGAAAGCATGCCTGTCCTGAGCCTTTGGGCCCAAGGAGACAGCAGCTCCTTGGCCACCTGACCGTTTTGGAGCCATGGGCTTGCCACCAGGCGCCTACCCTAAACTCGAGAAATAACTCCCAGAAAGACCTGGCCATCAGATGCCGTCTTCCTCCGGGATGTAGAAGCTTGGAGGAGGCCCGGGTTTTAAGGGGAAGGAGTGGTGACAGTCCCCCAAAGCTCCCTATTCAGTGCACGGGCGGTGTGCAGGGATCCTGTCACCTCTCCTTTCCTGTCGGGAAAGCACAGGAATAGTCCGCGAGTCGGCCTGAGCGCCAGAGTAAAAGGCCAAGCGATGTCTACACCGGGAGATGGTAGTGTGCATGGAGTGCCATCCTAGGCTAAGCGCGCTACTGCACGGTTGTGACTGTGTCTGCTTAGTTCGGCCTGTCAGGGTGAACCCAGGACGCGAACATGGAGCCAGAGAAAGCAAGGCCCAAGAGGCACCAGCTCTCCCGCAGCTCTTCTTCCCTGACGCGACAGAAGCCTTGCTGAGGAAGCAGTGGCGAAGGGCTGTTTGCTCCAAACCAAAGCCTCTGCGAAAGGACAGCATTCCCCGAGAAATGTTTTGGGGGCTGCTGCTGCGTGCCTGAGCCCCATCTCGCGGAGGGAGAAACCCGCATACAGCGAAAGCCCCTTTGCCTTGGCATCTCCCCTTGGAAAGCACAGCATTCGTTGGGAAATCAGAGTTGGGTTTGGGGATGCTGCTGCTGCTTGCCTCAGCGAGTCTCCGCAGCATGTTGGAAGATACCCGCATGGAGCGAAATCCTCTTTGCCCTAGCATCCTTTCTGCCTGAGAGAGAAGCATGGTTGCTCACGTCTGTCACCACGCTCCCCAGGAGCAAGTGTGGGTAAGGCACAGCACGCCGCCCCCGGGGATGGAAGGATCCCTTGGCCTTGGGGTCGGGAAACGCTCGGGAAGCAGAATAGCCTGCCGAGGCATGAACAGCAGGCCATGAGAAGACAAGTGTACTCTCCTCCCTGTGGGGAGAGATTGAAGCCTGGCTGCTAAGGAGACATGAGGGGAAGACAAGGGCATGGGTGCGTGATCCACTCTGAGGAAGGAGTCTGGGCAGAAGGCAGGACTGTCCTGTGCCTCTTGTCCCAAGGGGAAAGCATCTCTTTGGCCACCTGTCCCAAGGGCAGACTTGGGCTTGCCAACCAGGTGCCATACCCGGAACTCGCAGAAACAACCCCATAGAGAAACGTGCAGTCAGATGCCATCTTCCACCAAGATATGGCAGCATTGTGGGTGGCCGGGGTGTGCCGGGGAAAGAGTGGAGACAGTCCCCACGGTTCCCCATCCCAGTGCTCGGGCCCTGTGCAGGCATCCTGTCGCCTCTTCTCTCCTGTGGTGAAGGCACTGGCCTTGACCCCGAGTCTGCCCGAGCGCCGGAGCAAAAGGCAAAGCCTTACCTACGCCAGGAGATGGTAATAGGCATAGAGTGGCTTGCTAGGCCACGCACGCTGCTGCAGGGTTGTGACTGTGTCTGCTTAGATCGGCTTAGCAAGGTGAACCCCGGGCGCGAACTTGGAGCAGGGGGAAACAAGGCCCAAGAGGCACCAGCTCTCCCGCGGCTCTTCTTTCCAGCCGCGACAGAGCAAACGACCAAAGCCTTGCTGAGGAAGCAGCAGCGAAGTGCGGTTTGCGCCAAGCTGAAAACCTCTGCGAAAGCATAGCAGTCGCTGGGAAATCAGAGTCGGTTCTGTGGGATGCTGCCTGCTGCTTGCCGGAGCTAGTCTCCACTGCAGGGTGGAATAAACCCGCATGGAGCGAAATCCTCTTTGCCTGGGCATCCGCTCTGCCTGAGAGAGAAGCGCGGTGGTGCCTGTGGAAAGAGCCTTAAGGAAAGGGACACATCTGTCACTGCAGAGCGAAGGAAGCCGGGCTGCTAAGGAGACACGAGGGGAAGATTAGGGCAGGGGAAAGGCTCCACTCTGAGGAAGGAGTCTGGGCAGAAAGCATGCCTGTCCTGAGCCTTTGGGCCCAAGGAGACAGCAGCTCCTTGGCCACCTGACCGTGGTGGAGCCATGGGCTTGCCACCAGGCGCCTACGCTAAACTCGAGAAACAACTCCCAGAAAGACCTGGCCATCAGATGCCGTCTTCCTCCGGGATGTAGAAGCTTGGAGGAGGCCCGGGTTTTAAGGGGAAGGAGTGGTGACAGTCCCCCAAAGCTCCCTATTCAGTGCACGGGCGGTGTGCAGGGATCCTGTCACCTCTCCTTTCCTGTCGGGAAAGCACAGGCCTAGTCCGCGAGTCGGCCTGAGCGCCAGAGTAAAAGGCCAAGCGATGCCTACACCGGGAGATGGTAGTGTGCATGGAGTGCCATCCTAGGCTAAACGCGCTACTGCACGGTTGTGACTGTGTCTGCGTAGTTCGGCCTGGCAGGGTGAACCCAGGACGCGAACATGGAGCCAGGGAAAGCAAGGCCCAAGAGGCACCAGCTCTCCCGCAGCTCTTCTTCCCTGACGCGACAGAAGCCTTGCTGAGGAAGCAGTGGCGAAGGGCTGTTTGCTCCAAACCAAAGCCTCTGCGAAAGGACAGCATTCCCCGAGAAATGTTTTGGGGGCTGCTGCTGCGTGCCTGAGCCCCATCTCGCGGTGGGAGAAACCCGCATACAGCGAAAGCCCCTTTGCCTTGGCATCTCCCCTTGGAAAGCACAGCATTCGTTGGGAAATCAGAGTTGGGTTTGGGGATGCTGCTGCTGCTTGCCTAAGCGAGTCTCCGCAGCATGTTGGAAGATACCCGCATGGAGCGAAATCCTCTTTGCCCTAGCATCCTTTCTGCCTGAGAGAGAAGCATGGTTGCTCAAGTCTGTCACCACACTTCCCAGGAGCAAGTGTGGGGAAGGCACAGCACGCCGCCCCCGAGGAAGAGAAGGATCCCTTGGCCTTGGGGTCGGGAAACGCTCGGGAACAGGATAGCCTGCCGCGGCACGAAATGCAGGCCGGTGGCCAGACATGTGTCACCCGCTCCCTGTGCGGAGAGATGGAAGCCTGGCTGCTAAGGAGACATGAGGGGACGATTAGGCAGGGGCGCGTGCTCCACTCTAAGGAGTCTGGGCAGACGGCAGGCCTGTCCTGTGCCTCTGTTACCAAGGGGACACCATCTCCTTGGCCACCTGTCCCAACGGCAGACTTGGGCTTGCCACCAGGTGCCATACCCGGAACTCGCAGAAACAACCCCATGGAGAAACGTGCAGTCAGATGCCCTCTTCCACCAAGATGTGGCAGCATTGTGGGTGGCCGGGGTGTGCCGGGGAAAGAGTGGAGACAGTCCCCACTGTTCCCCATCCCAGTGCTCGGGCCTTGTGCAGGGATCCTGTTGCCTCCTCTCTCCTGTGGTGAAGGCACAGGCCTTGACCCCGAGTCTGCCCGAGCGCAAGAGCAAAAGGCAAAGCCTTACCTACGCCAGGAGATGGTAATAGCCATAGAGTGTCATGCTAGGCCACGCACGCTGCTGCAGGGTTGTGACTGTGTCTGCTTAGATCGGCTTAGCAAGGTGAACCCCGGGCGCGAACTTGGAGCCCGGGAAAACAAGGCCCAAGAGGCACCAGCTCTCCCGCGGCTCTTCTTTCCAGCCGCGACAGAGCGAACGACCAAAGCCTTGCTGAGGAAGCAGAAGCGAAGTGCGGTTTGCGCCAAGCTGAAAACCTCTGCGAAAGCATAGCAGTCGCTGGGAAATCAGAGTCGGTTCTGTGGGCTGCTTTTGTTGCTTGCCTTAGCCTAGTATTCGCAGCACGATGGGAAAAACCAGCATAGAGCGAAAGCTTCTTGGCCGGGGCATCCCCTCTGGGAAAGCACAGCATTCTCTGGGAAATCAGAGTCGGGTCTGTGGGATGCTGCCTGCTGCTTGCCGGAGCTAGTCTCCCCTGCACGGTGGAATAAACCCGCATGGGGCGAAATTCTCTTTGCCTGGGCTTCCGCTCTGCCTGAGAGAGAAGCGCGGTGGTGCCTGTGGAAAGAGCCTTAAGGAAAGGGACACATCTGTCACTGCAGAGCGAAGGAAGCCGGGCTGCTAAGGAGACACGAGGGGAAGATTAGGGCAGGGGAAAGGGCTCCACTCTGAGGAAGGAGTCTGGGCAGAAAGCATGCCTGTCCTGAGCCTTTGGGCCCAAGGAGACAGCAGCTCCTTGGCCACCTGACCGTTTTGGAGCCATGGGCTTGCCACCAGGCGCCTACCCTAAACTCGAGAAATAACTCCCAGAAAGACCTGGCCATCAGATGCCATCTTCCTCCGGGATGTAGAAGCTTGGAGGAGGCCCGGGTTTTAAGGGGAAGGAGTGGTGACAGTCCCCCAAAGCTCCCTATTCAGTGCACGGGCGGTGTGCAGGGATCCTGTCACCTCTCCTTTCCTGTCGGGAAAGCACAGGCCTAGTCCGCGAGTCGGCCTGAGCGCCAGAGTAAAAGGCCAAGCGATGTCTACACCGGGAGATGGTAGTGTGCATGGAGTGCCATCCTAGGCTAAGCGCGCTACTGCACGGTTGTGACTGTGTCTGCTTAGTTCGGCCTGTCAGGGTGAACCCAGGACGCGAACATGGAGCCAGAGAAAGCAAGGCCCAAGAGGCACCAGCTCTCCCGCAGCTCTTCTTCCCTGACGCGACAGAAGCCTTGCTGAGGAAGCAGTGGCGAAGGGCTGTTTGCTCCAAACCAAAGCCTCTGCGAAAGGACAGCATTCCCCGAGAAATGTTTTGGGGGCTGCTGCTGCGTGCCTGAGCCCCATCTCGCGGAGGGAGAAACCCGCATACAGCGAAAGCCCCTTTGCCTTGGCATCTCCCCTTGGAAAGCACAGCATTCGTTGGGAAATCAGAGTTGGGTTTGGGGATGCTGCTGCTGCTTGCCTCAGCGAGTCTCCGCAGCATGTTGGAAGATACCCGCATGGAGCGAAATCCTCTTTGCCCTAGCATCCTTTCTGCCTGAGAGAGAAGCATGGTTGCTCACGTCTGTCACCACGCTCCCCAGGAGCAAGTGTGGGTAAGGCACAGCACGCCGCCCCCGGGGATGGAAGGATCCCTTGGCCTTGGGGTCGGGAAACGCTCGGGAAGCAGAATAGCCTGCCGAGGCATGAACAGCAGGCCATGAGAAGACAAGTGTACTCTCCTCCCTGTGGGGAGAGATTGAAGCCTGGCTGCTAAGGAGACATGAGGGGAAGACAAGGGCATGGGTGCGTGATCCACTCTGAGGAAGGAGTCTGGGCAGAAGGCAGGACTGTCCTGTGCCTCTTGTCCCAAGGGGAAAGCATCTCTTTGGCCACCTGTCCCAAGGGCAGACTTGGGCTTGCCAACCAGGTGCCATACCCGGAACTCGCAGAAACAACCCCATAGAGAAACGTGCAGTCAGATGCCATCTTCCACCAAGATATGGCAGCATTGTGGGTGGCCGGGGGTGTGCCGGGGAAAGAGTGGAGACAGTCCCCACGGTTCCCCATCCCAGTGCTCGGGCCCTGTGCAGGCATCCTGTCGCCTCTTCTCTCCTGTGGTGAAGGCACTGGCCTTGACCCCGAGTCTGCCCGAGCGCCGGAGCAAAAGGCAAAGCCTTACCTACGCCAGGAGATGGTAATAGGCATAGAGTGGCTTGCTAGGCCACGCACGCTGCTGCAGGGTTGTGACTGTGTCTGCTTAGATCGGCTTAGCAAGGTGAACCCCGGGCGCGAACTTGGAGCAGGGGGAAACAAGGCCCAAGAGGCACCAGCTCTCCCGCGGCTCTTCTTTCCAGCCGCGACAGAGCAAACGACCAAAGCCTTGCTGAGGAAGCAGCAGCGAAGTGCGGTTTGCGCCAAGCTGAAAACCTCTGCGAAAGCATAGCAGTCGCTGGGAAATCAGAGTCGGTTCTGTGGGATGCTGCCTGCTGCTTGCCGGAGCTAGTCTCCACTGCAGGGTGGAATAAACCCGCATGGAGCGAAATCCTCTTTGCCTGGGCATCCGCTCTGCCTGAGAGAGAAGCGCGGTGGTGCCTGTGGAAAGAGCCTTAAGGAAAGGGACACATCTGTCACTGCAGAGCGAAGGAAGCCGGGCTGCTAAGGAGACACGAGGGGAAGATTAGGGCAGGGGAAAGGCTCCACTCTGAGGAAGGAGTCTGGGCAGAAAGCATGCCTGTCCTGAGCCTTTGGGCCCAAGGAGACAGCAGCTCCTTGGCCACCTGACCGTGGTGGAGCCATGGGCTTGCCACCAGGCGCCTACGCTAAACTTGAGAAACAACTCCCAGAAAGACCTGGCCATCAGATGCCGTCTTCCTCCGGGATGTAGAAGCTTGGAGGAGGCCCGGGTTTTAAGGGGAAGGAGTGGTGACAGTCCCCCAAAGCTCCCTATTCAGTGCACGGGCGGTGTGCAGGGATCCTGTCACCTCTCCTTTCCTGTGGGGAAAGCACAGGCCTAGTCCGCGAGTCGGCCTGAGCGCCAGAGTAAAAGGCCAAGCGATGCCTACACCGGGAGATGGTAGTGTGCATGGAGTGCCATCCTAGGCTAAACGCGCTACTGCACGGTTGTGACTGTGTCTGCGTAGTTCGGCCTGGCAGGGTGAACCCAGGACGCGAACATGGAGCCAGGGAAAGCAAGGCCCAAGAGGCACCAGCTCTCCCGCAGCTCTTCTTCCCTGACGCGACAGAAGCCTTGCTGAGGAAGCAGTGGCGAAGGGCTGTTTGCTCCAAACCAAAGCCTCTGCGAAAGGACAGCATTCCCCGAGAAATGTTTTGGGGGCTGCTGCTGCGTGCCTGAGCCCCATCTCGCGGTGGGAGAAACCCGCATACAGCGAAAGCCCCTTTGCCTTGGCATCTCCCCTTGGAAAGCACAGCATTCGTTGGGAAATCAGAGTTGGGTTTGGGGATGCTGCTGCTGCTTGCCTAAGCGAGTCTCCGCAGCATGTTGGAAGATACCCGCATGGAGCGAAATCCTCTTTGCCCTAGCATCCTTTCTGCCTGAGAGAGAAGCATGGTTGCTCAAGTCTGTCACCACACTTCCCAGGAGCAAGTGTGGGGAAGGCACAGCACGCCGCCCCCGAGGAAGAGAAGGATCCCTTGGCCTTGGGGTCGGGAAACGCTCGGGAACAGGATAGCCTGCCGCGGCACGAAATGCAGGCCGGTGGCCAGACATGTGTCACCCGCTCCCTGTGCGGAGAGATGGAAGCCTGGCTGCTAAGGAGACATGAGGGGACGATTAGGCAGGGGCGCGTGCTCCACTCTAAGGAGTCTGGGCAGACGGCAGGCCTGTCCTGTGCCTCTGTTACCAAGGGGACACCATCTCCTTGGCCACCTGTCCCAACGGCAGACTTGGGCTTGCCACCAGGTGCCATACCCGGAACTCGCAGAAACAACCCCATGGAGAAACGTGCAGTCAGATGCCCTCTTCCACCAAGATGTGGCAGCATTGTGGGTGGCCGGGGTGTGCCGGGGAAAGAGTGGAGACAGTCCCCACTGTTCCCCATCCCAGTGCTCGGGCCTTGTGCAGGGATCCTGTTGCCTCCTCTCTCCTGTGGTGAAGGCACAGGCCTTGACCCCGAGTCTGCCCGAGCGCAAGAGCAAAAGGCAAAGCCTTACCTACGCCAGGAGATGGTAATAGCCATAGAGTGTCATGCTAGGC
Organism: Mustela nivalis; assembly: GCF_964662115.1. NCBI lineage: Eukaryota > Metazoa > Chordata > Mammalia > Carnivora > Mustelidae > Mustela > Mustela nivalis. The sequence goes on along the minus strand of NW_028136427.1, from coordinate 1,285,243 downwards.
CACGCACGCTGCTGCAGGGTTGTGACTGTGTCTGCTTAGATCGGCTTAGCAAGGTGAACCCCGGGCGCGAACTTGGAGCCCGGGAAAACAAGGCCCAAGAGGCACCAGCTCTCCCGCGGCTCTTCTTTCCAGCCGCGACAGAGCGAACGACCAAAGCCTTGCTGAGGAAGCAGAAGCGAAGTGCGGTTTGCGCCAAGCTGAAAACCTTTGCGAAAGCATAGCAGTCGCTGGGAAATCAGAGTCGGTTCTGTGGGCTGCTTTTGTTGCTTGCCTTAGCCTAGTATTCGCAGCACGATGGGAAAAACCCGCATAGAGCGAAAGCTTCTTGGCCGGGGCATCCCCTCTGGGAAAGCACAGCATTCTCTGGGAAATCAGAGTCGGGTCTGTGGGATGCTGCCTGCTGCTTGCCGGAGCTAGTCTCCCCTGCACGGTGGAATAAACCCGCATGGGGCGAAATTCTCTTTGCCTGGGCTTCCGCTCTGCCTGAGAGAGAAGCGCGGTGGTGCCTGTGGAAAGAGCCTTAAGGAAAGGGACACATCTGTCACTGCAGAGCGAAGGAAGCCGGGCTGCTAAGGAGACACGAGGGGAAGATTAGGGCAGGGGAAAGGGCTCCACTCTGAGGAAGGAGTCTGGGCAGAAAGCATGCCTGTCCTGAGCCTTTGGGCCCAAGGAGACAGCAGCTCCTTGGCCACCTGACCGTTTTGGAGCCATGGGCTTGCCACCAGGCGCCTACCCTAAACTCGAGAAATAACTCCCAGAAAGACCTGGCCATCAGATGCCATCTTCCTCCGGGATGTAGAAGCTTGGAGGAGGCCCGGGTTTTAAGGGGAAGGAGTGGTGACAGTCCCCCAAAGCTCCCTATTCAGTGCACGGGCGGTGTGCAGGGATCCTGTCACCTCTCCTTTCCTGTCGGGAAAGCACAGGCCTAGCCCGCGAGTCGGCCTGAGCGCCAGAGTAAAAGGCCAAGCGATGTCTACACCGGGAGATGGTAGTGTGCATGGAGTGCCATCCTAGGCTAAGCGCGCTACTGCACGGTTGTGACTGTGTCTACTTAGTTCGGCCTGGCAGGGTGAACCAAGGACGCGAACATGGAGCCAGAGAAAGCAAGGCCCAAGAGGCACCAGCTCTCCCGCAGCTCTTCTTCCCTGACGCGACAGAAGCCTTGCTGAGGAAGCAGTGGCGAAGGGCTGTTTGCTCCAAACCAAAGCCTCTGCGAAAGGACAGCATTCCCCGAGAAATGTTTTGGGGGCTGCTGCTGCGTGCCTGAGCCCCATCTCGCGGAGGGAGAAACCCGCATACAGCGAAAGCCCCTTTGCCTTGGCATCTCCCCTTGGAAAGCACAGCATTCGTTGGGAAATCAGAGTTGGGTTTGGGGATGCTGCTGCTGCTTGCCTAAGCGAGTCTCCGCAGCATGTTGGAAGATACCCGCATGGAGCGAAATCCTCTTTGCCCTAGCATCCTTTCTGCCTGAGAGAGAAGCATGGTTGCTCACGTCTGTCACCACGCTCCCCAGGAGCAAGTGTGGGTAAGGCACAGCACGCCGCCCCCGGGGATGGAAGGATCCCTTGGCCTTGGGGTCGGGAAACGCTCGGGAAGCAGAATAGCCTGCCGAGGCATGAACAGCAGGCCATGAGAAGACAAGTGTACTCTCCTCCCTGTGGGGAGAGATTGAAGCCTGGCTGCTAAGGAGACATGAGGGGAAGACAAGGGCATGGGTGCGTGATCCACTCTGAGGAAGGAGTCTGGGCAGAAGGCAGGACTGTCCTGTGCCTCTTGTCCCAAGGGGAAAGCATCTCTTTGGCCACCTGTCCCAAGGGCAGACTTGGGCTTGCCAACCAGGTGCCATACCCGGAACTCGCAGAAACAACCCCATAGAGAAACGTGCAGTCAGATGCCATCTTCCACCAAGATATGGCAGCATTGTGGGTGGCCGGGGGTGTGCCGGGGAAAGAGTGGAGACAGTCCCCACGGTTCCCCATCCCAGTGCTCGGGCCCTGTGCAGGCATCCTGTCGCCTCTTCTCTCCTGTGGTGAAGGCACTGGCCTTGACCCCGAGTCTGCCCGAGCGCCGGAGCAAAAGGCAAAGCCTTACCTACGCCAGGAGATGGTAATAGGCATAGAGTATCATGCTAGGCCACGCACGCTGCTGCAGGGTTGTGACTGTGTCTGCTTAGATCGCCTTAGCAAGGTGAACCCCGGGCGCGAACTTGGAGCCCGGGGAAACAAGGCCCAAGAGGCACCAGCTCTCCCGCGGCTCTTCTTTCCAGCCGCGACAGAGCAAACGACCAAAGCCTTGCTGAGGAAGCAGCAGCGAAGTGCGGTTTACGCAAAGCTGAAAACCTCTGCGAAAGCATACCAGTCACTGGGAAATCAGAGTCGGTTCTGTGGGATGCTGCCTGCTGCTTGCTGGAGCTAGTCTCCACTGCACGGTGGAATAAACCCGCATGGAGCGAAATCCTCTTTGCCTGGGCTACCGCTCTGCCTGAGAGAGAAGCGCGGTGGTGCCTGTGGAAAGAGCCTTAGGGAAAGGGACACATCTGTCACTGCAGAGGGAAGGAAGCCGGGCTGCTAAGGAGACACGAGGGGAAGATTAGGGCAGGGGAAAGGGCTCCACTCTGAGGAAGGAGTCTGGGCAGAAAGCATGCCTGTCCTGAGCCTTTGGGCCCAAGGAGACAGCAGCTCCTTGGCCACCTGACCGTGGTGGAGCCATGGGCTTGCCACCAGGCGCCTACCCTAAACTCGAGAAACAACTCCCAGAAAGACCTGGCCATCAGATGCCGTCTTCCTCCGGGATGTAGAAGCGTGGAGGAGGCCCGGGTTTTAAGGGGAAGGAGTGGTGACAGTCCCCCAAAGCTCCCTATTCAGTGCACGGGCGGTGTGCAGGGATCCTGTCACCTCTCCTTTCCTGTGGGGAAAGCACAGGCCTAGTCCGCGAGTCGGCCTGAGCGCCAGAGTAAAAGGCCAAGCGATGCCTACACCGGGAGATGGTAGTGTGCATGGAGTGCCATCCTAGGCTAAGCGCGCTACTGCACGGTTGTGACTGTGTCTGCGTAGTTCGGCCTGGCAGGGTGAACCCAGGACACGAACATGGAGCCAGGGAACGCAAGGCCCAAGAGGCACCAGCTCTCCCGCAGCTCTTCTTCCCTGACGCGACAGAAGCCTTGCTGAGGAAGCAGTGGCGAAGGGCTGTTTGCTCCAAGCAAAGCCTCTGCGAAAGGACAGCATTCCCCGAGAAATGTTTTGGGGGCTGCTGCTGCGTGCCTGAGCCCCATCTCGCGGTGGGAGAAACCCGCATACAGCGAAAGCCCCTTTGCCTTGGCATCTCCCCTTGGAAAGCACAGCATTCGTTGGGAAATCAGAGTTGGGTTTGGGGATGCTGCTGCTGCTTGCCTAAGCGAGTCTCCGCAGCATGTTGGAAGATACCCGCATGGAGCGAAATCCTCTTTGCCCTAGCATCCTTTCTGCCTGAGAGAGAAGCATGGTTGCTCACGTCTGTCACCACGCTCCCCAGGAGCAAGTGTGGGTAAGGCACAGCACGCCGCCCCCGGGGAAGAGAAGGATCCCTTGGCCTTGGGGTCGGGAAACGCTCGGGAAGCAGAATAGCCTGCCGAGGCATGAACAGCAGGCCATGAGAAGACAAGTGTCCTCTCCTCCCTGTGGGGAGAGATTGAAACCTGGCTTCTAAGGAGACATGAGGGGAAGACAAGGGCATGGGTGCGTGCTCCACTCTGAGGAAGGAGTCTGGGCAGAAGGCAGGCCTGTCCTGTGCCTCTTGTCCCAAGGGGAAAGCATCTCTTTGGCCACCTGTCCCAAGGGCAGACTTGGGCTTGCCAACCAGGTGCCATACCCGGAACTCGCAGAAACAACCCCATAGAGAAACGTGCAGTCAGATGCCATCTTCCACCAAGATATGGCAGCATTGTGGGTGGCCGGGGGTGTGCCGGGGAAAGAGTGGAGACAGTCCCCACCGTTCCCTATCCCAGTGCTCGGGCCCTGTGCAGGGATCCTGTCGCCTCTTCTCTCCTGTGTGAAGGCACTGGCCTTGACCCCGAGTCTGCCCGAGCGCCGGAGCAAAAGGCAAAGCCTTACCTACGCCAGGAGATGGTAATAGGCATAGAGTGGCTTGCTAGGCCACGCACGCTGCTGCAGGGTTGTGACTGTGTCTGCTTAGATCGGCTTAGCAAGGTGAACCCCGGGCGCGAACTTGGAGCAGGGGGAAACAAGGCCCAAGAGGCACCAGCTCTCCCGCGGCTCTTCTTTCCAGCCGCGACAGAGCAAACGACCAAAGCCTTGCTGAGGAAGCAGCAGCGAAGTGCGGTTTGCGCCAAGCTGAAAACCTCTGCGAAAGCATAGCAGTCGCTGGGAAATCAGAGTCGGTTCTGTGGGATGCTGCCTGCTGCTTGCCGGAGCTAGTCTCCACTGCAGGGTGGAATAAACCCGCATGGAGCGAAATCCTCTTTGCCTGGGCTTCCGCTCTGCCTGAGAGAGAAGCGCGGTGGTGCCTGTGGAAAGAGCCTTAAGGAAAGGGACACATCTGTCACTGCAGAGCGAAGGAAGCCGGGCTGCTAAGGAGACACGAGGGGAAGATTAGGGCAGGGGAAAGGCTCCACTCTGAGGAAGGAGTCTGGGCAGAAAGCATGCCTGTCCTGAGCCTCTGGGCCCAAGGAGACAGCAGCTCCTTGGCCACCTGACCGTGGTGGAGCCATGGGCTTGCCACCAGGCGCCTACGCTAAACTCGAGAAACAACTCCCAGAAAGACCTGGCCATCAGATGCCGTCTTCCTCCGGGATGTAGAAGCTTGGAGGAGGCCCGGGTTTTAAGGGGAAGGAGTGGTGACAGTCCCCCAAAGCTCCCTATTCAGTGCACGGGCGGTGTGCAGGGATCCTGTCACCTCTCCTTTCCTGTGGGGAAAGCACAGGCCTAGTCCGCGAGTCGGCCTGAGCGCCAGAGTAAAAGGCCAAGCGATGCCTACACCGGGAGATGGTAGTGTGCATGGAGTGCCATCCTAGGCTAAACGCGCTACTGCACGGTTGTGACTGTGTCTGCGTAGTTCGGCCTGGCAGGGTGAACCCAGGACGCGAACATGGAGCCAGGGAAAGCAAGGCCCAAGAGGCACCAGCTCTCCCGCAGCTCTTCTTCCCTGACGCGACAGAAGCCTTGCTGAGGAAGCAGTGGCGAAGGGCTGTTTGCTCCAAACCAAAGCCTCTGCGAAAGGACAGCATTCCCCGAGAAATGTTTTGGGGGCTGCTGCTGCGTGCCTGAGCCCCATCTCGCGGAGGGAGAAACCCGCATACAGCGAAAGCCCCTTTGCCTTGGCATCTCCCCTTGGAAAGCACAGCATTCGTTGGGAAATCAGAGTTGGGTTTGGGGATGCTGCTGCTGCTTGCCTAAGCGAGTCTCCGCAGCATGTTGGAAGATACCCGCATGGAGCGAAATCCTCTTTGCCCTAGCATCCTTTCTGCCTGAGAGAGAAGCATGGTTGCTCAAGTCTGTCACCACACTTCCCAGGAGCAAGTGTGGGGAAGGCACAGCACGCCGCCCCCGAGGAAGAGAAGGATCCCTTGGCCTTGGGGTCGGGAAACGCTCGGGAACAGGATAGCCTGCCGCGGCACGAAATGCAGGCCGGTGGCCAGACATGTGTCACCCGCTCCCTGTGCGGAGAGATGGAAGCCTGGCTGCTAAGGAGACATGAGGGGACGATTAGGCAGGGGCGCGTGCTCCACTCTAAGGAGTCTGGGCAGACGGCAGGCCTGTCCTGTGCCTCTGTTACCAAGGGGACACCATCTCCTTGGCCACCTGTCCCAACGGCAGACTTGGGCTTGCCACCAGGTGCCATACCCGGAACTCGCAGAAACAACCCCATGGAGAAATGTGCAGTCAGATGCCCTCTTCCACCAAGATGTGGCAGCATTGTGGGTGGCCGGGGTGTGCCGGGGAAAGAGTGGAGACAGTCCCCACTGTTCCCCATCCCAGTGCTCGGGCCTTGTGCAGGGATCCTGTTGCCTCCTCTCTCCTGTGGTGAAGGCACAGGCCTTGACCCCGAGTCTGCCCGAGCGCAAGAGCAAAAGGCAAAGCCTTACCTACGCCAGGAGATGGTAATAGCCATAGAGTGTCATGCTAGGCCACGCACGCTGCTGCAGGGTTGTGACTGTGTCTGCTTAGATCGGCTTAGCAAGGTGAACCCCGGGCGCGAACTTGGAGCCCGGGAAAACAAGGCCCAAGAGGCACCAGCTATCCCGCGGCTCTTCTTTCCAGCCGCGACAGAGCGAACGACCAAAGCCTTGCTGAGGAAGCAGAAGCGAAGTGCGGTTTGCGCCAAGCTGAAAACCTCTGCGAAAGCATAGCAGTCGCTGGGAAATCAGAGTCGGTTCTGTGGGCTGCTTTTGTTGCTTGCCTTAGCCTAGTATTCGCAGCACGATGGGAAAAACCCGCATAGAGCGAAAGCTTCTTGGCCGGGGCATCCCCTCTGGGAAAGCACAGCATTCTCTGGGAAATCAGAGTCGGGTCTGTGGGATGCTGCCTGCTGCTTGCCGGAGCTAGTCTCCCCTGCACGGTGGAATAAACCCGCATGGGGCGAAATTCTCTTTGCCTGGGCTTCCGCTCTGCCTGAGAGAGAAGCGCGGTGGTGCCTGTGGAAAGAGCCTTAAGGAAAGGGACACATCTGTCACTGCAGAGCGAAGGAAGCCGGGCTGCTAAGGAGACACGAGGGGAAGATTAGGGCAGGGGAAAGGCTCCACTCTGAGGAAGGAGTCTGGGCAGAAAGCATGCCTGTCCTGAGCCTTTGGGCCCAAGGAGACAGCAGCTCCTTGGCCACCTGACCGTTTTGGAGCCATGGGCTTGCCACCAGGCGCCTACCCTAAACTCGAGAAATAACTCCCAGAAAGACCTGGCCATCAGATGCCGTCTTCCTCCGGGATGTAGAAGCTTGGAGGAGGCCCGGGTTTTAAGGGGAAGGAGTGGTGACAGTCCCCCAAAGCTCCCTATTCAGTGCACGGGCGGTGTGCAGGGATCCTGTCACCTCTCCTTTCCTGTGGGGAAAGCACAGGCCTAGTCCGCGAGTCGGCCTGAGCGCCAGAGTAAAAGGCCAAGCGATGCCTACACCGGGAGATGGTAGTGTGCATGGAGTGCCATCCTAGGCTAAGCGCGCTACTGCACGGTTGTGACTGTGTCTGCTTAGTTCGGCCTGTCAGGGTGAACCCAGGACGCGAACATGGAGCCAGAGAAAGCAAGGCCCAAGAGGCACCAGCTCTCCCGCAGCTCTTCTTCCCTGACGCGACAGAAGCCTTGCTGAGGAAGCAGTGGCGAAGGGCTGTTTGCTCCAAACCAAAGCCTCTGCGAAAGGACAGCATTCCCCGAGAAATGTTTTGGGGGCTGCTGCCTCGTGCCTGAGCCCCATCTCGCGGAGGGAGAAACCCGCATACAGCGAAAGCCCCTTTGCCTTGGCATCTCCCCTTGGAAAGCACAGCATTCGTTGGGAAATCAGAGTTGGGTTTGGGGATGCTGCTGCTGCTTGCCTAAGCGAGTCTCCGCAGCATGTTGGAAGATACCCGCATGGAGCGAAATCCTCTTTGCCCTAGCATCCTTTCTGCCTGAGAGAGAAGCATGGTTGCTCACGTCTGTCACCACGCTCCCCAGGAGCAAGTGTGGGTAAGGCACAGCACGCCGCCCCCGGGGATGGAAGGATCCCTTGGCCTTGGGGTCGGGAAACGCTTGGGAAGCAGAATAGCCTGCCGAGGCATGAACAGCAGGCCATGAGAAGACAAGTGTACTCTCCTCCCTGTGGGGAGAGATTGAAGCCTGGCTGCTAAGGAGACATGAGGGGAAGACAAGGGCATGGGTGCGTGATCCACTCTGAGGAAGGAGTCTGGGCAGAAGGCAGGACTGTCCTGTGCCTCTTGTCCCAAGGGGAAAGCATCTCTTTGGCCACCTGTCCCAAGGGCAGACTTGGGCTTGCCAACCAGGTGCCATACCCGGAACTCGCAGAAACAACCCCATAGAGAAACGTGCAGTCAGATGCCATCTTCCACCAAGATATGGCAGCATTGTGGGTGGCCGGGGGTGTGCCGGGGAAAGAGTGGAGACAGTCCCCACGGTTCCCCATCCCAGTGCTCGGGCCCTGTGCAGGCATCCTGTCGCCTCTTCTCTCCTGTGGTGAAGGCACTGGCCTTGACCCCGAGTCTGCCCGAGCGCCGGAGCAAAAGGCAAAGCCTTACCTACGCCAGGAGATGGTAATAGGCATAGAGTATCATGCTAGGCCACGCACGCTGCTGCAGGGTTGTGACTGTGTCTGCTTAGATCGCCTTAGCAAGGTGAACCCCGGGCGCGAACTTGGAGCCCGGGGAAACAAGGCCCAAGAGGCACCAGCTCTCCCGCGGCTCTTCTTTCCAGCCGCGACAGAGCAAACGACCAAAGCCTTGCTGAGGAAGCAGCAGCGAAGTGCGGTTTACGCAAAGCTGAAAACCTCTGCGAAAGCATACCAGTCACTGGGAAATCAGAGTCGGTTCTGTGGGATGCTGCCTGCTGCTTGCTGGAGCTAGTCTCCACTGCACGGTGGAATAAACCCGCATGGAGCGAAATCCTCTTTGCCTGGGCTACCGCTCTGCCTGAGAGAGAAGCGCGGTGGTGCCTGTGGAAAGAGCCTTAGGGAAAGGGACACATCTGTCACTGCAGAGCGAAGGAAGCCGGGCTGCTAAGGAGACACGAGGGGAAGATTAGGGCAGGGGAAAGGGCTCCACTCTGAGGAAGGAGTCTGGGCAGAAAGCATGCCTGTCCTGAGCCTTTGGGCCCAAGGAGACAGCAGCTCCTTGGCCACCTGACCGTGGTGGAGCCATGGGCTTGCCACCAGGCGCCTACCCTAAACTCGAGAAACAACTCCCAGAAAGACCTGGCCATCAGATGCCGTCTTCCTCCGGGATGTAGAAGCTTGGAGGAGGCCCGGGTTTTAAGGGGAAGGAGTGGTGACAGTCCCCCAAAGCTCCCTATTCAGTGCACGGGCGGTGTGCAGGGATCCTGTCACCTCTCCTTTCCTGTGGGGAAAGCACAGGCCTAGCCCGCGAGTCGGCCTGAGCGCCAGAGTAAAAGGCCAAGCGATGCCTACACCGGGAGATGGTAGTGTGCATGGAGTGCCATCCTAGGCTAAGCGCGCTACTGCACGGTTGTGACTGTGTCTGCGTAGTTCGGCCTGGCAGGGTGAACCCAGGACGCGAACATGGAGCCAGGGAAGGCAAGGCCCAAGAGGCACCAGCTCTCCCGCAGCTCTTCTTCCCTGACGCGACAGAAGCCTTGCTGAGGAAGCAGTGGCGAAGGGCTGTTTGCTCCAAACCAAAGCCTCTGCGAAAGGACAGCATTCCCCGAGAAATGTTTTGGGGGCTGCTGCTGCGTGCCTGAGCCCCATCTCGCGGTGGGAGAAACCCGCATACAGCGAAAGCCCCTTTGCCTTGGCATCTCCCCTTGGAAAGCACAGCATTCGTTGGGAAATCAGAGTTGGGTTTGGGGATGCTGCTGCTGCTTGCCTAAGCGAGTCTCCGCAGCATGTTGGAAGATACCCGCATGGAGCGAAATCCTCTTTGCCCTAGCATCCTTTCTGCCTGAGAGAGAAGCATGGTTGCTCACGTCTGTCACCACGCTCCCCAGGAGCAAGTGTGGGTAAGGCACAGCACGCCGCCCCCGGGGAAGAGAAGGATCCCTTGGCCTTGGGGTCTGGAAACGCTCGGGAAGCAGAATAGCCTGCCGAGGCATGAACAGCAGGCCATGAGAAGACAAGTGTCCTCTCCTCCCTGTGGGGAGAGATTGAAGCCTGGCTTCTAAGGAGACATGAGGGGAAGACAAGGGCATGGGTGCGTGCTCCACTCTGAGGAAGGAGTCTGGGCAGAAGGCAGGCCTGTCCTGTGCCTCTTGTCCCAAGGGGAAAGCATCTCTTTGGCCACCTGTCCCAAGGGCAGACTTGGGCTTGCCAACCAGGTGCCATACCCGGAACTCGCAGAAACAACCCCATAGAGAAACGTGCAGTCAGATGCCATCTTCCACCAAGATATGGCAGCATTGTGGGTGGCCGGGGGTGTGCCGGGGAAAGAGTGGAGACAGTCCCCACCGTTCCCTATCCCAGTGCTCGGGCCCTGTGCAGGGATCCTGTCGCCTCTTCTCTCCTGTGGTGAAGGCACTGGCCTTGACCCCGAGTCTGCCCGAGCGCCGGAGCAAAAGGCAAAGCCTTACCTACGCCAGGAGATGGTAATAGGCATAGAGTGGCTTGCTAGGCCACGCACGCTGCTGCAGGGTTGTGACTGTGTCTGCTTAGATCGGCTTAGCAAGGTGAACCCCGGGCGCGAACTTGGAGCAGGGGGAAACAAGGCCCAAGAGGCACCAGCTCTCCCGCGGCTCTTCTTTCCAGCCGCGACAGAGCGAACGACCAAAGCCTTGCTGAGGAAGCAGCAGCGAAGTGCGGTTTGCGCCAAGCTGAAAACCTCTGCGAAAGCATAGCAGTCGCTGGGAAATCAGAGTCGGTTCTGTGGGATGCTGCCTGCTGCTTGCCGGAGCTAGTCTCCACTGCACGGTGGAATAAACCCGCATGGAGCGAAATCCTCTTTGCCTGGGCTTGGCTCTGCCTGAGAGAGAAGCGCGGTGGTGCCTGTGGAAAGAGCCTTAAGGAAAGGGACACATCTGTCACTGCAGAGCGAAGGAAGCCGGGCTGCTAAGGAGACACGAGGGGAAGATTAGGGCAGGGGAAAGGCTCCACTCTGAGGAAGGAGTCTGGGCAGAAAGCATGCCTGTCCTGAGCCTTTGGGCCCAAGGAGACAGCAGCTCCTTGGCCACCTGACCGTGGTGGAGCCATGGGCTTGCCACCAGGCGCCTACGCTAAACTCGAGAAACAACTCCCAGAAAGACCTGGCCATCAGATGCCGTCTTCCTCCGGGATGTAGAAGCTTGGAGGAGGCCCGGGTTTTAAGGGGAAGGAGTGGTGACAGTCCCCCAAAGCTCCCTATTCAGTGCACGGGCGGTGTGCAGGGATCCTGTCACCTCTCCTTTCCTGTGGGGAAAGCACAGGCCTAGTCCGCGAGTCGGCCTGAGCGCCAGAGTAAAAGGCCAAGCGATGCCTACACCGGGAGATGGTAGTGTGCATGGAGTGCCATCCTAGGCTAAACGCGCTACTGCACGGTTGTGACTGTGTCTGCGTAGTTCGGCCTGGCAGGGTGAACCCAGGACGCGAACATGGAGCCAGGGAAAGCAAGGCCCAAGAGGCACCAGCTCTCCCGCAGCTCTTCTTCCCTGACGCGACAGAAGCCTTGCTGAGGAAGCAGTGGCGAAGGGCTGTTTGCTCCAAACCAAAGCCTCTGCGAAAGGACAGCATTCCCCGAGAAATGTTTTGGGGGCTGCTGCTGCGTGCCTGAGCCCCATCTCGCGGTGGGAGAAACCCGCATACAGCGAAAGCCCCTTTGCCTTGGCATCTCCCCTTGGAAAGCACAGCATTCGTTGGGAAATCAGAGTTGGGTTTGGGGATGCTGCTGCTGCTTGCCTAAGCGAGTCTCCGCAGCATGTTGGAAGATACCCGCATGGAGCGAAATCCTCTTTGCCCTAGCATCCTTTCTGCCTGAGAGAGAAGCATGGTTGCTCAAGTCTGTCACCACACTTCCCAGGAGCAAGTGTGGGGAAGGCACAGCACGCCGCCCCCGAGGAAGAGAAGGATCCCTTGGCCTTGGGGTCGGGAAACGCTCGGGAACAGGATAGCCTGCCGCGGCACGAAATGCAGGCCGGTGGCCAGACATGTGTCACCCGCTCCCTGTGCGGAGAGATGGAAGCCTGGCTGCTAAGGAGACATGAGGGGACGACTAGGGCAGGGGCGCGTGCTCCACTCTAAGGAGTCTGGGCAGAAGGCAGGCCTGTCCTGTGCCTCTGTTACCAAGGGGACAGCATCTCCTTGGCCACCTGTCCCAAGGGCAGACTTGGGCTTGCCACCAGGTGCCATACCTGGAACTTGCAGAAACAACCCCATGGAGAAACGGTCAGTCAGATGCCATCTTCCACCAAGATGTGGCAGCATTGTGGGTGACAGGGGGTGCGGCGGGGAAGGAGTGGAGACAGTCCCCCACAGTTCCCCATCCCAGTGCCCGGGCCGTGTGCAGGGATCCTGTTGCCTCCTCTCTCCTGTGGTGAAGGCACTGGCCTTGACCCCGAGTCTGCCCGAGCACCGGAGCAAAAGGCAAAGCCTTACCAGAGCAGGAGATGGAATTAGGAATAGAGTGCTATGCTAGGCCACGCACGCTGCTGCAGGGTTGTGACTGTGTCTGCCTAGTTCGGCTTAGCAAAGTGAAATCCGGGCGCGAACATGGAGCCAGGGAAAGCAAGGCCCAAGAGGCAACAGCTCTCCCGCAGCTCTTCTTCCCTGACTCGACTGAAGCTTTGCTGAGGAAGCAGCGGCGAAGTGCTGTTCGCTCCAAACCAAAGCCTCTGCGAAAGCACAGCATTCGCTGAGAAATGTTGTGCGGGCTGCTGCTGCTTCCCTGAGCCCAGTCTTGCGGTGGGAGAAACCCGCATACAGCGAAAGCCTCTTTGCCTGGGCCTCTCCCTAAGGAAAGCACAGCATTCGTTGGGAAATCAGAGTTGGTTTTGGGGATGCTGCTGCTGCTTGCCTGAGCGAGTCTCGGCAACATGGTGGAAGATACCCGCATGGAGCGAAATCCTCTTTGCCCTAGCATCCCCTCTGCCTGAGAGAGAAGCATGGTTGCACACGTCTGTCACCCCGCTCCCCAGGAGCAATTTTGGGGAAGGCACAGCACGCCGCCCCATGGAAGAGAAGGATCCCTTGGCCTTGGGTCTAGAAACGCTCGGGAGTCAGAATAGCCTGCCGAGGCACGAACAGCAGGCCCTGAGAAGACAAGTGTCCTCTACTCCCTGTGCGGAGAGATTGAAGCCTGGCTGCTAAGGAGACATGAGGGGAAGACAAGGGCATGGGTGCGTGCTCCACTCTGAGGAAGGAGTCTGGGCAGAAGGCAGGCCTGTCCTGTGCCTCTTGTCCCAAGGGGAAAGCATCTCTTTGGCCACCTGTCCCAAGGGCAGACTTGGGCTTGCCACCAGGTGCCATACCCGGAACTCGCAGAAACAACCCCATGGAGAAACGTGCAGTCAGATGCCGTCTTCCACCAAGATATGGCAGCATTGTGGGAGGCCGGGGGTGTGCCGGGGAAAGAGTGGAGACAGTCCCCACCGTTCCCCATCCCAGTGCTCGGGCCCTGTGCAGGGACCCTGTCGCCTCTTCTCTCCTGTGGTGAAGGCACTGGCCTTGACCCCGTGTCTGCCCGAGCGCCGGAGCAAAAGGCAAAGCCTTACCTACGCCAGGAGATGGTAATAGGCATAGAGTGTCATGCTAGGCCACGCACGCTGCTGCAGGGTTGTGACTGTGTCTGCTTAGATCGGCTTACCAAGGTGAACCCCGGGCGCGAACTTGGAGCCCGGGAAAACAAGGCCCAAGAGGCACAAGCTCTCCCGCGGCTCTTCTTTCCAGCCGCGACAGAGCAAACGACCAAAGCCTTGCTGAGGAAGCAGCAGCGAAGTGCGGTTTGCGCCAAGCTGAAAACCTCTGCGAAAGCATAGCAGTCGCTGGGAAATCAGAGTCGGTTCTGTGGGATGCTGCCTGCTGCTTGCCGGAGCTAGTCTCCACTGCACGGTGGAATAAACCCGCATGGAGCGAAATCCTCTTTGCCTGGGCTTCCGCTCTGCCTGAGAGAGAAGCGCGGGGGTGCCTGTGGCAAGAGCCTTAAGGAAAGGGACACATCTGTCACTGCAGAGCGAAGGAAGCCGGGCTGCTAAGGAGACACGAGGGGGAGATTATGGCAGGGGAAAGGGCTCCACTCTGAGGAAGGAGTCTGGGAAGAAAGCATGCCTGTCCTGAGCCTTTGGGCCCAAGGAGACAGCAGCTCCTGGGCCACATGACCGTGGTGGAGCCATGGGCTTGCCACCAGGCGCCTACCCTAAACTCGAGAAACAACTCCCAGAAAGACCTGGCCATCAGATGCCGTCTTCCTCCGGGATGTAGAAGCTTGGAGGAGGCCCGGGTTTTAAGGGGAAGGAGTGGTGACAGTCCCCCAAAGCTCCCTATTCAGTGCACGGGCGGTGTGCAGGGATCCTGTCACCTCTCCTTTCCTGTGGGGAAAGCACAGGCCTAGTCCGCGAGTCGGCCTGAGCGCCAGAGTAAAAGGCCAAGCGATGCCTACACCGGGAGATGGTAGTGTGCATGGAGTGCCATCCTAGGCTAAGCGCGCTACTGCACGGTTGTGACTGTGTCTGCTTAGTTCGGCCTGGCAGGGTGAACCCAGGACGCGAACATGGAGCCAGGGAAAGCAAGGCCCAAGAGGCACCAGCTCTCCCGCAGCTCTTCTTCCCTGACGCGACAGAAGCCTTGCTGAGGAAGCAGTGGCGAAGGGCTGTTTGCTCCAAACCAAAGCCTCTGCGAAAGGACAGCATTCCCCGAGAAATGTTTTGGGGGCTGCTGCTGCGTGCCTGAGCCCAGTCTCGCGGTGGGAGAAACCCGCATACAGCGAAAGCCCCTTTGCCTTGGCATCTCCCTTGGAAAGCACAGCATCCGTTGGGAAATCAGAGTTGGGTTTGGGGATGCTGCTGCTGCTTGCCTAAGCGAGTCTCCGCAGCATGTTGGAAGATACCCGCATGGAGCGAAATCCTCTTTGCCCTAGCATCCTTTCTGCCTGAGAGAGAAGCATGGTTGCTCAAGTCTGTCACCACACTTCCCAGGAGCAAGTGTGGGGAAGGCACAGCACGCCGCCCCCGAGGAAGAGAAGGATCCCTTGGCCTTGGGGTCGGGAAACGCTCGGGAACAGGATAGCCTGCCGCGGCACGAAATGCAGGCCGGTGGCCAGACATGTGTCACCCGCTCCCTGTGCGGAGAGATGGAAGCCTGGCTGCTAAGGAGACATGAGGGGACGACTAGGGCAGGGGCGCGTGCTCCACTCTAAGGAGTCTGGGCAGAAGGCAGGCCTGTCCTGTGCCTCTGTTACCAAGGGGACAGCATCTCCTTGGCCACCTGTCCCAAGGGCAGACTTGGGCTTGCCACCAGGTGCCATACCTGGAACTTGCAGAAACAACCCCATGGAGAAACGGTCAGTCAGATGCCATCTTCCACCAAGATGTGGCAGCATTGTGGGTGACAGGGGGTGCGGCGGGGAAGGAGTGGAGACAGTCCCCCACAGTTCCCCATCCCAGTGCCCGGGCCGTGTGCAGGGATCCTGTTGCCTCCTCTCTCCTGTGGTGAAGGCACTGGCCTTGACCCCGAGTCTGCCCGAGCACCGGAGCAAAAGGCAAAGCCTTACCAGAGCAGGAGATGGAATTAGGAATAGAGTGCCATGCTAGGCCACGCACGCTGCTGCAGGGTTGTGACTGTGTCTGCCTAGTTCGGCTTAGCAAAGTGAAATCCGGGCGCGAACATGGAGCCAGGGAAAGCAAGGCCCAAGAGGCAACAGCTCTCCCGCAGCTCTTCTTCCCTGACTCGACTGAAGCTTTGCTGAGGAAGCAGCGGCGAAGTGCTGTTCGCTCCAAACCAAAGCCTCTGCGAAAGCACAGCATTCGCTGAGAAATGTTGTGCGGGCTGCTGCTGCTTCCCAGAGCCCAGTCTTGTGGTGGGAGAAACCCGCATACAGCGAAAGCCTCTTTGCCTGGGCCTCTCCCTAAGGAAAGCACAGCATTCGTTGGGAAATCAGAGTTGGGTTTGGGATGCTGCTGCTGCTTGCCTGAGCGAGTCACGGCAACATGGTGGAAGATACCCACATGCAGCGAAATCCTCTTTGCCCTAGCATCCCCTCTGCCTGAGAGAGAAGCATGGTTGCACACGTCTGTCACCCCGCTCCCCAGGAGAAATTTTGGGGAAGGCACAGCACGCCGCCCCAGGGAAGAGAAGGATCCCTTGGCCTTGGGTCTGGAAACGCTCGGGAGTCAGAATAGCCTGCCGAGGCACGAACAGCAGGCCATGAGAAGAGAAGTGTCCTCTACTCCCTGTGCGGAGAGATTGAAGCCTGGCTGCTAAGGAGACATGAGGGGACGACAAGGGCAAGGGTGCATGCTCCACTCTGAGGAAGGAGTCTGGGCAGAAGGCAGGCCTGTCCTGTGCCTCTGGTCCCAAGGGGAAAGCATCTCCTTGGCCACCTGTCCCAAGGGCAGACTTGGGCTTGCCACCAGGTGCCATACCCGGAACTCGCAGAAACAACCCCATGGAGAAACGTGCAGTCAGATGCCCTCTTCCACCAAGATGTGGCAGCATTGTGGGTGGCCGGGGTGTGCCGGGGAAAGAGTGGAGACAGTCCCCACTGTTCCCCATCCCAGTGCTCGGGCCCTGTGCAGGGATCCTGTTGCCTCCTCTCTCCTGTGGTGAAGGCACTGGCCTTGACCCCGAGTCTGCCCAAGCGCCGGAACAAAAGGCAAAGCCTTACCTACGCCAGGAGATGGTAATAGGCATAGAGTGTCATGCTAGGCCACGCACGCTGTTGCAGGGTAGTGACTGTGTCTGCTTAGTTCGGCTTAGCAAGGTGAACCCCGGGCGCGAACTTGGAGCCCTGGAAAACAAGGCCCAAGAGGCACCAGCTCTCCCGCGGCACTTCTTTCCTGCCACGACAGAGCGAACGACCAAAGCCTTGCTGAGGAAGCAGCAGCGAAGTGCGGTTTGCGCCAAGCTGAAAACCTCTGTGAAAGCATAGCAGTCGCTGGGAAATCAGAGTCGGTTCTGTGGGCTGCTTTTGTTGCTTGCCTTAGCCTAGTATTCGCAGCACGATGGGGAAAACCCGCATAGAGCGAAAGCTTCTTTGCCGGGGCATCCCCTCTGGGAAAGCACAGCATTCTTTGCGAAATCAGAGTCGGGTCTGTGGGATGCTGCCTGCTGCTTGCCGGAGCTAGTCTCCCCTGCACGGTGGAATAAACCCGCATGGGGCGAAATTCTCTTTGCCTGGGCTTCCGCTCTGCCTGAGAGAGAAGCGCGGTGGTGCCTGTGGAAAGAGCCTTAAGGAAAGGGACACATCTGTCACTGCAGAGCGAAGGAAGCCGGGCTGCTAAGGAGACACGAGGGGAAGATTAGGGCAGGGGAAAGGGCTCCACTCTGAGGAAGGAGTCTGGGCAGAAAGCATGCCTGTCCTGAGCCTTTGGGCCCAAGGAGACAGCAGCTCCTTGGCCACCTGACCGTGGTGGAGCCATGGGCTTGCCACCAGGCGCCTACCCTAAACTCGAGAAACAACTCCCAGAAAGACCTGGCCATCAGATGCCGTCTTCCTCCGGGATGTAGAAGCTTGGAGGAGGCCCGGGTTTTAAGGGGAAGGAGTGGTGACAGTCCCCCAAAGCTCCCTATTCAGTGCACGGGCGGTGTGCAGGGATCCTGTCACCTCTCCTTTCCTGTCGGGAAAGCACAGGCCTAGTCCGCGAGTTGGCCTGAGCGCCAGAGTAAAAGGCCAAGCGATGCCTACACCGGGAGATGGTAGTGTGCATGGAGTGCCATCCTAGGCTAAGCGCGCTACTGCACGGTTGTGACTGTGTCTGCTTAGTTCGGCCTGTCAGGGTGAACCCAGGACGCGAACATGGAGCCAGAGAAAGCAAGGCCCAAGAGGCACCAGCTCTCCCGCAGCTCTTCTTCCCTGACGCGACAGAAGCCTTGCTGAGGAAGCAGTGGCGAAGGGCTGTTTGCTCCAAACCAAAGCCTCTGCGAAAGGACAGCATTCCCCGAGAAATGTTTTGGGGGCTGCTGCTGCGTGCCTGAGCCCCATCTCGCGGAGGGAGAAACCCGCATACAGCGAAAGCCCCTTTGCCTTGGCATCTCCCCTTGGAAAGCACAGCATTCGTTGGGAAATCAGAGTTGGGTTTGGGGATGCTGCTGCTGCTTGCCTAAGCGAGTCTCCGCAGCATGTTGGAAGATACCCGCATGGAGCGAAATCCTCTTTGCCCTAGCATTCTTTCTGCCTGAGAGAGAAGCATGGTTGCTCACGTCTGTCACCACGCTCCCCAGGAGCAAGTGTGGGTAAGGCACAGCACGCCGCCCCCGGGGAAGAGAAGGATCCCTTGGCCTTGGGGTCTGGAAACGCTCGGGAAGCAGAATAGCCTGCCGAGGCACGAACAGCAGGCCATGAGAAGACAAGTGTCCTCTACTCCCTGTGCGGAGAGATTGAAGCCTGGCTGCTAAGGAGACATGAGGGGAAGACAAGGGCATGGGTGCGTGCTCCACTCTGAGGAAGGAGTCTGGGCAGAAGGCAGGACTGTCCTGTGCCTCTTGTCCCAAGGGGAAAGCATCTCTTTGGCCACCTGTCCCAAGGGCAGACTTGGGCTTGCCAACCAGGTGCCATACCCGGAACTCGCAGAAACAACCCCATAGAGAAACGTGCAGTCAGATGCCATCTTCCACCAAGATATGGCAGCATTGTGGGTGGCCGGGGGTGTGCCGGGGAAAGAGTGGAGACAGTCCCCACGGTTCCCCATCCCAGTGCTCGGGCCCTGTGCAGGCATCCTGTCGCCTCTTCTCTCCTGTGGTGAAGGCACTGGCCTTGACCCCGAGTCTGCCCGAGCGCCGGAGCAAAAGGCAAAGCCTTACCTACGCCAGGAGATGGTAATAGGCATAGAGTGTCATGCTAGGCCACGCACGCTGCTGCAGGGTTGTGACTGTGTCTGCTTAGATCGGCTTAGCAAGGTGAACCCCGGGCGCGAACTTGGATCCCGGGGAAACAAGGCCCAAGAGGCACCAGCTCTCCCGCGGCTCTTCTTTTCAGCCGCGACAGAGCAAACGACCAAAGCCTTGCTGAGGAAGCAGCAGCGAAGTGCGGTTTACGCCAAGCTGAAAACCTCTGCGAAAGCATACCAGTCACTGGGAAATCAGAGTCGGTTTGTGGGATGCTGCCTGCTGCTTGCTGGAGCTAGTCTCCACTGCATGGTGGAATAAACCCGCATGGAGCAAAATCCTCTTTGCCTGGGCTTCCGCTCTGCCTGAGAGAGAAGCGCGGTGGTGCCTGTGGAAAGAGCCTTAGGGAAAGGGACACATCTGTCACTGCAGAGCGAAGGAAGCCGGGCTGCTAAGGAGACACGAGGGGAAGATTAGGGCAGGGGAAAGGCTCCACTCTGAGGAAGGAGTCTGGGCAGAAAGCATGCCTGTCCTGAGCCTTTGGGCCCAAGGAGACAGCAGCTCCTTGGCCACCTGACCGTGGTGGAGCCATGGGCTTGCCACCAGGCGCCTACCCTAAACTCGAGAAACAACTCCCAGAAAGACCTGGCCATCAGATGCCGTCTTCCTCCGGGATGTAGAAGCTTGGAGGAGGCCCGGGTTTTAAGGGGAAGGAGTGGTGACAGTCCCCCAAAGCTCCCTATTCAGTGCACGGGCGGTGTGCAGGGATCCTGTCACCTCTCCTTTCCTGTGGGGAAAGCACAGGCCTAGTCCGCGAGTCGGCCTGAGCGCCAGAGTAAAAGGCCAAGCGATGCCTACACCGGGAGATGGTAGTGTGCATGGAGTGCCATCCTAGGCTAAGCGCGCTACTGCACGGTTGTGACTGTGTCTGCGTAGTTCGGCCTGGCAGGGTGAACCCAGGACGCGAACATGGAGCCAGGGAAAGCAAGGCCCAAGAGGCACCAGCTCTCCCGCAGCTCTTCTTCCCTGACGCGACAGAAGCCTTGCTGAGGAAGCAGTGGCGAAGGGCTGTTTGCTCCAAACCAAAGCCTCTGCGAAAGGACAGCATTCCCCGAGAAATGTTTTGGGGGCTGCTGCTGCGTGCCTGAGCCCCATCTCGCGGTGGGAGAAACCCGCATACAGCGAAAGCCCCTTTGCCTTGGCATCTCCCCTTGGAAAGCACAGCATTCGTTGGGAAATCAGAGTTGGGTTTGGGGATGCTGCTGCTGCTTGCCTAAGCGAGTCTCCGCAGCATGTTGGAAGATACCCGCATGGAGCGAAATCCTCTTTGCCCTAGCATCCTTTCTGCCTGAGAGAGAAGCATGGTTGCTCACGTCTGTCACCACGCTCCCCAGGAGCAAGTGTGGGTAAGGCACAGCACGCCGCCCCCGGGGAAGAGAAGGATCCCTTGGCCTTGGGGTCTGGAAACGCTCGGGAAGCAGAATAGCCTGCCGAGGCATGAACAGCAGGCCATGAGAAGACAAGTGTCTTCACCTCCCTGTGGGGAGAGATTGAAGCCTGGCTTCTAAGGAGACATGAGGGGAAGATTAGGGCAGGGGAAAGGGCTCCACTCTGAGGAAGGAGTCTGGGCAGAAAGCATGCCTGTCCTGAGCCTTTGGGCCCAAGGAGACAGCAGCTCCTTGGCCACCTGACCGTGGTGGAGCCATGGGCTTGCCACCAGGCGCCTACGCTAAACTCGAGAAACAACTCCCAGAAAGACCTGGCCATCAGATGCCGTCTTCCTCCGGGATGTAGAAGCTTGGAGGAGGCCCGGGTTTTAAGGGGAAGGAGTGGTGACAGTCCCCCAAAGCTCCCTATTCAGTGCACGGGCGGTGTGCAGGGATCCTGTCACCTCTCCTTTCCTGTGGGGAAAGCACAGGCCTAGTCCGCGAGTCGGCCTGAGCGCCAGAGTAAAAGGCCAAGCGATGCCTACACCGGGAGATGGTAGTGTGCATGGAGTGCCATCCTAGGCTAAACGCGCTACTGCACGGTTGTGACTGTGTCTGCGTAGTTCGGCCTGGCAGGGTGAACCCAGGACGCGAACATGGAGCCAGGGAAAGCAAGGCCCAAGAGGCACCAGCTCTCCCGCAGCTCTTCTTCCCTGACGCGACAGAAGACTTGCTGAGGAAGCAGTGGCGAAGGGCTGTTTGCTCCAAACCAAAGCCTCTGCGAAAGGACAGCATTCCCCGAGAAATGTTTTGGGGGCTGCTGCTGCGTGCCTGAGCCCCATCTCGCGGTGGGAGAAACCCGCATACAGCGAAAGCCCCTTTGCCTTGGCATCTCCCCTTGGAAAGCACAGCATTCGTTGGGAAATCAGAGTTGGGTTTGGGGATGCTGCTGCTGCTTGCCTAAGCGAGTCTCCGCAGCATGTTGGAAGATACCCGCATGGAGCGAAATCCTCTTTGCCCTAGCATCCTTTCTGCCTGAGAGAGAGCATGGTTGCTCAAGTCTGTCACCACGCTTCCCAGGAGCAAGTGTGGGGAAGGCACAGCACGCCGCCCCCGAGGAAGAGAAGGATCCCTTGGCCTTGGGGTCGGGAAACGCTCGGGAACAGGATAGCCTGCCGCGGCACGAAATGCAGGCCGGTGGCCAGACATGTGTCACCCGCTCCCTGTGCGGAGAGTTGGAAGCCTGGCTGCTAAGGAGACATGAGGGGACGACTAGGGCAGGGGCGCGTGCTCCACTCTAAGGAGTCTGGGCAGAAGGCAGGCCTGTCCTGTGCCTCTGTTACCAAGGGGACAGCATCTCCTTGGCCACCTGTCCCAAGGGCAGACTTGGGCTTGCCACCAGGTGCCATACCTGGAACTTGCAGAAACAACCCCATGGAGAAACGGTCAGTCAGATGCCATCTTCCACCAAGATATGGCAGCATTGTGGGTGGCCGGGGGTGTGCCGGGGAAAGAGTGGAGACAGTCCCCACCGTTCCCCATCCCAGTGCTCAGGCCCTGTGCAGGGATCCTGTCGCCTCTTCTCTCCTGTGGTGAAGGCACTGGCCTTGACCCCGAGTCTGCCCGAGCGCCGGAGCAAAAGGCAAAGCCTTACCTACGCCAGGAGATGGAAATAGGCATAGAGTGTCATGCTAGGCCACGCACGCTGCTGCAGGGTTGTGACTGTGTCTGCTTAGATCGGCTTACCAAGGTGAACCCCGGGCGCGAACTTGGAGCCCGGGAAAACAAGGCCCAAGAGGCACAAGCTCTCCCGCGGCTCTTCTTTCCAGCCGCGACAGAGCGAACGACCAAAGCCTTGCTGAGGAAGCAGCAGCGAAGTGCGGTTTGCGCCAAGCTGAAAACCTCTGCGAAAGCATAGCAGTCGCTGGGAAATCAGAGTCGGTTCTGTGGGATGCTGCCTGCTGCTTGCCGGAGCTAGTCTCCACTGCACGGTGGAATAAACCCGCATGGAGCGAAATCCTCTTTGCCTGGGCTTCCGCTCTGCCTGAGAGAGAAGCGCGGTGGTGCCTGTGGAAAGAGCCTTAAGGAAAGGGACAATTCTGTCACTGCAGAGCGAAGGAAGCCGGGCTGCTAAGGAGACACGAGGGGGAGATTAGGGCAGGGGAAAGGCTCCACTCTGAGGAAGGAGTCTGGGCAGAAAGCATGCCTGTCCTGAGCCTTTGGGCCCAAGGAGACAGCAGCTCCTTGGCCACCTGACCGTGGTGGAGCCATGGGCTTGCCACCAGGCGCCTACCCTAAACTCGAGAAACAACTCCCAGAAAGACCTGGCCATCAGATGCCGTCTTCCTCCGGGATGTAGAAGCTTGGAGGAGGCCCGGGTTTTAAGGGGAAGGAGTGGTGACAGTCCCCCAAAGCTCCCTATTCAGTGCACGGGCGGTGTGCAGGGATCCTGTCACCTCTCCTTTCCTGTCGGGAAAGCACAGGCCTAGTCCGCGAGTTGGCCTGAGCGCCAGAGTAAAAGGCCAAGCGATGCCTACACCGGGAGATGGTAGTGTGCATGGAGTGCCATCCTAGGCTAAGCGCGCTACTGCACGGTTGTGACTGTGTCTGCTTAGTTCGGCCTGTCAGGGTGAACCCAGGACGCGAACATGGAGCCAGAGAAAGCAAGGCCCAAGAGGCACCAGCTCTCCCGCAGCTCTTCTTCCCTGACGCGACAGAAGCCTTGCTGAGGAAGCAGTGGCGAAGGGCTGTTTGCTCCAAACCAAAGCCTCTGCGAAAGGACAGCATTCCCCGAGAAATGTTTTGGGGGCTGCTGCTGCGTGCCTGAGCCCCATCTCGCGGAGGGAGAAACCCGCATACAGCGAAAGCCCCTTTGCCTTGGCATCTCCCCTTGGAAAGCACAGCATTCGTTGGGAAATCAGAGTTGGGTTTGGGGATGCTGCTGCTGCTTGCCTAAGCGAGTCTCCGCAGCATGTTGGAAGATACCCGCATGGAGCGAAATCCTCTTTGCCCTAGCATTCTTTCTGCCTGAGAGAGAAGCATGGTTGCTCACGTCTGTCACCACGCTCCCCAGGAGCAAGTGTGGGTAAGGCACAGCACGCCGCCCCCGGGGAAGAGAAGGATCCCTTGGCCTTGGGGTCTGGAAACGCTCGGGAAGCAGAATAGCCTGCCGAGGCACGAACAGCAGGCCATGAGAAGACAAGTGTCCTCTACTCCCTGTGCGGAGAGATTGAAGCCTGGCTGCTAAGGAGACATGAGGGGAAGACAAGGGCATGGGTGCGTGCTCCACTCTGAGGAAGGAGTCTGGGCAGAAGGCAGGACTGTCCTGTGCCTCTTGTCCCAAGGGGAAAGCATCTCTTTGGCCACCTGTCCCAAGGGCAGACTTGGGCTTGCCAACCAGGTGCCATACCCGGAACTCGCAGAAACAACCCCATAGAGAAACGTGCAGTCAGATGCCATCTTCCACCAAGATATGGCAGCATTGTGGGTGGCCGGGGGTGTGCCGGGGAAAGAGTGGAGACAGTCCCCACGGTTCCCCATCCCAGTGCTCGGGCCCTGTGCAGGCATCCTGTCGCCTCTTCTCTCCTGTGGTGAAGGCACTGGCCTTGACCCCGAGTCTGCCCGAGCGCCGGAGCAAAAGGCAAAGCCTTACCTACGCCAGGAGATGGTAATAGGCATAGAGTGTCATGCTAGGCCACGCACGCTGCTGCAGGGTTGTGACTGTGTCTGCTTAGATCGGCTTAGCAAGGTGAACCCCGGGCGCGAACTTGGATCCCGGGGAAACAAGGCCCAAGAGGCACCAGCTCTCCCGCGGCTCTTCTTTTCAGCCGCGACAGAGCAAACGACCAAAGCCTTGCTGAGGAAGCAGCAGCGAAGTGCGGTTTACGCCAAGCTGAAAACCTCTGCGAAAGCATACCAGTCACTGGGAAATCAGAGTCGGTTTGTGGGATGCTGCCTGCTGCTTGCTGGAGCTAGTCTCCACTGCATGGTGGAATAAACCCGCATGGAGCAAAATCCTCTTTGCCTGGGCTTCCGCTCTGCCTGAGAGAGAAGCGCGGTGGTGCCTGTGGAAAGAGCCTTAGGGAAAGGGACACATCTGTCACTGCAGAGCGAAGGAAGCCGGGCTGCTAAGGAGACACGAGGGGAAGATTAGGGCAGGGGAAAGGCTCCACTCTGAGGAAGGAGTCTGGGCAGAAAGCATGCCTGTCCTGAGCCTTTGGGCCCAAGGAGACAGCAGCTCCTTGGCCACCTGACCGTGGTGGAGCCATGGGCTTGCCACCAGGCGCCTACGCTAAACTCGAGAAACAACTCCCAGAAAGACCTGGCCATCAGATGCCGTCTTCCTCCGGGATGTAGAAGCTTGGAGGAGGCCCGGGTTTTAAGGGGAAGGAGTGGTGACAGTCCCCCAAAGCTCCCTATTCAGTGCACGGGCGGTGTGCAGGGATCCTGTCACCTCTCCTTTCCTGTGGGGAAAGCACAGGCCTAGTCCGCGAGTCGGCCTGAGCGCCAGAGTAAAAGGCCAAGCGATGCCTACACCGGGAGATGGTAGTGTGCATGGAGTGCCATCCTAGGCTAAGCGCGCTACTGCACGGTTGTGACTGTGTCTGCGTAGTTCGGCCTGGCAGGGTGAACCCAGGACGCGAACATGGAGCCAGGGAAAGCAAGGCCCAAGAGGCACCAGCTCTCCCGCAGCTCTTCTTCCCTGACGCGACAGAAGCCTTGCTGAGGAAGCAGTGGCGAAGGGCTGTTTGCTCCAAACCAAAGCCTCTGCGAAAGGACAGCATTCCCCGAGAAATGTTTTGGGGGCTGCTGCTGCGTGCCTGAGCCCCATCTCGCGGTGGGAGAAACCCGCATACAGCGAAAGCCCCTTTGCCTTGGCATCTCCCCTTGGAAAGCACAGCATTCGTTGGGAAATCAGAGTTGGGTTTGGGGATGCTGCTGCTGCTTGCCTAAGCGAGTCTCCGCAGCATGTTGGAAGATACCCGCATGGAGCGAAATCCTCTTTGCCCTAGCATCCTTTCTGCCTGAGAGAGAAGCATGGTTGCTCACGTCTGTCACCACGCTCCCCAGGAGCAAGTGTGGGTAAGGCACAGCACGCCGCCCCCGGGGAAGAGAAGGATCCCTTGGCCTTGGGGTCTGGAAACGCTCGGGAAGCAGAATAGCCTGCCGAGGCATGAACAGCAGGCCATGAGAAGACAAGTGTCTTCACCTCCCTGTGGGGAGAGATTGAAGCCTGGCTTCTAAGGAGACATGAGGGGAAGATTAGGGCAGGGGAAAGGGCTCCACTCTGAGGAAGGAGTCTGGGCAGAAAGCATGCCTGTCCTGAGCCTTTGGGCCCAAGGAGACAGCAGCTCCTTGGCCACCTGACCGTGGTGGAGCCATGGGCTTGCCACCAGGCGCCTACGCTAAACTCGAGAAACAACTCCCAGAAAGACCTGGCCATCAGATGCCGTCTTCCTCCGGGATGTAGAAGCTTGGAGGAGGCCCGGGTTTTAAGGGGAAGGAGTGGTGACAGTCCCCCAAAGCTCCCTATTCAGTGCACGGGCGGTGTGCAGGGATCCTGTCACCTCTCCTTTCCTGTGGGGAAAGCACAGGCCTAGTCCGCGAGTCGGCCTGAGCGCCAGAGTAAAAGGCCAAGCGATGCCTACACCGGGAGATGGTAGTGTGCATGGAGTGCCATCCTAGGCTAAACGCGCTACTGCACGGTTGTGACTGTGTCTGCGTAGTTCGGCCTGGCAGGGTGAACCCAGGACGCGAACATGGAGCCAGGGAAAGCAAGGCCCAAGAGGCACCAGCTCTCCCGCAGCTCTTCTTCCCTGACGCGACAGAAGACTTGCTGAGGAAGCAGTGGCGAAGGGCTGTTTGCTCCAAACCAAAGCCTCTGCGAAAGGACAGCATTCCCCGAGAAATGTTTTGGGGGCTGCTGCTGCGTGCCTGAGCCCCATCTCGCGGTGGGAGAAACCCGCATACAGCGAAAGCCCCTTTGCCTTGGCATCTCCCCTTGGAAAGCACAGCATTCGTTGGGAAATCAGAGTTGGGTTTGGGGATGCTGCTGCTGCTTGCCTAAGCGAGTCTCCGCAGCATGTTGGAAGATACCCGCATGGAGCGAAATCCTCTTTGCCCTAGCATCCTTTCTGCCTGAGAGAGAGCATGGTTGCTCAAGTCTGTCACCACGCTTCCCAGGAGCAAGTGTGGGGAAGGCACAGCACGCCGCCCCCGAGGAAGAGAAGGATCCCTTGGCCTTGGGGTCGGGAAACGCTCGGGAACAGGATAGCCTGCCGCGGCACGAAATGCAGGCCGGTGGCCAGACATGTGTCACCCGCTCCCTGTGCGGAGAGTTGGAAGCCTGGCTGCTAAGGAGACATGAGGGGACGACTAGGGCAGGGGCGCGTGCTCCACTCTAAGGAGTCTGGGCAGAAGGCAGGCCTGTCCTGTGCCTCTGTTACCAAGGGGACAGCATCTCCTTGGCCACCTGTCCCAAGGGCAGACTTGGGCTTGCCACCAGGTGCCATACCTGGAACTTGCAGAAACAACCCCATGGAGAAACGGTCAGTCAGATGCCATCTTCCACCAAGATATGGCAGCATTGTGGGTGGCCGGGGGTGTGCCGGGGAAAGAGTGGAGACAGTCCCCACCGTTCCCCATCCCAGTGCTCAGGCCCTGTGCAGGGATCCTGTCGCCTCTTCTCTCCTGTGGTGAAGGCACTGGCCTTGACCCCGAGTCTGCCCGAGCGCCGGAGCAAAAGGCAAAGCCTTACCTACGCCAGGAGATGGAAATAGGCATAGAGTGTCATGCTAGGCCACGCACGCTGCTGCAGGGTTGTGACTGTGTCTGCTTAGATCGGCTTACCAAGGTGAACCCCGGGCGCGAACTTGGAGCCCGGGAAAACAAGGCCCAAGAGGCACAAGCTCTCCCGCGGCTCTTCTTTCCAGCCGCGACAGAGCGAACGACCAAAGCCTTGCTGAGGAAGCAGCAGCGAAGTGCGGTTTGCGCCAAGCTGAAAACCTCTGCGAAAGCATAGCAGTCGCTGGGAAATCAGAGTCGGTTCTGTGGGATGCTGCCTGCTGCTTGCCGGAGCTAGTCTCCACTGCACGGTGGAATAAACCCGCATGGAGCGAAATCCTCTTTGCCTGGGCTTCCGCTCTGCCTGAGAGAGAAGCGCGGTGGTGCCTGTGGAAAGAGCCTTAAGGAAAGGGACAATTCTGTCACTGCAGAGCGAAGGAAGCCGGGCTGCTAAGGAGACACGAGGGGGAGATTAGGGCAGGGGAAAGGCTCCACTCTGAGGAAGGAGTCTGGGCAGAAAGCATGCCTGTCCTGAGCCTTTGGGCCCAAGGAGACAGCAGCTCCTTGGCCACCTGACCGTGGTGGAGCCATGGGCTTGCCACCAGGCGCCTACCCTAAACTCGAGAAACAACTCCCAGAAAGACCTGGCCATCAGATGCCGTCTTCCTCCGGGATGTAGAAGCTTGGAGGAGGCCCGGGTTTTAAGGGGAAGGAGTGGTGACAGTCCCCCAAAGCTCCCTATTCAGTGCACGGGCGGTGTGCAGGGATCCTGTCACCTCTCCTTTCCTGTCGGGAAAGCACAGGCCTAGTCCGCGAGTTGGCCTGAGCGCCAGAGTAAAAGGCCAAGCGATGCCTACACCGGGAGATGGTAGTGTGCATGGAGTGCCATCCTAGGCTAAGCGCGCTACTGCACGGTTGTGACTGTGTCTGCTTAGTTCGGCCTGTCAGGGTGAACCCAGGACGCGAACATGGAGCCAGAGAAAGCAAGGCCCAAGAGGCACCAGCTCTCCCGCAGCTCTTCTTCCCTGACGCGACAGAAGCCTTGCTGAGGAAGCAGTGGCGAAGGGCTGTTTGCTCCAAACCAAAGCCTCTGCGAAAGGACAGCATTCCCCGAGAAATGTTTTGGGGGCTGCTGCTGCGTGCCTGAGCCCCATCTCGCGGAGGGAGAAACCCGCATACAGCGAAAGCCCCTTTGCCTTGGCATCTCCCCTTGGAAAGCACAGCATTCGTTGGGAAATCAGAGTTGGGTTTGGGGATGCTGCTGCTGCTTGCCTAAGCGAGTCTCCGCAGCATGTTGGAAGATACCCGCATGGAGCGAAATCCTCTTTGCCCTAGCATTCTTTCTGCCTGAGAGAGAAGCATGGTTGCTCACGTCTGTCACCACGCTCCCCAGGAGCAAGTGTGGGTAAGGCACAGCACGCCGCCCCCGGGGAAGAGAAGGATCCCTTGGCCTTGGGGTCTGGAAACGCTCGGGAAGCAGAATAGCCTGCCGAGGCACGAACAGCAGGCCATGAGAAGACAAGTGTCCTCTACTCCCTGTGCGGAGAGATTGAAGCCTGGCTGCTAAGGAGACATGAGGGGAAGACAAGGGCATGGGTGCGTGCTCCACTCTGAGGAAGGAGTCTGGGCAGAAGGCAGGACTGTCCTGTGCCTCTTGTCCCAAGGGGAAAGCATCTCTTTGGCCACCTGTCCCAAGGGCAGACTTGGGCTTGCCAACCAGGTGCCATACCCGGAACTCGCAGAAACAACCCCATAGAGAAACGTGCAGTCAGATGCCATCTTCCACCAAGATATGGCAGCATTGTGGGTGGCCGGGGGTGTGCCGGGGAAAGAGTGGAGACAGTCCCCACGGTTCCCCATCCCAGTGCTCGGGCCCTGTGCAGGCATCCTGTCGCCTCTTCTCTCCTGTGGTGAAGGCACTGGCCTTGACCCCGAGTCTGCCCGAGCGCCGGAGCAAAAGGCAAAGCCTTACCTACGCCAGGAGATGGTAATAGGCATAGAGTGTCATGCTAGGCCACGCACGCTGCTGCAGGGTTGTGACTGTGTCTGCTTAGATCGGCTTAGCAAGGTGAACCCCGGGCGCGAACTTGGATCCCGGGGAAACAAGGCCCAAGAGGCACCAGCTCTCCCGCGGCTCTTCTTTTCAGCCGCGACAGAGCAAACGACCAAAGCCTTGCTGAGGAAGCAGCAGCGAAGTGCGGTTTACGCCAAGCTGAAAACCTCTGCGAAAGCATACCAGTCACTGGGAAATCAGAGTCGGTTTGTGGGATGCTGCCTGCTGCTTGCTGGAGCTAGTCTCCACTGCATGGTGGAATAAACCCGCATGGAGCAAAATCCTCTTTGCCTGGGCTTCCGCTCTGCCTGAGAGAGAAGCGCGGTGGTGCCTGTGGAAAGAGCCTTAGGGAAAGGGACACATCTGTCACTGCAGAGCGAAGGAAGCCGGGCTGCTAAGGAGACACGAGGGGAAGATTAGGGCAGGGGAAAGGCTCCACTCTGAGGAAGGAGTCTGGGCAGAAAGCATGCCTGTCCTGAGCCTTTGGGCCCAAGGAGACAGCAGCTCCTTGGCCACCTGACCGTGGTGGAGCCATGGGCTTGCCACCAGGCGCCTACCCTAAACTCGAGAAACAACTCCCAGAAAGACCTGGCCATCAGATGCCGTCTTCCTCCGGGATGTAGAAGCTTGGAGGAGGCCCGGGTTTTAAGGGGAAGGAGTGGTGACAGTCCCCCAAAGCTCCCTATTCAGTGCACGGGCGGTGTGCAGGGATCCTGTCACCTCTCCTTTCCTGTGGGGAAAGCACAGGCCTAGTCCGCGAGTCGGCCTGAGCGCCAGAGTAAAAGGCCAAGCGATGCCTACACCGGGAGATGGTAGTGTGCATGGAGTGCCATCCTAGGCTAAGCGCGCTACTGCACGGTTGTGACTGTGTCTGCGTAGTTCGGCCTGGCAGGGTGAACCCAGGACGCGAACATGGAGCCAGGGAAAGCAAGGCCCAAGAGGCACCAGCTCTCCCGCAGCTCTTCTTCCCTGACGCGACAGAAGCCTTGCTGAGGAAGCAGTGGCGAAGGGCTGTTTGCTCCAAACCAAAGCCTCTGCGAAAGGACATCATTCCCCGAGAAATGTTTTGGGGGCTGCTGCTGCGTGCCTGAGCCCCATCTCGCGGTGGGAGAAACCCGCATACAGCGAAAGCCCCTTTGCCTTGGCATCTCCCCTTGGAAAGCACAGCATTCGTTGGGAAATCAGAGTTGGGTTTGGGGATGCTGCTGCTGCTTGCCTAAGCGAGTCTCCGCAGCATGTTGGAAGATACCCGCATGGAGCGAAATCCTCTTTGCCCTAGCATCCTTTCTGCCTGAGAGAGAAGCATGGTTGCTCACGTCTGTCACCACGCTCCCCAGGAGCAAGTGTGGGTAAGGCACAGCACGCCGCCCCCGGGGAAGAGAAGGATCCCTTGGCCTTGGGGTCTGGAAACGCTCGGGAAGCAGAATAGCCTGCCGAGGCATGAACAGCAGGCCATGAGAAGACAAGTGTCTTCACCTCCCTGTGGGGAGAGATTGAAGCCTGGCTTCTAAGGAGACATGAGGGGAAGATTAGGGCAGGGGAAAGGGCTCCACTCTGAGGAAGGAGTCTGGGCAGAAAGCATGCCTGTCCTGAGCCTTTGGGCCCAAGGAGACAGCAGCTCCTTGGCCACCTGACCGTGGTGGAGCCATGGGCTTGCCACCAGGCGCCTACGCTAAACTCGAGAAACAACTCCCAGAAAGACCTGGCCATCAGATGCCGTCTTCCTCCGGGATGTAGAAGCTTGGAGGAGGCCCGGGTTTTAAGGGGAAGGAGTGGTGACAGTCCCCCAAAGCTCCCTATTCAGTGCACGGGCGGTGTGCAGGGATCCTGTCACCTCTCCTTTCCTGTGGGGAAAGCACAGGCCTAGTCCGCGAGTCGGCCTGAGCGCCAGAGTAAAAGGCCAAGCGATGCCTACACCGGGAGATGGTAGTGTGCATGGAGTGCCATCCTAGGCTAAACGCGCTACTGCACGGTTGTGACTGTGTCTGCGTAGTTCGGCCTGGCAGGGTGAACCCAGGACGCGAACATGGAGCCAGGGAAAGCAAGGCCCAAGAGGCACCAGCTCTCCCGCAGCTCTTCTTCCCTGACGCGACAGAAGACTTGCTGAGGAAGCAGTGGCGAAGGGCTGTTTGCTCCAAACCAAAGCCTCTGCGAAAGGACAGCATTCCCCGAGAAATGTTTTGGGGGCTGCTGCTGCGTGCCTGAGCCCCATCTCGCGGTGGGAGAAACCCGCATACAGCGAAAGCCCCTTTGCCTTGGCATCTCCCCTTGGAAAGCACAGCATTCGTTGGGAAATCAGAGTTGGGTTTGGGGATGCTGCTGCTGCTTGCCTAAGCGAGTCTCCGCAGCATGTTGGAAGATACCCGCATGGAGCGAAATCCTCTTTGCCCTAGCATCCTTTCTGCCTGAGAGAGAGCATGGTTGCTCAAGTCTGTCACCACGCTTCCCAGGAGCAAGTGTGGGGAAGGCACAGCACGCCGCCCCCGAGGAAGAGAAGGATCCCTTGGCCTTGGGGTCGGGAAACGCTCGGGAACAGGATAGCCTGCCGCGGCACGAAATGCAGGCCGGTGGCCAGACATGTGTCACCCGCTCCCTGTGCGGAGAGTTGGAAGCCTGGCTGCTAAGGAGACATGAGGGGACGACTAGGGCAGGGACGCGTGCTCCACTCTAAGGAGTCTGGGCAGAAGGCAGGCCTGTCCTGTGCCTCTGTTACCAAGGGGACAGCATCTCCTTGGCCACCTGTCCCAAGGGCAGACTTGGGCTTGCCACCAGGTGCCATACCTGGAACTTGCAGAAACAACCCCATGGAGAAACGGTCAGTCAGATGCCATCTTCCACCAAGATATGGCAGCATTGTGGGTGGCCGGGGGTGTGCCGGGGAAAGAGTGGAGACAGTCCCCACCGTTCCCCATCCCAGTGCTCAGGCCCTGTGCAGGGATCCTGTCGCCTCTTCTCTCCTGTGGTGAAGGCACTGGCCTTGACCCCGAGTCTGCCCGAGCGCCGGAGCAAAAGGCAAAGCCTTACCTACGCCAGGAGATGGTAATAGGCATAGAGTGGCTTGCTAGGCCACGCACGCTGCTGCAGGGTTGTGACTGTGTCTGCTTAGATCGGCTTAGCAAGGTGAACCCCGGGCGCGAACTTGGAGCAGGGGGAAACAAGGCCCAAGAGGCACCAGCTCTCCCGCGGCTCTTCTTTCCAGCCGCGACAGAGCGAACGACCAAAGCCTTGCTGAGGAAGCAGCAGCGAAGTGCGGTTTGCGCCAAGCTGAAAACCTCTGCGAAAGCATAGCAGTCGCTGGGAAATCAGAGTCGGTTCTGTGGGATGCTGCCTGCTGCTTGCCGGAGCTAGTCTCCACTGCACGGTGGAATAAACCCGCATGGAGCGAAATCCTCTTTGCCTGGGCTTGGCTCTGCCTGAGAGAGAAGCGCGGTGGTGCCTGTGGAAAGAGCCTTAAGGAAAGGGACACATCTGTCACTGCAGAGCGAAGGAAGCCGGGCTGCTAAGGAGACACGAGGGGAAGATTAGGGCAGGGGAAAGGCTCCACTCTGAGGAAGGAGTCTGGGCAGAAAGCATGCCTGTCCTGAGCCTTTGGGCCCAAGGAGACAGCAGCTCCTTGGCCACCTGACCGTGGTGGAGCCATGGGCTTGCCACCAGGCGCCTACGCTAAACTCGAGAAACAACTCCCAGAAAGACCTGGCCATCAGATGCCGTCTTCCTCCGGGATGTAGAAGCTTGGAGGAGGCCCGGGTTTTAAGGGGAAGGAGTGGTGACAGTCCCCCAAAGCTCCCTATTCAGTGCACGGGCGGTGTGCAGGGATCCTGTCACCTCTCCTTTCCTGTGGGGAAAGCACAGGCCTAGTCCGCGAGTCGGCCTGAGCGCCAGAGTAAAAGGCCAAGCGATGCCTACACCGGGAGATGGTAGTGTGCATGGAGTGCCATCCTAGGCTAAACGCGCTACTGCACGGTTGTGACTGTGTCTGCGTAGTTCGGCCTGGCAGGGTGAACCCAGGACGCGAACATGGAGCCAGGGAAAGCAAGGCCCAAGAGGCACCAGCTCTCCCGCAGCTCTTCTTCCCTGACGCGACAGAAGCCTTGCTGAGGAAGCAGTGGCGAAGGGCTGTTTGCTCCAAACCAAAGCCTCTGCGAAAGGACAGCATTCCCCGAGAAATGTTTTGGGGGCTGCTGCTGCGTGCCTGAGCCCCATCTCGCGGTGGGAGAAACCCGCATACAGCGAAAGCCCCTTTGCCTTGGCATCTCCCCTTGGAAAGCACAGCATTCGTTGGGAAATCAGAGTTGGGTTTGGGGATGCTGCTGCTGCTTGCCTAAGCGAGTCTCCGCAGCATGTTGGAAGATACCCGCATGGAGCGAAATCCTCTTTGCCCTAGCATCCTTTCTGCCTGAGAGAGAAGCATGGTTGCTCAAGTCTGTCACCACACTTCCCAGGAGCAAGTGTGGGGAAGGCACAGCACGCCGCCCCCGAGGAAGAGAAGGATCCCTTGGCCTTGGGGTCGGGAAACGCTCGGGAACAGGATAGCCTGCCGCGGCACGAAATGCAGGCCGGTGGCCAGACATGTGTCACCCGCTCCCTGTGCGGAGAGATGGAAGCCTGGCTGCTAAGGAGACATGAGGGGACGACTAGGGCAGGGGCGCGTGCTCCACTCTAAGGAGTCTGGGCAGAAGGCAGGCCTGTCCTGTGCCTCTGTTACCAAGGGGACAGCATCTCCTTGGCCACCTGTCCCAAGGGCAGACTTGGGCTTGCCACCAGGTGCCATACCTGGAACTTGCAGAAACAACCCCATGGAGAAACGGTCAGTCAGATGCCATCTTCCACCAAGATGTGGCAGCATTGTGGGTGACAGGGGGTGCGGCGGGGAAGGAGTGGAGACAGTCCCCCACAGTTCCCCATCCCAGTGCCCGGGCCGTGTGCAGGGATCCTGTTGCCTCCTCTCTCCTGTGGTGAAGGCACTGGCCTTGACCCCGAGTCTGCCCGAGCACCGGAGCAAAAGGCAAAGCCTTACCAGAGCAGGAGATGGAATTAGGAATAGAGTGCTATGCTAGGCCACGCACGCTGCTGCAGGGTTGTGACTGTGTCTGCCTAGTTCGGCTTAGCAAAGTGAAATCCGGGCGCGAACATGGAGCCAGGGAAAGCAAGGCCCAAGAGGCAACAGCTCTCCCGCAGCTCTTCTTCCCTGACTCGACTGAAGCTTTGCTGAGGAAGCAGCGGCGAAGTGCTGTTCGCTCCAAACCAAAGCCTCTGCGAAAGCACAGCATTCGCTGAGAAATGTTGTGCGGGCTGCTGCTGCTTCCCTGAGCCCAGTCTTGCGGTGGGAGAAACCCGCATACAGCGAAAGCCTCTTTGCCTGGGCCTCTCCCTAAGGAAAGCACAGCATTCGTTGGGAAATCAGAGTTGGTTTTGGGGATGCTGCTGCTGCTTGCCTGAGCGAGTCTCGGCAACATGGTGGAAGATACCCGCATGGAGCGAAATCCTCTTTGCCCTAGCATCCCCTCTGCCTGAGAGAGAAGCATGGTTGCACACGTCTGTCACCCCGCTCCCCAGGAGCAATTTTGGGGAAGGCACAGCACGCCGCCCCATGGAAGAGAAGGATCCCTTGGCCTTGGGTCTAGAAACGCTCGGGAGTCAGAATAGCCTGCCGAGGCACGAACAGCAGGCCCTGAGAAGACAAGTGTCCTCTACTCCCTGTGCGGAGAGATTGAAGCCTGGCTGCTAAGGAGACATGAGGGGAAGACAAGGGCATGGGTGCGTGCTCCACTCTGAGGAAGGAGTCTGGGCAGAAGGCAGGCCTGTCCTGTGCCTCTTGTCCCAAGGGGAAAGCATCTCTTTGGCCACCTGTCCCAAGGGCAGACTTGGGCTTGCCACCAGGTGCCATACCCGGAACTCGCAGAAACAACCCCATGGAGAAACGTGCAGTCAGATGCCGTCTTCCACCAAGATATGGCAGCATTGTGGGAGGCCGGGGGTGTGCCGGGGAAAGAGTGGAGACAGTCCCCACCGTTCCCCATCCCAGTGCTCGGGCCCTGTGCAGGGATCCTGTCGCCTCTTCTCTCCTGTGGTGAAGGCACTGGCCTTGACCCCGTGTCTGCCCGAGCGCCGGAGCAAAAGGCAAAGCCTTACCTACGCCAGGAGATGGTAATAGGCATAGAGTGTCATGCTAGGCCACGCACGCTGCTGCAGGGTTGTGACTGTGTCTGCTTAGATCGGCTTACCAAGGTGAACCCCGGGCGCGAACTTGGAGCCCGGGAAAACAAGGCCCAAGAGGCACAAGCTCTCCCGCGGCTCTTCTTTCCAGCCGCGACAGAGCAAACGACCAAAGCCTTGCTGAGGAAGCAGCAGCGAAGTGCGGTTTGCGCCAAGCTGAAAACCTCTGCGAAAGCATAGCAGTCGCTGGGAAATCAGAGTCGGTTCTGTGGGATGCTGCCTGCTGCTTGCCGGAGCTAGTCTCCACTGCACGGTGGAATAAACCCGCATGGAGCGAAATCCTCTTTGCCTGGGCTTCCGCTCTGCCTGAGAGAGAAGCGCGGGGGTGCCTGTGGCAAGAGCCTTAAGGAAAGGGACACATCTGTCACTGCAGAGCGAAGGAAGCCGGGCTGCTAAGGAGACACGAGGGGGAGATTATGGCAGGGGAAAGGGCTCCACTCTGAGGAAGGAGTCTGGGAAGAAAGCATGCCTGTCCTGAGCCTTTGGGCCCAAGGAGACAGCAGCTCCTGGGCCACATGACCGTGGTGGAGCCATGGGCTTGCCACCAGGCGCCTACCCTAAACTCGAGAAACAACTCCCAGAAAGACCTGGCCATCAGATGCCATCTTCCTCCGGGATGTAGAAGCTTGGAGGAGGCCCGGGTTTTAAGGGGAAGGAGTGGTGACAGTCCCCCAAAGCTCCCTATTCAGTGCACGGGCGGTGTGCAGGGATCCTGTCACCTCTCCTTTCCTGTGGGGAAAGCACAGGCCTAGTCCGCGAGTCGGCCTGAGCGCCAGAGTAAAAGGCCAAGCGATGCCTACACCGGGAGATGGTAGTGTGCATGGAGTGCCATCCTAGGCTAAGCGCGCTACTGCACGGTTGTGACTGTGTCTGCGTAGTTCGGCCTGGCAGGGTGAACCCAGGACGCGAACATGGAGCCAGGGAAAGCAAGGCCCAAGAGGCACCAGCTCTCCCGCAGCTCTTCTTCCCTGACGCGACAGAAGCCTTGCTGAGGAAGCAGTGGCGAAGGGCTGTTTGCTCCAAACCAAAGCCTCTGCGAAAGGACAGCATTCCCCGAGAAATGTTTTGGGGGCTGCTGCTGCGTGCCTGAGCCCAGTCTCGCGGTGGGAGAAACCCGCATACAGCGAAAGCCCCTTTGCCTTGGCATCTCCCTTGGAAAGCACAGCATCCGTTGGGAAATCAGAGTTGGGTTTGGGGATGCTGCTGCTGCTTGCCTAAGCGAGTCTCCGCAGCATGTTGGAAGATACCCGCATGGAGCGAAATCCTCTTTGCCCTAGCATCCTTTCTGCCTGAGAGAGAAGCATGGTTGCTCAAGTCTGTCACCACACTTCCCAGGAGCAAGTGTGGGGAAGGCACAGCACGCCGCCCCCGAGGAAGAGAAGGATCCCTTGGCCTTGGGGTCGGGAAACGCTCGGGAACAGGATAGCCTGCCGTGGCACGAAATGCAGGCCGGTGGCCAGACATGTGTCACCCGCTCCCTGTGCGGAGAGATGGAAGCCTGGCTGCTAAGGAGACATGAGGGGACGACTAGGGCAGGGGCGCGTGCTCCACTCTAAGGAGTCTGGGCAGAAGGCAGGCCTGTCCTGTGCCTCTGTTACCAAGGGGACAGCATCTCCTTGGCCACCTGTCCCAAGGGCAGACTTGGGCTTGCCACCAGGTGCCATACCTGGAACTTGCAGAAACAACCCCATGGAGAAACGGTCAGTCAGATGCCATCTTCCACCAAGATGTGGCAGCATTGTGGGTGACAGGGGGTGCGGCGGGGAAGGAGTGGAGACAGTCCCCCACAGTTCCCCATCCCAGTGCCCGGGCCGTGTGCAGGGATCCTGTTGCCTCCTCTCTCCTGTGGTGAAGGCACTGGCCTTGACCCCGAGTCTGCCCGAGCACCGGAGCAAAAGGCAAAGCCTTACCAGAGCAGGAGATGGAATTAGGAATAGAGTGCCATGCTAGGCCACGCACGCTGCTGCAGGGTTGTGACTGTGTCTGCCTAGTTCGGCTTAGCAAAGTGAAATCCGGGCGCGAACATGGAGCCAGGGAAAGCAAGGCCCAAGAGGCAACAGCTCTCCCGCAGCTCTTCTTCCCTGACTCGACTGAAGCTTTGCTGAGGAAGCAGCGGCGAAGTGCTGTTCGCTCCAAACCAAAGCCTCTGCGAAAGCACAGCATTCGCTGAGAAATGTTGTGCGGGCTGCTGCTGCTTCCCAGAGCCCAGTCTTGTGGTGGGAGAAACCCGCATACAGCGAAAGCCTCTTTGCCTGGGCCTCTCCCTAAGGAAAGCACAGCATTCGTTGGGAAATCAGAGTTGGGTTTGGGATGCTGCTGCTGCTTGCCTGAGCGAGTCACGGCAACATGGTGGAAGATACCCACATGCAGCGAAATCCTCTTTGCCCTAGCATCCCCTCTGCCTGAGAGAGAAGCATGGTTGCACACGTCTGTCACCCCGCTCCCCAGGAGAAATTTTGGGGAAGGCACAGCACGCCGCCCCAGGGAAGAGAAGGATCCCTTGGCCTTGGGTCTGGAAACGCTCGGGAGTCAGAATAGCCTGCCGAGGCACGAACAGCAGGCCATGAGAAGAGAAGTGTCCTCTACTCCCTGTGCGGAGAGATTGAAGCCTGGCTGCTAAGGAGACATGAGGGGACGACAAGGGCAAGGGTGCATGCTCCACTCTGAGGAAGGAGTCTGGGCAGAAGGCAGGCCTGTCCTGTGCCTCTGGTCCCAAGGGGAAAGCATCTCCTTGGCCACCTGTCCCAAGGGCAGACTTGGGCTTGCCACCAGGTGCCATACCCGGAACTCGCAGAAACAACCCCATGGAGAAACGTGCAGTCAGATGCCCTCTTCCACCAAGATGTGGCAGCATTGTGGGTGGCCGGGGTGTGCCGGGGAAAGAGTGGAGACAGTCCCCACTGTTCCCCATCCCAGTGCTCGGGCCCTGTGCAGGGATCCTGTTGCCTCCTCTCTCCTGTGGTGAAGGCACTGGCCTTGACCCCGAGTCTGCCCAAGCGCCGGAACAAAAGGCAAAGCCTTACCTACGCCAGGAGATGGTAATAGGCATAGAGTGTCATGCTAGGCATCGCACGCTGTTGCAGGGTAGTGACTGTGTCTGCTTAGTTCGGCTTAGCAAGGTGAACCCCGGGCGCGAACTTGGAGCCCTGGAAAACAAGGCCCAAGAGGCACCAGCTCTCCCGCGGCACTTCTTTCCTGCCACGACAGAGCGAACGACCAAAGCCTTGCTGAGGAAGCAGCAGCGAAGTGCGGTTTGCGCCAAGCTGAAAACCTCTGTGAAAGCATAGCAGTCGCTGGGAAATCAGAGTCGGTTCTGTGGGCTGCTTTTGTTGCTTGCCTTAGCCTAGTATTCGCAGCACGATGGGGAAAACCCGCATAGAGCGAAAGCTTCTTTGCCGGGGCATCCCCTCTGGGAAAGCACAGCATTCTTTGCGAAATCAGAGTCGGGTCTGTGGGATGCTGCCTGCTGCTTGCCGGAGCTAGTCTCCCCTGCACGGTGGAATAAACCCGCATGGGGCGAAATTCTCTTTGCCTGGGCTTCCGCTCTGCCTGAGAGAGAAGCGCGGTGGTGCCTGTGGAAAG
The DNA here is from genome assembly GCF_964662115.1 of Mustela nivalis. Classification (NCBI taxonomy): domain Eukaryota; kingdom Metazoa; phylum Chordata; class Mammalia; order Carnivora; family Mustelidae; genus Mustela; species Mustela nivalis. Next base: position 1,246,597 of record NW_028136427.1, on the reverse strand, counting down.
AGCCTTAAGGAAAGGGACACATCTGTCACTGCAGAGCGAAGGAAGCCGGGCTGCTAAGGAGACACGAGGGGAAGATTAGGGCAGGGGAAAGGGCTCCACTCTGAGGAAGGAGTCTGGGCAGAAAGCATGCCTGTCCTGAGCCTTTGGGCCCAAGGAGACAGCAGCTCCTTGGCCACCTGACCGTGGTGGAGCCATGGGCTTGCCACCAGGCGCCTACCCTAAACTCGAGAAACAACTCCCAGAAAGACCTGGCCATCAGATGCCGTCTTCCTCCGGGATGTAGAAGCTTGGAGGAGGCCCGGGTTTTAAGGGGAAGGAGTGGTGACAGTCCCCCAAAGCTCCCTATTCAGTGCACGGGCGGTGTGCAGGGATCCTGTCACCTCTCCTTTCCTGTCGGGAAAGCACAGGCCTAGTCCGCGAGTTGGCCTGAGCGCCAGAGTAAAAGGCCAAGCGATGCCTACACCGGGAGATGGTAGTGTGCATGGAGTGCCATCCTAGGCTAAGCGCGCTACTGCACGGTTGTGACTGTGTCTGCTTAGTTCGGCCTGTCAGGGTGAACCCAGGACGCGAACATGGAGCCAGAGAAAGCAAGGCCCAAGAGGCACCAGCTCTCCCGCAGCTCTTCTTCCCTGACGCGACAGAAGCCTTGCTGAGGAAGCAGTGGCGAAGGGCTGTTTGCTCCAAACCAAAGCCTCTGCGAAAGGACAGCATTCCCCGAGAAATGTTTTGGGGGCTGCTGCTGCGTGCCTGAGCCCCATCTCGCGGAGGGAGAAACCCGCATACAGCGAAAGCCCCTTTGCCTTGGCATCTCCCCTTGGAAAGCACAGCATTCGTTGGGAAATCAGAGTTGGGTTTGGGGATGCTGCTGCTGCTTGCCTAAGCGAGTCTCCGCAGCATGTTGGAAGATACCCGCATGGAGCGAAATCCTCTTTGCCCTAGCATTCTTTCTGCCTGAGAGAGAAGCATGGTTGCTCACGTCTGTCACCACGCTCCCCAGGAGCAAGTGTGGGTAAGGCACAGCACGCCGCCCCCGGGGAAGAGAAGGATCCCTTGGCCTTGGGGTCTGGAAACGCTCGGGAAGCAGAATAGCCTGCCGAGGCACGAACAGCAGGCCATGAGAAGACAAGTGTCCTCTACTCCCTGTGCGGAGAGATTGAAGCCTGGCTGCTAAGGAGACATGAGGGGAAGACAAGGGCATGGGTGCGTGCTCCACTCTGAGGAAGGAGTCTGGGCAGAAGGCAGGACTGTCCTGTGCCTCTTGTCCCAAGGGGAAAGCATCTCTTTGGCCACCTGTCCCAAGGGCAGACTTGGGCTTGCCAACCAGGTGCCATACCCGGAACTCGCAGAAACAACCCCATAGAGAAACGTGCAGTCAGATGCCATCTTCCACCAAGATATGGCAGCATTGTGGGTGGCCGGGGGTGTGCCGGGGAAAGAGTGGAGACAGTCCCCACGGTTCCCCATCCCAGTGCTCGGGCCCTGTGCAGGCATCCTGTCGCCTCTTCTCTCCTGTGGTGAAGGCACTGGCCTTGACCCCGAGTCTGCCCGAGCGCCGGAGCAAAAGGCAAAGCCTTACCTACGCCAGGAGATGGTAATAGGCATAGAGTGTCATGCTAGGCCACGCACGCTGCTGCAGGGTTGTGACTGTGTCTGCTTAGATCGGCTTAGCAAGGTGAACCCCGGGCGCGAACTTGGATCCCGGGGAAACAAGGCCCAAGAGGCACCAGCTCTCCCGCGGCTCTTCTTTTCAGCCGCGACAGAGCAAACGACCAAAGCCTTGCTGAGGAAGCAGCAGCGAAGTGCGGTTTACGCCAAGCTGAAAACCTCTGCGAAAGCATACCAGTCACTGGGAAATCAGAGTCGGTTTGTGGGATGCTGCCTGCTGCTTGCTGGAGCTAGTCTCCACTGCATGGTGGAATAAACCCGCATGGAGCAAAATCCTCTTTGCCTGGGCTTCCGCTCTGCCTGAGAGAGAAGCGCGGTGGTGCCTGTGGAAAGAGCCTTAGGGAAAGGGACACATCTGTCACTGCAGAGCGAAGGAAGCCGGGCTGCTAAGGAGACACGAGGGGAAGATTAGGGCAGGGGAAAGGCTCCACTCTGAGGAAGGAGTCTGGGCAGAAAGCATGCCTGTCCTGAGCCTTTGGGCCCAAGGAGACAGCAGCTCCTTGGCCACCTGACCGTGGTGGAGCCATGGGCTTGCCACCAGGCGCCTACCCTAAACTCGAGAAACAACTCCCAGAAAGACCTGGCCATCAGATGCCGTCTTCCTCCGGGATGTAGAAGCTTGGAGGAGGCCCGGGTTTTAAGGGGAAGGAGTGGTGACAGTCCCCCAAAGCTCCCTATTCAGTGCACGGGCGGTGTGCAGGGATCCTGTCACCTCTCCTTTCCTGTGGGGAAAGCACAGGCCTAGTCCGCGAGTCGGCCTGAGCGCCAGAGTAAAAGGCCAAGCGATGCCTACACCGGGAGATGGTAGTGTGCATGGAGTGCCATCCTAGGCTAAGCGCGCTACTGCACGGTTGTGACTGTGTCTGCGTAGTTCGGCCTGGCAGGGTGAACCCAGGACGCGAACATGGAGCCAGGGAAAGCAAGGCCCAAGAGGCACCAGCTCTCCCGCAGCTCTTCTTCCCTGACGCGACAGAAGCCTTGCTGAGGAAGCAGTGGCGAAGGGCTGTTTGCTCCAAACCAAAGCCTCTGCGAAAGGACAGCATTCCCCGAGAAATGTTTTGGGGGCTGCTGCTGCGTGCCTGAGCCCCATCTCGCGGTGGGAGAAACCCGCATACAGCGAAAGCCCCTTTGCCTTGGCATCTCCCCTTGGAAAGCACAGCATTCGTTGGGAAATCAGAGTTGGGTTTGGGGATGCTGCTGCTGCTTGCCTAAGCGAGTCTCCGCAGCATGTTGGAAGATACCCGCATGGAGCGAAATCCTCTTTGCCCTAGCATCCTTTCTGCCTGAGAGAGAAGCATGGTTGCTCACGTCTGTCACCACGCTCCCCAGGAGCAAGTGTGGGTAAGGCACAGCACGCCGCCCCCGGGGAAGAGAAGGATCCCTTGGCCTTGGGGTCTGGAAACGCTCGGGAAGCAGAATAGCCTGCCGAGGCATGAACAGCAGGCCATGAGAAGACAAGTGTCTTCACCTCCCTGTGGGGAGAGATTGAAGCCTGGCTTCTAAGGAGACATGAGGGGAAGATTAGGGCAGGGGAAAGGGCTCCACTCTGAGGAAGGAGTCTGGGCAGAAAGCATGCCTGTCCTGAGCCTTTGGGCCCAAGGAGACAGCAGCTCCTTGGCCACCTGACCGTGGTGGAGCCATGGGCTTGCCACCAGGCGCCTACGCTAAACTCGAGAAACAACTCCCAGAAAGACCTGGCCATCAGATGCCGTCTTCCTCCGGGATGTAGAAGCTTGGAGGAGGCCCGGGTTTTAAGGGGAAGGAGTGGTGACAGTCCCCCAAAGCTCCCTATTCAGTGCACGGGCGGTGTGCAGGGATCCTGTCACCTCTCCTTTCCTGTGGGGAAAGCACAGGCCTAGTCCGCGAGTCGGCCTGAGCGCCAGAGTAAAAGGCCAAGCGATGCCTACACCGGGAGATGGTAGTGTGCATGGAGTGCCATCCTAGGCTAAACGCGCTACTGCACGGTTGTGACTGTGTCTGCGTAGTTCGGCCTGGCAGGGTGAACCCAGGACGCGAACATGGAGCCAGGGAAAGCAAGGCCCAAGAGGCACCAGCTCTCCCGCAGCTCTTCTTCCCTGACGCGACAGAAGACTTGCTGAGGAAGCAGTGGCGAAGGGCTGTTTGCTCCAAACCAAAGCCTCTGCGAAAGGACAGCATTCCCCGAGAAATGTTTTGGGGGCTGCTGCTGCGTGCCTGAGCCCCATCTCGCGGTGGGAGAAACCCGCATACAGCGAAAGCCCCTTTGCCTTGGCATCTCCCCTTGGAAAGCACAGCATTCGTTGGGAAATCAGAGTTGGGTTTGGGGATGCTGCTGCTGCTTGCCTAAGCGAGTCTCCGCAGCATGTTGGAAGATACCCGCATGGAGCGAAATCCTCTTTGCCCTAGCATCCTTTCTGCCTGAGAGAGAGCATGGTTGCTCAAGTCTGTCACCACGCTTCCCAGGAGCAAGTGTGGGGAAGGCACAGCACGCCGCCCCCGAGGAAGAGAAGGATCCCTTGGCCTTGGGGTCGGGAAACGCTCGGGAACAGGATAGCCTGCCGCGGCACGAAATGCAGGCCGGTGGCCAGACATGTGTCACCCGCTCCCTGTGCGGAGAGTTGGAAGCCTGGCTGCTAAGGAGACATGAGGGGACGACTAGGGCAGGGGCGCGTGCTCCACTCTAAGGAGTCTGGGCAGAAGGCAGGCCTGTCCTGTGCCTCTGTTACCAAGGGGACAGCATCTCCTTGGCCACCTGTCCCAAGGGCAGACTTGGGCTTGCCACCAGGTGCCATACCTGGAACTTGCAGAAACAACCCCATGGAGAAACGGTCAGTCAGATGCCATCTTCCACCAAGATATGGCAGCATTGTGGGTGGCCGGGGGTGTGCCGGGGAAAGAGTGGAGACAGTCCCCACCGTTCCCCATCCCAGTGCTCAGGCCCTGTGCAGGGATCCTGTCGCCTCTTCTCTCCTGTGGTGAAGGCACTGGCCTTGACCCCGAGTCTGCCCGAGCGCCGGAGCAAAAGGCAAAGCCTTACCTACGCCAGGAGATGGAAATAGGCATAGAGTGTCATGCTAGGCCACGCACGCTGCTGCAGGGTTGTGACTGTGTCTGCTTAGATCGGCTTAGCAAGGTGAACCCCGGGCGCGAACTTGGAGCCCGGGAAAACAAGGCCCAAGAGGCACAAGCTCTCCCGCGGCTCTTCTTTCCAGCCGCGACAGAGCGAACGACCAAAGCCTTGCTGAGGAAGCAGCAGCGAAGTGCGGTTTGCGCCAAGCTGAAAACCTCTGCGAAAGCATAGCAGTCGCTGGGAAATCAGAGTCGGTTCTGTGGGATGCTGCCTGCTGCTTGCCGGAGCTAGTCTCCACTGCACGGTGGAATAAACCCGCATGGAGCGAAATCCTCTTTGCCTGGGCTTCCGCTCTGCCTGAGAGAGAAGCGCGGTGGTGCCTGTGGAAAGAGCCTTAAGGAAAGGGACAATTCTGTCACTGCAGAGCGAAGGAAGCCGGGATGCTAGGAAGACACGAGGGGGAGATTAGGGCAGGGGAAAGGCTCCACTCTGAGGAAGGAGTCTGGGCAGAAAGCATGCCTGTCCTGAGCCTTTGGGCCCAAGGAGACAGCAGCTCCTTGGCCACCTGACCGTGGTGGAGCCATGGGCTTGCCACCAGGCGCCTACCCTAAACTCGAGAAACAACTCCCAGAAAGACCTGGCCATCAGATGCCGTCTTCCTCCGGGATGTAGAAGCTTGGAGGAGGCCCGGGTTTTAAGGGGAAGGAGTGGTGACAGTCCCCCAAAGCTCCCTATTCAGTGCACGGGCGGTGTGCAGGGATCCTGTCACCTCTCCTTTCCTGTCGGGAAAGCACAGGCCTAGTCCGCGAGTTGGCCTGAGCGCCAGAGTAAAAGGCCAAGCGATGCCTACACCGGGAGATGGTAGTGTGCATGGAGTGCCATCCTAGGCTAAGCGCGCTACTGCACGGTTGTGACTGTGTCTGCTTAGTTCGGCCTGTCAGGGTGAACCCAGGACGCGAACATGGAGCCAGAGAAAGCAAGGCCCAAGAGGCACCAGCTCTCCCGCAGCTCTTCTTCCCTGACGCGACAGAAGCCTTGCTGAGGAAGCAGTGGCGAAGGGCTGTTTGCTCCAAACCAAAGCCTCTGCGAAAGGACAGCATTCCCCGAGAAATGTTTTGGGGGCTGCTGCTGCGTGCCTGAGCCCCATCTCGCGGAGGGAGAAACCCGCATACAGCGAAAGCCCCTTTGCCTTGGCATCTCCCCTTGGAAAGCACAGCATTCGTTGGGAAATCAGAGTTGGGTTTGGGGATGCTGCTGCTGCTTGCCTAAGCGAGTCTCCGCAGCATGTTGGAAGATACCCGCATGGAGCGAAATCCTCTTTGCCCTAGCATTCTTTCTGCCTGAGAGAGAAGCATGGTTGCTCACGTCTGTCACCACGCTCCCCAGGAGCAAGTGTGGGTAAGGCACAGCACGCCGCCCCCGGGGAAGAGAAGGATCCCTTGGCCTTGGGGTCTGGAAACGCTCGGGAAGCAGAATAGCCTGCCGAGGCACGAACAGCAGGCCATGAGAAGACAAGTGTCCTCTACTCCCTGTGCGGAGAGATTGAAGCCTGGCTGCTAAGGAGACATGAGGGGAAGACAAGGGCATGGGTGCGTGCTCCACTCTGAGGAAGGAGTCTGGGCAGAAGGCAGGACTGTCCTGTGCCTCTTGTCCCAAGGGGAAAGCATCTCTTTGGCCACCTGTCCCAAGGGCAGACTTGGGCTTGCCAACCAGGTGCCATACCCGGAACTCGCAGAAACAACCCCATAGAGAAACGTGCAGTCAGATGCCATCTTCCACCAAGATATGGCAGCATTGTGGGTGGCCGGGGGTGTGCCGGGGAAAGAGTGGAGACAGTCCCCACGGTTCCCCATCCCAGTGCTCGGGCCCTGTGCAGGCATCCTGTCGCCTCTTCTCTCCTGTGGTGAAGGCACTGGCCTTGACCCCGAGTCTGCCCGAGCGCCGGAGCAAAAGGCAAAGCCTTACCTACGCCAGGAGATGGTAATAGGCATAGAGTGTCATGCTAGGCCACGCACGCTGCTGCAGGGTTGTGACTGTGTCTGCTTAGATCGGCTTAGCAAGGTGAACCCCGGGCGCGAACTTGGATCCCGGGGAAACAAGGCCCAAGAGGCACCAGCTCTCCCGCGGCTCTTCTTTTCAGCCGCGACAGAGCAAACGACCAAAGCCTTGCTGAGGAAGCAGCAGCGAAGTGCGGTTTACGCCAAGCTGAAAACCTCTGCGAAAGCATACCAGTCACTGGGAAATCAGAGTCGGTTTGTGGGATGCTGCCTGCTGCTTGCTGGAGCTAGTCTCCACTGCATGGTGGAATAAACCCGCATGGAGCAAAATCCTCTTTGCCTGGGCTTCCGCTCTGCCTGAGAGAGAAGCGCGGTGGTGCCTGTGGAAAGAGCCTTAGGGAAAGGGACACATCTGTCACTGCAGAGCGAAGGAAGCCGGGCTGCTAAGGAGACACGAGGGGAAGATTAGGGCAGGGGAAAGGCTCCACTCTGAGGAAGGAGTCTGGGCAGAAAGCATGCCTGTCCTGAGCCTTTGGGCCCAAGGAGACAGCAGCTCCTTGGCCACCTGACCGTGGTGGAGCCATGGGCTTGCCACCAGGCGCCTACCCTAAACTCGAGAAACAACTCCCAGAAAGACCTGGCCATCAGATGCCGTCTTCCTCCGGGATGTAGAAGCTTGGAGGAGGCCCGGGTTTTAAGGGGAAGGAGTGGTGACAGTCCCCCAAAGCTCCCTATTCAGTGCACGGGCGGTGTGCAGGGATCCTGTCACCTCTCCTTTCCTGTGGGGAAAGCACAGGCCTAGTCCGCGAGTCGGCCTGAGCGCCAGAGTAAAAGGCCAAGCGATGCCTACACCGGGAGATGGTAGTGTGCATGGAGTGCCATCCTAGGCTAAGCGCGCTACTGCACGGTTGTGACTGTGTCTGCGTAGTTCGGCCTGGCAGGGTGAACCCAGGACGCGAACATGGAGCCAGGGAAAGCAAGGCCCAAGAGGCACCAGCTCTCCCGCAGCTCTTCTTCCCTGACGCGACAGAAGCCTTGCTGAGGAAGCAGTGGCGAAGGGCTGTTTGCTCCAAACCAAAGCCTCTGCGAAAGGACATCATTCCCCGAGAAATGTTTTGGGGGCTGCTGCTGCGTGCCTGAGCCCCATCTCGCGGTGGGAGAAACCCGCATACAGCGAAAGCCCCTTTGCCTTGGCATCTCCCCTTGGAAAGCACAGCATTCGTTGGGAAATCAGAGTTGGGTTTGGGGATGCTGCTGCTGCTTGCCTAAGCGAGTCTCCGCAGCATGTTGGAAGATACCCGCATGGAGCGAAATCCTCTTTGCCCTAGCATCCTTTCTGCCTGAGAGAGAAGCATGGTTGCTCACGTCTGTCACCACGCTCCCCAGGAGCAAGTGTGGGTAAGGCACAGCACGCCGCCCCCGGGGAAGAGAAGGATCCCTTGGCCTTGGGGTCTGGAAACGCTCGGGAAGCAGAATAGCCTGCCGAGGCATGAACAGCAGGCCATGAGAAGACAAGTGTCTTCACCTCCCTGTGGGGAGAGATTGAAGCCTGGCTTCTAAGGAGACATGAGGGGAAGATTAGGGCAGGGGAAAGGGCTCCACTCTGAGGAAGGAGTCTGGGCAGAAAGCATGCCTGTCCTGAGCCTTTGGGCCCAAGGAGACAGCAGCTCCTTGGCCACCTGACCGTGGTGGAGCCATGGGCTTGCCACCAGGCGCCTACGCTAAACTCGAGAAACAACTCCCAGAAAGACCTGGCCATCAGATGCCGTCTTCCTCCGGGATGTAGAAGCTTGGAGGAGGCCCGGGTTTTAAGGGGAAGGAGTGGTGACAGTCCCCCAAAGCTCCCTATTCAGTGCACGGGCGGTGTGCAGGGATCCTGTCACCTCTCCTTTCCTGTGGGGAAAGCACAGGCCTAGTCCGCGAGTCGGCCTGAGCGCCAGAGTAAAAGGCCAAGCGATGCCTACACCGGGAGATGGTAGTGTGCATGGAGTGCCATCCTAGGCTAAACGCGCTACTGCACGGTTGTGACTGTGTCTGCGTAGTTCGGCCTGGCAGGGTGAACCCAGGACGCGAACATGGAGCCAGGGAAAGCAAGGCCCAAGAGGCACCAGCTCTCCCGCAGCTCTTCTTCCCTGACGCGACAGAAGACTTGCTGAGGAAGCAGTGGCGAAGGGCTGTTTGCTCCAAACCAAAGCCTCTGCGAAAGGACAGCATTCCCCGAGAAATGTTTTGGGGGCTGCTGCTGCGTGCCTGAGCCCCATCTCGCGGTGGGAGAAACCCGCATACAGCGAAAGCCCCTTTGCCTTGGCATCTCCCCTTGGAAAGCACAGCATTCGTTGGGAAATCAGAGTTGGGTTTGGGGATGCTGCTGCTGCTTGCCTAAGCGAGTCTCCGCAGCATGTTGGAAGATACCCGCATGGAGCGAAATCCTCTTTGCCCTAGCATCCTTTCTGCCTGAGAGAGAGCATGGTTGCTCAAGTCTGTCACCACGCTTCCCAGGAGCAAGTGTGGGGAAGGCACAGCACGCCGCCCCCGAGGAAGAGAAGGATCCCTTGGCCTTGGGGTCGGGAAACGCTCGGGAACAGGATAGCCTGCCGCGGCACGAAATGCAGGCCGGTGGCCAGACATGTGTCACCCGCTCCCTGTGCGGAGAGTTGGAAGCCTGGCTGCTAAGGAGACATGAGGGGACGACTAGGGCAGGGGCGCGTGCTCCACTCTAAGGAGTCTGGGCAGAAGGCAGGCCTGTCCTGTGCCTCTGTTACCAAGGGGACAGCATCTCCTTGGCCACCTGTCCCAAGGGCAGACTTGGGCTTGCCACCAGGTGCCATACCTGGAACTTGCAGAAACAACCCCATGGAGAAACGGTCAGTCAGATGCCATCTTCCACCAAGATATGGCAGCATTGTGGGTGGCCGGGGGTGTGCCGGGGAAAGAGTGGAGACAGTCCCCACCGTTCCCCATCCCAGTGCTCAGGCCCTGTGCAGGGATCCTGTCGCCTCTTCTCTCCTGTGGTGAAGGCACTGGCCTTGACCCCGAGTCTGCCCGAGCGCCGGAGCAAAAGGCAAAGCCTTACCTACGCCAGGAGATGGAAATAGGCATAGAGTGTCATGCTAGGCCACGCACGCTGCTGCAGGGTTGTGACTGTGTCTGCTTAGATCGGCTTACCAAGGTGAACCCCGGGCGCGAACTTGGAGCCCGGGAAAACAAGGCCCAAGAGGCACAAGCTCTCCCGCGGCTCTTCTTTCCAGCCGCGACAGAGCGAACGACCAAAGCCTTGCTGAGGAAGCAGCAGCGAAGTGCGGTTTGCGCCAAGCTGAAAACCTCTGCGAAAGCATAGCAGTCGCTGGGAAATCAGAGTCGGTTCTGTGGGATGCTGCCTGCTGCTTGCCGGAGCTAGTCTCCACTGCACGGTGGAATAAACCCGCATGGAGCGAAATCCTCTTTGCCTGGGCTTCCGCTCTGCCTGAGAGAGAAGCGCGGTGGTGCCTGTGGAAAGAGCCTTAAGGAAAGGGACAATTCTGTCACTGCAGAGCGAAGGAAGCCGGGCTGCTAAGGAGACACGAGGGGGAGATTAGGGCAGGGGAAAGGGCTCCACTCTGAGGAAGGAGTCTGGGAAGAAAGCATGCCTGTCCTGAGCCTTTGGGCCCAAGGAGACAGCAGCTCCTGGGCCACATGACCGTGGTGGAGCCATGGGCTTGCCACCAGGCGCCTACCCTAAACTCGAGAAACAACTCCCAGAAAGACCTGGCCATCAGATGCCGTCTTCCTCCGGGATGTAGAAGCTTGGAGGAGGCCCGGGTTTTAAGGGGAAGGAGTGGTGACAGTCCCCCAAAGCTCCCTATTCAGTGCACGGGCGGTGTGCAGGGATCCTGTCACCTCTCCTTTCCTGTGACAGGCCTAGTCCGCGAGTCGGCCTGAGCGCCAGAGTAAAAGGCCAAGCGATGCCTACACCGGGAGATGGTAGTGTGCATGGAGTGCCATCCTAGGCTAAGCGCACTACTGCACGGTTGCGACTGTGTCTGCATAGTTCGGCCTGGCAGGGTGAACCCAGGACGCGAACATGGAGCCAGGGAAAGCAAGGCCGAAGAGGCACCAGCTCTCCCGCAGCTCTTCTTCCCTGACGCGACAGAAGCCTTGCTGAGGAAGCAGTGGCGAAGTGCTGTTTGCTCCAAACCAAAGCCTCTGCGAAAGGACAGCATTCCCCGAGAAATGTTTTGGGGGCTGCTGCTGCGTGCCTGAGCCCAGTCTCGCGGTGGGAGAAACCCGCATACAGCGAAAGCCCCTTTGCCTTGGCATCTCCCTTGGAAAGCACAGCATCCGTTGGGAAATCAGAGTTGGGTTTGGGGATGCTGCTGCTGCTTGCCTAAGCGAGTCTCCGCAGCATGTTGGAAGATACCCGCATGGAGCGAAATCCTCTTTGCCGTAGCATCCTTTCTGCCTGAGAGAGAAGCATGGTTGCTCACGTCTGTCACCACGCTCCCCAGCAGCAAGTGTGGGGAAGGCACAGCACGCCGCCCCCGGGGAAGAGAAGGATCCCTTGGCCTTGGGGTCGGGAAACGCTCGGGAACAGGATAGCCTGCCGCGGCACAAAATGCAGGCCGGTAGCCAGACATGTGTCACCCGCTCCCAGTGCGGAGAGATGGAAGCCTGGCTGCTAAGGAGACATGAGGGGATGACTAGGGCAGGGGCGCGTGCTCCACTCTAAGGAGTCTGGGCAGAAGGCAGGCCTGTCCTGTGCCTCTGTTACCAAGGGGACAGCATCTCCTTGGCCACCTGTCCCAAGGGCAGACTTGGGCTTGCCACCAGGTGCCATACCTGGAACTTGCAGAAACAACCCCATGGAGAAACGGTCAGTCAGATGCCATCTTCCACCAAGATGTGGCAGCATTGTGGGTGACAGGGGGTGCGGCGGGGAAGGAGTGGAGACAGTCCCCCACAGTTCCCCATCCCAGTGCCCGGGCCGTGTGCAGGGATCCTGTTGCCTCCTCTCTCCTGTGGTGAAGGCACTGGCCTTGACCCCGAGTCTGCCCGAGCACCGGAGCAAAAGGTAAAGCCTTACCAGAGCAGGAGATGGAATTAGGAATAGAGTGCCATGCTAGGCCACGCACGCTGCTGCAGGGTTGTGACTGTGTCTGCCTAGTTCGGCTTAGCAAAGTGAAATCCGGGCGCGAACATGGAGCCAGGGAAAGCAAGGCCCAAGAGGCAACAGCTCTCCCTCAGCTCTTCTTCCCTGACTCGACTGAAGCTTTGCTGAGGAAGCAGCGGCGAAGTGCTGTTCGCTCCAAACCAAAGCCTCTGCGAAAGCATAGCATTCGCTGAGAAATGTTGTGCGGGCTGCTGCTGCTTCCCTGAGCCCAGTCTTGCGGTGGGAGAAATCCGCATACAGCGAAAGCCTCTTTGCCTGGGCCTCTCCCTTAGGAAAGCACAGCATTCGTTGGGAAATCAGAGTTGGGTTTGGGATGCTGCTGCTGCTTGCCTGAGCGAGTCTCGGCAACATGGTGGAAGATACCCACATGCAGCGTAATCCTCTTTGCCCTAGCATCCCCTCTGCCTGAGAGAGAAGCATGGTTGCACACGTCTGTCACCGCGCTCCCCAGGAGCAATTTTGGGGAAGGCACAGCACGCCGCCCCAGGGAAGAGAAGGATCCCTTGGCCTTGGGTCTGGAAAGCTCGGGAGTCAGAATAGCCTGCCAAGGCACGAACAACAGGCCATGAGAAGACAAGTGTCCTCTACTCCCTGTGCGGAGAGATTGAAGCCTGGCTGCTAAGGAGACATGAGGGGACGACAAGGGCAAGGGTGCATGCTCCACTCTGTGGAAGGAGTCTGGGCAAAAGGCAGGCCTGTCCTGTGCCTCTGGTCCCAAGGGGAAAGCATCTCCTTGGCCACCTGTCCCAAGGGCAGACTTGGGCTTGCCAACCAGGTGCCATACCCGGAACTCGCAGAAACAACCCCATGGAGAAACGTGCAGTCAGATGCCCTCTTCCACCAAGATGTGGCAGCATTGTGGGTGGCCGGGGTGTGCCGGGGAAAGAGTGGAGACAGTCCCCACTGTTCCCCATCCCAGTGCTTGGGCCCTGTGCAGGGATCCTGTTGCCTCCTCTCTCCTGTGGTGAAGGCACTGGCCTTGACCCCGAGTCTGCCCAAGCGCCGGAGCAAAAGGCAAAGCCTTACCTACGCCAGGAGATGGTAATAGGCATAGAGTGTCATGCTAGGCCACGCACGCTGCTGCAGGGTTGTGACTGTGTCTGCTTAGTTCGGCTTAGCAAGGTGAACCCGGGGCGCGAACTTGGAGCCCTGGAAAACAAGGCCCAAGAGGCACCAGCTCTTCCGCGGCTCTTCTTTCCTGCCGCGACAGAGCGAACGACCAAAGCCTTGCTGAGGAAGCAGAAGCGAAGTGCGGTTTGCGCCAAGCTGAAAACCTCTGCGAAAGCATAGCAGTCGCTGGGAAATCAGAGTCGGTTCTGTGGGCTGCTTTTGTTGCTTGCCTTAGCCTAGTATTCGCAGCACGATGGGAAAAAACCGCATAGAGCGAAAGCTTCTTTGCCGGGGCATCCCCTCTGGGAAAGCACAGCATTCTTTGCGATATCAGAGTCGGGTCTGTGGGATGCTGCCTGCTGCTTGCCGGAGCTAGTGTCCACTGCACGGTGGAATAAACCCGCATGGGGCGAAATTCTCTTTGACTGGGCATCCCCTCTGCCTGAAAGAGAAGCGCGGTGGTGCCTGTGGAAAGAGCCTTAAGGAAAGGGACACATCTGTCACTGCAGAGCGAAGGAAGCCGGGCTGCTAAGGAGACACGAGGGGAAGATTAGGGCAGGGGAAAGGGCTCCACTCTGAGGAAGGAGTCTGGGCAGAAAGCATGCCTGTCCTGAGCCTTTGGGCCCAAGGAGACAGCAGCTCCTTGGCCACCTGACCGTGGTGGAGCCATGGGCTTGCCACCAGGCGCCTACCCTAAACTCGAGAAACAACTCCCAGAAAGACCTGGCCATCAGATGCCGTCTTCCTCCGGGATGTAGAAGCTTGGAGGAGGCCCGGGTTTTAAGGGGAAGGAGTGGTGACAGTCCCCCAAAGCTCCCTATTCAGTGCACGGGCGGTGTGCAGTGATCCTGTCATCTCTCCTTTCCTGTGACAGGCCTAGTCCGCGAGTCGGCCTGAGCGCCAGAGTAAAAGGCCAAGCGATGCCTACACCGGGAGATGGTAGTGTGCATGGAGTGCCATCCTAGGCTAAGCGCGCTACTGCACGGTTGTGACTGTGTCTGCGTAGTTCGGCCTGGCAGGGTGAACCCAGGACGCGAACATGGAGCCAGAGAAAGCAAGGCCCAAGAGGCACCAGCTCTCCCGCAGCTCTTCTTCCCTGACGCGACAGAAGCCTTGCTGAGGAAGCAGTGGCGAAGGGCTGTTTGCTCCAAACCAAAGCCTCTGCGAAAGGACAGCATTCCCCGAGAAATGTTTTGGGGGCTGCTGCTGCGTGCCTGAGCCCAGTTTCGCGGTGGAAGAAACCCGCATACAGCGAAAGCCCCTTTGCCTTGGCATCGCCCCTTGGAAAGCACAGCATTCATTGGGAAATCAGGGTTGGGTTTGGGGATGCTGCTGCTGCTTGCCTAAGCGAGTCTCCGCAGCATGTTGGAAGATACCCGCATGGAGCGAAATCCTCTTTGCCCTAGCATCCTTTCTGCCTGAGAGAGAAGCATGGTTGCTCACATCTTTCACCACGCTCCCCAGGAGCAAGTGTGGGGAAGGCACAGCACGCCGCCCCCGGGGAAGAGAAGGATCCCTTGGCCTTGGGGTCGGGAAACGCTCGGGACAGGATAGCCTTCCGCGGCACGAAATGCAGGCCGGTGGCCAGACATGTGTCACCCGCTCCCTGTGCGGAGAGATGGTAGCCTGGCTGCTAAGGAGACATGAGGGGATGACTAGGCAGGGTCGCGTGCTCCACTCTGAGGAAGGAGTCTGGGCAGAAGGCAGGCCTGTCCTGTGCCTCTTGTCCCAAGGGGAAAGCATCTCTTTGGCCACCTGTCCCAAGGGCAGACTTGGGCTTGCCACCAGGTGCCATACCTGGAACTTGCAGAAACAACCCCATGGAGAAACGGTCAGTCAGATGCCATCTTCCACCAAGATGTGGCAGCATTGTAGGAGACAGAGGGTGCGGCGGGGAAGGAGTGGAGACAGTCCCCCACAGTTCCCCATCCCAGTGCCCGGGCCGTGTGCAGGGATCCTGTTGCCTCTTCTCTCCTGTGGTGAAGGCACTGGTCTCGACCCCGAGTCTGCCCGAGCGCCGGAGCAAAAGGCAAAGCCTTACCTAGGCCAGGAGATGGAATTAGGCATAGAGTGCCATGCTAGGCCACGCACGCTGCTGCAGGGTTGTGACTGTGTCTGCCTAGTTCGGCTTAGCAAAGTGAAACCCAGGCGCGAACTTGGAGCCCGCGAAAGCAAGGCCCAAGAGGCACCAGCTCTCCCGCGGCTCTTCGTCTCTTCTGCGAAAGAGCGAACGACCAAAGCCTTGCTGAGGAAGCAGCAGCGAAGTGCGGTTCGCTCCAACCAAAGCCTCTGCGAAAGCACAGCATTCGCTGAGAAATGTTGTCAGGCCTGCTGCTGCTTCCCTGAGCCCAGTCTCGCGGTGGGAGAAACCCGCATACAGCGAAAGCCTCTTTGCCTGGACCTCTCCCTTAGGAAAGCACAGCATTCATTGGGAAATCAGAGTTGGGTTTGGGGATGCTGCTGCTGCTTGCCTGAGCGAGTCTCGGCAACATGGTGGAAGATACCCGCATGGAGCGAAATCCTCTTTGCCCTAGCATCCCCTCTGCCTGAGAGAGAAGCATGGTTGCACACGTCTGTCACCGCGCTCCCCAGGAGCAATTTTGGGGAAGGCACAGCACGCCGCCCACGGGGAAGAGAAGGATCCCTTGGCCGAGGGGTCTGGAAACGCTCGGGAATCAGAATAGCCTGCCGAGGCACGAATAGCAGGCCATGAGAAGACAAGTGTCCTCTGCTCCCTGTGCGGAGAGATTGAAGCCTGGCTGCTAAGGAGACATGAGGGGACGACAAGGGCATGGGTGCGTGCTCCACTCTGAGGAAGGAGTCTGGGCAGAAGGCAGGCCTGTCCTGTGCCTCTGGTCCCAAGGGGAAAACATTTTTTTGGCCACCTGTCCCAAGGGCAGACTTGGGCTTGCCACCAGTTGCCATACCCGGAACTCGCAGAAACAACTCCATGGAGAAACGTGCAGTCAGATGCCGTCTTCCATCAAGATATGGCAGCATTGTGGGTGGCAGGGGGTGTGCCGGGGAAAGAGTGGAGACAGTCCCCACTGTTCCCCATCCCAGTGCTCGGGCCCGGTGCAGGAATCCTGTCGCCTCCTCTCTCCTATGGTGAAGGCACTGGCCTTGACCCCGAGTCTGCCCGAGCGCCGGAGCAAAAGGCAAAGCCTTACCTACGCCAGGAGATGGTAATAGGCATAGAGTGCCATGCTAGGCCACGCACGCTGCTGCAGGGTTGTGACTGTGTCTGCTTAGTTCGGCTTAGCAAGGTGAACCCCGGGCGCGAACATGGAGCCCGGGAAAGCAAGGACCAAGAGGCACCAGCTCTCCCGCGGCTCTTCTTTCCAGCCGCGACAGAGCAAACGACCACAGCCTTGCTGAGGAAGCAGCAGCGAAGTGCGTTTCGCGCCAAGCTGAAAACCTCTGCGAAAGCATGGCCGTCGCTGGGAAATCAGAGTCGGTTCTGTGGGCTGCTTTTTTTGCTTGCCTTAGCCTAGTATTCGCAGCACTTTTGGAGAAACCCGCATAGAGCGAAAGCCTCTTTGCCCGGGCATCCCCTCTGGGATAGCACAGCATTCTTTTGGAAATCAGAGTCGCGTCTGTGGGATGCTGCCTGCTGCTTGCCGGAGCTAGTCTCCACAGCACGGTGTAATAAACCCGCATGGAGCGAAATCCTCTTTGCCTGGGCATCCCCTCTGCATGGGAGAGATGCATGGTTGCACACGTCTGTCACTGCGCTCCCCAGGAGCAAGTGTGGGGAAGGCACAGCACACTGTCCCTGGGGAAGAGAAGGAGCCATTGGCCTTGGGGTCTGGAAAATTGAACAGCCACATGCAGAAAATGAAATTGGACCATCCTAACACCATACATTATAATTGACTGGAAATGGATGAAGAAGCATAATGTGAGAAAGGAATCCATCATAGTCCTTGAGGAGAGAACAGGTAGCAACTTCTTTGACCTCAGCAGCAGCAACTTCTTCCTAGGAACATCGCGAAAGGCAAGGGAAGCAAGGGCAAGAATGAACTATTGGGATTTCATCAGATCCAAAAGCTTTTGCACTGCAAAGGAAACAGTTAACAAAGCCAAAAGATCACTGTCAGAAGTTATCTGGGAGAAGATATTTGCAAATGACATACCAGATAAAGGGCCAGTATCCAAAATCTATAAAGAGCTTATCAAACTCAACACCCTAAAAACAAATAATCCAATGAAGAAATGGGCAGAGGACATGAACAGACATTTCTGCAAAGAATACATCCAAATGGCCAACAGACACATGAAAAAATGCTCCACATCACTTGGCATCAGGGAAATACAAATCAAAACCAGAATGAGATACCACCTCACACCATTCAGAATGGCTAAAATGAACAAGTCCGTCAATGACAGATGCTGGCGAGGATGTGGAGAAAGGGCAACCCTCCTACACTGTATGTGGGAATGCAAGCTGGTGCAACCACTCTGGAAAACAGCGTGGACGTGCCTCAAAAAGCTGAAAATAGAACTACCCTATGACCCAGTGCTTGTAGTACTGGGTATATACCCTACAGATACAAACGTGGCATTCTGAAGGGGCACATGCACCCAAATGTTTATAGCAGCAATGTCCACAATAGTTAAACTATGGAAAGAAACTAAATTTCCTTCAACAGATGAATCAATAAATAAGATGTGGTATATATGTTCAATGGAATACTATGCAGCCATCAAAAGAAATGAAATCCTGCTATTTGTGATGACGTGGATGGAACTAGAGGGTATTATGCTTGGAGAAATAAATCAATCTGAGAAAGACAACTATCATATGATCTCCCTGATATGATGAAGTGGAGATGCAACATAGGCAGTTTCGGGCGTACGAAAAGAAAAATAAAAAAAAGATGGTATTAGGAGGGAGACAAACCATAAAAGACTGAATCTCACAAAACAGACTGAGGGTTGCTGGGGGGAGGTGTGTTGGGAAGGATGGTGGGGGTATGGACATTGGAGAGGGCAGGTGCTATGGTGAGTGATGGTGAGTGCTGTGAAATGTGTAACCTGGTGATTCACAGACCTGTACCCCTAGGGATTAAAACACATTATATAAAAAATTTTAAAAAATAATTTAAGAAACCCATTAAAGAAAAAACACAGATTGCAAGCCCAGAGCTAATCTCATATTCAATCAAAACTTTTGAAAGTTTTCCCCTTAAAGATCAGAAGAAAGACAAGTGTGTCCATTTTCACTACTCTCATTTGACACAGTAGTGGATGTCCTAGCCAGAGAAACAAGGAACACAAAGAAACAAGAGTCTCCAAAAAAAAAAAAAAAAGGAAGAAGTAAAATTTTCTTTTTTTGGATAACATGAACTTACATGTTAAAAAATCCTAAAAAATTCACAAAAAATTTGAATAAACAAATTTAGTAAAATTACCAAATACAAGATCAATATATAAAAGAAAAGAATTTTGTTTTGTTTCTTTTTTTTATGGACTGATTCCCAGTTTGTCATGTCATCCTTGTTCAGTGATCATGCTAATCTTCTCTGCATCATTCCAATTTTAGTATATGTGCTGCCAAAGTAAGCACAAGACAGGAGCATTTTAACATTCTAATGATGAACTATCTGAAAAAATAAAGAAAACAATCTAATTCACAATAGCATCAAAAATAATAAAATACTTAGGAATAGATTTAACTAAGAAGATGAAAGATCTGTACTCCATAAACTATGACATTGATAAAGAAATTGAAGGTGACAGAAATGGAAAGATAGCTCATATTTATGAATGGTAAGAATTAACATTGTTAAAATGTCCATACTACCGTAAACCATCTGTAAATCCAATTCCTATCAAAAATCCAATGTTAGGGGCGCCTGGGTGGTTCAGTGGGTTAAGCCGCTGCCTTCGGCTCTGGTCATGATCCCAGGGTCCTGGGATCGAGCCCCGCATCAGGCTCTCTGCTCAGCAGGAAGCCTGCTTCCTCTTCTCTCTCTGCCTGCCTCTCTGCCTGCTTGTCATCTCTCTCTGTCAAATAAATAAATTAAAATCTTAAAAAAAATCCAATATTATTGTTTTACAGAAGTAAGTAAAGAATCCTAAAGTTTATATGAGACCATGAAAGACAACAAATAATCAAAGCAGTTCTGAGAAAGAATGAAGAAGGGAGATTACACTTCTTGATTTGAAACTATACTACAAAGCCCTCATGCTCAAAACAATAAAGTATACTGGCATAAAAACAGACCAATAAACAAGTAGACAGAATTGAGAGTCCAGAAATAAATCCTTTCATACAGTCACCTAATATTTGACAGGGGCCAACATATGTAATGGGGAAAGATAGCCTGTTCAATAAATGATATTTAAAACTGAATAGTCACATAAACAGTATGAAAAGGGAACCTTATATCACTCATAAGTCTGAACTTGAAATAGATTAAAGACTTAAAGGTGATGCATGAAACTAAATTTCCTAAAGGAAAACATAGGAAAAATTCTCCTTGACATTGGTCTTGCCAATAGTTTTTTGGATACCAGACCAAAAACACAAGCAAAAAAAGCAAAAATAAATAAATGGTATTACATCAAACTAACGTTTCTGCATTGCCAAAAAAAGGGAGAGAGAATGAAAACACAATCCACAGAATGTAAGAAAATACTTACGAATCTTATATCTGAAAAGAGGTTAATAACCAACAGATACAAATAGAAAAAAATATATGATTAAAAAAATAGCAAAAGGATCTCAATAGACTTTTTTTTTTTCAAAAAAGGTATATAAATGACCAACAGGAGCATTAAAAAGTGCTCAACGTAAAAATCTCAGGGCAAAGTCCTTATGTTGTTGTTGTTGTTGTTTACCTCTGAAAAACACAGCAAGATATTAGAATATATACTACCAAAAAATTGAAACTAACCAATTTTGGTAAATATTGGGGAAAACGGGGAACTTATGCACTGTAATAGGGATATAAATTTGTATGGAAAACAGTATGGAGATTATTCATATTATTAAAAGTAAAATTACCATATGATTCAGTAATCCCACTTCTAGGTATCTATCTAAAGGAAACGAAGTCACTGTTCAAAGACATATCTGCACTCTTATGTTTATTATAAAATTATTAACTCTAAGCAAGAGATGGAAATAACTTCAGTATCCATTAATGGATGAAAGAATAAAATAAGTATGGTAAATATATACTACGGAATACTACTTAACCATGAAAAATTAAGAAATACTGCCATTTACAACAGCATGGATGGATCTTGAAGGTATTATACTAAGTGAAATATTTCAAAGATTTTATATATTTTTTAATTTTATGTATTATGATATCCCTTACATACAGAATCTGAGGAAAAGAAAAACTAATGGAAACTTAGAGTTGAGTTGACAAGGGGTGAACCTGGGGTGGAGTAAGGTGGTCCAAGGGTGCAAACTTGCAACTATAATATGAAAAAGTTCTGGGGATCTAATGTACAGCATGATGATCATAGTTAATAAAATATACATACTTTTTGCTTTCTCAGTTTACACAGAAGGCAAGGTAGGCTATAGTCTTATTTCTGCTTCTCCTTGTGCTTTGGGGATCTCAACTTAAATTTGGGTTGTACCAAAGTCCTCAAATTTGATTGCTGCTGGATTTGTTTCTCTAGTATCAAGAGTCTATGAACAACACAGCTCAGTGTGTTTTAGCAGTTTCAAATGCTCTCATAGCTAAAATGGCTTCAGGGCATATATCTCTAGGCTCTCATTGTATTTCGTATTTTGGCCCAGTAATCCCTCACTTATTTTTATAATCATTCTGATATTTTTAACTTTAAAAGCTATTTTGTCTGGATTTTTAGTTGTCTTAAGTAGGAGTTTTTAGATCACCATTACTAGAAGCAACAACAAATATACATGAAAATATCTGCAGTAGTTTATCACATCTTTATGGCTTTGAACTTCCATAAGCTGAGGCATCCTTCTCTAATCACTTAGGCAAACTCCAATTTAACCTTTAATACAACCCAAGAATTGCTTCATTTAAGAACATGTTCAGGGATGACTCTTCCCCACTGTTCTTACCAACATTCCCACACACTCTTTGCTACCCACACCTTGCTTATGAACTTTCGTTAGGTATATCAGCGTGACCAGAATTTTGCTCTATTGTATTTTTGTCCTTTAGAGCTTTAATTAAATATGAATTCCATAGAAAGTCTGTCCCTTTTCTTTCAAACCTGGGTTAGTTATTTCTTCTCATTCTTTGTCAGAAGTTACTTTATTAGAGAAACTTATAGCTCTATTGTGACTTTGGAGCCTTTACAGTTTTTCGACTGGAAAAATCACCCATCCCTGAGATTTTTACGCAGCTTCCTAGCTGATATTATTCAGAAATCTGTTCAAAACAGACTTTTTCAGGGAGGCCCTTTCGGACCACTCAGTTAAAAAACCTCTTCTCAATCACTGCTCTTTTAAAAATGTGCTTATTTAGTTCAAATATGCATCTCTATTAAAGAAAAAGCAGTACGATTTTTTTTTTTAAAGTTGGCTTACCTATTATCTATCTCTCCCATTAAAATGATTCCTCTGGCCTGGGGTTTTGTTGTGCTCATTTTAGGCCAGGCACTCAATAAATTGTCACTGAATGATTGAATTGTTTGACTCCCTTGCTAGATTCTCAACTTCATGAGGCCAAGGATTGTTCTATTCAGTCCTTCTTTATCCTCAATGTCTGTTATATTGCAGTCACTTACGTGACTAATGGGAAAAATCACAGAAAGAAAGAGTTAAAACTACAGAAAAACCCTGTAGGTTCAATAACACAAAGCTTTCTAAAATTATTTAGCCCAGGAATTGAATACTGGCTGCACTTTTGATTTTTTTTTTAATGGTATTGAATTTAATTTAAATGGAAATACTGGAATGGTAGAATAATAAAAAAATTATAAAAGCAACTTGCTCCTTAAAGTAAGAATTATATAGGGCATCTCTTCTAGAAGCAAAATTTTCAAATGACAAACATCTGAAAGCATAGAAGGAGAAGTAAGAGTGTGAATTGTACTTCAATGCTCTTTTCTTTATATTCAGCAAACAGCTTCATTCACACACCTTTCCAATTTTTTCAACTCTTTTGACAAAGCCTTCAGAGGAGTTACTGCTGATGACAACCATCACAGCCTAACAGGAGAAATTTTATAAAGAAAAATAATAGCATGTTTTTCCCAAATTGTTAAGGATATGGTGAAGCTCTGTCGGATTCAAAGGAGGAATGTGCAATTCCATGCTATATATAATAATAACTTGTTTTAATAGTGGCTTTGCAATTTTTCAGATATATCCATTTACTGAAACCACTATCAAATAAACAAAAACAAACAAATGAACAGGGGTTCGAGACAGAAATTATCTAATCTAAAAATAGCACATGTTCACAGAATACACAACACATATCCCAAGTACTACTATAGGTTTCAAGTAATAGTCAAAACAATAGTAAAAATGATTCAGACCACACCAGTCAAATCATAAATGGGACCTTAACTGTAAATCCTTATCTTTAGATCAAAGCGGGTAATTGGGGGCTGAAGATACATTATAGAACTAATATGTTATAGAACTCCTCTGAAATGAGTCATTTATTCCATCACTTTTCCTGCACAGCTGCTGACCCATGTTTTGGTTCCTGGAAATAGCTGCTTCCCTGTCATACTTCTTAAAAGCACATATATTGATAACTCTACTCATTCCTCCATTCTCTGTGACTGTCACTGTGTTAAAATGTGGAGTCAGCTGACTCACTTGTGATGGTAATAAAGTAGATGAGTTTGCAAAGTATTTTGTTATTTCTAAAAATGCAAAAACCAAATTACATTGAAATCATAAGGGGTGTTTCAGGGAGAGCTGTAGGATGTGGTTTCTTGTGTAATCCACAGAGATTAGCTCCAACACATATTTAAACTCTCCTCTAGGAGCAACCTTAGTGGTAAAGCAAGAAGATAAACAGATGTAAACACACCCTGGCACAAAATTATCACTTATGTTTGGCTTCCTAGTCTCCTCGTGTTACTTATTTATCTTAACTTCTCTCTGAAATCAGGGAACACAGAATCTCAATCAGTTGACATTTTTCTACTGAATTACCCAATAGTCTGATCATACCCCAAGACTTTTTTAAATTATTTCACTCATAATCCCAAATCTGCTTTGCTTCCTCATCTTAGTACACTGTAATTTGATTTCAAAATGAGGACAGTTGTCAGTAATGCCACATTCGTTCATCTATTTTACAATTCCATGTGCTTATAACTATGAAGATATGTTAATAACATCCATTCCAATAAGCCACCCTAAATTTATTATCATGAAACAAGACCTCAAGAAAGAGAATTCAAAATCATCCATGTATTTGCAACTTATTACAATAAAGCCTTTATCAATAGACTTCCCTGTGCACATGGTGGTCAAATTGCTGGTGAAAACCAGCCAGATCTATTACAAGCTTTCTCATGGCTTCTAGGTAACCCAAGTGAGCCTTTATTGATACTGGGAAGGGATAAAGCAGGGAAGGGATAAACAGTGCTGTAAGAATTGGCTAGACAAAAGTAATGACTCTCATTACAAAGTGAGTATTTTAAAGCAAAAGAGCCTGTTGCGAATATTGTTTTATAAAATAGTGGTTTTTTTATTAACTTTTTAAAATTCAATTAGGTAACATATAGTGTACCATTAGTTTCAAATGTAGATTTCAGTTATTCATCCGTAGCATATAATAGCTAATGCTCAGTACTTACTGTGATAGCTTCTTGAAAGCAGAATTTTAACCCACTGAGCCACCCAGGCGCCCTTGAAAGCAGAATTTTAGATCACATTTTCTGATTACTTCCATGTCGTACAACACTTTCCTGCTAGCAACCTTCAAAACATACTGTTTGTTAGAGGAATTTCTTTAATAATAAATAAATAGAAATTTATTTAAATTTATAAATATATAAAATAAATAGGAATTTATTTAAATTTATTTAAATATTGCACACTGTTTCATTGTTCATAAATAAGGTGATGATATTATAGCCATTAGTTGGTAGCACTGATATATCACTTTCTTTTTACTTCTCAGTGCATTCTCTTTACACAAAATAGATATATATTTTAAAAGAATCTGAATCTGTGGCAAACTTGTAAAAAACCCTATACAGTAAAGTTTATCATTTTAAGTAATCTCAATTATCTTCCTCAATTGTGATAGTATATCCTTCTATCTAGGCCAGATATTGTATGAGGGATTTGAAAAGACATACTTTTCTAAATTTCACTTTTCTCATCTGCAAAATGCTTATCATATCCTACAATAAAATACACTTACAATTTTTTGATGAAAATTTATTTATTTATTTTAAGATTTTATTTCTTTATCAGAGAGAGTGGGCGAGAGAGCAAGCACAGGCAGACAGAATGGCAGGCAGAGGCAGAGGGAGAAGCAGGCTCCCGGCCGAGCAAGGAGCCCGATGTGGGACTCGATCCCAGGACGCTGGGATCATGACCTGAGCCAAAGGCAGCTGCTTAACCAACTGAGCCACCCAGGCATCCCTTTTGATGAAAATTTAATCTGTATAAACAATATATTTGCTGTAATGCGTGGTTCATGGAAAACATCTTATTTAATTATAAGCAACAACAGTATTAGAAATTAAGTAAATGTGTCTATAATATTTAAAGTTTTAACACATAATTCCACTGCTTTGCCTTATTTTCTCAAATCCCTTTACCACTTTCACTGACAGAGTTAAATGTACTTTTTCTACTAGTAGCCAGCTCTTTGTCTTTTGTCAGAAAGATGCCCTTGTGAATTATTTATAATAGAGATATTAGCAATAATAATAATAATAATAAATAGCAATGAAAATGTTAAAAAAAAGTTTTCTTAACTAATTAGGGTTCTTAGACATCAATTAGAGGAACCACCTCGGGCAAGCAAATTAATCTGCAAGACATTCCCAGAATTAACAAGTCAGTCAGATACAGGGTTGTCCGTAGACTGAAAGGTGAAGCAAAAGGACTAGGTTTGGAAAATAGGTAAGGACAGTGAAAAAAGTGATCAAATTTTGGGGCAAAATAAATTCTTAGGTGTCCTTTCAATGGAGTCCTGTTCATTATGTAGCAGAAACTCTAGAGATTATCTCAATCCATTGGAGTCACCCCGTTTATTAGCTTGCTATTGACAAAGTTATTTACAAACTGTAGAGCAAGAGGTTATAATGGAGAAAACTGATGGTAATGCACAGGATTCTTGTTAACAATAATGCAAGTTAGTGATTTTTCATTAGAAAACATAAATTCTATAACCCAAATTATAGGCCCAGAGCACTTCTGCTGCACAACTCTGCTTATATCCCAAATAACCATGTGAACTAGTTTTAATATCTGCTTCTCTTATTAATTTTTGAATAAAAATTCTTGACACAAGTATTTTATAATTGTGTGATAACCATGCATTTAGTTTCTTGGAGAACAAAACACACTTTAGCATAACTAGGTTCGTTCACAGAACCAGCCTTGATAACACACTTCTATATGTTAGAAATGATGTAATAAATGTAGAATATTGGGCACTTGTTTGGTATTCTTTGCCATGTTTTGCACTATCTAAAAAGAGATCAGTGAACTTGGACTGGAGTTAGTAGACATGGAAGAAAATAAAATATTACAGAGAAGAATACTCTGTGGTCCACAACCTAAACGGGCTGGGATTCCCATCATTTGGATCCCTGTAGCTTTACAAAAGTCAATTAAATTTTTGTATCTCCGATTAAAGTTGATTCCCCAGTACTTTTTCAAACATATCT
Organism: Mustela nivalis; assembly: GCF_964662115.1. Lineage (NCBI taxonomy): Eukaryota > Metazoa > Chordata > Mammalia > Carnivora > Mustelidae > Mustela > Mustela nivalis. The sequence goes on along the minus strand of NW_028136427.1, from coordinate 1,220,811 downwards.
TGTAAAGTATTGTTTCCCAGAAAAAAAGGGATTTTGCACATGTATCTGCCTTTGTCTCTGGTCATGATCTCAGTCAGGATCCTGGGATCGAGCCCCATTTCGGGCTTCCTGCTCATTAGGGAGTATATTTCTCAGTCTCTCTCTGCAGCTACATCCCCCTGCCCCACTCATGCTCTCTCTCTCTCTCAAATAAATAAATACAATCTTTAATTTTTTAATTAAAAATAAGATAAATAAAATAAAATAAAAAGTCTGGTCTTACTGCCCCATTTAGCTCCTTTTGTTTTTTTGAGTTGTATTTAAAGCAGCATGAGAGAACATGAGGCTCTCAAACTTTAAAAAAAAAAAGGAAAAAATTGAGTTTTGTTAGGATTTAAGATCTTGTCTGCTAGACAAAAACGTTGGCTTTGTTAACATGTGAAAATCAACAAAAGAGAATAAGATCGAATTCTAATAATTTTTGTAGAAATTAAAAATTTCCTCCAACCCAATTACATACAGACCCATTAAGTAAATTCATTCCAATGTCCCAAACCAACCTTTTCTAATAGTAATGCATCTGTGTAAACAGGGTCAACCCAAGGAATAAATAAATATTATTATTTTTTTTCCTGTCTCTTCCACAGTCACATCTGGGTATATTGGTAGCAAGCCAATTATCTATCTTATAAGACATGATATCATAAGGAAGGTTATTCTGTCCATTTGGAACAACTGAAAATCATTGTAATTTTATCTTGGTGCAGTAACTTGAGATGGCACAGTGTGGGTTATGAATATATTTTATTTTTTTTACTGGGAAGAAGAGATTATAGAGATATTGGTTATCCAAGAGAGACTGACAGGTGTTGATAGTTGCCAGGTCAATATCCATCTACTCTTTCCTTTAATATCAGAAAGCACTGAGGGATTGACAACAAGGAAACTTAAAACAACATCAAATATTTTATTGTCTCTTTTCTAGTTACATTGTAACCTTATGACAAAGTATCAGTCGTACAAGATATCATTCTCTTTTACCTCTATCTTTCTGCCAGAAATGTGGGCTTAATAGTGAGAACTCCAACAGCAATTTTTGCAACTGTGAATAAAAAGCCATGAAAACCTCTAAGATAGTTCACTTGTCTTTCTTAAGACTCTGAACCAACACATTACATTTTTGCAACTGTGAATGAAAAGCCATGAAAACCTCTAAGATAGTTCACTTGACTTTCTTAAGACTCTGAACCAACACCAGAAAACACTCTCTGTAGTCTTCTTGTTAAATGAAAAATATGGTTAAACCACTTTTGACAGTCTACTACCTACAGCAAACTGTAAATCTTAATTGAAATATGTCCTCTCAGCTGTGCTTAAGCAACTGAGTCCTGAGCTTTTTAGGTTTTCAGTCTGAAAGAGTACACCTCGGGTGCTCTGAAAGGGAAGAGAAAGGACACCCTGTTCTCCATATAAATTAAAGAAGAGAAATCTGTGCATTTAAGTGGGCCATATAAAATTTATCAAGCAATTATCTCCTAACTCCTTCCTATCCAAATTACCTGATATGCTCTCCCTACTCCTTTATTCCACGTTACTGCCTTTTCCAGGATTCTGTATCACATCACAGCATGTCTTCTGTTATTTCCTTCTTGCAAGCTAGTTTTGTTTTCTCCATCTAAAAAAATCAACAATCATTGTGTATTTCAATTCCCATTTTCCTCAAATGCATTGATTCTTCTTATCTATTACTCTTTTCTCATACTCAGTGTCTTTGTCTTTATGGGGTTTGTACTTTGCTTTTCCCCATTCTTTACTGCCATTATATAATCAAATCTAATAACTTCTTAGAGAAAGTTAAAAATTCCTGCATAGCCACACGTGAACACAAAGTCACTGATTTTTAGCAAACCTATAAGATAGTCAGACATCCATTCAATTTCTTTTTAAGATTTTATTTATTTATTTGACAGAGAGGGATGAAAAGCAGGCAGAGAGGCAGGCAGAGAGAGAGGAGGAATCAGGCTCCCTGCTGAGCAGAGAGCCTGATTTGGGGCTCGGTCCCAGGACCCTGGGATCATGACCTGAGCCGAAGGCAGCGGCTTAACCCACTGAGCCACCCAGGCGTCCCTCCATTCAATTTCTTAACTGAGTCCCAAATGCATCCTGACTTCTAACCTAAACCTAAGTTCTACTTCCTACACGTTGTTATATGACCAAATTCTTTCAGTTCAGTATTTTGTAACATTTAAATATTAGTCAATTGATGCTTTGTTTGTGTATTTCTATGAAAATAATTTGAATACTGTAGATTTATTGTTATATTTATAGGTTTATAATCAAAGTTTCATCAGTTGAAGTTTTTGGAATTTTCAGATATAATGATTAACCTAAAATGATACTGCCTCAAATCCCTCTGATATCAAGGCCCAACTCCTGATTATAGCCAAACCTGTGGTGGATAGTTCCATGGGAAATTGCAGTTACTTAACACTGATAGGATCTCATGTTCTCTCTCTCATTTTGGAATGTCTCCAACACAACCCAAAAGTGTAGGAGAGTTAATGTCCTCTGAGGACAGCTCTCAGTGAAGTAGAAATAAGAACCATAGGTAAAATTGTCAGTTTTCAGGTCTTCATGAGGACAACTTAAAGAAGTTTCTCAGGACCTTTCAGTAAAAGCAAGCCTTCATTTTCTATCCACAACAATTATATCAACAATGTACCTCTTTGACAAAGTTGCTTCTTCACTGTATCACTTTCCCATTCTTTTCTACCTTGGATAATCTCCCAGATAAACTAACAGTACTCAAATCCTTTGTCCTACTCTTTGCTCTCAGGATAAATGGAGCCAAAAGACTTAGATTAATATCAAGTTCTGAATGGGATCTTAGAGCTATTTCTGTCCAGATTTTCATAAACATAGGGACCTTTGAATATCAGGCTATAAATAAGTTCTAAATGGAGGGGGCAAAAGCAAAAAGTAGAAATTTTTATGTTTGATTTTTAATCATGATTAATTGACTTTATTGATTATTAAAAATACTAACATTATAAAAGTGTGGATCTTTGTAAAACAATGTCTTAATGTAAGAAAGAAGTTGCATAGTCCTTTTGAGAATATTAAACCAAGTGTTCAGGTGCCATCTAATTTCTTGTTTAATCCAGAACTTTGGTGTGCATCATCTTGAGGAATAGGATTTTGAAGTCCAGACAGACTAAGAGAAAACTGATCCAAATGTGTGTGTTTATATTTCTGCTTTTGTTGTAAAAATCAAAGTGTGATTGCTGGTTTAAAATGGTAAAACTAATAATGTTCATGGACTCGATTATAAATTTTCTAATTGTATGGGAAGAATCCAACAAAGATAGAATTAATTGATTTGCAAATCCTCAAAGAGCTACAGGATCAGGTAGTGGTATGTTCTGATTCAACAGCATCATAATGCAGCATTTTATATGTGTGGCTAATGGATATTTTCATGAATGTTTGCTAGCTAGTCAGCCAATACAGAGAAATATTAGGTAGGGTAATTACTCACAGTTGTGTTTAATATAATGAGAGAAAATTATCAAATGGCACTAATAATAATAATCCTATAGCAGGCTAAATAATTCAATGATAATTACAAGTATTAATCTAGCTTTCTTCCCTGATTATGACTCTTCTCTCCTTTATCATAATGGGAGTAGCACATTGTCTGCAATGAATTGTGAAAACCCAGCAGTGACTTTGGCAGTGAAGGCCTCCCATCAATTTTGATAGGTTAAAAGGATTCTGGTTGGTCTTGAGCAAATGTGTCAATTTTTTTATTCTGTGTGTGTCATAAAAGAAAGAAGCAATAGTAAATTCTTGCTGTTATTCCATGGAGCCAATAAAATCATACTGCCAACAAGAGGCTGTTGACACCATAGGTGTAGTTAACTGTCTTGAAATACTACGCCTGGAAATAAAATCCTAATATTTCACATAACCTCTTTTTTTAAAAGAAACAAAACAAAACAAAACAAAACAACTATACTGCTTACATTTAGGGCCCTGCTGTTGTGTAACTATTTTTGAACATGTCTTCTGTAAGTGTATATATATATATATATATATATATATATATATATACATATTTTTCTGTGCAATAAATTCATTTAGAGATAAATTTGGATTGCAAATTATTTTGGGGGAGGCGTGGTATTTGTGGCTAGTCTTACAAGTAAAAAGGACTAAAAGAAAGAAGAAAAACATTTTTTATTACAGCATATTTACATCTGTCCAAAGTACTTATCTACTATAATACTGACTAATGTATAATACTGTACACAAAGAAAGAAGCTAAATGAGTTATAATTCAGTCAGTGTATAGCTGGCCATTTTAAAACTTACCACTGAATCTTTCTGGTATGCAATGTGATATCTGGCAATCTGGTCCAGTTCATTACATCAGGTCATTTGTATGTTCTTATTACCATTTTGATAGCATAGCACATTTTATAACCCAGACATTTTACAATGGAACTATGATGCATGTATTTTCAAAAGTATAGACATACATGAAGCTATGAGGTCAAAAAAGATGAATGTCCGTAGTACCATATAGACTCAACAAATAAAAGTGTCCAAGGGTCTGAGTGTGACTTATGAATATTGTATAAGATTAGGCCAACATGTGGTTTTGATATAAATAATCTGTTCTTAAATTAGAATTACAATCGTTGAGTACAGTGTTGAAAATGGCAGATAGATTTTAGCTATCTTTGCTCACTAGGGAAAATGGAAAAATGTTTAGTTTGGTCAGATTTTCACTTAACTTCTGAAAAATCTTACGTTTGAGAGAACCCTTCTGAAATAAGAATCCTTAAAGACATAACCCCTTTGGCACAAGTTTTCAAGAAACTTGTTTGATGTTGTAGACAATTCTATGGCACACGTACTGTTCTAGATGTTTCATGCCAATAATATGTAAGCCATACCAAGGCTACATATACATATAGAGATGTTCCTCAGCTTACAAGGGGGCTATGTACAGAGAAACACATAAAAAATTGAAAATGCATTTAATACCCCTAAACAATCAAATATCATAGCTTACCTTAAGCTTATTTAAACATACTCAGAACACTTACATTTGCCTGCATTTGGGCAAAATCATCTTAAGCAAAGCCTATTTTATAACAAAGTATCAAATATCACATGCAATTTATTAAATATTACATTAAAAAAAGAAGAATATATATATTCTATATATATATTCTATATATAGAATGCTTGTAAGAATATCAGGTGTTCACCCCTGTAATCTTCTAGCTGACTGGGAGCTGTGGCTCACTGCCGCTGCCCAGCATCACAAGATGGCACCATATAGAACAAGAGTTTCAGGTGGTAGGTGTTGTAAATTTTACCCAAACTGACATTGGTCAAACTCGTTTTTGTCATCATATATATCAAGTAGTTTTCTCGGGTTTATTTTTAGAATATCCTTGTATAATGAATATTTACACTGATATCTAGTATAAAAATCTTGCAATTTAACAGTAGAAACATTAAGATATTGAAAATCAATCTATTTCTTTAATTCATTGAAGACATTTTTGGCTTGTTTCCAGTACTTTCTTACTGGTTAAAAAGTGAATTTGAAGTAGTCTGGATTTCATTATTATATGGCACTTTCCCTTTGATGAATACAAAGACGATATTCTATATTAGCTATCTGAGAAGAATTTATTTTTTTAATTTTATTTATTTGTAAGAGAGAGAGAGTGAGAGAGAGCACAAGCAGGGGGAGCAGCAGGATGAGGGAGAAGCAAACTCCCGGCTAAGCAGGAAATCTGTTGCAGAACTGAGTCCCAGGACCCTAAGATCATGACCCGAGCTAAAGGCTCAGGCGTTTAACTGACTGAGCCACCCAGGTGTCCCAATCTGAGAAGAGTTCTGTATGCTATTCCTATTAATATGCAGTTTAAAGTCTAGGTAATTAACTTAATATTTTAGTGGCTATTGTATAGATAGCACTATGTTCCAGGCAGAGAGTAAGAAAGAAATATTAAATCAACCATATTCTATGCATTCTAAATGAAAATAATTAATCAATCATAATAAATCCTTCTATTTATGGAATATCAACTTATAAGCTTTCCTCCATATGAACAATGCCAAATACCAGAATAAAGGGTCATCTAATACAAATAAAGGATAGAATTAAAGAATTCTGGTAAGCCATTTAATTTTGAAAAATGGTGTTTTATTGTTGCTGAGTTGTGGTTTTCCGTTACATAATATCTGATAAGTGTAGAAGTAACATGAGTGTTACGTGAGATGAGAAATGGTATATAATTAAGATATTTTTAAAAGTACAGATAAATACAAATTTGTAAACATAGCATTATGGAGGAGTAAAAATAAATGATAGCTACACACTCTAAAGTGAATAAAACTTGGAAAGCTAATAGAGAAGTAAAACAAGGACAGTGCAAAAAGTATGGTACATTTTTATGAAGTTCAAACAAATTCTGTGAAACCATAGATGGACTTAAAGATACTATTATGTATCAAATATTGTAAAAATTAAGCAAGGAAATAGCAAACATAAAACAACCAAAGCATACAAACTTGGGTAGATACAAGAGGTGTGATCATGTTCTACTTCATAAAGAGATGACTTAATAGATAAATACAAGTAACTAGACTTTTTAGAAGTTAATAAAACGTTGCCTGTTATTTCTTAGTAATATAAAATATATGGTTTTCTAACAAAAACGTTTATCTTAAAAATATTTAAAAATAAATTTCAGGCTACTCCTAAGGTTATATTTACTTTTCCACTGTGGGAAAAGCTGGTTGTTGTAGTTGTAGTTGTTTGTTTGTTTTAGTCTCCTCCTAGTTTTTATTATTATAATGTGGAATGAGGAATGTTAGATTGAAAAGTGAATTATTTTATAGACAAAAATCATTACTTGATTCACCTCCTGGTACAGCAGATGGAACTCCTGAAAATATGCCCTTTTGCCTTATGGAAGAGTAACAGTTATGCTTACTTCTGAAACATACTTGGTGGTGGCCCTAAATAGTGACACCATAGTAAACATTTTGAATATTTGCAATTAATTTTTATAGTCATAGGGCTCCAAAAGGCACTGCAGGTATCTTAGCAGGTATTTCAATAAGGCTAAAAGTTGCCTGACTGTTTAAAAATATTAGCAAGGCACAAAACATGGCAGAAGTATTGTCCTCAGATATTATTTTTTTCCATATGCTCCTGATTTCACACATGACAAGTTATTTTTTCAAATATTTATTATAAAAGTTTTTATTTATTTATTTGACAGAGATCACAATTAGGCAGAGTCAGGCAGAGAGAGAGAGGAGGAAGCAGGCTCCCTGCTGAGCTGAGAGCCCGATGTGGGCCTCGATCCAAGGATCCTAGGATCATGACCTGAGCCGAAGGCAGATGCTTTTACCTACTGAGCCACCCAGGCTCCCCCATGACAAGTTATTTTGATAGATGTATATACAGTGTATTTTCCAGTTATAAGAAAAATGGTTCTGCTATTTTTAACCTTTTTTTAAAATTAAATAATTTTTTTCATTGAAATTTTATTTTTTAATGTTTTACTTCTCTTTTCTTTTTTTTTAAAGATTTTATATATTTATTTGAGAGACAGAGATCACAAGTAGGCAGAGAGGCAGGCAGAGAGAGAGGGGGGGGGGAAGCAGGCTCCCTGCGGAGCAGAAGGCCAGATGCGGGGCTCAATCCAAGGACCCTGAGATCATGACCCGAGCTGAAGGCAGCAGCCCAACCCACTGCGCAACCCAGGCGCCCCAATGTTTTACTTTTCAATATACTACTTAGAATATAAAACCTATTCCATTTTGTAAGATGTTTACCATTTAAAAACTGGTAATTTTCTCATTGTGTCTTCCCCTCACATTGCTTTATTTTGAATAAAAAATTTCACAATAAACATAACTGATGCTTTCCTTCTGATGGTCCCTCTGTTGGTCATATTGTATATGAGCCATGACAATTAGTTTTACAAAATTTATTGATGTTTGTTGATATGTTTTATCATAACTAATTTTCCCTCCCTTATCTAGATTCCCCAGCTTTCAGACAGGTGGACACTTCAATAAACCATACCCAAGGGATGTATCAAGTACTTCTTAGACATTCTCTCAGATCCTTGAGGTGTCATTTTGCCTAGGGATTTGCAATAGGTTCTGCCAGAGGCACCACTGTGACAACTGATGTCCATGGTCTATCTCCTGCTAAGCTCAAGAGGTCACTGGTTTCCAAGTTTATCTATACAATTAATGCATACCAGCAAGTTCTTTTTTTTTAATATTAACAAACTTATTTTAAAGTTTATATGGAGAGGCAAAGACTCACAATAGTCAACATAGTGTTGAAGGAGAACAAAGACTGAGGACTGACTTCAAAGTTTACCATAACGATTGGGCGCCTGGGTGGCTCAGTGGGTTAAGCCTCTGCCTTCCGGCTCAGGTCATGATCCCAGGGGCCAGGGATCGAGTCCCGCATTGGGTTCTCTGCTCAGCAGGGAGCCTGCTTCTCCTCATCTCTCTTTCTGGCTGTCTCTCTGCCCATTTGTGATCTCTCTCTCTGTCAAATAAATAAATAAAATCTTAAAAAAAAGTTTACCATAACGATAATTGTAAGCATGATATTGTAATACCACAGAAAGACTAGATTAAAGCAACAGAATATATATTATCAATTATATTTTATATATAATAGAAAAGCAAAAGCAATACAAGAGAGCAAAATACAATCTTTTAAACAAATGGTTCTGTAGCAATGGTGAAGCTAAATCTAAAAATATAAAATAAAATAAATCCAGGCAGATATCCTACACTCTTCACAAAAATGAACTCAGATTGGATTATAAACCTAAACATGAAACATGTAGAAGGTAATATAGAAGAAAATTTAAATGACCTTGGTTTTCGCAATAACTTTAGCTAAAAAACACAAGCACTGAATTTAAAAATGTCTACTCTGTGAAACACAATGCCAAGAGAATGAAAAGGCAAAGCACAGACTATGAAAAAAAATTTGCAAAATACACATCTGGCAAAGGACTGTTAATCAAAAATACACAAAGACCCCTTAAAACTCAACAATGGGGGAAAAACCTGATTAAAAATGAGCCAAAGACCTTAGCAGATACCTCACAAAAGAAAATATTACAGATGGCAAATAAGCATATAAAAAGATGCTTCACATCAAAGGTCATCAGGAAAATGCAAATTAAAACAAAAAAGAGACACCAGTACATACCCAGAATCCAGAGCACTGACAACAGAACATGAAATGTTGGTGAGGATGTGGAGCAACAGGAATGTTCTTCCATGTGTATTGAGAATAAAGAATGGAAAACAACTTGGCAGTTTCTTACATAACTAAACATATTCTTGCCAGATGATTCAGCAGTAGCAGCTCTTGGTATTTATCCAAAGAAGATGAAATCTATACCCACAAAGATGTCTATAGTAGTTTTATTCATAACTGACAAAAGCTTGGAAGCAACCAAGATATCCTTCCATAAGTGAAAGGTCAAAGAAAGTGTAGTACATGCAAACAATGGAATATTATTTAATGCTAGAGAAATGAATTACCAAGCTATGAAAAGATATGGATATAAATATTTAATAAATATTTGATTTTAGGCTTCTACCAGTCTATCAATAGTATTAGTATATTTTAACAGTGAATGCTCAGCATTCATGAATTTACCTAATAAAACATTTTGGGTTCAATATTTTAAATACTTCAACCTCTATGATTATATTCCTAATAATTTTGAATTGGGGTAAATAAACCTTAATTTTTTGTAACTTGTTTCTTATTGCAAGAGAGCTCAATGAAATTTTAGAAAATAAAAATTTACAAAAAAAAAGTTTAGTTTACTATTGCCAAATAATTTAAAACTTTATCTTATATTCAAATACATATATTTTTCTAAATTGATTTATATGCTACTAAAACCAAAAACTTTTAGTTATACTAGATTTCATATCCTGCAATCAATGCCAGAAATCCATCTGGCAATGATTTGTCTTAAATAGAGTTAAGATGGGTGTTATTACAATGCAAGATGGAAACAAAGATAGTATAACAATTGGTGTTACATAACTTTTCCGTTTTGATCAAGTTACTAATCTACAAAAGGCTTTTATCAGTGACAGACTTGGGACTTTAACAAAACTTTTAAACTAGCATGTGCGACTCATTCCTAGAAAACAACACAATCAATAACACTTTATTTAGATTAAATCATGACTATTTCTCCATTTGAATAAAAAAGGTAGCAACCCCAATAAGTTTATTGAACATGAAAAGTTGAAATGCTATAATGCTCCTAAGGAATTAAATGATCCAGTCAAGAATTACTAAAAAAGGATATAAATTACCAAAGTGTTTGTATAATTGTAATGTACAACTGCCCATTATCGTTCCATAGTGTAGGCTTGTACAAGAACTCTATAAAAGAACTCCACTTCTAAACTGTGGAAAATATGTTCCCTTTCCCCCTATATACAAATATTAAGCCATTCATTTAGCTTTTAAAATATCCACTTAATACAGGCTTTTTACACATTTGAACAGGCAGCAGGGCTCTATTCTTATCGCTTACATCTGAAGGATAGACTTCTAGCGTAAGAGGTAAAGCCCATAAAGGAGCCCAATAATAACAACAAAATACAGTTTAGTGAGCCCTTACAATCTGCCAGCTACCTTTCTGAGAATACTTCAATTAATAAAACATATAAAATACCTGACCACAAAGAGCTTACATTCTTTTGAAATATAATAGTGAAATAAACCAATAATAGAGGGGCACCTTGGTGGCTCAGTCCATTGAGTGACTGCCTTTGGCTTGGGTCATGATCTCAGGGTCCTGGGATGTAACTCCCCAGCAGGCTTTCTAGGCAGTGGGGTGTTTTCTTCTTCCTCTGCGCACCCTCCCAATTCTCTCTCTCTCTGTCTCAAATAAGAAAATAAACCAGTAATAGAATAATGATTGATGGTTGATGGTGATAAGTGATACAAAGAAATACAAGAAAGGTAAAAGCCATTGGAGAATGCTGGGATGAAAGTTAATTTTATTTTGTGTTGGGTGGTTATATCTCATTTATGAGATGTTATTTGCACAAAGACCCAGGAAGTGAAGGAGAGTGTTATACAAATATTAAAGGAAAAGATTGCTCTAGGCAGAGCAAGTAAGTATATAGACTTTGTGTGAACAGCTTGTCTGTTACTTTTGAGGAAAAGCAAGGAGGCCAATGAGGAGTTCATAGTGGTGGAGAGAGGAAGAACGTATTGATGTATGACCTTCTAGTACATTAAAACGCCTTCAGTTTTTATTTAATATGAAAGGGGAAGATACCAAAAGACCCTCAACAGCAGAATAAAATCATCTGACTTGATTTTTAGGTTAAATTGCTGTACCAAAATAAATTTGCAGGGAGAAAGGAGTGCAGTTTGTGTGGAAGTGGGGTTATCAATCAAGTCAATAATTCAGGAACATATGATGGTGTTTTTAGCATGCTGGGTGGTAATAGAAGTGGTGAGGTATGGTTTTCATTGTGTATATATTTTGATGGTGAATATTCTGGTGAACAGGATGGGGTATGTGCAGGACAGACATCAACATTTATTTTACCTGCACAAACAGTCTTCATTCCCTGATATGGAGAGAACTCTGAGTTCAAATGTTCTTTCTCATTAAATGGCATAGTGATGATGAGGATTTAGTCAGACAGTGAAAGAGAGCAGTAAGCATAGTGTTAAGCGGTAAGACATTATAATACATTGGAACATCAAAAAACGTTGTGTTGTATCATCTGTTTATGTGAGTAAATAAATAAATAAAGCTTCCTGGGGTTCTGATAGAGGTAAAGAAGACTGTATATGATCCAAAGGGGCACGTGCACCAAATGTTTATAGCAGTAATATCCACAATAGGCAAACTATGGAAAGAACATAGATGTCCATCAACAAATGAATGATATATATATATATATATATATATATATATATATATATATATACACACACACAATGGAATACTACTCAGCCATCAAAAGAAATGAAATCTTGCCATTTGCGTTGACATGGATGGAACTGGAGGGTATTATGCTTAGCAAAATAAGTCAACCAGAGAAAGGCACTATCATATGATCTCCCTGATATGAGGAAATGGAGGTGCAATGTGGGGGGTTTGGGGAACAGGAAAAGAGTAAATGAAACAAGATGGGATCGGGAGGGAGACAAACCATAAGAGACTCTTAATCTCACAAAACAAACTGAGAGTTGCCGGGGGGGGGGGGGGTGGGGAGGTTAGGGAGAGGGTGGTGGGGTTATGAACATTGGGGAGGGTATGTGCTGTGGTGAGTGCTGTGAAGTGTGTAAACCTGGTGATTCACAGACCTGTACCCCTGGGGCTAATAATACATTATATGTTAATGAAGAAGAAGAAGAAGAAGAAGAAGAAGAAGAAGAAGAAGACTACTATAAATCAAATGCTATGGTTTTCAGCATAGAGTGTGTAATCAGGCATATTTTATTAAAGTAACCAAGTAAAATGATGGTCGAAAACTGGAATAACAGAAAACATAAAAATTAGAGATTTTAAAAAGAGATATGGGACAGTGTAGAGAATATAGTCAATGATATTATAATAGTGTTATATGGTGACAGATGGCGGCAATATTTGTAGTGATCATAGAATAATGTATGGAGATATTGAAAACCTGAAACCAATGTAACACTGACTATCAACTACACTCAAATAAAAAAATAGTAAAAATAAAACATTTTAATTTAAAAAGATAAAAAGAGGGACAAGAATTTGAAAAGTGAATTTCAAAAAGAGTAAAGATGAGGCTAAGACATACTCTGAACCTTGAGGAAAACACCATTTTGAAAATTCTTCCCATTTTGAGAAAACTCAAATGAATCAATACCATAAAAGAACCCATTTTAACTGAGAGATGTAATGAATGCTCAAGAAATAATTTTATGACAGGATAATTCTTCCCTATGAAACAGCATACAGAAACCCGGGGAAACACCTGGAAGCCAAATAAACTATACTGAAAATAAGAATTAGGAAAAAGATAAATGATGAAAGATAAGAAAATTAGACCTGCGACAGAGACCTAGTGAAGAGAATTTTTAGCTTGTGGTTTAATGTTTTTGAGGATAATCTAGAGTTCATAACTGCCTTGAGGCAGGCTGGTTGTAGGCAGTTTAGGCAGACCCCTAAGAGAGGCCTACTTTGGGCAAGTGGTGTTGGAGGAGGCCATTGGGCTGGACAAAGACAAATCCAACCATTTGACTAAAGTGTCAGTGAAGATGTTGAAGTCAGATGCAGCAGAGAAAGACCTGTCAAACCTAATCTCAGAAATGGAGATGATGAAGATGATTGGACAGCACAGGACACCATAAACCTGCTGGGTCCTGCACACAGGATGGTCCTTCGTACACTATCATGGAATATGCCTCCAAAGACAACATACAGGAGTACCTGCAGGCCCAGAGGCCTCCTGACCTGGAGTACTGTTACAATATCAGCCACAATGCAGCAGAGCAACTCTCCTCCAAGCACCCGGTATTCCTTGCCTACCAGGTAGCCTGAGGCATGGAGTACCTTGCCTCCAAGAAGTGCATACACCAAGACCTGGCCACCAGGGAAGTGCTGGTGACAAAGGACAACATGATGAAGATCTCAGACTTCAGCCTTGCCAGAGATATCACCACATCAGTTACTATAAAATGAGAACCAACAGTGGACTGCCTGTGAAGTGGATGGTCCCTAAGGCCATGTTTGACCAGATCTACATCCACCAGAGTGACTTCTGGTCTTTTGGGGGTGATCCTGTGCAAAATTTTCACTCTGGAAGCCTCCCATATCCTGGAGTGCCTGTGGAGGTGGTTTTCAAGCTGCTGAAGGAGTCATTTGATGGATAAGCCAATAAGTGCACCAGAGAGTTATACACAATAATGAGGGGTGGCTGGCATGTGGTACCTTCAAGCTGCTGGTAGAAGACCTGGATCATACTGTGGCCTTGACCTCCAACCAGGAGTACCCGGACCTGTCCTTGGCCCTGGAACAATACTGTCTATGCTTTCCCAACACCCAAAGCTTCACCTGCTCCTCAGAGAAGAATTCCACCTTCTCTCATGTGCCGTTGCCCAGGGAGGCCTATCTGCCCTGACACCCAGCCCAGCTTGCCAATGGTGGACTCAAATGACTAGTATCCCTATTACTCCTGTCCAGATTCCGTCATAAGCTGTAACCCTTACCCCCCACCCTCCCTGCAAGACTCACTGCCTTCTCCTTTGTCCCTTTCCTACTGGCAGGAGCCAGCTGCCTACCTGAGGCCTTCACCCCTTGAAGTTCACCTCTCTTCCCCTTCCTCTTCCTCCTCCTTACAACCTGCTCATGAAAGAAAGGAACAGAGAGGCAGGTACTTGCTCGTGGCTACTTCCTTCCCTCCCATATGTTGGACCAAGACCCCTCCCTGTCATCTGGTACTGCCTAGACGTCGAGAGAGTTGGAGATGAGGCAGGCCAGTGAAAGATGTCGGAGCTTTCCTGGTTTGGTTTTGTCTGCTTAGCATAACATGTAAGACTGAGTTCTGGTGGCAGGGACCTAGTCCTTGGGGCTATAGCACTAGCGAGGGGAGGTCAACTGCTCTGGGCCTTGGCTAAGAGCAAGCCCTGCTCCAGAGATATGGTGCCAAGGGCTTATTAATTTTGATACTAATTTGCTTTGCTGACCAAATACCTGGTATCAAAAGATGGGAAGGCAAAGACTGGAAGCAGTGTTGTGACCATGGGGTCCAGCCCCAAACTATGAAGAAAACACAAAGTGTATAAATATGAGTAAGTATATATTTACACACCTTTTTAAATAGGTTGTTATCAAAGATTTAATCAATGGGTAATATGCTCCTCGTGGCTGGGAAGCATCAGTTGCCATATATTAAAAACAAAGAAAAGAGGTGTCTGGGTGGCTTCCTCCAAGAAGTGTCCCTTCTTTTCAGGTCATGATCCCAGGGTCCTGGGATGGAGCCCCACATCAGGCTCTCTGCACAGTGGGAAACCTGCTTCTCCTTTTCCCTCTGCCCTGCTTATAGTTCCTCTTCCTGTCTCTCTGTCTGTCTAATAAATAAAATATTAAAAAAAAAACAAGAAAGAAACAAAATGTTTTTAAAAGGTCTTTTTTTTTTTTTAAATTTTCTAGGGGTGCCTGGATGACTTAGTTGTTTAAGCAGATGTTTGCCTTTGGCTGAGGTCATGATTCCAGTGTACAGGGATCCAGCCCTGCATGGGACTACTTGCACCCCAAGGAGCTTGCTTCTTCCTCTCCCTTTGCACATGATTCCCCCTGTTTGTGTGCTTCTTCTCTCTCTCTCTCTCTCTCTTGCTGTCAATAAATAAAATAAAATCTTTTACTAAATAAATAAAAAAATAAATAAATTTCTAAACCTACTTTCAGTTTAGGTCCCTTAACAAAAATTGCTACTGCTTCATTAAAAAAAAAAAAGATAATTTAGAAAGATGCTTCCAGAGTTAAAAATCTGTTTTGTTTCTTTGTCAGGATTCAATATAGAAGTGCTTTAAAAAGTAAAAGAAAAAATATGCTATATTAACTCTAATCACACTATAACTTTGGTGGTTATATCAAGATAATGAAAAGTGATTTTAAAGCAAATTTCATTATTAGACATAAAGATCAAGTCAAAATTACAGAAGAGTAAAAGGATGAATTCATCAGGGAGTATAATAATTCTTTTTTTTTTTTAAGATTTTATTTATTTATTTGACAGAGAGAGATCACAAGTAGGCAGAGAGGCAGGCAGAGAGAGAGAGAGAGGAGGAAGCAGGCTCCCTGCTGAGCAGAGAGCCCGATGCAGGACTCGATCCCAGGACCCTGAGATCATGACCTGAGCCTAAGGCAGCGGCCTAACCCACTGAGCCACCCAGGCGCCCCGGGAGTATAATAATTCTTGAATTTTAATACGTAACAACAGATTTGGGGATATATAGGGAAAAACTAAGAACAAAAATCATAACTTCTACCTTGGACGACAAATGGAAAATAATTTCAACACCCTTATTTTAAGATTACATAGACAAATGGTCATCATATTGGTAAGATATGTAAGACTTGAACAAAATGATCAACTAACTAGATATGCTTGATATTACATTACAGTAACTGAACTAACTGAGGTCAGTCTTTGGTGAATCACAGAAACAGGTGGAGTTGTCAAACAAAGGAATCTTTGTTTACAACATACAAGGAGTTCAAAGGGAATAAGTTCCAAAGCCTTGACTGTTTGAACAGGAGAGAGATTTTTATTTAGTATTTAAGATGAATACTCAGAAGGGAGAGTTTTATTATCCCGTGTATGGTTGGTCATAAGGTTGTGGATGCATGCACATCCACATATGTATTTGTGCAATATGTATTGCATGTTCACCTGAATGAAGCTTGTATTCCACCGAGGGCAGAAACTTCAACGTTAGAATAAAGCAGAGGTAACTGTTGGACAAGGGAAAGGAACTCTGCAGGCTTCAAGAGCAGATAGAAACTAGATGGGGTCTTGGGCTCATTTTCTGGGACAAGGAATGAAAGGCCTTGATTGCTTTTGAAATAGCACTAGGAGTTTTACCACTGATTTATTGTCTCAATAGCTTAGGCTATTTCCTGCTCTGGTGGTGACTGTTAGTTTTCCCATTGCCTTGTTCCCTCAAAATCCTTAGGAGTGAGGTTTTTGCATTTCTTTGTAAGAACCTCCCAGGAATTTTTGGAAGAAGTGTGCTTGGGCAAGTACACAGGTGGGGTATAGATCATTGAAAATAGCTGGGGACAAAAAATGACTTTTCTTATGTCAGGAAAACTATATCTCTTCTTTAATTTTCTAGGAACCTCTAACTCTTTCTGCTGATGTTACCAGCAGGCATCTGAGATATTACTGATTGTTCTCTTGAACCTAAGGAAAAGGAAATGTAGAAAGCAAAAGACAAAACTTTAAAATCTATCCTCCAACTAATCAATTCACTGCAGCCACCTCTCTGTCTTTCCCTTTCTCTTTTTCTCTCTTTCTCTTTCTCTCTCACTTTCTCTCTCACATACGCACAACACACGCAAATCGACTTAAAGCAATTTTTAATTTTCCCTATTCCATTTTAATATACTTGAGGCATGATCATTTTCTTAGTAAATACAAGGAAAAAAAATCTAGGATTCCATCATTCTGTGTGATTAAAGTATTGAGGAATTTACTTCCAATAGCACTTATAAAAACATATTTTATTTAAGGAATATTATATAATCAGGTGCCTGCATTTTTCTTATTCTCTAACTAGTGTTATTTGGCAATTAATATTTTGTCAATCAATATTCCCCTATACCTGAATGTGTGGGCAGTGAGAGATGAGTTAGAGGCAAGGATGGTGAACACTCCCAACAACTGCAGACTACATATATCTTAAGCCATGATTTTCTTTGCAAAGGTCAACATTGATAATGTTCTAGTCATACCTCCGTGTACCAGGAAAGAAGTAGCATATTTCTTGAAAGACACAGCTATCAAAGCTCCATTGAGAAACCATAAAGATGGAGAAGGGATTTGCAAATTAAATATCTGATAATGGACATCTACTCTGATTATTTAAAAATGAATAAAAATAAAAAACCTTACTAATAACCAAACAGAGTATCCAATTTTACATGTGAAGGAAATAATGGAAGAGACATGTCACCAAAAGTATATGGATGGCTTATAAGCACATGGCCAATTTCTCAACATTTAAACATTAAAGAAATACAAATTAAAATCATAATGAGACATGCTTAATATCTATTAGAATGGCTAAAATTATAAAGGCTAATTGTACTTGGTCTGAGCTAGATTGAGAAGCAACAAAAAATCTAAACTGTTGTTGGCATATATCATGATACAACCACTTTGGAAAATAGTTTCAAAAATTTTTAAATGAAAAATATGTTGCAGTTACACAAATAGCCATTTTATTCTAGGCATTTAACCAAGAAAAACAAACCCTATGTTCATACAAGGACTTGTATGTGAATTTCATATCAGCTTTATTTTTAAGAATTGAAAACAGTGGAAATGTTCATCAATGTCCATCAATAGAGCAAAGACAATTGGAGATTCTCAAAGTAATGATGCTGAGAAATGAAAAGCCAGGCAATGAATAGTATATACTGTGTGATTCCATGACTACAAAAAATCCAGAAAATACAAATTTATATATAGTCACAGTCATCAAATATATGGTGTGATTTTAGTGCCTTCTTCTGTGCTCCCATAGCTTCCTACACTTGTATCTCCGAGCATTTGTTACACCATGTGAAAATATGAACTCTTTCTCTTTATTCTGTCTTACTAGAATAAGAATCCTTGAAAGTTTATGGACAATTGAACTCTCAGTTATTAGCAGAAATTCTATCACACAGTAAGTTTCCAAATATAAAAGCCAGAGTTTTACAATGACTTCTAAGCTTTTACATGATCTAGCCACTCATTTAACCTCTGTGACCTCTTTCCCTGCTACTCTTCAGTCACTCACAGTGGCCTCCTTGCTATTCTTCAGATATGCCAGGCATGATCCAACCTTATGGCCTTCAAGATAGCCAATTCCTTTGTCTGGAGTGACCTTATTGCTGATAGTTCTGCGCAAATTCATCACCTTTCCATACCTTTGTTCAATTGTCAGCTTCATTAAAGTACCCTGATCTTTCTATTAAAAGATTTAACTCCCCATCCCCTGCCTAGCAACCTTGATTTTTCTCACCCTGATCGAATTTTTCTTTTTCCCCATTGTACTCTTCCTTTTTGAATGCACTATGCCATTTTTATTAAGGTTTATAGCTTTGAATTGTCTCACCCATTAAAATAAAAGTTCTACAAAGCCAAGTATTTCATTTACCAGTGTAGTCTGAAGTAATATCTGCCATATAATAGTTCAGTAGACAACTGGTAAATTTCAAAATAAATTAATGTTGAGAGTATACTGAATTTCATAAGTCATTTCAATATTTTTTTCCAAAAAATAAACTACATAAAACATACTTTAAATTTACTTTCAAAATATTTTATAGCATATAATGGACAATATACATAAGCCTAAAGAAACAATCCTATAATTAACCATTTCATACCTACTTAAAAACTGCATAATACCACACTCTTAGATCCTCTTTGAATGCTCTAAAATAACCCTTCAAATGAAATACATTTTAAAAACTCACAGATTTTTTGGCAAATAATTTAATAAAATAAAAGTTTCATTCATCTATGTAGATCAAAATAAATGTTTTTAATAAGCATGAAATTATAACTCTGAAGTGTGCTAAAATGAAACCACCTGCTAAGGGTGAGAGAACAAAAATAAACATCCTTTTTCCAAATAAGAGGAATTTATTACCTTTGAATCAAAGCATGTGGATTTGTTTTAACTGGCAATAAAGCAATATGGAGACACAAACCATAGAAAGTCATATTTTAGATTTCTAAAAGACTTCTAAGTGAAGAGTATACATTTTTTAATTGCTACATAATGCTACATAATGACAAGATGACAGGTTGTGGCAAATAGCATTTTAAAAGCTCTACTCATAATGGAACGGAAGATGTCATTTCCCTATAATTTTATATATGTCTTTAATTTACTATATCTGGATACAACATATTACCAAACAGATGTTCATCAAAGACTAAATCATTTTTAATGGAACATAATAATTTGAACCTACATCTATTAATCATTTTTGTCGATCTAACATTTATAGTCTCGCTAAACATTTTATCAGTTGTTGACAAAATTCAAAATAAATAGGATAAAAAGTCGTGTTTGGAAAAGTAGATTTCTTTTCAAATTGGCATTTAAATGAAAATATTTGCTGATATTTTTAAAACTTTAAATGTAATTTTATATATATCTGACCTATCAGATGATATAAAATTTTTGGAGAAAATATGACATATTTTTTGATCTTGGTTGAAGGTATTAATAAAGAGCAACTGTTTGTATTATTTGTATTGTGATATCTTAGTTAATAAACATGAATAACTGGTATAAAATATGTTTTTTTAAAAATTTTATTTATTTACTTGACAGGGATCATAGGAAGGCAGAGAGGCAGCCAGAGAGAGAGGAATGGAAGCATGCTCCCAGCTGAGAAGAGAGCCCACTGTGGGACTCAATCCCAGGAACCTGGAATCATGACCTGAGCCGAAGGCAGAGATTTTAACCCACTGAGCCACCCAGGCGCCCTAAAATATGTTTTTTTTTTTAATATAGAAGTATAGTTCTTGCCAAAATATGGAACTAGCTGGAACTGAATGCCTCCTTCAAAGTCAGCTCTGGAGAAATTATGCAAGTGTAATATGGAACTATTTCAGATATTAACCAAAAACAAAGAAATGATGATAAACGCCTTAAAATACTCAAAGTTGCCCTTGACTGGTATGTTTCAAGCTCTATTCCTGGTTTGAAGACAGGTTTTAACAGGCCTGTCACTGTAGAAATCCGCTGGATGTTTAGACGCTATCAGAACTGTACAAAACCTTGAAGGGGTAAAGACTTGAAAATTCTTTAGAGAGATTAGCTCCCTAAGGCATTATTCCTCCACACATTTTCCTCCAATCAATTAAGACTGATGGATGAGGGGCACCTGAGTGGCTCTCTCATCACGTGGGTGGTGGGTTAAGCCTCTGCCTTCATCTCAAGTCATGGTCTCTGGGTCCTGGGATCCAGCCCCACATCGGGTACTGCTCAAAAGGAAGCCTGCTTCCCTCCCTGCTTGCCTGCCTCTCTGCTTACTTGTGATCTCTCTCTCTTGCTCTCTTTCTCTCTCTCTGTGTCCAATAAATAAATAAAATCTTTTAAAAAAGGCTGATGGATGATAAATTATGAAAACTGCTCCCTCCAAATGATGCTTCTTCATAAGGATTTAAGAATTTAAAATTGAAACTTGACCGTAGGATTTATCTTATAGAATAACATCAAGTGAAGGCAGTTATTATTAGTTCTGAAGTATTTGTGATTCTGAATTCTTGGCCTCATTAGTAAATTTATTTTTAAATTCTCCCATGGAGTGGTGATTGGCCTTCAGTCTTTCATTGATATACATCATTGGGTCAAATGAGATGTGTGTGCCCAGAACTATATATAATCTTTTTTGTATTTCACTGGAGATGGCATTTCTGAGTTTTGTTCAATTGAATTTGGACAGATGTTTTAATAGTCACTTCTAGAGTTGGCCCTGGAGAATATCTTCCTTTTTTTCTCTTCCCGATTCTCTGAAAAACCCTGACTAATTCACATTATCACAGTAATATCATAATTCAAGTTTTTCCAAACACTATAGCTGCAAAATAGAAGGAAGCTACTCAGAATGGAATACTATTGTGAATGATTGAGAAAGAAAACATTATTATAATTAAGCTACCAGGTTTCAATGTATTTTATTGTTGCTTAGAAAATCCTAGCATACCCAGACTTTACAGAGATTTGATGATCCTAAGAAGAGCTGAACTCATGGACCAAAATAACTATGCACATAAAAAGTACAATTACTTACCTAAAAAATATGATGTGGTTAACTTTATATGCCAATCCAAGTGTTATGGGAACAGGAATTAAAAAAATAGCTTAGGGGCGCCTAGGTGGCTCAGTGGATTAAGCCACTGCCTTCAGCTCAGGTCATAATCTCAGGGTCCTGGGATCAAGTCCTGCATCAGGCTCTCTGCTCAGCAGGGAGTCTGCTTCCCTCTCTTTCTCTCTGCCTGCCCTCTGTCTACTTGTGATCTCTCTCTGTCAAATAAATAAATAAATAAAATCTTAAAAAAAAAAAGAATGACTGTACTTTTAAAAAATAGCTTAAAAGGAGCGCCTGGGTGGCTCAGTGGGTTAAGCCGCTGCCTTCCGTTCAGGTCATGATCTCAGGGTCCTGGGATCAAGCCCCACATCGGGCTTTCTGCTCAGCAGGTAGCCTGCTTCTCTTCCTCTCTCTCTGCCCACCTCTCTGCCTACTTGTGATCTCTCACTGTCAAATAAATAAATAAAATATTTTTAAAAATAGCTTAAAAGTATATGATAAAATAATGATATACATATACAAGGAAAAGAAAGATACTATACTGTGAATATAAATTAAGTGAAAATTGTTGAAATAAAGAATACAATAAATGGAGACTAAGATGAATATAGCTGTAAAATGAATAAATGAGTTGGGAAAAACAAACAAACAAATTAATGACTTCTGCCCAAATACAGCAGAAGAAAAAAAGAAGTACATTATATTCATTATTAAATTTGATAATATACTATAAAGTATTTATGGTCATATTGGACCATATCAAATTCTACTATTAATTCATATTAATAATTACCATAAGAGGAAAAAGGGATATTTTTCAAAATAAAAATTAGCGTATTTTTCAGAATATGATATAGTGTTATTCACTGAACTGAGGGAACAAATGTCAAAGTCTAACACAGTTTACAGAATGTTTTAACATAAATTGAAATTTAAATCTGACCAAATTTCACAGTTTTAAGTAAAATGATAGCACTTTATATCCTTGAAAAGTGGTAAGTGACCCAAAACATGGCTTAGAAAAACAAATTTAACACTACACTAGTCTGAGATGGTTAAGTTATGGTACAACTTGCCATTGTGTATCATCAAATGGTATATTTTTTTCTTTTGGGCTTGTCATTATATTTTATTTTAGCCATTCTGGTAAGTGTGTAGTGATATCTCAGTGTCATTTTTTTTTAAAGATTTTATTTGTTTATTTGACAGAGAGAAATCACAAGTAGATGGAGAGGCAGGCAGAGAGAGAGAGGGGGAAGCAGGCTCCCTGCTGAGCAGAGAGCCCGATGCGGGACTCGATCCCAGGACCCTGAGATCATGACCTGAGCCGAAGGCAGCGGCTTAACCCACTGAGCCACCCAGGCGCCCTCTCAGTGTCATTTTAATTGCATTTCCTTGATGTCTAATTGTGTCAAAATATATTACTTTGATGTTTAATGCTCTGAGCTTTCTCAGTTCAGGACCATGAAGCCACTTAGGAAAAATACAGTTGCAGAGGCACTCATAGACCAACTCTTATTTCGAAATAAGAAGAAACATTACTACCCATTCCAACAAAAAATAGATTTGTTATGCAGCAGGGATTTTATAAATTACCTGACACAACTTATATAGTAAGATGAAATGGGACAGGCGGCTTCTTGCAGCTATATACAACATCATTTTAATTTCAATTTTCAGTATAATTTTTCCTAGGTATACACAGAATATATATTTAATGTAAATTGTGAACATTTTAAACTCTGTATATGGAAATTAGTCAATTTTAAGTTTATAACAATCAAAATTAACGGAAGTTTATTTTAAATTAGTTAGCTTTCTCTGCATTGCAAGACAGAATAATCAAGAATTGGTAAGAAAAAAGTAATCTCTGTAAAATTACCGGGGGTGCATTATAAAGTGTTCGGTAACTGATCAAACTCACAATTTGGATTGAATGGCAAGTGATTTTTAAAATCTGGAACTCATTGTCAATTTTTTTTTCTTCATTGTGTCTTAATAATTTACTGTGTTCATTTGCATGGAAGTGAAGAAAAATGCATGACATTTCATCTCAACACTAACACCTTTAACTGGCAACTCTAAATGTACTTTACAGCAGTGTAACAAAGTAAAGATCAATGATGTTTCATGAAATATCTGTTATAATTCTCAAGGAGATAGGGAGTTTGTGCAAAAATGCAAATCACTTTGCGACTAAACACATTGTTTATTTCAGCTAATTTTAAGAAAATATGCTGAGAATCTCTCAAAAAAGGAAGCAATGATTTAGGTTTGCCTTCAAACTCCTTATCTAATCCTGAACCAACAGCACATAGTTCAAAGAGCAACTAATTTGAGTAGCTCCAATTTACACATTTCCTAACAATGCTTAATTTAGTGGAATTTCTGTCCAATTATGTTAATTTGATGTAATGAAAGACAAAAGTTCAAAAAGATCATCCTTAATTTATATAGATGCCAAAATCTGCATTTTCTGAATGACGCCCAGGAACGTATTTTCAAAAACAAACAAACAATGCCAGAACCACTATTAGGTCATCTCTAGGCAGAAAGTGACTCAGAGCTTACATTACTCTCTCCCTGAAAGTATACTGTAGGCACTGAAACTACTACCCTGAGTCTGTGCTATCAAATTCCTTAAGTTAGAAAGTTTTAAAACCCGTCTGTGTGGGAGTATTTCATTTACAGATAGAGATTTGGTTGTTTATACATTTTCATACTTGATTTTTAGGGTGTAATAACTATGTTTTAAAATTCATGGTGGTTTTGAATACTGTTGGATAATTGAGCTAAAATGGTATATCCATTCCTCCTAAGAAACAGAAATTATAGAAAGGTAGTGCTTTTCAAATCTGACATCTTTGAGTCATTGCAGTTTCATATAAATGCAATAGGAAAAGTGTCATTCATGTTTATGATATTTTCTATAAATAAATTAGAATGTACTGGAGGCCTGATATAAAGTGGGATGCCTAAACTTCAGTAAGATCTTGTTTTCAATTCAAAATAAATTTTATTTTTTATTTTTTTATAATGTCCCTCAATTTCAGATAAGCACCCCCATAAGGTCCACTCCGTTTTTTTTAAGATTTTATTTATTTTATTTGACAGATAGAGATCACAAGTAGGCAGAGAGGCAGGCAGAGAGAGAGGGAAGAGGAAGCAGGCTCCCTGCTAGGCAGAGAGCCCGATGCGGGGCTCGATCCCAGGACCCTGGGATCATGACCTGAGCCAAAGGCAGAGGCTTTAACCCACTGAGCCACCCAGGCGCCCCCAAAATAAATTTTAAATTGAATTATGCACCTCTAAGTTCAGAGACAATAAACATCAACCAACACAATTAATAAGTTCTATTTCTTGAAATTTCGGGAACATTGATAGTCTCATCTCCTGGAAGAACAACAGCTAAAATTTTAGGTCATGGATTCCTGCTAAAATATCACTTTCCCAAAGAAAATTAATGTTAGGAATTTTCATTGATTGTTATTGATCATGAAGAATATAACAACCACGATAAAAAGAGTAGGAAAAACATGATATCTCATCTGTAAGGGCATGTGGAAAGTAGGAAATGCTAATAAAAATAACTACCATTATTTCCTAAGTTAACATAATACAACAGAACAAAAATATTTCAAAACAATGTTTTCTTTTTTTTTTTAATTTTATTTATTTATTTGACAGAGAGAGATCACAAGTAGGCAGAGAGGCAGGCAGAGAGAGAGGAAGAAGCAGGCACCCTGCTGAGCAGAGAGCCCAATGTGGGACTCAATCCCAGGACTCTGAGATTATGACCTGAGCCGAAGGCAGCGGCTTAACCCACTGAGCCACCCAGGCGCCCCCATAACAATATTTTCTAGGCTCATTCTGATAACTCTTTTCTACATTCAAATTTAAAGGTTGAGGCATGTGATATATATTACACAAAAAACATCCCAAGGCATTCGTTAAAAAAAAAAAAACTCTTAATAAAGAACAAATCCAAAGGAATTTCTTTTCTAATTTAATTAACAAATTATGAATTGACTTACCTATATTATCACAGTGTATCAGGCACCAATAATATTTTTTAATCGTCACACCTGATGCAATAGTTACCATCTTTCAAACATACTGATCACGAACAAGCAAATAAACAAGAGCACCGTAGCTTAAGATCTACCTGCATAAATATAGGCTACTTCAGACAATCTCTTCACCACAACATAGCAATGAATAGAAATCATACATGCTCTGTATGGACATACAGATGAGATAGAATGGGATGATGTTAATATATGCAGAATCTTTATTAATTACATTGTAAACCATAATATGGAAAAACAGAATACAATTTTAGAAATACCCAGGTCACCATCATTGTTTTATTTTTATATGTGTAGATAAGGAGTTTAATAAACAATCCATGACTATTCAACTCCTTATATTTTGAAAATTTTAGCAAAAGTAACAAACCTAGCACCTAGAAAATTGTACCTATCTACAACATACAGCTTTGCCAGCATGGTAGAGGAAAAGCAAAACAAAATAAGTAAGAAAAGTTTAACATTTCACAATAGTTTTACTTTTATTTTTTTATTTTTATTTTTCATTTATTATTTACTTCTATTTTCTACTTTATTTTAATGAAAATGTCATGACCATAACATAAGAGCAGAATTAAACCAACATGAGAAATTATTTTTTCATAAGTTAAAATAAACTAGCTTGGTGATTAATTCAAAATTATATTACAAACTTCAGTGTTCTTGCAGTAAGTATCACTGCATAAACAAATCAGTCAGGAGTCATAAACTAATGATGATTCTAAATGTTATTTAGAGAGACATTCTGTTCTTAATATATTTCAAATATTCTACACAAGACAAAGTGGATCCAAGTAATCTGTAGGCAAAATAAGATTTTAGAGAAGTATATATTTCCAACAGTATTTATAAAATATTACCTTTATGTAAGGCATCATCCTGGACTTTGTGGAAAACACACAAAGGAGTAAGAAGTGGCCCTTCAAGAAACATATACAATATCAAGGTTTAACATGAAGCAGCATGTCTTCTCTAATTAAAAAAAAAAAAAAACATTGTACCAACTGACTTTACTGAAACTTTATATTTATTGCTCTCATTTTAGGTCATAGTGTCCTTCTGCATGCAGGCTGCTATAACGGACATGATATAGACTTAATAGCTTATAAAGAACAGGAATTTATTTCTCACAGTTCTAGAACGGAGAAGTTCAAGATTAAGGAATGGGCAGATCCAGGGAGAGCCCACTTCCTCCTAGATGGCTATCTTCTCACTGTAAACGTACATGATGAATGAAGCAAGAGAACTCTCTGGGGTCTCCTTTAAAAGGACTGTAATCCCACTTATGACCTAATCACCTCCCAAAGGCCCCTATGTTTTAATACTAGCACTTACAGAGTTAGATTTCATAATATGATTTTGGGAGACATAAACATTCACACCATAGTATATATAAACAAAAAAAGACACAAAAACAACAAACAAAAAAATTATTTTAACTACCTATTATTTTCAACTACATAAACTTTTAATTTGTTTCTATATAATATTAAATAACTCATTTGAGTGATTCACTTATATCCAATGCATCTGAGTGCAATTAAATTTGCTTACCCAGCATATCCAGAAGCATATTTCTTCAGACTATCCCATTCCCCACCTTACAGGATTTACCACAATTAGAAGACATGGGATAGAGGATAGATAGATAGATGTATACATAAACACACTTGTACATACCCATATGCATATTTTTTCCTGTTAATGATACTCATGCAAATAAAATTTAAGCTCAAGGAAACCTGTCTTGTGTGTTACTTAATATCCAGTTTTTAGTCAACATCCAAAAACAAATAATCCAATAAAAACATGGATAGAAGACATGAACAAGTGTTTCCCCAAAGAACACATTCAAATGTTCAGTAGATACATGAAAAGATGTCCATCATCATGTATCATCAGGAAATTGCAAAGCAAAACTAGAAAGAGATACCACCTCACACCTGTCAGAATGGCTAAAATTAACACTACAAGAAACAAAAGGTGTTGGAGAGGATGTGAAAAAGTAACACTTGTGGGGGCTGCCTGGGTGGCTCAGTAAGTTAAGCCTCTGCCTTCAGCTCAGGCCATGATCTCAGGGTCCTGGGATCAAGTCCCACATCGGGCTCTCTGCCAGGCATGGAGCCTGCTCCCTCCTCTCTCTCTCTCTACTTGTGATCTCTCTCTGTCAAATGAATAAAATCTTAAAAAAAAAAAATAAAAAGTAACAATTGTGAACTGTTGGTGGTGATGCAAACTGATACAGCCATATTTGAAAACAGTATGGAATTTCCATAAAATTTAAAAATAGAAGTCCTTTTTGATCCAACAAACCTGTTGGTGTGTATTTACCCAATGAATATAAGAAAACTTATTCAAAGGGATGCTAGCACCCCTATGTTTATAGCAGCATTATTTATAAAGCTAAGATATGGAAAGCGCCCAAGTATCCATCAATTGATGAATAAATAAAGAATAAGTGGTATGTATATACAATGGAATATTATTCTGCCATAAAAAAGACTGAAATCTTGCCATTTGCAATAACATGGTTGGAACTAGACAGTATAATGCTAAAAGTGAAATAAGTCAGTCAGAGAAAGACAAATACCTTTACTCATATATGGAATAAAAGAAACAAAACAAACAAGCAAAGGGGCAATAATAAGACATAGAAAGAGAAACAAAGCAAAAAACAGACATTTCATTACGGAGAACAAACTGATGGTTACTTGACGGGATCTGAAAGGAGTGATGGATTAAATAAGTGATGGGGGTTAATTAGAGCACTTGTCATGATGAGCACTGAGTGCTATATGTTATATTGTACACATGAATCTAATACAACCATATATGTTAACTAACTGGATTTCAAATGAACATTTTTTAAAATCCCAGTTTTTAGCTCACATTCTGGCTTACAAAAGGGATTTAGTCAGGAATTTGGAGATTAGTTAATGAACAAAAAAGGGGTGAACAGGCAGTTGTTAGATAAAATTACTATCCTTTCTGGCATGATCTTATACCTTTTATCTAGAAGTATTTTTAGCACTTTAGACTCTTCCTATTTTATTTTGAATCATTAAACAAAAATTTCCTCAAAGGACCTTAGACTCCATCCAATTTGAGCAACAGTTTGAGAGAGGAAATGGTGTCCAGGAGGAAAAAAAAAAAGATGAAACTACTATTGTTTACTAGTGAATGCATAGTTCTTCCACAGAAGAAGCTCTAAATGGTCATGGCTCCAGCTTTATATGTGCTCAGTCATATGTTCAGAAGTAGGTAACACTATCAAAAAATATAAAGCATCTGAGATTATTTTCCCTTATTTGAAAGCTGGTGTATGAGTCTGCCGTAGTTTCTTGGGTGTTGATAGAAGACGCAGACTCATGGTTCAGAAATAATATAGTTTATTATTCACAGCAATAGAGGTAGCCAGAATATTAACATTATTTGTGTGTGTGTGTGTGTGTGTGTGTTTGTGTGTGTGTAGGGATGGGAGTTATATATCAGTACGGAGCCTCAGTTCCCACAAGAAGAATCAAAACAGAGGCAGATAATATTTGCAAACACAACAGGTTAAGTTAAAAAAAAGATACTATTTCTGTCTTCCAAGTCTATTCAATACAACCATCTTCAAAGGATGGCCTAGAACAAATAATAAATGCAGAAATGTAAGCAACCAATTGAAAAGTGTCTCCCAAGAAACACACTTTGAGAGTCTTCATTTGACAAAAATACTATAGGATATTACATGGATCAGGTGCATTGAATACTGGAAGGTTAAAATTACAAGGGACCAAATATTTTTAAGCAGTTCTGGCATCCAGTAGAGTTCAAATAGGTTTTATAAGATTGAGGAAAGAAGCCATCAAAACCTGGGCCCAGGGGCACCTGTGTAGCTCAGTGGGTTAAGCCTCTGCCTTCGGCTCAGGCCATGATCTCAGAGCCCTGGGATCGAGCTCTGCATCAGGCTCTCAGGCTCTCTGTTCAGCAGGGAGCCTGCTTCCCCCCCCCCCCCCGCTATTTGCTTACTTGTGGTCTCTGTCTGTCAAATAAATAAATAAAATCTTAAAACAAAACAAAACAAAAATCCTGGGCCCAATTTTCCCAAAAGTATGATTCTGATTCTAGTCTCTATGATGTTATCCCTTGAAGACAATGTCTCTAATTGAGTTGAATTAGTTTACTAAAGAGCATACCCCCATTTGTTGTAGGAGATGAACAATATGCAAGAGGCAAAATGCCACATGGAAGCCACCTTGTCTTCAGTGGAACATAGAATCAGTTCCTTTGGGATGAATTTGTTCCACATTTGACTTCCCACTTAAGGGAAAATAAGAGTGCCTTCTAATAGATTTTAAATAGGAAATGACAACGGAAGCTTATACAAGATTATAAAATGGGAAATTTCATTTAGATAAGCAATCATTTCAAAGTCATCTTCTTAATATTACAGACTCTTCACATAATCATAATTTTATTTTGGTATTATATGGTAATTTCAAATATAGTAAATATAAAGAATTTACCTCTGTAATTATAGCGAGTCTGGTCGTAGTTTAATGGCAACAAATCTTCAATTTAGAAGTATGGTCTACCAATTATTAATACATTTGGAAATGGTGTGTCATCTTCACTCCACTTGTCTCACTAAAACAGTGAGCCAAAAAAAGTAGGTCCAAGCTGTTTACTATGGTCAAAATGGGTTGCTTTTGCACTTGGTAAAGAAGCAGTCATATTTTGGAAGAAAAACTGAGGCTATTAATATTTTCAACTTATTTTCAGAAAAGGAAAGAAAGGATAATCTAACCTAAAGCCAAAATCTTACACAAGGTGGCTGGACAATGATCTTTTCCCAGATAAAGGGTTTTTCAACTTAGCCATGTTAGGAGGAAGAAGAGATGAGACATTGTGGACTTGACTAACGTTTGTACACTGTTCAAAAAGTTTTCAAAATAATGTGTATTATTTTTCTTCTTTTAGTTGAGACAAAAAAAAAAAAAAAAAACAAACCAAAAAAAAAAAACACTAATGAGCTTACTCTTAAAAGGAGGTAAACAAGAAACTAGCAAAGATTGAGTGTTAGGTATTGTCCCCCTCCTTTTTTTTTTTAAATTATGTTATGTTAGTTACCATACAATACATCATTAGTTTTTGAAGTAGTGTTCCATGATTCATTGTTTGTGTAAAACACCCAGTGCCCCATGCAATATGTGCCCTCCTTAATACCCATCACCAGGCTCACCCATCCCCACATCCTTCTCATCTTTAAAACCCTCAGTTTGTTTCTTGGAGTCCATAGTTTTTCATGTTTCATTTCCCCCTCCAATACCCCCACTTCATTTTTCCTTTCCTTCTCCTAATGTCCTCCATGCTATTCCTTAGGTTCCACAAATAAGTGAAACCATATGATGATTGACTTTCACTGCTTGACTTATTTCACTTAACATAATCTCCTACAGTCCCATCCATGTTGATGCAAAAGTTGGGTATTCATCCTTTCTGATGGCTGAGTGATATTCCATTGTATCCTTGGATCACATCTTCTTTATCCGTTTGTCTGTTGTAGGGGATCTTGACTCTTTCAACAGAATGGCTATAGTGGACATTGCTGCTATGAACACTGGGGTGCATATGGCCCTTCTTTCCAGTAAAATAGAGCTAGCCTATGACCCAGCGATTGCACTACTGAGTATTGACCTCAAAGATACAGATTCAGTGAAAAGAATTAGGTATTGTTAAAGCACAAATGCAGGGGATAGAAGTTATGGTACAGAAGAGGGAAGGGCAACCATATGGCAGAGTAGAATAAAGTAGCTCAGGAAGAAATTAGTCATATCCAGATATTGTAAGGCATGTGGGGTTGGCAGGGAGAGCATGAGAAATCATAAGAGAATAGAGAGAAAATGGACCAGGCAGGAGAGGTTTATAACATTTTAACATCTAAGGTAAGCATATGCAAAGCAGAATAGGGAAAGAAATAAAAGTTTTTATAAGACTCAATACATAAGGAATAACGTGGAGGACACTGGGAGATGGAGAGAAGTGTGCTGGGGGAAATCGGAGGGAGAGACAAACCATGAGAGACTGTGGACTCTGAGAAACAAACTGAGGGTCTTGAAGAGGAGGGTGGCAGGTTGTTGGGTGAGCCCAGTGGTGGGTATTAAGGAGGGAATTTATTACATGAAGCACTGGGTGTGGTGCATAAACAATGAATTTTGGATCCCTGAAAATAAACTAAAAGAAAAAAAAGACTGACTACAGACATGGACCTCAGTGTAACACAGATATGGAACTCACTGTAATACCAGCCACTTCCCACCGACACACACAGACTATGATAATAATAAATAATAATGCAATTAAGAAAATTGCCTGCCAAATAATTTTTCCTCTTTTTTATTTTTATGATTATTATTTTTATTTTATTTTTAAAGTTTTTATTTAAATTGTAGTTAGTTAAAATAAGGTTAATATTACTTTCAGGTGTACAATATAGTGATCAACACTGCCATACAATGGCTTAAATAAAAAAATGAAAAAAAAATTTTTAAAGATTTTATTTTTAAATAAAACCTCTACACCCAAGGTGGATTTCAAACGTACAACCCCACGATCAAGATTTACATATTTTACTGACTGTTCCAGCCAGGCACCCCAACAAATAAAAATTTTATAAAATTGTTGAGTTTGTGGGAGTCTCATTTGCTTAGTCAGTTAAGTGTCTGCCTTTGGCTCAGATCAGGATCTCAAGAGTCCTGGCATCGAGCCCCATATTGCTCATGCTCTCTCTCTCTCTCTCTGGCTTTTGCTCTTAAATAAATAAATAAAATATTTTTAAAAAAATTGTTGAGTTTGTTTAACTAGTTTTAAACTAGTAGACAGAGATGAAGATAAAGTATGATGTAATGGCACGGAAAAATACAACTTACACGTTTTAAAAAAAAATGTGCAATGCAAGTTACCTCACTTCTTTTATCACCACACTGGGACTTTCCCTACTGAGTTGTTGTAATGTAAGGACCTATTTTATATTTTTATATTTTAGCAAGAGGCTTTCATTGAGGTTAACCCTTAAACTGTCCTTGCTCCCCTTCCCCCAGGGGATTCACTTAAAAACAAGTCCTGGAAATCAGCTCCAGGTAACAAAGCCCATATACAAGGGTGGGTCAGGCCAGGTGGAGACATCAATCAGCGGGAGGGGGGCGGTGTTTGCATATTGTCTCCCTAGATACTAAGGAGTATGCCCCACTCCTCCGCCCTTTGGGAACCTTTTTTGCACCAATCCTAATCAAGGTGTAATAGGCTGTGTCAAATGTGTATACTAGGGTAAATTGAACCTCAATTGGTCACCTAGCCTCACTGTGGAGTTTCCTGTGTGTGTTAAAATCTCATTGGTCACCTGTGCGTGGCCAGGCCTGACTGCATGGCCTTTGCCCTTAAAAGCTAGACTGTGAAACAGCAAAGGGTTGCCTTCTCTCATAAGAGGTGTGGCCCCAAACGTTCGGTTAGATTCTTGATGCTTCGCATGAAATAAAGCTTTGCTTGACCTTTGCTTTACATCAGTCTCGCTCCTTTAATCATAGACCCATTATTGGGGCATAACAGTATTAATCTTAAAGTTATAAGTCCACAATGCATCCATCATCCATTCTACCCCTTAACATTCCCCTTTGGACAGACCCATGATCTAGAACAAGCCTTATTTTATAGTGCCTTGTAGGAGATTTTTGCTGCTGCCTAAATTGCCTACTTTCCTCTCACCATTACCACGGAAATTGGGTCCACTGAAACAAAGGGGTAGTGTAATAAATTAAGACTTCCATAAATCTCTTTAAATAATAAAGTATAAGATAGTGATACCTTTTTTTCTGCCACATAACCAATTCTTGCAAGAATAAGGTCATATAAAAGAATTTACAACACATGCTAGCATTATCCTACTGGACCCAGACCATTTGTATGTTTCTCTGTCTCTGAGAAATGTAGTTATTTACATGACTGAAACCTAAAAATTGTTTGATATGACCACTAATATCACCTACATTATTTTAAAGCCTGTTTAAAGCTTCTGTAATACATAGGCTTTGTAAACACTTATTAAGCATCTTGTATATATCAAACACTTTAAAAATCTCTGCTTAAAAAAAAAAAAACTCTACCTCAATGGAACTTTGAGTCTGAAAAAGATACAGGCAATATACAAGGCAACAGATAGAATAATTACATATTTGATTATATACTCTGAGGATGTCACCTTAAATTGATATGAAAATGATCAGAAGGATCTGGATTTCTTGTCAAAATATTTTGCCTTAAAAAGAAATTGATATTTAGGGAAAGTTGTTACTGAAAGAGGTCCTGTGTCAACCAAAAATGTTAAACCATGATCTCGCTAAATTTTCCAGTTGTGATCATTGCTTTGTTTAGCTGTCTTCTATTAAGACTGAATTTAGTAATTCAGTCTCAGATTTCAGTAAGTCTTTTTTTTAAAGATTTTATTTATTTATTAGAGAGAGAGAGGGAGGGGCAGAGGGAGAGGAAGAACCAGACTCCTTGCTGAGCAGGCAGCTGATGCAGGACTGGATCCTAGTACCCTGGCATCATGACCTAAGCTGAAGGAAGACACTTAACCAACTGAGCCACCCAGGCACTCTAGACTGTAAACTTCTTAAAGGTAAAAAAGTTTATTCTTCTAGTAGTTCCACAGACATTTCTAACATCCATAAGAAAGCATGTACTGATGTAAAATGCCAGCAAATCAAATTATTTAAAAAAGAAAAAAAGAAAGAAAAGATATATCTGGATAAAGAGAAAAACAGAAAATCTAATAATACATTGAATTATTAGAGCAAAGAGTGGAGGAAGAGAAAATAAATATGAAATAGAGATTTCCACTAAAAGAAAAAAATTGAATAAGGCAGGAGATTTAGAAAATTATTATGACAGACTTGAGAAAAAAATAAAATAGGAATTTTTAGAAAATAGCAATGAATGAAAAGGTAAATTGTTCCTACCTCTATAATATTAGCTGTTTGTTGTTGTTGTTGTTGCTAATTTACCTATTTAATCTAATAAACAAAGAAAGGTTTCATTTAGGGATAAGGTTTCTCTCTCTATATATATATTTTTTCCATTTAGGGATAAGGTATATATATATATACATAGATATATATGTATATATATATTTTTTAATTTTAATTGTTGGAAAATGTGTCACAGAATGTGTTTAAACTTTAAGATACAGATGCAACATGTAATGAACTGCATTGTTTGAACGTCTAATTTGTAAATGCTGTTAGAGGAAACTTGGTGGAAATGTTCTTATGTGCTTGTGTTTCTGGAACTAAGTATATTTATTAATAAGGAATAGTTTAAAATTATGAAATGACCAGGAGTGGACAATTTTCCTAATCCTATCAGCTCTTTGCAGCTCTTTTATTAGCCCCCTTCAGGAATATCAGCTTTTTTATCTAATTAAATTTTATATTAATGTGCTTTTGACTTTTGGCCTTTCTCTTCCTTCTGTTCTTTTTTTTCCCCTAAATTACATGTTTCTGTTTAACAGCTACTATCAATTCTTTGATATGAATTCTCAACATCAATTTACTAACTCCAGAGATGAAGGAGCATCAATATTTAGAAGCGAAGAATACAAAGCCTTGGGCATCTGGATGGCTCAGTCACTTAAGCATCTGCCTTCGACTCTGGTGGTGATCCCAGGGTCGTGGGATGGAACCCCAGGTTGAACTTTCTACTCAGCTGGGAGCCTACTTCTCCCTCTCCTTCTGCCTGCAGCTCCCTTTGCTTGCGTTCTCCCTCTCTTTGTCAAGTAAATAAAATAAAATAAAATAAAATAATGTAAATAATACATTTATTTATTTATTAAAATGCAATTATTACACAATACATAATGTATTGCATAATTATAATAATGATTAAATAATTTATTAAATATTTATATTAAATATATCAATTTAATTAAATAAATATTTTTAGAATTTAAAATATTTCAAATTTAGATTATTAAATATTAAATCATTAATTTAATAAATAAATATCTAAACATAAATAAAATAATTTATTTATTAAAATGAATAAAATAATGTTGTCATTATCTCAGCATGTATTTTTAAATAGTCTAAAAAAAATCTAATAAAGTCTAAATACATTGAGTTCAGATATTTATACAAGTTAACCCAGACACTCAACCCACAGTTTCAAAACTTTTGTTTTTATCTACTACTCAAAATACGATTTTAATGTATTTATTTGTAACTTTGACATAGCAAGGAAACTTGGAGGAAAAGGAGACATTTGCTTTTAATATTTGAAAATTATTTTGTTGATTTAAAAAAATAAAAACCTTAACACGTGAGCATTTCTTCTTAAATAACACTGTGAAGTTTCTGAGTCGCATTCTATTAAAAGTGCTGATAAAATGGCCTCAGTTACTCATTTAAATTATCAGCTGAATGGGTAACAAATGAAGTAGAGAGCTTTTTAATTATTTATGAATGTATTGCTTGTGGATGGAGTGCCACATAGAGTTACCTCTCTTTTTGGCTTTGTTTTGTGAGCAGCAGTGGAATCTATGAATGAGATTAAACATAAGGACATTCACAGAAATTCTTAATGAACTTCTGGGGAAGGGCAATAAGTGCAAGGAAAAACTGCAGCAAGACTAATTACAAATTTCAAGTGGTCATCGCTTAATTATAGAAGCTTTTAAGTTCAAGTAATATATCTTTTTCATGAGCCTATCATATTGTATTAATTACCACAAACTGCACTCTTGAACACTTATCTTTTCACATATTTCTTATTCTTAGTACTTAAAATTACCCTTATGATTGATAAGTAAATGGATTTTACAGACAATGCATTTATTTACATAAATAAATAATGCTGTTTATATATATAAAAACAATTGAATATGTGTATGTGTTCAATGAATTTTTTTTCAAATTAACATCTTAATTCTACCACATTAGTTACAAATAGATATAGACTTTATAGATTCATCAAATATTTTATTCTCAAATTTATATGTCCTTTGTGAAGTAAATGAAACTGTATATATTAAATATAATCCTATCACATGTAACAGTTACTAGTGCATCCCAGGACATACATAGGTCAGGTCCTCCTCAAGGCATCACGGATAACTGGATTTCACTTTCTATCCTAGGAGTCTTCTGTATATTTCTGTGGCTTTTATACTACAATCAGGAGGAAGAATTCTTTTGCTAAAAGCTTCCAAATGACTATGCGAGTAGATTATTTGTAGACTAGTGATATAATATTATAGTTTAATATGTGAAGCATGATAAAATAAAATGCCATTGCCATATTTAATTTGTTCAGTAAAGCATTCATTTAGTTATCAAGCATTCATTTTCTTTTTTTAAAGATTTTATTTATTTATTTGACAGACAGAGATCACAAGTAGACAGAGAGGCAGGCAGAGAGAAAGGAAGGGAAGCAGGGTCCCTGCTGAGCAGAGAGCCTGATGTGGGGCTCTATCCCAGGACTCTGGGATCATGACCTGAGCAGAAGGCAGAGGCTTTAACACACTGAGCCACCCAAGAGCCCCAAGCATTCATTTTCTTTATACAGAAGAGATAGAACAATATTATATAGTAGAAAAGACAGTAAATAATCTAGAAACCTTGATCATTTTGTTTTGGCAATTTTAGAACATAAAATTAGCTAAAGCTCAAGTGCAAGTTATATTTGTATCATAGGAGGAAAAGTTAATTAAAAGTTTGTTTATTACCATAGTTTAACACTTCAACGAAATGATAACGAGTCCAAAATCAATGAATATATGAAGTATACAATAAAAACAATAATCTTGAGTGTATGTGACTCACTGTAGGTATTGATAGGCTAGAAATCAAAGGGAAAGTATCTATAGGGTTTGTTCAGTTCCATGCTCATCAGATTAATAGGCTTTCTCATATTGCTTCCTTCACCACATTAATTTGTCTAATGAAGTTTTCAAGAGTTAAAGACAGTGATAGGTTCATGGCTGGAGAGAAGGTACAGAATCTAAGATAGTTCAGCAGTGCTTATTATTTAAGAGAAAGACAGCATGGGAGGTGAGGGGTATATCATGCATCCTGTTTTCACTCCCTTTGTGGAGCACCTACCCTGGAGGTCATGTAATAATAACCAATGACCAAAAAACAATAAAAAAACCCAAACATCCATGTGGAAGTGCCATCCCTGCCTGGAGATGAGTAGACTGCTCAAACAGATCCTGGGCAGGCATCTCAGCCCAGGCCTGTGTTGGGGAAGCTGGTTCCTGGCTTTGGGCGCAATCAGGAAGCCAGCAAACTGACGGGAGAGTGCAGCCAGGGTTAACAGGACTGATGATCTTTTTGCAGCCAGGCCGCGGGTGGACACCCGCTCAAGGAGCCAGGCTAGGAGGCTGCCCAGCGCCAGCGCTGGTCAAGCTTGCAGCCCCCGGGGCTTCCCCAACGCCCCAGCCAGAGCGGGGCCTCAGGAGGGAGGGGGCAGGGGCGGGGCAGAGAAGGGGCTTTGCTAATTGCCAAAGCGAAAAGGGAGCTCGCGGAGGACTCAGGAGGGAGGGGGGCGGGGGCGGGTGGAGGGCGGCGGGGAGAAGGCGCTTTGCTAATTGCCTAAGCTGGAAGTGAGCTCACAGAGGATGTGGCTGAGAGTCTGGGAGGAGGTGGAGGGGCTGGCGGAGGAGGGGCGGGCAGCGCCGCGGTGCTGTGCTGCGGCTCAGTCGGGACTGCAGGACCCACCGGACTCGCCGCCCTTACGCTCCCATGTGAGGCTCCGCTGTCCCGCTCCTGCTGCCTGCTGCCCCTCCCCGCCCCAAGGCTTCTCCGGACCACCCTCTGCACAGGGGTAAAGTGACACCGCGCCGCGCCCTCACCTGGAGCAGAAAGCGCGGACCCGACCTGGGGGCGAAGAGGGGGGTTGTGGAGGCCCAGCCTCCCGCGAACCCCAGGGCACCGGGACCACCCCGGACGCTGCGCCAAACCCGGGTCCTCATGGGGTCCGGCTGGGGACAGCGCCTTGCGAGGTGCCCCCCGCCAGCAGGCACGCTAGCCCCCATCTTTCCGCAGCCCCATGCGCCCGTGCTGAGGACCCCCTTCCCTCCCCCGCCGTGGCCCCGCTGCTTTTGTTCTGGACTTGGGATCCCAGGTGGAAACTAGTCCCTCAGACCTCCCTGGCAGCAAGGAGGGCAGGGAGGGATTCTTGGTTTCCTGCCCTGGGTCCTCCTCTCTCCCCATTCACAAGCCTTCTGGCTTCCCTTTACTCTCCTCATTGTCAGTTTTCTGAAATGGTTTTCTTCTGCATGTTGACCCAAAGAGCTATTTCATGAATGAATATACACGAAACTGAGTTGGAGCCCACCTGTAGAGGCCTTTCATTAGAATGGTCTCTGGTTCTAGCCTCAGTTCAGAATACTGCATGTACCTGAGGACCAAGTCCAGATGTTTCTTTCATCTCTGACTTGAATTTGAAATCCTCCTCAGACTTCAGCTTCCAGGATTTCTCCAGTCCTTGCTCTCCCACTGTCTTGCTGGGGATCCGCCATGAGTGTTGAACACAGGAATGAATGAATGATATATACCCCAGACTGCTGGGGCTTTGTCTTCTTTTGCTGAGGTTGGAAATGCTTGGGAGAGACCCCCTGTATGCAGATAGAGAGCTGCATGCAATTGCTTAGATAAACGTGTTCCCCACTTAATTGCTTGGGCATTGAACATTTCGCCCTTAACCAGTGGCTTGAGCAGTTAGGAGGAGACAATCTGGAGGTGAATCAGAAGATGGCTGAATCCACATGGTGGTGGTCTGGGTTTGGGAGATTTTCCTGGAGATTCAAAGGAAAGATATAAATTCTTCCAGTGTGGAGTGGTAAACATTTTATCGATGGGAGATGGAAAATAAATGGTCTGGTTAAACTTTCCCGCCCCCTCAAAACCCATTATTTGAAAACACAAAAAGGGAAGTGAAGGGAGAAATCCTCCCACTCCCATTCCCACTCACCTCCATAGCCATCTCCTCTTCCAAGAACCTAACAGACAAGGTGCCAAGAAGTGTTAGGTACCAGCAGTGGTCTCAGATCTCATTCAAGAATCATGGTGAAAGGCTTTCAAATAGATTGTGGGGGAACAGGGATCCAATTAGGGGGGGACAAGTTTAAGGTTTGCCTGGTCCCCTAAAAATTAATGGCACTAGAGAAGATGAGCTTTGGGAACTATAGCTTAATGGATACAATGTGTAAAAAGCTTCAGTGAGTCATGGTGGGAAGAGGCCAAGAGGGCAGCAAACACAGTCTTAGATGATGTTATTAATAGCACTACAGGCTCTAGATTTCCTGTGGTGGTGTTCTTGGCAAGACCAGCCCGGCCAAAGTGGATACTCTCAACCTGGAACAGAGGGTCTTGGAGATGCCAGCACGTGAGGTATGATGAGAGGGTAAAATGATAGGAGGTGTCATTTGGAAGGACTGACTCCTTGACTTTAAAAGGGAGAACCCAAATCTGTAGGTGAAATCTTTCTGGCTACAAAGAGGGCCAAGGCCTCCTAAGGTCAAGGTCTCCTCGTCACTTGCAAAGATGTCGAAGAACATATTCAGACATTTCAAAGATGTCCTCATATCATTGGTTCCCACTCTGGAATTCTATCAATAAGGTGAGAGTTCCTCTAGTTGAAAAAGAGATCTAAAAAGACTTCCCTTTCTCATGTAATTTCTGTAACCTCCAGGACACACCCACCTCCCCCTTCCAGCTCTGTAATGAAGCCACAGCTGGTGCCAATTTGTGGAACTCCTTAAAGGCTATTCTCCCTTATATACTCCGGGACCAAGTTCCCATGCTCCCTCACCGGATTTCCTGCACTCACCTCCCACCTGGTGTGTTCACACCTGCAAGTGCCTTTTACCAACCCCTTTGCCAAAAGGCAGCCAGAGTGACCTTTCAAAGACCTATCAGTTCCTGGCATTTGTCTCCATAGAAATCTGCACTGATCTTCTAACAAATTCTCAGTCCTCCAAAGGCACCCATAATCCTCCCATCAGTCTATTCATACCCCTCCAACTGACTGATGCCTGTTCTGCCCCATCTCTCTGCCCTTCAACCACACTGCCTCCTTCTTCCTGTGGAGACCTCTCATGCCACCTGCCTCCAAGCACAGGTGATTCCCATTGATGGGAAGACCCTCTTCTCTCCCCCATCTCCCCACTCCAGTTACTCCCACTTATTCCTGAGCTCACAAGCCCCATGGTACACACTCTCCATGCAGCCTGCTCTCTCATTCTAGCACTGGCCTCCGTTTCTAGCTGTGCTTGTGTCATGGATGTCCCTCCCCAGCCAGCCTCCAAGTTCTCCTTCCCTTTAGCTCCAACACCTGACACAGTGCCTGGCACGTAGTAAGCCCTGGCTAGCTTCTAAGAGCCTCACTGAGGGACTGAAAGCATTTTAAAAATGTCACCACGTAGGCTCCAAACTGTAGGCAGAAAAAGCTTTGCCTGGATTGACATTTTAGAGACGTATTCGTCAAGTTGGATATGTTCACTGACTTTACCTTGTAAAATTAAAAAAAAAAAAAAGGACCTCTGTATCGCTTCGCATCTAAGGAAGGCGCATGTATACTATTAGACCACGTTATGAGCTTAATGGAAGGAGACAAGATGTTTTCGCTAAGAAAATGTATAAGACTGTTGAGGTCAAGTGGGAGGAAACAGTCCGTTTGTTGGAGCATTGCTATCTTACTCTATCACAGCCACTCATAAAAATGTGACACGGGGTGAGTCAGAATTGTCTGTCGGAGAGGAGTTAGATCTGGCTCATGTTCCTACAGACATGAAAGCCAGAAACGAAAAAGGAGGCTTTAAAAGCGTGGGTTGAGGAGGCGGTGTGGTTCACTGCGATGAGCTAAGTGCCCAGGGCCACCAGCAGACATGCTGGCCTGTGTCCGTCCTTTGTTCTGGGGTCCCTCTTGCACCATGTGGTGAGGCTGGTGGCTGGGAGAAGCTCAGGACAGGACCTGGTGGCATCTTATTTCTCCCACCCTCCTGTGGGCTCCAGTAGGTCCCAAGGGACAGCCTGCCTTCCTTGAAAAGCCCAGTAGCACTCTCCCTTTCCCCTTTCCTCTTTCCTCCCTCTTTCCTTCCCCTCTCTCCTTCCCTTGTGGTGCCCTTTCCCAATGCCCACTTCATCCCTTTTCCTTTCTACATACCTGTCTTCTAGAGTTTCTTCTCTTTCCTCCCCATTACTTCCCTTCATCTGAATCTCCTCT
Source organism: Mustela nivalis (assembly GCF_964662115.1). Classification (NCBI taxonomy): domain Eukaryota; kingdom Metazoa; phylum Chordata; class Mammalia; order Carnivora; family Mustelidae; genus Mustela; species Mustela nivalis. The sequence goes on along the minus strand of NW_028136427.1, from coordinate 1,178,831 downwards.
TTGGTCCCTTTGTCCCTGCTCTCTGCTCCTCCTCCCCTTCCCTGGCCCCTGTTCAGCTCCATACTGAATGCAGGCAGAGCTGGATTAACATGCTCACTTGCTTGCTCAGCCAACCTCCAGAGAAGTCACTCTTCGGTGGCCACCTTCCTGACCCCCTGGTCGCTTCTCCACTTGTTCAGATATTGCTCTGAAGTCTGAGGAGGACAGAGTGGGGCTGCCACAGAAGCAGGCCAGAGGAGAAACCAAACCATGTGTCCACACTGTCCCCCAGCACTGCTGCTCTGAGAGCTTTCTGAGTCCTCAACAGGGTTAGGATTTAGGGGCTTCTTCAGAACCGGGAGTGAAAACAAGCATAGGTCAAAAGAAAAGCGACGGCCCCCACACAAAAATAATAATCACAAATGAAAACTATGTTAACTATGAAGTCCCAAAGTCGAAGAATTGCCTTGAATCTGTCACTAGAAAGCACCCAAGGCCTCACTCTCTGGGTTCTGGGTGCCCTGGGAATGGCAGGAGGCTCTGACATGCACGTGGGGGTGCCGAACTATGAGGGCTAGCCTGCCCGCTGGCAGGGGGGGGGTACCTCCTGTGGCGCTGTCCTGGCACAACCCCCTGCGTAGGGGGTGTGGCGCGGCATCCTGGGTGGTCCTGGTGCCCTGGGGTTGCTGGAAGCCTGGGCCCCGACCACTCCACCCTCCCCCCCCCCCCCCCCCCCCGCTCCTGTCCTGCGTTTTCTGCTTCAGGTGAGGGCGCGTCGAGGTGTCACTTTACCTGTGAGCAAAGGGTCCTCCAGAGAAGCCATGGGGCAGGGAGGGGCAGCAGGCAGCAGGAATGAGAACGGGACACCGTGGCCTCTGGGGCTAAGCTGGAGCGTGGGAGCGCAGGGGCAGCGAGTATGGTGGGTCCTGCAGTCCCGAATGGGCAGCAGCACAGCACCCTTGAGCTGTGTGCCCCTCCTTCCCGCCTGGGCAATTAGCAAAGCCCCTTCTCCTGGCCCCCCCCCGCCCCGCCCCCGCCCCCTCCCTCCTGAGTCCTCTGAGAGCTCACTTCCAGCTTTGGAAATTAGCAAAGACCCTTCTCTGCGCCGGCCCTGCCCCCTCACTCCAGGGGCCTGAACCCTGGCTGGGGTGCAGGGCTATGCCCTAGCATGCTGCCCCATTGCCAGCGCCTGCGCTGGGCAGACTCATAGCCTGGCTTTCTGATCGGGTGTCCACGGGCAGCCTGGCTGCGAAAAGATCATCAGTCCTAAAGGCCAGCTGCACTCTTGCGTCAGTTTGCTGGCTTCCAGATTGCGCCCAAAGCCAGGAACCAGCTTCCCCAGCACAGGCCTGGGCTGAGATGCCTGCCTGGGATCTGTCTGAGCAGTCTCCTCCACTCCAGGCAGGGATGGCACTTCAACCTGGATGTTTGGGTTTTTGGTTTGTTTTTTTGGTCATTGGTTATTACATGACCTCCAGGGTAGGTGCTCCACAAAGGGAGTGAAAACAGGACGCCTGATATATATGCATATGGCCATTCTAGAAAAATAGCTTGGGGTTCTCTCAGAAACGCGGCATTGGTCCTTGCACTATGGTTTAATAGAAAAGGGATTATGCACCAAGTTACTTAAATGAGCATAGGTTGAAATCGTTTACTGAGAGTAAATATTTTAAATAGTTATATTTTAACTAAATCTATCATCAATCATAAATCTATTACACGAAGGTTACAGGCAATTTAAAAGCAAGAGCACTCTCTTCAGGGTTTTAAATAATCCCTGTCTGTCTTGGCACATGAGAATGCAAAGATTCGAAATGGTTTGTAAAAGATCATATAATAGCTTTTACTAATTCTATTTATTTGACAGACAGAGATCACAAGTAGGCAGAGAGGCAGGCAGAGAGAAAGATGGGGAAGCAGGCTCCCCGCCAAGCAGAGAGCCTGATGAAGGGCTCGATCCCAGGACCCTGAGATCATGACCTGAGCCCAAGCCAGAGGCTTAACACACGGAGCCACCCAGGCGCCCCCAGATGAAATACATTTCTGACTTAGAAACTTCAGATAGAATTATTTTGTCCATGATGACAACTGAAGAAAATGTGTCATCCCTAAACCTAACCTTAAACCCTACCAACACTGAAACCTAAGCTGACCTTAAAGCCCAAACTAGAACGCTGAATCCCAAACCTGGAATGGAACCCAAAGCCTGTACCTGAGCCCTGGATCCAAGCCCTGAACCACGAACCCAAACCCTAAACAAGACCTCCAAGTCATGAAACCTGAACCCAAATCTCAGCATGAAGTCAAACCCCAAATTTGACCTTGAACTTTATCCCATAAGTCCTGAGTTTTAAAGCCTAAATCATAAACTTAAAGCCCTAAACTATAACTCTGTTCCCTTGTCCTTCACTCTAAACCCTCACCCTAACACTAAACCCAAAGCCTGATTAGAACTCTGACTAAAACCTGAACTTGAACCCAAATTCAAACCCTTCACCACACTTTGCTTATGCACTTGCCATTGATGGATATTTGCAGTTTGTACCTCTTGATTCTTGTGAACATTGTTTGGGTTGGGGGCTAGGGTTAGGGTCTTGGATTAGGGTAGGGTCCAGGCTTGAGACCAAGTTGAGGTCAGAGTGTGGGTCTGCATCAGGGCCATGTTCAGTGACACTGTTTGGGTCAAGGACTGTTGTAATTCCACATTGTTTCCAATTCATTGTTCCTTAGCTATTTGGGGGGAAGTTGGGGGGTATTGGGCTCCATGCAGCTTGAATTTCCGGAATGAAATGGCATCAGCTGGACCCGGGGAGGGAGCAGGACCTTCCATTGAAGGGTGAGCTCCCACAGTCCTGCACTGCCTTCCACCGCCTGCAGAGGGCGCCAGACCCCAGCACCCGCCCTGAGCCCAGGCTGCACAGCCACAGCTGTGACCTGAGCCCTGCCTTTTCAGGACCCACTGTGGAGACTTCTGGAGAATGTGGGGCGCCTCCCACCCTGACAGGACAAGCTGAGGAGGGTGTGGCTCTGCATCCACACTGACCAGACCCGTTGTGGAGAACGCGCCCACACTGGCAGCAGTCCAACCTCCTAAGGACCAGACGCTGGAGGAGGTGAGGAGAAGTCCCTTAGTGGACTGTCAAGGGGTTCGTGGTCTCAGGACCCCACAGAGAAAGGGCGCCCTGTGTAGACACTGCGGCTTCCGTCGTTTTGTGTGAGGAGACGTGGCCTCCTGCTGTACTGTGCGCGGGGCTGTAGGGTCCCCCCTTTCTGGGCTCGGGTGATCCTTGGTCCTTGTCTGTGTTTGTGTGCTCGCGGATTCGGTTCCTTGGGCTCCTCAGATGGTCTGCAGTCAGGGAGCGTCCCCCTGCTTTGGTGCTTGTGCTCTCCCCACCTCAGCCCTGCGGGGTCCTTCCCGTGTCCACACCCACTCCAGGCTTGCGCCGAGTCCGGAAATTCGGGAGCCAGAGTGAGGACTCTGTAGCCGGTTTTGGGGGAGAGTAGGTATTTTCCCAGTGTGGGTTCTTCCCTGAGCACAGTGCCTCCCCATCTCCGTGTGTACCCCTCCCTGTCTGTCGTCATTGTTGCAGGGCTGTCACTTTCTTGGTTCAGGGGCCTCCTGGGTATCTTGCTATCTTGGATGCAGGTGTAAATGAGATCGTTCTCAGCAGTCTCTTTCTGATGGGTCCTTCCGAGCACCTAGGAGTGCCACTAATTTGTGCATATTGATTTTGTTCCTTGCAAGTTCTTGAATTTATTAGTTCGATTGGCCTTAAACTTAATCTGCCAGTTATTTGACCAGCAGCATGGGTTTAATTGGGAAGAGCAGAGAATGGCATTCTGGGCTGAGCAAGCTAAGGTCCCATCACAGGCAAGTGCGAGAAACAAAGGAGAGGAACATTATTTCATGGAGGAGGAAGAAGTTGGGAAGGGTGCTTGAAGGAAAGTCCCTTGGAGAAAGGCAGGGTGATGGAGAATTCTCACCAGCTGAGCTGCAAAGCTCCTACAAAAAGTCAGGAGATGAACCTCCAGCTTCCCCTGTGGGGCCTAAAATTGGTGAGTCTCTCCTGTGGGGGATTGCAATGTGGGGTCTGTAATGGGCACTGAGCACCAGGCGCCCCCTTCCAGCCTCCCCTTCTGGCATCCCCAGTCCACTTTACTGGGGCTTCCCTTCCTGCTTTTGCACAGTTCTAACCAGCTTGTGGTGGAACGTTGTGGAAAAACTGAAATTCCAAATCCACTGCTTCTACTGCACATGAGATACAGGGGCCCATGATTTAATCCTCCCACGAGTCTCTTGCTAGCCCCATCTGTCCGTTACTCATTTTGATAGTTGATATTACCAAAGTACTGTAATTCTAAAAATTTCTGAATTAGCTGTATTATTTCTTTTTAGGTATGAAGTTAACTTCCAATTATATGAATTTAATATTTTGGTCATTGTTTTCTAATTTTATTGCCTTATTCTTGGAAAATATAGCCTGATATTTAACTCTAGGAATTTATTGGCATATACTTCTGGCCTAAATAATGGCCTGTTTGTGTAAATGTTCAACTTATGCTTATATACTTACTGAAGACTCTTGTTTTGGGGTCAGGATGGCTACATTTATTAATAGATCAGGACTATTAGATTCTCTAAATTTTGATGTCTCTTAATTTAATCTAATTAAATTATCAGTTAATGAAAGAAGTTAAATTTTTTATGTACTACTGCATCTAAACTTATCAAAGTCTTTGCTATAATTAGACAAGTATGTCATCCTGTTTTTATACCAAGTCTCACATTAAAAAAATCATACTATCTGAAATATTATTTATTTTTATTATTATTTATTTTTTTTAAAAGATTGTATTTTTTGGGGTACCTGAGTTAAGTGTCTACCTATAGCTCAGGTCATAATACCCGGGTCCTGGGATAGAGCCCCGCAGGGGGTTCCCTGCTCAGTGGCGTGCTTCTCCCTCTCCCTCTGTTATTCCCTCTGCTGTGTGCATGTTTTTCTTTTCTCACTCTCTCTCAAATAAATAAGTAAAATTTAAAGATTATCTCTCTCAAATAAATAAGTCAAAATTTTTTTTCTCAATGGGAGGGAGAAGCAGACTCTCCACTGAGCAGGGAGCCTGATGCAGGGCTCAATACCAGGACCCTGGGATCATCACCTGAGCTGAAGGCAGACACTTGAACCGACTAAGTCACCCAGGCACTCCAGCTGTTTATTTATTTATTTATTTTTATTATGCATATGTTTTATCTCTCTTTTCTACAAGTCTTTTTTTTTTGATCTTTTTACTTTTTTCATAAAACTGAATTATTTCAAGATGACTTGGTCATCCTCTTTTCCCCAACCTCAAAGATCATAGAGTATATTTTAACTGTTAAAATAATATTAGTATTTAAGTGCTGCCTACACAAATTAAGGCAAATTATCTGTGGTCTGTATTCCTGAAAATATTTTTTTTATTATGCCTTCCTATGCCAATGACATTTTATAAGGATCTAAATGTTTCCATTTGTGATTTTTTTTCAAGATAATAAAGCTATTACTTCATTCTTTTTTATATCTGATGTTATTTAAAAATTTCTGTCAGTCTGATTCTTGTTTCTTTATTAATGAATTATTTTTTTTCTCTCTAACACTTGTGATTTTTTTTGTGTGTCTTTGGTATGTATGCCCTAGTTTGGGATTCATAGAGTCAACTCTAGTTATGAATATTTTCTTTCTTTTCTTGTATGTAAGTTTTAATCCAGTGTCTTGACTATTTTATGCTTGAGAAATAGATGTACATTAATATTCAAATATTTCTTTCCTTTTTCTTCTTTCATTTAAAAAAAGTCATTTATTTTATTTTATTTAAAAATATTTATTTATTTATTTGGAGTAGAGAGAGAGGGTCATGAAGAGTGGCTGATTATATACTTTCAATTTGGGAGGAGGTTAGGGATAGCACAAGCCTCCAAGGTATTTTATAAACAAGGTTTCCAGGACCTTGAGGGGGCTAGCTATTGTTAGGGAAAGGTCATTTATTACTATTTAGTAAAAACTCAGGGAAGAGACTCTTCTGATGTGTATCAGTGGGTATATGCTTGGGAGATGATTGCCAATGTATATCTTGAGGGCAGGGGTGGGGAGTAGAGATAAAGAAGTTTCCAAAGTAATTTTTACATGTGAAAGTAGATTTTCAGTATCCTGGGGGGAGGACTAAGAATGCTTTTTGCCCTGAGTGGATGTGTCCACATGGAAGCAGCTGAGTCCCCAGAGGAGCTTCAAGGACTTGTCAACAGGCTATGAGTAGTAAGGAAATCTAATTTCTTCTCTAGCTTTTGTTCCACACACATCACCTACATCTTACACCTCTTTTATATTGATAATTTTAATGCTTTGCTGGTATCCAGATGACTATATCCTTAAGTGACTTCTTATCTCTATTGAATCCATTACATATTCTATCCATTGTATTCTTAATTCAACTAGATTACATATATTTAATCTATTAGTACCACTAGGTTCTTATTCTTGTTTTTATTTCAAAATCTTTCCTTATTTCCTTACATTATTTATTGGGTATATTTTAAATCCCTGAAATACTCACTTATTATATATAAGCTGTCAACCGTATTCTTATTTTGAGGTAGCTATATCTTTTTGGGTTTTAGGACATCATACCAACAATGCCAAATAATTTTCAGACAACAGCAGGATCTCCAAGAATTCAACTAAATTCTGACACTATCTACCTGAACATACTGTAAGATTTCATCAGTTAAGGGATCAGTCCTCCAAGACTATCTCCAACCCCACCTCAGATGCCAGTCTCACTGTAGGCCCCAGGTTATTACCTGTGCTTGTGACTGAGCAACTACAGGTTGGAGGTCCCAATGGCCTACTTCTTACGTTCTTTTAATTTGCTACAGGGACTCACAAAACTCAGAAAAATACTTACTTTATGTTTGCCAGCTTATTAAAAGATATAATAGAAGATTTAAATCAATAGATAGATAAAGAAGTGCACAGGGCAAGGTATGGAGAATGGGCACAGAGCTTCTATTACCTTCTGTAAGACTGCCACTCTTCCTGCCTTTTCATACATTTCACAAACTAAAAGCTTTCTGAACCCAGTCCTTTCAGCTTTTCTGTGGAGGCTTCATGACATAGTCATGACTGACTAAATCATTGTCATTTGCTGATCTAATCTCCAGATCCTCTTCCCTCCCCAGATAATCCTGTATTGGGAGGAAGGGGAGGCATGTTGGGCAAAAAGTTGTGAAGGCTTTCACCAAGTGGTTGGTCCTTCAGGCAAACAGCCCTTGCCTTGAGTGAGGTCTGAAGGTCACTTCATTAACAGAACAAAACACACCTCTCTCACCCTTATCACAGGAAATCCCAAGAGTTTTAGGAGCTGTGAGTCAGTAGCCATGGTTGAAAACCAAATATTCAGATGACCAAAATATATTTCTTGTAAACCACTATATTACACTACATGCTTAAGTATTTAATTATGTGATCTTTTAAACTAATATTTTTCTAAGAGTATAAACTGTTCTGGCAGTAATCTGGATTGGGGAGTGATGTATTGCCAAATTTCTGTCGTTTTAGTCCAGGAAGTCAAAGAGAAAGAACAGGAGAGCCCCGTAGGGCAGGAAGTTCAAAGTAACAATGTTGACTACTACTCCCTTTTCTTGATTTTTTTTTTAAACAAGCAAATCTTCTCTTCAGAGTTGCAGTTTAAAGCCAAGAACATGCGGAATTGGGAGAAAAAATAGTTAAATTTGGAGACTTGCAGAGGTAGAATCAGAGTAGTGAAAGCCATTACAGCAACTGACCTAACTGAGGTCAGTCTTTGGTGAATCACAGAAACAGGTGGAGTTGTCAAACAAAGGAATCTTTGTTTACAACATACAAGGAGATCACAGGGAATAAGTTCCAAAGCCTTGACTGTTTGAACAGGAGAGAGATTTTTATTTAGTATTTAAGATGAATACTCAGAAGGGAGAGTTTTATTATTCCATGTATGGTTGGTCATAAGGTTGTGGCTGCATGCACATCCACATATGTATTTGTGCAATATGTATTGCATGTTCACCTGAATGAAGCTTGTATTCCACCGAGGGCAGAAACTTCAACGTTAGAATAAAGCAGAGGTAACTGTTGGACAAGGGAAAGGGACTCTGCAGGCTTCAAGAGCAGATAGAAACTAGATGGGGTCTTGGGCTCATTTTCTGGGACAAGGAATGCAAGGCCTTGATTGCTTTTGAAATAGCACTAGGAGTTTTGCCACTGATTTATTGTCTCAATAGCTTAGGCTATTTCCTGCTCTGGTGGTGACTGTTAGTTTTCCCATTGCCTTGTTCCCTCAAAATCCTTAGGAGTGAGGTTTTTGCATTTCTTTGTAAGAACCTCCCAGGGAGTTTTGGAAGAAGTGTGCTTGGGCAAGTACACAGGTGGGGTATAGATCATTGAAAATAGCTGGGGACAAAAAATGACTTTTCTTATGTCAGGAAAACTATATGTCATCTTAATTTTCTGGGAACCTCTAATTCTTTCTGCTGATGTTACCAGCAGGCTTCTGAGATATTACTGATTGTTCTCTTGAACCTAAGGAAAAAGAAATGTAGAAAGCAAAAGACAAAACTTTAAAATCTATCCTCCAACTCATCAATTCACTGCAGCCACCTCTCTGTCTTTCCCTTTCTCTTTTTCTTTCTCTTTCTCTCTCACTTTCTCTCTCACATATGCACAACACACACAAATCATCTTAAAACAATTTTTAATTTTCCCTATTCCATTTTAATATACTTGAGGCATGATCATTTTCTTAGTAAATACAAGAAAAAAAAATCTAGGATTCCATCATTCATTGTGATTAAAGTATAGAGGAATTTACTTCTAATAGCACTTATAAAAACACATTTTATTTATGTAATATTATATAATCAGGTGCCTGCATTTTTCTTATTCTCCAACTAGTGTTATTTGGCAATTAATATTTTGTCAATCAATATTCCCCTATATCTGAATGTGTGGGCAGTGAGAGATGAGTTAGAGGCAAGGATGGTGAACACTCCCAACAACTGCAGACTACATATATCTTAAGCCATGATTTTCTTTGCAAAGGTCAACATTGATAATGTTCTAGTCATACCTCCGTGTACCAGGAAAGAAGTAGCATATTTCTTGAAAGACACAGCTATCAAAGCTCCATTGAGAAACTGTAAAGATGGACAAGCGATTTCCAAATTACATATCTGATAATGGACATCTACTCTGATTATTTAAATATGAATAAAAATAAAAAACCTTACTAATAACCAAACAGAGTATCCAATTTTACATGTGAAGGAAATAATGGAAGAGACATGTCACCAAAAGTATATGGATGGCTTATAGGCACATGACAAATTTCTCAACATTTAGACATTAAAGAAATACAAATTAAAATCATAATGAGACATGCTTACATATCTATTAGAATGGCTAAAATTATAAAGGCTAATTGTACTTGGTCTGAGCTAGATTGAGAAGCAACAAAAAATCTAAACTGTTGTTGGCATATATCATGATACAACCACTTTGGAAAATAGTTTGAAAATTTTTTTAAATGCAAAATATGTTGCAGTTACAAAAATAGCCATTTTACTTCTAGGCATTTAACCAAGAGAAACAAACCCTATGTTCATACAGGGACTTGTATATGAATTTCATAGCAGCTTTATTTTTAAGAATTGAAAACAGTGGAAATGTTCATCAATGTCCATCCATAGAGCAAAGAAAAATTATGATCTATTCATTAAAGAGATTACTATTCAACATCAAAATGAACTATTTACTATTGGAGATTCTCAAAGTAATGATGCTGAGAAAAGAAAAGCCAGGCAATGAATAGTATATACAGTGTGATTCCATGACTATAAAAAATCTAGAAAATACAAATTTATATATAGTCACAGTCATCAAATATATTGGTGTGATTTTAGTGCCTTCTTCTGTGATCCTATAGCTTCCTACACTTGCATCTCTGAGCATTTGTTACACCATGTGAAAATATGAACTCTTTCTCTTCATTCTGTCTTACTAGAATAAGAGTCCTTGAAATTTTATGGACAATTGAACTCTCAGTTATTAGCAGAAATTCTATCACACAGTAAGTTTCCAAATATAAAAGCCAGAGTTTTACAATGACTTCTAAGCTTTACATGATCTAGCCACTCATTTAACCTCTGTGACCTCTTTCCCTGCTACTCTTCAGTCACTCACAGTGGCCTCCTTGCTATTCCTCAGATATGCCAGGCATGATCCAACCTTATGGCCTTCAAGATAGCCAATTCCTTTGTCTGGAGTGACCTTATTGCTGATAGTTCTGCGCAAATTCATCACCTTTCCATACCTTTGTTCAATTGTCAGCTTCATTGTAACTACCCTGATCTTCCTATTAAAAATTTTAACTCCCCATCCCCTGCCTAGCAACCTTGATTTTTCTCACCCTGATCGAGTTTTTCTTTTTCCCCATTGTACTCATCCTTTTTGAATGCACTATGCCATTTTTATTAAGGTTTATAGCTTTGAATTGTCTCACCCATTAAAATAAAAGTTCTACAAAGCCAAGTATTTCATTTACCAGTGTAGTCTGAAGTAATATCTGCCATATAATAGTTCAGTAGACAACTGGTAAATTTCAAAATAAATTAATGTTGAGAATATACTGAATTTCACAAGTCATTTCAATATTTATTTCCAAAAAATAAACTATGTAAAACATACCTTAAATTTACTTTCAAAATATTTTATAGCATATAATGGACAATATACATAAGCCTTAAAGAAACAATCCTATAAATAACCATTTCATACCTACTTAAAAACTACATAATACCACACTCCTAGATCCTCTCTGAACGCTCTAAAATAACCCTAAAGGAAATACAATTTTAAAAATAACAGATTTTTTGTCAAATAATTTAATAAAATAAAAGTTTCATTCATCTATGTAGATCATAATAAATGTTTTTAATAAGCATGAAATTATAACTCTGAAGTGTGCTAAAATGAAACCACCTGCTAAGGGTGAGAGAATAAAAATAAACATCATGTTTCCAAATAAGAGGAATTTATTACCTTTGAATCAAAGCATGTGGATTTGTTCAAACTGGCAATAAAGGAATATGGAGACACAAACCATAGAAAGTCATATTTTAGATTTCTAAAAGACTTCGAAGTGAAGAGTATACATTCACTTCTCACTTATTGCTCCTACATATTCATGAATTTGAGAGAAAATATAGGCCCTGTGTGTCTTAGCATCTAATGGGATATTTTTTGATATTTACATGCTTACACATAGTATGTGTTATAGTCTTCTCTTTTACATGCTGTAAAAAGGTTAACCCCTTTTCTGCAGAGATCTGAAAATGTGAAACAGTGCCTGAGTAGCTGAATTCATCTAATTCAAATTTCGTGCAGGTCTAAGACCTATTGTTTTTCACTTGACTGCCTCCTTTTTCATCTGTCAATTGGTTACAAATTCTGGTACTGAAGAGAATACATTGGGGCTGGTGGCTCAGTGTGTTAAAGCCTCTGCCTTCAGTTCAGGTCATGATCTCAGGATCCTGGGATCGAGCTCCACATCGGGACATAATGTAACGACAGATAGTTTATATGGGAGCCCTTTGGGTACTCTGGTGGATGAATGTTTTTAAATTAGTTTTTCATGGACATGGGGAGTTAGAGAGTAGAAGGGAGGTGGGGGAAATTGGAAGGGGAGCTGAATCATGAGAGACTATGGACTCTGAAAAACAATCTGAGGGTTTTGAAGGGGCGGGGGATTTGGAGGTTGGGGTACCAGGTGTTGGGTATCATAGAGGGCACTGCTTGCATGGAGCACTGGGTGTGGTGCAAAAAGAATGAATACTGTTATGCTGAAAATAAATAAAAAATTAATTTAAAAAATATTAGTTTTTCGTAAACTACAAAAAAAAAAAAAAGAAAAGCGCTCCCATTTATAGCGTACACTTTATGGTTCACAAAGCACGTGCCAACAATAAAAATAATAATGGGTTACCGTTACACTTCATAGAAAAGGAGGTACAGGGAAACTGAATGAAAGGGAATAACAAAGTAGGTTCATAAGTCAATCTTCCTTGTAAAAAAATTAACCTGAAAGTGCGTTTCTGCCACCTCTCTCCTGTGTGACATTTTATCGATGGGAGATGGAAAATAAATGGTCTGGTTAACCTTTCCCTCCCCCTCAAAACCCATTATTTGAAAACACAAAAAGGGAAGTGAAGGGAGAAATCCTCCCACTCCCATTCCCACTCACCTCCATAGCCACCTCCTCTTCCAAGAACCTAGCAGACAAGGTGCCAAGAAGTGTTAGGTACCAGCAGTGGTCTCAGATCTCATTCAAGGATCATGGTGAAAGGCATTCAAAGAGATTGTGGGGGCACAGGGATCCAATTAAGGGGGACAAGTTTAAGGTTTGCCTGTTCCCCTAAAAACTAATGGCACTAGAGAAGATGACCTTTGGGAACTATAGCATAATGGATACAATGTGTAAAAAGCTTCAGTGAGTCATGGTGGGAAGAGGCCAAGAGGGCAGCAAACACAGTCTTAGATGATGTTATTAATAGCACTACAGGCTCTAGATTTCCTGTGGTGGTGTTCTTGGCAAGACCAGCCCGGCCAAAGTGGATACTCTCAACCTGGAACAGAGGGTCTTGGAGATGCCAGCACGTGAGGTATGATGAGAGGGTAAAATGATAGGAGGTGTCCTTTGGAAGGACTGACTCCTTGACTTTAAAAGGGAGAACCCAAATCTGTAGGTGAAATCTTTCTGGCTACAAAGAGGGCCAAGGCCTCCTAAGGTCAAGGTCTCCTCGTCACTTGCAAAGATGTCGAAGAACATATTCAGACATTTCAAAGATGTCCTCATATCATTGGTTCCCACTCTGGAATTCTATCAATAAGGTGAGAGTTCCTGTAGTTGAAAAAGAGATCTAAAAAGACTTCCCTTTCTCATGTAATTTCTGTAACCTCCAGGACACACCCACCTCCCCCTTCCAGCTCTGTAATGAAGCCACAGCTGGTGCCAATTTGTGGAACTCCTTAAAGGCTATTCTCCCTTATATACCCCGGGGCCAAGTTCCCATGCTCCCTCACCCGATTTCCTGCACTCACCTCCCACCTGGTGTGTTCACACCTGCAAGTGCCTTTTACCAACCCCTTTGCCAAAAGGCAGCCAGAGTGACCTTTCAAAGACCTATCAGTTCCTGGCATTTGTCTCCATAGAAATCTGCACTGATCTTCTAACAAATTCTCAGTCCTCCAAAGGCACCCATAATCCTCCCATCAGTCTATTCATACCCCTCCAACTGACTGATGCCTGTTCTGCCCCATCTCTCTGCCCTTCAACCACACTGCCTCCTTCTTCCTGTGGAGACCTCTCATGGCACCTGCCTCCAAGCACAGGTGATTCCCATTGATGGGAAGACCCTCTTCTCTCCCCCATCTCCCCACTCCAGTTACTCCCACTTATTCGTGAGCTCACAAGCCCCATGGTACACACTCTCCATGCAGCCTGCTCTCTCTTTTCTAGCACTGGCCTCCGTTTCTAGCTGTGGTTGTGTCATGGATGTCCCTCCCCAGCTAGCCTCCAAGCTCTCTTTCCCTTTAGCTCCAACACCTGACACAGTGCCTGGCACGTAGTAAGCCCTGGCTAGCTTCTAAGAGCCTCACTGAGGGACTGAAAGCATTTTAAAAATGTCACCACGTAGGCTCCAAACTGTAGGCAGAAAAAGCTTTGCCTGGATTGACATTTTAGAGACGTATTGGTCAAGTTGGATGTGTTCACTGACTTTACCTTGTAAAATTTTAAAAAAAAAAAAAAGACCTCTGTATCGCTTCGCATCTACCGAAGGCGCATGTATACTCCTAGACCACGTTATGAGCTTAATGGAAGGAGACAAGATGTTTTCGCTAAGAAAATGTATAAGACTGTTGAGGTCAAGTGGGAGGAAACAGTCCGTTTGTTGGAGCATTGCTATCTTACTCTATCACAGCCACTCATAAAAATGTGACACGGGGTGAGTCAGAATTGTCTGTCGGAGATGAGTTAGATCTGGCTCATGTTCCTACAGACATGAAAGCCAGAAACGAAGAAGGAGGCTTTGAAAGCGTGGGTTGAGGAGGCCGTGTGGTTCACTGCGATGAGCTAAGTGCCCAGGGCCACCAGCAGACATGCTGGCCTGTATCCTTCCTTTGTTCTGGGGTCCCTCTTGCACCATGTGGTGAGGCTGGTGGCTGGGAGCAGCTCAGGACAGTACCCGGTGGCATCTTAATTCTCCCACCATCCTGTGGGCTCCAGTGGGCTCCAGTAGGTCCCAAGGGACAGCCTGCCTTCCTTGAAAAGCCCAGTAGCACTGGGAGCAGAAACTGGGGCCAAAGAGTGAGCACCCTGTTTGACAAGCTGGAGCAGCCACCTCTTCTTCAGATGCAGGGGGAGCCCTGGCATGCTGACTCCTCCCTTCTCCCTTTCCCCTTTCCTCTCTTCCTCCCTCTTTCCTTCCCCTCTCTCCTTCCCTGGTGGTGCCCTTTCCCAATGCCCACTTCATCCCTTTTCCTTTCTACATACCTGTCTTCTAGAGTTTCTTCTCTTTCCTCCCCATTACTTCCCTTCATCTGAATCTCCTCTTTGGTCCCTTTGTCCCTGCTCTCTGCTCCTCCTCCCCTTCCCTGGCCCCTGTTCAGCTCCATACTGAATGCAGGCAGAGCTGGACTAACATGCTCACTTGCTAGCTCAGCCACCCTCCAGAGACGTCACTCTTCGGTGGCCACCTTCCTGACCCCCTGGTCGCTTCTCCACTTGTTCAGATATTGCTCTGAAGTCTGAGGAGGACAGAGCGGGGCTGCCACAGAAGCAGGCCAGAGGAGAAACCAAACCATGTGTCCACACTGTCCCCCAGCACTGCTGCTCTGAGAGCTTTCAGAGTCCTCAACAGGGTTAGGATTTAGGGGCTTCTTCAGAACCGGGAGTGAAAACAACCATAGGTCAAAAGAAAAGCTATGGCACCCACAAAAAATAATAATCGCAAATGAAAACTATGTTAACTCTGAGTCCCAAAGTCGAAAAATTGCCTTGAATCTGTCTCTAGAAAGCACCCAAGGCCTCACTCTCTGGGTTCTGGGTGCCCTGGAAATGGCAGGAGGCTCTGAAAAGCGCGTGGGGGTGCTGAACTATGGGGGCTAGCCTGCCCTCTGGCGGGGGGGGGGGGTACCTCCTGTGGCGCTGTCCCGGCCTGACCCCCTGCGGACAGGGTGTGGCACAGCGTCTGGGGTGTTCCTGGTGCCCTGGGGTTGGCGGGAGGCTGGGGCCCAAACATCCCACGCCCAGCTTCTGGACCGCGTTTTCTGCTTCAGGTGAGGGCGCGTCGTGGTGTCACTTTACCTGTGAGCAGAGGGTCCTCCAGAGAAGCCATTGGGCGGGGAGGGGCAGCAGGCGGCGGGAACGGGAACAGGACACCACGGCCTCATGGGCTAGGCTGGAGCATGAGAGTGCAGGGGCAGCGAGTATGGTGGGTCCTGCAGTCCCGAATGGGCTGCAGCACAGCACCCTGGCGCTGCGCGCCCCTCCTTCCCGCCTGGGCAATTAGCAAAGCCCCTTCTCCCGGCTGCCCCCGACCCGCCACCGCCCCCGCCCCCCTCCCTCCTGAGTCCTCTGAGAGCTCACTTCCAGCTTTGGAAATTAGCAAAGACCCTTCTCTACGCTGGCCCCACCCCCTCACTTCTGAGGCCTGAGCCCATGCTGGGGTGCGGGGCTAAGCCCTGGCATGCTGCTGCATTGCCAGCGCCTGCGCTGGGCAGCCGCCTAGCCTGGCTCCCTGAGCGGGTGTCCACGCGCAGCCTGGCTGCCAAAAGATCATCAGTCCTAAACGCCGCCTGCACTCTTGGGTCAGTTTGCTGGCTTCCAGTTTGCGCCCAAAGCCAGGAACCAGCTTCCCCAACACAGGCCTGGGCTGAGATGCCTGCCTGGGATCTGTCTGAGCAGTCTCCTCCACTCCAGGCAGGGATGGCACTTCGACCTGGATGTTTGGGTTTCTTGTTGTTTTTTTGGTCATTGGTTATTACATGACCTCCAGGGTAGGTGCTCCACAAAGGGAGTGAAAACAGGACGCCATATATAGCATACAGCCATTCTAGAAAAATAGCTTGGGGTTCTCTCGGGAACGCGGCATTGGTCCTTGCACTATGGTTTAATAGAAAAGGGATTATGCACCAAGTTACTTAAATGAGCATAGGTTGAAATCGTTTACTGAGAGTAAATATTTTAAATAGTTATATTTTAACTAAATCTATTATCAATCATAAATCTATTACACGAAGGTTACAGGCAATTTAAAAGCAAGAGCACTCTCTTCAGGGTTTTAAATAACCCCTGTCTGTCTTGGCACAAGAAATGCAAAGATAGGAAATGGTTTGTAAAAGATCATATAATAGATTTTACTAATTCTATTTATTTGACAGACAGAGATCACAAGTAGGCAGAGAGGCAGGCAGAGAGAAAGATGGGGAAGCAGGCTCCCGGTCAAGCAGAGAGCCTGATGAAGGGCTCGATCCCAGGACCCTGAGATCATGACCTGAGCCCAAGGCAGAGGCTTAACACACGGAGCCACCCAGGCGCCCCCAGATGAAATACATTTCTGACTTAGAAACTTCAGATAGAATTATTTTGTCCATGATGACAACTGAAGAAAATGTGTCATCCCTAAACCTAACCTTAAACCCTACCAACGCTGAAACCTAAGCTGACCTTAAAGCCCAAACTAGAACCCTGAATCCCAAACCTGGAATGGAACCCAAAGCCTGTACCTGAGCCCTGGATCCAAGCCCTGAACCACGAACCCAAACCCTAAACCAGACATCCAAGTCATGAAACCTGAACCCAAATCTCAGCATGAAGTCAAACCCCAAATTTGACCTTGAACTTTATCCCATAAGCCCTGAGTCTTAAAGCCTAAATCATAAACTTAAAGCCCTAAACTATAACTCTGTTCCCTGTCCTTCACTCTAAACCCTCACCCTAACACTAAACCCAAAGCCTGATCTAGAACTCTGACTAAAACCTGAACCTGTACCCAAATTCAAATGCTTCACCACACTTTGCTTAGGCACTTGCCATTGATGGATATTTGCAGTTTCTACCTTTTGATTCTTGTGAACATTGTTTGGGTTGGGGGCTAGGGTTAGGGTCTTGGATTAGGGTAGGGTCCAGGCTTGAGACCAAGTTGAGGTCAGAGTGTGGGTCTGCATCAGGGCCATGTTCAGTGACACTGTTTGGGTCAAGGACTGTTGTAATTCCACATTGTTTCCAATTCATTGTTCCTTAGCTATTTGGGGGGAAGTTGGGGGGTATTGGGCTCCATGCAGCTTGAATTTCCGGAATGAAATGGCATCAGCTGGACCCCAGGAGGGAGCAGGACCTTCCACTGAAGGGTGAGCTCCCACAGTCCTGCACTGCCTTGCACCGCCTGCAGAGGGCGCCAGACCCCAGCTCCCGCCCTGAGCCCAGGCTGCAAAGCCACAGTTGGGACCTGAGCCCTGCCTTTTCAGGACCCACTGTGGAGACTTCTGGAGAATGTGGGGCGCCTCCCACCCTGACAGGACAAGCTGAGGAGGGTGTGGCTCTGCATCCACACTGACCGGACCCGTTGTGGAGGACGCGCCCACACTGGCAGCAGTCCAACCTCCTAAGGACCAGATGCTGGAGGAGCTGAGGAGAAGCCGCCTGAGTGCACTGTCAAGGGGTTCGTGGTCTCAGGACCCCACAGAGAAAGGGAGCCCTATGTAGACACTGGGGCTTCCGTCGTTTTGTGTGAGGAGACGTGGACTCCTGCTGTGCTGTGCGCGGGGCTGTGGGGTCCCCCCTTTCTGGGCTCGGGTGCTCCTAGGTCCTCATCTGTGTTTGTGTGCTCGCGGATTCGGTTCCTGGGGCTCCTCAGATGGTCTGAGGTCAGGGAGCGTCCGCCTGCTTCGGTGCTTGTGCTCTCCCCACCTCAGACCTGCGGGGTCCTTCCCGTGTCCACACCCACTCCAGGCTTGCGCCGAGTCCGGAAATTCGGGAGCCAGAGTGAGGACTCTGTAGACGGTTTTGGGGAGAGTAGGTATTTTCCCAGTGTGGGTTCTACCCTGAGCACAGTGCCTCCCCATCTCCGTGTGTACCCCTCCCTGTCTGTCGTCATTGTTGCAGGGCTGTCAGATGACAGGTCTGTCACCTTCTTGGTTCAGGGGCCTCCCGGGTATCTTGCTGTCTTGGATGCAGGTGTAAATGAGATCGTTCTCAGCAGTCTCTTTTTGATGGTTCCTTCCGAGCACGTAGGAGTGTCACTAATTTGTGCATATTGATTTTGTTCCTTGCAAGTTTTTGAATTTATTAGTTCAATTGGCCTTAAACTCAATCTGCCAGTTATTTGACCAGCAGCATGGGTTTAATTGGGAAGAGCAGAGAATGGCAGTCTGGGCTGAGCAAGCTAAGGTCCCATCACAGGCAAGTGCGAGAAACAAAGGAGAGGAACATTATTTCATGGAGGAGGAAGAAGTTGGGAAGGGTGCTTGAAGGAAAGTCCCTTGGAGAAAGGCAGGGTGATGGAGAATTCTCACCAGCTGAGCTGCAAAGCTCCTACAAAAAGTCAGGAGATGAACCTCCAGCTTCCCGTGTGAGGCCTGGAATTGGTGAGTCTCTCCTGTGGGGGATTGCAATGTGGGGTCTGTAATGGGCACTGAGCACCAGGCACTCCCTTCCAGCCTCCCCTTCTGGCATCCCCAGTCCACTTTACTGGGGCTTCCCTTCCTGCTTTTGCACAGTTCTAACCAGCTTGTGGTGGAACATTGTGGAAAAACTGAAATTCCAAATCCACTGCTTCTACTGCACCTGAGATACAGGGGCCCATGATTTAATTCTCCCACGAGTCTCTTGCTAACATGTGTCCTCTCCATGTTGGGTGACCTGGATTTGGGAGGGCTTGGCCTCCATCCCAAAGTCTGATGTTCTCGCTGCTTCCGTGTCATCGTGCTAACATGGATATTTGGAAGATTCATTTCCTCTGTGGTGATTTCAAAGTGCAGTCAGCTTGTTATAGCAGCACAAATACGTGCTGTCTCCACACTCAGATTCCCCAGCCGTCATTTCTTTACCACGTTTGCCACTTCACACGGGATGCTTCAGTGTGTTTGATCCCACACCAGGACAATGTCCTGCAGAACCACCACATAACCTGAAATGAGGAGATCATTACAGAAACCATCCAAGGGTTAGTGTTAGGAACCAGGGACATGGCAGGGCTGATCTGAAGACCCCATGGAGAGCTGTCTGGGTGGCTGAGTTGACAGTGGAGGTGAGGGTGAGTGTCTGGCTCTGGCTTTGTGTCCAGGAGTCAGCTCTGTGTGGGTGTGTCCTTAGCTAGGCATGCAGATTTCTGCTCCTCTGAATCCTTTCCGGAGTTCCAAATGGCACAGTTTCCTTCTGGGCAGCAGGCTGAGTCCTCTGGGATTGCCCATGTGTCCCCAAATTGTAGGGCACCTACTGCAAGGCCTTTGGGGTCAGAATCTTGAAAAGCAAACCAAAGGTTATGGTTAGGGCCCACCACATGGCAGGCCCGATCTGCCAGCACTCTGTCCATCTTTCTGGGGGAGGGGGCAGTCGAGGGATTTGTTCAGGTTGAGTGTCAAGCTCCAGGTTTGCATCCAGGGGCCTGCTGAATATGGGGCTGTCCAGAGGTAGGAATGCAGATTTCAGTTCCTCTGAATCCTTTCTGGAGTTCCAAATGGCATGGTTCCTTTCAGGGTGGCAGGGTTAGTCCTATGGTGTTCCTCACTGTCCCCAATCTCTGAGGCTTTGGAGCCAGGCCGTCGGGGACAGACAAACACAGGCTGGAGAGCTTTAATGTCAGAAATGTATTTTCGCACAGATCTGGAGGCCAGAAGTTCCAGATCAAGGTGCCAGCAAGGTTGGTCTCCAGTGAGCTTTTTCTTGTTGTTCTATAGATCACTACCTTTTCAACTGTGCCCTCAGATGACCTCTTCTCTGTGGGCCCCCAGAGGGGAGGTAGGGGGAGTGCTTTCATGTGTTTCACCCTTATGAGGACACCAGTCCTAGCAGATTAGGACTCCTGTGACCTCACCAAGCCTTCAGTACCTCCTTCTAGGTAGGCCCTATCTCCAGATGCAGTCACACTGGAGATTAGGAATTCTTCATATGACTTTTGTGGGGACACAATTCAGTCCATAACAATTAGTACAGGAGAAAAGCCATGGAGAGAATTCTAGAGGAGTCACACGTTGATGTTATAAGGTAAGTGGGTATAAAAGAGCACCTCTGAAGTCCAATAGGTCATTAGAGCTAGAGGCTGACAGGAAAGTCCCGTACGTGCCACAGTTTTGAGTTTGATGCAAGCGCAACTCTGAAGGGAAGATATTTGGGAGGCCTTGGCCGACCACTACTTCCAGCCAGGGGTGATTCTGGAGGGAGTATCTCTCGGAGTGCTGCCTAGAATCAAGACTTTGGGGTTGGAAAAGTGCCACTTCCAAAGCTGGAGAAGGATGGTGCTGTAAGTTACTTGAAGAGTACTGTTCTGGGAGATAGGAGATCTGGGGTGTCTTCTTTGTTCTGCTGCTGACCAGATGTGAAAATGCAGATTAACTCCCTAACCATCTCAGTTCTACCACCATGTGCTGCTGTCATGTGTCCCAAGCCCCAGAGTTAGTTTGATCCATAAGCAGAAGCCGGTCTTTTAGTTCCCAATCTCTTAATCGGGCTGATCGTCACAATATATAGCGGACACGTGACAGCCACCGGGGAGAAGTAAGGGTTGTCTTCCCCTCAGGGAGAGTGGAAAAGCTCTAGGAGAGGGCATACCCGTAGACCAAAGGCAGCCAGTGCTGGGGAGTGGAGCCACGGGGAAGAGTGTGCTGATGGCAGCCTTGTGGAGGGAGGGCAGAAAGAGCCACCACCATGACACTTGAGTTACAGATCGAGCTTGGGGATAGAGAAGGGATCAGGGCACGGTAGAGCAGCAGCTGGCAAAGTGATTCTGTTGAGCTTAAGCTCATAGTGCCTTAGCGAATTAGAATGGGAAATGCCTTGCTATTGTCTGTGACTCTGTGATTGTGTGAGTATGAGTGACAGAGTGGGGACAAAGAGAGAGGGAGAGAGAATACATTAAATTTTAAAGAAGGACAATAAGGGACGCCTGGGTAGCTTACTCAGTTAAGCATCTACCTTTGGTTCAGGTCATGATCCCAGGGTCCTGGGATTGGATCCCATACCAGGCTCTAGTGGGGGGCCTGCCTTCCCTCTGCCTGCAGCTCCCCTTGCTTGTGATCTCTCTCTTCCTCTGTAACAAATAATAGTAAAAAATAAACAAGGGCGATACGTTATGTTTACTTTTGTTTCTGATGCCAGACATGGGTTCAGAGGATTGAAGAGGGAGATCCAAGGAGCTAGCCTCTCAAGAGGAGTGAATACCTAGTCACTGGTAAGACCCCTGGTCCTGCAATACAATATGGCTCCTGTGATCTGGGTCCTGTTAAATGCCCCTCGCCATCCTTCACCCGATAGTTTGATTCTTCATTGCGTTCAGTGTGGGGAACTGGGAGAAGCTATGACACTTGGCCCTTTGTGGAGGAATGTTAGTAGTATAAATAGCAATAGTTATCAGTTCTGGAGCACTTCCATGACTCTGCTGCAGGCACTCTGCTGTGACCTGGGTTTATAGCAGTGAGATAAACATAGAAATAGATGTGGGCTCTGTTCCCAAGAATCTGAAACCCACTATTCTCCTTGTCCCCTTCCCATTCTGTCTTCTTCAGCCCTTGTGCAATCCCACCAAGCAGGAAGCTTGCTTCTCCCCTTCCCTCTCCTGCTCCCCCTGCTTGTGCTCTCATTCCCTCTCTCTGACATGTAAATAAATCAAATGTTTTAAAAAATTATAAAAAAGGCAAAACAAATAACCATTTTTGGAGAGTGATTTTCTGAATGCAGTTATGGGCAGTGCTGGGTACTGAAGAAGACGCTCTGCTGACCAGAGGAGTGGGGAAATTACAGAACAAATTCCACAGGTCATTGAATATATCACATTCATCACCCCACCCATAGCACTCATTAATCTCTAGCCCAGCCAATATGTTGGTTATAAAAATGAGCTTTCTCCAAACTGACAGGAAGTTCTCGTTTTAGCAATGTAAATCATTCTGATCTTTATCACTAATGTGATCTAATCCTGTCTAGTAAAGAAACTTGAGAGTTCTATATCTCTGTAAGCATTTAAGAAAAACAATGGACTCTACTCTAATTACTTTTTAACTAACTTGACTTGCCAAAGGAAGGAGAAAGTAAATATCAGAAATCTTACCACTAAGCACAAGTTGCAAGTTATACCTGCCAAAATGTGGTTCAAAATATAAGTAACCAGTCTCCTTAGAAGCCTTTTACCTTCTTATATCTGTTATGTTGGGTAAATGAGTAGTTACTAGAATACAGCTGGCTCAGTGATCACAATTCTGCTTACCCTCAGAAATATAAATAGATTACATGTTTAGCCCGGTAACTGGACACTGATATAGAATTATTCACTGGCTGATTCCTAGATCAGAAACCACAAAAAATTTTTCTTTTTTATGGAAGTATGGCTGTTACAATAGTCTCACCTGTACCTCATAGTGATTGACTTAACTACTCTATACGTTACAACTCTAGATGTAACATTTTAATAAAACAACAATATCTTTGATGGTATCATGGAAATGTAAGTGCCTTGTGCACTTTTCTTAATGTGTATAATTACCTAAACATCATAGTAAGTAAATCAAGGCCATTGTCAAGCTTCCGTCAAGGAGAGTCCTTAACTAGAGGGATTTCCCATTGCTCTCAGGATGATAACCTCTGAGTTACAGGTTCCGTTAGTTGGCCACACACATTTGGAGCCTTGTGGACTTTCTGACAGCTGAGCAGCATATCTGTTTCAAGCATTGTGATCCCTGTTCTTACTGCAAGAGTGACAGTTGTCACTTTTCCTTTGACCCCTGTCTTTAGGAAAGTGTCTGACTCAGAAAGTCGAGTCAGTACCCCCCAAAAATATTTTCAGGAGAACCACCTCAAAGATGATCACCTGAGATACTGTCAAGAAAAAAAAAACTGAAATTCTAAGCAACATCCATAAAAAGTATTTTCATGTTGATAAGGAAAGATTTTCCCCTAAATACCAGAGAGGCTCCATGAAAGTGAGATTTTTACCTATTTTGTTCACCGTGTCACCAGTCCCTAGAAGAGCGCCTAAGACATCACTCAAGATTAGGTTGCTTTGAATGAATCAAATGAATGAATGAACTGTAGCCTTTGATAGTGAGGTAGTTTATGGTCCTTAGGCAAGAGATGTGATTTGTGTTGGGATTTCAAGAATGGGAGGTGCCGAAGAGAAAATTGAGAAGCTAAATGTGAAAATATGCAATTTACTGACTGGAGTAGTTCTGAATATATTTCAAACATAATTAAACTATGGCTGTGGGTCTATATGCGTTTTCATAATTTTCCCTTGAAAATGTGAGGCATACAGATGTCATCTCCAATGAATTCTCCTTGTCCGTATACAGAATCACCAAAAAAAAAAAAAAAAAAAAAAAGGCATTCTGACAGTCTTCAGACCATCCACTCCAGGATTGTGACTCTTTCTTCTCCATGTTCTTTCTGACATCATGGACTTTCAGGTTGACCTCTCTCATCTTGGGTCCCACTCTCATTAGCTGTAGAAGTCATGCGATGTTTGTGATGTGAGGGTGGCAATACTCTCTGACTTTTGGTTACAATATGTCTTTGAAAGCCAGTGTTTATTCTGCTTTTACAGCATTTCTCCATTTGAATTGGCCACCTTTTAAGTGGTCATTAGCCACATGTGGCTACTAGCCATGGGACTTGGACAGCAGAGGTGTGGAAAGTCCGCACATTCTTCCACTCAAAGGATATTGTGAGTTATGCTACATCTTTTTTTTTGAAGTGCCTTTTTTAGATATTTAAATTCAATTAGCCATTAGATAGTACATCATTGGTTTCAGAGAATTCAGTAACTCATCAGTTGTGGATAACCCTTGGTGCTCATCACATCACGTGTCCTCCTTAATGCCTATCACCCAGTTTCTCCATGTCTCCCACTCCCCTCCCCCCCAGCAACTCTCAGTTTGTTTCCTATAGTTAAAGGTGCCTCATGGCTTGTCTCCCTTTCTGATGACTCCCATTCAGATTTCCCTCCCTTCCCTCTGATCCTCTGTACTACATCTTAATCTCAACAGTCAAGCAGTGGTAGTAATTCAGTCATGGAGTCATGCATATTCTAAATCTAATGAGGTGGATTCCCATACTGCCTTTGTCTCTTCCAGAGCGCTTACATTTGTTATATTATTGCTGCTGTGTTCATGTTTCTCGTTCACTGAATGTCTGATAAAAGAATTAGTAAAATATGTGACTGCAGAAAATACAATGGTCATGGATGATGAAGATTTTCTCCTTGACCAGACTCGAGTCAAGTTCCTCTGAGTCCTCTTTCTGTCTAGCCTTCACCTTAGGCTCCGCCCACTTAGCCCAGTTTTAGCAAGAAATCTGCTTGGTCATTTTTCAGCAATCTTCTATCCTACTCTTGATATCTGATCAAATTCCTTATCTCTCACCCCTGGTATCTTACCACTTTTTTTTTTTTAAGATTTATTTATTTTGACAGAGAGAGAGCCTGAGCAGGGGGAATAGCAGAGGGAGAGAGAGAACCAGACTCCCCACTGAGCAGCAAGCCCAATGCCAGGCTTGATCCTGGGATCAGATCATGACCAAGCCAAAGCCAGAGATTTAACCAACTAAGCAACCCAGGTGCTTCAGTATCTATAACCCTTAATATCTGATCCAATCCCTTATTCCCAGGGCACCTGGTTGGTGCAGCTGGTTGAACGTTTGACTCTTGGTTTCTACTCTGGTCATGATCTCACGGTCCTGAGATTAAGCCTCACCTCAGGCTCTATGCTCAGTGAAGAGTCTGATTAAAATTCTCTTTCCCTCTCCCTCTACCCCTACCCCTGCTCCCTCTCTCTAAAATGTATTAATAAGTCTTTTAAAAAATTCCTTATCCCCTGATCTCAATAGTTTATGACCCTAGCCTTCCTTCAACAATATTACTGTCCAGATGGTTTAGCCAGAATCCCTTCATCCTTACCCTTGATGTTCCATCTTAATTTTACATTCAGTGATCCCCACCATGCTCTTTAGCTGTAAATCTCCATTTGTCTGAGCTGAGCCAGATTTCTCTCCCATACTATACAATAAAATCTCATCATAGTAGCATCCCTTGATTAAAATCTTCCTTACTCTCTTTAATGGGTGTCACAATATTTTTTTTTTCTTTAACAGTCAGGAGGGTGCTAATGGAGTACCATGACAAAAGGCCTAACTTCCTATAATGGACATTTCTTTGGTTTACCTGACAAATACTCTTTCTCTCTTCTAAGGAAAATTTCCGGTTCTCAGTATAACTGCCAACTGGCCCAGGGGTGGACAAGTGAGGCAGATGAGACCAAAATGAAAATTCTGTTGAGACACTGGACCTTGAGGATTCAAGCCAAGGACATAAAAATGTTGGTACTCCATTATTCTGATGGTCCGTTAACTCTTGCTTTTTTGGTTCCTGTGTCTATCACTGCCCCTGCCTTTTTGAAGATAATGACCATTCATCTGAGTACACGGTTCACAGAATCCCTTTGCAGTGGCCCATGCGGGCCAAGGTAGTAGAACATAATAGATCTCTGTAAGTTTATAAAAAATGTCTTTGTCCCTGTTGCCCATGGCAATTAAAGACCAAAGGTCGGGGGTAGGGGGATATTGGAAAAGGTGAAGTTATAGTTACTCACTGATTTTTTGATTGGTAGAGAGAAAGCAACACCTACATACAGGGCCAGTGGGTGAGTGGAGGAAACATCTTTGGCTCTAGGAGGAATGGGGGAAGGAGGAATATTAATAATCTTTGTCTTTGGAACTGCCCCTGAAGACTTCCCCACACAGGAAAATGACCTAGCGTGACTCTCCTAAACTTCGGCAAGCCCCTTAAATTTAACTGACTTCTAGATCTGATACTCCCTGCTGGATAACTCTGATCATTATTGGATTGTTACTTATTTTATTTTAAAATTATTTTTAAAGAAAATTTTAATCTAAATACAATTAATTAACATATAATACTAGTTTCAGACATACAGGTTAGTGATTCATCAGTCTTTTGTAACACCCAGTGCTCACTGTATCACATGCCTTCCTTAATGTCCATCACCCAGTTACCCCATCCACCCATCCCTCTCCCCTCCAAGAACCCTCAGTTTGTTTACTGTGATTAAGAGTCTCTTCTGAGGGGTACCTGGCTGGCTCAGTGGGTTAAAGCCTCTGCCTTCAACTCAGGTTATGATCTCAGGGTCCTGGGATCGAGCCCCACATCAGGCTCTCTGCTCCCTGGGGAGTCTGCATCCTCCTCTCTCGCTCTTCCTGCCTCTCTGCCTACTTGTGATCTCTGTTTGTCAAATAAGTAAATAAAAATCTTTTTTTTTAAAGTCTCTTCTGGTTTGTCTCCCTCTTTGACTTCATCTTGTTTTATTTTTTTCCTTTACTCCCCTATGATTCTGGTTTGTTTCTTGAACTCCACATATGAGTGAGATCATATGATAATTGTCTTTCTCTGACTGACTTATTTCGCTTGGCATAATACCCTCTACTTTCACCCCTGTCATTGCAAATAATTGCCATTTATTTTAACTCGACAGAGAAGGCCACTAGAAACAGCAGGTGATGGCCCCAGCTCCTGTTCCTCCATGCAGAACATCTGTCAACACCTGTGGACATCTTTTCCTCCCCCCATTCCTATGAATGTTGCTCAGTTGTTACATGGCATGGACAAATGCTGTTGGCTGGTGGCATGGACACACTGGACAAGCTTGGCCTTCGGTAAAACAAAGACTGGCTTCAATTACTCCAACTGAAACAGGAATGCTTGGATGAACAAGCCTGCCAGGAAGTCCCACTGGAGGTACTCAACCTGTGCCCCTTCCCTCCTTGGACCAAGAACCTGAACTTGAGAGATGAATGGCTTATCCAAGGTTATGGCAAGGTTACACAGACCTGAAACTAGACACAGGTGTACATGCCTATTGATCAAGGCTGGCTGAGAAATCGAACTGCCTCAAATCTTGATTCTTTTTGCCACTTCTTATTCTCTGACCCTGTTTTTCATAGATTAGGATGTAGGAATAATAAAAATATCAGCTAATGGGGTATCCTGACTTTTTGATGTTTTAGTTCTTGTCAGACATTTACCATAATGCTTAGCACATGGATATGTGTGTGCACACACGTGCACATGCATGACACTCAAAAAATTGTTCCCTGATATTAACTTTATCAGTGCACTTTGCATCCACCACCAATTGGCTGTTTTGTCACAAACTGATTAAAGCAGAACTGTCAAGTGAGGAACTTCAAAGCCAAAGCATTAAGTGCTTTGAAAAACCAGCACCTGGGAGGATTTGTCTCAGCATCTGTGATTAGAAGGCAGCAAAAAGAGACTTTGGGGACACAGTTCACCCCTTCATGAAGCAGCCATTCAGAACTTTCTCCGAAGGGCTAATGCCTAATCTTCCAAAGACCAGCAAGAACAAGCTTATGGTCTGTTAAAATCAGATTTTTAAAAGATTTTTATTTATTTATTTGAGAGGGAGAGAGAGAGAGTGAGAGTGAGAGCATGAGAGGGGAAAAGGTCAGAGGGAGAAGCGGACTCCCCATGAAGCTGGGAGCCTGATGCAGTCCTTGATCCTGGGACTCCAGAATCAAAATCAGTTTGATTGACTCAATACAGTCAGGGAGGACAGTCCTCAGGAGTCACAGAATGCTGGTTGCCATGAGGGAGGAGTCTTTTACAAAGTCTGGGCTCTCACAGAAGGAGTCTGAAGCACGTGTATGGAAAGCAGAGGTCAGTTCTGGATTAGAAGCTCTTTCTGAGGGGAAATGAGTAAAAGCAGGGATTAACCAGGACTTGGGCTCTGCTTTATTCAGTTCAAGTTGCTGCAACAAATGATGACAGACTGGGTGGCTGAAACAGCAAAACATGTACTATTCCTTGCAGTTCTAGAGACTGAGAAGTCCAAAAGCAAGATCCTGGGAGATCTGATATCTAGCAAGAGACTGCTTCATTATCTACAAATGCCCATATTTCTGTTGTAGACTTGCATGGATGACAGCTGGCAGAACAATCTCTCAGGTCGTTTCTCAGAAGTGCTTTTATCTCATTCACAAGTGTTCCAATCTCATGACCTCACCACCTCTCAAAGCCCATACCTCCTGATGGCACTCCTTGAGGGTCAGGGCTTCAACATCTGAATTGGGACAAGACACAAACATTCAGTCCATTAGCAAGTGTTGTCATGAGGACAGCATAGCTTATCAACTGGGTATCCCCAGGAATCCATGGGACTAGCAAAGCAGAATCTGGGGGTGTCACTGGTAGGAAAGCAGGAGGTCCCCAAGAGACAGTCCTCATAGCATTTTACAGAGACAGCAGGACCCTTGAGAAACAATAGTTTCCGTGACCCATACACCAGCCTTTATCTATGCCTGTCCTCCCTGCTGGATTCACAGCAAGCCTACTTCTTTCTTTTCCAGTACAAATGGATTTCCACTCTCTGAATCCTGATGAATTTTTGCTCTTTTGCAGTTAGTAGGTTGTCCCTCAGGATTCTGCATGTCTGGATTTGCAATCGTGGAAACTGCCAAAGGTCTAGGGACCTGCATGGCAGAACCCGGCCTCTACCACTATTGCCCAAGGTAGGGACTCTGGTCCCTTGAGTGTCCTGTGCTGCTGTCAAAGGTCTGTGTGCATTGGCTTATTGTTTTTTTTTTTTAATGTAATTGCTTATACGTGTGTTTCATCATGCTCAAGTGGCCTTTCTGTGAAAAAGTGGCCAAGCTACACCTAGAAGTCACTGAAGAAAGTTCTAAGAACTCCTGGTTAGTATGAGGCTAGAGAGAGAGAGAAAGAGAGAAAAGAAATCTGCCTCTCTGCATTTTGCAAGTCCCTGGGCAAAATCTGTTGGCTGTGCACTCCTCACACGAAGATTCCAGGCAGGGAGACCCTCCTGAGCCTCATCTCCCTGAGTTCCTCTTCCAGAAGCAATCCCTAGTTTGAGACCAGGGTTAGCGAAAATAGAGCAGCAAAGCAGGGTCCAGAAGGAAGGACTGCCACAGACCATGGAGCACCAGGGGGACAGGCTGGTACCTCCTCACGGTTGGGGTACAAATGGGCTCAGCTCAGCAGGTATAGGGGTGCCCTTGGCCCCTCTGGTGGGCTTTGCAGTGCCCCAATCTCAGGAAGAAAAAAGGCTGGCTCAGGTGACATATTTTTGACTGGGAAGGAGCTGACAGCAATGGAAATAAACAAGTAGGGAATGATGTTGGAAAGTTGGAGGGTTTGTCCTTTATATCTCAGCTTTCTCTCCTATCTTCCCTTGCTCTGTAGTGTGTTATCAAAGAAGTTTTTGGCATGATATTCCTGTTCACTGATTAACTCTTGAGCTGTGTCTTTTCTGCTGTTCAGCTCATCTGGTGAATTCTTTTACTGTAAAAAGTATCTTGCCCTTGCAAGGGCAATGGCAAGACCTGAGAAATCCCAGAGATTTCAGCTTGCCACCCAGAAGGAAACCAGGCTATTTGGAATGCTGGAAAGGATTCAGAGTAGGGGAAATCGTCTTGGACATCTGAGACCACCCCCACATTCAGCGGTCCACTGGACACAAACCCAGACCTTGATACTGATCCTGAACCATGCTCTCAACTCAGACCCCTGTGATCCTCGCCACAGTGCTTTCAGATCAGTGCAGCCATGCCCATAGGCACAAACTCTTAAGCCTAGATTCTGTCCTGAGAGGTGTGTCCCCGACGGCCTGGCTCCAAATCCTCAGAGATTGGGGACAGTGAGGAACACCATAGGACTCACCCTGCCACCCTGAAAGGAACCATGCCATTTGGAACTCCAGAAAGGATTCAGAGGAACTGAAATCTGCAGTCCTACCTCTGGACACCCCCATATTCAGCAGGCCCCTGGATGCAAACCTGGAGCTTGACACTCACCCTGAACAAATCCCTCGACTGCTTCCTCCCCCAGAAAGATGGACAGAGTGCTGGCAGATCGGGCCTGCCATGTGGTGGGCCCTAACCATAACCTTTGGTTTGGTTCGGTTCTCAGGATTGTGACCCTAAAGGCCTTGCAGTAGGTGCCCTACAATTTGGGGACACATGGGCAATCCCAGAGGACTCAGCCTGCTGCCCAGAAGGAAACTGTGCCATTTGGAACTCCGGAAAGGATTCAGAGGAGCAGAAATCTGCATGCCTAGCTGAGGACACACCCACACAGAGCTGACTCCTGGACACAAAGCCAGAGCCAGACACTCACCCTCACCTCCACTGTCAACTCAGCCACCCTGACAGCTCTCCATGGGGTCTTCAGGTCAGGCCTGCCATGTCCCTGGTTCCTAACACTAACCCTTGGATGGGTTCTGTAATGATCTCCTCATTTCAGGTTATGTGGTGGTTCTGCAGGACATTGTCCTGGTGTGGGATCAAACACACTGAAGCATCCCGTGTGAAGTGGCAAACGTGGTAAAGAAATGACGGCTGGGGAATCTGAGTGTGGAGACAGCACGTATTTGTGCTGCTATAACAAGCTGACTGCACTTTGAAATCACCACAGAGGAAATGAATCTTCCAAACAACCATGTTAGCACGACGACACGGAAGCAGAGAGAACATCAGACTTTGGGATGGAGGCCAAGCCCTCCCAGATCCAGGTCACCCAACATGGAGAGGACACATGTTAGCAAGAGACTCGTGGGAGAATTAAATCATGGGCCCCTGTATCACAGGTGCAGTAGAAGCAGTGGATTTGGAATTTCAGTTTTTCCACAACGTTCCACCACAAGCTGGTTAGAACTGTGCAAAAGCAGGAAGGGAAGCCCCAGTAAAGTGGACTGGGGATGCCAGAAGGGGAGGCTGGAAGGGAGCGCCTGGTGCTCAGTGCCCATTACAGACCCCACATTGCAATCCCCCACAGGAGAGACTCACCAATTCCAGGCCTCACACGGGAAGCTGGAGGTTCATCTCCTGACTTTTTGTAGGAGCTTTGCAGCTCAGCTGGTGAGAATTCTCCATCACCCTGCCTTTCTCCAAGGGACTTTCCTTCAAGCACCCTTCCCAACTTCTTCCTCCTCCATGAAATAATGTTCCTCTCCTTTGTTTCTCGCACTTGCCTGTGATGGGACCTTAGCTTGCTCAGCCCAGACTGCCATTCTCTGCTCTTCCCAATTAAATCCATGCTGCTGGTCAAATAACTGGCAGATTGAGTTTAAGGCCAATCGAACAAATAAATTCAAGATCTTGCAAGGAACAAAATCAATATGCACAAATTAGTGGCACTCCTAGGTGCTCGGAAGGAACCATCAAAAAGAGACTGCGGAGAACGATCTCATTTACACCTGCATCCAAGACAGCAAGATACCCGGGAGGCCCCTGAACCAAGAAGGTGACAGACCTGTCATCTGACAGCCCTGCAACAATGACGACAGACAGGGAGGGGTACACACGGAGATGGGGAGGCACTGTGCTCAGGGTAGAACCCACACTGGGAAAATACCTACTCTCCCCAAAACCGTCTACAGAGTCCTCACTCTGGCTCCCGAATTTCTGGACTTGGCGCAAGCCTGGAGTGGGTGTGGACACGGGAAGGACCCCGCAGGGCTGAGGTGGGGAGAGCACAAGCACCGAAGAAGGCTGATGCTCCCTGACTGCAGACCATCTGAGGAGCCCCAGGAACCGAATCCGCGAGCACACAAACACAGACGAGGACCCAGGAGCACCCGAGCCCAGAAAGGGGGGACCCCACAGCCCCGCGCACAGCACAGCAGGAGGCCACGTCTCCTCACACAAAACGACTGAAGCCCCAGTGTCTACACAGGGCGCCCTTCCTCTGTGGGGTCCTGAGACCACGAACCCCTTGACAGTCCACTCAGGTGGCTTCTCCTCAGCTCCTCCAGCATCTGGTCCTTAGGAGGTTGGACTGCTGCCAGTGTGGGCGCGTCCTCCACAACGGGTCCGGTCAGTGTGGATGCAGAGCCACACCCTCCTCAGCTTGTCCTGTCAGGGTGGGAGGCGCCCCACATTCTCCAGAAGTCTCCACAGTGGGTCCTGAAGAGGCGGGGCTCTGGTCCCAGCTGTGGCTGTGCAGCCTTGGCTCAGGGCGGAGCTGGGGTCTGGCGCCCTCTGCAGGCGGTGCAAGGCAGTGCAGGACTGTGGGAGCTCACCCTTCAGTGGAAGGTCCTGCTCCCTCCTGGGGTCCAGCTGATGCCATTTCATTCCGGAAATTCAAGCTGCATGGAGCCCAATACCCCCCAACTTCCCCCCAAATAGCTAAGGAACAATGAATTGGAAACAATGTGGAATTACAACAGTCCTTGACCCAAACAGTGTCACTGAACATGGCCCTGATGCAGACCCACACTCTGACCTCAACTTGGTCTCAAGCCTGGACCCTACCCTAATCCAAGACCCTAACCCTAGCCCCCAACCCAAACAATGTTCACAAGAATCAAAAGGTAGAAACTGCAAATATCCATCAATGGCAAGTGCCTAAGCAAAGTGTGGTGAAGCATTTGAATTTGGGTACAGGTTCAGGTTTTAGTCAGAGTTCTAGATCAGGCTTTGGGTTTAGTGTTAGGGTGAGGGTTTAAAGTGAAGGACAAGGGAACAGAGTTATAGTTTAGGGCTTTAAGTTTATGATTTAGGCTTTA
This sequence comes from Mustela nivalis, assembly GCF_964662115.1. Lineage (NCBI taxonomy): Eukaryota > Metazoa > Chordata > Mammalia > Carnivora > Mustelidae > Mustela > Mustela nivalis. Next base: position 1,145,964 of record NW_028136427.1, on the reverse strand, counting down.
AGACTCAGGGCTTATTGGATAAAGTTCAAGGTCAAATTTGGGGTTTGACTTCATGCTGAGATTTGGGTTCAGGTTTCATGACTTGGAGGTCTGGTTTAGGGTTTGGGTTCATGGTTCAGGGCTTGGATCCAGGGCTCAGGTACAGGCTTTGGGTTCCATTCCAGGTTTGGGATTCAGGGTTCTAGTTTGGGCTTTAAGGTCAGCTTAGGTTTCAGCGTTGGTAGGGTTTAAGGTTAGGTTTAGGGATGACACATTTTCTTCAGTTGTCATCATGGACAAAATAATTCTATCTGAAGTTTCTAAGTCAGAAATGTATTTCATCTGGGGGCGCCTGGGTGGCTCTGTGTGTTAAGCCTCTGCCTTGGGCTCAGGTCATGATCTCAGGGTCCTGGGATCAAGCCCTTCATCAGACTCTCAGCTTGACCAGGAGCCTGCTTCCCCATCTTTCTCTCTGCCTGCCTCTCTGCCTACTTGTGATCTCTGTCTGTCAAATAAATAGAATTAGTAAAAGCTATTATATGATCTTTTACAAACCATTTCCTATCTTTGCCTTCTCATGTGCCAAGACAGACAGGGATTATTTAAAACCCTGAAGAGAGTGCTCTTGCTTTTAAATTGCCTGTAACCTTCGTGTAATAGATTTATGATTGATGATAGATTTAGTTAAAATATAACTATTTAAAATATTTACTCTCAGTAAACGATTTCAACCTATGCTCATTTAAGTAACTTGGTGCATAATCCCTTTTCTATTAAACCATAGTGCAAGGACCAATGCAGCCTTTCCAGGAGAACCCCAAGCTATTTTTCTTGAATGGCTGTATGCTTATATATGGCGTCCTGTTTTCACTCCCTTTGTGGAGCACCTACCCTGGAGGTCATGTAATAACCAATGACCAAAAAAAACAAACCAAAAACCCAAACATCCAGGTCGAAGTGCCATCCCTGCCTGGAGTGGAGGAGACTGCTCAGACAGATCCCAGGCAGGCATCTCAGCCCAGGCCTGTGCTGGGGAAGCTGTTTCCTGGCTTTGGGCGCAATCTGGAAGCCAGCAAACTGACCCAAGAGTGCAGCCAGGGTTTAAGACTGATGATCTATTCGCAGCCAGGCTGCACGTGGACACCCGCTCAGGGAGCCCGGCTAGGAGGCTGCCCAGCGCTGGCGCTGGCAATGCATTAGCATGCCAGGACTTAGCCCCGCACCCCAGCCATGGCTCAGGTTTCAGATGTGAGGGGGCGGGGCCAGCGCAGAGAAGGGTCTTTGCTAATTTCCAAAGCTGGAAGTGAGCTCTCAGAGGACTCAGGAGGGAAGGGGGGGGCGGGTCGGGGGCGGCCTTGAGCAGGGGTTTTGCTAATTGCCCAGCCGGGAAGGAGGGGCGCACAGCGCCAGGGTGCTGTGCTGCAGCCCATTCGGGACTGCAGGACACACCATACTCGCTGCCCCTGTGCTCCCACGCTGCAGCCTAGCCTCTGACGCCGCGGTGTCCCATTCCCGTTCAGGCCTTCAGGCCCCCTGCTGCCCCTCCCCGCCCCATGGCTTCTCTGGAGGACCCTCTGCTCACAGGTAAAGTGACACCGCGACGCGCCCTCACCTGAAGCAGAAAACGCAGGACAGGAGCAGGGTGTGGGGTGGTCTGGGCCCAGCCTCCCGCCCACGCCAGGGCACCAGGACCACCCCGGACACCGCGCCACACCCTGTCCGCAGGGGGTCGGGCCAGGACAGCGCCACAGGAGGTACCCCCTCCTCCCCCCCGCCAGCTGGCAGGCTAGCCCCCATAGTTCCGCACTCCCACGCGCCTGTCAGAGCCTCCTGCCATTCCCAGGGCACCCAGAACCCAGAGAGTGAGGCCTTGGGTGCTTTCTAGTGACAGATTCAAGGCAATTTTTCGACTTTGGGACTCAGAGTTAACATAGTTTTCATTTGTGATTATTATTTTTGTGTGGGGGCCGTAGCTTTTCTTTTGACCTATGGTTGTTTTCACTCCCGGTTCTGAAGAAGCCCCTAAATCCTAACCCTGTTGAGGACTCAGAAAGCTCTCAGAGCAGCAGTGCTGGGGGACAGTGTGGACACATGGTTTGGTTTCTCCTCTGGCCTGCTTCTGTGGCAGCCCCGCTCTGTCCTCCTCAGACTTCAGAGCAATATCTGAACAAGTGGAGAAGCGACCAGGGGGTCAGGAAGGTGGCCACCGAAGAGTGACTTCTCTGGAGGGTGGCTGAGCTAGCAAGTGAGCATGTTAATCCAGCTCTGCCTGCATTCAGTATGGAGCTGAACAGGGGCCAGGGAAGGGGAGGAGGAGCAGAGAGCAGGGACAAAGGGACCAAAGAGGAGATTCAGATGAAGGGAAGTAATGGGGAGGAAAGAGAAGAAACTCTAGAAGACAGGCATGTAGAAAGGAAAAGGGATGAAGTGGGCATTGGGAAAGGGCACCACCAGGGAAGGAGAGAGGGGAAGGAAAGAGGGAGGAAGAGAGGAAAGGGGAAAGGGAGAAGGGAGGAGTCAGCATGCCAGGGCTCCCCCTGCATCTGAAGAAGAGGTGGCTGGTCCAGCTTGTCAAACAGGGTGCTCACTCTTTGGCCCCAGTTTCTGCTCCCAGTGCTACTGGGCTTTTCAAGGAAGGCAGGCTGTCCCTTGGGACCTACTGGAGCCCACAGGAGGGTGGGAGAGGTAAGATGCCACCAGGTCCTGTCCTGAGCTGCTCCCAGCCACCAGCCTCACCACATGGTGCAAGAGGGACCCCAGAACAAAGGAAGGATACAGGCCAGCATGTCTGCTGGTGGCCCTGGGCACTTAGCTCATCGCAGTGAACCACACGGCCTCCTCAACCCACGCTTTCAAAGCCTCCTTCTTCGCTTCTGGCTTTCATGTCTGTAGGAACATGAGCCAGATCTAACTCATCTCCGACAGACAATTCTGACTCACCCCGTGTCAGATTTTTAAGAGTGGCTGTGATAGAGTAAGATAGCAATGCTCCAACAAACGGACTGTTTCCTCCCACTTGACCTCAACAGTCTTATACATTTTCTTAGCGAAAACATCTTGTCTCCTTCCATTAAGCTCATAACGTGGTCTAGTAGTATACATGCGCCTTCGGTAGATGCGAAGCGATACAGAGGTCCTTTTTTTTTTTTTTAATTTTACAAGGCAAAGTCAGTGAACACATCCAACTTGACCAATACGTCTCTAAAATGTCAATCCAGGCAAAGCTTTTTCTGCCTACAGTTTGGAGCCTACATAGTGACATTTTTAAAATGCTTTCAGTCCCTCAGTGAGGCTCTTAGAAGCTAGCCAGGGCTTACTACGTGCCAGGAACTGTGTCAGGTGTTGGAGCTAAAGGGAAAGAGAGCTTGGAGGCTGGCTGGGGAGGGACATCCATGACACAACCACAGCTAGAAACGGAGGCCAGTGCTAGAAAAGAGAGAGCAGGCTGCATGGAGAGTGTGTACCATGGGGCTTGTGAGCTCACGAATAAGTGGGAGTAACTGGAGTGGGGAGATGGGGGAGAGAAGAGGGTCTTCCCATCAATGGGAATCACCTGTGCTTGGAGGCAGGTGCCATGAGAGGTCTCCACAGGAAGAAGGAGGCAGTGTGGTTGAAGGGCAGAGAGATGGGGCAGAACAGGCATCAGTCAGTTGGAGGGGTATGAATAGACTGATGGGAGGATTATGGGTGCCTTTGGAGGACTGAGAATTTGTTAGAAGATCAGTGCAGATTTCTATGGAGACAAATGCCAGGAACTGATAGGTCTTTGAAAGGTCACTCTGGCTGCCTTTTGGCAAAGGGGTTGGTAAAAGGCACTTGCAGGTGTGAACACACCAGGTGGGAGGTGAGTGCAGGAAATCGGGTGAGGGAGCATGGGAACTTGGTCCGGGGGTATATAAGGGAGAATAGCCTTTAAGGAGTTCCACAAATTGGCACCAGCTGTGGCTTCATTACAGAGCTGGAAGGGGGAGGTGGGTGTGTCCTGGAGGTTACAGAAATTACATGAGAAAGGGAAGTCTTTTTAGATCTCTTTTTCAACTACAGGAACTCTCACCTTATTGATAGAATTCCAGAGTGGGAACCAATGATATGAGGACATCTTTGAAATGTCTGAATATGTTCTTCGACATCTTTGAAAGTGACGAGGAGACCTTGGCCTTAGGAGGCCTTGGCCCTCTTTGTAGCCAGAAAGATTTCACGTACAGATTTGAGTTCTCCATTTTAAAGTCAAGGAGTCAGTCCTTCCAAAGGACACCTCCTATCATTTTACCCTCTCATCATACCTCACGTGCTGGCATCTCCAAGACCCTCTGTTCCAGGTTGAGAGTATCCACTTTGGCCAGGCTGGTCTTGCCAAGAACACCACCACAGGAAATCTAGAGCCTATAATGCTATTAATAACATCATCTAGGACTGTGTTTGCTGCCCTCATAGCCTCTTCCCACCATGACTCACTGAAGCTTTTAACACATTGTATCCATTAAGCTATAGTTCCCAAAGGTCATCTTCTCTAGTGCCATTAATTTTTAGGGGACCAGGCAAACCTTAAACTTGTCCCCCCTAATTGGACCCCTGTTCCCCCACAATCTATTTGAAAGCCTTTCACCATGATTCTTGAATGAGATCTGAGACCACTGCTGGTACCTAACACTTCTTGGCACCTTGTCTGTTAGGTTCTTGGAAGAGGAGATGGCTATGGAGGTGAGTGGGGATGGGAGTGGGAGGATTTCTCCCTTCACTTTGCTTTTTGTGTTTTCAAATAATGGGTTTTGAGGGGGCGGGAAAGTTTAACCAGACCATTTATTTTCCATCTCCCATCGATAAAAAGTTTACCACTCCCCACTGGAAGAATTTATATCTTTCCTTTGAATCTACAGGAAAATCTCCCAAACCCAGACCACCACCATGTGGATTCAGCCATCTTCTGATTCACCTCCAGATTGTCTCCTCCTAACTGCTCAAGCCACAGGTTAAGGGCGAAATGTTCAATGCCCAAGCAATTAAGTGGGGAACACGTTTATCTAAGCAATTGCATGCAGCTCTCTATCTGCATACAGGGGGTCTCTCCCAAGCCTTTCCAACCTCAGCAAAAGAAGACAAAGCCCCAGCAGTCTGGGGTATATATCATTCATTCATTCCTGTGTTCAACACTCATGGCGGATCCCCACCAAGACAGTGGGAGAGCAAGGACTGGAGAAATCCTGGAAGCTGAAGTCTGAGGAGGATTTCAAATTCAAGTCAGAGATGAAAGAAACATCTGGACTTGGTCCTCAGGTACATGCAGTATTCTGAACTGAGGCTAGAACCAGAGACCATTCTAATGAAAGGCCTCTACAGGTGGGCTCTCACAGGTGGGCCCCAACTCAGTTTCGTGTATATTCATTCATGAAATAGCTCTTTGGGTCAACATGCAGAAGAAAACCATTTCAGAAAACTGACAATGAGGAGAGGAAAGGGAAGCCAAAAGGCTTGTGAATGGGGAGAGAGGAGGAGCCAGGGCAGAAAACCAAGAATCCCTCCCTGCCCTCCTTGCTGCCAGGGAGGTCTGAGGGACTAGTTTCCACCTGGGATCCCAAGTCCAGAACAAAAGCAGCGGGGCCACGGCGGGGGAGGGAAGGGGGTCCTCAGCACGGGCGCATGGGGCTGCGGAAAGATGGGGGCTAGCGTGCCTGCTGGCGGGGGGCACCTCGCAAGGCGCTGTCCCCAGCCCGACCCCATGAGGACCCGGGTTTGGCGCAGCGTCCGGGGTGGTCCCGGTGCCCTGGGGTTCCGGGAGGCTGGGCCTCCACAACCTCCCTCTCCGCCCCCAGGTCGGGTCCGCGCTTTCTGCTCCAGGTGAGGGCGCGGCGCGGTGTCACTTTACCCCTGTGCAGAGGGTGGTCCGGAGAAGCCTTGGGGCAGGGAGGGGCAGCAGGCAGCAGGAGCGGGACAGCGGAGCCTCACATGGGAGCGTATGGGCGGCGAGTCCGGTGGGTCCTGCAGTCCCGACTGGGCCGCAGCACAGCACCGCGGCGCTGCCCGCCCCTCCTCCGCCAGCCCCTCCACCTCCTCCCAGACTCTCAGCCACATCCTCTGTGAGCTCACTTCCAGCTTAGGCAATTAGCAAAGCGCCTTCTCCCCGCCGCCCTCCACCCGCCCCCGCCCCCCTCCCTCCTGAGTCCTCCGCGAGCTCCCTTTTCGCTTTGGCAATTAGCAAAGCCCCTTCTCCGCGCCGCCCCGCCCCCCTCCCTCCTGAGGCCCCGCCCTGGCTGGGGCGCGGGGGGAAGCCCTGGGGGCTGCAAGCTTTGCCAGCGCTGGCGCTGGGCAGCCTCCTAGCCTGGCTTCTTGAGCGGGTGTCCACCCGCGGCCTGGCTGCAAAAGGATCATCAGTCCTGTTAACCCTGGCTGCACTCTCCCGTCAGTTTGCTGGCTTCCTGATTGCGCCCAAAGCCATGAACCAGCTTCCCCAGCACAGGCCTGGGCTGAGATGCCTGCCCAGGATCTGTTTGAGCAGTCTACTCATCTCCAGGCAGGGATGGCACTTCCACATGGATGTTTGGGTTTTTTTATTGTTTTTTGGTCATTGGTTATTATTACATGACCTCCAGCTAGGTGCTCCACAAAGGGAGTGAAAACAGGATGCATGATATACCCCTCACCTCCCATGCTGTCTTTCTCTTAAATAATAAGCACTGCTGAACTATCTTAGATTCTGTACCTTCTCTCCAGCCATGAACCTATCACTGTCTTTAACTCTTGAAAACTTCATTAGACAAATTAATGTGGTGAAGGAAGCAATATGAGAAAGCCTATTAATCTGATGAGCATGGAACTGAACAAACCCTATAGATACTTTCCCTTTGATTTCTAGCCTATCAATACCTACAGTGAGTCACATACACTCAAGATTATTGTTTTTATTGTATACTTCATATATTCATTGATTTTGGACTCGTTATCATTTCGTTGAAGTGTTAAACTATGGTAATAAACAAACTTTTAATTAACTTTTCCTCCTATGATACAAATATAACTTGCACTTGAGCTTTAGCTAATTTTATGTTCTAAAATTGCCAAAACAAAATGATCAAGGTTTCTAGATTATTTACTGTCTTTTCTACTATATAATATTGTTCTATCTCTTCTGTATAAAGAAAATGAATGCTTGGGGCTCTTGGGTGGCTCAGTGTGTTAAAGCCTCTGCCTTCTGCTCAGGTCATGATCCCAGAGTCCTGGGATAGAGCCCCACATCAGGCTCTCTGCTCAGCAGGGACCCTGCTTCCCTTCCTTTCTCTCTGCCTGCCTCTCTGTCTACTTGTGATCTCTGTCTGTCAAATAAATAAATAAAATCTTTAAAAAAAGAAAATGAATGCTTGATAACTAAATGAATGCTTTACTGAACAAATTAAATATGGCAATGGCATTTTATTTTATCATGCTTCACATATTAAACTATAATATTATATCACTAGTCTACAAATAATCTACTCGCATAGTCATTTGGAAGCTTTTAGCAAAAGAATTCTTCCTCCTGATTGTAGTATAAAAGCCACAGAAATATACAGAAGACTCCTAGGATAGAAAGTGAAATCCAGTTATCCGTGATGCCTTGAGGAGGACCTGACCTATGTATGTCCTGGGATGCACTAGTAACTGTTACATGTGATAGGATTATATTTAATATATACAGTTTCATTTACTTCACAAAGGACATATAAATTTGAGAATAAAATATTTGATGAATCTATAAAGTCTATATCTATTTGTAACTAATGTGGTAGAATTAAGATGTTAATTTGAAAAAAAATTCATTGAACACATTCAATTGTTTTTATATATATAAACAGCATTATTTATTTATGTAAATAAATGCATTGTCAGTAAAATCCATTTACTTATCAATCATAAGGGTAATTTTAAGTACTAAGAATAAGAAATATGTGAAAAGATAAGTGTTCAAGAGTGCAGTTTTTGGTAATTAATACAATATGATAGGCTCATGAAAAAGATATATTACTTGAACTTAAAAGCTTCTATAATTAAGCGATGACCACTTGAAATTTGTAATTAGTCTTGCTGCAGTTTTTCCTTGCACTTATTGCCCTTCCCCAGAAGTTCATTAAGAATTTCTGTGAATGTCCTTATGTTTAATCTCATTCATAGATTCCACTGCTGCTCACAAAACAAAGCCAAAAAGAGAGGTAACTCTATGTGGCACTCCATCCACAAGCAATACATTCATAAATAATTAAAAAGCTCTCTACTTCATTTGTTACCCATTCAGCTGATAATTTAAATGAGTAACTGAGGCCATTTTATCAGCACTTTTAATAGAATGCGACTCAGAAACTTCACAGTGTTATTTAAGAAGAAATGCTCACGTGTTAAGGTTTTTATTTTTTTAAATCAACAAAATAATTTTCAAATATTAAAAGCAAATGTCTCCTTTTCCTCCAAGTTTCCTTGCTATGTCAAAGTTACAAATAAATACATTAAAATCGTATTTTGAGTAGTAGATAAAAACAAAAGTTTTGAAACTGTGGGTTGAGTGTCTGGGTTAACTTGTATAAATATCTGAACTCAATGTATTTAGACTTTATTAGATTTTTTTTTTAGACTATTTAAAAATACATGCTGAGATAATGACAACATTATTTTATTCATTTTAATAAATAAATTATTTTATTTAATTATGTTTAGATATTTATTTATTAAATTAATGATTTAATATTTAATAATCTAAATTTGAAATATTTTAAATTCTAAAAATATTTATTTAATTAAATTGATATATTTAATATAAATATTTAATAAATTATTTAACCATTATTATAATTATGCAATACATTATGTATTGTGTAATAATTGCATTTTAATAAATAAATAAATGTATTATTTACATTATTTTATTATATTTTATTTAGTTGACAAAGAGAGGGAGAACGCAAACAAAGGGAGCTGCAGGCAAAAGGAGAGGGAGAAGTAGGCTCCCAGCTGAGCAGAAAGTTCAACCTGGGGTTCCATCCCACGACCCTGGGATCACCACCTGAGTCGAAGGCAGATGCTTAAGTGACTGAGCCATCCAGATGCCCAAGGCTTTGTATTCTTCGCTTCTAAATATTGATGCTCCTTCATCTCTGGAGTTAGTAAATTGATGTTGAGAATTCATATCAAAGAATTGATAGTAGCTGTTAAACAGAAACATGTAATTTAGGGGAAAAAAAAGAACAGAAGGAAGAGAAAGGCCAAAAGTCAAAAGCACATTAATATAAAATTTAATTAGATAAAAAAGCTGATATTCCTGAAGGGGGCTAATAAAAGAGCTGCAAAGAGCTGATAGGATTAGGAAAATTGTCCACTCCTGGTCATTTCATAATTTTAAACTATTCCTTATTAATAAATATACTTAGTTCCAGAAACACAAGCACATAGGAACATTTCCACCAAGTTTCCTCTAACAGCATTTACAAATTAGACGTTCAAACAATGCAGTTCATTACATGTTGCATCTGTATCTTAAAGTTTAAACACTTTCTGTGACACATTTTCTAACAATTAAAATTAAAATATATATATATATATACCTTATCCCTAAATGGAAAAAAAAATATATATATATATACATAGAAACCTTATTCCTAAATGAAACCTTTCTTTGTTTATTAGCTTAAATAGGTAAATTAGCAACAACAACAACAACAAACAGCTAATATTATAAAGGTAGGAACAATTTACCTTTTCATTTATTGCTATTTTCTAAAAATTCCTATTTTATTTTTTTCTCAAGTCTGTCATAATAATTTTCTAAATCTCCTGCCTTATTCAATTTTTTTCTTTTAGTGGAAATCTCTATTTCATATTTATTTTCTCTTCCTCCACTCTTTGCTCTAATAATTCAATGTATTATTAGATTTTCTGTTTTTCTCTTTATCCAGATATATCTTTTCTTTCTTTCTTTCTTTTTTAAATAATTTGATTTGCTGGCATTTTACATCAGTACATGCTTTCTTATGGATGTTAGAAATGTCTGTGGAACTACTAGAAGAATAAACTTTTTTACCTTTAAGAAGTTTACAGTCTAGAGTGCCTGGGTGGCTCAGTTGGTTAAGTGTCTTCCTTCAGCTTAGGTCATGATGCCAGGGTACTAGGATCCAGTCCTGCATCAGCTGCCTGCTCAGCAAGGAGTCTGGTTCTTCCTCTCCCTCTGCCCCTCCCTCTCTCTCTCTAATAAATAAATAAAATCTTTTAAAAAAAGACTTACTGAAATCTGAGACTGAATTACTAAATTCAGTCTTAATAGAAGACAGCTAAACAAAGCAATGATCACAACTGGAAAATTTAGCGAGATCATGATTTAACATTTTTGGTTGACACAGGACCTCTTTCAGTAACAACTTTCCCTAAATATCAATTTCTTTGTAAGGCAAAAAATTTTGACAAGAAATCCAGATCCTTCTGATCGTTTTCATATCAATTTAATGTGACATCCTCAGAGTATATAATCAAATATGTAATTATTCTATCTGTTGCCTTGTATATTGCCTGTATCTTTTTCAGACTCAAAGTTCCATTGAGGTAGAGTTTTTTTTTTTTTAAAGCAGAGATTTTTAAAGTGTTTGGTATATACAATATGCTTAATAAGTTTTTAAAAAACCTATGTATTACAGAAGCCTTAAACAGGCTTTAAAAAAAGAAGGTGATATTAGTGGTCATATCAAACAATTTTCAGGTTTCAGTCATGTAAATAACTACATTTCTCAGAGACAGAGAAACATACAAATGATCTGGGTCCAGTAGGATAATGCTAGCATGTGTTGTAAATTCTTTTATATGACCTTATTCTTGCAAGAATTGGTTATGTGGCAGAAAAAAAGGTATCACTATCTTATACTTTATTATTTAAAGAGATTTATGGAAGTGTTAATTTCTTACACTACCCCTTTGTTTCAGTGGACCCAATTTCCGTGGTAATGGTGAGAGGAAAGTAGGCAATTTAGGCAGCAGCCAAAATCACCTACAAGGCACTATAAAATAAGGCTTGTTCTAGATCATGGGTCTGTCCAAAGGGGAATGTTAAGGGGTAGAATGGATGATGGATGCATTGTGGACTTATAACTTTAAGATTAATACTGTTATGCCCCAATAATGGGTCTATGATTAAAGGAGCGAGACTGATGTAAAGCAAAGGTCAAGCAAAGCTTTATTTCATGCGAAGCATCAAGAATCTAACCGAACGTTTGGGGCCACACCTCTTATGAGAGAAGGCAACCCTTTCCTGTTCCACAGTCTAGCTTTTAAGGGCAAAGGCCATGCAGTCAGGCCTGGCCACGCACAGGTGACCAATGAGATTTTAACACACACAGGAAACTCCACAGTGAGGCTAGGTGACCAATTGAGGTTCAATTTACCCTAGTATAGACATTTGACCCAGCCTATTACACCTTGATTAGGATTAGTGCCAAAAAGGTTCCCAAAGAGCAGAGGAGTGGGGCATACTCATTAGTATCTAGGGAGACAATATGCAAACACCGCCCCCCCCCCTCTGCTCATTGATGTCTCCACCTGGCCTGACCCACCCTTGTATATGGGCTTTGTTACCTGGAGCTGATTTCCAGGACTTGTTTTTAAGTGAATCCCCTGGGGGAAGGGGAGCAAGGACAGTTTAAGGGTTAACCTCAATGAAAGCCTCTTGCTAAAATATAAAAATATAAAATAGGTCTTTACATTACAACAACTCAGTAGGGAAAGTCCCAGTGTGGTGATAAAAGAAGTGAGGTAACTTGCATTGCACATTTTTTTTAAAAAAGTGTAAGTTGTATTATTCCGTGCCATGACATCATACTTTATCTTCATCTCTGTCTACTAGTTTAAAACTAGTTAAACAAATTCAACAATTTTTTTAAAAATATTTTATTTATTTATTTAAGAGCAAAAGCCAGAGAGAAAGAGAGAGAGAGCATGAGCAATATGGGGCTCGATCCCAGGACTCTTGAGATCCTGATCTGAACCAAAGGCAGACACTTAACTGACTAAGCAAATGAGACTCCCACAAACTCAACAATTTTATAAAATTTTTATTTGTTGGGGTGCCTGGCTGGAACAGTCAGTAAAATATATAAATCTTGATCTTGGAGTTGTACGTTTGAAATCCACCTTGGGTGTAGAGGTTTTATTTAAAAATAAAATCTTTAAAAAAATTTTTTTCATTTTTTTATTTAAGCCATTGTATGGCAGTGTTGATCACTATATTGTACACCTGAAACTAATATTAACCTTATTTTAACTAACTGAAATTTAATAAAAACTTTAAAAATAAAATAAAAATAATAATCATAAAAATAAAAAAGAGGAAAAATTATTTGGCAGGAAATTTTCTTAATTGCATTATTATTTATTATTATCATAGTCTGTGTGTGTCGGTGGGAAGTGGCTGGTATTACAGTGAGTTCCATATCTGTGTTACACTGAGTTCCATGTCTGTAGTCAGTCTTTTTTTTCTTTTAGTTTATTTTCAGGGATCCAAAATTCATTGTTTATGCACCACACCCAGTGCTTCATGTAATAAATTCCCTCCTTAATACCCACCACTGGGCTCACCCAACCACCTGCCACCCTCCTCTTCAAAACCCTCAGTTTGTTTCTCAGAGTCCACAGTCTCTCATGGTTTGTCTCTCCCTCCGATTTCCCCCAGCACACTTCTCTCCATCTCCCAGTGTCCTCCACGTTATTCCTTATGTATTGATTCTTATAAGAACTTTTATTTCTTTCCCTATTCTGCTTTGCATATGCTTACCTTAGATGTTAAAATGTTATAAACCTCTCCTGCCTGGTCCATTTTCTCTCTCTTCTCTCATGATTTCTCATGCTCTCCCTGCCAACCCCACATGCCTTACAATATCTGGATATGACTAATTTCTTCCTGAGCTACTTTATTCTACTCTGCCATATGGTTGCCCTTCCCTCTTCTGTACCATAACTTCTATCCCCTGCATTTGTGCTTTAACAATACCTAATTCTTTTCACTGCATCTGTATCTTTGAGGTCAATACTCAGTAGTGCAATCGCTGGGTCATAGGCTAGCTCTATTTTACTGGAAAGAAGGGCCATATGCACCCCAGTGTTCATAGCAGCAATGTCCACTATAGCCATTCTGTTGAAAGAGCCAAGATCCCCTTCAACAGACAAACGGATAAAGAAGATGTGATCTATGGATACAATGGAATATCACTCAGCCATCAGAAAGGATGAATACCCAACTTTTGCATCAACATGGATGGGAATGTAGGAGATTTTGTTAAGTGAAATAAGTCAAGCAGTGAAAGTCAATCATCATATGGTTTCACTTATTTGTGGAACCTAAGGAATAGCATGGAGGACATTAGGAGAAGGAAAGGAAAAATGAAGTGGGGGGATTGGAAGGGGAAATGAAACATGAAAAACTATGGACTCCAAGAAACAAACTGAGGGTTTTAAAGATGAGAAGGATGTGGGGATGGGTGAGACTGGTGATGGGTATTAAGGAGTGCACATATTGCATGGGGCACTGGGTGTTTTACACAAACAATGAATCATGGAACACTACTTCAAAAACTAATGATGTATTGTATGGTAACTAACATAACATAATTAAAAAGAAAAGGAGGGGGACAATACCTAACACTCAATCTTTGCTAGTTTCTTGTTTACCTCCTTTTAAGAGTAAGCTCATTAGTGTTTTTTGTTTGTTTGTTTGTTTTTGTCTCAACTAAAAGAAGAAAAATAATACACATTATTTTGAAAACTTTTTGAACAGTGTACAAACGTTAGTCAAGTCCACAATGTCTCATCTCTTCTTCCTCCTAACATGGCTAAGATGAAAAACCCTTTATCTGGGAAAAGATCATTCTCCTGCCACCTTGTGTAAGATTTTGGCTTTAGCTTAGATTATCCTTTCTTTCCTTTTCTGAAAATAAGTTGAAAATATTAATAGCCTCAGTTTCTTCTTCCAAAATATGACTGCTTCTTTACCAAGTGCAAAAGCAACCCATTTTGACCATAGTAAACAGCTTGGACCTACTTTTTTTGGCTCACTGTTTTAGTGAGACAAGTGGAGTGAAGATGACACACCATTTCCAAATGTATTAATAATTGGTAGACCATACTTCTAAATTGAAGATTTGTTGCCATTAAACTACGACCAGACTCACTATAATTACAGAGGTAAATTCTTTATATTTACTATATTTGAAATTACCATATAATACCAAAATAAAATTATGATTATGTGAAGAGTCTGTAATATTAAGAAGATGACTTTGAAATGATTGCTTATCTAAATGAAATTTCCCATTTTATAATCTTGTATAAGCTTCCGTTGTCATTTCCTATTTAAAATCTATTAGAAGGCACTCTTATTTTCCCTTAAGTGGGAAGTCAAATGTGGAACAAATTCATCCCAAAGGAACTGATTCTATATTCCACTGAAGACCAGGTGGCTTCCAAGTGGCATTTTGCCTCTTGCATATTGTTCATCTCCTACAACAAATGGGGGTATGCTCTTTAGTAAACTAATTCAACTCAATTAGAGGCATTGTCTTCAAGGGATAACATCATAGAGACTAGAATCAGAATCATACTTTTGGGAAAATTGGGCCCAGGATTTTTGTTTTGTTTTGTTTTAAGATTTTATTTATTTATTTGACAGGCAGAGACCACAAGTAGGCAAAGAGGCAGGGGGGGAGGGGAAGCAGGCTCCCTGCTGAACACTGAGGCTGATGCAGAGCTTGATCCCAGGATCCTGAGATCATGGCCTGAGCCGAAGGCAGAGGCTTAACCCACTGAGCTACCCAGGGGCCCCTGGGCCCAGGTTTTGATGGCTTCTTTCCTCAATCTTATAAAACCTATTTGAACTCTACTGGATGCCAGAACTGCTTAAAAATATTTGGTCCCTTGTAATTTTAACCTTCCAGTATTCAATGCACCTGATCCATGTAATATCCTATAGTATTTTTGTCAAATGAAGACTCTCAAAGTGTGTTTCTTGGGAGACACTTTTCAATTGGTTGCTTACATTTCTGCATTTATTATTTGTTCTAGGCCATCCTTTGAAGATGGTTGTATTGAATAGACTTGGAAGACAGAAATAGTATCTTTTTTTTAACTTAACCTGTTGTGTTTGCAAATATTATCTGCCTCTGTTTTGATTCTTCTTGTGGGAACTGAGGCTCAGAACTGATATATAACTCCCACCCCTACACACACACACACACACACACACACAAATACACACACACACACAAATACTGTTAATATTCTGGCTACCTCTATTGCTGTGAATATTAAACTATATTATTTCTGAACCATGAGTCTGCGTCTTCTATCAACACCCAAGAAACTACGGCAGACTCATACACCAGCTTTCAAATAAGGGAAAATAATCTCAGATGCTTTATATTTTTTGATAGTGTTACCTACTTCTGAACATATGACTGAACACATATAAAGCTGGAGCCCTTTCCATTTAGAGCTTCTTCTGTGGAAGAACTATGCATTCACTAGTAAACAAAAGTAGATTCATCTTTTTTTTTTTTTCCTCCTGACACCATTTCCTCTCTCACACTGTTGCTCAAATTGGATGGAGTCTAAGGTCCTTTGAGGAAATTTTTGTTTAATGACTCAAAATAAAATAGGAAGAGTCTAAAGTGCTAAAAATACTTCTAGATAAAAGGTATAAGATAATGCCAGAAAGGATAATAATTTTATCTAACAACTGCCTGTTCACCCCTTATTTGTTCATTAACTAATCTCCAAATTCCTGACTAAATCCCTTTTGTAAGCCAGAATGTGAGCTAAAAACTGGGATTTTAAAAAATGTTCATTTGAAATCCAGTTAGTTAACATATATGGTTGTATTAGTTTCATGTGTACAATATAACATATAGCACTCAGTGCTCATCATGACAAGTGCTCTAATTAACCCCCATCACTTATTTAATCCATCACTCCTTTCAGATCCCCTCAAGTAACCATCAGTTTGTTCTCTGTAATGAAATGTCTGTTTCTTGCTTTGTTTCTCTTTCTATGTCTTATTATTTCCCCTTTGCTTGTTTGTTTTGTTTCTTTTATTCCATATATGAGTAAAGGTATTTGTCTTTCTCTGACTGACTTATTTCACTTTTAGCATTATACTGTCTAGTTCCAACCATGTTATTGCAAATGGCAAGATTTCAGTCTTTTTTATGGCAGAATAATATTCCATTGTATATACATACCACTTATTCTTTATTTATTCATCAATTGATGGATACTTGGGCGCTTTCCATATCTTAGCTTTATAAATAATGCTGCTATAAACATAGGGGTGCTAGAATCCCTTTGAATAATTTTCTTATATTCATTGGGTAAATACACACCAACAGGATTGTTGGATCACAAAGGACTTCTATTTTTAAATTTTATGGAAATTCCATACTGTTTTCAAATATGGCTGTATCAGTTTGCATCACCACCAACAGTTCACAATTGTTACTTTTTTTTTTAAGATTTTATTCATTTGACAGAGAGAGATCACAAGTAGAGAGAGAGAGAGGAGGGAGCAGGCTCCATGCCTGGCAGAGAGCCCGATGTGGGACTTGATCCCAGGACCCTGAGATCATGACCTGAGCTGAAGGCAGAGGCTTAACCCACTGAGCCACCCAGGCAGCCCCCACAAGTGTTACTTTTTCACATCCTCTCCAACACCTTTTGTTTCTTGTAGTGTTGATTTTAGCCATTCTGACAGGTGTGAGGTGGTATCTCTTTCTAGTTTTGCTTTGCAATTTCCTGATGATACATGATGATGGACATCTTTTCATGTATCTACTGAACATTTGAATGTGTGCTTTGGGGAAACACTTGTTCATGTCTTCTATCCATGGTTTTATTGGATTATTTGTTTTTGGATGTTGACTAAAAACTGGATATTAAGTAACACACAAGACAGGTTTCTTGAGCTTAAATTTTATTTGCATGAGTATCATTAACAGGAAAAAATATGCATATGTGTATGTACAAGTGTGTTTATGTATACATCTATCTATCTATCCTCTATCCCATGTCTTCTAATTGTGGTAAATCCTGTAAGGTGGGGAATGGGATAGTCTGAAGAAATATGCTTCTGGATATGCTGGGTAAGCAAATTTAATTGCACTCAGATGCATTGGATATAAGTGAATCACTCAAATGAGTTATTTAATATTATATAGAAACAAATTAAAAGTTTATGTAGTTGAAAATAATAGGTAGTTAAAATAATTTTTTTGTTTGTTGTTTTTGTGTCTTTTTTTGTTTATATATACTATGGTGTGAATGTTTATGTCTCCCAAAATCATATTATGGAATCTAACTCTGGAAGTGATAGTATTAAAACTTAGGGGCCTTTGGGAGGTGATTAGGTCATAAGTGGGATTACAGTCCTTTTAAAGGAGACCCCAGAGAGTTCTCTTGATTCATTCATCATGTACGTTTACAGTGAGAAGATAGCCATCTATGAGGAAGTGGGCTCTCCCTGGATCTGCCCATTCCTTAATCTTGAACTTCTCCGTTCTAGAACTGTGAGAAATAAATTCCTGTTCTTTATAAGCTATTAAGTCTATATCATGTCCGTTATAGCAGCCTGCATGCAGAAGGACACTATGACCTAAAATGAGAGCAATAAATATAAAGTTTCAGTAAAGTCAGTTGGTACAATGTTTTTTTTTTTTTTTACTTAGAGAAGACATGCTGCTTCATGTTAAACCTTGATATTGTATATGTTTCTTGAAGGGCCACTTCTTACTCCTTTGTGTGTTTTCCACAAAGTCCAGGATGATGCCTTACATAAAGGTAATATTTTATAAATACTGTTGGAAATATATACTTCTCTAAAATCTTATTTTGCCTACAGATTACTTGGATCCACTTTGCCTTGTGTAGAATATTTGAAATATATTAAGTACAGAATGTCTCTCTAAATAACATTTAGAATCATCATTAGTTTATGACTCCTGACTCATTTGTTTATACAGTGATACTTACTTCAAGAACACTGAAATTTGTAATATAATTTTGAATTAATCACCAAGCTAGTTTATTTTAACTTATGAAAAAATAATTTCTCATGTTGGTTTAATTCTGCTCTTATGTTATGGTCATGACATTTTCATTAAAATAAAGTAGAAAATAGAAGTAAATAATAAATGAAAAATAAAAAATAATAAATAAAAAATAAAAGTAAATCTCTTGTGAAATGTTAAACTTTTCTTACTTATTTTGTTTTGCTTTTCCTCTACCATGCTGGCAAAGCTGTATGTTGCAGATAAGTATAATTTTCTAGGTGGTAGGTTTGTTACTTTTACTAAAATTTTCAAAATATAAAGAGTTGAATAGTCATGGATTGTTTATTAAACTCCTTATCTACACATATAAAAATAAAACAATGATGGTGACCTGGGTATTTCTAAAATTGTATTCTGTTTTTACATATTATGGTTTACAATGTAATTAATAAAGATTCTGCATATATTAACATCCATCCCCTTCTATCTCATCTGTATGTCCATACAGAGCATGTATGATTTCTATTCATTTCTATGTTGTGGTGAAGAGATTGTCTGAAGTAGCCTATATTTATGCAGGTAGATCTTAAGCTACGGTGCTCTTGTTTATTTGCTTGTTCGTGATCAGTATGTCTGAAAGATGATAACTATTGCATCAGGTGTGACGATTAAAAAATATTATTGGTGCCTGATACACTGTGACGAAATAGGTAAGTCAATTCATAATTTGTTAATTAAATTAGAAAAGAAATTCCTTTGGATTTGTTCTTTATTAAAGTTTTTTTTTAACGAATTCCTTGGGATGTTTTTTGTGTAATATATATCACATGCCTCAACCTTTAAATTTTGAATGTAGAAAAGAGTTATCAGAATGAGCCTAGAAAATATTGTTATGGGGGCGCCTGGGTGGCTCAGTGGGTTAAGCCGCTGCCTTTGGCTCAGGTCATAATCTCAGAGTCCTGGGATCGAGTCCCACATTGGGCTCTCTGCTCAGCAGGGTGCCTGCTTCCTCCTCTCTTTCTGCCTGCCTCTCTGCCTACTTGTGATCTCTCTCTGTCAAATAAATAAATAAAATCTTAAAAAAAAGAAAACATTGTTTTGAAATATTTTTGTTCTGTTATATTATGTTAACTTAGGAAATAATGGTAGTTATTTTTATTAGCATTTCCTACTTTCCACATGCCCTTACAGATGAGATATCATGTTTTTCCTACTCTTTTTATCGTGGTTGTTATATTCTTCATGATCAATAACAATCAATAAAAATTCACAACATTAATTTTCTTTGGGAAAGTGATATTTTAGCAAGAATCCATGACCAAAAATTTTAGCTGTTGTTCTTCCAGGAGATGAGACTATCAATGTTCCCGAAATTTCAAGAAATAGAACTTATTAATTGTGTTGGTTGATGTTTATTGTCTCTGAACTTAGAGGTGCATAATTCAATTTAAAATTTATTTTTGGGGCGCCTGGGTGGCTCAGTGGGTTAAAGCCTCTGCCTTTGGCTCAGGTCATGATCCCAGGGTCCTGGGATCGAGCCCCGCATCGGGCTCTCTGCCTAGCAGGGAGCCTGCTTCCTCTTCCCTCTCTCTCTGCCTGCCTCTCTGCCTACTTGTGATCTCTATCTGTCAAATAAAATAAATAAAATCTTAAAAAAACCGGAGTGGACATTATGGGGGTGCTTATCTGAAATTGAGGGACATTATAAAAAAATAAAAAATAAAATTTATTTTGAATTGAAAACAAGATCTTACTGAAGTTTAGGCATCCCACTTTATATCAGGCCTCCAGTACATTCTAATTTATTTATAGAAAATATCATAAACATGAATGACACTTTTCCTATTGCATTTATATGAAACTACAATGACTCAAAGATGTCAGATTTGAAAAGCACTACCTTTCTATAATTTCTGTTTCCTAGGAGGAATGGATATACCATTTTAGCTCAATTATCCAACAGTATTCAAAACCACCATGAATTTTAAAACATAGTTATTACACCCTAAAAATCAAGTATGAAAATGTATAAACAACCAAATCTCTATCTGTAAATGAAATACTCCCACACAGACAAGTTTTAAAACTTTCTAACTTAAGGAATTTGATAGCACAGACTCAGGGTAGTAGTTTCAGTGCCTACAGTATACTTTCAGGGAGAGAGTAATGTAAGCTCTGAGTCACTTTCTGCCTAGAGATGACCTAATAGTGGTTCTGGCATTGTTTGTTTGTTTTTGAAAATACGTTCCTGGGCATCATTCAGAAAATGCAGAGTTTGGCATCTATATAAATTAAGGATGATCTTTTTGAACTTTTGTCTTTCATTACATCAAATTACCATAATTGGACAGAAATTCCACTAAATTAAGCATTGTTAGGAAATGTGTAAATTGGAGCTACTCAAATTAGTTGCTCTTTGAACTATGTGCTGTTGGTTCAGGATTAGATAAGGATTTTGAAGGCAAACCTAAATCATTGCTTCCTTTTTTGAGAGATTCTCAGCATATTTTCTTAAAATTAGCTGAAATAAACAATGTGTTTAGTCGCAAAGTGATTTGCATTTTTGCACAAACTCCCTATCTCCTTGAGAATTATAACAGATATTTCATGAAACATCATTGATCTTTACTTTGTTACACTGCTGTAAAGTACATTCAGAGTTGCCAGTTAAAGGTGTTAGTGTTGAGATGAAATGTCATGCATTTTTCTTCACTTCCATGCAAATGAACACAGTAATTTATTAAGACACAATGAAGAAAAAAAAATTGACAATGAGTTCCAGATTTTAAAAATCACTTGCCATTCAATCCAAATTGTGAGTTTGATCGGTTACCGAACACTTTATAATGCACCCCCGGTAATTTTACAGAGATTACTTTTTTCTTACCAATTCTTGATTATTCTGTCTTGCAATGCAGAGAAAGCTAACTAATTTAAAATAAACTTCCGTTAATTTTGATTGTTATAAACTTAAAATTGACTAATTTCCATATACAGAGTTTAAAATGTTCACAATTTACATTAAATATATATTCTGTGTATACCTTGGAAAAATTATACTGAAAATTGAAATTAAAATGATGTTGTATATAGCTGCAAGAAGCCGCCTGTCCCATTTCATCTTACTATATAAGTTGTGTCAGGTAATTTATAAAATCCCTGCTGCATAACAAATCTATTTTTTGTTGGAATGGGTAGTAATGTTTCTTCTTATTTCGAAATAAGAGTTGGTCTATGAGTGCCTCTGCAACTGTATTTTTCCTAAGTGGCTTCATGGTCTTGAACTGAGAAAGTTCAGAGCATTAAACATCAAAGTAATATATTTTGACATAATTAGACATCAAGGAAATGCAATTAAAATGACACTGAGATATCACTACACACTTACCAGAATGGCTGAAATAAAATATAATGACAAGCCCAAAAGAAAAAAATATACCATTTGATGATACACAATGGCAAGTTGTACCATAACTTAACCATCTCTGACTAGTGTAGTGTTAAATTTGTTTTTCTAAGCCATGTTTTGGGTCACTTACCACTTTTCAAGGATATAAAGTGCTATCATTTTACTTAAAACTGTGAAATTTGGTCAGATTTAAATTTCAATTTATGTTAAAACATTCTGTAAACTGTGTTAGACTTTGACATTTGTTCCCTCAGTTCAGTGAATAACACTATATCATATTCTGAAAAATACGCTAATTTTTTATTATTTTGAAAAATATCCCTTTTTCCTCTTATGGTAATTATGAATATGAATTAATAGTAGAATTTGATATGGTCCAGTATGACCATAAATACTTTATTGTATATTATCAAATTTAATAATGAATATAATGTACTTCTTTGGACAATTTTTAAAGACCAGTCTACTCTTAAAACAAAAAAAATGGAGATGCACTTCTTTAGTTCACACAAATTTCATTTTATTATATATGACCTCAGATAAATTTCCACAAATCATAATTTATTAAAATCATGTCTACTTAAAAATCTCATAGAAGAGTTAAACCATCAAAAATAAAAATAAACACACACAACACACACACATCACCCATGTATTGGCAAATCACAATTGCTGTAACAATACATTAGGCATTCCACAGTTAAGGGCTATCAAAATTTCCATCAGTGACAAAAAGATTTGTATCCAAATGGACTGATTTTCCAGAATCCAAGAAAAAGTCTCCTAGGATTTATTTAAAGATAAATATTTGAACAAATACTTCTTAAATTTAGGAAATTCAGAACATACGATTAAAGAATATTTGCAGTGCAGACTATATTCAATCCTTCCTTCAAAATGTGCCTTTGAGTACATAATTCTGTTTTCTCGATCTCAATTGAGCTGTCTTCCAAGGAAGTTTTCCAAAATGTGTGTCTCTGTGTGATAAATGTTCTAAGACCTAACATGCTTCATTGTATTTTTACTGTGCTCTCAAATTTAATCAATAATTTGGATTGATGTATAATACCTAGTTTCAAATATCTTTTCCATCTATAAAAACTCCCAGCTGTCTCTTTATGTGCTATTACTATTGAGAATTGTGCTGTCAGTATTATTCTTGTACATTTTAGGTGATCTGTTCTTCTCTTGGGCATCATTTATGCTCTTCTCTGTTTTTGATATTCTTAAAACTCACCATAATGTATACGAGTGGTTTTTAGTGTGTGTAGTTTTTGTTTTGTTTTGTTTCTGATATCTCATGTTTGGCATCATTTTAAGTCTGGTATCTTTTATCTTTCTTTAATTCTCCAAAATTTATCTCAGTACTTATTTAAATATTTTCTTTATTTTTTTTTCTCTTCTGCTGTATTTGGGCAGAAGTCATTAATTTGTTTGTTTTTCCCAACTCATTTATTCATTTTACAGCTATATTCATCTTAGTCTCCATTTATTGTATTCTTTATTTCAACAATTTTCACTTAATTTATATTCACAGTATAGTATCTTTCTTTTCCTTGTATATGTATATCATTATTTTATCATATACTTTTAAGCTATTTTTAAAAATATTTTATTTATTTATTTGACAGTGAGAGATCACAAGTAGGCAGAGAGGTGGGCAGAGAGAGAGGAAGAGAAGCAGGCTACCTGCTGAGCAGAAAGCCCGATGTGGGGCTTGATCCCAGGACCTTGAGATCATGACCTGAACGGAAGGCAGCGGCTTAACCCACTGAGCCACCCAGGCGCTCCTTTTAAGCTATTTTTTAAAAGTACAGTCATTCTTTTTTTTTTTTTAAGATTTTATTTATTTATTTATTTGACAGAGAGAGATCACAAGTAGACAGAGGGCAGGCAGAGAGAGAGAGAGGGAAGCAGACTCCCTGCTGAGCAGAGAGCCTGATGCAGGACTTGATCCCAGGACCCTGAGATTATGACCTGAGCTGAAGGCAGTGGCTTAATCCACTGTGCCACCTAGGCGCCCCTAAGCTATTTTTTTAATTCCTGTTCCAATAACACTTGGATTGGCATATAAAGTTAACCACATCATATTTTTTAGGTAAGTAATTGTACTTTTTATGTGCATAGTTATTTTGGTCCATGAGTTCAGCTCTTCTTAGGATCATCAAATCTCTGTAAAGTCTGGATATGCTAGGATTTTCTAAGCAACAATAAAATACATTGAAACCTGGTAGCTTAATTATAATAATGTTTTCTTTCTCAATCATTCATAATAGTATTCCATTCTGAGTAGCTTCCTTCTATTTTGCAGCTTTAGTGTTTGGAAAAACTTGAAATGTGATATTACTGTGATAATGTGAATTAGTCAGGGTTTTTCAGAGAATCGGGAAGAGAAAAAAAGGAAGATATTCTCCAGGGCCAACTCTAGAAGTGACTATTAAAACATCTGTCCAAATTCAATTGAACAAAACTCAGAAATGCCATCTCCAGTGAAATACAAAAAAGATTATATATAGTTCTGGGCACACACATCTCATTTGACCCAATGATGTATATCAATGAAAGACTGAAGGCCAATCACCACTCCATGGGAGAATTTAAAAATAAATTTACTAATGAGGCCAAGAATTCAGAATCACCAATACTTCAGAACTAATAATAACTGCCTTCACTTGATTTTATTCTATAAGATAAATCCTATGATCAAGTTTCAATTTTAAATTCTTACAATTTTAAATTCTTAAATCCTTATGAAGAAGCATCATTTGGAGGGAGCAGTTTTCATAATTTATCATCCATCAGCTTTTTTTTAAAGATTTTATTTATTTATTGGACACAGAGAGAGAGAAAGAGAGAGAGAGAGAGATCACAATTAAGCAGAGAGGCAGGCAAGCAGGGAGGGAAGCAGGCTTCCTTTTGAGCAGTGCCCGATGTGGGGCTGGATCCCAGGACCCAGAGACCATGACTTGAGATGAAGGCAGAGGCTTAACCCACCACCCACGTGATGAGAGAGCCACTCAGGTGCCCCTCATCCATCAGTCTTAATTGATTGGAGGAAAATGTGTGGAGGAATAATGCCTTAGGGAGCTAATCTCTCTAAAGAATTTTCAAGTCTTTACCCCTTGAAGGTTTTTGTAAAGTTCTGATAGCCTCTAAACATCTAGTGGATTTCTACAGTGACAGGCCTGTTAAAACCTGTCTTCAAACCAGGAATAGAGCTTGAAACATACCAGTCAAGGGCAACTTTGAGTCTTTTAAGGAATTTATCATCATTTCTTTCTTTTTGGTTAATATCTGAAATAGTTCCATATTACACTGGCATAATTTCTCCAGAGCTGACTTTGAAGGAGGCATTCAGTTCCAGCTAGTTCCATATTTTGGCAAGAACTATACTTCTATATTAAAAAAAAAACATATTTTAGGGCACCTGGGTGGCTCAGTGGGTTAAAATCTCTTCCTTCGGCTCAGGTCATGATTCCAGGTTCCTGGGATTGAGTCCTACAGTGGGCTCTCTTCTCAGCTGGGAGCATGCTTCCATTCCTCTCTCTCTGGCTGCCTCTCTGCCTTCCTATGATCTCTGTCAAGTAAATAAATAAAATTTTTAAAAAAACATATTTTATACCAGTTATCCATGTTTATTAACTAAGATATCACAATACAAATAATACAAACAGTTGCTCTTTATTAATACCTTCAACCAAGATCAAAAAATATGTCATATTTTCTCCAAAAATTTTATATCATCTGATAGGTCAGATATATATATAAATTACTTATAAAGTTTTAAAAATATCAGCAAATATTTTCATTTAAATGCAAATTTGAAAAAAAATCTACTTTTCCAAACACGACTTTTTATCCTATTTATTTTGAATTTTGTCAACAACTGATAAAATGTTTAGCGAGACTATAAATGTTAGATCGAAAAAAATGATTAATAGATGTAGGTTCAAATTATTATGTTCCATTAAAAATGATTTAGTCTTTGATGAACATCTGTTTGGTAATATGTTGATCCAGATATAGTAAATTAAAGACATATATAAAATTATAGGGAAATGACATCTTTCGTTCCATTATGAGTAGAGCTTTTAAAATGCTATTTGTCACAACCTGTCATCTTGTCATTATGTAGCATTATGTAGCAATTAAAAAATGTATACTCTTCACTTAGAAGTCTTTTAGAAATCTAAAATATGACTTTCTATGGTTTGTGTCTCCATATTGCTTTATTGCCAGTTAAAACAAATCCACATGCTTTGATTCAAAGGTAATAAATTCCTCTTATTTGGAAAAAGGATGTTTATTTTTGTTCTCTCACCCTTAGCAGGTGGTTTCATTTTAGCACACTTCAGAGTTATAATTTCATGCTTATTAAAAATATTTATTTTGATCTACATAGATGAATGAAACTTTTATTTTATTAAATTATTTGCCAAAATATCTGTGAGTTTTAAAAATGTATTTCCTTTGAAGGGTTATTTTAGAGCATTCAAAGAGGATCTAAGAGTGTGGTATTATGCAGTTTTTAAGTAGGTATGAAATGGTTAATTATAGGATTGTTTCTTTAGGCTTATGTATATTGTCCATTATATGCTATAAAATATTTTGAAAGTAAATTTAAAGTATGTTTTATGTAGTTTATTTTTTGGAAAAAAATATTGAAATGACTTATGAAATTCAGTATACTCTCAACATTGATTTATTTTGAAATTTACCAGTTGTCTACTGAACTATTATATGGCAGATATTACTTCAGACTACACTGGTAAATGAAATACTTGGCTTTGTAGAACTTTTATTTTAA
Source organism: Mustela nivalis (assembly GCF_964662115.1). Classification (NCBI taxonomy): domain Eukaryota; kingdom Metazoa; phylum Chordata; class Mammalia; order Carnivora; family Mustelidae; genus Mustela; species Mustela nivalis. The sequence goes on along the minus strand of NW_028136427.1, from coordinate 1,119,737 downwards.
TGGGTGAGACAATTCAAAGCTATAAACCTTAATAAAAATGGCATAGTGCATTCAAAAAGGAAGAGTACAATGGGGAAAAAGAAAAATTCGATCAGGGTGAGAAAAATCAAGGTTGCTAGGCAGGGGATGGGGAGTTAAATCTTTTAATAGAAAGATCAGGGTAGTTACAATGAAGCTGACAATTGAACAAATGTATGGAAAGGTGATGAATTTGCGCAGAACTATCAGCAATAAGGTCACTCCAGACAAAGGAATTGGCTATCTTGAAGGCCATAAGGTTGGATCATGCCTGGCATATCTGAGGAATAGCAAGGAGGCCACTGTGAGTGACTGAAGAGTAGCAGGGAAAGAGGTCACAGAGGTTAAATGAGTGGCTAGATCATGTAAAAGCTTCGAAGTCATTGTAAAACTCTGGCTTTTATATTTGGAAACTTACTGTGTGATAGAATTTTTGCTAATAACTGAGAGTTCAAATGTCCATAAAATTTCAAGGATTCTTATTCTAGTAAGACAGAATAAAGAGAAAGAGTTCATATTTTCACATGGTGTAAGAAATGCTCGGAGATCCAAGTGTAGGAAGCTATGGGAGCACAGAAGAAGGCACTAAAATCACACCATATATTTGATGACTGTGACTATATATAAATTTGTATTTTCTAGATTTTTTGTAGTCATGGAATCACACAGTATATACTATTCATGGCCTGGATTTTCTTTTCTCGGCATCATTACTTTGAGAATCTCCAATTGTCTTTGCTCTATTGATGGACATTGATGAACATTTCCACTGTTTTCAATTCTTAAAAATAAAGCTGCTATGAAATTCACATACAAGTCCTTGTATGAACATAGGGATTGTTTCTCTTGGTGAAATGCCTAGAATAAAATGGCTATTTGTGTAACTGCAACATATTTTGCATTTAAAAAAATTTTGAAACTATTTTCCAAAGTGGTTGTATCATGATATATGCCAACAACAGTTTAGATTTTTTGTTGCTTCTCAATCTAGCTCAGACCAAGTACAATTAGCCTTTATAATTTTAGACATTCTAATAGATATGTAAGCATGTCTCATTATGATTTTAATTTTTATTTCTTTAATGTTTAAATGTTGAGAAATTGGCCATGTGCTTATAAGCCATCCATATACTTTTGGTGACATGTCTCTTCCATTATTTCCTTCACATGTAAAATTGGATACTCTGTTTGGTTATTAGTAAGGTTTTTTATTTTTATTCATTTTTAAATAATCAGAGTACATGTCCATTATCAGATATTTAATTTGCAAATCCCTTCTCCATCTTTACGGATTCTCAATGGAGCTTTGATAGCTGTGTCTTTCAAGAAATATGCTACTTCTTTCCTGGTACACGAAGGTATGACTAGAACATTATCAATGTTGACCTTTGCAAAGAAAATCATGGCTTAAGATATATGTAGTCTGCAGTTGTTGGGAGTGTTCACCATCCTTGCCTCTAACTCATCTCTCACTGCCCACACATTCAGGTATAGGGGAATATTGATTGACAAAATATTAATTGCCAAATAACACTAGTTAGAGAATAAGAAAAATGCAGGCACCTGATTATATAATATTCCTTAAATAAAATATGTTTTTATAAGTGCTATTGGAAGTAAATTCCTCAATACTTTAATCACACAGAATGATGGAATCCTAGATTTTTTTTCCTTGTATTTACTAAGAAAATGATCATGCCTCAAGTATATTAAAATGGAATAGGGAAAATTAAAAATTGCTTTAAGTCGATTTGCGTGTGTTGTGCGTATGTGAGAGAGAAAGTGAGAGAGAAAGAGAAAGAGAGAAAAAGAGAAAGGGAAAGACAGAGAGGTGGCTGCAGTGAATTGATGAGTTGCAGGATAGATTTTAAAGTTTTTTCTTTTGCTTTCTACATTTCCTTTTCCTTAGGTTCAAGAGAACAATCAGTAATATCTCAGATGCCTGCTGGTAACATCAGCAGAAAGAGTTAGAGGTTCCTAGAAAATTAAAGAAGAGATATAGTTTTCCTGACATAAGAAAAGTCATTTTTTGTCCCCAGCTATTTTCAATGATCTATACCCCACCTGTGTACTTGCCCCAGCACACTTCTTCCAAAAATTCCTGGGAGGTTCTTACAAAGAAATGCAAAAACCTCACTCCTAAGGATTTTGAGGGAACAAGGCAATGGGAAAACTAACAGTCACCACCAGACCAGGAAATAGCCTAAGCTATTGAGACAATAAATCAGTGGTAAAACTCCTAGTGCTATTTCAAAAACAATCAAGGCCTTTCATTCCTTGTCCCAGAAAATGAGCCCAAGACCCCATCTAGTTTCTATCTGCTCTTGAAGCCTGCAGAGTCCCTTTCCCTTGTCCAACAGTTACCTCTGCTTTATTCTAACGTTGAAGTTTCTGCCCTCGGTGGAATACAAGCTTCATTCAGGTGAACATGCAATACATATTGCACAAATACATATGTGGATGTGCATGCATCCACAACCTTATGACCAACCATACACGGGATAATAAAACTCTCCCTTCTGAGTATTCATCTTAAATACTAAATAAAAATCTCTCTCCTGTTCAAACAGTCAAGGCTTTGGAACTTATTCCCTGTGAACTCCTTGTATGTTGTAAACAAAGATTCCTTTGTTTGACAACTCCACCTGTTTCTGTGATTCACCAAAGACTGACCTCAGTTAGTTCAGTTACTGTAATGTAATATCAAGCATATCTAGTTAGTTGATCATTTTGTTCAAGTCTTACATATCTTACCAATATGATGACCATTTGTCTATGTAATCTTAAAATAAGTGTGTTGAAATTATTTTCCATTTGTCGTCCAAGGTAGAAGTTATGATTTTTGTTCTTAGTTTTTCCCTATATATCCCCAAATCTGTTGTTACGTATTAAAATTCAAGAATTATTATACTCCCGGGGCGCCTGGGTGGCTCAGTGGGTTAGGCCGCTGCCTTAGGCTCAGGTCATGATCTCTGGGTCCTGGGATCGAGTCCCGCATCGGGCTCTCTGCTCAGCAGGGAGCCTGCTTCCTCCTCTCTCTGTCTCTGCCTGCCTCTCTGCCTACTTGTGATCTCTCTCTGTCAAATAAATAAATAAAATCTTTAAAAAAAAAAGAATTATTATACACCCTGATGAATTCATCCTTTTACTCTTCTGTAATTTTGACTTGATCTTTATGTCTGATAATGAAATTTGCTTTAAAATCACTTTTCATTATCTTGATATAACCACCAAAGTTATAGTGTGATTAGAGTTAATATAGCATATTTTTTCTTTTACTTTTTAAAGCACTTCTATATTGAATCCTGACAAAGAAACAAAACAGCTTTTTAACTCTGGAAGCATCTTTCTAAATTATCCCTTTTTTTTTTAATGAAGCAGTAGCAATTTTTGTTAAGGGACCTAAACTGAAAGTAGGTTTAGAAATTTATTTATTTTTTTATTTATTTAGTAAAAGATTTTATTTTATTTATTGACAGCAAGAGAGAGAGAGAGAGAGAGAAGAAGCACACAAACAGGGGGAATCATGTGCAAAGGGAGAGGAAGAAGCAAGCTCCTTGGGGTGCAAGTAGTCCCATGCAGGGCTGGATCCCTGTACACTGGAATCATGACCTCAGCCAAAGGCAAACATCTGCTTAAACAACTAAGTCATCCAGGCACCCCTAGAAAATTAAAAAAAAAAAAGGCCTTTTAAAACATTTTGTTTCTTTCTTGTTTTTTTTTTAAATATTTTATTTATTTGACAGACAGAGAGACAGGAAGAGGAACTATAAGCAGGGCAGAGGGAAAAGGAGAAGCAGGTTTCCCACTGTGCAGAGAGCCTGATGTGGGGCTTCATCCCAGGACCCTGGGATCATGACCTGAAAAGAAGGGACACTTCTTGGAGGAAGCCACCCAGACACCTCTTTTCTTTGTTTTTAATATATGGCAACTGATGCTTCCCAGCCACGAGGAGCATATTACCCATTGATTAAATCTTTGATAACAACCTATTTAAAAAGGTGTGTAAATATATACTTACTCAGATTTATACACTTTGTGTTTTCTTCATAGTTTGGGGCTGGACCCCATGGTCACAACACTGCTTCCAGTCTTTGCCTTCCCATCTTTTGATACCAGGTATTTGGTCAGCAAAGCAAATTAGTATCAAAATTGATAAGCCCTTGGCACCATATCTCTGGAGCAGGGCTTGCTCTTAGCCAAGGCCCAGAGCAGTTGACCTCCCCTCACTAGTGCTATAGCCCCAAGGACTAGGTCCCTGCCACCAGAACTCAGTCTTACATGTTATGCTAAGCAGACAAAACCAAACCAGGAAAGCTCCGACAGCTTTCACTGGCATGCCTCATCTCCAACTCTCTCGACGTCTAGGCAGTACCAGATGACAGGGAGGGGTCTTGGTCCAACATATGGGAGGGAAGGAAGTAGCCACGAGCAAGTACCTGCCTCTCTGTTCCTTTCTTTCATGAGCAGGTTGTAAGGAGGAGGAAGAGGAAGGGGAAGAGAGGTGAACTTCAAGGGGTGAAGGCCTCAGGTAGGCAGCTGGCTCCTGCCAGTAGGAAAGGGACAAAGGAGAAGGCAGTGAGTCTTGCAGGGAGGGTGGGGGGTAAGGGTTACAGCTTATGACGGAATCTGGACAGGAGTAATAGGGATACTAGTCATTTGAGTCCACCATTGGCAAGCTGGGCTGGGTGTCAGGGCAGATAGGCCTCCCTGGGCAACGGCACATGAGAGAAGGTGGAATTCTTCTCTGAGGAGCAGGTGAAGCTTTGGGTGTTGGGAAAGCATAGACAGTATTGTTCCAGGGCCAAGGACAGGTCCGGGTACTCCTGGTTGGAGGTCAAGGCCACAGTATGATCCAGCAGCTTGAAGGTACCACATGCCAGCCACCCCTCATTATTGTGTATAACTCTCTGGTGCACTTATTGGCTTATCCATCAAATGACTCCTTCAGCAGCTTGAAAACCACCTCCACAGGCACTCCAGGATATGGGAGGCTTCCAGAGTGAAAATTTTGCACAGGATCACCCCCAAAAGACCAGAAGTCACTCTGGTGGATGTAGATCTGGTCAAACATGGCCTTAGGGACCATCCACTTCACAGGCAGTCCACTGTTGGTTCTCATTTTATAGTAACTGATGTGGTGATATCTCTGGCAAGGCTGAAGTCTGAGATCTTCATCATGTTGTCCTTTGTCACCAGCACTTCCCTGGTGGCCAGGTCTTGGTGTATGCACTTCTTGGAGGCAAGGTACTCCATGCCTCAGGCTACCTGGTAAGCAAAGTATACCGGGTGCTTGGAGGAGAGTTGCTCTGCTGCATTGTGGCTGATATTGTAACAGTACTCCAGGTCAGGAGGCCTCTGGGCCTGCAGGTACTCCTGTATGTTGTCTTTGGAGGCATATTCCATGATAGTGTACGAAGGACCATCCTGTGTGCAGGACCCAGCAGGTTGATGGTGTCCTTGTGCTGTCCAATCATCTTCATCATCTCCATTTCTGAGATTAGGTTTGACAGGTCTTTCTCTGCTGCATCTGACTTCAACATCTTCACAGACACTTTAGTCAAATGGTTGGATTTGTCTTTGTCCAGCCCAATGGCCTCCTCCAACACCACCTGCCCAAAGTAGGCCTCTCTTAGGGGTCTGCCTAAACTGCCTACAACCAGCCTGCCTCAAGGCAGTTATGAACTCTAGATTATCCTCAAAAACATTAAACCACAAGCTAAAAATTCTCTTCACTAGGTCTCTGTCGCAGGTCTAATTTTCTTATCTTTCATCATTTATCTTTTTCCTAATTCTTATTTTCAGTATAGTTTATTTGGCTTCCAGGTGTTTCCCCGGGTTTCTGTATGCTGTTTCATAGGGAAGAATTATCCTGTCATAAAATTATTTCTTGAGCATTCATTACATCTCTCGGTTAAAATGGGTTCTTTTATGGTATTGATTCATTTGAGTTTTCTCAAAATGGGAAGAATTTTCAAAATGGTGTTTTCCTCAAGGTTCAGAGTATGTCTTAGCCTCATCTTTACTCTTTTTGAAATTCACTTTTCAAATTCTTGTCCCTCTTTTTATCTTTTTAAATTAAAATGTTTCCTTTTACTATTTTTTTATTTGAGTGTAGTTGATAGTCAGTGTTACATTGGTTTCAGGTTTTCAAGATCTCCATACATTATTCTATGATCACTACAAATATAGCCACCATCTGTCACCATATAACACTATTATAATATCATTGACTATATTCTCTACACTGTCCCATATCTCTTTTTAAAATCTCTGATTTTTATGTTTTCTGTTATTCCACTTTTCGACCTCATTTTACTTGGTTACTTTAATAAAATATGCCTGATTACACACTCTATGCTGAAAACCATAGCATTTGATTTATAGTAGTCTCCTATTTCTTCTTCTTCTTCTTCTTCTTCTTCTTCTTCTTCTTCTTCTTCTTCTTCTTCTTCTTCTTTCTTCTTCTTAATTAACATATAATGTATTATTAGCCCCAGGGGTACAGGTCTGTGAATCGCCAGGTTTACACACTTCACAGCACTCACCACAGCACATACCCTCCCCAATGTTCATAACCCCACCACCCTCTCCCTAACCTCCCCACCCCCCCCCCGGCAACTCTCAGTTTGTTTTGTGAGATTAAGAGTCTCTTATGGTTTGTCTCCCTCCCGATCCCATCTTGTTTCATTTACTCTTTTCCTGTTCCCCAAACCCCCCACATTGCACCTCCATTTCCTCATATCAGGGAGATCATATGATAGTGACTTTCTCTGGTTGACTTATTTTGCTAAGCATAATACCCTCCAGTTCCATCCATGTCAACGCAAATGGCAAGATTTCATTTCTTTTGATGGCTGAATAGTATTCCATTGTGTGTGTATATATATATATATATATATATATATATATATATATATATTTCATTTGTTGATGGACATCTAGGTTCTTTCCATAGTTTGGCTATTGTGGATATTAATGCTATAAACATTTGGTGCACGTGCCCCTTTGGATCATATACAGTCTTCTTTACCTCTATCAGAACCCCAGGAAGCTTTATTTATTTATTTACTCACATAAACAGATGATCCAACACAACGTTTTTTGATGTTCCAATGTATTATAATGTCTTACCGCTTAACACTATGCTTACTGCTCTCTTTCACTGTCTGACTAAATCCTCATCATCACTATGCCATTTAATGAGAAAGAACATTTGAACTCAGAGTTCTCTCCATATCAGGGAATGAAGACTCCACCCTTCTGTTTGTGCAGGGAAAATAAATGTTGATGTCTGTCCTGCACATACCCCATCCTGTTCACCAGAATATTCACCATCAAAATATATACACAATGAAAACCATACCTCACCACTTCTATTACCACCCAGCATGCTAAAAACACCATCATATGTTCCTGAATTATTGACTTGATTGATAACCCCACTTCCACACATACTGCACTCCTTTCTCCATGCAAATTTATTTTGGTACAGAATTTAACCTAAAAATCAAGTCATATGATTTTATTCTGCTGTTGAAAGACTTTTGGTATCTTCCCCTTTCATATTAAATAAAAACTGAAGGCGTTTCAATGTACTAGAAGGTCATACATCAATACGTTCTTCCTCTCTCCACCACTATGAACTCCTCATTGGCCTCCTTGCTTTTCCTCAAAAGTAACAGACAAGCTGTTCACACAAAGTCTATATACTTACTTGCTCTGCCTAGAGCAATCTTTTCCTTTAATATTTGTATAACACTCTCCTTCACTTCCTGGGTCTTTGTGCAAATAACATCTCATAAATGAGATATAACCACCCAAAACAAAATAAAATTAACTTTCATCCCAGCATTCCCCAATGGCTTTTACCTTTCTTGTATTTCTTTGTATCACTTATCACCATCAACCATCAATCATTATTCTATTACTGGTTTATTTTCTTATTTGAGACAGAGAGAGAGAGAATTGGGAGGGTGCGCAGAGGAAGAAGAAAACACCCCACTGCCTAGAAAGCCTGCTGGGGAGTTACATCCCAGGACCCTGAGATCATGACCCAAGCCAAAGGCAGTCACTCAATGGACTGAGCCACCCAGGTGCCCCTCTATTATTGGTTTATTTCACTATTATATTTCAAAAGAATGTGAGCTCTTTGTGGTCAGGTATTTTATATGTTTTATTAATTGAAGTATTCTCAGAAAGGTAGCTGGCAGATTGTAAGGGCTCACTAAACTGTATTTTGTTGTTATTATTGGGCTCCTTTATGGGCTTTACCTCTTACGCTAGAAGTCTATCCTTCAGATGTAAGCGATAAGAATAGAGCCCTGCTGCCTGTTCAAATGTGTAAAAAGCCTGTATTAAGTGGATATTTTAAAAGCTAAATGAATGGCTTAATAGTTGTATATAGGGGAAAAGGGAACATATTTTCCACAGTTTAGAAGTGGAGTTCTTTTATAGAGTTCTTGTACAAGCCTACACTATGGAACGATAATGGGCAGTTGTACATTACAATTATACAAACACTTTGGTAATTTATATCCTTTTTTTGTAATTCTTGACTGGATCATTTAATTCCTTAGGAGCATTATAGCATTTCAACTTTTCATGTTCAATAAACTTATTGGGGTTGCTACCTTTTTTATTCAAATGGAGAAATAGTCATGATTTAATCTAAATAAAGTGTTATTGATTGTGTTGTTTTCTAGGAATGAGTCGCACATGCTAGTTTAAAAGTTTTGTTAAATTCCCAAGTCTGTCACTGATAAAAGCCTTTTGTAGATTAGTAACTTGATCAAAACGGAAAAGTTATGTATCACCTATTGTTATACTATCTTTGTTTCCATCTTGCATTGTAATAACACCCATCTTAACTCTATTTAAGACAAATCATTGCCAGATGGATTTCTGGCATTGATTGCAGGATATGAAATCTAGTATAACTAAAAGTTTTTGGTTTTAGTAGCATATAAATCAATTTAGAAAAATATATGTATTTGAATATAAGATAAAGTTTTAAATTATTTGGCAATAATAAACTAAACTTTTTTTTTGTAAATTTTTATTTTCTAAAATTTCATTGAGCTCTCTTGCAATAAGAAACAAGTTACAAAAAATTAAGGTTTATTTACCCCAATTCAAAATTATTAGGAATATAATCATAGAGGTTGAAGTATTTAAAATATTGAACCCAAAATGTTTTATTAGGTAAATTCATGAATGCTGAGCATTCACTGTTAAAATATACTAATAACATTGATAGACTTGTAGAAGCCTAAAATCAAATATTTATTAAATATTTATATCCACATCTTTTCATAGCTTGGTAATTCATTTCTCTAGCATTAAATAATATTCCATTGTTTGCATGTACTACACTTTCTTTGACCTTTCACTTATGGAAGGATATCTTGGTTGCTTCCAAGCTTTTGTCAGTTATGAATAAACTACTATAGACATCTTTGTGGGTATAGATTTCATCTTCTTTGGATAAATACCAAGAGCTGCTACTGCTGAATCATCTGGCAAGAATATGTTTAGTTTTGTAAGAAACTGCCAAGTTGTTTTCCATTCTTTATTCTCAATACACATGGAAGAACATTCCTGTTGCTCCACATCCTCACCAACATTTCGTGTTCTGTTGTCAGTGCTCTGGATTCTGGGTATGTACTGGTGTCTCTTTTTTGTTTTAATTTGCATTTTCCTGATGACATGTGATGTGAAGCATCTTTTTATATGCTTATTTGCCATCTGTAATATTTTCTTTGGTGAGGTATCTGCTAAGGCCTTTGGCTCATTTTTAATCCGGTCTTTCCCCCATTGTTGAGTTTTTAGGGGTCTTTGTGTATTTTTGATTAACAGTCCTTTGCCAGATGTGTATTTTGCAAATTTTTTCTCATAGTCTGTGCTTTGCCTTTTCATTCTCTTGGCATTGTGTTTCACAGAGTAGACATTTTTAAATTCAGTGCTTGTGCTTTTGTAGCTAAAGTTATTGCGAAAACCAAGGTCATTTAAATTTTCTTCTATATTACCTTCTACATGTTTCATGTTTAGGTTTATAATCCAATCTGAGTTCATTTTTGTGAAGAGTGTAGGATATCTGCCTGGATTTATTTTATTTTATATTTTTAGATTTAGCTTCACCATTGCTACAGAACCATTTGTTTAAAAGATTGTATTTTGCTCTCTTGTATTGCTTTTGCTTTTCTATTAAATATAAAATATAATTGATAATATATATTCTGTTGCTTTAATCTAGTCTCTCTGTGGTATTACAATATCATGCTTACAATTATCGTTATGGTAAACTTTTTTTTAAGATTTTATTTATTTATTTGACAGAGAGAGAGATCACAAATGGGCAGAGAGACAGCCAGAGAGAGAGATGAGGAGAAGCAGGCTCCCTGCTGAGCAGAGAACCCAATGCCGGACTCGATCCCTGGCCCCTGGGATCATGACCTGAGCCGGAAGGCAGAGGCTTAACCAACTGAGCCACCCAGGCGCCCAATTGCTTTAGTAAACTTTGAAGTCAGTCCTCAGTCTTTGTTCTCCTTCAACACTATGTTGACTATTGTGAGTCTTTGCCTCTCCATATAAACTTTAAAATAAGTTTGTTAATATTAAAAAAAAGAACTTGCTGGAATGCATTAATTGTATAGATAAACTTGGAAACCAGTGACCTCTTGAGCTTAGCAGGAGATAGACCATGGACATCAGTTGTCACAGTGGTGCCTCTGGCAGAACCTATTGCAAATCCCTAGGCAAAATGAGACCTCAAGGATCTGAGAGAATGTCTAAGAAGTACTTGATACATCCCTTGGGTATGGTTTATTGAAGTGTCCACCTGTCTGAAAGCTGGGGAATCTAGATAAGGGAGGGAAAATTAGTTATGATAAAACATATCAACAAACATCAATAAATTTTGTAAAACTAATTGTCATGGCTCATATACAATATGACCAACAGAGGGACCATCAGAAGGAAAGCATCAGTTATGTTTATTGTGAAATTTTTTATTCAAAATAAAGCAATGTGAGGGGAAGACACAATGAGAAAATTACCATTTTTTAAATGGTAAACATCTTACAAAATGGAATAGGTTTTATATTCTAAGTAGTATATTGAAAAGTAAAACATTGGGGCGCCTGGGTGGCGCAGTGGGTTGGGCTGCTGCCTTCAGCTCGGGTCATGATCTCAGGGTCCTTGGATTGAGCCCCGCATCGGGCTCTCTGCTCCGCAGGGAGCCTGCTTCCCCCTCTCTCTCTCTCTCTCACTGCCTGCCTCTCTGCCTACTTGTGATCTCTGTCTCTCAAATAAATAAATAAAATCTTTAAAAAAAAAGAAAAGAAAAGTAAAACATTAAAAAATAAAATTTCAATGAAAAAAATTATTTAATTTTTAAAAAGGTTAAAAATAGCAGAACCATTTTTCTTATAACTGGAAAATACACTGTATATACATCTATCAAAATAACTTGTCATGGGGGAGCCTGGGTGGCTCAGTAGGTTAAAGCATCTGCCTTCGGCTCAGGTCATGATTCCAGGATCCTTGGATCGAGGCCCACATCGGGCTCTCAGCTCAGCAGGGAGCCTGCTTCCTCCTCTCTCTCTCTGCCTGACTCTGCCTTATTGTGATCTCTGTCAAATAAATAAATAAAAACTTTTATAATAAATATTTGAAAAATAACTTGTCATGTCTGGAATCAGGAGCATATGGAAAAAAATAATATCTGAGGACAATACTTCTGCCATGTTTTGTGCCTTGCTAATATTTTTAAACAGTCAGGCAACTTTTAGCCTTATTGAAATACCTGCTAAGATACCTGCAGTGCCTTTTGGAGCCCTATGACTATAAAAATTAATTGCAAATATTCAAAATGTTTACTATGGTGTCACTATTTAGGGCCACCACCAAGTATGTTTCAGAAGTAAGCATAACTGTTACTCTTCCATAAGGCAAAAGGGCATATTTTCAGGAGTTCCATCTGCTGTACCAGGAGGTGAATCAAGTAATGATTTTTGTCTATAAAATAATTCACTTTTCAATCTAACATTCCTCATTCCACATTATAATAATAAAAACTAGGAGGAGACTAAAACAAACAAACAAATACAACTACAACAACCAGCTTTTCCTACAGTGGAAAAGTAAATATAACCTTAGGAGTAGCCTAAAATTTATTTTTAAATATTTTAAGATAAACGTTTTTGTTAGAAAACCATATATTTTATATTACTAAGAAATAACAGGCAACGTTTTATTAACTTCTAAAAAGTCTAGTTACTTGTATTTATCTATTAACTCATCTCTTTATGAAGTAGAACATGATCACACCTCTTGTATCTACCCAAGTTTGTATGCTTTGGTTGTTTTATGTTTGCTATTTCCTTGCTTAATTTTTACAATATTTGATACATAATAGTATCTTTAAGTCCATCTATGATTTCACAGAATTTGTTTGAACTTCATAAAAATGTACCATACTTTTTGCACTGTCCTTGTTTTACTTCTCTATTAGCTTTCCAAGTTTTATTCACTTTAGAGTGTGTAGCTATCATTTATTTTTACTCCTCCATAATGCTATGTTTACAAATTTGTATTTATCTGTACTTTTAAAAATATCTTAATTATATACCATTTCTCATCTCACGTAACACTCATGTTACTTCTACACTTATCAGATATTATGTAACGGAAAACCACAACTCAGCAACAATAGAACACCATTTTTCAAAATTAAATGGCTTACCAGAATTCTTTAATTCTATCCTTTATTTGTATTAGATGACCCTTTATTCTGGTATTTGGCATTGTTCATATGGAGGAAAGCTTATAAGTTGATATTCCATAAATAGAAGGATTTTTATGATTGATTAATTATTTTCACTTAGAATGCATAGAATATGGTTGATTTAATATTTCTTTCTTACTCTCTGCCTGGAACATAGTGCTATCTATGCAATAGCCACTAAAATATTAAGTTAATTACCTAGACTTTAAACTGCATATTAATAGGAATAGCATACAGAACTCTTCTCAGATTGGGACACCTGGGTGGCTCAGTCAGTTAAACGCCTGAGCCTTTAGCTCGGGTCATGATCTTAGGGTCCTGGGACTCAGTTCTGCAACAGATTCCCTGCTTAGCCGGGAGTTTGCTTCTCCCTCATCCTGCTGCTCCCCCTGCTTGTGCTCTCTCTCACTCTCTCTCTTACAAATAAATAAAATTAAAAAAATAAATTCTTCTCAGATAGCTAATATAGAATATCGTCTTTGTATTCATCAAAGGGAAAGTGCCATATAATAATGAAATCCAGACTACTTCAAATTCATTTTTTAACCAGTAAGAAAGTACTGGAAACAAGCCAAAAATGTCTTCAATGAATTAAAGAAATAGATTGATTTTCAATATCTTAATGTTTCTAATGTTAAATTGCAAGATTTTTATACTAGATATCAGTGTAAATATTCATTATACAAGGATATTCTAAAAATAAACCTGAGAAAACTACTTGACATATATGATGACAAAAACCAATGTCAGTTTGGGTAAAACTTACAACACCTACCACCTGAAACTCTTGTTCTATATGGTGCCATCTTGTGATGCTGGGCAGCGGCAGTGAGCCACAGCTTCCAGTCAGCTAGAAGATTACAGGGGTGAACACCTGATATTCTTACAAGCATTCTATATATAGAATATATATATTCTTCTTTTTTTAGTGTAATATTTAATAAATTGCATGTGATATTTGATACTTTGTTATAAAATAGGCTTTGCTTAAGATGATTTTGCCCAAATGCAGGCAAATGTAAGTGTTCTGAGTATGTTTAAATAAGCTTAAGGTAAGCTATGATATTTGATAGTTTTGGGGTATTAAATGCATTTTCAATTTTTTATGTGTTTCTCTGTACATAGCCCCCTTGTAAGCTGAGGAACATCTCTATATGTATATGTAGCCTTGGTATGGCTTACATATTATTGGCATGAAACATCTAGAACAGTACGTGTGCCATAGAATTGTCTACAACATCAAACAAGTTTCTTGAAAACTTGTGCCAAAGGGGTTATGTCTTTAAGGATTCTTATTTCAGAAGGGTTCTCTCAAACGTAAGATTTTTCAGAAGTTAAGTGAAAATCTGACCAAACTAAACATTTTTCCATTTTCCCTAGTGAGCAAAGATAGCTAAAATCTATCTGCCATTTTCAACACTGTACTCAACGATTGTAATTCTAATTTAAGAACAGATTATTTATATCAAAACCACATGTTGGCCTAATCTTATACAATATTCATAAGTCACACTCAGACCCTTGGACACTTTTATTTGTTGAGTCTATATGGTACTACGGACATTCATCTTTTTTGACCTCATAGCTTCATGTATGTCTATACTTTTGAAAATACATGCATCATAGTTCCATTGTAAAATGTCTGGGTTATAAAATGTGCTATGCTATCAAAATGGTAATAAGAACATACAAATGACCTGATGTAATGAACTGGACCAGATTGCCAGATATCACATTGCATACCAGAAAGATTCAGTGGTAAGTTTTAAAATGGCCAGCTATACACTGACTGAATTATAACTCATTTAGCTTCTTTCTTTGTGTACAGTATTATACATTAGTCAGTATTATAGTAGATAAGTACTTTGGACAGATGTAAATATGCTGTAATAAAAAATGTTTTTCTTCTTTCTTTTAGTCCTTTTTACTTGTAAGACTAGCCACAAATACCACGCCTCCCCCAAAATAATTTGCAATCCAAATTTATCTCTAAATGAATTTATTGCACAGAAAAATATGTATATATATATATATATATATATACACTTACAGAAGACATGTTCAAAAATAGTTACACAACAGCAGGGCCCTAAATGTAAGCAGTATAGTTGTTTTGTTTTGTTTTGTTTTATTTCTTTTAAAAAAAGAGGTTATGTGAAATATTAGGATTTTATTTCCAGGCGTAGTATTTCAAGACAGTTAACTACACCTATGGTGTCAACAGCCTCTTGTTGGCAGTATGATTTTATTGGCTCCATGGAATAACAGCAAGAATTTACTATTGCTTCTTTCTTTTATGACACACACAGAAAAAAAAAAATTGACACATTTGCTCAAGACCAACCAGAATCATTTTAACCTATCAAAATTGATGGGAGGCCTTCACTGCCAAAGTCACTGCTGCGTTTTCACAATTCACTGCAGACAATCTGCTACTCCCATTATGATAAAGGAGAGCAGAGTCATAATCAGGGAAGAAAGCTAGATTAATACTTGTAATTATCATTGAATATTTAGCCTGCTATAGGATTACTATTATTAGTGTCATTTGATAATTTTCTCTCATTTTATTAAACACAACTGTGAGTAATTACGCTACCTAATATTTCTCTGTATTGGCTGACTAGCTAGCAAACATTCATGAAAATATCCATTAGCCACACATATAAAATGCTGCATTATGATGCTGTTGAATCAGAACATACCACTACCTGATCCTGTAGCTCTTTGAGGATTTGCAAATCAATTAATTCTATGTTTATTGGATTCTTCCCATACAATTAGAAAATTTATAATCGAGTCCATGAACATTATTAGTTTTACCATTTTAAACCAGCAATCACACTTTGATTTTTACAACAAAAGCAGAAATATAAACACACACATTTGGATCAGTTTTCTCTTAGTCTGTCTGGACTTCAAAATCCTATTCCTCAAGATGATGCACACCAAAGTTCTGGATTAAACAAGAAATTAGATGGCACCTGAACACTTGGTTTAATATTCTCAAAAGGATTATGCAACTTCTTTCTTACAATATGACATTGTTTTACAAAGATCCACACTTTTATAATGTTAGTATTTATAATAATCAATAAAGTCAATTAATCATGATTAAAAATCAAACATAAAAATTTCTACTTTTTGCTTTTGCCCCCTCCATTTAGAACTTATTTATAGCCTGATAATTCAAAGGTCCCTATGTTTATGAAAATCTGGACAGAAATAGCTCTAAGATCCCATTCAGAACTTGATATTAATCTAAGTCTTTTGGCTCCATTTATCCTGAGAGCAAAGAGTAGGACAAAGGATTTGAGTACTGTTAGTTTATCTGGGAGATTATCCAAGGTAGAAAAGAATGGGAAAGTGATACAGTGAAGAAGCAACTTTGTCAAAGAGGTACATTGTTGATATAATTGTTGTGGATAGAAAATGAAGGCTTGCTTTTACTGAAAGGTCCTGAGAAACTTCTTTAAGTTGTCCTCATGAAGACCTGAAAACTGACAATTTTACCTATGGTTCTTATTTCCACTTCACTGAGAGCTGTCCTCAGAGGACATTAACTCTCCTACACTTTCAGGTTGTGTTGGAGACATTCTAAAATGAGAGAGAGAACATGAGATGCTATTAGTGTTAAGTAACTGCAATTTCCCATGGAACTATCCACCACAGGTTTGGCTATAATCAGGTGTTGGGCCTTGATATCAGAGGGATTTGAGGCAGTATCATTTTAGGTTAATCATTATATCTGAAATTTCCAAAAACTTCAACTGATGAAACTTTGATTATAAACCTATAAATATAACAATAAATCTACAGTATTCAAATTATTTTCATAGAAATACACAAACAAAGCATCAACTGATTAATATTTAAATGTTACAAAATACTGAACTGAAAGAATTTGGTCATATAACAACGTGTAAGAAGTAGAGCTTAGGTTTAGGTTAGAAGTCAGGATGCATTTGGGACTCAGTTAAGAAATTGAATGGAGGGACGCCTGGGTGGCTCAGTGGGTTAAGCCACTGCCTTCGGCTCAGGTCATGATCCCAGGGTCCTGGGACCGAGCCCCAAATCAGGCTCTCTGCTCAGCAGGGAGCCTGCTTCCTCCTCTCTCTCTGCCTGCCTCTCTGCCTGCTTGTCATCTCTCTCTGTCAAATAAATAAATAAAATCTTAAAAAAAAAGAAATTGAATGGATGTCTGACTATCTTATAGGTTTGCTAAAAATCAGTGACTTTGTGTTCACGTGTGGCTATGCGGGAATTTTTAACTTTCTCTAAGAAGTTATTAGATTGATTATATAATGGCAGTAAAGGATGGGGAAAAGCAAAGTACAAACCCCATAAAGACAAAGACACTGAGTATGAGAAAAGAGTAATAGATAAGAAGAATCAATGCATTTGAGGAAAATGGGAATTGAAATACACAATGATTGTTGATTTTTTTAGATGCAGAAATCAAAACTAGCTTGCAAGAAGGAAATAACAGAAGACATGTTGTGAAAAGGCAGTAACGTGGAATAAAGGAGTAGGGAGAGCATATCAGGTAATTTGGATAGGAAGGAGTTAGGAGATAACTGCTTGATAAATTTTATATGGCCCACTTAAATGCACAGATTTCTCTTCTTTAATTTATATGGAGAACAGGGTGTCATTTCTCTTCCCTTTCAGAGCACCCGAGGTGTACTCTTTCAGACTGAAAACCTGAAAAGCTCAGGACTCAGTTGCTTAAGCACAGCTGAGAGGACATATTTCAATTAAGATTTACAGTTTGCTGTAGGTAGTAGACTGTCAAAAGTGGTTTAACCATATTTTTCATTTAACAAGAAGACTACAGAGAGTGTTTTCTGGTGTTGGTTCAGAGTCTTAAGAAAGTCAAGTGAACTATCTTAGAGGTTTTCATGGCTTTTTATTCACAGTTGCAAAAATTGCTGTTGGAGTTCTCACTATTAAGCCCACATTTCTGGCAGAAAGATAGAGGTAAAAGAGAATGATATCTTGTACGACTGATACTTTGTCATATGGTTACAATGTTGACACCATAGGTGTAGTTAACTGTCTTGAAATACTACGCCTGGAAATAAAATCCTAATATTTCACATAACCTCTTTTTTTAAAAGAAATAAAACAAAACAAAACAAAACAACTATACTGCTTACATTTAGGGCCCTGCTGTTGTGTAACTATTTTTGAACATGTCTTCTGTAAGTGTATATATATATATATATATATATATACATATTTTTCTGTGCAATAAATTCATTTAGAGATAAATTTGGATTGCAAATTATTTTGGGGGAGGCGTGGTATTTGTGGCTAGTCTTACAAGTAAAAAGGACTAAAAGAAAGAAGAAAAACATTTTTTATTACAGCATATTTACATCTGTCCAAAGTACTTATCTACTATAATACTGACTAATGTATAATACTGTACACAAAGAAAGAAGCTAAATGAGTTATAATTCAGTCAGTGTATAGCTGGCCATTTTAAAACTTACCACTGAATCTTTCTGGTATGCAATGTGATATCTGGCAATCTGGTCCAGTTCATTACATCAGGTCATTTGTATGTTCTTATTACCATTTTGATAGCATAGCACATTTTATAACCCAGACATTTTACAATGGAACTATGATGCATGTATTTTCAAAAGTATAGACATACATGAAGCTATGAGGTCAAAAAAGATGAATGTCCGTAGTACCATATAGACTCAACAAATAAAAGTGTCCAAGGGTCTGAGTGTGACTTATGAATATTGTATAAGATTAGGCCAACATGTGGTTTTGATATAAATAATCTGTTCTTAAATTAGAATTACAATCGTTGAGTACAGTGTTGAAAATGGCAGATAGATTTTAGCTATCTTTGCTCACTAGGGAAAATGGAAAAATGTTTAGTTTGGTCAGATTTTCACTTAACTTCTGAAAAATCTTACGTTTGAGAGAACCCTTCTGAAATAAGAATCCTTAAAGACATAACCCCTTTGGCACAAGTTTTCAAGAAACTTGTTTGATGTTGTAGACAATTCTATGGCACACGTACTGTTCTAGATGTTTCATGCCAATAATATGTAAGCCATACCAAGGCTACATATACATATAGAGATGTTCCTCAGCTTACAAGGGGGCTATGTACAGAGAAACACATAAAAAATTGAAAATGCATTTAATACCCCAAAACTATCAAATATCATAGCTTACCTTAAGCTTATTTAAACATACTCAGAACACTTACATTTGCCTGCATTTGGGCAAAATCATCTTAAGCAAAGCCTATTTTATAACAAAGTATCAAATATCACATGCAATTTATTAAATATTACACTAAAAAAAGAAGAATATATATATTCTATATATAGAATGCTTGTAAGAATATCAGGTGTTCACCCCTGTAATCTTCTAGCTGACTGGAAGCTGTGGCTCACTGCCGCTGCCCAGCATCACAAGATGGCACCATATAGAACAAGAGTTTCAGGTGGTAGGTGTTGTAAGTTTTACCCAAACTGACATTGGTTTTTGTCATCATATATGTCAAGTAGTTTTCTCAGGTTTATTTTTAGAATATCCTTGTATAATGAATATTTACACTGATATCTAGTATAAAAATCTTGCAATTTAACATTAGAAACATTAAGATATTGAAAATCAATCTATTTCTTTAATTCATTGAAGACATTTTTGGCTTGTTTCCAGTACTTTCTTACTGGTTAAAAAATGAATTTGAAGTAGTCTGGATTTCATTATTATATGGCACTTTCCCTTTGATGAATACAAAGACGATATTCTATATTAGCTATCTGAGAAGAATTTATTTTTTTAATTTTATTTATTTGTAAGAGAGAGAGTGAGAGAGAGCACAAGCAGGGGGAGCAGCAGGATGAGGGAGAAGCAAACTCCCGGCTAAGCAGGGAATCTGTTGCAGAACTGAGTCCCAGGACCCTAAGATCATGACCCGAGCTAAAGGCTCAGGCGTTTAACTGACTGAGCCACCCAGGTGTCCCAATCTGAGAAGAGTTCTGTATGCTATTCCTATTAATATGCAGTTTAAAGTCTAGGTAATTAACTTAATATTTTAGTGGCTATTGCATAGATAGCACTATGTTCCAGGCAGAGAGTAAGAAAGAAATATTAAATCAACCATATTCTATGCATTCTAAGTGAAAATAATTAATCAATCATAAAAATCCTTCTATTTATGGAATATCAACTTATAAGCTTTCCTCCATATGAACAATGCCAAATACCAGAATAAAGGGTCATCTAATACAAATAAAGGATAGAATTAAAGAATTCTGGTAAGCCATTTAATTTTGAAAAATGGTGTTCTATTGTTGCTGAGTTGTGGTTTTCCGTTACATAATATCTGATAAGTGTAGAAGTAACATGAGTGTTACGTGAGATGAGAAATGGTATATAATTAAGATATTTTTAAAAGTACAGATAAATACAAATTTGTAAACATAGCATTATGGAGGAGTAAAAATAAATGATAGCTACACACTCTAAAGTGAATAAAACTTGGAAAGCTAATAGAGAAGTAAAACAAGGACAGTGCAAAAAGTATGGTACATTTTTATGAAGTTCAAACAAATTCTGTGAAATCATAGATGGACTTAAAGATACTATTATGTATCAAATATTGTAAAAATTAAGCAAGGAAATAGCAAACATAAAACAACCAAAGCATACAAACTTGGGTAGATACAAGAGGTGTGATCATGTTCTACTTCATAAAGAGATGAGTTAATAGATAAATACAAGTAACTAGACTTTTTAGAAGTTAATAAAACGTTGCCTGTTATTTCTTAGTAATATAAAATATATGGTTTTCTAACAAAAACGTTTATCTTAAAATATTTAAAAATAAATTTTAGGCTACTCCTAAGGTTATATTTACTTTTCCACTGTAGGAAAAGCTGGTTGTTGTAGTTGTATTTGTTTGTTTGTTTTAGTCTCCTCCTAGTTTTTATTATTATAATGTGGAATGAGGAATGTTAGATTGAAAAGTGAATTATTTTATAGACAAAAATCATTACTTGATTCACCTCCTGGTACAGCAGATGGAACTCCTGAAAATATGCCCTTTTGCCTTATGGAAGAGTAACAGTTATGCTTACTTCTGAAACATACTTGGTGGTGGCCCTAAATAGTGACACCATAGTAAACATTTTGAATATTTGCAATTAATTTTTATAGTCATAGGGCTCCAAAAGGCACTGCAGGTATCTTAGCAGGTATTTCAATAAGGCTAAAAGTTGCCTGACTGTTTAAAAATATTAGCAAGGCACAAAACATGGCAGAAGTATTGTCCTCAGATATTATTTTTTTCCATATGCTCCTGATTCCAGACATGACAAGTTATTTTTCAAATATTTATTATAAAAGTTTTTATTTATTTATTTGACAGAGATCACAATAAGGCAGAGTCAGGCAGAGAGAGAGAGGAGGAAGCAGGCTCCCTGCTGAGCTGAGAGCCCGATGTGGGCCTCGATCCAAGGATCCTGGAATCATGACCTGAGCCGAAGGCAGATGCTTTAACCTACTGAGCCACCCAGGCTCCCCCATGACAAGTTATTTTGATAGATGTATATACAGTGTATTTTCCAGTTATAAGAAAAATGGTTCTGCTATTTTTAACCTTTTTAAAAATTAAATAATTTTTTTCATTGAAATTTTATTTTTTAATGTTTTACTTTTCTTTTCTTTTTTTTTAAAGATTTTATTTATTTATTTGAGAGACAGAGATCACAAGTAGGCAGAGAGGCAGGCAGTGAGAGAGAGAGAGAGAGGGGGAAGCAGGCTCCCTGCGGAGCAGAGAGCCCGATGCGGGGCTCAATCCAAGGACCCTGAGATCATGACCCGAGCTGAAGGCAGCAGCCCAACCCACTGCGCCACCCAGGCGCCCCAATGTTTTACTTTTCAATATACTACTTAGAATATAAAACCTATTCCATTTTGTAAGATGTTTACCATTTAAAAAATGGTAATTTTCTCATTGTGTCTTCCCCTCACATTGCTTTATTTTGAATAAAAAATTTCACAATAAACATAACTGATGCTTTCCTTCTGATGGTCCCTCTGTTGGTCATATTGTATATGAGCCATGACAATTAGTTTTACAAAATTTATTGATGTTTGTTGATATGTTTTATCATAACTAATTTTCCCTCCCTTATCTAGATTCCCCAGCTTTCAGACAGGTGGACACTTCAATAAACCATACCCAAGGGATGTATCAAGTACTTCTTAGACATTCTCTCAGATCCTTGAGGTCTCATTTTGCCTAGGGATTTGCAATAGGTTCTGCCAGAGGCACCACTGTGACAACTGATGTCCATGGTCTATCTCCTGCTAAGCTCAAGAGGTCACTGGTTTCCAAGTTTATCTATACAATTAATGCATTCCAGCAAGTTCTTTTTTTTAATATTAACAAACTTATTTTAAAGTTTATATGGAGAGGCAAAGACTCACAATAGTCAACATAGTGTTGAAGGAGAACAAAGACTGAGGACTGACTTCAAAGTTTACTAAAGCAATTGGGCGCCTGGGTGGCTCAGTTGGTTAAGCCTCTGCCTTCCGGCTCAGGTCATGATCCCAGGGGCCAGGGATCGAGTCCGGCATTGGGTTCTCTGCTCAGCAGGGAGCCTGCTTCTCCTCATCTCTCTCTCTGGCTGTCTCTCTGCCCATTTGTGATCTCTCTCTCTGTCAAATAAATAAATAAAATCTTAAAAAAAAGTTTACCATAACGATAATTGTAAGCATGATATTGTAATACCACAGAGAGACTAGATTAAAGCAACAGAATATATATTATCAATTATATTTTATATTTAATAGAAAAGCAAAAGCAATACAAGAGAGCAAAATACAATCTTTTAAACAAATGGTTCTGTAGCAATGGTGAAGCTAAATCTAAAAATATAAAATAAAATAAATCCAGGCAGATATCCTACACTCTTCACAAAAATGAACTCAGATTGGATTATAAACCTAAACATGAAACATGTAGAAGGTAATATAGAAGAAAATTTAAATGACCTTGGTTTTCGCAATAACTTTAGCTACAAAAGCACAAGCACTGAATTTAAAAATGTCTACTCTGTGAAACACAATGCCAAGAGAATGAAAAGGCAAAGCACAGACTATGAGAAAAAATTTGCAAAATACACATCTGGCAAAGGACTGTTAATCAAAAATACACAAAGACCCCTAAAAACTCAACAATGGGGGAAAGACCGGATTAAAAATGAGCCAAAGGCCTTAGCAGATACCTCACCAAAGAAAATATTACAGATGGCAAATAAGCATATAAAAAGATGCTTCACATCACATGTCATCAGGAAAATGCAAATTAAAACAAAAAAGAGACACCAGTACATACCCAGAATCCAGAGCACTGACAACAGAACACGAAATGTTGGTGAGGATGTGGAGCAACAGGAATGTTCTTCCATGTGTATTGAGAATAAAGAATGGAAAACAACTTGGCAGTTTCTTACAAAACTAAACATATTCTTGCCAGATGATTCAGCAGTAGCAGCTCTTGGTATTTATCCAAAGAAGATGAAATCTATACCCACAAAGATGTCTATAGTAGTTTATTCATAACTGACAAAAGCTTGGAAGCAACCAAGATATCCTTCCATAAGTGAAAGGTCAAAGAAAGTGTAGTACATGCAAACAATGGAATATTATTTAATGCTAGAGAAATGAATTACCAAGCTATGAAAAGATGTGGATATAAATATTTAATAAATATTTGATTTTAGGCTTCTACAAGTCTATCAATGTTATTAGTATATTTTAACAGTGAATGCTCAGCATTCATGAATTTACCTAATAAAACATTTTGGGTTCAATATTTTAAATACTTCAACCTCTATGATTATATTCCTAATAATTTTGAATTGGGGTAAATAAACCTTAATTTTTTGTAACTTGTTTCTTATTGCAAGAGAGCTCAATGAAATTTTAGAAAATAAAAATTTACAAAAAAAAAGTTTAGTTTATTATTGCCAAATAATTTAAAACTTTATCTTATATTCAAATACATATATTTTTCTAAATTGATTTATATGCTACTAAAACCAAAAACTTTTAGTTATACTAGATTTCATATCCTGCAATCAATGCCAGAAATCCATCTGGCAATGATTTGTCTTAAATAGAGTTAAGATGGGTGTTATTACAATGCAAGATGGAAACAAAGATAGTATAACAATAGGTGATACATAACTTTTCCGTTTTGATCAAGTTACTAATCTACAAAAGGCTTTTATCAGTGACAGACTTGGGAATTTAACAAAACTTTTAAACTAGCATGTGCGACTCATTCCTAGAAAACAACACAATCAATAACACTTTATTTAGATTAAATCATGACTATTTCTCCATTTGAATAAAAAAGGTAGCAACCCCAATAAGTTTATTGAACATGAAAAGTTGAAATGCTATAATGCTCCTAAGGAATTAAATGATCCAGTCAAGAATTACAAAAAAAGGATATAAATTACCAAAGTGTTTGTATAATTGTAATGTACAACTGCCCATTATCGTTCCATAGTGTAGGCTTGTACAAGAACTCTATAAAAGAACTCCACTTCTAAACTGTGGAAAATATGTTCCCTTTTCCCCTATATACAACTATTAAGCCATTCATTTAGCTTTTAAAATATCCACTTAATACAGGCTTTTTACACATTTGAACAGGCAGCAGGGCTCTATTCTTATCGCTTACATCTGAAGGATAGACTTCTAGCGTAAGAGGTAAAGCCCATAAAGGAGCCCAATAATAACAACAAAATACAGTTTAGTGAGCCCTTACAATCTGCCAGCTACCTTTCTGAGAATACTTCAATTAATAAAACATATAAAATACCTGACCACAAAGAGCTCACATTCTTTTGAAATATAATAGTGAAATAAACCAATAATAGAGGGGCACCTTGGTGGCTCAGTCCATTGAGTGACTGCCTTTGGCTTGGGTCATGATCTCAGGGTCCTGGGATGTAACTCCCCAGCAGGCTTTCTAGGCAGTGGGGTGTTTTCTTCTTCCTCTGCGCACCCTCCCAATTCTCTCTCTCTCTGTCTCAAATAAGAAAATAAACCAGTAATAGAATAATGATTGATGGTTGATGGTGATAAGTGATACAAAGCAATACAAGAAAGGTAAAAGCCATTGGGGAATGCTGGGATGAAAGTTAATTTTATTTTGTTTTGGGTGGTTATATCTCATTTATGAGATGTTATTTGCACAAAGACCCAGGAAGTGAAGGAGAGTGTTATACAAATATTAAAGGAAAAGATTGCTCTAGGCAGAGCAAGTAAGTATATAGACTTTGTGTGAACAGCTTGTCTGTTACTTTTGAGGAAAAGCAAGGAGGCCAATGAGGAGTTCATAGTGGTGGAGAGAGGAAGAACGTATTGATGTATGACCTTCTAGTACATTGAAACGCCTTCAGTTTTTATTTAATATGAAAGGGGAAGATACCAAAAGTCTTTCAACAGCAGAATAAAATCATATGACTTGATTTTTAGGTTAAATTCTGTACCAAAATAAATTTGCATGGAGAAAGGAGTGCAGTATGTGTGGAAGTGGGGTTATCAATCAAGTCAATAATTCAGGAACATATGATGGTGTTTTTAGCATGCTGGGTGGTAATAGAAGTGGTGAGGTATGGTTTTCATTGTGTATATATTTTGATGGTGAATATTCTGGTGAACAGGATGGGGTATGTGCAGGACAGACATCAACATTTATTTTACCTGCACAAACAGAAGGGTAGAGTCTTCATTCCCTGATATGGAGAGAACTCTGAGTTCAAATGTTCTTTCTCATTAAATGGCATAGTGATGATGAGGATTTAGTCAGACAGTGAAAGAGAGCAGTAAGCATAGTGTTAAGCGGTAAGACATTATAATACATTGGAACATCAAAAAACGTTGTGTTGGATCATCTGTTTATGTGAGTAAATAAATAAATAAAGCTTCCTGGGGTTCTGATAGAGGTAAAGAAGACTGTATATGATCCAAAGGGGCACGTGCACCAAATGTTTATAGCATTAATATCCACAATAGCCAAACTATGGAAAGAACCTAGATGTCCATCAACAAATGAAATATATATATATATATATATATATATATATATATATATATATATATACACACACAATGGAATACTATTCAGCCATCAAAAGAAATGAAATCTTGCCATTTGCGTTGACATGGATGGAACTGGAGGGTATTATGCTTAGCAAAATAAGTCAACCAGAGAAAGTCACTATCATATGATCTCCCTGATATGAGGAAATGGAGGTGCAATGTGGGGGGTTTGGGGAACAGGAAAAGAGTAAATGAAACAAGATGGGATCGGGAGGGAGACAAACCATAAGAGACTCTTAATCTCACAAAACAAACTGAGAGTTGCCGGGGGGGGGGGGGGTGGGGAGGTTAGGGAGAGGGTGGTGGGGTTATGAACATTGGGGAGGGTATGTGCTGTGGTGAGTGCTGTGAAGTGTGTAAACCTGGCGATTCACAGACCTGTACCCCTGGGGCTAATAATACATTATATGTTAATTAAGAAGAAGAAAGAAGAAGAAGAAGAAGAAGAAGAAGAAGAAGAAGAAGAAGAAGAAGAAGAAATAGGAGACTACTATAAATCAAATGCTATGGTTTTCAGCATAGAGTGTGTAATCAGGCATATTTTATTAAAGTAACCAAGTAAAATGAGGTCGAAAAGTGGAATAACAGAAAACATAAAAATCAGAGATTTTAAAAAGAGATATGGGACAGTGTAGAGAATATAGTCAATGATATTATAATAGTGTTATATGGTGACAGATGGTGGCTATATTTGTAGTGATCATAGAATAATGTATGGAGATCTTGAAAACCTGAAACCAATGTAACACTGACTATCAACTACACTCAAATAAAAAAATAGTAAAAGGAAACATTTTAATTTAAAAAGATAAAAAGAGGGACAAGAATTTGAAAAGTGAATTTCAAAAAGAGTAAAGATGAGGCTAAGACATACTCTGAACCTTGAGGAAAACACCATTTTGAAAATTCTTCCCATTTTGAGAAAACTCAAATGAATCAATACCATAAAAGAACCCATTTTAACCGAGAGATGTAATGAATGCTCAAGAAATAATTTTATGACAGGATAATTCTTCCCTATGAAACAGCATACATAAACCCGGGGAAACACCTGGAAGCCAAATAAACTATACTGAAAATAAGAATTAGGAAAAAGATAAATGATGAAAGATAAGAAAATTAGACCTGCGACAGAGACCTAGTGAAGAGAATTTTTAGCTTGTGGTTTAATGTTTTTGAGGATAATCTAGAGTTCATAACTGCCTTGAGGCAGGCTGGTTGTAGGCAGTTTAGGCAGACCCCTAAGAGAGGCCTACTTTGGGCAGGTGGTGTTGGAGGAGGCCATTGGGCTGGACAAAGACAAATCCAACCATTTGACTAAAGTGTCTGTGAAGATGTTGAAGTCAGATGCAGCAGAGAAAGACCTGTCAAACCTAATCTCAGAAATGGAGATGATGAAGATGATTGGACAGCACAAGGACACCATCAACCTGCTGGGTCCTGCACACAGGATGGTCCTTCGTACACTATCATGGAATATGCCTCCAAAGACAACATACAGGAGTACCTGCAGGCCCAGAGGCCTCCTGACCTGGAGTACTGTTACAATATCAGCCACAATGCAGCAGAGCAACTCTCCTCCAAGCACCCGGTATACTTTGCTTACCAGGTAGCCTGAGGCATGGAGTACCTTGCCTCCAAGAAGTGCATACACCAAGACCTGGCCACCAGGGAAGTGCTGGTGACAAAGGACAACATGATGAAGATCTCAGACTTCAGCCTTGCCAGAGATATCACCACATCAGTTACTATAAAATGAGAACCAACAGTGGACTGCCTGTGAAGTGGATGGTCCCTAAGGCCATGTTTGACCAGATCTACATCCACCAGAGTGACTTCTGGTCTTTTGGGGGTGATCCTGTGCAAAATTTTCACTCTGGAAGCCTCCCATATCCTGGAGTGCCTGTGGAGGTGGTTTTCAAGCTGCTGAAGGAGTCATTTGATGGATAAGCCAATAAGTGCACCAGAGAGTTATACACAATAATGAGGGGTGGCTGGCATGTGGTACCTTCAAGCTGCTGGATCATACTGTGGCCTTGACCTCCAACCAGGAGTACCCGGACCTGTCCTTGGCCCTGGAACAATACTGTCTATGCTTTCCCAACACCCAAAGCTTCACCTGCTCCTCAGAGAAGAATTCCACCTTCTCTCATGTGCCGTTGCCCAGGGAGGCCTATCTGCCCTGACACCCAGCCCAGCTTGCCAATGGTGGACTCAAATGACTAGTATCCCTATTACTCCTGTCCAGATTCCGTCATAAGCTGTAACCCTTACCCCCCACCCTCCCTGCAAGACTCACTGCCTTCTCCTTTGTCCCTTTCCTACTGGCAGGAGCCAGCTGCCTACCTGAGGCCTTCACCCCTTGAAGTTCACCTCTCTTCCCCTTCCTCTTCCTCCTCCTTACAACCTGCTCATGAAAGAAAGGAACAGAGAGGCAGGTACTTGCTCGTGGCTACTTCCTTCCCTCCCATATGTTGGACCAAGACCCCTCCCTGTCATCTGGTACTGCCTAGACGTCGAGAGAGTTGGAGATGAGGCATGCCAGTGAAAGCTGTCGGAGCTTTCCTGGTTTGGTTTTGTCTGCTTAGCATAACATGTAAGACTGAGTTCTGGTGGCAGGGACCTAGTCCTTGGGGCTATAGCACTAGTGAGGGGAGGTCAACTGCTCTGGGCCTTGGCTAAGAGCAAGCCCTGCTCCAGAGATATGGTGCCAAGGGCTTATCAATTTTGATACTAATTTGCTTTGCTGACCAAATACCTGGTATCAAAAGATGGGAAGGCAAAGACTGGAAGCAGTGTTGTGACCATGGAGTCCAGCCCCAAACTATGAAGAAAACACAAAGTGTATAAATCTGAGTAAGTATATATTTACACACCTTTTTAAATAGGTTGTTATCAAAGATTTAATCAATGGGTAATATGCTCCTCGTGGCTGGGAAGCATCAGTTGCCATATATTAAAAACAAAGAAAAGAGGTGTCTGGGTGGCTTCCTCCAAGAAGTGTCCCTTCTTTTCAGGTCATGATCCCAGGGTCCTGGGATGAAGCCCCACATCAGGCTCTCTGCACAGTGGGAAACCTGCTTCTCCTTTTCCCTCTGCCCTGCTTATAGTTCCTCTTCCTGTCTCTCTGTCTGTCAAATAAATAAAATATTTAAAAAAAAAACAAGAAAGAAACAAAATGTTTTAAAAGGCCTTTTTTTTTTTTAATTTTCTAGGGGTGCCTGGATGACTTAGTTGTTTAAGCAGATGTTTGCCTTTGGCTGAGGTCATGATTCCAGTGTACAGGGATCCAGCCCTGCATGGGACTACTTGCACCCCAAGGAGCTTGCTTCTTCCTCTCCCTTTGCACATGATTCCCCCTGTTTGTGTGCTTCTTCTCTCTCTCTCTCTCTCTCTTGCTGTCAATAAATAAAATAAAATCTTTTACTAAATAAATAAAAAAATAAATAAATTTCTAAACCTACTTTCAGTTTAGGTCCCTTAACAAAAATTGCTACTGCTTCATTAAAAAAAAAAGGGATAATTTAGAAAGATGCTTCCAGAGTTAAAAAGCTGTTTTGTTTCTTTGTCAGGATTCAATATAGAAGTGCTTTAAAAAGTAAAAGAAAAAATATGCTATATTAACTCTAATCACACTATAACTTTGGTGGTTATATCAAGATAATGAAAAGTGATTTTAAAGCAAATTTCATTATCAGACATAAAGATCAAGTCAAAATTACAGAAGAGTAAAAGGATGAATTCATCAGGGTGTATAATAATTCTTTTTTTTTTAAAGATTTTATTTATTTATTTGACAGAGAGAGATCACAAGTAGGCAGAGAGGCAGGCAGAGACAGAGAGAGGAGGAAGCAGGCTCCCTGCTGAGCAGAGAGCCCGATGCGGGACTCGATCCCAGGACCCAGAGATCATGACCTGAGCCTAAGGCAGCGGCCTAACCCACTGAGCCACCCAGGCGCCCCGGGAGTATAATAATTCTTGAATTTTAATACGTAACAACAGATTTGGGGATATATAGGGAAAAACTAAGAACAAAAATCATAACTTCTACCTTGGACGACAAATGGAAAATAATTTCAACACACTTATTTTAAGATTACATAGACAAATGGTCATCATATTGGTAAGATATGTAAGACTTGAACAAAATGATCAACTAACTAGATATGCTTGATATTACATTACAGTAACTGAACTAACTGAGGTCAGTCTTTGGTGAATCACAGAAACAGGTGGAGTTGTCAAACAAAGGAATCTTTGTTTACAACATACAAGGAGTTCACAGGGAATAAGTTCCAAAGCCTTGACTGTTTGAACAGGAGAGAGATTTTTATTTAGTATTTAAGATGAATACTCAGAAGGGAGAGTTTTATTATCCCGTGTATGGTTGGTCATAAGGTTGTGGATGCATGCACATCCACATATGTATTTGTGCAATATGTATTGCATGTTCACCTGAATGAAGCTTGTATTCCACCGAGGGCAGAAACTTCAACGTTAGAATAAAGCAGAGGTAACTGTTGGACAAGGGAAAGGAACTCTGCAGGCTTCAAGAGCAGATAGAAACTAGATGGGGTCTTGGGCTCATTTTCTGGGACAAGGAATGAAAGGCCTTGATTGCTTTTGAAATAGCACTAGGAGTTTTACCACTGATTTATTGTCTCAATAGCTTAGGCTATTTCCTGGTCTGGTGGTGACTGTTAGTTTTCCCATTGCCTTGTTCCCTCAAAATCCTTAGGAGTGAGGTTTTTGCATTTCTTTGTAAGAACCTCCCAGGAATTTTTGGAAGAAGTGTGCTGGGGCAAGTACACAGGTGGGGTATAGATCATTGAAAATAGCTGGGGACAAAAAATGACTTTTCTTATGTCAGGAAAACTATATCTCTTCTTTAATTTTCTAGGAACCTCTAACTCTTTCTGCTGATGTTACCAGCAGGCATCTGAGATATTACTGATTGTTCTCTTGAACCTAAGGAAAAGGAAATGTAGAAAGCAAAAGAAAAAACTTTAAAATCTATCCTGCAACTCATCAATTCACTGCAGCCACCTCTCTGTCTTTCCCTTTCTCTTTTTCTCTCTTTCTCTTTCTCTCTCACTTTCTCTCTCACATACGCACAACACACGCAAATCGACTTAAAGCAATTTTTAATTTTCCCTATTCCATTTTAATATACTTGAGGCATGATCATTTTCTTAGTAAATACAAGGAAAAAAAATCTAGGATTCCATCATTCTGTGTGATTAAAGTATTGAGGAATTTACTTCCAATAGCACTTATAAAAACATATTTTATTTAAGGAATATTATATAATCAGGTGTCTGCATTTTTCTTATTCTCTAACTAGTGTTATTTGGCAATTAATATTTTGTCAATCAATATTCCCCTATACCTGAATGTGTGGGCAGTGAGAGATGAGTTAGAGGCAAGGATGGTGAACACTCCCAACAACTGCAGACTACATATATCTTAAGCCATGATTTTCTTTGCAAAGGTCAACATTGATAATGTTCTAGTCATACCTCCGTGTACCAGGAAAGAAGTAGCATATTTCTTGAAAGACACAGCTATCAAAGCTCCATTGAGAATCCGTAAAGATGGAGAAGGGATTTGCAAATTAAATATCTGATAATGGACATCTACTCTGATTATTTAAAAATGAATAAAAATAAAAAACCTTACTAATAACCAAACAGAGTATCCAATTTTACATGTGAAGGAAATAATGGAAGAGACATGTCACCAAAAGTATATGGATGGCTTATAAGCACATGGCCAATTTCTCAACATTTAAAAATTAAAGAAATAAAAATTAAAATCATAATGAGACATGCTTACATATCTATTAGAATGGCTAAAATTATAAAGGCTAATTGTACTTGGTCTGAGCTAGATTGAGAAGAAACAAAAAATCTAAACTGTTGTTGGCATATATCATGATACAACCACTTTGGAAAATAGTTTCAAAATTTTTTTAAATGCAAAATATGTTGCAGTTACACAAATAGCCATTTTATTCTAGGCATTTCACCAAGAGAAACAATCCCTATGTTCATACAAGGACTTGTATGTGAATTTCATAGCAGCTTTATTTTTAAGAATTGAAAACAGTGGAAATGTTCATCAATGTCCATCAATAGAGCAAAGACAATTGGAGATTCTCAAAGTAATGATGCCGAGAAAAGAAAATCCAGGCCATGAATAGTATATACTGTGTGATTCCATGACTACAAAAAATCTAGAAAATACAAATTTATATATAGTCACAGTCATCAAATATATGGTGTGATTTTAGTGCCTTCTTCTCTGCTCCCATAGCTTCCTACACTTGGATCTCCGAGCATTTCTTACACCATGTGAAAATATGAACTCTTTCTCTTTATTCTGTCTTACTAGAATAAGAATCCTTGAAATTTTATGGACATTTGAACTCTCAGTTATTAGCAGAAATTCTATCACACAGTAAGTTTCCAAATATAAAAGCCAGAGTTTTACAATGACTTCTAAGCTTTTACATGATCTAGCCACTCATTTAACCTCTGTGACCTCTTTCCCTGCTACTCTTCAGTCACTCACAGTGGCCTCCTTGCTATTCCTCAGATATGCCAGGCATGATCCAACCTTATGGCCTTCAAGATAGCCAATTCCTTTGTCTGGAGTGACCTTATTGCTGATAGTTCTGCGCAAATTCATCACCTTCCCATACATTTGTTCAATTGTCACCTTCATTGTAACTACCCTGATCTTTCTATTAAAAGATTTAACTCCCCATCCCCTGCCTAGCAACCTTGATTTTTCTCACCCTGATCGAATTTTTCTTTTTCCCCATTGTACTCTTCCTTTTTGAATGCACTATGCCATTTTTATTAAGGTTTATAGCTTTGAATTGTCTCACCCATTAAAATAAAAGTTCTACAAAGCCAAGTATTTCATTTACCAGTGTAGTCTGAAGTAATATCTGCCATATAATAGTTCAGTAGACAACTGGTAAATTTCAAAATAAATCAATGTTGAGAGTATACTGAATTTCATAAGTCATTTCAATATTTTTTTCCAAAAAATAAACTACATAAAACATACTTTAAATTTACTTTCAAAATATTTTATAGCATATAATGGACAATATACATAAGCCTAAAGAAACAATCCTATAATTAACCATTTCATACCTACTTAAAAACTGCATAATACCACACTCTTAGATCCTCTTTGAATGCTCTAAAATAACCCTTCAAAGGAAATACATTTTTAAAACTCACAGATATTTTGGCAAATAATTTAATAAAATAAAAGTTTCATTCATCTATGTAGATCAAAATAAATATTTTTAATAAGCATGAAATTATAACTCTGAAGTGTGCTAAAATGAAACCACCTGCTAAGGGTGAGAGAACAAAAATAAACATCCTTTTTCCAAATAAGAGGAATTTATTACCTTTGAATCAAAGCATGTGGATTTGTTTTAACTGGCAATAAAGCAATATGGAGACACAAACCATAGAAAGTCATATTTTAGATTTCTAAAAGACTTCTAAGTGAAGAGTATACATTTTTTAATTGCTACATAATGCTACATAATGACAAGATGACAGGTTGTGACAAATAGCATTTTAAAAGCTCTACTCATAATGGAACGAAAGATGTCATTTCCCTATAATTTTATATATGTCTTTAATTTACTATATCTGGATCAACATATTACCAAACAGATGTTCATCAAAGACTAAATCATTTTTAATGGAACATAATAATTTGAACCTACATCTATTAATCATTTTTTTCGATCTAACATTTATAGTCTCGCTAAACATTTTATCAGTTGTTGACAAAATTCAAAATAAATAGGATAAAAAGTCGTGTTTGGAAAAGTAGATTTTTTTTCAAATTTGCATTTAAATGAAAATATTTGCTGATATTTTTAAAACTTTATAAGTAATTTATATATATATCTGACCTATCAGATGATATAAAATTTTTGGAGAAAATATGACATATTTTTTGATCTTGGTTGAAGGTATTAATAAAGAGCAACTGTTTGTATTATTTGTATTGTGATATCTTAGTTAATAAACATGGATAACTGGTATAAAATATGTTTTTTTAAAAATTTTATTTATTTACTTGACAGAGATCATAGGAAGGCAGAGAGGCAGCCAGAGAGAGAGGAATGGAAGCATGCTCCCAGCTGAGAAGAGAGCCCACTGTAGGACTCAATCCCAGGAACCTGGAATCATGACCTGAGCCGAAGGAAGAGATTTTAACCCACTGAGCCACCCAGGTGCCCTAAAATATGTTTTTTTTTTTAATATAGAAGTATAGTTCTTGCCAAAATATGGAACTAGCTGGAACTGAATGCCTCCTTCAAAGTCAGCTCTGGAGAAATTATGCCAGTGTAATATGGAACTATTTCAGATATTAACCAAAAAGAAAGAAATGATGATAAATTCCTTAAAAGACTCAAAGTTGCCCTTGACTGGTATGTTTCAAGCTCTATTCCTGGTTTGAAGACAGGTTTTAACAGGCCTGTCACTGTAGAAATCCACTAGATGTTTAGAGGCTATCAGAACTTTACAAAAACCTTCAAGGGGTAAAGACTTGAAAATTCTTTAGAGAGATTAGCTCCCTAAGGCATTATTCCTCCACACATTTTCCTCCAATCAATTAAGACTGATGGATGAGGGGCACCTGAGTGGCTCTCTCATCACGTGGGTGGTGGGTTAAGCCTCTGCCTTCATCTCAAGTCATGGTCTCTGGGTCCTGGGATCCAGCCCCACATCGGGCACTGCTCAAAAGGAAGCCTGCTTCCCTCCCTGCTTGCCTGCCTCTCTGCTTAATTGTGATCTCTCTCTCTCTCTCTTTCTCTCTCTCTGTGTCCAATAAATAAATAAAATCTTTAAAAAAAAGCTGATGGATGATAAATTATGAAAACTGCTCCCTCCAAATGATGCTTCTTCATAAGGATTTAAGAATTTAAAATTGTAAGAATTTAAAATTGAAACTTGATCATAGGATTTATCTTATAGAATAAAATCAAGTGAAGGCAGTTATTATTAGTTCTGAAGTATTGGTGATTCTGAATTCTTGGCCTCATTAGTAAATTTATTTTTAAATTCTCCCATGGAGTGGTGATTGGCCTTCAGTCTTTCATTGATATACATCATTGGGTCAAATGAGATGTGTGTGCCCAGAACTATATATAATCTTTTTTGTATTTCACTGGAGATGGCATTTCTGAGTTTTGTTCAATTGAATTTGGACAGATGTTTTAATAGTCACTTCTAGAGTTGGCCCTGGAGAATATCTTCCTTTTTTTCTCTTCCCGATTCTCTGAAAAACCCTGACTAATTCACATTATCACAGTAATATCACATTTCAAGTTTTTCCAAACACTAAAGCTGCAAAATAGAAGGAAGCTACTCAGAATGGAATACTATTATGAATGATTGAGAAAGAAAACATTATTATAATTAAGCTACCAGGTTTCAATGTATTTTATTGTTGCTTAGAAAATCCTAGCATATCCAGACTTTACAGAGATTTGATGATCCTAAGAAGAGCTGAACTCATGGACCAAAATAACTATGCACATAAAAAGTACAATTACTTACCTAAAAAATATGATGTGGTTAACTTTATATGCCAATCCAAGTGTTATTGGAACAGGAATTAAAAAAATAGCTTAGGGGCGCCTAGGTGGCACAGTGGATTAAGCCACTGCCTTCAGCTCAGGTCATAATCTCAGGGTCCTGGGATCAAGTCCTGCATCAGGCTCTCTGCTCAGCAGGGAGTCTGCTTCCCTCTCTCTCTCTCTGCCTGCCCTCTGTCTACTTGTGATCTCTCTCTGTCAAATAAATAAATAAATAAAATCTTAAAAAAAAAAAAAGAATGACTGTACTTTTAAAAAATAGCTTAAAAGGAGTGCCTGGGTGGCTCAGTGGGATAAGCCGCTGCCTTCCGTTCAGGTCATGATCTCAGGGTCCTGGGATCAAGCCCCACATCGGGCTTTCTGCTCAGCAGGTAGCCTGCTTCTCTTCCTCTCTCTCTGCCCACCTCTCTGCCTACTTGTGATCTCTCACTGTCAAATAAATAAATAAAATATTTTTAAAAATAGCTTAAAAGTATATGATAAAATAATGATATACATATACAAGGAAAAGAAAGATACTATACTGTGAATATAAATTAAGTGAAAATTGTTGAAATAAAGAATACAATAAATGGAGACTAAGATGAATATAGCTGTAAAATGAATAAATGAGTTGGGAAAAACAAACAAATTAATGACTTCTGCCCAAATACAGCAGAAGAGAAAAAAAAAATAAAGAAAATATTTAAATAAGTACTGAGATAAATTTTGGAGAATTAAAGAAAGATAAAAGATACCAGACTTAAAATGATGCCAAACATGAGATATCAGAAACAAAACAAAACAAAAACTACACACACTAAAAACCACTCGTATACATTATGGTGAGTTTTAAGAATATCAAAAACAGAGAAGAGCATAAATGATGCCCAAGAGAAGAACAGATCACCTAAAATGTACAAGAATAATACTGACAGCACAATTCTCAATAGTAATAGCACATAAAGAGACAGCTGGGAGTTTTTATAGATGGAAAAGATATTTGAAACTAGGTATTATACATCAATCCAAATTATTGATTAAATTTGAGAGCACAGTAAAAATACAATGAAGCATGTTAGGTCTTAGAACATTTATCACACAGAGACACACATTTTGGAAAACTTCCTTGGAAGACAGCTCAATTGAGATCGAGAAAACAGAATTATGTACTCAAAGGCACATTTTGAAGGAAGGATTGAATATAGTCTGCACTGCAAATATTCTTTAATCGTATGTTCTGAATTTCCTAAATTTAAGAAGTATTTGTTCAAATATTTATCTTTAAATAAATCCTAGGAGACTTTTTCTTGGATTCTGGAAAATCAGTCCATTTGGATACAAATCTTTTTGTCACTGATGGAAATTTTGATAGCCCTTAACTGTGGAATGCCTAATGTATTGTTACAGCAATTGTGATTTGCCAATACATGGGTGATGTGTGTGTGTTGTGTGTGTTTATTTTTATTTTTGATGGTTTAACTCTTCTATGAGATTTTTAAGTAGACATGATTTTAATAAATTATGATTTGTGGAAATTTATCTGAGGTCATATATAATAAAATGAAATTTGTGTGAACTAAAGAAGTGCATCTCCATTTTTTTTGTTTTAAGAGTAGACTGGTCTTTAAAAATTGTCCAAAGAAGTACATTATATTCATTATTAAATTTGATAATATACAATAAAGTATTTATGGTCATACTGGACCATATCAAATTCTACTATTAATTCATATTCATAATTACCATAAGAGGAAAAAGGGATATTTTTCAAAATAATAAAAAATTAGCGTATTTTACAGAATATGATATAGTGTTATTCACTGAACTGAGGGAACAAATGTCAAAGTCTAACACAGTTTACAGAATGTTTTAACATAAATTGAAATTTAAATCTGACCAAATTTCACAGTTTTAAGTAAAATGATAGCACTTTATATCCTTGAAAAGTGGTAAGTGACCCAAAACATGGCTTAGAAAAACAAATTTAACACTACACTAGTCAGAGATGGTTAAGTTATGGTACAACTTGCCATTGTGTATCATCAAATGGTATATTTTTTTCTTTTGGGCTTGTCATTATATTTTATTTCAGCCATTCTGGTAAGTGTGTAGTGATATCTCAGTGTCATTTTAATTGCATTTCCTTGATGTCTAATTATGTCAAAATATATTACTTTGATGTTTAATGCTCTGAACTTTCTCAGTTCAAGACCATGAAGCCACTTAGGAAAAATACAGTTGCAGAGGCACTCATAGACCAACTCTTATTTCGAAATAAGAAGAAACATTACTACCCATTCCAACAAAAAATAGATTTGTTATGCAGCAGGGATTTTATAAATTACCTGACACAACTTATATAGTAAGATGAAATGGGACAGGCGGCTTCTTGCAGCTATATACAACATCATTTTAATTTCAATTTTCAGTATAATTTTTCCAAGGTATACACAGAATATATATTTAATGTAAATTGTGAACATTTTAAACTCTGTATATGGAAATTAGTCAATTTTAAGTTTATAACAATCAAAATTAACGGAAGTTTATTTTAAATTAGTTAGCTTTCTCTGCATTGCAAGACAGAATAATCAAGAATTGGTAAGAAAAAAGTAATCTCTGTAAAATTACCGGGGGTGCATTATAAAGTGTTCAGTAACCGATCAAACTCACAATTTGGATTGAATGGCAAGTGATTTTTAAAATCTGGAACTCATTGTCAATTTTTTTTTCTTCATTGTGTCTTAATAAATTACTGTGTTCATTTGCATGGAAGTGAAGAAAAATGCATGACATTTCATCTCAACACTAACACCTTTAACTGGCAACTCTGAATGTACTTTACAGCAGTGTAACAAAGTAAAGATCAATGATGTTTCATGAAATATCTGTTATAATTCTCAAGGAGATAGGGAGTTTGTGCAAAAATGCAAATCACTTTGCGACTAAACACATTGTTTATTTCAGCTAATTTTAAGAAAATATGCTGAGAATCTCTCAAAAAAGGAAGCAATGATTTAGGTTTGCCTTCAAAATCCTTATCTAATCCTGAACCAACAGCACATAGTTCAAAGAGCAACTAATTTGAGTAGCTCCAATTTACACATTTCCTAACAATGCTTAATTTAGTGGAATTTCTGTCCAATTATGGTAATTTGATGTAATGAAAGACAAAAGTTCAAAAAGATCATCCTTAATTTATATAGATGCCAAACTCTGCATTTTCTGAATGATGCCCAGGAACGTATTTTCAAAAACAAACAAACAATGCCAGAACCACTATTAGGTCATCTCTAGGCAGAAAGTGACTCAGAGCTTACATTACTCTCTCCCTGAAAGTATACTGTAGGCACTGAAACTACTACCCTGAGTCTGTGCTATCAAATTCCTTAAGTTAGAAAGTTTTAAAACCCGTCTGTGTGGGAGTATTTCATTTACAGATAGAGATTTGGTTGTTTATACATTTTCATACTTGATTTTTAGGGTGTAATAACTATGTTTTAAAATTCATGGTGGTTTTGAATACTGTTGGATAATTGAGCTAAAATGGTATATCCATTCCTCCTAGGAAACAGAAATTATAGAAAGGTAGTGCTTTTCAAATCTGACATCTTTGAGTCATTGTAGTTTCATATAAATGCAATAGGAAAAGTGTCATTCATGTTTATGATATTTTCTATAAATAAATTAGAATGTACTGGAGGCCTGATATAAAGTGGGATGCCTAAACTTCAGTAAGATCTTGTTTTCAATTCAAAATAAATTTTATTTTTTATTTTTTTATAATGTCCCTCAATTTCAGATAATCACCCCCATAATGTCCACTCCGGTTTTTTTAAGATTTTATTTATTTTATTTGACAGATAGAGATCACAAGTAGGCAGAGAGGCAGGCAGAGAGAGAGGGAAGAGGAAGCAGGCTCCCTGCTAGGCAGAGAGCCCGATGCGGGGCTCGATCCCAGGACCCTGGGATCATGACCTGAGCCAAAGGCAGAGGCTTTAACCCACTGAGCCACCCAGGCGCCCCAAAAATAAATTTTAAATTGAATTATGCACCTCTAAGTTCAGAGACAATAAACATCAACCAACACAATTAATAAGTTCTATTTCTTGAAATTTCGGGAACATTGATAGTCTCATCTCCTGGAAGAACAACAGCTAAAATTTTTGGTCATGGATTCTTGCTAAAATATCACTTTCCCAAAGAAAATTAATGTTGTGAATTTTTATTGATTGTTATTGATCATGAAGAATATAACAACCACGATAAAAAGAGTAGGAAAAACATGATATCTCATCTGTAAGGGCATGTGGAAAGTAGGAAATGCTAATAAAAATAACTACCATTATTTCCTAAGTTAACATAATATAACAGAACAAAAATATTTCAAAACAATGTTTTCTTTTTTTAAGATTTTATTTATTTATTTGACAGAGAGAGATCACAAGTAGGCAGAGAGGCAGGCAGAAAGAGAGGAGGAAGCAGGCACCCTGCTGAGCAGAGAGCCCAATGTGGGACTCGATCCCAGGACTCTGAGATTATGACCTGAGCCAAAGGCAGCGGCTTAACCCACTGAGCCACCCAGGCGCCCCCATAACAATATTTTCTAGGCTCATTCTGATAACTCTTTTCTACATTCAAATTTAAAGGTTGAGGCATGTGATATATATTACACAAAAAACATCCCAAGGAATTCGTTAAAAAAAAACTTTAATAAAGAACAAATCCAAAGGAATTTCTTTTCTAATTTAATTAACAAATTATGAATTGACTTACCTATTTCATCACAGTGTATCAGGCACCAATAATATTTTTTAATCGTCACACCTGATGCAATAGTTATCATCTTTCAGACATACTGATCACGAACAAGCAAATAAACAAGAGGACCGTAGCTTAAGATCTACCTGCATAAATATAGGCTACTTCAGACAATCTCTTCACCACAACATAGAAATGAATAGAAATCATACATGCTCTGTATGGACATACAGATGAGATAGAAGGGGATGGATGTTAATATATGCAGAATCTTTATTAATTACATTGTAAACCATAATATGGAAAAACAGAATACAATTTTAGAAATACCCAGGTCACCATCATTGTTTTATTTTTATATGTGTAGATAAGGAGTTTAATAAACAATCCATGACTATTCAACTCTTTATATTTTGAAAATTTTAGTAAAAGTAACAAACCTACCACCTAGAAAATTATACTTATCTGCAACATACAGCTTTGCCAGCATGGTAGAGGAAAAGCAAAACAAAATAAGTAAGAAAAGTTTAACATTTCACAAGAGATTTGCTTTTATTTTTTATTTATTATTTTTTATTTTTCATTAATTATTTACTTCTATTTTCTACTTTATTTTAATGAAAATGTCATGACCATAACATAAGAGCAGAATTAAACCAACATGAGAAATTATTTTTTCATAAGTTAAAATAAACTAGCTTGGTGATTAATTCAAAATTATATTACAAATTTCAGTGTTCTTGAAGTAAGTATCACTGCATAAACAAATGAGTCAGGAGTCATAAACTAATGATGATTCTAAATGTTATTTAGAGAGACATTCTTTACTTAATATATTTCAAATATTCTACACAAGGCAAAGTGGATCCAAGTAATCTGTAGGCAAAATAAGATTTTAGAGAAGTATATATTTCCAACAGTATTTATAAAATATTACCTTTATGTAAGGCATCATCCTGGACTTTGTGGAAAACACACAAAGGAGTAAGAAGTGGCCCTTCAAGAAACATATACAATATCAAGGTTTAACATGAAGCAGCATGTCTTCTCTAAGTAAAAAAAAAAAAAAAAAAACATTGTACCAACTGACTTTACTGAAACTTTATATTTATTGCTCTCATTTTAGGTCATAGTGTCCTTCTGCATGCAGGCTGCTATAACGGACATGATATAGACTTAATAGCTTATAAAGAACAGGAATTTATTTCTCACAGTTCTAGAACGGAGAAGTTCAAGATTAAGGAATGGGCAGATCCAGGGAGAGCCCACTTCCTCATAGATGGCTATCTTCTCACTGTAAACGTACATGATGAATGAATCAAGAGAACTCTCTGGGGTCTCCTTTAAAAGGACTGTAATCCCACTTATGACCTAATCACCTCCCAAAGGCCCCTAAGTTTTAATACTATCACTTCCAGAGTTAGATTCCATAATATGATTTTGGGAGACATAAACATTCACACCATAGTATATATAAACAAAAAAAGACACAAAAACAACAAACAAAAAAATTATTTTAACTACCTATTATTTTCAACTACATAAACTTTTAATTTGTTTCTATATAATATTAAATAACTCATTTGAGTGATTCACTTATATCCAATGCATCTGAGTGCAATTAAATTTGCTTACCCAGCATATCCAGAAGCATATTTCTTCAGACTATCCCATTCCCCACCTTACAGGATTTACCACAATTAGAAGACATGGGATAGAGGATAGATAGATAGATGTATACATAAACACACTTGTACATACACATATGCATATTTTTTCCTGTTAATGATACTCATGCAAATAAAATTTAAGCTCAAGAAACCTGTCTTGTGTGTTACTTAATATCCAGTTTTTAGTCAACATCCAAAAACAAATAATCCAATAAAACCATGGATAGAAGACATGAACAAGTGTTTCCCCAAAGCACACATTCAAATGTTCAGTAGATACATGAAAAGATGTCCATCATCATGTATCATCAGGAATTTGCAAAGCAAAACTAGAAAGAGATACCACCTCACACCTGTCAGAATGGCTAAAATCAACACTACAAGAAACAAAAGGTGTTGGAGAGGATGTGAAAAAGTAACACTTGTGGGGGCTGCCTGGGTGGCTCAGTGGGTTAAGCCTCTGCCTTCAGCTCAGGTCATGATCTCAGGGTCCTGGGATCAAGTCCCACATCGGGCTCTCTGCCAGGCATGGAGCCTGCTCCCTCCTCTCTCTCTCTCTACTTGTGATCTCTCTCTGTCAAATGAATAAAATCTTAAAAAAAAAAGTAACAATTGTGAACTGTTGGTGGTGATGCAAACTGATACAGCCATATTTGAAAACAGTATGGAATTTCCATAAAATTTAAAAATAGAAGTCCTTTGTGATCCAACAATCCTGTTGGTGTGTATTTACCCAATGAATATAAGAAAATTATTCAAAGGGATTCTAGCACCCCTATGTTTATAGCAGCATTATTTATAAAGCTAAGATATGGAAAGCGCCCAAGTATCCATCAATTGATGAATAAATAAAGAATAAGTGGTATGTATATACAATGGAATATTATTCTGCCATAAAAAAGACTGAAATCTTGCCATTTGCAATAACATGGTTGGAACTAGACAGTATAATGCTAAAAGTGAAATAAGTCAGTCAGAGAAAGACAAATACCTTTACTCATATATGGAATAAAAGAAACAAAACAAACAAGCAAAGGGGAAATAATAAGACATAGAAAGAGAAACAAAGCAAGAAACAGACATTTCATTACAGAGAACAAACTGATGGTTACTTGACGGGATCTGAAAGGAGTGATGGATTAAATAAGTGATGGGGGTTAATTAGAGCACTTGTCATGATGAGCACTGAGTGCTATATGTTATATTGTACACATGAAACTAATACAACCATATATGTTAACTAACTGGATTTCAAATGAAAATTTTTTAAAATCCCAGTTTTTAGCTCACATTCTGGCTTACAAAAGGGATTTAGTCAGGAATTTGGAGATTAGTTAATGAACAAAAAAGGGGTGAACAGGCAGTTGTTAGATAAAATTACTATCCTTTCTGGCATTATCTTATACCTTTTATCTAGAAGTATTTTTAGCACTTTAGACTCTTCCTATTTTATTTTGAGTCATTAAACAAAAATTTCCTCAAAGGACCTTAGACTCCATCCAATTTGAGCAACAGTGTGAGAGAGGAAATGGTGTCAGGAGGAAAAAAAAAAAAAGATAAATCTACTTTTGTTTACTAGTGAATGCATAGTTCTTCCACAGAAGAAGCTCTAAATGGAAAGGGCTCCAGCTTTATATGTGTTCAGTCATATGTTCAGAAGTAGGTAACACTATCAAAAAATATAAAGCATCTGAGATTATTTTCCCTTATTTGAAAGCTGGTGTATGAGTCTGCCGTAGTTTCTTGGGTGTTGATAGAAGACGCAGACTCATGGTTCAGAAATAATATAGTTTATTATTCACAGCAATAGAGGTAGCCAGAATATTAACAGTATTTGTGTGTGTGTGTGTATTTGTGTGTGTGTGTGTGTGTGTGTGTGTGTGTGTAGGGGTGGGAGTTATATATCAGTTCTGAGCCTCAGTTCCCACAAGAAGAATCAAAACAGAGGCAGATAATATTTGCAAACACAACAGGTTAAGTTAAAAAAAAAGATACTATTTCTGTCTTCCAAGTCTATTCAATACAACCATCTTCAAAGGATGGCCTAGAACAAATAATAAATGCAGAAATGTAAGCAACCAATTGAAAAGTGTCTCCCAAGAAACACACTTTGAGAGTCTTCATTTGACAAAAATACTATAGGATATTACATGGATCAGGTGCATTGAATACTGGAAGGTTAAAATTACAAGGGACCAAATATTTTTAAGCAGTTCTGGCATCCAGTAGAGTTCAAATAGGTTTTATAAGATTGAGGAAAGAAGCCATCAAAACCTGGGCCCAGGGGCCCCTGGGTAGCTCAGTGGGTTAAGCCTCTGCCTTCGGCTCAGGCCATGATCTCAGGATC
The DNA here is from genome assembly GCF_964662115.1 of Mustela nivalis. Lineage (NCBI taxonomy): Eukaryota > Metazoa > Chordata > Mammalia > Carnivora > Mustelidae > Mustela > Mustela nivalis. The sequence continues at coordinate 1,075,362 of NW_028136427.1, read as the reverse complement.
CTGGGATCAAGCTCTGCATCAGGCTCACTGTTCAGCAGGGAGCCTGCTTCCCCTCCCCCCCTGCCTCTTTGCCTACTTGTGGTCTCTGCCTGTCAAATAAATAAATAAAATCTTAAAACAAAACAAAACAAAAATCCTGGGCCCAATTTTCCCAAAAGTATGATTCTGATTCTAGTCTCTATGATGTTATCCCTTGAAGACAATGCCTCTAATTGAGTTGAATTAGTTTACTAAAGAGCATACCCCCATTTGTTGTAGGAGATGAACAATATGCAAGAGGCAAAATGCCACTTGGAAGCCACCTGGTCTTCAGTGGAATATAGAATCAGTTCCTTTGGGATGAATTTGTTCCACATTTGACTTCCCACTTAAGGGAAAATAAGAGTGCCTTCTAATAGATTTTAAATAGGAAATGACAACGGAAGCTTATACAAGATTATAAAATGGGAAATTTCATTTAGATAAGCAATCATTTCAAAGTCATCTTCTTAATATTACAGACTCTTCACATAATCATAATTTTATTTTGGTATTATATGGTAATTTCAAATATAGTAAATATAAAGAATTTACCTCTGTAATTATAGTGAGTCTGGTCGTAGTTTAATGGCAACAAATCTTCAATTTAGAAGTATGGTCTACCAATTATTAATACATTTGGAAATGGTGTGTCATCTTCACTCCACTTGTCTCACTAAAACAGTGAGCCAAAAAAAGTAGGTCCAAGCTGTTTACTATGGTCAAAATGGGTTGCTTTTGCACTTGGTAAAGAAGCAGTCATATTTTGGAAGAAGAAACTGAGGCTATTAATATTTTCAACTTATTTTCAGAAAAGGAAAGAAAGGATAATCTAAGCTAAAGCCAAAATCTTACACAAGGTGGCAGGAGAATGATCTTTTCCCAGATAAAGGGTTTTTCATCTTAGCCATGTTAGGAGGAAGAAGAGATGAGACATTGTGGACTTGACTAACGTTTGTACACTGTTCAAAAAGTTTTCAAAATAATGTGTATTATTTTTCTTCTTTTAGTTGAGACAAAAACAAACAAACAAACAAAAAACACTAATGAGCTTACTCTTAAAAGGAGGTAAACAAGAAACTAGCAAAGATTGAGTGTTAGGTATTGTCCCCCTCCTTTTCTTTTTAATTATGTTATGTTAGTTACCATACAATACATCATTAGTTTTTGAAGTAGTGTTCCATGATTCATTGTTTGTGTAAAACACCCAATGCCCCATGCAATATGTGCACTCCTTAATACCCATCACCAGTCTCACCCATCCCCACATCCTTCTCATCTTTAAAACCCTCAGTTTGTTTCTTGGAGTCCATAGTTTTTCATGTTTCATTTCCCCTTCCAATCCCCCCACTTCATTTTTCCTTTCCTTCTCCTAATGTCCTCCATGCTATTCCTTAGGTTCCACAAATAAGTGAAACCATATGATGATTGACTTTCACTGCTTGACTTATTTCACTTAACATAATCTCCTACATTCCCATCCATGTTGATGCAAAAGTTGGGTATTCATCCTTTCTGATGGCTGAGTGATATTCCATTGTATCCATAGATCACATCTTCTTTATCCGTTTGTCTGTTGAAGGGGATCTTGGCTCTTTCAACAGAATGGCTATAGTGGACATTGCTGCTATGAACACTGGGGTGCATATGGCCCTTCTTTCCAGTAAAATAGAGCTAGCCTATGACCCAGCGATTGCACTACTGAGTATTGACCTCAAAGATACAGATGCAGTGAAAAGAATTAGGTATTGTTAAAGCACAAATGCAGGGGATAGAAGTTATGGTACAGAAGAGGGAAGGGCAACCATATGGCAGAGTAGAATAAAGTAGCTCAGGAAGAAATTAGTCATATCCAGATATTGTAAGGCATGTGGGGTTGGCAGGGAGAGCATGAGAAATCATGAGAGAAGAGAGAGAAAATGGACCAGGCAGGAGAGGTTTATAACATTTTAACATCTAAGGTAAGCATATGCAAAGCAGAATAGGGAAAGAAATAAAAGTTTTTATAAGACTCAATACATAAGGAATAACGTGGAGGACACTGGGAGATGGAGAGAAGTGTGCTGGGGGAAATCGGAGGGAGAGACAAACCATGAGAGACTGTGGACTCTGAGAAACAAACTGAGGGTTTTGAAGAGGAGGGTGGCAGGTGGTTGGGTGAGCCCAGTGGTGGGTATTAAGGAGGGAATTTATTACATGAAGCACTGGGTGTGGTGCATAAACAATGAATTTTGGATCCCTGAAAATAAACTAAAAGAAAAAAAAGACTGACTACAGACATGGAACTCAGTGTAACACAGATATGGAACTCACTGTAATACCAGCCACTTCCCACCGACACACACAGACTATGATAATAATAAATAATAATGCAATTAAGAAAATTTCCTGCCAAATAATTTTTCCTCTTTTTTATTTTTATGATTATTATTTTTATTTTATTTTTAAAGTTTTTATTTAAATTCCAGTTAGTTAAAATAAGGTTAATATTAGTTTCAGGTGTACAATATAGTGATCAACACTGCCATACAATGGCTTAAATAAAAAAATGAAAAAAATTTTTTTAAAGATTTTATTTTTAAATAAAACCTCTACACCCAAGGTGGATTTCAAACGTACAACCCCACGATCAAGATTTATATATTTTACTGACTGTTCCAGCCAGGCACCCCAACAAATAAAAATTTTATAAAATTGTTGAGTTTGTGGGAGTCTCATTTGCTTAGTCAGTTAAGTGTCTGCCTTTGGTTCAGATCAGGATCTCAAGAGTCCTGGGATCGAGCCCCATATTGCTCATGCTCTCTCTCTCTTTCTCTCTGGCTTTTGCTCTTAAATAAATAAATAAAATATTTTTAAAAAAATTGTTGAATTTGTTTAACTAGTTTTAAACTAGTAGACAGAGATGAAGATAAAGTATGATGTCATGGCACGGAATAATACAACTTACACTTTTTAAAAAAAAATGTGCAATGCAAGTTACCTCACTTCTTTTATCACCACACTGGGACTTTCCCTACTGAGTTGTTGTAATGTAAGGACCTATTTTATATTTTTATATTTTAGCAAGAGGCTTTCATTGAGGTTAACCCTTAAACTGTCCTTGCTCCCCTTCCCCCAGGGGATTCACTTAAAAACAAGTCCTGGAAATCAGCTCCAGGTAACAAAGCCCATATACAAGGGTGGGTCAGGCCAGGTGGAGACAACAATGAGCGGAGGGGGGGGGCGGTGTTTGCATATTGTCTCCCTAGATACTAATGAGTATGCCCCACTCCTCTGCTCTTTGGGAACCTTTTTGGCACTAATCCTAATCAAGGTGTAATAGGCTGGGTCAAATGTCTATACTAGGGTAAATTGAACCTCAATTGGTCACCTAGCCTCACTGTGGAGTTTCCTGTGTGTGTTAAAATCTCATTGGTCACCTGTGCGTGGCCAGGCCTGACTGCATGGCCTTTGCCCTTAAAAGCTAGACTGTGGAACAGCAAAGGGTTGCCTTCTCTCATAAGAGGTGTGGCCCCAAACGTTCGGTTAGATTCTTGATGCTTCGCATGAAATAAAGCTTTGCTTGACCTTTGCTTTACATCAGTCTCGCTCCTTTAATCATAGACCCATTATTGGGGCATAACAGTATTAATCTTAAAGTTATAAGTCCACAATGCATCCATCATCCATTCTACCCCTTAACATTCCCCTTTGGACAGACCCATGATCTAGAACAAGCCTTATTTTATAGTGCCTTGTAGGTGATTTTGGCTGCTGCCTAAATTGCCTACTTTCCTCTCACCATTACCACGGAAATTGGGTCCACTGAAACAAAGGGGTAGTGTAAGAAATTAACACTTCCATAAATCTCTTTAAATAATAAAGTATAAGATAGTGATACCTTTTTTTCTGCCACATAACCAATTCTTGCAAGAATAAGGTCATATAAAAGAATTTACAACACATGCTAGCATTATCCTACTGGACCCAGATCATTTGTATGTTTCTCTGTCTCTGAGAAATGTAGTTATTTACATGACTGAAACCTGAAAATTGTTTGATATGACCACTAATATCACCTTCTTTTTTTAAAGCCTGTTTAAGGCTTCTGTAATACATAGGTTTTTTAAAAACTTATTAAGCATATTGTATATATCAAACACTTTAAAAATCTCTGCTTTAAAAAAAAAAAACTCTACCTCAATGGAACTTTGAGTCTGAAAAAGATACAGGCAATATACAAGGCAACAGATAGAATAATTACATATTTGATTATATACTCTGAGGATGTCACATTAAATTGATATGAAAACGATCAGAAGGATCTGGATTTCTTGTCAAAATTTTTTGCCTTACAAAGAAATTGATATTTAGGGAAAGTTGTTACTGAAAGAGGTCCTGTGTCAACCAAAAATGTTAAATCATGATCTCGCTAAATTTTCCAGTTGTGATCATTGCTTTGTTTAGCTGTCTTCTATTAAGACTGAATTTAGTAATTCAGTCTCAGATTTCAGTAAGTCTTTTTTTAAAAGATTTTATTTATTTATTAGAGAGAGAGAGGGAGGGGCAGAGGGAGAGGAAGAACCAGACTCCTTGCTGAGCAGGCAGCTGATGCAGGACTGGATCCTAGTACCCTGGCATCATGACCTAAGCTGAAGGAAGACACTTAACCAACTGAGCCACCCAGGCACTCTAGACTGTAAACTTCTTAAAGGTAAAAAAGTTTATTCTTCTAGTAGTTCCACAGACATTTCTAACATCCATAAGAAAGCATGTACTGATGTAAAATGCCAGCAAATCAAATTATTTAAAAAAGAAAGAAAGAAAGAAAAGATATATCTGGATAAAGAGAAAAACAGAAAATCTAATAATACATTGAATTATTAGAGCAAAGAGTGGAGGAAGAGAAAATAAATATGAAATAGAGATTTCCACTAAAAGAAAAAAATTGAATAAGGCAGGAGATTTAGAAAATTATTATGACAGACTTGAGAAAAAAATAAAATAGGAATTTTTAGAAAATAGCAATAAATGAAAAGGTAAATTGTTCCTACCTTTATAATATTAGCTGTTTGATGTTGTTGTTGTTACTAATTTACCTATTTAAGCTAATAAACAAAGAAAGGTTTCATTTAGGAATAAGGTTTCTATGTATATATATATATTTTTTTTTCCATTTAGGGATAAGGTATATATATATATATATTTTAATTTTAATTGTTAGAAAATGTGTCACAGAAAGTGTTTAAACTTTAAGATACAGATGCAACATGTAATGAACTGCATTGTTTGAACGTCTAATTTGTAAATGCTGTTAGAGGAAACTTGGTGGAAATGTTCCTATGTGCTTGTGTTTCTGGAACTAAGTATATTTATTAATAAGGAATAGTTTAAAATTATGAAATGACCAGGAGTGGACAATTTTCCTAATCCTATCAGCTCTTTGCAGCTCTTTTATTAGCCTCCTTCAGGAATATCAGCTTTTTTATCTAATTAAATTTTATATTAATGTGCTTTTGACTTTTGGCCTTTCTCTTCCTTCTGTTCTTTTTTTCCCCCTAAATTACATGTTTCTGTTTAACAGCTACTATCAATTCTTTGATATGAATTCTCAACATCAATTTACTAACTCCAGAGATGAAGGAGCATCAATATTTAGAAGCGAAGAATACAAAGCCTTGGGCATCTGGATGGCTCAGTCACTTAAGCATCTGCCTTCGACTCAGGTGGTGATCCCAGGGTCGTGGGATGGAACCCCAGGTTGAACTTTCTGCTCAGCTGGGAGCCTACTTCTCCCTCTCCTTTTGCCTGCAGCTCCCTTTGTTTGCGTTCTCCCTCTCTTTGTCAACTAAATAAAATATAATAAAATAATGTAAATAATACATTTATTTATTTATTAAAATGCAATTATTACACAATACATAATGTATTGCATAATTATAATAATGGTTAAATAATTTATTAAATATTTATATTAAATATATCAATTTAATTAAATAAATATTTTTAGAATTTAAAATATTTCAAATTTAGATTATTAAATATTAAATCATTAATTTAATAAATAAATATCTAAACATAATTAAATAAAATAATTTATTTATTAAAATGAATAAAATAATGTTGTCATTATCTCAGCATGTATTTTTAAATAGTCTAAAAAAAAATCTAATAAAGTCTAAATACATTGAGTTCAGATATTTATACAAGTTAACCCAGACACTCAACCCACAGTTTCAAAACTTTTGTTTTTATCTACTACTCAAAATACGATTTTAATGTATTTATTTGTAACTTTGACATAGCAAGGAAACTTGGAGGAAAAGGAGACATTTGCTTTTAATATTTGAAAATTATTTTGTTGATTTAAAAAAATAAAAACCTTAACACGTGAGCATTTCTTCTTAAATAACACTGTGAAGTTTCTGAGTCGCATTCTATTAAAAGTGCTGATAAAATGGCCTCAGTTACTCATTTAAATTATCAGCTGAATGGGTAACAAATGAAGTAGAGAGCTTTTTAATTATTTATGAATGTATTGCTTGTGGATGGAGTGCCACATAGAGTTACCTCTCTTTTTGGCTTTGTTTTGTGAGCAGCAGTGGAATCTATGAATGAGATTAAACATAAGGACATTCACAGAAATTCTTAATGAACTTCTGGGGAAGGGCAATAAGTGCAAGGAAAAACTGCAGCAAGACTAATTACAAATTTCAAGTGGTCATCGCTTAATTATAGAAGCTTTTAAGTTCAAGTAATATATCTTTTTCATGAGCCTATCATATTGTATTAATTACCAAAAACTGCACTCTTGAACACTTATCTTTTCACATATTTCTTATTCTTAGTACTTAAAATTACCCTTATGATTGATAAGTAAATGGATTTTACTGACAATGCATTTATTTACATAAATAAATAATGCTGTTTATATATATAAAAACAATTGAATATGTGTATGTGTTCAATGAATTTTTTTTTCAAATTAACATCTTAATTCTACCACATTAGTTACAAATAGATATAGACTTTATAGATTCATCAAATATTTTATTCTCAAATTTATATGTCCTTTGTGAAGTAAATGAAACTGTATATATTAAATATAATCCTATCACATGTAACAGTTACTAGTGCATCCCAGGACATACATAGGTCAGGTCCTCCTCAAGGCATCACGGATAACTGGATTTCACTTTCTATCCTAGGAGTCTTCTGTATATTTCTGTGGCTTTTATACTACAATCAGGAGGAAGAATTCTTTTGCTAAAAGCTTCCAAATGACTATGCGAGTAGATTATTTGTAGACTAGTGATATAATATTATAGTTTAATATGTGAAGCATGATAAAATAAAATGCCATTGCCATATTTAATTTGTTCAGTAAAGCATTCATTTAGTTATCAAGCATTCATTTTCTTTTTTTAAAGATTTTATTTATTTATTTGACAGACAGAGATCACAAGTAGACAGAGAGGCAGGCAGAGAGAAAGGAAGGGAAGCAGGGTCCCTGCTGAGCAGAGAGCCTGATGTGGGGCTCTATCCCAGGACTCTGGGATCATGACCTGAGCAGAAGGCAGAGGCTTTAACACACTGAGCCACCCAAGAGCCCCTGTATCTCATGTGCAGTAGAAGCAGTGGATTTGGAATTTCAGTTTTTCCACAACGTTCCACCACAAGCTGGTTAGAACTGTGCAAAAGCAGGAAGGGAAGCCCCAGTAAAGTGGACTGGGGATGCCAGAAGGGGAGGCTGGAAGGGGGCGCCTGGTGCTCAGTGCCCATTACAGACCCCACATTGCAATCCCCCACAGGAGAGACTCACCAATTTTAGGCCCCACAGGGGAAGCTGGAGGTTCATCTCCTGACTTTTTGTAGGAGCTTTGCAGCTCAGCTGGTGAGAATTCTCCATCACCCTGCCTTTCTCCAAGGGACTTTCCTTCAAGCACCCTTCCCAACTTCTTCCTCCTCCATGAAATAATGTTCCTCTCCTTTGTTTCTCGCACTTGCCTGTGATGGGACCTTAGCTTGCTCAGCCCAGACTGCCATTCTCTGCTCTTCCCAATTAAACCCATGCTGCTGGTCAAATAACTGGCAGATTAAGTTTAAGGCCAATCGAACTAATAAATTCAAGAACTTGCAAGGAACAAAATCAATATGCACAAATTAGTGGCACTCCTAGGTGCTCCGAAGGACCCATCAGAAAGAGACTGCTGAGAACGATCTCATTTACACCTGCATCCAAGATAGCAAGATACCCAGGAGGCCCCTGAACCAAGAAAGTGACAGCCCTGCAACAATGACGACAGACAGGGAGGGGTACACACGGAGATGGGGAGGCACTGTGCTCAGGGAAGAACCCACACTGGGAAAATACCTACTCTCCCCCAAAACCGGCTACAGAGTCCTCACTCTGGCTCCCGAATTTCCGGACTCGGTGCAAGCCTGGAGTGGGTGTGGACACGGGAAGGACCCCGCAGGGCTGAGGTGGGGAGAGCACAAGCACCAAAGAAGGCAGACGCTCCCTGACTGCAGACCATCTGAGGAGCCCCAGGAACCCAATCCGCGAGCACACAAACACAGACAAGGACCAAGGATCACCCGAGCCCAGAAAGTGGGGACCCCACAGCCCCGCGCACAGCACAGCAGGAGGCCACGTCTCCTCACACAAAACGACGGAAGCCCCAGTGTCTACACAGGGCGCCCTTTCTCTGTGGGGTCCTGAGACCACGAACCCCTTGACAGTCCACTAAGGGACTTCTCCTCACCTCCTCCAGCGTCTGGTCCTTAGGAGGTTGGACTGCTGCCAGTGTGGGCGCGTCCTCCACAACGGGTCCGGTCAGTGTGGATGCAGAGCCACACCCTCCTCAGCTTGTCCTGTCAGGGTGGGAGGCGCCCCACATTCTCCAGAAGTCTCCACAGTGGGTCCTGAAAAGGCAGGGCTCAGGTCCCAACTGTGGCTTTGCAGCCTGGGCTCAGGGCGGGAGCTGGGGTCTGGCGCCCTCTGCAGGCGGTGCAAGGCAGTGCAGGACTGTGGGAGCTCACCCTTCAGTGGAAGGTCCTGCTCCCTCCTGGGGTCCAGCTGATGCCATTTCATTCCGGAAATTCAAGCTGCATGGAGCCCAATACCCCCCAACTTCCCCCCAAATAGCTAAGGAACAATGAATTGGAAACAATGTGGAATTACAACAGTCCTTGACCCAAACAGTGTCACTGAACATGGCCCTGATGCGGACCCACACTCTGACCTCAACTTGGTCTCAAGCCTGGACCCTACCCTAATCCAAGACCCTAACCCTAGCCCCCAACCCAAACAATGTTCACAAAAATCAAGAGGTAGAAACTGCAAATATCCATCAATGGCAAGTGCATAAGCAAAGTGTGGTAAAGGGTTTGAATTTGGGTTCAGGTTCAGGTTTTAGTCAGAGTTCTAATCAGGCTTTGGGTTTAGTGTTATGGTGAGGATTTAGAGTGAAGGACAAGGGAACAGAGTTATAGTTTAGGGCTTTAAGTTTATGATTTAGGCTTTAAGACTCAGGGCTTATGGGATAAAGTTCAAGGTCAAATTTGGGGTTTGACTTCATGCTGAGATTTGGGTTCAGGTTTCATGACTTGGAGGTCTGGTTTAGGGTTTGGGTTCTTGGTTCAGGGCTTGGATCCAGGGCTCAGGTACAGGCTTTGGGTTCCATTCCAGGTTTGGGATTCAGGGTTCTAGTTTGGGCTTTAAGGTCAGCTTAGGTTTCAGCGTTGGTAGGGTTTAAGGTTAGGTTTAGGGATGACACATTTTCTTCAGTTGTCATCATGGACAAAATAATTCTATCTGAAGTTTCTAAGTCAGAAATGTATTTCATCTGGGGGCGCCTGGGTGGCTCCGTGTGTTAAGCCTCTGCCTTGGGCTCAGGTCATGATCTCAGGGTCCTGGGATCGAGCCCTTCATCAGGCTCTCTGCCAGGCATGGAGCCTGCTCCCTCCTCTCTCTCTCTCTACTTGTGATCTCTCTCTGTCAAATGAATAAAATCTTAAAAAAAAAAGAAAAAATAACAATTGTGAACTGTTGGTGGTGATGCAAACTGATACAGCCATATTTGAAAACAGTATGGAATTTCCATAAAATTTAAAAAGAGAAGTCCTTTGTGATCCAACAATCCTGTTGGTGTGTATTTACCCAATGAATATAAGAAAACTTATTCAAAGGGATGCTAGCACTCCTATGTTTATAGCAGCATTATTTATAAAGCTAAGATATGGAAAGCGCCCAAGTATCCATCAATTGATGAATAAATAAAGAATAAGTGGTATGTATATACAATGGAATATTATTCTGCCATAAAAAAGACTGAAATCTTGCCATTTGCAATAACATGGTTGGAACTAGACAGTATAATGCTAAAAGTGAAATAAGTCAGTCAGAGAAAGACAAATACCTTTACTCATATATGGAATAAAAGATACAAAACAAACAAGCAAAGGGGAAATAATAAGACATAGAAAGAGAAACAAAGCAAGAAACAGACATTTCATTAAGGAGAACAAACTGATGGTTACTTGAGGGGATCTGAAAGGAGTGATGGATTAAATAAGTGATGGGGTTAATTAGAGCACTTGTCATGATGAGCACTGAGTGCTATATGTTATATTGTACACATGAAACTAATACAACCATATATGTTAACTAACTGGATTTCAAATGAAAATTTTTTAAAATCCCAGTTTTTAGCTCACATTCTGGCTTACAAAAGGGATTTAGTCAGGAATTTGGAGATTAGTTAATGAACAAATAAGGGGTGAACAGGCAGTTGTTAGATAAAATTACTATCCTTTCTGGCATGATCTTATACCTTTTATCTAGAATTATTTTTAGCACTTTAGACTCTTCCTATTTTATTTTGAGTCACTAAATAAAAATTTACTCAAAGGACCTTAGACTCCATCCAATTTGAGCAACAGTGTGAGAGAGGAAATGGTGTCCAGGAGGAAAAAAAAAAGATGAAACTACTTTTGCTTACTAGTGAATGCATAGTTCTTCCACAGAAGAAGCTCTAAATGGTCAGGGCTCCAGCTTTATATGTGTTCAGTCATATGTTCAGAAGTAGGTAACACTATCAAAAAATATAAAGCATCTGAGATTATTTTCCCTTATTTGAAAGCTGGTGTATGAGTCTGCCATAGTTTCTTGGGTGTTGATAGAAGACGCAGACTCATGGTTCAGAAATAATATAGTTTAATATTCACAGCAATAGAGGTAGCCAGAATATTAACAGTATTTTTTTTGTGTGTGTGTGTGTGTGTGTGTGTGTGTAGGGGTGGGAGTTATATATCAGTTCTGAGCCTCAGTTCCCACAAGAAGAATCAAAACAGAGGCAGATAATATTTGCAAACACAACAGGTTAAGATAAAAAAAAAGATACTATTTCTGTCTTCCAAGTCTATTCAATACAACCATCTTCAAAGGATGGCCTAGAACAAATAATAAATGCAGAAATGTAAGCAACCAATTGAAAAGTGTCTCCCAAGAAACACACTTTGAGAGTCTTCATTTGACAAAAATACTATAGGATATTACATGGATCAGGTGCATTGAATACTGGAAGGTTAAAATTACAAGGGACCAAATATTTTTAAGCAGTTCTGGCATCCAGTAGAGTTCACATAGGTTTTATAAGATTGAGGAAAGAAGCCATCAAAACCTGGGCCCAGGGGCACCTGGGTAGCTCAGTGGGTTAAGCCTCTGCCTTCGGCTCAGGCCATGATCTCAGGGTCCTGGGATCGAGCTCTGCATCAGGCTCTCTGTTCAGTAGGGAGCCTGCTTCCCCCTTCCCTCTGCCTCTTTGCCTACTTGTGGTCTCTGTCTGTCAAATAAATAAATAAAATCTTAAAACAAAACAAAACAAAACAAAAATCCTGGGCCCAATTTTCCCAAAAGTATGATTCTGATTCTAGTCTCTATGATGTTATCCCTTGAAGACAATGCCTCTAATTGAGTTGAATTAGTTTACTAAAGAGCATACCCCCATTTGTTGTAGGAGATGAACAATATGCAAGAGGCAAAATGCCACTTGGAAGCCACCTGGTCTTCAGTGGAATATAGAATCAGTTCCTTTGGGATGAATTTGTTCCACATTTGACTTCCCACTTAAGGGAAAATAAGAGTGCCTTCTAATAGATTTTAAATAGGAAATGACAACGGAAGCTTATACAAGATTATAAAATGGGAAATTTCATTTAGATAAGCAATCATTTCAAAGTCATCTTCTTAATATTACAGACTCTTCACATAATCATAATTTTATTTTGGTATTATATGGTAATTTCAAATATAGTAAATATAAAGAATTTACCTCTGTAATTATAGCGAGTCTGGTCGTAGTTTAATGGCAACAAATCTTCAATTTAGAAGTATGGTCTACCAATTATTAATACATTTGGAAATGGTGTGTCATCTTCACTCCACTTGTCTCACTAAAACAGTGAGCCAAAAAAAGTAGGTCCAAGCTGTTTACTATGGTCAAAATGGGTTGCTTTTGCACTTGGTAAAGAAGCAGTCATATTTTGGAAGAAGAAACTGAGGCTATTAATATTTTCAACTTATTTTCAGAAAAGGAAAGAAAGGATAATCTAAGCTAAAGCCAAAATCTTACACAAGGTGGCAGGAGAATGATCTTTTCCCAGATAAAGGGTTTTTCAACTTAGCCATGTTAGGAGGAAGAAGAGATGAGACATTGTGGACTTGACTAACGTATGTACACTGTAGAAAAAGTTTTCAAAATAATGTGTATTATTTTTCTTCTTTTAGTTGAGACAAAAACAAACAAACAAACAAAAAAAAACACTAATGAGCTTACTCTTAAAAGGAGGTAAACAAGAAACTAGCAAAGATTGAGTGTTAGGTATTGTCCCCCTCCTTTTTTTTTTTAATTCTGTTATGCTAGTTACCATACAATACATCATTAGTTTTTGACGTAGTGTTCCATGATTCATTGTTTGTGTAAAACACCCAGTGCCCCATGCAATATGTGCACTCCTTAATACCCATCACCAGGCTCACCCATCCCCACATCCTTCTCATCTTTAAAACCCTCAGTTTGTTTCTTGGAGTCCATAGTTTTTCATGTTTCATTTCCCCTTCCAATCCCCCCACTTCATTTTTCCTTTCCTTCTCCTAATGTCCTCCATGCTATTCCTTAGGTTCCACAAATAAGTGAAACCATATGATGATTGACTTTCACTGCTTGACTTATTTCACTTAACATAATCTCCTACATTCCCATCCATGTTGATGCAAAAGTTGGGTATTCATCCTTTCTGATGGCTGAGTGATATTCCATTGTATCCATAGATCACATCTTCTTTATCCGTTTGTCTGTTGAAGGGGATCTTGGCTCTTTCAACAGAATGGCTATAGTGGACATTGCTGCTATGAACACTGGGGTGCATATGGCCCTTCTTTCCAGTAAAATAGAGCTAGCCTATGACCCAGCGATTGCACTACTGAGTATTGACCTCAAAGATACAGATGCAGTGAAAAGAATTAGGTATTGTTAAAGCACAAATGCAGGGGATAGAAGTTATGGTACAGAAGAGGGAAGGGCAACCATATGGCAGAGTAGAATAAAGTAGCTCAGGAAGAAATTAGTCATATCCAGATATTGTAAGGCATGTGGGGTTGGCAGGGAGAGCATGAGAAATCATGAGAGAAGAGAGAGAAAATGGACCAGGCAGGAGAGGTTTATAACATTTTAACATCTAAGGTAAGCATATGCAAAGCAGAATAGGGAAAGAAATAAAAGTTCTTATAAGAATCAATACATAAGGAATAACGTAGAGGACACTGGGAGATGGAGAGAAGTGTGCTGGAGGAAATCAGAGGGAGAGACAAACCATGAGAGACTGTGGACTCTGAGAAACAAACTGAGGGTTTTGAAGAGGAGGGTGGCAGGTGGTTGGGTGAGCCCAGTGGTGGGTATTAAGGAGGGAATTTATTACATGAAGCACTGGGTGTGGTGCATAAACAATGAATTTTGGATCCCTGAAAATAAACTAAAAGAAAAAAAAGACTGACTACAGACATGGAACTCAGTGTAACACAGATATGGAACTCACTGTAATACCAGCCACTTCCCACCGACACACACAGACTATGATAATAATAAATAATAATGCAATTAAGAAAATTGCCTGCCAAATAATTTTTCCTCTTTTTTATTTTTATGATTATTATTTTTATTTTATTTTTAAAGTTTTTATTTAAATTCCAGTTAGTTAAAATAAGGTTAATATTAGTTTCAGGTGTACAATATAGTGATCAACACTGCCATACAATGGCTTAAATAAAAAAATGAAAAAAAAATTTTTAAAGATTTTATTTTTAAATAAAACCTCTACACCCAAGGTGGATTTCAAACGTACAACCCCAAGATAAAGATTTACATATTTTACTGACTGTTCCAGCCAGGCACCCCAACAAATAAAAATTTTATAAAATTGTTGAGTTTGTGGGAGTCTCATTTGCTTAGTCAGTTAAGTGTCTGCCTTTGTCTCAGATCATGATCTCAAGAGTCCTGGCATCGAGCCCCATATTGCTCATGCTCTCTCTCTCTCTCTCTCTCTCTCTCTGGCTTTTGCTCTTAAATAAATAAATAAAATATTTTTAAAAAAATCGTTGAATTTGTTTAACTAGTTTTAAACTAGTAGACAGAGATGAAGATAAAGGATGATGTCATGGCACGGAAAAATACAACTTACACGTTTTAAAAATAAAATGTGTAATGCAGGGGCGCCTGGGTGGCTCAGTGGTTAAGCCGCTGCCTTCGGCTCAGGTCATGATCTCAGGGTCCTGGGATCGAGTCCCACATCGGGCTCTCTGCTCAGCAGGGAGCCTGCTTCCTGCTCTCTCTCTGCCTGCCTCTTTGCCTACTTGTGATTTCTCTCGGTCAAATAAATAAAATAAAATATAAAAAAAAATGTGTAATGCAAGTTACCTCACTTCTTTTATCACCACACTGGGACTTTCCCTACTGAGTTGTTGTAATGTAAGGACCTATTTTATATTTTTATATTTTAGCAAGAGGCTTTCATTGAGGTTAACCCTTAAACTGTCCTTGCTCCCCTTCCCCCAGGGGATTCACTTAAAAACAAGTCCTGGAAATCAGCTCCAGGTAACAAAGCCCATATACAAGGGTGGGTCAGGCCAGGTGGAGACATCAATGAGCGGAGGGGGGGGGCGGTGTTTGCATATTGTCTCCCTAGATACTAATGAGTATGCCCCACTCCTCTGCTCTTTGGGAACCTTTTTGGCACTAATCCTAATCAAGGTGTAATAGGCTGGGTCAAATGTCTATACTAGGGTAAATTGAACCTCAATTGGTCACCTAGCCTCACTGTGGAGTTTCCTGTGTGTGTTAAAATCTCATTGGTCACCTGTGCGTGGCCAGGCCTGACTGCATGGCCTTTGCCCTTAAAAGCTAGACTGTGAAACAGCAAAGGGTTGCCTTCTCTCATAAGAGGTGTGGCCCCAAACGTTCGGTTAGATTCTTGATGCTTGACATGAAATAAAGCTTTGCTTGACCTTTGCTTTACATCAGTCTCGCTCCTTTAATCATAGACCCATTATTGGGGCATAACAGTATTAATCTTAAAGTTATAAGTCCACAATGCATCCATCATCCATTCTACCCTTTAACATTCCCCTTTGGACAGACCCATGATCTAGAACAAGCCTTATTTTATAGTGCCTTGTAGGAGATTTTTGCTGCTGCCTAAATTGCCTACTTTCCTCTCACCATTACCACGGAAATTGGGTCCACTGAAACAAAGGGGTAGTGTAAGAAATTAAGACTTCCATAAATCTCTTTAAATAATAAAGTATAAGATAGTGATACCTTTTTTTCTGCCACATAACCAATTCTTGCAAGAATAAGGTCATATAAAAGAATTTACAACACATGCTAGCATTATCCTACTGGACCCAGACCATTTGTATGTTTCTCTGTCTCTGAGAAATGTAGTTATTTACATGACTGAAACCTAAAAATTGTTTGATATGACCACTAATATCACCTACATTATTTTAAAGCCTGTTTAAGGCTTCTGTAATACATAGGCTTTGTAAACACTTATTAAGCATCTTGTATATATCAAACACTTTAAAAAAAATCTCTGCTTTTAAAAAAAAAAAAAACTCTACCTCAATGGAACTTTGAGTCTGAAAAAGATACAGGCAATATACAAGGCAACAGATAGAATAATTACATATTTGATTATATACTCTGAGGATGTCACCTTAAATTGATATGAAAATGATCAGAAGGATCTGGATTTCTTGTCAAAATTTTTTGCCTTAAAAAGAAATTGATATTTAGGGAAAGTTGTTACTGAAAGAGGTCCTGTGTCAACCAAAAATGTTAAACCATGATCTCGCTAAATTTTCCAGTTGTGATCATTGCTTTGTTTAGCTGTCTTATTAAGACTGAATTTAGTAATTCAGTCTCAGATTTCAGTAAGTCTTTTTTTTAAAGATTTTATTTATTTATTAGAGAGAGAGAGGGAGGGGCAGAGAAAGAGGAAGAACCAGACTCCTTGCTGAGCAGGCAGCTGATGCAGGACTGGATCCTAGTACCCTGGCATCATGACCTAAGCTGAAGGAAGACACTTAACCAACTGAGCCACCCAGGCACTCTAGACTGTAAACTTCTTAAAGGTAAAAAAGTTTATTCTTCTAGTAGTTCCACAGACATTTCTAACATCCATAAGAAAGCATGTACTGATGTAAAATGCCAGCAAATCAAATTATTTAAAAAAGAAAGAAAGAAAGAAAAGATATATCTGGATAAAGAGAAAAACAGAAAATCTAATAATACATTGAATTATTAGAGCAAAGAGTGGAGGAAGAGAAAATAAATATGAAATAGAGATTTCCACTAAAAGAAAAAAAATTGAATAAGGCAGGAGATTTAGAAAATTATTATGACAGACTTGAGAAAAAAATAAAATAGGAATTTTTAGAAAATAGCAATGAATGAAAAGGTCAATTGTTCCTACCTCTATAATATTCGCTGTTTGTTGTTGTTGTTGTTGCTAATTTACCTATTTATGCTAATAAACAAAGAAAGGTTTCATTTAGGGATAAGGTTTCTCTCTCTATATATATATTTTTTCCATTTAGGGATAAGGTATATGTATATATACATAGATATATATGTATATATATATATTTTTTTTTAATTTTAATTGTTAGAAAATGTGTCACAGAAAGTGTTTAAACTTTAAGATACAGATGCAACATGTAATGAACTGCATTGTTTGAACGTCTAATTTGTAAATGCTGTTAGAGGAAACTTGGTGGAAATGTTCTTATGTGCTTGTGTTTCTGGAACTAAGTATATTTATTAATAAGGAATAGTTTAAAATTATGAAATGACCAGGAGTGGACAATTTTCCTAATCCTATCAGCTCTTTGCAGCTCTTTTATTAGCCCCCTTCAGGCATATCAGCTTTTTTATCTAATTAAATTTTATATTAATGTGCTTTTTTACTTTTGGCCTTTCTCTTCCTTCTGCTCTTTTTTTCCCCCTAAATTACATGTTTCTGTTTAACAGCTACTATCAATTCTTTGATATGAATTCTCAACATCAATTTACTAACTCCAGAGATGAAGGAGCATCAATATTTAGAAGCGAAGAATACAAAGCCTTGGGCATCTGGATGGCTCAGTCACTTAAGCATCTGCCTTCGACTCAGGTGGTGATCCGAGGGTCGTGGGATGGAACCCCAGGTTGAACTTTCTACTCAGCTGGGAGCCTTCTTCTCCCTCTCCTTCTGCCTGCAGCTCCCTTTGCTTGCGTTCTCCCTCTCTTTGTCAAGTAAATAAAATAAAATAAAATAAAATAAAATAATGTAAATAAATTTATTTAATGTAAATAAATTTATTTATTAAAATGCAATTATTACACAATACATAATGTATTGCATAATTATAATAATGATTAAATAATTTATTAAATATTTATATTAAATATATCAATTTAATTAAATAAATATTTTTAGAATTTAAAATATTTCAAATTTAGATTATTAAATATTAAATCATTAATTTAATAAATAAATATCTAAACATAATTAAATAAAATAATTTATTTATTAAAATGAATAAAATAATGTTGTCATTATCTCAGCATGTATTTTTAAATAGTCTAAAAAAAAAATCTAATAAAGTCTAAATACATTGAGTTCAGATATTTATACAAGTTAACCCAGACACTCAACCCACAGTTTCAAAACTTTTGTTTTTATCTACTACTCAAAATACAATTTTAATGTATTTATTTGTAACTTTGACATAGCAAGGAAACTTGGAAGAAAAGGAGACATTTGCTTTTAATATTTGAAAATTATTTTGTTGATTTAAAAAAATAAAAACCTTAACACGTGAGCATTTCTTCTTAAATAACACTGTGAAGTTTCTGAGTCGCATTCTATTAAAAGTGCTGATAAAATGGCCTCAGTTACTCATTTAAATTATCAGCTGAATGGGTAACAAATGAAGTAGAGAGCTTTTTAATTATTTATGAATGTATTGCTTGTGGATGGAGTGCCACATAGAGTTACCTCTCTTTTTGGCTTTGTTTTGTGAGCAGCAGTGGAATCTATGAATGAGATTAAACATAAGGACATTCACAGAAATTCTTAATGAACTTCTGGGGAAGGGCAATAAGTGCAAGGAAAAACTGCAGCAAGACTAATTACAAATTTCAAGTGGTCATCGCTTAATTATAGAAGCTTTTAAGTTCAAGTAATATATCATTTTCATGAGCCTATCATATTGTATTAATTACCACAAACTGCACTCTTGAACACTTATCTTTTCACATATTTCTTATTCTTAGTACTTAAAATTACCCTTATGATTGATAAGTAAATGGATTTTACAGACAATGCATTTATTTACATAAATAAATAATGCTGTTTATATATATATAAACAATTGAATATGTGTATGTGTTCAATGAATTTTTTTTCAAATTAACATCTTAATTCTACCACATTAGTTACAAATAGATATAGACTTTATAGATTCATCAAATATTTTATTCTCAAATTTATATGTCCTTTGTGAAGTAAATGAAACTGTATATATTAAATATAATCCTATCACATGTAACAGTTACTAGTGCATCCCAGGACATACATAGGTCAGGTCCTCCTCAAGGCATCACGGATAACTGGATTTCACTTTCTATCCTAGGAGTCTTCTGTATATTTCTGTGGCTTTTATACTACAATCAGGAGGAAGAATTCTTTTGCTAAAAGCTTCCAAATGACTATGCGAGTAGATTATTTGTAGACTAGTGATATAATATTATAGTTTAATATGTGAAGCATGATAAAATAAAATGCCATTGCCATATTTAATTTGTTCAGTAAAGCATTCATTTAGTTATCAAGCATTCATTTTCTTTTTTTAAAGATTTTATTTATTTATTTGACAGACAGAGATCACAAGTAGACAGAGAGGCAGGCAGAGAGAAAGGAAGGGAAGCAGGGTCCCTGCTGAGCAGAGAGCCTGATGTGGGGCTCTATCCCAGGACTCTGGGATCATGACCTGAGCAGAAGGCAGAGGCTTTAACACACTGAGCCACCCAAGAGCCCCAAGCATTCATTTTCTTTATACAGAAGAGATAGAACAATATTATATAGTAGAAAATACAGTAAATAATCTAGAAACCTTGATCATTTTGTTTTGGCAATTTTAGAACATAAAATTAGCTAAAGCTCAAGTGCAAGTTATATTTGTATCATAGGAGGAAAAGTTAATTAAAAGTTTGTTTATTACCATAGTTTAACACTTCAACGAAATGATAACGAGTCCAAAATCAATGAATATATGAAGTATACAATAAAAACAATAATCTTGAGTGTATGTGACTCACTGTAGGTATTGATAGGCTAGAAATCAAAGGGAAAGTATCTATAGGGTTTGTTCAGTTCCATGCTCATCAGATTAATAGGCTTTCTCATATTGCTTCCTTCACCACATTAATTTGTCTAATGAAGTTTTCAAGAGTTAAAGACAGTGATAGGTTCATGGCTGGAGAGAAGGTACAGAATCTAAGATAGTTCAGCAGTGCTTATTATTTAAGAGAAAGACAGCATGGGAGGTGAGGGGTATATCATGCATCCTGTTTTCACTCCCTTTGTGGAGCACCTACCCTGGAGGTCATGTAATAATAACCAATGACCAAAAAACAATAAAAAAACCCAAACATCCATGTGGAAGTGCCATCCCTGCCTGGAGATGAGTAGACTGCTCAAACAGATCCTGGGCAGGCATCTCAGCCCAGGCCTGTGCTGGCGAAGCTGGTTCATGGCTTTGGGCGCAATCAGGAAGCCAGCAAACTGACGGGAGAGTGCAGCCAGGGTTAACAGGACTGATGATCTTTTTGCAGCCAGGCCGCGGGTAGACACACGCTCAAGGAGCCAGGCTAGGAGGCTGCCCAGCGCCAGCGCTGGCAAAGCTTGCAGCCCCCGGGGCTTCCCCCCGCGCCCCAGCCAGGGCGGGGCCTCAGGAGGGAGGGGGGCGGGGCGGCGCGGAGAAGGGGCTTTGCTAATTGCCAAAGCGAAAAGGGAGCTCGCGGAGGACTCAGGAGGGAGGGGGGCGGGGGCGGGTGGAGGGCGGCGGGGAGAAGGCGCTTTGCTAATTGCCGAAGCTGGAAGTGAGCTCACAGAGGATGTGGCTGAGAGTCTGGGAGGAGGTGGAGGGGCTGGCGGAGGAGGGGCGGGCAGCGCCGCAGTGCTGTGCTGCGGCCCAGTCGGGACTGCAGGACCCACCGGACTCGCCGCCCGTACGCTCCCATGTGAGGCTCCGCTGTCCCGCTCCTGCTGCCTGCTGCCCCTCCCTGCCCCAAGGCTTCTCCGGACCACCCTCTGCACAGGGGTAAAGTGACACCGCGCCGCGCCCTCACCTGGAGCAGAAAGCGCGGACCCGACCTGGGGGCGGAGAGGGAGGTTGTGGAGGCCCAGCCTCCCGGAACCCCAGGGCACCGGGACCACCCCGGACGCTGCGCCAAACCCGGGTCCTCATGGGGTCGGGCTGGGGACAGCGCCTTGCGCGGTGCCCCCCGCCAGCAGGCACGCTAGCCCCCATCTTTCCGCAGCCCCATGCGCCCGTGCTGAGGACCCCCTTCCCTCCCCTGCCGTGGCCCCGCTGCTTTTGTTCTGGACTTGGGATCCCAGGTGGAAACTAGTCCCTCAGACCTCCCTGGCAGCAAGGAGGGCAGGGAGGGATTCTTGGTTTTCTGCCCTGGCTCCTCCTCTCTCCCCATTCACAAGCCTTTTGGCTTCCCTTTCCTCTCCTCATTGTCAGTTTTCTGAAATGGTTTTCTTCTGCATGTTGACCCAAAGAGCTATTTCATGAATGAATATACACGAAACTGAGTTGGGGCCCACCTGTGAGAGCCCACCTGTAGAGGCCTTTCATTAGATGGTCTCTGGTTCTAGCCTCAGTTCAGAATACTGCATGTACCTGAGGACCAAGTCCAGATGTTTCTTTCATCTCTGACTTGAATTTGAAATCCTCCTCAGACTTCAGCTTCCAGGATTTCTCCAGTCCTTGCTCTCCCACTGTCTTGGTGGGGATCCGCCATGAGTGTTGAACACAGGAATGAATGAATGATATATACCCCAGACTGCTGGGGCTTTGTCTTCTTTTGCTGAGGTTGGAAAGGCTTGGGAGAGACCCCCTGTATGCAGATAGAGAGCTGCATGCAATTGCTTAGATAAACGTGTTCCCCACTTAACTGCTTGGGCATTGAACATTTCGCCCTTAACCTGTGGCTTGAGCAGTTAGGAGGAGACAATCTGGAGGTGAATCAGAAGATGGCTGAATGCACATGGTGGTGGTCTGGGTTTGGGAGATTTTTCTGTAGATTCAAAGGAAAGATATAAATTCTTCCAGTGGGGAGTGGTAAACTTTTTATCGATGGGAGATGGAAAATAAATGGTCTGGTTAAACTTTCCCGCCCCCTCAAAACCCATTATTTGAAAACACAAAAAGCAAAGTGAAGGGAGAAATCCTCCCACTCCCATTCCCACTCACCTCCATAGCCATCTCCTCTTCCAAGAACCTAACAGACAAGGTGCCAAGAAGTGTTAGGTACCAGCAGTGGTCTCAGATCTCATTCAAGAATCATGGTGAAAGGCTTTCAAATAGATTGTGGGGGAACAGGGGTCCAATTAGGGGGGACAAGTTTAAGGTTTGCCTGGTCCCCTAAAAATTAATGGCACTAGAGAAGATGACCTTTGGGAACTATAGCTTAATGGATACAATGTGTTAAAAGCTTCAGTGAGTCATGGTGGGAAGAGGCTATGAGGGCAGCAAACACAGTCCTAGATGATGTTATTAATAGCATTATAGGCTCTAGATTTCCTGTGGTGGTGTTCTTGGCAAGACCAGCCTGGCCAATGGATACTCTCAACCTGGAACAGAGGGTCTTGGAGATGCCAGCACGTGAGGTATGATGAGAGGGTAAAATGATAGGAGGTGTCCTTTGGAAGGACTGACTCCTTGACTTTAAAATGGAGAACTCAAATCTGTACGTGAAATCTTTCTGGCTACAAAGAGGGCCAAGGCCTCCTAAGGCCAAGGTCTCCTTGTCACTTTCAAAGATGTCGAAGAATATATTCAGACATTTCAAAGATGTCCTCATATCATTGGTTCCCACTCTGGAATTCTATCAATAAGGTGAGAGTTCCTCTAGTTGAAAAAGAGATCTAAAAAGACTTCCCTTTCTCATGTAATTTCTGTAACCTCCAGGACACACCCACCTCCCCCTTCCAGCTCTGTAATGAAGCCACAGCTGGTGCCAATTTGTGGAACTCCTTAAAGGCTATTCTCCCTTATATACCCCCGGACCAAGTTCCCATGCTCCCTCACCCGATTTCCTGCACTCACCTCCCACCTGGTGTGTTCACACCTGCAAGTGCCTTTTACCAACCCCTTTGCCAAAAGGCAGCCAGAGTGACCTTTCAAAGACCTATCAGTTCCTGGCATTTGTCTCCATAGAAATCTGCACTGATCTTCTAACAAATTCTCAGTCCTCCAAAGGCACCCATAATCCTCCCATCAGTCTATTCATACCCCTCCAACTGACTGATGCCTGTTCTGCCCCATCTCTCTGCCCTTCAACCACACTGCCTCCTTCTTCCTGTGGAGACCTCTCATGGCACCTGCCTCCAAGCACAGCTGATTCCCATTGATGGGAAGACCCTCTTCTCTCCCCCATCTCCCCACTCCAGTTACTCCCACATATTCGTGAGCTCAAAAGCCCCATGGTACACACTCTCCATGCAGCCTGCTCTCTCTTTTCTAGCACTGGCCTCCGTTTCTAGCTGTGGTTGTGTCATGGATGTCCTTCCCCAGCCAGCCTCCAAGCTCTCCTTCCCTTTAGCTCCAACACCTGACACAGTGCCTGGCACGTAGTAAGCCCTGGCTAGCTTCTAAGAGCCTCACTGAGGGACTGAAAGCATTTTAAAAATGTCACTACGTAGGCTCCAAACTGTAGGCAGAAAAAGCTTTGCCTGGATTGACATTTTAGAGACGTATTGGTCAAGTTGGATGTGTTCACTGACTTTGCCTTGTAAAATTAAAAAAAAAAAAAGGACCTCTGTATCGCTTCGCATCTACCGAAGGCGCATGTATACTATTAGACCACGTTATGAGCTTAATGGAAGGAGACAAGATGTTTTCGCTAAGAAAATGTATAAGACTGTTGAGGTCAAGTGGGAGGAAACAGTCCGTTTGTTGGAGCATTGCTATCTTACTCTATCACAGCCACTCTTAAAAATCTGACACGGGGTGAGTCAGAATTGTCTGTCGGAGATGAGTTAGATCTGGCTCATGTTCCTACAGACATGAAAGCCAGAAACGAAGAAGGAGGCTTTGAAAGCGTGGGTTGAGGAGGCCGTGTGGTTCACTGCGATGAGCTAAGTGCCCAGGGCCACCAGCAGACATGCTGGCCTGTGTCCGTCCTTTGTTCTGGGGTCCCTCTTGCACCATGTGGTGAGGCTGGTGGCTGGGAGCAGCTCAGGACAGGACCTGGTGGCATCTTACCTCTCCCACCCTCCTGTGGGCTCCAGTGGGCTCCAGTAGGTCCCAAGGGACAGCCTGCCTTCCTTGAAAAGCCCAGTAGCACTGGGAGCAGAAACTGGGGCCAAAGAGTGAGCACCCTGTTTGACAAGCTGGACCAGCCACCTCTTCTTCAGATGCAGGGGGAGCCCTGGCATGCTGACTCCTCCCTTCTCCCTTTCCCCTTTCCTCTCTTCCTCCCTCTTTCCTTCCCCTCTCTCCTTCCCTGGTGGTGCCCTTTCCCAATGCCCACTTCATCCCTTTTCCTTTCTACATGCCTGTCTTCTAGAGTTTCTTCTCTTTCCTCCCCATTACTTCCCTTCATCTGAATCTCCTCTTTGGTTCCTTTGTCCCTGCTCTCTGCTCCTCCTCCCCTTCCCTGGCTCCTGTTCAGCTCCATTGCTAATGCAGGCAGAGCTGGACTAACATGCTCACTTGCTAGCTCAGCCACCCTCCAGAGAAGTCACTCTTCGGTGGCCACCTTCCTGACCCCCTGGTCGCTTCTCCACTTGTTCAGATATTGCTCTGAAGTCTGAGGAGGACAGAGCGGGGCTGCCACAGAAGCAGGCCAGAGGAGAAACCAAACCATGTGTCCACACTGTCCCCCAGCACTGCTGCTCTGAGAGCTTTCTGAGTCCTCAACAGGGTTAGGATTTAGGGGCTTCTTCAGAACCGGGAGTGAAAACAACCATAGGTCAAAAGAAAAGCTACGGCCCCCACACAAAAATAATAATCACAAATGAAAACTATGTTAACTCTGAGTCCCAAAGTCGAAAAATTGCCTTGAATCTGTCACTAGAAAGCACCCAAGGCCTCACTCTCTGGGTTCTGGGTGCCCTGGGAATGGCAGGAGGCTCTGACAGGCGCGTGGGAGTGCGGAACTATGGGGGCTAGCCTGCCGGCTGCCGGGGGGGAGGATGGGGTACCTCCTGTGGCGCCGTCCTGGCCCGACCCCCTGCGGACAGGGTGTGGCGCGGCGTCTGGGGTGGTCCTGGTGCCCTGGGGTTGGCGGGAGGCTGGGCCCCGACCACCCCACACCCCGCTCCTGTCCTGCGTTTTCTGCTTCAGGTGAGGGCGCGTCGCGGTGTCACTTTACCTGTGAGCAGAGGGTCCTCCAGAGAATCCATGGGGCGGGGAGGGGCAGCAGGGGGCCTGAAGGCCTGAACGGGAACAGGACACCGCGGCGTCAGAGGCTAGGCTGCAGCGTGGGAGCACAGGGGCAGCGAGTATGGTGTGTCCTGCAGTCCCGAATGGGCTGCAGCACAGCACCCTGGCGCTGTGCGCCCCTCCTTCCCGCCTGGGCAATTAGCAAAACCCCTGCTCAAGGCCGCCCCCGACCCGCCCCCCCCTTCCCTCCTGAGTCCTCTGAGAGCTCACTTCCAGCTTCGGAAATTAGCAAAGACCCTTCTCTGCGCTGGCCCCGCCCCCTCACATCTGAAACCTGAGCCATGGCTGGGGTGCGGGGCTGAGCCATGGCTGGGGTGCGGGGCTGCATTGCCAGCGCCAGAGCTGGGCAGCCTCCTAGCCGGGCTCCCTGAGCGGGTGTCCACGTGCAGCCTGGCTGCGAATAGATCATCAGTCTTAAACGCCGGCTGCACTCTTGGGTCAGTTTGCTGGCTTCCAGATTGCGCCCAAAGCCAGGAACCAGCTTCCCCAGCACAGGCCTGGGCTGAGATGCCTGCCTGGGATCTGTCTGAGCAGTCTCCTCCACTCCAGGCAGGGATGGCACTTCGACCTGGATGTTTGGGTTTTTGTTTGTTTTTTTTTGGTCATTGGTTATTACATGACCTCCAGGGTAGGTGCTCCACAAAGGGAGTGAAAACAGGACGCCATATATAAGCATACAGCCATTCTAGAAAAATAGCTTGGGGTTCTCCTGGAAACGCTGCATTGGTCCTTGCACTATGGTTTAATAGAAAAGGGATTATGGACCAAGTTACTTAAATGAGCATAGGTTGAAATCGTTTACTGAGAGTAAATATTTTAAATAGTTATATTTTAACTAAATCTATCATCAATCATAAATCTATTACACGAAGGTTACAGGCAATTTAAAAGCAAGAGCACTCTCTTCAGGGTTTTAAATAATCCCTGTCTGTCTTGGCACATGAGAAGGCAAAGATAGGAAATGGTTTGTAAAAGATCATATAATAGCTTTTACTAATTCTATTTATTTGACAGACAGAGATCACAAGTAGGCAGAGAGGCAGGCAGAGAGAAAGATGGGGAAGCAGGCTCCTCGTCAAGCAGAGAGTTTGATGAAGGGCTTGATCCCAGGACCCTGAGATCATGACCTGAGCCCAAGGCAGAGGCTTAACACACGGAGCCACCCAGGCGCCCCCAGATGAAATACATTTCTGACTTAGAAACTTCAGATAGAATTATTTTGTCCATGATGACAACTGAAGAAAATGTGTCATCCCTAAACCTAACCTTAAACCCTACCAACGCTGAAACCTAAGCTGACCTTAAAGCCCAAACTAGAACCCTGAATCCCAAACCTGGAATGGAACCTAAAGCCTGTACCTGAGCCCTAGATCCAAGCCCTGAACCACGAACCCAAACCCTAAACCAGACCTCCAAGTCATGAAACCTGAACCCAAATCTCAGCATGAAGTCAAACCCCAAATTTGACCTTGAACTTTATCCCATAAGCCCTGAGTCTTAAAGCCTAAATCATAAACTTAAAGCCCTAAACTATAACTCTGTTCCCTTGTCCTTCACTCTAAACCCTCACCCTAACACTAAACCCAAAGCCTGATCTAGAACTCTGACTAAAACCTGAACCTGAACCCAAATTCAAATGCTTCACCACACTTTGCTTAGGCACTTGCCATTGATGGATATTTGCAGTTTCTACCTTTTGATTCTTGTGAACATTGTTTGGGTTGGGGGCTAGGGTTAGGGTCTTGGATTAGGGTAGGGTCCAGGCTTGAGACCAAGTTGAGGTCAGAGTGTGGGTCTGCATCAGGGCCATGTTCAGTGACACTGTTTGGGTCAAGGACTGTTGTAATTCCACATTGTTTCCAATTCATTGTTCCTTAGCTATTTGGGGGGAAGTTGGGGGGTATTGGGCTCCATGCAGCTTGAATTTCCGGAATGAAATGGCATCAGCTGGACCCCAGGAGGGAGCAGGACCTTCCACTGAAGGGTGAGCTCCCACAGTCCTGCACTGCCTTGCACCGCCTGCAGAGGGCGCCAGACCCCAGCTCCGCCCTGAGCCCATGCTGCACAGCCACAGCTGGGACCAGAGCCCCGCCTCTTCAGGACCCACTGTGGAGACTTCTGGAGAATGTGGGGCGCCTCCCACCCTGACAGGACAAGCTGAGGAGGGTGTGGCTCTGCATCCACACTGACCGGACCCGTTGTGGAGGACGCGCCCACACTGGCAGCAGTCCAACCTCCTAAGGACCAGATGCTGGAGGAGCTGAGGAGAAGCCGCCTGAGTGGACTGTCAAGGGGTTCGTGGTCTCAGGACCCCACAGAGAAAGGGAGCCCTGTGTAGACACTGGGGCTTCCGTCGTTTTGTGTGAGGAGACGTGGCCTCCTGCTGTGCTGTGCACGGGGCTGTGGGGTCCCCCCTTTCTGGGCTCGGGTGCTCCTCGGTCCTCGTCTG
This sequence comes from Mustela nivalis, assembly GCF_964662115.1. Classification (NCBI taxonomy): domain Eukaryota; kingdom Metazoa; phylum Chordata; class Mammalia; order Carnivora; family Mustelidae; genus Mustela; species Mustela nivalis. The sequence goes on along the minus strand of NW_028136427.1, from coordinate 1,047,634 downwards.
TGTTTGTGTGCTCGCGGATTGGGTTCCTGGGGCTCCTCAGATGGTCTGCAGTCAGGGAGCATCAGCCTTCTTCGGTGCTTGTGCTCTCCCCACCTCAGCCCTGCGGGGTCCTTCCCGTGTCCACACCCACTCCAGGCTTGCGCCGAGTCCAGAAATTCGGGAGCCAGAGTGAGGACTCTGTAGACGGTTTTGGGGAGAGTAGGTATTTTCCCAGTGTGGGTTCTACCCTGAGCACAGTGCCTCCCCATCTCCGTGTGTACCCCTCCCTGTCTGTCGTCATTGTTGCAGGGCTGTCAGATGACAGGTCTGTCACCTTCTTGGTTCAGGGGCCTCCCGGGTATCTTGCTGTCTTGGATGCAGGTGTAAATGAGATCGTTCTCCGCAGTCTCTTTTTGATGGTTCCTTCCGAGCACCTAGGAGTGCCACTAATTTGTGCATATTGATTTTGTTCCTTGCAAGATCTTGAATTTATTTGTTCGATTGGCCTTAAACTCAATCTGCCAGTTATTTGACCAGCAGCATGGATTTAATTGGGAAGAGCAGAGAATGGCAGTCTGGGCTGAGCAAGCTAAGGTCCCATCACAGGCAAGTGCGAGAAACAAAGGAGAGGAACATTATTTCATGGAGGAGGAAGAAGTTGGGAAGGGTGCTTGAAGGAAAGTCCCTTGGAGAAAGGCAGGGTGATGGAGAATTCTCACCAGCTGAGCTGCAAAGCTCCTACAAAAAGTCAGGAGATGAACCTCCAGCTTCCCGTGTGGGGCCTGGAATTTGTGAGTCTCTCCTGTGGGGAATTGCAATGTGGAGTCTGTAATGGGCACTGAGCAGCAGGCGCCCTTTTCCAGCCTCCCCTTCTGGCATCCCCAGTCCACTTTACTGGGGCTTCCCTTCCTGCTTTTGCACAGTTCTAACCAGCTTGTGGTGGAACGTTGTGGAAAAACTGAAATTCCAAATCCACTGCTTCTACTGCACCTGTGATACAGGGGCCCATGATTTAATTCTCCCACGAGTCTCTTGCTAACATGTGTCCTCTCCATGTTGGGTGACCTGGATCTGGGAGGGCTTGGACTCCATCCCAAAGTCTGATGTTCTCTCTGCTTCCGTGTCGTCGTGCTAACATGGTTGTTTGGAAGATTCATTTCCTCTGTGGTGATTTCAAAGTGCAGTCAGCTTGTTATAGCAGCACAAATACGTGCTGTCTCCACACTCAGATTCCCCAGACGTCATTTCTTTACCACGTTTGCCACTTCACACGGGATGCTTCAGTGTGTTTGATCCCACACCAGGACAATGTCCTGCAGAACCACCACATAACCTGAAATGAGGAGATCATTACAGAACCCATCCAAGGGTTAGTGTTAGGAACCAGGGACATGGCAGGACTGACCTGAAGACCCCATGGAGAGCTGTCAGGGTGGCTGAGTTGACAGTGGAGGTGAGGGTGAGTGTCTGGCTCTGGCTTTGTGTCCAGGAGTCAGCTCTGTGTGGGTGTGTCCTCAGCTAGGCATGCAGATTTCTGCTCCTCTGAATCCTTTCCGGAGTTCCAAATGGCACAGTTTCCTTCTGGGCAGCAGGCAGAGTCCTCTGGGATTGCCCATATGTCCCCAAATTGTAGGGCACCTACTGCAAGGCCTTTGGGGTCACAATCCTGAGAACCGAACCAAACCAAAGGTTATGGTTAGGGCCAACCACATGGCAGGCCCGATCTGCCAGCACTCTGTCCATCTTTCTGGGGGAGGAAGCAGTCGAGGGATTTGTTCAGGGTGAGTGTCAAGCTCCAGGTTTGCATCCAGGGGCCTGCTGAATATGGGGGTGTCCAGAGGTAGGAATGCAGATTTCAGTTCCTCTGAATCCTTTCTGGAGTTCCAAATGGCATGGTTCCTTTCAGGGTGGCAGGGTGAGTCCTATGGTGTTCCTCATTGTCCCCAATCTCTGAGGATTTGGAGCCAGGCCGTCGGGGACACACCTCTCAGGACAGAATCTAGGCTTAAGAGTTTGTGCCTATGGGCATGGCTGCACTGATCTGAAAGCACTGTGGCGAGGATCACAGGGGTCTGAGTTGAGAGCATGGTTCAGGATCAGTATCAAGGTCTGGGTTTGTGTCCAGTGGACCGCTGAATGTGGGGGTGGTCTCAGATGTCCAAGACGATTTCCCCTACTCTGAATCCTTTCCAGCATTCCAAATAGCCTGGTTTCCTTCTGGGTGGCAAGCTGAAATCTCTGGGATTTCTCAGGTCTTGCCATTGCCCTTGCAAGGGCAAGATACTTTTTACAGTAAAAGAATTCACCAGATGAGCTGAACAGCAGAAAAGACACAGCTCAAGAGTTAATCAGTGAACAGGAATATCATGCCAAAAACTTCTTTGATAACACACTACAGAGCAAGGCAAGATAGGAGAGAAAGCTGAGATATAAAGGACAAACCCTCCAACTTTACAACATCATTCCCTACTTGTTTATTTCCATTGCTGTCAGCTCCTTCCCAGTCAAAAATATGTCACCTGAGCCAGCCTTTTTTCTCCTGAGATTGGGGCACTGAAAAGCCCACCAGAGGGGCCAAGGGCACCCCTATACCTGCTGAGCTGAGCCCATTTGTACCCCAACCGTGAGGAGGTACCAGCCTGTCCCCCTGGTGCTCCATGGTCTGTGGCAGTCCTTCCTTCTGGACCCTGCTTTGCTGCTCTATTTTCGCTAACCCTGGTCTCAAACTAGGGATTGCTTCTGGAAGAGGAACTCAGGGAGATGAGGCTCAGGAGGGTCTCCCTGCCTGGAATCTTCGTGTGAGGAGTGCACAGCCAACAGATTTTGCCCAGGGACTTGCAAAATGCAGAGAGGCAGATTTCTTTCCTCTCTTTCTCTCTCTCTCTAGCCTCATACTAACTAGGAGTTCTTAGAACTTTCTTCAGTGACTTCTAGGTGTAGCTTGGCCACTTTTTCACAGAAAGGCCACTTGAGCATGATGAAACACACGTATAAGCAATTACATTAAAAAAAAAAAAACAATAAGCCAATGCACACAGACCTTTGACAGCAGCACAGGACACTCAAGGGACCAGAGTCCCTACCTTGGGCAATAGTGGTAGAGGCCGGGTTCTGCCATGCAGGTCCCTAGACCTTTGGCAGTTTCCACGATTGCAAATCCAGACATGCAGAATCCTGAGGGACAACCTACTAACTGCAAAAGAGCAAAAATTCATCAGGATTCAGAGAGTGGAAATCCATTTGTACTGGAAAAGAAAGAAGTAGGCTTGCTGTGAATCCAGCAGGGAGGACAGGCATAGATAAAGGCTGGTGTATGGGTCACGGAAACTATTGTTTCTCAAGGGTCCTGCTGTCTCTGTAAAATGCTATGAGGACTGTCTCTTGGGGACCTCCTGCTTTCCTACCAGTGACACCCCCAGATTCTGCTTTGCTAGTCCCATGGATTCCTGGGGATACCCAGTTGATAAGCTATGCTGTCCTCATGACAACACTTGCTAATGGACTGAATGTTTGTGTCTTGTCCCAATTCAGATGTTGAAGCCCTGACCCTCAAGGAGTGCCATCAGGAGGTATGGGCTTTGAGAGGTGGTGAGGTCATGAGATTGGAACACTTGTGAATGAGATAAAAGCACTTCTGAGAAACGACCTGAGAGATTGTTCTGCCAGCTGTCATCCATGCAAGTCTACAACAGAAATATGGGCATTTGTAGATAATGAAGCAGTCTCTTCCTAGATATCAGATCTCCCAGGATCTTGCTTTTGGACTTCTCAGTCTCTAGAACTGCAAGGAATAGTACATGTTTTGCTGTTTCAGCCACCCAGTCTGTCATCATTTGTTGCAGCAACTTGAACTGAATAAAGCAGAGCCCAAGTCCTGGTTAATCCCTGCTTCTACTCATTTCCCCTCAGAAAGAGCTTCTAATCCAGAACTGACCTCTGCTTTCCATACACGTGCTTCAGACTCCTTCTGTGAGAGCCCAGACTTTGTAAAAGACTCCTCCCTCATGGCAACCAGCATTCTGTGACTCCTGAGGACTGTCCTCCCTGACTGTATTGAGTCAATCAAACTGATTTTGATTCTGGAGTCCCAGGATCAAGGACTGCATCAGGCTCCCAGCTTCATGGGGAGTCCGCTTCTCCCTCTGACCTTCTCCCCTCTCATGCTCTCTCTCTCTCTCTCTCTCTCTCTCTCTCTCAAATAAATAAATAAAAATCTTTTAAAAATCTGATTTTAACAGACCATAAGCTTGTTCTTGCTGGTCTTTGGAAGATTAGCCATTAGCCCTTCGGAGAAAGTTCTGAATGGCTGCTTCATGAAGGGGTGAACTGTGTCCCCAAAGTCTCTTTTTGCTGCCTTCTAATCACAGATGCTGAGACAAATCCTCCCAGGTGCTGGTTTTTCAAAGCACTTAATGCTTTGGCTTTGAAGTTCCTCACTTGACAGTTCTGCTTTAATCAGTTTGTGACAAAACAGCCAATTGGTGGTGGATGCAAAGTGCACTGATAAAGTTAATATCAGAGAACAATTTTTTGAGTGTCATGCATGTGCACGTGTGTGCACACACATATCCATGTGCTAAGCATTATGGTAAATGTCTGACAAGAACTAAAACATCAAAAAGTCAGGATACCCCATTAGCTGATACTTTTATTATTCCTACATCCTAATCTATGAAAAACAGGGTCAGAGAATAAGAAGTGGCAAAAAGAATCAAGATTTGAGGCAGTTCGATTTCTCAGCCAGCCTTGATCAATAGGCATGTACACCTGTGTCTAGTTTCAGCTCTGTGTAACCTTGCCATAACCTTGGATAAGCCATTCATCTCTCAAGTTCAGGTTCTTGGTCCAAGGAGGGAAGGGGCACAGGTTGAGTACCTCCAGTGGGACTTCCTGGCAGGCTTGTTCATCCAAGCATTCCTGTTTCAGTTGGAGTAATTGAAGCCAGTCTTTGTTTTACCGAAGGCCAAGCTTGTCCAGTGTGTCCATGCCACCAGCCAACAGCATTTGTCCATGCCATGTAACAACTGAGCAACATTCATAGGAATGGGGGGAGGAAAAGATGTCCACAGGTGTTGACAGATGTTCTGCATGGAGGAACAGGAGCTGGGGCCATCACCTGCTGTTTCTAGTGGCCTTCTCTGTCGAGTTAAAATAAATGGCAATTATTTGCAATGACAGGGGTGAAAGTAGAGGGTATTATGCCAAGCGAAATAAGTTAGTCAGAGAAAGACAATTATCATATGATCTCACTCATATGTGGAGTTCAAGAAACAAACCAGAATCATAGGGGAGTAAAGGAAAAAAATAAAACAAGATGAAGTCAAAGAGGGAGACAAACCAGAAGAGACTTTAAAAAAAAAGATTTTTATTTACTTATTTGACAAACAGAGATCACAAGTAGGCAGAGAGGCAGGAAGAGCGAGAGAGGAGGATGCAGACTCCCCAGGGAGCAGAGAGCCTGATGTGGGGCTCGATCCCAGGACCCTGAGATCATAACCTGAGTTGAAGGCAGAGGCTTTAACCCACTGAGCCAGCCAGGTACCCCTCAGAATAGACTCTTAATCACAGTAAACAAACTGAGGGTTCTTGGAGGGGAGAGGGATGGGTGGATGGGGTAACTGGGTGATGGACATTAAGGAAGGCATGTGATACAGTCAGCACTGGGTGTTACAAAAGACTGATGAATCACTAACCTGTATGTCTGAAACTAGTATTATATGTTAATTAATTGTATTTAGATTAAAATTTTCTTTAAAAATAATTTTAAAATAAAATAAGTAACAATCCAATAATGATCAGAGTTATCCAGCAGGGAGTATCAGATCTAGAAGTCAGTTAAATTTAAGGGGCTTGCCGAAGTTTAGGAGAGTCACGCTAGGTCATTTTCCTGTGTGGGGAAGTCTTCAGGGGCAGTTCCAAAGACAAAGATTATTAATATTCCTCCTTCCCCCATTCCTCCTAGAGCCAAAGATGTTTCCTCCACTCACCCACTGGCCCTGTATGTAGGTGTTGCTTTCTCTCTACCAATCAAAAAATCAGTGAGTAACTATAACTTCACCTTTTCCAATATCCCCCTACCCCCGACCTTTGGTCTTTAATGGCCATGGGCAACAGGGACAAAGACATTTTTTAAAAACTTACAGAGATCTATTATGTTCTACTACCTTGGCCCGCATGGGCCACTGCAAAGGGATTCTGTGAACCGTGTACTCAGATGAATGGTCATTATCTTCAAAAAGGCAGGGGCAGTGATAGACACAGGAACCAAAAAAGCAAGAGTTAACGGACCATCAGAATAATGGAGTACCAACACTTTTATGTCCTTGGCTTGAATCCTCAAGGTCCAGTGTCTCAACAGAATTTTCATTTTGGTCTCATCTGCCTCACTTGTCCACCCCTGGGCCAGTTGGCAGTTATACTGAGAACCGGAAATTTTCCTTAGAAGAGAGAAAGAGTGTTTGTCAGGTAAACCAAAGAAATGTCCATTATAGGAAGTTAGGCCTTTTGTCATGGTACTCCATTAGCACCCTCCTGACTGTTAAAGAAAAAAAAAATATTGTGACACCCATTAAAGAGAGTAAGGAAGATTTTAATCAAGGGATGCTACTATGATGAGATTTTATTGTATAGTATGGGAGAGAAATCTGGCTCAGCTCAGACAAATGGAGATTTACAGCTAAAGAGCATGGTGGGGATCACTGAATGTAAAATTAAGATGGAACATCAAGGGTAAGGATGAAGGGATTCTGGCTAAACCATCTGGACAGTAATATTGTTGAAGGAAGGCTAGGGTCATAAACTATTGAGATCAGGGGATAAGGAATTTTTTAAAAGACTTATTAATACATTTTAGAGAGAGGGAGCAGGGGTAGGGGTAGAGGGAGAGGGAAAGAGAATTTTAATCAGACTCTTCACTGAGCATAGAGCCTGAGGTGAGGCTTAATCTCAGGACCGTGAGATCATGACCAGAGTAGAAACCAAGAGTCAAACGTTCAACCAGCTGCACCAACCAGGTGCCCTGGGAATAAGGGATGGGATCAGATATTAAGGGTTATAGATACTGAAGCACCTGGGTGGCTTAGTTGGTTAAATCTCTGGCTTTGGCTTGGTCATGATCTGATCCCAGGATCAAGCCTGGCATTGGGCTTGCTGCTCAGTGGGGAGTCTGGTTCTCTCTCTCCCTCTGCTATTCCCCCTGCTCAGGCTCTCTCTCTGTCAAAATAAATAAATCTTAAAAAAAAAAAGTGGTAAGATACCAGGGGTGAGAGATAAGGAATTTGATCAGATATCAAGAGTAGGATAGAAGATTGCTGAAAAATGACCAAGCAGATTTCTTGCTAAAACTGGGCTAAGTGGGCGGAGCCTAAGGTCAAGGCTAGACAGAAAGAGGACTCAGAGGAACTTGACTCGAGTCTGGTCAAGGAGAAAATCTTCATCATCCATGACCATTGTATTTTCTGCAGTCACACATTTTACTAATTCTTTTATCAGACATTCAGTGAACGAGAAACATGAACACAGCAGCAATAATATAACAAATGTAAGCGCTCTGGAAGAGACAAAGGCAGTATGGGAATCCACCTCATCAGATTTAGAATATGCATGACTCCATGACTGAATTACTACCACTGCTTGACTGTTGAGATTAAGATGTAGTACAGAGGATCAGAGGGAAGGGAGGGAAATCTGAATGGGAGTCATCAGAAAGGGAGACAAGCCATGAGGCACCTTTAACTATAGGAAACAAACTGAGAGTTGCTGGGGGGGAGGGGAGTGGGAGACATGGAGAAACTGGGTGATAGGCATTAAGGAGGACACGTGATGTGATGAGCACCAAGGGTTATCCACAACTGATGAGTTACTGAATTCTCTGAAACCAATGATGTACTATCTAATGGCTAATTGAATTTAAATATCTAAAAAAGGCACTTCAAAAAAAAAGATGTAGCATAACTCACAATATCCTTTGAGTGGAAGAATGTGCGGACTTTCCACACCTCTGCTGTCCAAGTCCCATGGCTAGTAGCCACATGTGGCTAATGACCACTTAAAAGGTGGCCAATTCAAATGGAGAAATGCTGTAAAAGCAGAATAAACACTGGCTTTCAAAGACATATTGTAACCAAAAGTCAGAGAGTATTGCCACCCTCACATCACAAACATCGCATGACTTCTACAGCTAATGAGAGTGGGACCCAAGATGAGAGAGGTCAACCTGAAAGTCCATGATGTCAGAAAGAACATGGAGAAGAAAGAGTCACAATCCTGGAGTGGATGGTCTGAAGACTGTCAGAATGCCTTTTTTTTTTTTTTTTTTTTTTTGGTGATTCTGTATACGGACAAGGAGAATTCACTGGAGATGACATCTGTATGCCTCACATTTTCAAGGGAAAATTATGAAAACGCATATAGACCCACAGCCATAGTTTAATTATGTTTGAAATATATTCAGAACTACTCCAGTCAGTAAATTGCATATTTTCACATTTAGCTTCTCAATTTTCTCTTCGGCACCTCCCATTCTTGAAATCCCAACACAAATCACATCTCTTGCCTAAGGACCATAAACTACCTCACTATCAAAGGCTACAGTTCATTCATTCATTTGATTCATTCAAAGCAACCTAATCTTGAGTGATGTCTTAGGCGCTCTTCTAGGGACTGGTGACACGGTGAACAAAATAGGTAAAAATCTCACTTTCATGGAGCCTCTCTGGTATTTAGGGGAAAATCTTTCCTTATCAACATGAAAATACTTTTTATGGATGTTGCTTAGAATTTCAGTTTTTTTTTTCTTGACAGTATCTCAGGTGATCATCTTTGAGGTGGTTCTCCTGAAAATATTTTTGGGGGGTACTGACTCGACTTTCTGAGTCAGACACTTTCCTAAAGACAGGGGTCAAAGGAAAAGTGACAACTGTCACTCTTGCAGTAAGAACAGGGATCACAATGCTTGAAACAGATATGCTGCTCAGCTGTCAGAAAGTCCACAAGGCTCCAAATGTGTGTGGCCAACTAACGGAACCTGTAACTCAGAGGTTATCATCCTGAGAGCAATGGGAAATCCCTCTAGTTAAGGACTCTCCTTGACGGAAGCTTGACAATGGCCTTGATTTACTTACTATGATGTTTAGGTAATTATACACATTAAGAAAAGTGCACAAGGCACTTACATTTCCATGATACCATCAAAGATATTGTTGTTTTATTAAAATGTTACATCTAGAGTTGTAACGTATAGAGTAGTTAAGTCAATCACTATGAGGTACAGGTGAGACTATTGTAACAGCCATACTTCCATAAAAAAGAAAAATTTTTTGTGGTTTCTGATCTAGGAATCAGCCAGTGAATAATTCTATATCAGTGTCCAGTTACCGGGCTAAACATGTAATCTATTTATATTTCTGAGGGTAAGCAGAATTGTGATCACTGAGCCAGCTGTATTCTAGTAACTACTCATTTACCCAACATAACAGATATAAGAAGGTAAAAGGCTTCTAAGGAGACTGGTTACTTATATTTTGAACCACATTTTGGCAGGTATAACTTGCAACTTGTGCTTAGTGGTAAGATTTCTGATATTTACTTTCTCCTTCCTTTGGCAAGTCAAGTTAGTTAAAAAGTAATTAGAGTAGAGTCCATTGTTTTTCTTAAATGCTTACAGAGATATAGAACTCTCAAGTTTCTTTACTAGACAGGATTAGATCACATTAGTGATAAAGATCAGAATGATTTACATTGCTAAAACGAGAACTTCCTGTCAGTTTGGAGAAAGCTCATTTTTATAACCAACATATTGGCTGGGCTAGAGATTAATGAGTGCTATGGGTGGGGTGATGAATGTGATATATTCAATGACCTGTGGAATTTGTTCTGTAATTTCCCCACTCCTCTGGTCAGCAGAGCGTCTTCTTCAGTACCCAGCACTGCCCATAACTGCATTCAGAAAATCACTCTCCAAAAATGGTTATTTGTTTTGCCTTTTTTATAATTTTTTAAAACATTTGATTTATTTACATGTCAGAGAGAGGGAATGAGAGCACAAGCAGGGGGAGCAGGAGAGGGAAGGGGAGAAGCAAGCAAGCTTCCTGCACAAGGGCTGAAGAAGACAGAATGGGAAGGGGACAAGGAGAATAGTGGGTTTCAGATTCTTGGGAACAGAGCCCACATCTATTTCTATGTTTATCTCACTGCTATAAACCCAGGTCACAGCAGAGTGCCTGCAGCAGAGTCATGGAAGTGCTCCAGAACTGATAACTATTGCTATTTATACTACTAACATTCCTCCACAAAGGGCCAAGTGTCATAGCTTCTCCCAGTTCCCCACACTGAACGCAATGAAGAATCAAACTATCGGGTGAAGGATGGCGAGGGGCATTTAACAGGACCCAGATCACAGGAGCCATATTGTATTGCAGGACCAGGGGTCTTACCAGTGACTAGGTATTCACTCCTCTTGAGAGGCTAGCTCCTTGGATCTCCCTCTTCAATCCTCTGAACCCATATCTGGCATCAGAAACAAAAGTAAACATAACGTATCGCCCTTGTTTATTTTTTACTATTATTTGTTACAGAGGAAGAGAGAGATCACAAGCAAGGGGAGCTGCAGGCAGAGGGAAGGCAGGCCCCCCACTAGAGCCTGGTATGGGATCCAATCCCAGGACCCTGGGATCATGACCTGAACCAAAGGTAGATGCTTAACTGAGTAAGCTACCCAGGCGTCCCTTATTGTCCTTCTTTAAAATTTAATGTATTCTCTCTCCCTCTCTCTTTGTCCCCACTCTGTCACTCATACTCACACAACCACAGAGTCACAGACAATAGCAAGGCATTTCCCATTCTAATTCGCTAAGGCACTGTGAGCTTAAGCTCAACAGAATCACTTTGCCAGCTGCTGCTCTACCGTGCCCTGATCCCTTCTCTATCCCCAAGCTCGATCTGTAACTCAAGTGTCATGGTGGTGGCTCTTTCTGCCCTCCCTCCACAAGGCTGTCATCAGCACACTCTTCCCCGTGGCTCCACTCTCCAGCACTGGCTGCCTTTGGTCTACGGGTATGCCCTCTCCTAGAGCTTTTCCACTCTCCCTGAGGGGAAGACAACCCTTACTTCTCCCCGGTGGCTGTCACGTGTCCGCTATATATTGTGACGATCAGCCCGATTAAGAGATTGGGAACTAAAAGACTGGCTTCTGCTTATGGATCAAACTAACTCTGGGGCTTGGGACACATGACAGCAGCACATGGTGGTAGAACTGAGATGGTTAGGGAGTTAATCTGCATTTTCACATCTGGTCAGCAGCAGAACAAAGAAGACACCCCAGATCTCCTATCTCCCAGAACAGTACTCTTCAAATAACTTACAGCACCATCCTTCTCCAGCTTTGGAAGTGGCACTTTTCCAACCCCAAAGTCTTGATTCTAGGCAGCACTCTGAGAGATACTCCCTCCAGAATCACCCCTGGCTGGAAGTAGTAGTCGGCCAAGGCCTCCCAAATATCTTCCCTTCAGAGTTGCACTTGCATCAAACTCAAAACTGTGGCACGTACAGGACTTTCCTGTCGGCCTCTAGCTCTAATGACCTATTGGACTTCAGAGGTGCTCTTTTATACCCACTTACCTTATAACATCAACGTGTGACTCCTCTAGAATTCTCTCCATGGTTTTTCTCCTGTACTAATTGTTATGGACTGAATTGTGTCCCCACAAAAGTCATATGAAGAATTCCTAATCTCCGGTGTGACTGCATCTGGAGATAGGGCCTACCTAGAAGGAGGTACTGAAGGCTTGGTGAGGTCACAGGAGTCCTAATCTGCTAGGACTGGTGTCCTCATAAGGGTGAAACACATGAAAGCACTCCCCCTACCTCCCCTCTGGGGGTCCACAGAGAAGAGGTCATCTGAGGGCACAGTTGAAAAGGTAGTGATCTATAGACCAACAAGAAAAGGCTCACTGGAGACCAACCTTGCTGGCACCTTGATCTGGAACTTCTGGCCTCCAGATCTGTGAGAAAATACATTTCTGACATTAAAGCTCTCCAGCCTGTGTTTGTCTGTCCCCGACGGCCTGGCTCCAAAGCCTCAGAGAATGGGGACAGTGAGGAACACCATAGGACTCAACCTGCCACCCTGAAAGGAACCATGCCATTTGGAACTCCAGAAAGGATTCAGAGGAACTGAAATCTGCATTCCTACCTCTGGACACCCCCATATTCAGCAGGCCCCTGGATGCAAACCTGGAGCTTGACACTCAACCTGAACAAATCCCTCGACTGCTTCCTCCCCCAGAAAGATGGACAGAGTGCTAGCAGATCGGGCCTGCCATGTGGTGGTCCCTAACCATAACCTTTGTTTTGGTTTTCAAGATACTGACCCCAAAGGCCTTGCAGTAGGTGCCCTACAATTTGGGGACACATGGGCAATCCCAGAGGACTCAGCCTGCTGCCCAGAAGGAAACTGTGCCATTTGGAACTCCGGAAAGGATTCAGAGGAGCAGAAATCTGCATGCCTAGCTGAGGACACACCCACACAGAGCTGACTCCTGGACACAAAGCCAGAGCCAGACACTCACCCTCACCTCCACTGTCAACTCAGCCACCCAGACAGCTCTCCATGGGGTCTTCAGGTCAGTCCTGCCATGTCCCTGGTTCCTAACACTAACCCTTGGATGGGTTCTGTAATGATCTCCTCATTTCAGGTTATGTGGTGGTTCTGCAGGACATTGTCCTGGTGTGGGATCAAACACACTGAAGCATCCCGTGTGAAGTGGCAAACGTGGTAAAGAAATGACGTCTGGGGAATCTGAGTGTGGAGACAGCACGTATTTGTGCTGCTATAACAAGCTGACTGCACTTTGAAATCACCACAGAGGAAATGAATCTTCCAAACATCCATGTTAGCACGATGACACGGAAGCAGAGAGAACATCAGACTTTGGGATGGAGGCCAAGCCCTCCCAAATCCAGGTCACCCAACATGGAGAGGACACATGTTAGCAAGAGACTCGTGGGAGAATTAAATCATGGGCCCCTGTATCTCAGGTACAGTAGAAGCAGTGGATTTGGAATTTCAGTTTTTCCACAACGTTCCACCACAAGCTGGTTAGAACTGTGCAAAAGCAGGAAGGGAAGCCCCAGTAAAGTGGACTGGGGATGCCAGAAGGGGAGGCTGGAAGGGGGCGCCTGGTGCTCAGTGCCCATTACAGACCCCACATTGCAATCCCCCACAGGAGAGACTCACCAATTTTAGGCCCCACAGGGGAAGCTGGAGGTTCATCTCCTGACTTTTTGTAGGATCTTTGCAGCTCAGCTGGTGAGAATTCTCCATCACCCTGCCTTTCTCCAAGGGACTTTTCTTCAAGCACCCTTCCCATCTTCTTCCTCCTCCATGAAATAATGTTCCTCTCCTTTGTTTCTCGCACTTGCCTGTGATGGGACCTTAGCTTGCTCAGCCCAGACTGCCATTCTCTGCTCTTCCCAATTTAAACCCATGCTGCTGGTCAAATAACTGGCAGATTGAGTTTAAGGCCAATTGAACTAATAAATTCAAGAACTTGCAAGGAACAAAATCAATATGCACAAATTAGTGGCACTCCTAGGTGCTCCAAGGAACCATCAGAAAGAGACTGCGGAGAACGATCTCATTTACACCTGCATCCAAGACAGCAAGATACCTGGGAGGCCCCTGAACCAAGAAGGTGACAGACCTGTCCTCTGACAGCCCTGCAACAATGACGACAGACAGGGAGGGGTACACACAGAGATGGGGAGGCACTGTGCTCAGGGAAGAACCCACACTGGGAAAATACCTACTCTCCCCAAAACCGTCTACAGAGTCCTCACTCTGGCTCCCGAATTTCCGGACTCGGTGCAAGCCTGGAGTGGGTGTGGACACGGGAAGGACCCCGCAGGGCTGAGGTGGGGAGAGCACAAGCACCGAAGCAGGGGGACGCTCCCTGACTGCAGACCATCTGAGGAGCCCAAGGAACCTAATCCGCGAGCACACAAACACAGATGAGGACCTAGGAGCACCCGAGCCCAGAAAGGGGGGACCCCACAGCCCCGCGCACAGCACAGCAGGAGGCCACGTCTCCTCACACAAAACGACGGAAGCCCCAGTGTCTACACAGGGCGCCCTTCCTCTGTGGGGTCCTGAGACCACGAACCCCTTGACAGTGCACTCAGGCGGCTTCTCCTCAGCTCCTCCAGCATCTGGTCCTTAGGAGGTTGGACTGCTGCCAGTGTGGGCGCGTCCTCCACAACGGGTCCGGTCAGTGTGGATGCAGAGCCACACCCTCCTCAGCTTGTCCTGTCAGGGTGGGAGGCGCCCCACATTCTCCAGAAGTCTCCACAGTGGGTCCTGAAGAGGCGGGGCTCTGGTCCTAGCTGTGGCTGTGCAGCCTTGGCTCAGGGCGGAGCTGGGGTCTGGCGCCCTCTGCAGGCGGTGCAAGGCAGTGCAGGACTGTGGGAGCTCACCCTTCAGTGGAAGGTCCTGCTCCCTCCTGGGGTCCAGCTGATGCCATTTCATTCCGGAAATTCAAGCTGCATGGAGCCCAATACCCCCCAACTTCCCCCCAAATAGCTAAGGAACAATGAATTGGAAACAATGTGGAATTACAACAGTCCTTGACCCAAACAGTGTCACTGAACATGGCCCTGATGCAGACCCACACTCTGACCTCAACTTGGTCTCAAGCCTGGACCCTACCCTAATCCAAGACCCTAACCCTAGCCCCCAACCCAAACAATGTTCACAAGAATCAAAAGGTAGAAACTGCAAATATCCATCAATGGCAAGTGCATAAGCAAAGTGTGGTGAAGCATTTGAATTTGGGCACAGGTTCAGGTTTTAGTCAGAGTTCTAGATCAGGCTTTGGGTTTAGTGTTAGGGTGAGGGTTTAGAGTGAAGGACAAGGGAACAGAGTTATAGTTTAGGGCTTTAAGTTTATGATTTAGGCTTTAAGACTCAGGGCTTATGGGATAAAGTTCAAGGTCAAATTTGGGGTTTGACTTCATGCTGAGATTTGGGTTCAGGTTTCATGACTTGGAGGTCTGGTTTAGGGTTTGGGTTCGTGGTTCAGGGCTTGGATCCAGGGCTCAGGTACAGGCTTTGGGTTCCATTCCAGGTTTGGGATTCAGGGTTCTAGTTTGGGCTTTAAGGTCAGCTTAGGTTTCAGCGTTGGTAGGGTTTAAGGTTAGGTTTAGGGATGACACATTTTCTTCAGTTGTCATCATGGACAAAATAATTCTATCTGAAGTTTCTAAGTCAGAAATGTATTTCATCTGGAGGCGCCTGGGTGGCTCCGTGTGTTAAGCCTCTGCCTTGGGCTCAGGTCATGATCTCAGGGTCCTGGGATCGAGCCCTTCATCAGGCTCTCTGCTTGACGGGGAGCCTGCTTCCCCATCTTTCTCTCTGCCTGCCTCTCTGCCTACTTGTGATCTCTGTCTGTCAAATAAATAGAATTAGTAAAAGCTATTATATGATCTTTTACAAACCATTTCCTATCTTTGCATTCTCATGTGCCAAGAGAGACAGGGGTTATTTAAAACCCTGAAGAGAGTGCTCTTGCTTTTAAATTGCCTGTAACCTTCGTGTAATAGATTTATGATTGATGATAGATTTAGTTAAAATATAACTATTTAAAATATTTACTCTCAGTAAACGATTTCAACCTATGCTCATTTAAGTAACTTGGTGCATAATCCCTTTTCTATTAAACCATAGTGCAAGGACCAATGCCGCGTTTCTGAGAGAACCCCAAGCTATTTTTCTAGAATGGCTGTATGCTATATATGGCGTCCTGTTTTCACTCCCTTTGTGGAGCACCTACCCTGGAGGTCATGTAATAACCAATGACCAAAAAAACAAACAAGAAACCCAAACATCCAGGTCGAAGTGCCATCCCTGCCTGGAGTGGAGGAGACTGCTCAGACAGATCCCAGGCAGGCATCTCAGCCCAGGCCTGTGCTGGGGAAGCTGGTTCCTGGCTTTGGGCGCAATCTGGAAGCCAGCAAACTGACCCAAGAGTGCAGCTGGCGTTTAGGACTGATGATCTTTTCGCAGCCAGGCTGCGCGTGGACACCCGCTCAGGGAGCCAGGCTAGGAGGCTGCCCAGGGCAGGCGCTGGCAATGCAGCAGCATGCCAGGGCTTAGCCCCGCACCCCAGCATGGGCTCCGGCCTCAGAAGTGAGGGGGCGGGGCCAGCGCAGAGAAGGGTCTTTGCTAATTTCCAAAGCTGGAAGTGAGCTCTCAGAGGACTCAGGAGGGAGGGGGGCGGGGGCGGCCGGGAGAGGGGCTTTGCTAATTGCCCAGGCGGGAAGGAGGGGCGCGCAGCGCCAGTGTGCTGTGCTGCAGCCCATTTGGGACTGCAGGACCCACCATACTCGCTGCCCCTGCACTCCCATGCTCCAGCCTAGCCCCTGAGGCCGCGGTGTCCTGTTCCCGTTCCCGCCGCCTGCTGCCCCTCCCCGCCCCATGGCTTCTCTGGAGGACCCTCTGCTCACAGGTAAAGTGACACCACGACACGCCCTCACCTGAAGCAGAAAACGCAGTCCAGGAGCTGGGCGCAGCCTCCCGCCAACCCCAGGGCACCAGGACCACCCCAGACGCTGCGCCACACCCTGTCCGCAGGGGGTCAGGCCGGGACAGCGCCACAGGAGGTACCCCCCCCCCCGCCAGCGGGCAGGCTAGCCCCCATAGTTCTGCACCCCCACGCGCTTTTCAGAGCCTCCTGCCATTCCCAGGGCACCCAGAACCCAGAGAGTGAGGCCTTGGGTGTTCTCTAGTGACAGATTCAAGGCAATTTTTCGACTTTGGGACTGAGAGTTAACATAGTTTTCATTTGTGATTATTATTTTTGTGTGGGGGCCGTCGCTTTTCTTTTGACCTATGCTTGTTTTCACTCCCGGTTCTGAAGAAGCCCCTAAATCCTAACCCTTTGAGGACTCCGAAAGCTCTCAGAGCAGCAGTGCTGGGGGACAGTGTGGACACATGGTTTGGTTTCTCCTCTGGCCTGCTTCTGTGGCAGCCCCGCTCTGTCCTCCTCAGACTTCAGAGCAATATCTGAACAAGTGGAGAAGCAACCAGGGGGTCAGGAAGGTGGCCACCGAAGAGTGACTTCTCTGGAGGGTGGCTGAGCTAGCAAGTGAGCATGTTAGTCCAGCTCTGCCTGCATTCAGTATGGAGCTGAACAGGGGCCAGGGAAGGGGAGGAGGAGCAGAGAGCAGGGACAAAGGGACCAAAGAGGAGATTCAGATGAAGGGAAGTAATGGGGAGGAAAGAGAAGAAACTCTAGAAGACAGGTATGTAGAAAGGAAAAGGGATGAAGTGGGCATTGGGAAAGGGCACCACCAGGGAAGGAGAGAGGGGAAGAAAAGAGGGAGGAAAGAGGAAAGGGGAAAGGGAGAAGGGAGGAGTCAGCATGCCAGGGCTCCCCCTGCATCTGAAGAAGAGGTGGCTGGTCCCGCTTGTCAAACAGGGTGCTCACTCTTTGGCCCCAGTTTCTGCTCCCAGTGCTACTGGGCTTTGCAAGGAAGGCAGGCTGTCCCTTGGGACCTACTGGAGCCCACTGGAGCCCACAGGAGGGTGGGAGAGGTAAGATGCCACCAGGTCCTGTCCTGAGCTGCTCCCAGCCACCAGCCTCACCACATGGTGCAAGAGGGACCCCAGAACAAAGGACGGACACAGGCCAGCATGTCTGCTGGTGGCCCTGGGCACTTAGCTCATCGCAGTGAACCACACGGCCTCCTCAACCCACGCTTTCAAAGCCTCCTTCTTCGCTTCTGGCTTTCATGTCTGTAGGAACATGAGCCAGATCTAACTCATCTCCGACAGACAATTCTGACTCACCCCGTGTCAGATTTTTATGAGTGGCTGTGATAGAGTAAGATAGCAATGCTCCAACAAACGGACTGTTTCCTCCCACTTGACCTCAACAGTCTTATACATTTTCTTAGCGAAAACATCTTGTCTCCTTCCATTAAGCTCATAACGTGGTCTAATAGTATACATGCGCCTTCCTTAGATGCGAAGCGATACAGAGGTCCCTTTTTTTTTTTAATTTTACAAGGTAAAGTCAGTGAACATATCCAACTTGACGAATACGTCTCTAAAATGTCAATCCAGGCAAAGCTTTTTCTGCCTACAGTTTCGAGCCTACGTGGTGACATTTTTAAAATGCTTTCAGTCCCTCAGTGAGGCTCTTAGAAGCTAGCCAGGGCTTACTACGTGCCAGGCACTGTGTCAGGTGTTGGAGCTAAAGGGAAGGAGAGCTTGGAGGCTGGCTGGGGAGGGACATCCATGACACAAGCACAGCTAGAAACGGAGGCCAGTGCTAGAAAAGAGAGAGCAGGCTGCATGGAGAGTGTGTACCATGGGGCTTGTGAGCTCACGAATAAGTGGGAGTAACTGGAGTGGGGAGATGGGGGAGAGAAGAGGGTCTTCCCATCAATGGGAATCACCTGTGCTTGGAGGCAGGTGGCATGAGAGGTCTCCACAGGAAGAAGGAGGCAGTGTGGTTGAAGGGCAGAGAGATGGGGCAGAACAGGCATCAGTCAGTTGGAGGGGTATGAATAGACTGATGGGAGGATTATGGGTGCCTTTGGAGGACTGAGAATTTGTTAGAAGATCAGTGCAGATTTCTATGGAGACAAATGCCAGGAACTGATAGGTCTTTGAAAGGTCACTCTGGCTGCCTTTTGGCAAAGGGGTTGGTAAAAGGCACTTGCAGGTGTGAACACACCAGGTGGGAGGTGAGTGCAGGAAATCGGGTGAGGGAGCATGGGAACTTGGTCCCGGGGTATATAAGGGAGAATAGCCTTTAAGGAGTTCCACAAATTGGCACCAGCTGTGGCTTCATTACAGAGCTGGAAGGGGGAGGTGGGTGTGTCCTGAAGGTTACAGAAATTACATGAGAAAGGGAAGTCTTTTTAGATCTCTTTTTCAACTAGAGGAACTCTCACCTTATTGATAGAATTCCAGAGTGGGAACCAATGATATGAGGACATCTTTGAAATGTCTGAATATGTTCTTCGACATCTTTGCAAGTGACGAGGAGACCTTGACCTTAGGAGGCCTTGGCCCTCTTTGTAGCCAGAAAGATTTCACCTACAGATTTGGGTTCTCCCTTTTAAAGTCAAGGAGTCAGTCCTTCCAAAGGACACCTCCTATCATTTTACCCTCTCATCATACCTCACGTGCTGGCATCTCCAAGACCCTCTGTTCCAGGTTAAGAGTATCCACTTTGGCCGGGCTGGTCTTGCAAAGAACACCACAACAGGAAATCTAGAGCCTATAGTGCTATTAATAACATCATCTAAGACTGTGTTTGCTACCCTCTTGGCCTCTTCCCACCATGACTCACTGAAGCTTTTTACACATTGTATCCATTATGCTATAGTTCCCAAAGCTCATCTTCTCTAGTGCCATTAGTTTTTAGGGGAACAGGCAAACCTTAAACTTGTCCCCCTTAATTGGATCCCTGTGCCCCCACAATCTCTTTGAATGCCTTTCACCATGATTCTTGAATGAGATCTGAGACCACTGCTGGTACCTAACACTTCTTGGCACCTTGTCTGCTAGGTTCTTGGAAGAGGAGGTGGCTATGGAGGTGAGTGGGGATGGGAGTGGGAGGATTTCTCCCTTCACTTCCCTTTTTGTGTTTTCAAATAATGGGTTTTGAGGGGGAGGGAAAGGTTAACCAGACCATTTATTTTCCATCTCCCATCGATAAAATGTCACACAGGAGAGAGGTGGCAGAAACGCACTTTCAGGTTAATTTTTTTACAAGGAAGATTGACTTATGAACCTACTTTGTTATTCCCTTTCATTCAATTTCCCTGTACCTCCTTTTCTATGAAGTGTAACGGTAACCCATTATTATTTTTATTGTTGGCACGTGCTTTGTGAACCATAAAGTGTACGCTATAAATGGGAGCGCTTTTCTTTTTTTTTTTTTTTTTTGTAGTTTACGAAAAACTAATATTTTTTAAATTAATTTTTTATTTATTTTCAGCATAACAGTATTCATTCTTTTTGCACCACACCCAGTGCTCCATGCAAGCAGTGCCCTCTATGATACCCAACACCTGGTACCCCAACCTCCAAATCCCCCGCCCCTTCAAAACCCTCAGATTGTTTTTCAGAGTCCATAGTCTCTCATGATTCAGCTCCCCTTCCAATTTCCCCCACCTCCCTTCTCGTCTCTAACTCCCCATGTCCATGAAAAACTAATTTAAAAACATTCATCCACCAGAGTACCCAAAGGGCTCCCATATAAACTATCTGTCGTTACATTATGTCCCGATGTGGAGCTCGATCCCAGGATCCTGAGATAATGACCTGAACTGAAGGCAGAGGCTTTAACACACTGAGCCACCAGCCCCAATGTATTCTCTTCAGTACCAGAATTTGTAACCAATTGACAGATGAAAAAGGAGGCAGTCAAGTGAAAATCAATAGGTCTTAGACCTGCAAGAAATTTGAATTAGATGAATTCAGCTACTCAGGCACTGTTTCACATTTTCAGATCTCTGCAGAAAAGGGGTTAACCTTTTTACAGCATGTAAAAGAGAAGACTATAACACATACTATGTGTAAGCATGTAAATATCAAAAAATATCCCATTAGTTGCTAAGACACACAGGGCCTATATTTTCTCTCAAATTCATGAATATGTAGGAGCAATAAGTGAGAAGTGAATGTATACTTTTCACTTCGAAGTCTTTTAGAAATCTAAAATATGACTTTCTATGGTTTGTGTCTCCATATTCCTTTATTGCCAGTTTGAACAAATCCACATGCTTTGATTCAAAGGTAATAAATTCCTCTTATTTGGAAACATGATGTTTATTTTTATTCTCTCACCCTTAGCAGGTGGTTTCATTTTAGCACACTTCAGAGTTATAATTTCATGCTTATTAAAAACATTTATTATGATCTACATAGATGAATGAAACTTTTATTTTATTAAATTATTTGACAAAAAATCTGTTATTTTTAAAAATGTATTTCCTTTAGGGTTATTTTAGAGCGTTCAGAGAGGATCTAGGAGTGTGGTATTATGTAGTTTTTAAGTAGGTATGAAATGGTTATTTATAGGATTGTTTCTTTAAGGCTTATGTATATTGTCCATTATATGCTATAAAATATTTTGAAAGTAAATTTAAGGTATGTTTTACATAGTTTATTTTTTGGAAATAAATATTGAAATGACTTGTGAAATTCAGTATATTCTCAACATTAATTTATTTTGAAATTTACCAGTTGTCTACTGAACTATTATATGGCAGATATTACTTCAGACTACACTGGTAAATGAAATACTTGGCTTTGTAGAACTTTTATTTTAATGGGTGAGACAATTCAAAGCTATAAACCTTAATAAAAATTGCATAGTGCATTCAAAAAGGATGAGTACAATGGGGAAAAAGAAAAACTCGATCAGGGTGAGAAAAATCAAGGTTGCTAGGCAGGGGATGGGGAGTTAAAATTTTTAATAGGAAGATCAGGGTAGTTACAATGAAGCTGACAATTGAACAAAGGTATGGAAAGGTGATGAATTTGCCCAGAACTATCAGCAATAAGGTCACTCCAGACAAAGGAATTGGCTATCTTGAAGGCCATAAGGTTGGATCATGCCTGGCATATCTGAGGAATAGCAAGGAGGCCACTGTGAGTGACTGAAGAGTAGCAGGGAAAGAGGTCACAGAGGTTAAATGAGTGGCTAGATCATGTAAAAGCTTAGAAGTCATTGTAAAACTCTGGCTTTTATATTTGGAAACTTACTGTGTGATAGAATTTCTGCTAATAACTGAGAGTTCAATTGTCCATAAAATTTCAAGGACTCTTATTCTAGTAAGACAGAATGAAGAGAAAGAGTTCATATTTTCACATGGTGTAACAAATGCTCAGAGATGCAAGTGTAGGAAGCTATAGGATCACAGAAGAAGGCACTAAAATCACACCAATATATTTGATGACTGTGACTATATATAAATTTGTATTTTCTAGATTTTTTATAGTCATGGAATCACACTGTATATACTATTCATTGCCTGGCTTTTCTTTTCTCAGCATCATTACTTTGAGAATCTCCAATTGTAAATAGTTCATTTTGATGTTGAATAGTAATCTCTTTAATGAATAGATCATAATTTTTCTTTGCTCTATGGATGGACATTGATGAACATTTCCACTGTTTTCAATTCTTAAAAATAAAGCTGCTATGAAATTCATATACAAGTCCCTGTATGAACATAGGGCTTGTTTCTCTTGGTTAAATGCCTAGAAGTAAAATGGCTATTTTTGTAACTGCAACATATTTTGCATTTAAAAAAATTTTCAAACTATTTTCCAAAGTGGTTGTATCATGATATATGCCAACAACAGTTTAGATTTTTTGTTGCTTCTCAATCTAGCTCAGACCAAGTACAATTAGCCTTTATAATTTTAGCCATTCTAATAGATATGTAAGCATGTCTCATTATGATTTTAATTTGTATTTCTTTAATGTCTAAATGTTGAGAAATTTGTAATGTGCCTATAAGCCATCCATATACTTTTGGTGACATGTAATTAGGAAATCGCTTGTCCATCTTTACAGTTTCTCAATGGAGCTTTGATAGCTGTGTCTTTCAAGAAATATGCTACTTCTTTCCTGGTACACGGAGGTATGACTAGAACATTATCAATGTTGACCTTTGCAAAGAAAATCATGGCTTAAGATATATGTAGTCTGCAGTTGTTGGGAGTGTTCACCATCCTTGCCTCTAACTCATCTCTCACTGCCCACACATTCAGATATAGGGGAATATTGATTGACAAAATATTAATTGCCAAATAACACTAGTTAGAGAATAAGAAAAATGCAGGCACCTGATTATATAATATTACATAAATAAAATGTGTTTTTATAAGTGCTATTGGAAGGAAATTCCTCAATACTTTAATCACACAGAATGATGGAATCCTAGATTTTTTTTTCTTGTATTTACTAAGAAAATGATCATGCCTCAAGTATATTAAAATGGAATAGGGAAAATTAAAAATTGTTTTAAGATGATTTGTGTGTGTTGTGCGTATGTGAGAGAGAAAGTGAGAGAGAAAGATAAAGAAAAAGAGAAAGGGAAAGACAGAGAGGTGGCTGCAGTGAATTGATGAGTTGGAGGATAGATTTTAAAGTTTTGTCTTTTGCTTTCTACGTTTCTTTTTCCTTAGGTACAAGAGAACAATCAGTAATATCTCAGAAGCCTGCTGGTAACATCAGCAGAAAGAATTAGAGGTTCCCAGAAAATTAAGATGACATATAGTTTTCCTGACATAAGAAAAGTCATTTTTTGTCCCCAGCTATTTTCAATGATCTATACCCCACCTGTGTACTTGCCCAAGCACACTTCTTCCAAAACTTCCTGGGAGGTTCTTACAAAGAAATGCAAAAACCTCACTCCTTAAGGATTTTGAGGGAACAAGGCAATGGGAAAACTAACAGTCACCACCAGACCAGGAAATAGCCTAAGCTATTGAGACAATAAATCAGTGGTAAAACTCCTAGTGCTATTTCAAAAGCAATCAAGGCCTTGCATTCCTTGTCCCAGAAAATGAGCCCAAGACCCCATCTAGTTTCTATCTGCTCTTGAAGCCTGCAGAGTCCCTTTCCCTTGTCCAACAGTTACCTCTGCTTTATTCTACCGTTGAAGTTTCTACCCTCGGTGGAATACAAGCTTCATTCAGGTGAACATGCAATACATATTGCACAAATACATATGTGGATGTGCATGCATCCACAACCTTATGACCAACCATACACGGAATAATAAAACTCTCCCTTCTGAGTATTCATCTTAAATACTAAATAAAAATCTCTCTCCTGTTCAAACAGTCAAGGCTTTGGAACTTATTCCCTGTGATCTCCTTGTATGTTGTAAACAAAGATTCCTTTCTTTGACAACTCCACCTGTTTCTGTGATTCACCAAAGACTGACCTCAGTTAGTTCAGTTGCTGTAATGGCTTTCACTACTCTGATTCTACCTCTGCAAGTCTCCAAATTTAACTATTTTTTCTCCCAATTCTGCATGTTCTTGGCTTTAAACTGCAACTCTGAAGAGAAGATTTGCTTGTTTAAAAAAAAAAATCAAGAAAAGGTAGTAGTAGTTAACATTGTTACTTTGAACTTCCTGCCCTAAGGGGCTCTCCTGTTCTTTCTCTTTGACTTCCTGGACTAAAACGACAGAAATTTGGCAATACATCACTCCCCAATCCAGATTACTGCCAGAACAGTTTATACTCTTAGAAAAATATTAGTTTAAAAGATCACATAATTAAATACTTAAGCATGTAGTGTAATATAGTGGTTTACAAGAAATATATTTTGGTCATCTGAATATTTGGTTTTCAACCATGGCTACTGACTCACAGCTCCTAAAACTCTTGGGATTTCCTGTGATAAGGGTGAGAGAGGTGTGTTTTGTTCTGTTAATGAAGTGACCTTCAGACCTCACTCAAGGCAAGGGCTGTTTGCCTGAAGGACCAACCACTTGGTGAAAGCCTTCACAACTTTTTGCCTCCCCTTCCTCCCAATACAGGATTATCTGGGGAGGGAAGAGGATCTGGAGATTAGATCAGCAAATGACAATGATTTAGTCAGTCATGACTATGTCATGAAGCCTCCACAGAAAAGCTGAAAGGACTGGGTTCAGAAAGCTTTTAGTTTGTGAAATGTATGAAAAGGCAGGAAGAGTGGCAGTCTTACAGAAGGTAATAGAAGCTCTGTGCCCATTCTCCATACCTTGCCCTGTGCACTTCTTTATCTATCTATTGATTTAAATCTTCTATTATATCTTTTAATAAGCTGGCAAACATAAAGTAAGTATTTTTCTGAGTTTTGTGAGTCCCTGTAGCAAATTAAAAGAACGTAAGAAGTAGGCCACTGGGACCTCCAACCTGTAGTTGCTCAGTCACAAGCACAGGTAATAACCTGGGGCCTACAGTGAGACTGGCATCTGAGGTGGGGTTGGAGATAGTCTTGGAGGACTGATCCCTTAACTGATGAAATCTTACAGTATGTTCAGGTAGATAGTGTCAGAATTTAGTTGAATTCTTGGAGATCCTGCTGTTGTCTGAAAATTATTTGGCATTGTTGGTATGATGTCCTAAAACCCAAAAAGATATAGCTACCTCAAAATAAGAATACGGTTGACAGCTTATATATAATAAGTGAGTATTTCAGGGATTTAAAATATACCCAATAAATAATGTAAGGAAATAAGGAAAGATTTTGAAATAAAAACAAGAATAAGAACCTAGTGGTACTAATAGATTAAATATATGTAATCTAGTTGAATTAAGAATACAATGGATAGAATACGTAATGGATTCAATAGAGATAAGAAGTCACTTAAGGATATAGTCATCTGGATACCAGCAAAGCATTAAAATTATCAATATAAAAGAGGTGTAAGATGTAGGTGATGTGTGTGGAACAAAAGCTAGAGAAGAAATTAGATTTCCTTACTACTCATAGCCTGTTGACAAGTCCTTGAAGCTCCTCTGGGGACTCAGCTGCTTCCATGTGGACACATCCACTCAGGGCAAAAAGCATTCTTAGTCCACCCCCCAGGATACTGAAAATCTACTTTCACATGTAAAAATTACTTTGGAAACTTCTTTATCTCTACTCCCCACCCCTGCCCTCAAGATATACATTGGCAATCATCTCCCAAGCATATACCCACTGATACACATCAGAAGAGTCTCTTCCCTGAGTTTTTACTAAATAGTAATAAATGACCTTTCCCTAACAATAGCTAGCCCCCTCAAGGTCCTGGAAACCTTGTTTATAAAATACCTTGGAGGCTTGTGCTATCCCTAACCTCCTCCCAAATTGAAAGTATATAATCAGCCACTCTTCATGACCCTCTCTCTCTACTCCAAATAAATAAATAAATATTTTTAAATAAAATAAAATAAATGACTTTTTTTAAATGAAAGAAGAAAAAGGAAAGAAATATTTGAATATTAATGTACATCTATTTCTCAAGCATAAAATAGTCAAGACACTGGATTAAAACTTACATACAAGAAAAGAAAGAAAATATTCATAACTAGAGTTGACTCTATGAATCCCAAACTAGGGCATACATACCAAAGACACACAAAAAAAATCACAAGTGTTAGAGAGAAAAAAAATAATTCATTAATAAAGAAACAAGAATCAGACTGACAGAAATTTTTTAAATAACATCAGATATAAAAAAGAATGAAGTAATAGCTTTATTATCTTGAAAAAAAATCACAAATGGAAACATTTAGATCCTTATAAAATGTCATTGGCATAGGAAGGCATAATAAAAAAAATATTTTCAGGAATACAGATCACAGATAATTTGCCTTAATTTGTGTAGGCAGCACTTAAATACTAATATCATTTTAACAGTTAAAATATACTCTATGATCTTTGAGGTTGGGGAAAAGAGGATGACCAAGTCATCTTGAAATAATTCAGTTTTATGAAAAAAGTAAAAAGATCAAAAAAAAGACTTGTAGAAAAGAGAGATAAAACATATGCATAATAAAAATAAATAAATAAATAAACAGCTGGAGTGCCTGGGTGACTTAGTCGGTTCAAGTGTCTGCCTTCAGCTCAGGTGATGATCCCAGGGTCCTGGTATTGAGCCCTGCATCAGGCTCCCTGCTCAGTGGAGAGTCTGCTTCTCCCTCCC
Source organism: Mustela nivalis (assembly GCF_964662115.1). NCBI lineage: Eukaryota > Metazoa > Chordata > Mammalia > Carnivora > Mustelidae > Mustela > Mustela nivalis. The sequence continues at coordinate 1,020,945 of NW_028136427.1, read as the reverse complement.
ATTGAGAAAAAAAATTTGACTTATTTATTTGAGAGAGATAATCTTTAAATTTTACTTATTTATTTGAGAGAGAGTGAGAAAAGAAAAACATGCACACAGCAGAGGGAATAACAGAGGTACCCTAATAAATACAATCTTTTAAAAAAAATAAATAATAATAAAAATAAATAATATTTCAGATAGTATGATTTTTTTAATGTAAGACTTGGTATAAAAACAGGATGACATACTTGTCTAATTATAGCAAAGACTTTGATAAGTTTAGATGCAGTAGTACATAAAAAATTTAACTTCTTTCATTAACTGATAATTTAATTAGATTAAATTAAGAGACATCAAAATTTAGAGAATCTAATAGTCCTGATCTATTAATAAATGTAGCCATCCTAACCCCAAAACAAGAGTCTTCAGTAAGTATATAAGCATAAGTTGAACATTTACACAAACAGGCCATTATTTAGGCCAGAAGTATATGCCAATAAATTCCTAGAGTTAAATATCAGGCTATATTTTCCAAGAATAAGGCAATAAAATTAGAAAACAATGACCAAAATATTAAATTCATATAATTGGAAGTTAACTTCATACCTAAAAAGAAATAATACAGCTAATTCAGAAATTTTTAGAATTACAGTACTTTGGTAATATCAACTCTCAAAATGAGTAACGGACAGGTGGGGCTAGCAAGAGACTCGTGGGAGGATTAAATCATGGGCCCCTGTATCTCAGGTGCAGTAGAAGCAGTGGATTTGGAATTTCAGTTTTTCCACAACGTTCCACCACAAGCTGGTTAGAACTGTGCAAAAGCAGGAAGGGAAGCCCCAGTAAAGTGGACTGGGGATGCCAGAAGGGGAGGCTGGAAGGGGGCGCCTGGTGCTCAGTGCCCATTACAGACCCCACATTGCAATCCCCCACAGGAGAGACTCACCAATTTTAGGCCCCACAGGGGAAGCTGGAGGTTCATCTCCTGACTTTTTGTAGGATCTTTGCAGCTCAGCTGGTGAGAATTCTCCATCACCCTGCCTTTCTCCAAGGGACTTTTCTTCAAGCACCCTTCCCAACTTCTTCCTCCTCCATGAAATAATGTTCCTCTCCTTTGTTTCTCGCACTTGCCTGTGATGGGACCTTAGCTTGCTCAGCCCAGACTGCCATTCTCTGCTCTTCCCAATTAAACCCATGCTGCTGGTCAAATAACTGGCAGATTGAGTTTAAGGCCAATTGAACTAATAAATTCAAGAACTTGCAAGGAACAAAATCAATATGCACAAATTAGTGGCACTCCTAGGTGCTCGGAAGGAACCATCAAAAAGAGACTGCGGAGAACGATCTCATTTACACCTGCATCCAAGACAGCAAGATACCTGGGAGGCCCCTGAACCAAGAAGGTGACAGACCTGTCCTCTGACAGCCCTGCAACAATGACGACAGACAGGGAGGGGTACACACGGAGATGGGGAGGCACTGTGCTCAGGGTAGAACCCACACTGGGAAAATACCTACTCTCCCCAAAACCGTCTACAGAGTCCTCACTCTGGCTCCCGAATTTCCGGACTCGGTGCAAGCCTGGAGTGGGTGTGGACACGGGAAGGACCCCGCAGGGCTGAGGTGGGGAGAGCACAAGCACCGAAGAAGGCTGATGCTCCCTGACTGCAGACCATCTGAGGAGCCCAAGGAACCTAATCCGCGAGAACACAAACACAGATGAGGACCTAGGAGCACCCGAGCCCAGAAAGGGGGGACCCCACAGCCCCGCGCACAGCACAGCAGGAGGCCACGTCTCCTCACACAAAACGACGGAAGCCCCAGTGTCTACACAGGGCGCCCTTCCTCTGTGGGGTCCTGAGACCACGAACCCCTTGACAGTGCACTCAGGCGGCTTCTCCTCAGCTCCTCCAGCATCTGGTCCTTAGGAGGTTGGACTGCTGCCAGTGTGGGCGCGTCCTCCACAACGGGTCCGGTCAGTGTGGATGCAGAGCCACACCCTCCTCAGCTTGTCCTGTCAGGGTGGGAGGCGCCCCACATTCTCCAGAAGTCTCCACAGTGGGTCCTGAAGAGGCGGGGCTCTGGTCCCAGCTGTGGCTGTGCAGCCTTGGCTCAGGGCGGAGCTGGGGTCTGGCGCCCTCTGCAGGCGGTGCAAGGCAGTGCAGGACTGTGGGAGCTCACCCTTCAGTGGAAGGTCCTGCTCCCTCCTGGGGTCCAGCTGATGCCATTTCATTCCGGAAATTCAAGCTGCATGGAGCCCAATACCCCCCAACTTCCCCCCAAATAGCTAAGGAACAATGAATTGGAAACAATGTGGAATTACAACAGTCCTTGACCCAAACAGTGTCACTGAACATGGCCCTGATGCAGACCCACACTCTGACCTCAACTTGGTCTCAAGCCTGGACCCTACCCTAATCCAAGACCCTAACCCTAGCCCCCAACCCAAACAATGTTCACAAGAATCAAAAGGTAGAAACTGCAAATATCCATCAATGGCAAGTGCATAAGCAAAGTGTGGTGAAGCATTTGAATTTGGGTACAGGTTCAGGTTTTAGTCAGAGTTCTAGATCAGGCTTTGGGTTTAGTGTTAGGGTGAGGGTTTAGAGTGAAGGACAAGGGAACAGAGTTATAGTTTAGGGCTTTAAGTTTATGATTTAGGCTTTAAGACTCAGGGCTTATGGGATAAAGTTCAAGGTCAAATTTGGGGTTTGACTTCATGCTGAGATTTGGGTTCAGGTTTCATGACTTGGAGGTCTGGTTTAGGGTTTGGGTTCGTGGTTCAGGGCTTGGATCCAGGGCTCAGGTACAGGCTTTGGGTTCCATTCCAGGTTTGGGATTCAGGGTTCTAGTTTGGGCTTTAAGGTCAGCTTAGGTTTCAGCGTTGGTAGGGTTTAAGGTTAGGTTTAGGGATGACACATTTTCTTCAGTTGTCATCATGGACAAAATAATTCTATCTGAAGTTTCTAAGTCAGAAATGTATTTCATCTGGGGGCGCCTGGGTGGCTCCGTGTGTTAAGCCTCTGCCTTGGGCTCAGGTCATGATCTCAGGGTCCTGGGATCGAGCCCTTCATCAGGCTCTCTGCTTGACGGGGAGCCTGCTTCCCCATCTTTCTCTCTGCCTGCCTCTCTGCCTACTTGTGATCTCTGTCTGTCAAATAAATAGAATTAGTAAAAGCTATTATATGATCTTTTACAAACCATTTCCTATCTTTGCATTCTCATGTGCCAAGACAGACAAGGATTATTTAAAACCCTGAAGAGAGTGCTCTTGCTTTTAAATTGCCTGTAACCTTCGTGTAATAGATTTATGATTGATGATAGATTTAGTTAAAATATAACTATTTAAAATATTTACTCTCAGTAAACGATTTCAACCTATGCTCATTTAAGTAACTTGGTGCATAATCCCTTTTCTATTAAACCATAGTGCAAGGACCAATGCCGCGTTTCTGAGAGAACCCCAAGCTATTTTTCTAGAATGGCTGTATGCTATATATGGCGTCCTGTTTTCACTCCCTTTGTGGAGCACCTACCCTGGAGGTCATGTAATAACCAATGACCAAAAAAACAAACAAGAAACCCAAACATCCAGGTCGAAGTGCCATCCCTGCCTGGAGTGGAGGAGACTGCTCAGACAGATCCCAGGCAGGCATCTCAGCCCAGGCCTGTGCTGGGGAAGCTGGTTCCTGGCTTTGGGCGCAATCTGGAAGCCAGCAAACTGACCCAAGAGTGCAGCTGGCGTTTAGGACTGATGATCTTTTCGCAGCCAGGCTGCGCGTGGACACCCGCTCAGGGAGCCAGGCTAGGAGGCTGCCCAGGGCAGGCGCTGGCAATGCAGCAGCATGCCAGGGCTTAGCCCCGCACCCCAGCATGGGCTCCGGCCTCAGAAGTGAGGGGGCGGGGCCAGCGCAGAGAAGGGTCTTTGCTAATTTCCAAAGCTGGAAGTGAGCTCTCAGAGGACTCAGGAGGGAGGGGGGCGGGGGCGGCCGGGAGAGGGGCTTTGCTAATTGCCCAGGCGGGAAGGAGGGGCGCGCAGCGCCAGTGTGCTGTGCTGCAGCCCATTTGGGACTGCAGGACCCACCATACTCGCTGCCCCTGCACTCCCATGCTCCAGCCTAGCCCCTGAGGCCGCGGTGTCCTGTTCCCGTTCCCGCCGCCTGCTGCCCCTCCCCGCCCCATGGCTTCTCTGGAGGACCCTCTGCTCACAGGTAAAGTGACACCACGACACGCCCTCACCTGAAGCAGAAAACGCAGTCCAGGAGCTGGGCGCAGCCTCCCGCCAACCCCAGGGCACCAGGACCACCCCAGACGCTGCGCCACACCCTGTCCGCAGGGGGTCAGGCCGGGACAGCGCCACAGGAGGTACCCCCCCCCCGCCAGCGGGCAGGCTAGCCCCCATAGTTCTGCACCCCCACGCGCTTTTCAGAGCCTCCTGCCATTCCCAGGGCACCCAGAACCCAGAGAGTGAGGCCTTGGGTGTTCTCTAGTGACAGATTCAAGGCAATTTTTCGACTTTGGGACTGAGAGTTAACATAGTTTTCATTTGTGATTATTATTTTTGTGTGGGGGCCGTCGCTTTTCTTTTGACCTATGCTTGTTTTCACTCCCGGTTCTGAAGAAGCCCCTAAATCCTAACCCTTTGAGGACTCCGAAAGCTCTCAGAGCAGCAGTGCTGGGGGACAGTGTGGACACATGGTTTGGTTTCTCCTCTGGCCTGCTTCTGTGGCAGCCCCGCTCTGTCCTCCTCAGACTTCAGAGCAATATCTGAACAAGTGGAGAAGCAACCAGGGGGTCAGGAAGGTGGCCACCGAAGAGTGACTTCTCTGGAGGGTGGCTGAGCTAGCAAGTGAGCATGTTAGTCCAGCTCTGCCTGCATTCAGTATGGAGCTGAACAGGGGCCAGGGAAGGGGAGGAGGAGCAGAGAGCAGGGACAAAGGGACCAAAGAGGAGATTCAGATGAAGGGAAGTAATGGGGAGGAAAGAGAAGAAACTCTAGAAGACAGGTATGTAGAAAGGAAAAGGGATGAAGTGGGCATTGGGAAAGGGCACCACCAGGGAAGGAGAGAGGGGAAGAAAAGAGGGAGGAAAGAGGAAAGGGGAAAGGGAGAAGGGAGGAGTCAGCATGCCAGGGCTCCCCCTGCATCTGAAGAAGAGGTGGCTGGTCCCGCTTGTCAAACAGGGTGCTCACTCTTTGGCCCCAGTTTCTGCTCCCAGTGCTACTGGGCTTTGCAAGGAAGGCAGGCTGTCCCTTGGGACCTACTGGAGCCCACTGGAGCCCACAGGAGGGTGGGAGAGGTAAGATGCCACCAGGTCCTGTCCTGAGCTGCTCCCAGCCACCAGCCTCACCACATGGTGCAAGAGGGACCCCAGAACAAAGGACGGACACAGGCCAGCATGTCTGCTGGTGGCCCTGGGCACTTAGCTCATCGCAGTGAACCACACGGCCTCCTCAACCCACGCTTTCAAAGCCTCCTTCTTCGCTTCTGGCTTTCATGTCTGTAGGAACATGAGCCAGATCTAACTCATCTCCGACAGACAATTCTGACTCACCCCGTGTCAGATTTTTATGAGTGGCTGTGATAGAGTAAGATAACAATGCTCCAACAAACGGACTGTTTCCTCCCACTTGACCTCAACAGTCTTATACATTTTCTTAGCGAAAACATCTTGTCTCCTTCCATTAAGCTCATAACGTGGTCTAATAGTATACATGCGCCTTCCTTAGATGCGAAGCGATACAGAGGTCCCTTTTTTTTTTTAATTTTACAAGGTAAAGTCAGTGAACATATCCAAATTGACGAATACGTCTCTAAAATGTCAATCCAGGCAAAGCTTTTTCTGCCTACAGTTTCGAGCCTACGTGGTGACATTTTTAAAATGCTTTCAGTCCCTCAGTGAGGCTCTTAGAAGCTAGCCAGGGCTTACTACGTGCCAGGCACTGTGTCAGGTGTTGGAGCTAAAGGGAAGGAGAGCTTGGAGGCTGGCTGGGGAGGGACATCCATGACACAAGCACAGCTAGAAACGGAGGCCAGTGCTAGAAAAGAGAGAGCAGGCTGCATGGAGAGTGTGTACCATGGGGCTTGTGAGCTCACGAATAAGTGGGAGTAACTGGAGTGGGGAGATGGGGGAGAGAAGAGGGTCTTCCCATCAATGGGAATCACCTGTGCTTGGAGGCAGGTGCCATGAGAGGTCTCCACAGGAAGAAGGAGGCAGTGTGGTTGAAGGGCAGAGAGATGGGGCAGAACAGGCATCAGTCAGTTGGAGGGGTATGAATAGACTGATGGGAGGATTATGGGTGCCTTTGGAGGACTGAGAATTTGTTAGAAGATCAGTGCAGATTTCTATGGAGACAAATGCCAGGAACTGATAGGTCTTTGAAAGGTCACTCTGGCTGCCTTTTGGCAAAGGGGTTGGTAAAAGGCACTTGCAGGTGTGAACACACCAGGTGGGTGAGTGCAGGAAATCGGGTGAGGGAGCATGGGAACTTGGTCCGGGGGTATATAAGGGAGAATAGCCTTTAAGGAGTTCCACAAATTGGCACCAGCTGTGGCTTCATTACAGAGCTGGAAGGGGGAGGTGGGTGTGTCCTGGAGGTTACAGAAATTACATGAGAAAGGGAAGTCTTTTTAGATCTCTTTTTCAACTAGAGGAACTCTCACCTTATTGATAGAATTCCAGAGTGGGAACCAATGATATGAGGACATCTTTGAAATGTCTGAATATGTTCTTCGACATCTTTGCAAGTGACGAGGAGACCTTGACCTTAGGAGGCCTTGGCCCTCTTTGTAGCCAGAAAGATTTCACCTACAGATTTGGGTTCTCCCTTTTAAAGTCAAGGAGTCAGTCCTTCCAAAGGACACCTCCTATCATTTTACCCTCTCATCATACCTCACGTGCTGGCATCTCCAAGACCCTCTGTTCCAGGTTGAGAGTATCCACTTTGGCCGGGCTGGTCTTGCCAAGAACACCACCACAGGAAATCTAGAGCCTATAGTGCTATTAATAACATCATCTAAGACTGTGTTTGCTGCCCTCTTGGCCTCTTCCCACCATGACTCACTGAAGCTTTTAACACATTGTATCCATTAAGCTATAGTTCCCAAAGCTCATCTTCTCTAGTGCCATTAATTTTTAGGGGACCAGGCAAACCTTAAACTTGTCCCCCGAATTGGATCCCTGTTCCCCCACAATCTATTTGAAAGCCTTTCACCATGATTCTTGAATGAGATCTGAGACCACTGCTGGTACCTAACACTTCTTGGCACCTTGTCTGTTAGGTTCTTGGAAGAGGAGATGGCTATGGAGGTTAGTGGGAATGGGAGTGGGAGGATTTCTCCCTTCACTTCCCTTTTTGTGTTTTCAAATAATGGGTTTTGAGGGGGCGGGAAAGTTGAACCAGACCATTTATTTTCCATCTCCCATCGATAAAATGTTTACCACTCCACACTGGAAGAATTTATATCTTTCCTTTGAATCTCCAGGAAAATCTCCCAAACCCAGACCACCACCATGTGGATTCAGCCATCTTCTGATTCACCTCCAGATTGTCTCCCCCTAACTGCTCAAGCCAGTGGTTAAGGGCGAAATGTTCAATGCCCAAGCAATTAAGTGGGGAACACGTTTATCTAAGCAATTGCATGCAGCTCTCTATCTGCTTACAGGGGGTCTCTACCAAGCCTTTCCAACCTCAGCAAAACATGAGAAAGCCCCAGCAATCTGGGGTATATATCATTCATTCATTCCTGTGTTCAACACTCAAGGCGGATCCCCACCAAGACAGTGGGAGAGCAAGGACTGGAGAAATCCTGGAAGCTGAAGTCTGAGGAGGATTTCAAATTCAAGTCAGAGATGAAAGAAACATCTGGACTTGGTCCTCAGGTACATGCAGTATTCTGAACTGAGGCTAGAACCAGAGACCATTCTAATGAAAGGCCTCTACAGGTGGGCCCCAACTCAGTTTCGTGTATATTCATTCATGAAATAGCTCTTTGGGTCAACATGCAGAAGAAAACCATTTCAGAAAACTGACAATGAGGAGAGTAAAGGGAAGCCAGAAGGCTTGTGAATGGGGAGAGAGGAGGACCCAGGGCAGGAAACCAAGAATCCCTCCCTGCCCTCCTTGCTGCCAGGGAGGTCTGAGGGACTAGTTTCCACCTGGGATCCCAAGTCCAGAACAAAAGCAGCGGGGCCACGGCGGGGGAGGGAAGGGGGTCCTCAGCACGGGCGCATGGGGCTGCGGAAAGATGGGGGCTAGCGTGCCTGCTGGCGGGGGGCACCTCGCAAGGCGCTGTCCCCAGCCCGACCCCATGAGGACCCGGGTTTGGCGCAGCGTCCGTGGTGGTCCCGGTGCCCTGGGGTTCGTGGGAGGCTGGGCCTCCACAACCCCCCTCTTCGCCCCCAGGTCGGGTCCGCGCTTTCTGCTCCAGGTGAGGGCGCGGCGCGGTGTCACTTTACCCCTGTGCAGAGGGTGGTCCGGAGAAGCCTTGGGGCGGGGAGGGGCAGCAGGCAGCAGGAGCGGGACAGCGGAGCCTCACATGGGAGCGTAAGGGCGGCGAGTCCGGTGGGTCCTGCAGTCCCGACTGAGCCGCAGCACAGCATCGCGCGCTGCCCGCCCCTCCTCCGCCAGCCCCTCCACCTCCTCCCAGACTCTCAGCCACATCCTCTGTGAGCTCACTTCCAGCTTAGGCAATTAGGAAAGCGCCTTCTCCCCGCCGCCCTCCACCCGCCCCCGCCCCCCTCCCTCCTGAGTCCTCCGCGAGCTCCCTTTTCGCTTTGGCAATTAGCAAAGCCCCTTCTCTGCCCCGCCCCCGCCCCCTCCCTCCTGAGGCCCCGCCCTGGCTGGGGCGCGGGGGAAGCCCCGGGGGCTACAAGCTTGACCAGCGCTGGCGCTGGGCAGCCTCCTAGCCTGGCTCCTTGAGCGGGTGTCCACCCGCGGCCTGGCTGCAAAAAGATCATCAGTCCTGTTAACCCTGGCTGCACTCTCCCGTCAGTTTGCTGGCTTCCAGATTGCGCCCAAAGCCATGAACCAGCTTCGCCAGCACAGGCCTGGGCTGAGATGCCTGCCCAGGATCTGTTTGAGCAGTCTACTCATCTCCAGGCAGGGATGGCACTTCCACATGGATGTTTGGGTTTTTTTATTGTTTTTTGGTCATTGGTTATTATTACATGACCTCCAGGGTAGGTGCTCCACAAAGGGAGTGAAAACAGGATGCATGATATACCCCTCACCTCCCATGCTGTCTTTCTCTTAAATAATAAGCACTGCTGAACTATCTTAGATTCTGTACCTTCTCTCCAGCCATGAACCTATCACTGTCTTTAACTCTTGAAAACTTCATTAGACAAATTAATGTGGTGAAGGAAGCAATATGAGAAAGCCTATTAATCTGATGAGCATGGAACTGAACAAACCCTATAGATACTTTCCCTTTGATTTCTAGCCTATCAATACCTACAGTGAGTCACATACACTCAAGATTATTGTTTTTATTGTATACTTCATATATTCATTGATTTTGGACTCGTTATCATTTCGTTGAAGTGTTAAACTATGGTAATAAACAAACTTTTAGGGGCGCCTGGGTGGCTCAGTGGGTTAAGCCGCTGCCTTCGGCTCAGGTCATGATCTCAGGGTCCTGGATCGAGCCCCGCATCAGGCTCTCTGCTCAGCAGGGGGCCTGCTTCCTCCTCTCTCTCTGCTGCCTCTCTGCCTACTTGTGATCTCTCTCTGTCAAATAAATAAATAAAATATTTAAAAAAAAAAAAAAAAAATAAACAAACTTTTAATTAACTTTTCCTCCTATGATACAAATATAACTTGCACTTGAGCTTTAGCTAATTTTATGTTCTAAAATTGCCAAAACAAAATGATCAAGGTTTCTAGATTATTTACTGTATTTTCTACTATATAATATTGTTCTATCTGTATATCTTCTGTATAAAGAAAATGAATGCTTGGGGCTCTTGGGTGGCTCAGTGTGTTAAAGCCTCTGCCTTCTGCTCAGGTCATGATCCCAGAGTCCTGGGATAGAGCCCCACATCAGGCTCTCTGCTCAGCAGGGACCCTGCTTCCCTTCCTTTCTCTCTGCCTGCCTCTCTGTCTACTTGTGATCTCTGTCTGTCAAATAAATAAATAAAATCTTTAAAAAAAGAAAATGAATGCTTGATAACTAAATGAATGCTTTACTGAACAAATTAAATATGGCAATGGCATTTTATTTTATCATGCTTCACATATTAAACTATAATATTATATCACTAGTCTACAAATAATCTACTCGCATAGTCATTTGGAAGCTTTTAGCAAAAGAATTCTTCCTCCTGATTGTAGTATAAAAGCCACAGAAATATACAGAAGACTCCTAGGATAGAAAGTTAAATCCAGTTATCCGTGATGCCTTGAGTAGGACCTGACCTATGTATGTCCTGGGATGCACTAGTAACTGTTACATGTGATAGGATTATATTTAATATATACAGTTTCATTTACTTCACAAAGGACATATAAATTTGAGAAAAAAATATTTGATGAATCTATAAAGTCTATATCTATTTGTAACTAATGTGGTAGAATTAAGATGTTAATTTGAAAAAAAATTCATTGAACACATACACATATTCAATTGTTTTTATATATATAAACAGCATTATTTATTTATGTAAATAAATGCATTGTCAGTAAAATCCATTTACTTATCAATCATAAGGGTAATTTTAAGTACTAAGAATAAGAAATATGTGAAAAGATAAGTGTTCAAGAGTGCAGTTTGTGGTAATTAATACAATATGATAGGCTCATAAAAATGATATATTACTTGAACTTAAAAGCTTCTATAATTAAGCGATGACCACTTGAAATTTGTAATTAGTCTTGCTGCAGTTTTTCCTTGCACTTATTGCCCTTCCCCAGAAGTTCATTAAGAATTTCTGTGAATGTCCTTATGTTTAATCTCATTCATAGATTCCACTGCTGCTCACAAAACAAAGCCAAAAAGAGAGGTAACTCTATGTGGCACTCCATCCACAAGCAATACATTCATAAATAATTAAAAAGCTCTCTACTTCATTTGTTACCCATTCAGCTGATAATTTAAATGAGTAACTGAGGCCATTTTATCAGCACTTTTAATAGAATGCGACTCAGAAACTTCACAGTGTTATTTAAGAAGAAATGCTCACGTGTTAAGGTTTTTATTTTTTTAAATCAACAAAATAATTTTCAAATATTAAAAGCAAATGTCTCCTTTTCCTCCAAGTTTCCTTGCTATGTCAAAGTTACAAATAAATACATTAAAATCGTATTTTGAGTAGTAGATAAAAACAAAAGTTTTGAAACTGTGGGTTCAGTGTCTGGGTTAACTTGTATAAATATCTGAACTCAATGTATTTAGACTTTATTAGATTTTTTTTAGACTATTTAAAAATACATGCTGAGATAATGACAACATTATTTTATTCATTTTAATAAATAAATTATTTTATTTAATTATGTTTAGATATTTATTTATTAAATTAATGATTTAATATTTAATAATCTAAATTTGAAATATTTTAAATTCTAAAAATATTTATTTAATTAAATTGATATATTTAATATAAATATTTAATAAATTATTTAATCATTATTATAATTATGCAATACATTATGTATTGTGTAATAATTGCATTTTAATAAATAAATAAATGTATTATTTACATTATTTTATTTTATTTTATTTTATTTTATTTACTTGACAAAGAGAGGGAGAACGCAAGCAAAGGGAGCTGCAGGCAGAAGGAGAGGGAGAAGTAGGCTCCCAGCTGAGTAGAAAGTTCAACCTGGGGTTCCATCCCACGACCCTGGGATCACCACCTGAGTCGAAGGCAGATGCTTAAGTGACTGAGCCATCCAGATGCCCAAGGCTTTGTATTCTTCGCTTCTAAATATTGATGCTCCTTCATCTCTGGAGTTAGTAAATTGATGTTGAGAATTCATATCAAAGAATTGATAGTAGCTGTTAAACAGAAACATGTAATTTAGGGGAAAAAAAAGAACAGAAGGAAGAGAAACGCCAAAAGTCAAAAGCACATTAATATAAAATTTATTTATTTATTTATTTATTTATTTTTAAATTTTTTTTATTTTATTTTATTTATTTGACAGAGAGAGATTACAAGTAGGCAGAGAGGCAGGCAGAGAGAGAGAGAGGAGGAAGCAGGCTCCCTGCTGAGCAGAGAGCCCGATGCGGGACTCGATCCCAGGACCCTGAGATCATGACCTGAGAGAAGGCAGCGGCTTAACCCACTGAGCCACCCAGGCGCCCTAAAATTTAATTAGATAAAAAAGCTGATATTCCTGAAGGGGGCTAATAAAAGAGCTGCAAAGAGCTGATAGGATTAGGAAAATTGTCCACTCCTGGTCATTTCATAATTTTAAACTATTCCTTATTAATAAATATACTTAGTTCCAGAAACACAAGCACATAAGAACATTTCCACCAAGTTTCCTCTAACAGCATTTACAAATTAGACGTTCAAACAATGCAGTTCATTACATATTGCATCTGTATCTTAAAGTTTAAACACATTCTGTGACACATTTTCCAACAATTAAAATTAAAAAATATATATATACATATATATCTATGTATATATATATATACCTTATCCCTAAATGGAAAAAATATATATAGAGAGAGAGAAACCTTATCCCTAAATGAAACCTTTCTTTGTTTATTAGATTAAATAGGTAAATTAGCAACAACAACAAAGAGCTAATATTATAGAGGTAGGAACAATTTACCTTTTCATTCATTGCTATTTTCTAAAAATTCCTATTTTATTTTTTTCTCAAGTCTGTCATAATAATTTTCTAAATCTCCTGCCTTATTCAATTTTTTTCTTTTAGTGGAAATCTCTATTTCATATTTATTTTCTCTTCCTCCACTCTTTGCTCTAATAATTCAATGTATTATTAGATTTTCTGTTTTTCTCTTTATCCAGATATATCTTTTCTTTCTTTTTTTCTTTTTTAAATAATTTGATTTGCTGGCATTTTACATCAGTACATGCTTTCTTATGGATGTTAGAAATGTCTGTGGAACTACTAGAAGAATAAACTTTTTTACCTTTAAGAAGTTTACAGTCTAGAGTGCCTGGGTGGCTCAGTTGGTTAAGTGTCTTCCTTCAGCTTAGGTCATGATGCCAGGGTACTAGGATCCAGTCCTGCATCAGCTGCCTGCTCAGCAAGGAGTCTGGTTCTTCCTCTCCCTCTGCCCCTCCCTCTCTCTCTCTAATAAATAAATAAAATCTTTAAAAAAAAGACTTACTGAAATCTGAGACTGAATTACTAAATTCAGTCTTAATAGAAGACAGCTAAACAAAGCAATAATCACAACTGGAAAATTTAGCTAGATCATGGTTTAACATTTTTGGTTGACACAGGACCTCTTTCAGTAACAACTTTCCCTAAATATCAATTTCTTTTTAAGGCAAAAAATTTTGACAAGAAATCCAGATCCTTCTGATCATTTTCATATCAATTTAAGGTGACATCCTCAGAGTATATAATCAAATATGTAATTATTCTATCTGTTGCCTTGTATATTGCCTGTATCTTTTTCAGACTCAAAGTTCCATTGAGGTAGAGTTTTTTTGTTTTTTTTAAGCAGAGATTTTTAAAGTGTTTGATATATACAAGATGCTTAATAAGTGTTTACAAAGCCTATGTATTACAGAAGCCTTAAACAGGCTTTAAAATAATGTAGGTGATATTAGTGGTCATATCAAACAATTTTTAGGTTTCAGTCATGTAAATAACTACATTTCTCAGAGACAGAGAAACATACAAATGGTCTGGGTCCAGTAGGATAATGCTAGCATGTGTTGTAAATTCTTTTATATGACCTTATTCTTGCAAGAATTGGTTATGTGGCAGAAAAAAAGGTATCACTATCTTATACTTTATTATTTAAAGAGATTTATGGAAGTCTTAATTTCTTACACTACCCCTTTGTTTCAGTGGACCCAATTTCCGTGGTAATGGTGAGAGGAAAGTAGGCAATTTAGGCAGCAGCAAAAATCTCCTACAAGGCACTATAAAATAAGGCTTGTTCTAGATCATGGGTCTGTCCAAAGGGGAATGTTAAGGGGTAGAATGGATGATGGATGCATTGTGGACTTATAACTTTAAGATTAATACTGTTATGCCCCAATAATGGGTCTATGATTAAAGGAGCGAGACTGATGTAAAGCAAAGGTCAAGCAAAGCTTTATTTCATGCCAAGCATCAAGAATCTAACCGAACGTTCGGGGCCACACCTCTTATGAGAGAAGGCAACCCTTTGCTGTTTCACAGTCTAGCTTTTAAGGGCAAAGGCCATGCAGTCAGGCCTGGCCACGCACAGGTGACCAATGAGATTTTAACACACACAGGAAACTGCACAGTGAGGCTAGATGACCAATTGAGGTTCAATTTACCCTAGTATAGACATTTGACCCAGCCTATTACACCTTGATTAGGATTGGTGCAAAAAAGGTTCCCAAAGGGCGGAGGAGTGGGGCATACTCCTTAGTATCTAGGGAGACAATATGCAAACACCGCCCCCCTCCCGCTGATTGATGTCTCCACCTGGCCTGACCCACCCTTGTATATGGGCTTTGTTACCTGGAGCTGATTTCCAGGACTTGTTTTTAAGTGAATCCCCTGGGGGAAGGGGAACAAGGACAGTTTAAGGGTTAACCTCAATGAAAGCCTCTTGCTAAAATATAAAAATATAAAATAGGTCCTTACATTACAACAACTCAGTAGGGAAAGTCCCAGTGTGGTGATAAAAGAAGTGAGGTAACTTGCATTGCACATTTTTTTTTAAAACGTGTAAGTTGTATTTTTCCGTGCCATTACATCATACTTTATCTTCATCTCTGTCTACTAGTTTAAAACTAGTTAAACAAACTCAACAATTTTTTAAAAAATATTTTATTTATTTATTTAAGAGCAAAAGCCAGAGAGAGAGAGAGAGAGAGCATGAGCAATATGGGGCTCGATGCCAGGACTCTTGAGATCCTGATCTGAGCCAAAGGCAGACACTTAACTGACTAAGCAAATGAGACTCCCACAAACTCAACAATTTTATAAAATTTTTATTTGTTGGGGTGCCTGGCTGGAACAGTCAGTAAAATATGTAAATCTTGATCGTGGGGTTGTACGTTTGAAATCCACCTTGGGTGTAGAGGTTTTATTTAAAAATAAAATCTTTAAAAATTTTTTTTCATTTTTTTATTTAAGCCATTGTATGGCAGTGTTGATTACTATATTGTACACCTGAAAGTAATATTAACCTTATTTTAACTAACTACAATTTAAATAAAAACTTTAAAAATAAAATAAAAATAATAATCATAAAAATAAAAAAGAGGAAAAATTATTTGGCAGGCAATTTTCTTAATTGCATTATTATTTATTATTATCATAGTCTGTGTGTGTCGGTGGGAAGTGGCTGGTATTACAGTGAGTTCCATATCTGTGTTACACTGAGGTCCATGTCTGTAGTCAGTCTTTTTTTTCTTTTAGTTTATTTTCAGGGATCCAAAATTCATTGTTTATGCACCACACCCAGTGCTTCATGTAATAAATTCCCTCCTTAATACCCACCACTGGGCTCACCCAACCACCTGCCACCCTCCTCTTCAAGACCCTCAGTTTGTTTCTCAGAGTCCACAGTCTCTCATGGTTTGTCTCTCCCTCCGATTTCCCCCAGCACACTTCTCTCCATCTCCCAGTGTCCTCCACGTTATTCCTTATGTATTGAGTCTTATAAAAACTTTTATTTCTTTCCCTATTCTGCTTTGCATATGCTTACCTTAGATGTTAAAATGTTATAAACCTCTCCTGCCTGGTCCATTTTCTCTCTCTTCTCTCATGATTTCTCATGCTCTCCCTGCCAACACCACATGCCTTACAATATCTGGATATGACTAATTTCTTCCTGAGCTACTTTATTCTACTCTGCCATATGGTTGCCCTTCCCTCTTCTGTACCATAACTTCTATCCCCTGCATTTGTGCTTTAACAATACCTAATTCTTTTCACTACATCTGTATCTTTGAGGTCAATACTCAGTAGTGCAATCGCTGGGTCATAGGCTAGCTCTATTTTACTGGAAAGAAGGGCCATATGCACCCCAGTGTTCATAGCAGCAATGTCCACTATAGCCATTCTGTTGAAAGAGTCAAGATCCCCTACAACAGACAAACGGATAAAGAAGATGTGATCCAAGGATACAATGGAATATCACTCAGCCATCAGAAAGGATGAATACCCAACTTTTGCATCAACATGGATGGGACTGTAGGAGATTATGTTAAGTGAAATAAGCCAAGCAGTGAAAGTCAATCATCATATGGTTTCACTTATTTGTGGAACCTAAGGAATAGCATGGAGGACATTAGGAGAAGGAAAGGAAAAATGAAGTGGGGGTATTGGAGGGGGAAATGAAACATGAAAAACTATGGACTCCAAGAAACAAACTGAGGGTTTTAAATATGAGAAGGATGTGGGGATGGGTGAGCCTGGTGATGGGTACTAAGGAGGGCACATATTGCATGGGGCATTGGGTGTTTTACACAAACAATGAATCATGGAACACTACTTCAAAAACTAATGATGTATTGTATGGTAACTAACATAACATAATTTAAAAAAAAAAAAGGAGGGGGACAAAACCTAACACTCAATCTTTGCTAGTTTCTTGTTTACCTCCTTTTAAGAGTAAGCTCATTAGTGTTTTTTTTTTTTTGGTTTGTTTTTTTTTTTTGTCTCAACTAAAAGAAGAAAAATAATACACATTATTTTGAAAACTTTTTGAACAGTGTACAAACGTTAGTCAAGTCCACAATGTCTCATCTCTTCTTCCTCCTAACATGGCTAAGTTGAAAAACCCTTTATCTGGGAAAAGATCATTGTCCAGCCACCTTGTGTAAGATTTTGGCTTTAGGTTAGATTATCCTTTCTTTCCTTTTCTGAAAATAAGTTGAAAATATTAATAGCCTCAGTTTTTCTTCCAAAATATGACTGCTTCTTTACCAAGTGCAAAAGCAACCCATTTTGACCATAGTAAACAGCTTGGACCTACTTTTTTTGGCTCACTGTTTTAGTGAGACAAGTGGAGTGAAGATGACACACCATTTCCAAATGTATTAATAATTGGTAGACCATACTTCTAAATTGAAGATTTGTTGCCATTAAACTACGACCAGACTCGCTATAATTACAGAGGTAAATTCTTTATATTTACTATATTTGAAATTACCATATAATACCAAAATAAAATTATGATTATGTGAAGAGTCTGTAATATTAAGAAGATGACTTTGAAATGATTGCTTATCTAAATGAAATTTCCCATTTTATAATCTTGTATAAGCTTCCGTTGTCATTTCCTATTTAAAATCTATTAGAAGGCACTCTTATTTTCCCTTAAGTGGGAAGTCAAATGTGGAACAAATTCATCCCAAAGGAACTGATTCTATGTTCCACTGAAGACAAGGTGGCTTCCATGTGGCATTTTGCCTCTTGCATATTGTTCATCTCCTACAACAAATGGGGGTATGCTCTTTAGTAAACTAATTCAACTCAATTAGAGACATTGTCTTCAAGGGATAACATCATAGAGACTAGAATCAGAATCATACTTTTGGGAAAATTGGGCCCAGGATTTTTGTTTTGTTTTGTTTTGTTTTGTTTTAAGATTTTATTTATTTATTTGACAGACAGAGACCACAAGTAAGCAAATAGCGGGGGGGGGGGAAGCAGGCTCCCTGCTGAACAGAGAGCCTGATGCAGAGCTCGATCCCAGGACCCTGAGATCATGGCCTGAGCCGAAGCAGAGGCTTAACCCACTGAGCTACACAGGTGCCCCTGGGCCCAGGTTTTGATGGCTTCTTTCCTCAATCTTATAAAACCTATTTGAACTCTACTGGATGCCAGAACTGCTTAAAAATATTTGGTCCCTTGTAATTTTAACCTTCCAGTATTCAATGCACCTGATCCATGTAATATCCTATAGTATTTTTGTCAAATGAAGACTCTCAAAGTGTGTTTCTTGGGAGACACTTTTCAATTGGTTGCTTACATTTCTGCATTTATTATTTGTTCTAGGCCATCCTTTGAAGATGGTTGTATTGAATAGACTTGGAAGACAGAAATAGTATCTTTTTTTTTAACTTAACCTGTTGTGTTTGCAAATATTATCTGCCTCTGTTTTGATTCTTCTTGTGGGAACTGAGGCTCAGAACTGATATATAACACCCATCCCTACACACACACAAACACACACACACACACACAAACACACACACACACACACACACACACACACACACAAATAATGTTAATATTCTGGCTACCTCTATTGCTGTGAATAATAAACTATATTATTTCTGAAACATGAGTCTGCGTCTTCTATCAACACCCAAGAAACTACGGCAGACTCATACACCAGCTTTCAAATAAGGGAAAATAATCTCAGATGCTTTATATTTTGTGATAGTGTTACCTACTTCTGAACATATGACTGAGCACATATAAAGCTGGAGCCATGACCATTTAGAGCTTCTTCTGTGGAAGAACTATGCATTCACTAGTAAACAATAGTAGTTTCATCATTTTTTTTTTTTCCTCCTGGACACCATTTCCTCTCTCAAACTGTTGCTCAAATTGGATGGAGTCTAAGGTCCTTTGAGGAAATTTTTGTTTAATGATTCAAAATAAAATAGGAAGAGTCTAAAGTGCTAAAAATAATTCTAGATAAAAGGTATAAGATCATGCCAGAAAGGATAGTAATTTTATCTAACAACTGCCTGTTCACCCCTTTTTTGTTCATTAACTAATCTCCAAATTCCTGACTAAATCCCTTTTGTAAGCCAGAATGTGAGCTAAAAACTGGGATTTTAAAAAATGTTCATTTGAAATCCAGTTAGTTAACATATATGGTTGTATTAGATTCATGTGTACAATATAACATATAGCACTCAGTGCTCATCATGACAAGTGCTCTAATTAACCCCCATCACTTATTTAATCCATCACTCCTTTCAGATCCCGTCAAGTAACCATCAGTTTGTTCTCCGTAATGAAATGTCTGTTTCTTGCTTTGTTTCTCTTTCTATGTCTTATTATTTCCCCTTTGCTTGTTTGTTTTGTTTCTTTTATTCCATATATGAGTAAAGGTATTTGTCTTTCTCTGACTGACTTATTTCACTTTTAGCATTATACTGTCTAGTTCCAACCATGTTATTGCAAATGGCAAGATTTCAGTCTTTTTTATGGCAGAATAATATTCCATTGTATATACATACCACTTATTCTTTATTTATTCATCAATTGATGGATACTTGGGCGCTTTCCATATCTTAGCTTTATAAATAATGCTGCTATAAACATAGGGGTGCTAGCATCCCTTTGAATAAGTTTTCTTATATTCATTGGGTAAATACACACCAACAGGTTTGTTGGATCAAAAAGGACTTCTATTTTTAAATTTTATGGAAATTCCATACTGTTTTCAAATATGGCTGTATCAGTTTGCATCACCACCAACAGTTCACAATTGTTACTTTTTCTTTTTTTTTTTAAGATTTTATTCATTTGACAGAGAGAGATCACAAGTAGAGAGAGAGAGAGGAGGGAGCAGGCTCCATGCCTGGCAGAGAGCCCGATGTGGGACTTGATCCCAGGACCCTGAGATCATGGCCTGAGCTGAAGGCAGAGGCTTAACCCACTGAGCCACCCAGGCAGCCCCCACAAGTGTTACTTTTTCACATCCTCTCCAACACCTTTTGTTTCTTGTAGTGTTAATTTTAGCCATTCTGACAGGTGTGAGGTGGTATCTCTTTCTAGTTTTGCTTTGCAATTTCCTGATGATACATGATGATGGACATCTTTTCATGTATCTACTGAACATTTGAATGTGTTCTTTGGGGAAACACTTGTTCATGTCTTCTATCCATGTTTTTATTGGATTATTTGTTTTTGGATGTTGACTAAAAACTGGATATTAAGTAACACACAAGACAGGTTTCCTTGAGCTTAAATTTTATTTGCATGAGTATCATTAACAGGAAAAAATATGCATATGGGTATGTACAAGTGTGTTTATGTATACATCTATCTATCTATCCTCTATCCCATGTCTTCTAATTGTGGTAAATCCTGTAAGGTGGGGAATGGGATAGTCTGAAGAAATATGCTTCTGGATATGCTGGGTAAGCAAATTTAATTGCACTCAGATGCATTGGATATAAGTGAATCACTCAAATGAGTTATTTAATATTATATAGAAACAAATTAAAAGTTTATGTAGTTGAAAATAATAGGTAGTTAAAATAATTTTTTTGTTTGTTGTTTTTGTGTCTTTTTTTGTTTATATATACTATGGTGTGAATGTTTATGTCTCCCAAAATCATATTATGAAATCTAACTCTGTAAGTGCTAGTATTAAAACATAGGGGCCTTTGGGAGGTGATTAGGTCATAAGTGGGATTACAGTCCTTTTAAAGGAGACCCCAGTGAGTTCTCTTGATTCATTCATCATGTACGTTTACAGTGAGAAGATAGCCATCTATGAGGAAGTGGGCTCTCCCTGGATCTGCCCATTCCTTAAACTTGAACTTCTCCATTCTAGAACTGTGAGAAATAAATTCCTGTTCTTTATAAGCTATTAAGTCTATATCATGTCCGTTATAGCAGCCTGCATGCAGAAGGACACTATGACCTAAAATGAGAGCAATAAATATAAAGTTTCAGTAAAGTCAGTTGGTACAATGTTTTTTTTTTTACTTAGAGAAGACATGCTGCTTCATGTTAAACCTTGATATTGTATATGTTTCTTGAAGGGCCACTTCTTACTCCTTTGTGTGTTTTCCACAAAGTCCAGGATGATGCCTTACATAAAGGTAATATTTTATAAATACTGTTGGAAATATATACTTCTCTAAAATCTTATTTTGCCTACAGATTACTTGGATCCACTTTGCCTTGTGTAGAATATTTGAAATATATTAAGAACAGAATGTCTCTCTAAATAACATTTAGAATCATCATTAGTTTATGACTCCTGACTGATTTGTTTATGCAGTGATACTTACTGCAAGAACACTGAAGTTTGTAATATAATTTTGAATTAATCACCAAGCTAGTTTATTTTAACTTATGAAAAAATAATTTCTCATGTTGGTTTAATTCTGCTCTTATGTTATGGTCATGACATTTTCATTAAAATAAAGTAGAAAATAGAAGTAAATAATAAATGAAAAATAAAAATTAAAAAATAAAAAAATAAAAGCAAATCTCTTGTGAAATGTTAAACTTTTCTTACTTATTTTGTTTTGCTTTTCTTCTACCATGCTGGCAAAGCTGTATATTGCAGATAGGTACAATTTTCTAGGTGCTAGGTTTGTTACTTTTGCTAAAATTTTCAAAATATAAGGAGTTGAATAGTCATGGATTGTTTATTAAACTCCTTATCTACACATATAAAAATAAAACAATGATGGTGACCTGGGTATTTCTAAAATTGTATTCTGTTTTTCCATATTATGGTTTACAATGTAATTAATAAAGATTCTGCATATATTAACATCATCCCATTCTATCTCATCTGTATGTCCATACAGAGCATGTATGATTTCTATTCATTGCTATGTTGTGGTGAAGAGATTGTCTGAAGTAGCCTATATTTATGCAGGTAGATCTTAAGCTACGGTGCTCTTGTTTATTTGCTTGTTCGTGATCAGTATGTTTGAAAGATGGTAACTATTGCATCAGGTGTGACGATTAAAAAATATTATTGGTGCCTGATACACTGTGATAAAATAGGTAAGTCAATTCATAATTTGTTAATTAAATTAGAAAAGAAATTCCTTTGGATTTGTTCTTTATTAAGAGTTTTTTTTTTTTAACGAATGCCTTGGGATGTTTTTTGTGTAATATATATCACACAAATGAATGTAGAAAAGAGTTATCAGAATGAGCCTAGAAAATATTGTTATGGGGGCGCCTGGGTGGCTCAGTGGGTTAAGCCGCTGCCTTCGGCTCAGGTCATAATCTCAGAGTCCTGGGATTGAGTCCCACATTGGGCTCTCTGCTCAGCAGGGTGCCTGCTTCTTCCTCTCTCTCTGCCTGCCTCTCTGCCTACTTGTGATCTCTCTCTGTCAAATAAATAAATAAAATTAAAAAAAAAAGAAAACATTGTTTTGAAATATTTTTGTTCTGTTGTATTATGTTAACTTAGGAAATAATGGTAGTTATTTTTATTAGCATTTCCTACTTTCCACATGCCCTTACAGATGAGATATCATGTTTTTCCTACTCTTTTTATCGTGGTTGTTATATTCTTCATGATCAATAACAATCAATGAAAATTCCTAACATTAATTTTCTTTGGGAAAGTGATATTTTAGCAGGAATCCATGACCTAAAATTTTAGCTGTTGTTCTTCCAGGAGATGAGACTATCAATGTTCCCGAAATTTCAAGAAATAGAACTTATTAATTGTGTTGGTTGATGTTTATTGTCTCTGAACTTAGAGGTACATAATTCAATTTAAAATTTATTTTGGGGGCGCCTGGGTGGCTCAGTGGGTTAAAGCCTCTGCCTTTGGCTCAGGTCATGATCCCAGGGTCCTGGGATCGAGCCCCGCATCGGGCTCTCTGCCTAGCAGGGAGCCTGCTTCCTCTTCCCTCTCTCTCTGCCTGCCTCTCTGCCTACTTGTGATCTCTATCTGTCAAATAAAATAAATAAAATCTTAAAAAAAAACGGAGTGGACCTTATGGGGGTTCTTATCTGAAATTGAGGGACATTATAAAAAAATAAAAAATAAAATTTATTTTGAATTGAAAACAAGATCTTACTGAAGTTTAGGCATCCCACTTTATATCAGGCCTCCAGTACATTCTAATTTATTTATAGAAAATATCATAAACATGAATGACACTTTTCCTATTGCATTTATATGAAACTGCAATGACTCAAAGATGTCAGATCTGAAAAGCACTACCTTTCTATAATTTCTGTTTCTTAGGAGGAATGGATATACCATTTTAGCTCAATTATCCAACAGTATTCAAAACCACCATGAATTTTAAAACATAGTTATTACACCCTAAAAATCAAGTATGAAAATGTATAAACAACCAAATCTCTATCTGTAAATGAAATACTCCCACACAGACGGGTTTTAAAACTTTCTAACTTAAGGAATTTGATAGCACAGACTCAGGGTAGTAGTTTCAGTGCCTACAGTATACTTTCAGGGAGAGAGTAATGTAAGCTCTGAGTCACTTTCTGCCTAGAGATGACCTAATAGTGGTTCTGGCATTGTTTGTTTGTTTTTGAAAATACGTTCCTGGGCGTCATTCAGAAAATGCAGATTTTGGCATCTATATAAATTAAGGATGATCTTTTTGAACTTTTGTCTTTCATTACATCAAATTAACATAATTGGACAGAAATTCCACTAAATTAAGCATTGTTAGGAAATGTGTAAATTGGAGCTACTCAAATTAGTTGCTCTTTGAACTATGTGCTGTTGGTTCAGGATTAGATAAGGAGTTTGAAGGCAAACCTAAATCATTGCTTCCTTTTTTGAGAGATTCTCAGCATATTTTCTTAAAATTAGCTGAAATAAACAATGTGTTTAGTCGCAAAGTGATTTGCATTTTTGCACAAACTCCCTATCTCCTTGAGAATTATAACAGATATTTCATGAAACATCATTGATCTTTACTTTGTTACACTGCTGTAAAGTACATTTAGAGTTGCCAGTTAAAGGTGTTAGTGTTGAGATGAAATGTCATGCATTTTTCTTCACTTCCATGCAAATGAACACAGTAAATTATTAAGACACAATGAAGAAAAAAAAATTGACAATGAGTTCCAGATTTTAAAAATCACTTGCCATTCAATCCAAATTGTGAGTTTGATCAGTTACCGAACACTTTATAATGCACCCCCGGTAATTTTACAGAGATTACTTTTTTCTTACCAATTCTTGATTATTCTGTCTTGCAATGCAGAGAAAGCTAACTAATTTAAAATAAACTTCCGTTAATTTTGATTGTTATAAACTTAAAATTGATTAATTTCCATATAGAGAGTTTAAAATGTTCACAATTTACATTAAATATATATTCTGTGTATACCTTGGAAAAATTATACTGAAAATTGAAATTAAAATGATGTTGTATATAGCTGCAAGAAGCCGCCTGTCCCATTTCATCTTACTATATAAGTTGTGTCAGGTAATTTATAAAATCCCTGCTGCATAACAAATCTATTTTTTGTTGGAATGGGTAGTAATGTTTCTTCTTATTTCGAAATAAGAGTTGGTCTATGAGTGCCTCTGCAACTGTATTTTTCCTAAGTGGCTTCATGGTCCTGAACTGAGAAAGCTCAGAGCATTAAACATCAAAGTAATATATTTTGACACAATTAGACATCAAGGAAATGCAATTAAAATGACACTGAGAGGGCGCCTGGGTGGCTCAGTGGGTTAAGCCGCTGCCTTCGGCTCAGGTCATGATCTCAGGGTCCTGGGATCGAGTCCCGCATCGGGCTCTCTGCTCAGCAGGGAGCCTGCTTCCCCCTCTCTCTCTCTGCCTGCCTCTCCATCTACTTGTGATTTCTCTCTGTCAAATAAACAAATAAAATCTTTAAAAAAAATGACACTGAGATATCACTACACACTTACCAGAATGGCTAAAATAAAATATAATGACAAGCCCAAAAGAAAAAAATATACCATTTGATGATACACAATGGCAAGTTGTACCATAACTTAACCATCTCAGACTAGTGTAGTGTTAAATTTGTTTTTCTAAGCCATGTTTTGGGTCACTTACCACTTTTCAAGGATATAAAGTGCTATCATTTTACTTAAAACTGTGAAATTTGGTCAGATTTAAATTTCAATTTATGTTAAAACATTCTGTAAACTGTGTTAGACTTTGACATTTGTTCCCTCAGTTCAGTGAATAACACTATATCATATTCTGAAAAATACGCTAATTTTTATTTTGAAAAATATCCCTTTTTCCTCTTATGGTAATTATTAATATGAATTAATAGTAGAATTTGATATGGTCCAATATGACCATAAATACTTTATAGTATATTATCAAATTTAATAATGAATATAATGTACTTCTTTGGACAATTTTTAAAGACCAGTCTACTCTTAAAACAAAAAAAATGGAGATGCACTTCTTTAGTTCACACAAATTTCATTTTATTATATATAACCTCAGATAAATTTCAACAAATCATAATTTATTAAAATCATGTCTACTTAAAAATCTCATAGAAGAGTTAAACCATCAAAAATAAAAATAAACACACACAACACACACACATCACCCATGTATTGGCAAATCACAATTGCTGTAACAATACATTAGGCATTCCACAGTTAAGGGCTATCAAAATTTCCATCAGTGACAAAAAGATTTGTATCCAAATGGACTGATTTTCCAGAATCCAAGAAAAAGTCTCCTAGGATTTATTTAAAGGTAAATATTTGAACAAATACTTCTTAAATTTAGGATATTCAGAACATACGATTAAAGAATATTTGCAGTGCAGACTATATTCAATCCTTCCTTCAAAATGTGCCTTTGAGTACATAATTCTGTTTTCTCGATCTCAATTGAGCTGTCTTCCAAGGAAGTTTTCCAAAATGTGTGTCTCTGTGTGATAAATGTTCTAAGACCTAACATGCTTCATTGTATTTTTACTGTGCTCTCAAATTTAATCAATAATTTGGATTGATGTATAATACCTAGTTTCAAATATCTTTTCCATCTATAAAAACTCCCAGCTGTCTCTTTATATGCTATTACTATTGAGAATTGTGCTGTCAGTATTATTCTTGTACATTTTAGGTGATCTGTTCTTCTCTTGGGCATCATTTATGCTCTTCTCTGTTTTTGATATTCTTAAAACTCACCATAATGTATACGAGTGGTTTTTAGTGTGTGTAGTTTTTGTTTTGTTTTGTTTTGTTTCTGATATCTCGTGTTTGGCATCATTTTAAGTCTGGTATCTTTTATCTTTCTTTAATTCTCCAAAATTTATCTCAGTACTTATTTAAATATTTTCTTTATTTTTTTTTCTCTTCTGCTGTATTTGGGCAGAAGTCATTAATTTGTTTGTTTGTTTTTCCCAACTCATTTATTCATTTTACAGCTATATTCATCTTAGTCTCCATTTATTGTATTCTTTATTTCAACAATTTTCACTTAATTTATATTCACAGTATAGTATCTTTCTTTTCCTTGTATATGTATATCATTATTTTATCATATACTTTTAAGCTATTTTTAAAAATATTTTATTTATTTATTTGACAGTGAGAGATCACAAGTAGGCAGAGAGGTGGGCAGAAAGAGAGGAAGAGAAGCAGGCTACCTGCTGAGCAGAAAGCCTGATGTGGGGCTTGATCCCAGGACCCTGAGATCATGACCTGAACGGAAGGCAGCGGCTTAACCCACTGAGCCACCCAGGCGCTCCTTTTAAGCTATTTTTTAAAAGTACAGTCATTCTTTTTTTTTTAAGATTTTATTTATTTATTTATTTGACAGAGAGAGATCACAAGTAGACAGAGGGCAGGCAGAGAGAAAGAGAGGGAAGCAGACTCCCTGCTGAGCAGAGAGCCTGATGCAGGACTTGATCCCAGGACCCTGAGATTATGACCTGAGCTGAAGGCAGTGGCTTAATCCACTGAGCCACCTAGGCGCCCCTAAGCTATTTTTTTAATTCCTGTTCCCATAACACTTGGATTGGCATATAAAGTTAACCACATCATATTTTTTAGGTAAGTAATTGTACTTTTTATGTGCATAGTTATTTTGGTCCATGAGTTCAGCTCTTCTTAGGATCATCAAATCTCTGTAAAGTCTGGGTATGCTAGGATTTTCTAAGCAACAATAAAATACATTGAAACCTGGTAGCTTAATTATAATAATGTTTTCTTTCTCAATCATTGACAATAGTATTCCATTCTGAGTAGCTTCCTTCTATTTTGCAGCTATAGTGTTTGGAAAAACTTGAATTATGATATTACTGTGATAATGTGAATTAGTCAGGGTTTTTCAGAGAATCGGGAAGAGAAAAAAAGGAAGATATTCTCCAGGGCCAACTCTAGAAGTGACTATTAAAACATCTGTCCAAATTCAATTGAACAAAACTCAGAAATGCCATCTCCAGTGAAATACAAAAAAGATTATATATAGTTCTGGGCACACACATCTCATTTGACCCAATGATGTATATCAATGAAAGACTGAAGGCCAATCACCACTCCATGGGAGAATTTAAAAATAAATTTACTAATGAGGCCAAGAATTCAGAATCACAAATACTTCAGAACTAATAAAAACTGCCTTCACTTGATGTTATTCTATAAGATAAATCCTACGGTCAAGTTTCAATTTTAAATTCTTAAATCCTTATGAAGAAGCATCATTTGGAGGGAGCAGTTTTCATAATTTATCATCCATCAGCCTTTTTTAAAAGATTTTATTTATTTATTGGACACAGAGAGAGAGAAAGAGAGCGAGAGAGAGAGATCACAAGTAAGCAGAGAGGCAGGCAAGCAGGGAGGGAAGCAGGCTTCCTTTTGAGCAGTGCCCGATGTGGGGCTGGATCCCAGGACCCAGAGACCATGACTTGAGATGAAGGCAGAGGCTTAACCCACCACCCACGTGATGAGAGAGCCACTCAGGTGCCCCTCATCCATCAGTCTTAATTGATTGGAGGAAAATGTGTGGAGGAATAATGCCTTAGGGAGCTAATCTCTCTAAAGAATTTTCAAGTCTTTACCCCTTCAAGGTTTTGTACAGTTCTGATAGCGTCTAAACATCCAGCGGATTTCTACAGTGACAGGCCTGTTAAAACCTGTCTTCAAACCAGGAATAGAGCTTGAAACATACCAGTCAAGGGCAACTTTGAGTATTTTAAGGCGTTTATCATCATTTCTTTGTTTTTGGTTAATATCTGAAATAGTTCCATATTACACTTGCATAATTTCTCCAGAGCTGACTTTGAAGGAGGCATTCAGTTCCAGCTAGTTCCATATTTTGGCAAGAACTATACTTCTATATTAAAAAAAAAACATATTTTAGGGCGCCTGGGTGGCTCAGTGGGTTAAAATCTCTGCCTTCGGCTCAGGTCATGATTCCAGGTTCCTGGGATTGAGTCCCACAGTGGGCTCTCTTCTCAGCTGGGAGCATGCTTCCATTCCTCTCTCTCTGGC
Organism: Mustela nivalis; assembly: GCF_964662115.1. Taxonomy (NCBI): domain Eukaryota; kingdom Metazoa; phylum Chordata; class Mammalia; order Carnivora; family Mustelidae; genus Mustela; species Mustela nivalis. The sequence continues at coordinate 992,674 of NW_028136427.1, read as the reverse complement.
TGCCTCTCTGCCTTCCTATGATCTCTGTCAAGTAAATAAATAAAATTTTTAAAAAAACATATTTTATACCAGTTATTCATGTTTATTAACTAAGATATCACAATACAAATAATACAAACAGTTGCTCTTTATTAATACCTTCAACCAAGATCAAAAAATATGTCATATTTTCTCCAAAAATTTTATATCATCTGATAGGTCAGATATATATAAAATTACATTTAAAGTTTTAAAAATATCAGCAAATATTTTCATTTAAATGCCAATTTGAAAAGAAATCTACTTTTCCAAACACGACTTTTTATCCTATTTATTTTGAATTTTGTCAACAACTGATAAAATGTTTAGCGAGACTATAAATGTTAGATCGAAAAAAATGATTAATAGATGTAGGTTCAAATTATTATGTTCCATTAAAAATGATTTAGTCTTTGATGAACATCTGTTTGGTAATATGTTGTATCCAGATATAGTAAATTAAAGACATATATAAAATTATAGGGAAATGACATCTTCCGTTCCATTATGAGTAGAGCTTTTAAAATGCTATTTGCCACAACCTGTCATCTTGTCATTATGTAGCATTATGTAGCAATTAAAAAATGTATACTCTTCACTTAGAAGTCTTTTGGAAATCTAAAATATGACTTTCTATGGTTTGTGTCTCCATATTGCTTTATTGCCAGTTAAAACAAATCCACATGCTTTGATTCAAAGGTAATAAATTCCTCTTATTTGGAAAAAGGATGTTTATTTTTGTTCTCTCACCCTTAGCAGGTGGTTTCATTTTAGCACACTTCAGAGTTATAATTTCATGCTTATTAAAAACATTTATTTTGATCTACATAGATGAATGAAACTTTTATTTTATTAAATTATTTGCCAAAAAATCTGTGAGTTTTTAAAATGTATTTCATTTGAAGGGTTATTTCAGAGCATTCAAAGAGGATCTAAGAGTGTGGTATTATGCAGTTTTTAAGTAGGTATGAAATGGTTAATTATAGGATTGTTTCTTTAGGCTTATGTATATTGTCCATTATATGCTATAAAATATTTTGAAAGTAAATTTAAAGTATGTTTTATGTAGTTTATTTTTTGGAAAAAATATTGAAATGACTTATGAAATTCAGTATACTCTCAACATTAATTTATTTTGAAATTTACCAGTTGTCTACTGAACTATTATATGGCAGATATTACTTCAGACTACACTGGTAAATGAAATACTTGGCTTTGTAGAACTTTTATTTTAATGGGTGAGACAACTCAAAGCTATAAACCTTAATAAAAATGGCATAGTGCATTCAAAAAGGAAGAGTACAATGGGGAAAAAGAAAAATTCGATCAGGGTGAGAAAAATCAAGGTTGCTAGGCAGGGGATGGGGAGTTAAATCTTTTAATAGAAAGATCAGGGTACTTACAATGAAGCTGACAATTGAACAAATGTATGGAAAGGTGATGAATTTGCGCAGAACTATCAGCAATAAGGTCACTCCAGACAAAGGAATTGGCTATCTTGAAGGCCATAAGGTTGGATCATGCCTGGCATATCTGAGGAATAGCAAGGAGGCCACTGTGAGTGACTGAAGAGTAGCAGGGAAAGAGGTCACAGAGGTTAAATGAGTGGCTAGATCATGTAAAAGCTTAGAAGTCATTGTAAAACTCTGGCTTTTATATTTGGAAACTTACTGTGTGATAGAATTTCTGCTAATAACTGAGAGTTCAATTGTCCATAAACTTTCAAGGATTCTTATTCTAGTAAGACAGAATAAAGAGAAAGAGTTCATATTTTCACATGGTGTAACAAATGCTCGGAGATACAAGTGTAGGAAGCTATGGGAGCACAGAAGAAGGCACTAAAATCACACCATATATTTGATGACTGTGACTATATATAAATTTGTATTTTCTAGATTTTTTGTAGTCATGGAATCACACAGTATATACTATTCATTGCCTGGCTTTTCTTTTCTCAGCATCATTACTTTGAGAATCTCCAATTGTCTTTGCTCTATTGATGGACATTGATGAACATTTCCACTGTTTTCAATTCTTAAAAATAAAGCTGATATGAAATTCACATACAAGTCCTTGTATGAACATAGGGTTTGTTTTTCTTGGTTAAATGCCTAGAATAAAATGGCTATTTGTGTAACTGCAACATATTTTTCATTTAAAAATTTTTGAAACTATTTTCCAAAGTGGTTGTATCATGATATATGCCAACAACAGTTTAGATTTTTTGTTGCTTCTCAATCTAGCTCAGACCAAGTACAATTAGCCTTTATAATTTTAGCCATTCTAATAGATATGTAAGCATGTCTCATTATGATTTTAATTTGTATTTCTTTAATGTTTAAATGTTGAGAAATTGGCCATGTGCTTATAAGCCATCCATATACTTTTGGTGACATGTCTCTTCCATTATTTCCTTCACATGTAAAATTGGATACTCTGTTTGGTTATTAGTAAGGTTTTTTATTTTTATTCATTTTTAAATAATCAGAGTACATGTCCATTATCAGATATTTAATTTGCAAATCCCTTCTCCATCTTTATGGTTTCTCAATGGAGCTTTGATAGCTGTGTCTTTCAAGAAATATGCTACTTCTTTCCTGGTACACGGAGGTATGACTAGAACATTATCAATGTTGACCTTTGCAAAGAAAATCATGGCTTAAGATATATGTAGTCTGCAGTTGTTGGGAGTGTTCACCATCCTTGCCTCTAACTCATCTCTCACTGCCCACACATTCAGGTATAGGGGAATATTGATTGACAAAATATTAATTGCCAAATAACACTAGTTAGAGAATAAGAAAAATGCAGGCACCTGATTATATAATATTACATAAATAAAATGTGTTTTTATAAGTGCTATTGGAAGTAAATTCCTCAATACTTTAATCACACAGAATGATGGAATCCTAGATTTTTTTTTCTTGTATTTACTAAGAAAATGATCATGCCTCAAGTATATTAAAATGGAATAGGGAAAATTAAAAATTGCTTTAAGTCGATTTGCGTGTGTTGTGCGTATGTGAGAGAGAAAGTGAGAGAGAAAGAGAAAGAGAGAAAAAGAGAAAGGGAAAGACAGAGAGGTGGCTGCAGTGAATTGATGAGTTGCAGGATAGATTTTAAAGTTTTGTCTTTTGCTTTCTACATTTCCTTTTCCTTAGGTTCAAGAGAACAATCAGTAATATCTCAGATGCCTGCTGGTAACATCAGCAGAAAGAGTTAGAGGTTCGTAGAAAATTAAAGAAGAGATATAGTTTTCCTGACATAAGAAAAGTCATTTTTTGTCCCCAGCTATTTTCAATGATCTATACCCCACCTGTGTACTTGCCCCAGCACACTTCTTCCAAAAATTCCTGGGAGGTTCTTACAAAGAAATGCAAAAACCTCACTCCTAAGGATTTTGAGGGAACAAGGCAATGGGAAAACTAACAGTCACCACCAGACCAGGAAATAGCCTAAGCTATTGAGACAATAAATCAGTGGTAAAACTCCTAGTGCTATTTCAAAAGCAATCAAGGCCTTTCATTCCTTGTACCAGAAAATGAGCCCAAGACCCCATCTAGTTTCTATCTGCTCTTGAAGCCTGCAGAGTTCCTTTCCCTTGTCCAACAGTTACCTCTGCTTTATTCTAACGTTGAAGTTTCTGCCCTCGGTGGAATACAAGCTTCATTCAGGTGAACATGCAATACATATTGCACAAATACATATGTGGATGTGCATGCATCCACAACCTTATGACCAACCATACACGGGATAATAAAACTCTCCCTTCTGAGTATTCATCTTAAATACTAAATAAAAATCTCTCTCCTGTTCAAACAGTCAAGGCTTTGGAACTTATTCCCTGTGAACTCCTTGTATGTTGTAAACAAAGATTCCTTTGTTTGACAACTCCACCTGTTTCTGTGATTCACCAAAGACTGACCTCAGTTAGTTCAGTTACTGTAATGTAATATCAAGCATATCTAGTTAGTTGATCATTTTGTTCAAGTCTTACATATCTTACCAATATGATGACCATTTGTCTATGTAATCTTAAAATAAGGGTGTTGAAATTATTTTCCATTTGTCGTCCAAGGTAGAAGTTATGATTTTTGTTCTTAGTTTTTCCCTATATATCCCCAAATCTGTTGTTACGTATTAAAATTCAAGAATTATTATACTCCCGGGGCGCCTGGGTGGCTCAGTGGGTTAGGCCGCTGCCTTAGGCTCAGGTCATGATCTCAGGGTCCTGGGATCGAGTCCTGCATCGGGCTCTCTGCTCAGCAGGGAGCCTGCTTCCTCCTCTCTCTCTCTCTCTGCCTGCCTCTCTGCCTACTTGTGATCTCTCTCTGTCAAATAAATAAATAAAATCTTTAAAAAAAAAGAATTATTATACTCCCTGATGAATTCATCCTTTTACTCTTCTGTAATTTTGACTTGATCTTTATGTCTAATAATGAAATTTGCTTTAAAATCACTTTTCATTATCTTGATATAACCACCAAAGTTATAGTGTGATTAGAGTTAATATAGCATATTTTTTCTTTTACTTTTTAAAGCACTTCTATATTGAATCCTGACAAAGAAACAAAACAACTTTTTAACTCTGGAAGCATCTTTCTAAATTATCTTTTTTTTTTTTTAATGAAGCAGTAGCAATTTTTGTTAAGGGACCTAAACTGAAAGTAGGTTTAGAAATTTATTTATTTTTTTATTTATTTAGTAAAAGATTTTATTTTATTTATTGACAGCAAGAGAGAGAGAGAGAGAGAGAAGAAGCACACAAACAGGGGGAATCATGTGCAAAGGGAGAGGAAGAAGCAAGCTCCTTGGGGTGCAAGTAGTCCCATGCAGGGCTGGATCCCTGTACACTGGAATCATGACCTCAGCCAAAGGCAAACATCTGCTTAAACAACTAAGTCATCCAGGCACCCCTAGAAAATTTAAAAAAAAAAAAAGACCTTTTAAAAACATTTTGTTTCTTTCTTGTTTTTTTTTTAATATTTTATTTATTTGACAGACAGAGAGACAGGAAGAGGAACTATAAGCAGGGCAGAGGGAAAAGGAGAAGCAGGTTTCCCACTGAGCAGAGAGCCTGATGTGGGGCTCCATCCCAGGACCCTGGGATCATGACCTGAAAAGAAGGGACACTTCTTGGAGGAAGCCACCCAGACACCTCTTTTCTTTGTATTTAATATATGGCAACTGATGCTTCCCAGCCACGAGGAGCATATTACCCATTGATTAAATCTCTGATAACAACCTATTTAAAAAGGTGTGTAAAGATATACTTACTCAGATTTATACACTTTGTGTTTTCTTCATAGTTTGGGGCTGGACCCCATGGTCACAACACTGCTTCCAGTCTTTGCCTTCCCATCTTTTGATACCAGGTATTTGGTCAGCAAAGCAAATTAGTATCAAAATTAATAAGCCCTTGGCACCATATCTCTGGAGCAGGGCTTGCTCTTAGCCAAGGCCCAGAGCAGTTGACCTCCCCTCGCTAGTGCTATAGCCCCAAGGACTAGGTCCCTGCCACCAGAACTCAGTCTTACATGTTATGCTAAGCAGACAAAACCAAACCAGGAAAGCTCCAACAGCTTTCACTGGCCTGCCTCATCTCCAACTCTCTCGACGTCTAGGCAGTACCAGATGACAGGGAGGGGTCTTGGTCCAACATATGGGAGGGAAGGAAGTAGCCACGAGCAAGTACCTGCCTCTCTGTTCCTTTCTTTCATGAGCAGGTTGTAAGGAGGAGGAAGAGGAAGGGGAAGAGAGGTGAACTTCAAGGGGTGAAGGCCTCAGGTAGGCAGCTGGCTCCTGCCAGTAGGAAAGGGACAAAGGAGAAGGCAGTGAGTCTTGCAGGGAGGGTGGGGGGTAAGGGTTACAGCTTATGACGGAATCTGGACAGGAGTAATAGGGATACTAGTCATTTGAGTCCACCATTGGCAAGCTGGGCTGGGTGTCAGGGCAGATAGGCCTCCCTGGGCAACGGCACATGAGAGAAGGTGGAATTCTTCTCTGAGGAGCAGGTGAAGCTTTGGGTGTTGGGAAAGCATAGACAGTATTGTTCCAGGGCCAAGGACAGGTCCGGGTACTCCTGGTTGGAGGTCAAGGCCACAGTATGATCCAGGTCTTCTACCAGCAGCTTGAAGGTACCACATGCCAGCCACCCCTCATTATTGTGTATAACTCTCTGGTGCACTTATTGGCTTATCCATCAAATGACTCCTTCAGCAGCTTAAAAACCACCTCCACAGGCACTCCAGGATATGGGAGGCTTCCAGAGTGAAAATTTTGCACAGGATCACCCCCAAAAGACCAGAAGTCACTCTGGTGGATGTAGATCTGGTCAAACATGGCCTTAGGGACCATCCACTTCACAGGCAGTCCACTGTTGGTTCTCATTTTATAGTAACTGATGTGGTGATATCTCTGGCAAGGCTGAAGTCTGAGATCTTCATCATGTTGTCCTTTGTCACCAGCACTTCCCTGGTGGCCAGGTCTTGGTGTATGCACTTCTTGGAGGCAAGGTACTCCATGCCTCAGGCTACCTGGTAGGCAAAGAATACCGGGTGCTTGGAGGAGAGTTGCTCTGCTGCATTGTGGCTGATATTGTAACAGTACTCCAGGTCAGGAGGCCTCTGGGCCTGCAGGTACTCCTGTATGTTGTCTTTGGAGGCATATTCCATGATAGTGTACGAAGGACCATCCTGTGTGCAGGACCCAGCAGGTTTATGGTGTCCTTGTGCTGTCCAATCATCTTCATCATCTCCATTTCTGAGATTAGGTTTGACAGGTCTTTCTCTGCTGCATCTGACTTCAACATCTTCACAGACACTTTAGTCAAATGGTTGGATTTGTCTTTGTCCAGCCCAATGGCCTCCTCCAACACCACCTGCCCAAAGTAGGCCTCTCTTAGGGGTCTGCCTAAACTGCCTACAACCAGCCTGCCTCAAGGCAGTTATGAACTCTAGATTATCCTCAAAAACATTAAACCACAAGCTAAAAATTCTCTTCACTAGGTCTCTGTCGCAGGTCTAATTTTCTTATCTTTCATCATTTATCTTTTTCCTAATTCTTATTTTCAGTATAGTTTATTTGGCTTCCAGGTGTTTCCCCGGGTTTCTGTATGCTGTTTCATAGGGAAGAATTATCCTGTCATAAAATTATTTCTTGAGCATTCATTACATCTCTCAGTTAAAATGGGTTCTTTTATGGTTTTGATTCATTTGAGTTTTCTCAAAATGGGAAGAATTTTCAAAATGGTGTTTTCCTCAAGGTTCAGAGTATGTCTTAGCCTCATCTTTACTCTTTTTGAAATTCACTTTTCAAATTCTTGTCCCTCTTTTTATCTTTTTAAATTAAAATGTTTCCTTTTACTATTTTTTTATTTGAGTGTAGTTGATAGTCAGTGTTACATTGGTTTCAGGTTTTCAATATCTCCATACATTATTCTATGATCACTACAAATATAGCCGCCATCTGTCACCATATAACACTATTATAATATCATTGACTATATTCTCTACACTGTCCCATATCTCTTTTTAAAATCTCTGATTTTTATGTTTTCTGTTATTCCAGTTTTCGACCATCATTTTACTTGGTTACTTTAATAAAATATGCCTGATTACACACTCTATGCTGAAAACCATAGCATTTGATTTATAGTAGTCTTTTTCTTCTTCTTCTTCTTCTTCTTCTTCTTCTTCTTCTTCTTCTTCTTCTTCTTCTTCTTCATTAACATATAATGTATTATTAGCCCCAGGGGTACAGGTCTGTGAATCACCAGGTTTACACACTTCACAGCACTCACCACAGCACATACCCTCCCCAATGTTCATAACCCCACCACCCTCTCCCTAACCTCCCCACCCCCCCCCCGGCAACTCTCAGTTTGTTTTGTGAGATTAAGAGTCTCTTATGGTTTGTCTCCCTCCCGATCCCATCTTGTTTCATTTACTCTTTTCCTGTTCCCCAAACCCCCCACATTGCACCTCCATTTCCTCATATCAGGGAGATCATATGATAGTGCCTTTCTCTGGTTGACTTATTTTGCTAAGCATAATACCCTCCAGTTCCATCCATGTCAACGCAAATGGCAAGATTTCATTTCTTTTGATGGCTGAGTAGTATTCCATTGTGTGTATATATATATATATATATATATATATATATATATATATATATAATTCATTTGTTGATGGACATCTATGTTCTTTCCATAGTTTGCCTATTGTGGATATTACTGCTATAAACATTTGGTGCACGTGCCCCTTTGGATCATATAGCAGTCTTCTTTACCTCTATCAGAACCCCAGGAAGCTTTATTTATTTATTTACTCACATAAACAGATGATCCAACACAACGTTTTTTGATGTTCCAATGTATTATAATGTCTTACCGCTTAACACTATGCTTACTGCTCTCTTTCACTGTCTGACTAAATCCTCATCATCACTATGCCATTTAATGAGAAAGAACATTTGAACTCAGAGTTCTCTCCATATCAGGGAATGAAGACTCCACCCTTCTGTTTGTGCAGGTAAAATAAATGTTGATGTCTGTCCTGCACATACCCCATCCTGTTCACCAGAATATTCACCATCAAAATATATACACAATGAAAACCATACCTCACCACTTCTATTACCACCCAGCATGCTAAAAACACCATCATATGTTCCTGAATTATTGACTTGATTGATAACCCCACTTCCACACAAACTGCACTCCTTTCTCCCTGCAAATTTATTTTGGTACAGCAATTTAACCTAAAAATCAAGTCAGATGATTTTATTCTGCTGTTGAGGGTCTTTTGGTATCTTCCCCTTTCATATTAAATAAAAACTGAAGGCGTTTTAATGTACTAGAAGGTCATACATCAATACGTTCTTCCTCTCTCCACCACTATGAACTCCTCATTGGCCTCCTTGCTTTTCCTCAAAAGTAACAGACAAGCTGTTCACACAAAGTCTATATACTTACTTGCTCTGCCTAGAGCAATCTTTTCCTTTAATATTTGTATAACACTCTCCTTCACTTCCTGGGTCTTTGTGCAAATAACATCTCATAAATGAGATATAACCACCCAACACAAAATAAAATTAACTTTCATCCCAGCATTCTCCAATGGCTTTTACCTTTCTTGTATTTCTTTGTATCACTTATCACCATCAACCATCAATCATTATTCTATTACTGGTTTATTTTCTTATTTGAGACAGAGAGAGAGAGAATTGGGAGGGTGCGCAGAGGAAGAAGAAAACACCCCACTGCCTAGAAAGCCTGCTGGGGAGTTACATCCCAGGACCCTGAGATCATGACCCAAGCCAAAGGCAGTCACTCAATGGACTGAGCCACCAAGGTGCCCCTCTATTATTGGTTTATTTCACTATTATATTTCAAAAGAATGTAAGCTCTTTGTGGTCAGGTATTTTATATGTTTTATTAATTGAAGTATTCTCAGAAAAGTAGCTGGCAGATTGTAAGGGCTCACTAAACTGTATTTTGTTGTTATTATTGGGCTCCTTTATGGGCTTTACCTCTTACGCTAGAAGTCTATCCTTCAGATGTAAGCGATAAGAATAGAGCCCTGCTGCCTGTTCAAATGTGTAAAAAGCCTGTATTAAGTGGATATTTTAAAAGCTAAATGAATGGCTTAATAGTTGTATATAGGGGGAAAGGGAACATATTTTCCACAGTTTAGAAGTGGAGTTCTTTTATAGAGTTCTTGTACAAGCCTACACTATGGAACGATAATGGGCAGTTGTACATTACAATTATACAAACACTTTGGTAATTTATATCCTTTTTTTGTAATTCTTGACTGGATCATTTAATTCCTTAGGAGCATTATAGCATTTCAACTTTTCATGTTCAATAAACTTATTGGGGTTGCTACCTTTTTTATTCAAATGGAGAAATAGTCATGATTTAATCTAAATAAAGTGTTATTGATTGTGTTGTTTTCTAGGAATGAGTCGCACATGCTAGTTTAAAAGTTTTGTTAAAGTCCCAAGTCTGTCACTGATAAAAGCCTTTTGTAGATTAGTAACTTGATCAAAACGGAAAAGTTATGTAACACCAATTGTTATACTATCTTTGTTTCCATCTTGCATTGTAATAACACCCATCTTAACTCTATTTAAGACAAATCATTGCCAGATGGATTTCTGGCATTTATTGCAGGATATGAAATCTAGTATAACTAAAAGTTTTTGGTTTTAGTAGCATATAAATCAATTTAGAAAAATATATGTATTTGAATATAAGATAAAGTTTTAAATTATTTGGCAATAGTAAACTAAACTTTTTTTTTGTAAATTTTTATTTTCTAAAATTTCATTGAGCTCTCTTGCAATAAGAAACAAGTTACAAAAAATTAAGGTTTATTTACCCCAATTCAAAATTATTAGGAATATAATCATAGAGGTTGAAGTATTTAAAATATTGAACCCAAAATGTTTTATTAGGTAAATTCATGAATGCTGAGCATTCACTGTTAAAATATACTAATACTATTGATAGACTGGTAGAAGCCTAAAATCAAATATTTATTAAATATTTATATCCATATCTTTTCATAGCTTGGTAATTCATTTCTCTAGCATTAAATAATATTCCATTGTTTGCATGTTCTACACTTTCTTTGACCTTTCACTTATGGAAGGATATCTTGGTTGCTTCCAAGCTTTTGTCAGTTATGAATAAAACTACTATAGACATCTTTGTGGGTATAGATTTCATCTTCTTTGGATAAATACCAAGAGCTGCTACTGCTGAATAATCTGGCAAGAATATGTTTAGTTATGTAAGAAACTGCCAAGTTGTTTTCCATTCTTTATTCTCAATACACATGGAAGAACATTCCTGTTGCTCCACATCCTCACCAACATTTCATGTTCTGTTGTCAGTGCTCTGGATTCTGGGTATGTACTGGTGTCTCTTTTTTGTTTTAATTTGCATTTTCCTGATGACCTTTGATGTGAAGCATCTTTTTATATGCTTATTTGCCATCTGTAATATTTTCTTTTGTGAGGTATCTGCTAAGGTCTTTGGCTCATTTTTAATCCGGTTTTTCCCCCATTGTTGAGTTTTAAGGGGTCTTTGTGTATTTTTGATTAACAGTCCTTTGCCAGATGTGTATTTTGCAAATTTTTTCTCATAGTCTGTGCTTTGCCTTTTCATTCTCTTGGCATTGTGTTTCACAGAGTAGACATTTTTAAATTCAGTGCTTGTGTTTTTTAGCTAAAGTTATTGCGAAAACCAAGGTCATTTAAATTTTCTTCTATATTACCTTCTACATGTTTCATGTTTAGGTTTATAATCCAATCTGAGTTAATTTTTGTGAAGAGTGTAGGATATCTGCCTGGATTTATTTTATTTTATATTTTTAGATTTAGCTTCACCATTGCTACAGAACCATTTGTTTAAAAGATTGTATTTTGCTCTCTTGTATTGCTTTTGCTTTTCTATTATATATAAAATATAATTGATAATATATATTCTGTTGCTTTAATCTAGTCTTTCTGTGGTATTACAATATCATGCTTACAATTATCGTTATGGTAAACTTTTTTTAAAGATTTTATTTATTTATTTGACAGAGAGAGAGATCACAAATGGGCAGAGAGACAGCCAGAGAGAGAGATGAGGAGAAGCAGGCTCCCTGCTGAGCAGAGAACCCAATGCGGGACTCGATCCCTGGCCCCTGGGATCATGACCTGAGCCGGAAGGCAGAGGCTTAACCCACTGAGCCACCCAGGCGCCCAATCGTTATGGTAAACTTTGAAGTCAGTCCTCAGTCTTTGTTCTCCTTCAACACTATGTTGACTATTGTGAGTCTTTGCCTCTCCATATAAACTTTAAAATAAGTTTGTTAATATTAAAAAAAAAGAACTTGCTGGTATGCATTAATTGTATAGATAAACTTGGAAACCAGTGACCTCTTGAGCTTAGCAGGAGATAGACCATGGACATCAGTTGTCACAGTGGTGCCTCTGGCAGAACCTATTGCAAATCCCTAGGCAAAATGACACCTCAAGGATCTGAGAGAATGTCTAAGAAGTACTTGATACATCCCTTGGGTATGGTTTATTGAAGTGTCCACCTGTCTGAAAGCTGGGGAATCTAGATAAGGGAGGGAAAATTAGTTATGATAAAACATATCAACAAACATCAATAAATTTTGTAAAACTAATTGTCATGGCTCATATACAATATGACCAACAGAGGGACCATCAGAAGGAAAGCATCAGTTATGTTTATTGTGAAATTTTTTATTCAAAATAAAGCAATGTGAGGGGAAGACACAATGAGAAAATTACCAGTTTTTAAATGGTAAACATCTTACAAAATGGAATAGGTTTTATATTCTAAGTAGTATATTGAAAAGTAAAACATTGGGGCGCCTGGGTTGCGCAGTGGGTTGGGCTGCTGCCTTCAGCTCGGGTCATAATCTCAGGGTCCTTGGATTGAGCCCCGCATCTGGCTCTCTGCTCCGCAGGGAGCCTGCTCCCCCCCCCTCTCTCTCTGCCTGCCTCTCTGCCTACTTGTGATCTCTGTCTCTCAAATAAATATATAAAATCTTTAAAAAAAAGAAAAGAGAAGTAAAACATTAAAAAATAAAATTTCAATGAAAAAAATTATTTAATTTTAAAAAAAGGTTAAAAATAGCAGAACCATTTTTCTTATAACTGGAAAATACACTGTATATACATCTATCAAAATAACTTGTCATGGGGGAGCCTGGGTGGCTCAGTAGGTAAAAGCATCTGCCTTCGGCTCAGGTCATGATCCTAGGATCCTTGGATCGAGGCCCACATCGGGCTCTCAGCTCAGCAGGGAGCCTGCTTCCTCCTCTCTCTCTCTGCCTGACTCTGCCTAATTGTGATCTCTGTCAAATAAATAAATAAAAACTTTTATAATAAATATTTGAAAAATAACTTGTCATGTCTGGAATCAGGAGCATATGGAAAAAAATAATATCTGAGGACAATACTTCTGCCATGTTTTGTGCCTTGCTAATATTTTTAAACAGTCAGGCAACTTTTAGCCTTATTGAAATACCTGCTAAGATACCTGCAGTGCCTTTTGGAGCCCTATGACTATAAAAATTAATTGCAAATATTCAAAATGTTTACTATGGTGTCACTATTTAGGGCCACCACCAAGTATGTTTCAGAAGTAAGCATAACTGTTACTCTTCCATAAGGCAAAAGGGCATATTTTCAGGAGTTCCATCTGCTGTACCAGGAGGTGAATCAAGTAATGATTTTTGTCTATAAAATAATTCACTTTTCAATCTAACATTCCTCATTCCACATTATAATAATAAAAACTAGGAGGAGACTAAAACAAACAAACAACTACAACTACAACAACCAGCTTTTCCCACAGTGGAAAAGTAAAAATAACCTTAGGAGTAGCCTGAAATTTATTTTTAAATATTTTTAAGATAAACGTTTTTGTTAGAAAACCATATATTTTATATTACTAAGAAATAACAGGCAACGTTTTATGAACTTCTAAAAAGTCTAGTTACTTGTATTTATCTATTAAGTCATCTCTTTATGAAGTAGAACATGATCACACCTCTTGTATCTACCCAAGTTTGTATGCTTTGGTTGTTTTATGTTTGCTATTTCCTTGCTTAATTTTTACAATATTTGATACATAATAGTATCTTTAAGTCCATCTATGGTTTCACAGAATTTGTTTGAACTTCATAAAAATGTACCATACTTTTTGCACTGTCCTTGTTTTACTTCTCTATTAGCTTTCCAAGTTTTATTCACTTTAGAGTGTGTAGCTATCATTTATTTTTACTCCTCCATAATGCTATGTTTACAAATTTGTATTTATCTGTACTTTTAAAAATATCTTAATTATATACCATTTCTCATCTCACGTAACACTCATGTTACTTCTACACTTATCAGATATTATGTAACGGAAAACCACAACTCAGCAACAATAGAACACCATTTTTCAAAATTAAATGGCTTACCAGAATTCTTTAATTCTATCCTTTATTTGTATTAGATGACCCTTTATTCTGGTATTTGGCATTGTTCATATGGAGGAAAGCTTATAAGTTGATATTCCATAAATAGAAGGATTTATTATGATTGATTAATTATTTTCATTTAGAATGCATAGAATATGGTTGATTTAATATTTCTTTCTTACTCTCTGCCTGGAACATAGTGCTATCTATACAATAGCCACTAAAATATTAAGTTAATTACCTAGACTTTAAACTGCATATTAATAGGAATAGCATACAGAACTCTTCTCAGATTGGGACACCTGGGTGGCTCAGTCAGTTAAACGCCTGAGCCTTTAGCTCGGGTCATGATCTTAGGGTCCTGGGACTCAGTTCTGCAACAGATTTCCTGCTTAGCCGGGAGTTTGCTTCTCCCTCATCCTGCTGCTCCCCCTGCTTGTGCTCTCTCTCACTCTCTCTCTCTTACAAATAAATAAAATTAAAAAAATAAATTCTTCTCAGATAGCTAATATAGAATATCGTCTTTGTATTCATCAAAGGGAAAGTGCCATATAATAATGAAATCCAGACTACTTCAAATTCACTTTTTAACCAGTAAGAAAGTACTGGAAACAAGCCAAAAATGTCTTCAATGAATTAAAGAAATAGATTGATTTTCAATATCTTAATGTTTCTACTGTTAAATTGCAAGATTTTTATACTAGATATCAGTGTAAATATTCATTATACAAGGATATTCTAAAAATAAACCCGAGAAAACTACTTGATATATATGATGACAAAAACGAGTTTGACCAATGTCAGTTTGGGTAAAATTTACAACACCTACCACCTGAAACTCTTGTTCTATATGGTGCCATCTTGTGATGCTGGGCAGCGGCAGTGAGCCACAGCTCCCAGTCAGCTAGAAGATTACAGGGGTGAACACCTGATATTCTTACAAGCATTCTATATATAGAATATATATATAGAATATATATATTCTTCTTTTTTTAATGTAATATTTAATAAATTGCATGTGATATTTGATACTTTGTTATAAAATAGGCTTTGCTTAAGATGATTTTGCCCAAATGCAGGCAAATGTAAGTGTTCTGAGTATGTTTAAATAAGCTTAAGGTAAGCTATGATATTTGATTGTTTAGGGGTATTAAATGCATTTTCAATTTTTTATGTGTTTCTCTGTACATAGCCCCCTTGTAAGCTGAGGAACATCTCTATATGTATATGTAGCCTTGGTATGGCTTACATATTATTGGCATGAAACATCTAGAACAGTACGTGTGCCATAGAATTGTCTACAACATCAAACAAGTTTCTTGAAAACTTGTGCCAAAGGGGTTATGTCTTTAAGGATTCTTATTTCAGAAGGGTTCTCTCAAACGTAAGATTTTTCAGAAGTTAAGTGAAAATCTGACCAAACTAAACATTTTTCCATTTTCCCTAGTGAGCAAAGATAGCTAAAATCTATCTGCCATTTTCAACACTGTACTCAACGATTGTAATTCTAATTTAAGAACAGATTATTTATATCAAAACCACATGTTGGCCTAATCTTATACAATATTCATAAGTCACACTCAGACCCTTGGACACTTTTATTTGTTGAGTCTATATGGTACTACGGACATTCATCTTTTTTGACCTCATAGCTTCATGTATGTCTATACTTTTGAAAATACATGCATCATAGTTCCATTGTAAAATGTCTGGGTTATAAAATGTGCTATGCTATCAAAATGGTAATAAGAACATACAAATGACCTGATGTAATGAACTGGACCAGATTGCCAGATATCACATTGCATACCAGAAAGATTCAGTGGTAAGTTTTAAAATGGCCAGCTATACACTGACTGAATTATAACTCATTTAGCTTCTTTCTTTGTGTACAGTATTATACATTAGTCAGTATTATAGTAGATAAGTACTTTGGACAGATGTAAATATGCTGTAATAAAAAATGTTTTTCTTCTTTCTTTTAGTCCTTTTTACTTGTAAGACTAGCCACAAATACCACGCCTCCCCCAAAATAATTTGCAATCCAAATTTATCTCTAAATGAATTTATTGCACAGAAAAATATGTATATATATATATATATATATATATATATATATATATATATACACTTACAGAAGACATGTTCAAAAATAGTTACACAACAGCAGGGCCCTAAATGTAAGCAGTATAGTTGTTTTGTTTTGTTTTGTTTTGTTTCTTTTAAAAAAAGAGGTTATGTGAAATATTAGGATTTTATTTCCAGGCGTAGTATTTCAAGACAGTTAACTACACCTATGGTGTCAACAGCCTCTTGTTGGCAGTATGATTTTATTGGCTCCATGGAATAACAGCAAGAATTTACTATTGCTTCTTTCTTTTATGACACACACAGAATAAAAAAATTGACACATTTGCTCAAGACCAACCAGAATCCTTTTAACCTATCAAAATTGATGGGAGGCCTTCACTGCCAAAGTCACTGCTGGGTTTTCACAATTCATTGCAGACAATGTGCTACTCCCATTATGATAAAGGAGAGAAGAGTCATAATCAGGGAAGAAAGCTAGATTAATACTTGTAATTATCATTGAATTATTTAGCCTGCTATAGGATTATTATTATTAGTGCCATTTGATAATTTTCTCTCATTATATTAAACACAACTGTGAGTAATTACCCTACCTAATATTTCTCTGTATTGGCTGACTAGCTAGCAAACATTCATGAAAATATCCATTAGCCACACATATAAAATGCTGCATTATGATGCTGTTGAATCAGAACATACCACTACCTGATCCTGTAGCTCTTTGAGGATTTGCAAATCAATTAATTCTATCTTTGTTGGATTCTTCCCATACAATTAGAAAATTTATAATCGAGTCCATGAACATTATTAGTTTTACCATTTTAAACCAGCAATCACACTTTGATTTTTACAACAAAAGCAGAAATATAAACACACACATTTGGATCAGTTTTCTCTTAGTCTGTCTGGACTTCAAAATCCTATTCCTCAAGATGATGCACACCAAAGTTCTGGATTAAACAAGAAATTAGATGGCACCTGAACACTTGGTTTAATATTCTCAAAAGGACTATGCAACTTCTTTCTTACATTAAGACATTGTTTTACAAAGATCCACACTTTTATAATGTTAGTATTTTTAATAATCAATAAAGTCAATTAATCATGATTAAAAATCAAACATAAAAATTTCTACTTTTTGCTTTTGCCCCCTCCATTTAGAACTTATTTATAGCCTGATAATTCAAAGGTCCCTATGTTTATGAAAATCTGGACAGAAATAGCTCTAAGATCCCATTCAGAACTTGATATTAATCTAAGTCTTTTGGCTCCATTTATCCTGAGAGCAAAGAGTAGGACAAAGGATTTGAGTACTGTTAGTTTATCTGGGAGATTATCCAAGGTAGAAAAGAATGGGAAAGTGATACAGTGAAGAAGCAACTTTGTCAAAGAGGTACATTGTTGATATAATTGTTGTGGATAGAAAATGAAGGCTTGCTTTTACTGAAAGGTCCTGAGAAACTTCTTTAAGTTGTCCTCATGAAGACCTGAAAACTGACAATTTTACCTATGGTTCTTATTTCCACTTCACTGAGAGCTGTCCTCAGAGGACATTAACTCTCCTACACTTTCAGGTTGTGTTGGAGACATTCTAAAATGAGAGAGAGAACATGAGATGCTATCAGTGTTAAGTAACTGCAATTTCCCATGGAACTATCCACCACAGGTTTGGCTATAATCAGGTGTTGGGCCTTGATATCAGAGGGATTTGAGGCAGTATCATTTTAGGTTAATCATTATATCTGAAATTTCCAAAAACTTCAACTGATGAAACTTTGATTATAAACCTATAAATATAACAATAAATCTACAGTATTCAAATTATTTTCATAGAAATACACAAACAAAGCATCAACTGATTAATATTTAAATGTTACAAAATACTGAACTGAAAGAATTTGGTCATATAACAACGTGTAAGAAGTAGAGCTTAGGTTTAGGTTAGAAGTCAGGATGCATTTGGGACTCAGTTAAGAAATTGAATGGAGGGACGCCTGGGTGGCTCAGTGGGTTAAGCCACTGCCTTCGGCTCAGGTCATGATCCCAGGGTCCTGGGACCGAGCCCCAAATCAGGCTCTCTGCTCAGCAGGGAGACTGCTTCCTCCTCTCTCTCTGCCTGCCTCTCTGCCTGCTTGTCATCTCTCTCTGTCAAATAAATAAATAAAATCTTAAAAAAAAAGAAATTGAATGGATGTCTGACTATCTTATAGGTTTGCTAAAAATCAGTGACTTTGTGTTCACGTGTGGCTATGCGGGAATTTTTAACTTTCTCTAAGAAGTTATTAGATTGATTATATAATGGCAGTAAAGGATGGGGAAAAGCAAAGTACAAACCCCATAAAGACAAAGACACTGAGTATGAGAAAAGAGTAATAGATAAGAAGAATCAATGCATTTGAGAAAAATGGGAATTGAAATACACAATGATTGTTGATTTTTTTAGATGCAGAAATCAAAACTAGCTTGCAAGAAGGAAATAACAGAAGACATGTTGTGAAAAGGCAGTAACGTGGAATAAAGGAGTAGGGAGAGCATATCAGGTAATTTGGATAGGAAGGAGTTAGGAGATAACTGCTTGATAAATTTTATATGGCCCACTTAAATGCACAGATTTCTCTTCTTTAATTTATATGGAGAACAGGGTGTCGTTTCTCTTCCCTTTCAGAGCACCCGAGGTGTACTCTTTCAGACTGAAAACCTGAAAAGCTCAGGACTCAGTTGCTTAAGCACAGCTGAGAGGACATATTTCAATTAAGATTTACAGTTTGCTGTAGGTAGTAGACTGTCAAAAGTGGTTTAACCATATTTTTCATTTAACAAGAAGACTACAGAGAGTGTTTTCTGGTGTTGGTTCAGAGTCTTAAGAAAGTCAAGTGAACTATCTTAGAGGTTTTCATGGCTTTTTATTCACAGTTGCAAAAATTGCTGTTGGAGTTCTCACTATTAAGCCCACATTTCTGGCAGAAAGATAGAGGTAAAAGAGAATGATATCTTGTACGACTGATACTTTGTCATATGGTTACAATGTAACTAGAAAAGAGACAATAAAATATTTGATGTTGTTTTAAGTTTCCTTGTTGTCAATCCCTCAGTGCTTTCTGATACTAAAGGAAAAAGTAGATGGATATTGACCTGGCAACTATCAACACCTGTCAGTCTCTCTTGGATAACCAATATCTCTATAATCTCTTCTTCCCAGTAAAAAAAAAATAAAATATATTCATAAACCACACTGTGCCATCTCAAGTTACTGCACCAAGATAAAATTACAATGATTTTCAGTTGTTCCAAATGGACAGAATACCCTTCCTTATGATATCATGTCTTATAAGATAGATAATTGGCTTGCTACCAATATACCCAGATGAGACTGTGGAAGAGACAGGAAAAAAATAATAATATTTATTTATTCCTTGGGTTGACCCTGTTTACACAGATGCATTACTATTAGAAAAGGTTGGTTTGGGACATTGGAATGAATTTACTTAATGGGTCTGTATGTAATTGGGTTGGAGAAAATTTTTAATTTCTACAAAAATTATTAGAATTCTATCTTATTCCCTTTTGATAATTTTCACATGTTAACAAAGCCAACGTTTTTGTCTAGCAGACAAGATCTTAAATCCTAACAAAACTCAATTTTTTCCTTTTTTTTTTTAAGTTTGAGAGCCTCATGTTCTCTCATGCTGCTTTAAATACAACTCAAAAAAACAAAAGGAGCTAAATGGGGCAGTAAGCCCAGACTTTTTATTTTAATTTATTTATCTTATTTTTAATTAAAAAATTAAAGATTGTATTTATTTATTTGAGAGAGAGAGAGCATGAGTGGGGCAGGGGGATGTAGCTGCAGAGAGAGACTGAGAAGTATACTCCCTAATGAGCAGGAAGCCCGATATGGGGCTCGATCCCAGGATCCTGACTGAGATCATGACCAGAGACAAAGGCAGATACATGTGCAAAATCCCTTTTTTTCTGGGAAACAATACTTTACAAGAGATGTTTGAAAAAGTACTGGGGAAACAACTTTAATCAGAGATACACAAATTTAATTGACTTCTGTAAAGCTACAGGGATCCAAATGATGGGAATCCCAGGCCGTTTAGGTTGTGGACCACAGAGTATTCTTCTCTGTAATATTTTATTTTCTTCCATGTCTACTAACTCCAGTCCAAGTTCACTGATCTCTTTTTAGATAGTGCAAAACATGGCAAAGAATACCAAACAAGTGCCCAATATTCTACATTTATTACATCATTTCTAACATATAGAAGTGTGTTACCAAGGCTGGTTCTGTGAACAAACCTAGTTATGCTAAAGTGTGTTTTGTTCTCCAAAAATTAAATTCATGGTTATCACACAATTATAAAATACTTGTGTCAAGAATTTTTATTCAAAAATTAATAAGAGAAGCAGATATTAAAACTAGTTCACATGGTTATTTGGGATATAAGCAGAGTTGTGCAGCAGAAGTGCTCTGGGCCCATAATTTGGGTTATAGAATTTATGTTTTCTAATGAAAAATCACTAACTTGCATTATTGTTAACAAGAATCCTGTGCATTACCATCAGTTTTCTCCATTATAACCTCTTGCTCTACAGTTTGTAAATAACTTTGTCAATAGCAAGCTAATAAACGGGGTGACTCCAATGGATTGAGATAATCTCCAGAGTTTCTGCTACATAATGAACAGGACTCCATTGAAAGGACACCTAAGAGTTTATTTTGCCCAAAAATTTGATCACTTTTTTCACTGTCCTTACCTATTTTCCAAACCTAGTTCTTTTCAGTCTACAGACAACCCTGTATCTGACTGACTTGTTAATTCTGGGAATGTCTTGCAGATTAATTTGCTTGCCCGAGGTGGTTCCTCTAATTGATGTCTAAGAACCCTAATTAGTTAAGAAAACTTTTTTTTTAACATTTTCATTGCTATTTATTATTATTATTATTATTATTATTATTATTATTGCTAATATCTCTATTATAAATAATTCACAAGGGCATCTTTCTGACAAAAGACAAAGAGCTGGCTACTAGTAGAAAAAGTACATTTGACTCTGTCAGTGAAAGTGGTAAAGGGATTTGAGAAAATAAGGCAAAGCAGTGGAATTATGTGTTAAAACTTTAAATATTATAGACACATTTACTTAATTTCTAATACTGCTTATAATTAAAAAAGATGTTTTCCATGAACCACGCATTACAGCAAATATATTGTTTATACAGATTAAATTTTCATCAAAAGGGATGCCTGGGTGGCTCAGTTGGTTAAGCAGCTGCCTTTGGCTCAGGTCATGATCCCAGCATCCTGGGATCGAGTCCCGCATCTGGCTCCTTGCTCGGCCGGAGCCTGCTTCTCCCTCTACCTCTGCCTGCCATTCTGTCTGCCTGTGCTTGCTCTCTCGCCCACTCTCTCTGATAAAGAAATAAAATCTTAAAATAAATAAATAAATTTTCATCAAAAAATTATAAGTGTATTTTTTTGTAGGATCATGATAAGCATTTTGCAGATGAGAAAAGTGAAATTTAGAAAAGTATGTCTCTTCAAATCCCTCATACAATATCTGGCCTAGATAGAAGGATATACTATCACAATTGAGGAAGATAATTGAGATTACTTAAAATGATAAACTTTACTGTATAGGGTTTTTTACAAGTTTGCCACAGATTCACATTTTTTAAAATATATATCTATTTGTGTAAAGAGAATGCACTGAGAAGTAAAAAGATAGTGATATATCAGTGCTACCAACTAATGGCTATAATATCATCACCTTATTTATGAACAATGAAACAGTGTGTAATATTTAAATAAATTTAAATAAATTCCTATTTATTTTATATATTTATAAATTTAAATGAATTCCTATTTATTTATTATTAAAGAAATTCCTCTAACAAACAGTATGTTTTGAAGGTTGCTAGCAGGAAAGTGTTGTACGACATGGAAGTAATCAGAAAATGTGATCTAAAATTCTGCTTTCAAGGGCGCCTGGGTGGCTCAGTGGGTTAAAATTCTGCTTTCAAGAAGCTATAACAGTAAGTACTGAGCATTAGCTATTATATGCTATGGATGAATAACTGAAATCTACATTTGAAACTATTGGTACACTATATGTTACCTAATTGAATTTTAAAAAGTTAATAAAAAAAAACACTATTTTATAAAACAATATTCCCAACAGGCTCTTTTGCTTTAAAATACTCACTTTGTTTCCTCTCCGAGAGAACACCAAATGGCGGATGACGCCGGTGCTGCGAGAGGGCCCGGAGGGCCCGGGGGCCCTGGAATGGGAGGCCGCGGCGGTTTCCGCGGTGGCTTCGGCAGCGGCATCCGGGGCCGGGGCGGGCCGGGGCCATGGTCGGGGCCGGGGCCGAGGCCGCGGAGCTCGCGGGGGCAAGGCCGCGGACAAGGAGTGGATCCCCGTCACCAAGCTGGGCCGCCTGGTCAAAGACATGAAGATCAAGTCCCTGGAGGAGATCTATCTCTTCTCCCTGCCCATCAAGGAGTCTGAGATCATCGACTTCTTCCTGGGAGCCTCCCTCAAGGACGAGGTTTTGAAGATCATGCCTGTGCAGAAGCAGACGCGCGCGGGCCAGCGGACCAGGTTCAAGGCATTTGTCGCCATCGGAGATTACAATGGACACGTCGGTTTGGATGTCAAGTGTTCTAAGGAGGTAGCCACTGCCATCCGCGGAGCCATCATTCTGGCGAAGCTTTCCATTGTCCCTGTGCGGCGAGGCTACTGGGGGAACAAGATCGGCAAGCCCCACACTGTCCCGTGCAAGGTGACTGGCCGCTGTGGCTCTGTGCTGGTGCATCTCATCCCCGCCCCCAGAGGCACTGGCATTGTCTCGGCCCCTGTGCCCAAGAAACTGCTGATGATGGCTGGTATTGACGACTGCTACACCTCGGCCAGGGGCTGCACTGCCACCCTAGGGAACTTTGCCAAGGCTACTTTCGATGCCATCTCCAAGACCTACAGCTATATCACCCCTGATCTCTGGAAGGAGACTGTGTTCACCAAGTCTCCCTATCAGGAGTTCACGGACCATCTTGTGAAGACCCACACCAGAGTCTCTGTTCAGAGGACCCAGGCTCCAGCTGTGGCTACTACATAGTTTTATACAAGAAAAATAAACTGAACTAAAGCTTGAAAAAAAAATACTCACTTTGTAATGAGAGTCATTACTTTTGTCTAGCCAAATCTTATAGCACTGTTTATCCCTTCCCTGCTTTATCCCTTCCCAGTATCAATAAAGGCTCACTTGGGTTACCTAGAAGCCATGAGAAAGCTTGTAATAGATCTGGCTGGTTTTCACCAGCAATTTGACCACCATGTGCACAGGGAAGTCTATTGATAAAGGCTTTATTGCAATAAGTTGCAAATACATGGATGATTTTGAATTCTCTTTCTTGAGGTCTTGTTTCATGATAATAAATTTAGGGTGGCTTATTGGAATGGATGTTATTAACATATCTTCATAGTTATAAGCACATGGAATTGTAAAATAGATGAACGAATGTGGCATTACTGACAACTGTCCTCATTTTGAAATCAAATTACAGTGTACTAAGATGAGGAAGCAAAGCAGATTTGGGATTATGAGTGAAATAATTTTAAAAAGTATTAGGGGTATGATCGGACTATTGGGTAATTCAGTAGAAAAATGTCTACTGATTGAGATTCTGTGTTCCCTGATTTCAGAGAGAAGTTAAGATAAATAAGTAACACGAGGAGACTAGGAAGCCAAACATAAGTGATAATTTTGTGCCAGGGTGTGTTTACATCTGTTTATCTTCTTGCTTTACCACTAAGGTTGCTCCTAGAGGAGAGTTTAAATATGTGTTGGAGCTAATCTCTGTGGATTACACAAGAAACCACATCCTACAGCTCTCCCTGAAACACCCCTTATGATTTCAATGTAATTTGGTTTTTGCATTTTTAGAAATAACAAAATACTTTGCAAACTCATCTACTTTATTACCATCACAAGTGAGTCAGCTGACTCCACATTTTAACACAGTGACAGTCACAGAGGAATGGAGGAATGAGTAGAGTTATCAATATATGTGCTTTTAAGAAGTATGACAGGGTAGCAGCTATTTCCAGGAACCAAAACATGGGTCAGCAGCTGTGCAGGAAAAGTGATGGAATAAATGACTCATTTCAGAGGAGTTCTATAACATATTAGTTCTATAATGTATCTTCAGCCCCCAATTACCCGCTTTGATCTAAAGATAAGGATTTACAGTTAAGGTCCCATTTATGATTTGACTGGTGTGGTCTGAATCATTTTTACTATTGTTTTGACTATTACTTGAAACCTATAGTAGTACTTGGGATATGTGTTGTGTATTCTGTGAACATGTGCTATTTTTAGATTAGATAATTTCTGTCTCGAACCCCTGTTCATTTGTTTGTTTTTGTTTATTTGATAGTGGTTTCAGTAAATGGATATATCTGAAAAATTGCAAAGCCACTATTAAAACAAGTTATTATTATATATAGCATGGAATTGCACATTCCTCCTTTGAATCCGACAGAGCTTCACCATATCCTTAACAATTTGGGAAAAACATGCTATTATTTTTCTTTATAAAATTTCTCCTGTTAGGCTGTGATGGTTGTCATCAGCAGTAACTCCTCTGAAGGCTTTGTCAAAAGAGTTGAAAAAATTGGAAAGGTGTGTGAATGAAGCTGTTTGCTGAATATAAAGAAAAGAGCATTGAAGTACAATTCACACTCTTACTTCTCCTTCTATGCTTTCAGATGTTTGACATTTGAAAATTTTGCTTCTAGAAGAGATGCCCTATATAATTCTTACTTTAAGGAGCAAGTTGCTTTTATAATTTTTTTATTATTCTACCATTCCAGTATTTCCATTTAAATTAAATTCAATACCATTTAAAAAAAATCAAAAGTGCAGCCAGTATTCAATTCCTGGGCTAAATAATTTTAGAAAGCTTTGTGTTATTGAACCTACAGGGTTTTTCTGTAGTTTTAACTCTTTCTTTCTGTGATTTTTCCCATTAGTCACGTAAGTGACTGCAATATAACAGACATTGAGGATAAAGAAGGACTGAATAGAACAATCCTTGGCCTCATGAAGTTGAGAATCTAGCAAGGGAGTCAAACAATTCAATCATTCAGTGACAATTTATTGAGTGCCTGGCCTAAAATGAGCACAACAAAACCCCAGCCCAGAGGAATCATTTTAATGGGAGAGATAGATAATAGGTAAGCCAACTTTTAAAAAAAAATCGTACTGCTTTTTCTTTAATAGAGATGCATATTTGAACTAAATAAGCACATTTTTAAAAGAGCAGTGATTGAGAAGAGGTTTTTTAACTGAGTGGTCCGAAAGGGCCTCCCTGAAAAAGTCTGTTTTGAACAGATTTCTGAATAATATCAGCTAGGAAGCTGCGTAAAAATCTCAGGGATGGGTGATTTTTCCAGTCGAAAAACTGTAAAGGCTCCAAAGTCACAATAGAGCTATAAGTTTCTCTAATAAAGTAACTTCTGACAAAGAATGAGAAGAAATAACTAACCCAGGTTTGAAAGAAAAGGGACAGACTTTCTATGGAATTCATATTTAATTAAAGCTCTAAAGGACAAAAATACAATAGAGCAAAATTCTGGTCACGCTGATATACCTAACGAAAGTTCATAAACAAGGTGTGGGTAGCAAAGAGTGTGTGGGAATGTTGGTAAGAACAGTGGGGAAGAGTCATCCCTGAACATGTTCTTAAATGAAGCAATTCTTGTGTTGTATTAAAGGGTAAATTGGAGTTTGCCTAAGTGATTAGAGAAGGATGCCTCAGCTTATGGAAGTTCAAAGCCATAAAGATGTGATAAACTACTGCAGATATTTTCATGTATATTTGTTGTTGCTTCTAGTAATGGTGATCTAAAAACTCCTACTTAAGACAACTAAAAATCCAGACAAAATAGCTTTTAAAGTTAAAAATATCAGAATGATTATAAAAATAAGTGAGGGATTACTGGGCCAAAATACGAAATACAATGAGAGCCTAGAGATATATGCCCTGAAGCCATTTTAGCTATGAGAGCATTTGAAACTGCTAAAACACACTGAGCTGTGTTGTTCATAGACTCTTGATACTAGAGAAACAAATCCAGCAGCAATCAAATTTGAGGACTTTGGTACAACCCAAATTTAAGTTGAGATCCCCAAAGCACAAGGAGAAGCAGAAATAAGACTATAGCCTACCTTGCCTTCTGTGTAAACTGAGAAAGCCAATCACTGAATTTGGAGTATGATTGTCTTGTAGAGTCTCAGATATAAGAGAAAATCCTACCAAGGAGGACCATACCATTATTATAGCTCTTAATTATCCCTACTCAATAAGAGTTTCAAATATAATGTCTTGAACATAGCAAAATGTAACAAAGCACACAAAGAAAAACCATTAACAAGATTTGATAGACAAAATGGGATTAAGTATGATGTTAAAATGATCAATAAAGATTGTAAAATGGCTTGATTACTCTGCTCAAAGAAATGAGAGGGGAAGCAAATTGAACAAAAAACTGACACTAAAAATGATATTGAGAAAGGTTTTATAAATGAACCAAATGGATACTCTAGAACTTTAAAGATATGACAGCTAATTTAAGATACCACAGGGGTGCCTGGGTGGCTCACTTAATTAAACCTCCAATTCTTTTTCCTTTTTTTTTAACACCTTAATTTTATTTTATCTCTTTCAATTTGGCTCAGGTCATGATGTCATGGTTGTGAAATAGAGCCCAGAGTTGGGCTCTGTGCTGAGCCTGGAGCCTGCTTAAGATTCTTTTCCCTTCTTTTTCTATCCCTCCCTGAACTCTCACTTGCTCACTCTCTCTTGCTTGCAAATAAATAGATAGATAGATAGATAATAGACAAAGCAAAATAAAAGCAGATTATGAAAATAAATATAAAGATTTTGAAATGAAAACAAGTTCAAAATAAAATAGAGAAGACCTACACAGCTAAAAGTTCATTCAGAAAATCTACTATTAAAGAAGTCAGTATGACACAGTGTTAAGATATCAAAAGATTTGAGCATGTACTTTACAGAAAGGGTAATCCAAATGGCCACTCATATATAAAAACTGTTTATCTTTATTATGAATCTGGAATTAAATTAAATTAAATTAAAAATAAATTAAAACCTAAAATGACATACTATTACACACTTACCATATTGGGCAACAGTAAAATTGCCTTGCAAGAATGTGAAAGAATGAAAGTGCCCATAATAAAAACATTTGAGGTAAGTTGGACAATATTTAGAAAACTTAAAAATAAAAATAAAAATTTGGTCCATTCCTAGAAATACAACATGGAACTAAATGAATATTTTCACCAGGATATGCAAACAGATGATTATAGCTATTTCATTCATAACGGCAGATCAGTAGTGGTCTATTTGCACAATGTTACATTAAATAAGAGAGAATATTAACAAACTGGGAGGAGGGGCTAGGTTGTTATCAGAAACAGATCTTCTATGGTGCTGATTATGTTCTATTTCTCAAAATCTTTAAGTTAAAAAAGTTTTCAAATTTATATCTAGATAGATAGATGATAGATAGACAGATATCCCAGAAGCTGCAATGCTAGGCTAAGACCAGGCTTTAAAGGGCTTTTCTATACTCTACTAAATACTTGAAACCATTCATTATATCATAGCTCAGTGTTCAAATCTCCATTTGTTTCCTCAGGTTCCTAATATTTACCTTAAGGTGACCTGATTCAGACTTTTGATCACCTTTGTCTAAATATTTCTATTTTAACAAAGTGCTTTTTAACACTGAGAGACTAAAACTTAGAAAAATACTCTGATTGTTATCTCACTAGGGTGGAAAATATATAGTTACCCATTAACTAATGATATCCATGTCTACATTAGATCCGTGGCATTTTTAATTCTTGTGAGCTTTTGGTTAAATGAAATTTTTAAGCTTCCTTTAAAGGAAGCTTTAAGCCATCACCACATGAATAAAATTAAAGAACCAAATGAAAACAGGCCAAGTATTTACAGA
This sequence comes from Mustela nivalis, assembly GCF_964662115.1. Classification (NCBI taxonomy): domain Eukaryota; kingdom Metazoa; phylum Chordata; class Mammalia; order Carnivora; family Mustelidae; genus Mustela; species Mustela nivalis. The sequence goes on along the minus strand of NW_028136427.1, from coordinate 964,514 downwards.
GTAATAGAATGTGCAGTGGAAAGAGTACAATTCTGAAATCATAAAGCCTAAATTAGTGTGATGCATTTTTGCTACCCATGTAATCATAAACCAGTTATCTAAATGTGTTAGCCTCAGTTTTTTCACCCATGAAATGGTGATGATAATACTTATTATGCAGCGTTGTTGTGTGGATGTGATGAAGCATGGAGCATGAGAGTCTCATATTCCATGCTAAAATGATAGCTATTTTTATACTTATAATAATTCTAGTAATAGTAATTAAATTGTTCAAAATGGTAATATTCATTTATATTGAGGCATTGTATTGACTATTATTAGACACATTTACCAACATAAATTTCATTTTACTTTACCCCCTCTGAGGATATATATTCCCTAATTCAATATGAATCTCCTTATGAATAATAATTATCATAATAAATATGCTGATTTTTCTTCTATTTGTTTTTAAGGAGGTATCCTTTACTGTTGAACATAAAGAAACTTAAGCAAGTCTGTCTTATTCAAACTTTGCATGCTGCTTTCTTATGAAACTAGATTATAGAGTTGTATGAAATAAATTCATGCAGTTAAGACATTGATGTTTGGAACACTGGGTGGTCAGTTTAGTATTTCAAAAGAAGATTTTAAATTTAAACCTTAAAACTGAGCTCTTTCAGCCTTTTTTATAGACCATCCTTCATGCTTCATAAGTACTCCTCCATTGTAAACTAAGTAATAGTTTTTGTCACAGTGTATATAACAAAAATGGATTTTATATTCTATTATTTCAGAGTTAGTTGCAGTTTCTACTGCCTTACTTCCTTTTTTGAAAAATAGATTAATTCTACAAAAAGTTTTTTCCAGCTTTATTGAAAAAATCGACATATTTGTAAATTTAAGAAATGATTTCTTATAACATTGCAAACTTTTAACATTGTGTAAATTTTGTACAATTTGATAAATTGGTATACATCTTTATTGCAATATAATCTACACAAAAATGTTAATACATCTACTATCTCGTATAGTTGCCACTGTTTTTTATGCATGTATCGTAAGGAATTTTAAGATCTACTCTCTTAGCAACTTTTATGTATATAGTATAGTAGAGATAAACTTCAGAGGTCTTGTGGGTTTTGTTCCAGACTGCCTCAATAAAGTGATTATCTCAATAAACTAAGTCAAATTATTATATTTTTTGGTTTCCCAGTGCATATAAAAAATTATGTTTCCCAGTGCATATAAAAAATAAAAACTATACTGCACTGTTCAAAAGCATTAGGTTTTTAAAGAAAATCAATGTATATACCTTAAGTACACTAGTTCTGAGTTTTCAGTGGGTCATAATTACTGATCACAGATCACCATAACAAATACAATAATAATGAAAAAACTTGATATATTGCAAGAATTACCAACATGTGACAAAGAGACACAAAATGAACAAATGTTGTTAGAAAAATGGTGGCAGCAGACCTCTTTTATACAAGATTACTATAAACTTTCAACTTGTAAGAATGTGATATATGCAAAGTTTATTAAAGGGAAGCACAATAAATAAAAAGTATGTATATCTTATTAACTATGATCATCATGCTGTACATTAGATCCCCAGAACTTTTTCATATTATAGTTGCAAGTTTGCACCCTTGGACCACCTTACTCCACCCCAGGTTCACCCCTTGTCAACTCAACTCTAAGTTTCCATTAGTTTTCCTTTTCCTCAGATTCTGTATGTAAGGGATATCATAATACATAAATTAAAAAAATATATAAAATCTTTGAAATATTTCACTTAGAATAATACCTTCAAGATCCATCCATGCTGTTGTAAATGGCAGTATTTCTTAATTTTTCATGGTTAAGTAGTATTCCGTAGTATATATTTACCATACTTATTTTACTCATTCATCCATTAATGGATACTGAAGTTATTTCCATCTCTTGCTTAGAGTTACTAATTTTATAATAAACATAAGAGTGCAGATATGTCTTTGAACAGTGAACTTTGTTTTCTTTAGATAGATACCTAGAAGTGGGATTACTGAATCATATGGTAATTTTACTTTTAATATGAATAATCTCCATACTGTTTTCCATACAAATTTATATCTCTATTACAGTGCATAAGTTCCCCGTTTTCTCCAATATTTACCAAAATTGGTTAGTTTCAATTTTTTGGTAGTATATATTCTAATATCTTAATGCGTTTTTCAGAGGTAAACAACAACAACAACAACATAAGGACTTTGCCCTGAGATTTTTACGTTGAGCACTTTTTAATGCTCCTGTTGGTCATTTATATAACTTTTTTGAAAAAAAAGTCTATTGAGATCCTTTTGCTATTTTTTTAATCATATATTTTTTTTCTATTTGTATCTGTTGGTTATTAACCTCTTTTCAGATATAAGATTCGTAAGTATTTTCTTACATTCTGTGGATTGTGTTTTCATTCTCTCTCCCTTTTTTTGGCAATGCAGAAACGTTAGTTTGATGTAATACCATTTATTTATTTTTGCTTTTTTTGCTTGTGTTTTTGGTCTGGTATCCAAAAAACTATTGGCAATACCAATGTCAAGGAGAATTTTTCCTATGTTTTCCTTTAGGAAATTTAGTTTCATGCATCACCTTTAAGTCTTTAATCTATTTCAAGTTCAGACTTATGAGTGATATAAGGTTCCCTTTTCATACTGTTTATGTGACTATTCAGTTTTAAATATCATTTATTGAACAGGCTATCTTTCCCCATTACATATGTTGGCCCCTGTCAAATATTAGGTGACTGTATGAAAGGATTTATTTCTGGACTCTCAATTCTGTTCTACTTGTTTATTGGTCTGTTTTTATGCCAGTATACTTTATTGTTTTGAGCATGAGGGCTTTGTAGTATAGTTTCAAATCAAGAAGTGTAATCTCCCTTCTTCATTCTTTCTCAGAACTGCTTTGATTATTTGTTGTCTTTCATGGTCTCATATAAACTTTAGGATTCTTTACTTACTTCTGTAAAACAATAATATTGGATTTTTTTTAAGATTTTTAATTTATTTATTTGACAGAGAGAGATGACAAGCAGGCAGAGAGGCAGGCAGAGAGAGAAGAGGAAGCAGGCTTCCTGCTGAGCAGAGAGCCTGATGCGGGGCTCGATCCCAGGACCCTGGGATCATGACCAGGTTCACCCCTTGTCAACTCAACTCTAAGTTTCCATTAGTTTTCCTTTTCCTCAGATTCTGTATGTAAGGGATATCATAATACATAAATTAAAAAAATATATAAAATCTTTGAAATATTTCATCAAGCATAATACCCTCTAGTTCCATCCACGTCATCACAAATAGCAGGATTTCATTTCTTTTGATGGCTGCATAGTATTCCATTGAACATATATACCACATCTTATTTATTGATTCATCTGTTGAAGGACATTTAGTTTCTTTCCATAGTTTAACTATTGTGGACATTGCTGCTATAAACATTTGGGTGCATGTGCCCCTTCAGAATGCCACGTTTGTATCTGTAGGGTATATACCCAGTACTACAAGCACTGGGTCATAGGGTAGTTCTATTTTCAGCTTTTTGAGGCACGTCCACGCTGTTTTCCAGAGTGGTTGCACCAGCTTGCATTCCCACATACAGTGTAGGAGGGTTGCCCTTTCTCCACATCCTCGCCAGCATCTGTCATTGACGGACTTGTTCATTTTAGCCATTCTGAACGGTGTGAGGTGGTATCTCATTCTGGTTTTGATTTGTATTTCCCTGATGCCGAGTGATGTGGAGCATTTTTTCATGTGTCTGTTGGCCATTTGGATGTATTCTTTGCAGAAATGTCTGTTCATGTCCTCTGCCCATTTCTTCATTGGATTATTTGTTTTTAGGGTGTTGAGTTTGATAAGCTCTTTATAGATTTTGGATACTGGCCCTTTATCTGGTATGTCATTTGCAAATATCTTCTCCCAGATAACTTCTGACAGTGATCTTTTGGCTTTGTTAACTGTTTCCTTTGCAGTGCAAAAGCTTTTGGATCTGATGAAATCCCAATAGTTCATTCTTGCCCTTGCTTCCCTGGCCTTTCGCGATGTTCCTAGGAAGAAGTTGCTGCTGCTGAGGTCAAAGAAGTTGCTACCTGTTCTCTTCTCAAGGACTATGATGGATTCCTTTCTCACATTATGCTTCTTCATCCATTTCCAGTCGATTATAATGTATGGTGTTAGGATGGTCCAATTTCATTTTCTGCATGTGGCTGTTCAATTTTCCAGACCCCAAGGCCAATGGCTCCTTCTCTTCCCCAGGGACAGTGTGCTGTGCCTTCCCCACACTTGCTCCTGGGGAGCGCAGTGACAGACGTGTGCAACCATGCATCTCTCCCATGCAGAGGGGATGCCCAGGCAAAGAGGATTTCGCTCCATGCGGGTTTATTACACCGTGCTGTGGAGACTAGCTCCGGCAAGCAGCAGGCAGCATCCCACAGACCCGACTCTGATTTCCCAAAGAATGCTGTGCTTTCCCAGAGGGGATGCCCGGGCAAAGAGGCTTTCGCTCTATGCGGGTTTCTCCAAAAGTGCTGCGAATACTAGGCTAAGGCAAGCAACAAAAGCAGCCCACAGAACCGACTCTGATTTCCCAGCGAAAGCCATGCTTTGCAGAGGTTTTCAGCTTGGCGCGAACCGCACTTCGCTACTGCTTCCTCAGCAAGGCTGTGGTCGTTTGCTCTGTCGCGGCAGGAAAGAAGAGCCGCGGGAGAGCTGGTGCTTCTTGGTCCTTGCTTTCCCGGGCTCCAAGTTCGCGCCCGGGGTTCACCTTGCTAAGCCGAACTAAGCAGACACAGTCACAACCCTGCAGCAGCGTGCGTGGCCTAGCATGGCACTCTATGCCTATTACCATCTCCTGGCGTAGGTAAGGCTTTGCCTTTTGCTCCGGCGCTCGGGCAGACTCGGGGTCTAGGCCAGTGCCTTCACCATAGGAGAGAGGAGGCGACAGGATTCCTGCACCGGGCCCGAGCACTGGGATGGGGAACAGTGGGGACTGTCTCCACACTTTCCCCGGCACACCCCCTGCCACCCACAGTGCTGCCATATCTTGATGGAAGACGGCATCTGACTGCACGTTTCTCCATGGGGTTGTTTCTGCGAGTTCCGGGTATGGCAACTGGTGGCAAGCCCAAGTCTGCCCTTGGGACAGGTGGCCAAAAAAATGCTTTCCCCTTGGGACCAGAGGCACAGGACAGGCCTGCCTTCTGCCTAGACTCCTTCCTCAGAGTGGAGCACGCACCCATGCCCTTGTCGTCCCCTCATGTCTCCTTAGAAGCCAGGCTTCAATCTCTCCGCACAGGGAGCAGAGGACACTTGTCTTCTCATGGCCTGCTATTCGTGCCTCGGCAGGCTATTCTGACTCCCGAGCGTTTCCAGACCCCTCGGCCAAGGGATCCTTCTCTTCCCCGGGGGCGGCGTGCTGTGCCTTCCCCAAAATTGCTCCTGGGGAGCGCGGTGACAGACGTGTGCAACCATGCTTCTCTCTCAGGCAGAGGGGATGCTAGGGCAAAGAGGATTTCGCTCCATGCGGGTATCTTCCACCATGTTGCCGAGACTCGCTCAGGCAAGCAGCAGCAGCATCCCCAAACCCAACTCAGATTTCCCAATGAATGCTGTGCTTTCCTAAGGGAGAGGTCCAGGCAAAGAGGCTTTCGCTGTATGCGGGTTTCTCCCACCGCGAGACTGGGCTCAGGGAAGCAGCAGCAGGCCTGACAACATTTCTCAGCGAATGCTGTGCTTTCGCAGAGGCTTTGGTTGGAGCGAACCGCACTTCGCTGCTGCTTCCTCAGCAAGGCTTTGGTCGTTCGCTCTTTCGCAGCAGGGACGAAGAGCCGCGGGAGAGCTGGTGCCTCTTGGGCCTTGCTTTCGCGGGCTCCAAGTTCGCGCCTGGGTTTCACTTTGCTAAGCCGAACTAGGCAGACACAGTCACAACCCTGCAGCAGCGTGCGTGGCCTAGCATGGCACTCTATGCCTAATTCCATCTCCTGGCCTAGGTAAGGCTTTGCCTTTTGCTCCGGCGCTCGGGCAGACTCGGGGTCGAGGCCAGTGCCTACACCACAGGAGAGAAGAGGCAACAGGATCCCTGCACACGCCCGGGCACTGGGATGGGGAACTGTGGGGGACTGTCTCCACTCCTTCCCCGCCGCACCCCCTGTCTCCTACAATGCTGCCACATCTTGGTGGAAGATGGCATCTGACTGACCTTTTCTCCATGGGGTTGTTTCTGCAAGTTCCAGGTATGGCACCTGGTGGCAAGCCCAAGTCTGCCCTTGGGACAGGTGGCCAAAGAGATGCTTTCCCCTTGGGACAAGAGGCACAGGACAGGCCTGCCTTCTGCCCAGACTCCTTCCTCAGAGTGGAGCACGCGACCCTGCCTAGTCATCCCCTCATGTCTCCTTAGCAGCCAGGCTCCCATCTCTCCGCACAGGGAGCGGGTGACACATAACTGGCCACCGGCCTGCATTTCGTGCACGGAAGGCTATCCTGTCCCGAGCGTTTCCCGACCCCAAGGCCAAGGGATCCTAGGGCAAAGAGGATTTCGATCGATGCGGGTATCTTCCAACATGCTGCGGAGACTCGCTTAGGTAAGCAGCAGCAGCATCCCCAAACCCAACTCTGATTTCGCAACGAATGCTGTGCTTCCAAGGGGCGATGCCAAGGCAAAGGGGCTTTCGCTGTATGCGGGTTTCTCCCACCGCGAGACTGGGCTCAGGCACGCAGCAGCAGCCCCCAAAACATTTCTCGGGGAATGCTGTCCTTTCGCAGAGGCTTTGGTTTGGAGCAAACAGCACTTCGCCACTGCTTCCTCAGCAAGGCTTCTGTCCCGTCAGGGAAGAAGAGCTGCGGGAGAGCTGGTGCCTCTTGGGCCTTGCTTTCCCTGGCTCCATGTTCACGTCCTGGGTTCACCCTGCCAGGCCGAACTACGCAGACACAGTCACAACCGTGCAGTAGCGCGCTTAGCCTAGGATGGCACTCCATGCACACTACCATCTCCCGGTGTAGGCATCGCTTGGCCTTTTACTCTGGCGCTCAGGCCGACTCGCGGACTAGGCCTGTGCTTTCCCCACAGGAAAGGAGAGGTGACAGGATCCCTGCACACCGCCCGTGCACTGAATAGGGAGCTTTGGGGGACTGTCACCACTCCTTCCCCTTAAAACCCGGGCCTCCTCCAAGCTTCTACATCCCGGAGGAAGACGGCATCTGATGGCCAGGTCTTTCTGGGAGTTGTTTCTCGAGTTTAGGGTAGGCGCCTGGTGGCAAGCCCATGGCTCCACCACGGTAAGGTGGCCAAGGAGCTGCTGTCTCCTTGGGCCCAAAGGCTCAGGACAGGCATGCTTTCTGCCCAGACTCCTTCCTCAGAGTGGAGCCCTTTCCCCTGCCCTAATCTCCCCCTCGTGTCTCCTTAGCAGCCCGGCTTCCTTCGCTCTGCAGTGACAGATGTGTCCCTTTCCTTAAGGCTCTTTCACAGGCACCACCGCGCTTCTCTCTCAGGCAGAGCGGATGCCCAGGCAAGAGGATTTCTCTCCATGCGGGTTTATTCCACCGTGCAGTGAAGACTAGCTCCGGCAAGCAGCAGGCAGCATCCCACAGACCCGACTCTGATTTCCCAGAGAATGCTGTACTTTCCCAGAGGGGATGCCCCGGCAAAGAAGCTTTCGCTCTATGCGGGTTTTTCCCATCGTGCTGCGAATACTAGGCTAAGGCAAGCAACAAAAGCAGCCCACAGAACCGACTCTGATTTCCCAGCGACTGCTATGCTTTCGCAGAGGTTTTCAGCTTGGCGCAAACCGCACTTCGCTTCTGCTTCCTCAGCAAGGCTTTGGTCTTTCGCTCTGTCGCGGCCTTGTTTTCCCGGGCTCCAAGTTCGCGCCCGGGGTTCACCTTGCTAAGCCGAACTAATCAGACACAGTCTCAACCCTGCAGCAGCGTGCGTGGCCTACCCTGACACTCTATGCCTATTACCATCTCCTGGCGTAGGTAAGGCTTTGCCTTTTGCTCCGGCGCTCGGCAGACTCGGGGTCTAGGCCAGTGCATTCACCACAGGAGAGAAGAGGCGACAGGATATCAGAGTTGGGTTTGGGGAGGCTGCTGCTGCTTGCCTAAGCGAGTCTCCGCAGCATGTTGGAAGATACCCGCATGGAGCGAAATCCTCTTTGCCATAGCATCCTTTCTGCCTGAGAGAGAAGCATGGTTGCTCACGTCTGTCACCACGCTCCCCAGGATCAAGTGTGGGGAAGGCACAGCACGCCGCCCCCGGGGAAGAGAAGGATCCCTTGGCCTTGGGGTCGGGAAACGCTCGGGAAGCAGAATAGCCTGCCGAGGCATGAACAGCAGGCCATGAGAAGACAAGTGTCCTCTCCTCCCTGTGGGGCGAGATTGAAACCTGGCTGCTAAGGAGACATGAGGGGAAGACAAGGGCATGGGTGCGTGCTCCACTCTGAGGAAGGAGTCTGGGCAGAAGGCAGGCCTGTCCTGTGCCTCTTGTCCCAAGGGGAAAGCATCTCTTTGGCTACCTGTCCCAAGGGCAGACTTGGGCTTGCCAACCAGGTGCCATACCCGGAACTCGCAGAAACAACCCCATAGAGAAACGTGCAGTCAGATGCCTTCTTCCACCAAGATATGGCAGCATTGTGGGTGGCCGGGGGTGTGCCGGGGAAAGAGTGGAGACAGTCCCCACCGTTCCCCATCCCAGTGCTCGGGCCCTGTGCAGGGATCCTGTCGCCTCTTCTCTCCTGTGGTGAAGGCACTGGCCTTGACCCCGAGTCTGGCCGAGCGCCGGAGCAAAAGGCAAAGCCTTACCTACGCCAGGAGATGGTAATAGGCATAGAGTGTCATGCTAGGCCACGCACGCTGCTGCAGGGTTGTGACTGTGTCTGCTTATTTCGGCTTAGCAAGGTGAACCCCGGGCGCGAACTTGGAGCCCGGGGAAACAAGGCCCAAGAGGCACCAGCTCTCCCGCGGCTCTTCTTTCCAGCCGCGACAGAGCAAACGACCAAAGCCTTGCTGAGGAAGCAGCAGCGAAGTGCGGTTTACGCCAAGCTGAAAACCTCTGCAAAAGCATAGCAGTCGCTGGGAAATCAGAGTCGGTTCTGTGGGATGCTGCCTGCTGCTTGCCGGAGCTAGTCTCCACTGCACGGTGGAATAAACCCGCATGGAGCGAAATCCTCTTTGCCTGGGCTTCCGCTCTGCCTGAGAGAGAAGCGCGGTGGTGCCTGTGGAAAGAGCCTTAAGGAAAGGGACACATCTGTCACTGCAGAGCGAAGGAAGCCGGGCTGCTAAGGAGACACGAGGGGAAGATTAGGGCAGGGGAAAGGCTCCACTCTGAGGAAGGAGTCTGGGCAGAAAGCATGCCTGTCCTGAGCCTTTGGGGCCAAGGAGACAGCAGCTCCTTGGCCACCTGACCATGGTGGAGCCATGGGCTTGCCACCAGGCGCCTACCCTAAACTCGAGAAACAACTCCCAGAAAGACCTGGCCATCAGATGCCGTCTTCCTCCGGGATGTAGAAGCTTGGAGGAGGCCCGGGTTTTAAGGGGAAGGAGTGGTGACAGTCCCCCAAAGCTCCCTATTCAGTGCACGGGCGGTGTGCAGGGATCCTGTCACCTCTCCTTTCCTGTGGGGAAAGCACAGGCCTAGTCCGCGAGTCGGCCTGAGCGCCAGAGTAAAAGGCCAAGCGATGCCTACACCGGGAGATGGTAGTGTGCATGGAGTGCCATCCTAGGCTAAGCGCGCTACTGCACGGTTGTGACTGTGTCTGCGTAGTTCGGCCTGGCAGGGTGAACCCAGGACGCGAACATGGAGCCAGGGAAAGCAAGGCCCAAGAGGCACCAGCTCTCCCGCAGCTCTTCTTCCCTGACGCGACAGAAGCCTTGCTGAGGAAGCAGTGGCGAAGGGCTGTTTGCTCCAAACCAAAGCCTCTGCGAAAGGACAGCATTCCCCGAGAAATGTTTTGGGGGCTGCTGCTGCGTGCCTGAGCCCAGTCTCGCGGTGGGAGAAACCCGCATACAGCGAAAGCCCCTTTGCCTTGGCATCTCCCCTTGGAAAGCACAGCATTCGTTGGGAAATCAGAGTTGGGTTTGGGGATGCTGCTGCTGCTTGCCTAAGCGAGTCTCCGCAGCATGTTGGAAGATACCAGCATGGAGCGAAATCCTCTTTGCCCTAGCATCCTTTCTGCCTGAGAGAGAAGCATGGTTGCTCACGTCTGTCACCACGCTCCCCAGGAGCAAGTGAGGGGAAGGCACAGCACGCCGCCCCCGGGGAAGAGAAGGATCCCTTGGCCTTGCGGTCGGGAATCGCTCGGGAACAGGATAGCCTGCCGCGGCACGAAATGCAGGCCGGTGGCCAGACATGTGTCACCCGCTCCCTGTGCGGAGAGATGGAAGCCTGGCTGCTTAGGAGACATGAGGGGACGACTAGGGCAGGGGCGCGTGCTCCACTCTAAGGAGTCTGGGCAGAATGCAGGCCTGTCCTGTGCCTCTGTTACCAAGGGGACAGCATCTCCTTGGCCACCTGTCCCAAGGGCAGACTTGGGCTTGCCACCAGGTGCCATACCTGGAACTTGCAGAAACAACCCCATGGAGAAACGGTCAGTCAGATGCCATCTTTCACCAAGATGTGGCAGCATTGTGGGTGACAGGGGGTGCGGCGGGGAAGGAGTGGAGACAGTCCCCCACAGTTCCCCATCCCAGTGCCCGGGCCCTGTGCAGGGATCCTGTTGCCTCCTCTCTCCTGTGGTGAAGGCACTGGCCTTGACCCCGAGTCTGCCCGAGCACCGGAGCAAAAGGCAAAGCCTTACCAGAGCAGGAGATGGAATTAGGAATAGAGTGCCATGCTAGGCCACGCACGCTGCTGCAGGGTTGTGACTGTGTCTGCCTAGTTCGGCTTAGCAAAGTGAAATCCGGGCGCGAACATGGAGCCAGGGAAAGCAAGGCCCAAGAGGCAACAGCTCTCCCGCAGCTCTTCTTCCCTGACTCGACTGAAGCTTTGCTGAGGAAGCAGCGGCGAAGTGCTGTTCGCTCCAAACCAAAGCCTCTGCGAAAGCACAGCATTCGCTGAGAAATGTGCGGGCTGCTGCTGCTTCCCTGAGCCCAGTCTTGCGGTCGGAGAAACCCGCATACAGCGAAAGCCTCTTTGCCTGGGCCTCTCCCTTAGGAAAGCACAGCATTCGTTGGGAAATCAGAGTTGGGTTTGGGATGCTGCTGCTGCTTGCCTGAGCGAGTCTCGGCAACATGGTGGAAGATACCCACATGGAGCGAAATCCTCTTTGCCCTAGCATCCCCTCTGCCTGAGAGAGAAGCATGGTTGCACACGTCTGTCACCGCGCTCCCCAGGAGCAATTTTGGGGAAGGCACAGCACGCCGCCCCAGGGAAGAGAAGGATCCCTTGGCCTTGGGTCTGGAACGCTCGGGAGTCAGAATAGCCTGCCGAGGCACGAACAGCAGGCCATGAGAAGACTAGTGTCCTCTACTCCCTGTGCGGAGAGATTGAAGCCTGGCTGCTAAGGAGACATGAGGGGACGACAAGGGCAAGGGTGCATGCTCCACTCTGAGGAAGGAGTCTGGGCAGAAGGCATGCCTGTCCTGTGCCTCTGGTCCCAAGGGGAAAGCATCTCCTTGGCTACCTGTCCCAAGGGCAGACTTGGGCTTGCCACCAAGTGCCATACCCGGAACTCGCAGAAACAACCCCATGCAGTCAGATGCCCTCTTCCACCAAGATGGGGCAGCATTGTGGGTGGCCCGGGTGTGCCGGGGAAAGAGTGGAGACAGTCCCCACTGTTCCCCATCCCAGTGCTCGGGCCCTGTGCAGGGATCCTGTTGCCTCCTCTCTCCTGTGGTGAAGGCACTGGCCTTGACCCCGAGTCTGCCCAAGCGCCGGAGCAAAAGGCAAAGCCTTACCACGCCAGGAGATGGAATTAGGAATAGAGTGCCATGCTAGGCCACGCACGCTGCTGCAGGGTTGTGACTGTGTCTGCTTAGTTCGGCTTAGCAAGGTGAACCCCGGGCGCGAACTTGGAGCCCGGGAAAACAAGGCCCAAGAGGCACCAGCTATCCCGCGGCTCTTCTTCCCTGACGCGACAGAAGCCTTGCTGAGGAAGCAGTGGCGAAGGGCTGTTTGCTCCAAACCAAAGCCTCTGCGAAAGGACAGCAATCCCCGAGAAATGTTTTGGGGGCTGCTGCTGCGTGCCTGAGCCCAGTCTAACGGTGGGAGAAACACGCATACAGCGAAAGCCCCTTTGCCTTGGCATCTCCCCTTGGAAAGCACAGCATTCGTTGGGAAATCAGAGTTGGGTTTTGGGATGCTGCTGTTGCTTGCCTAAGCGAGTCTCCGCAGCATGTTGGAAGATACCCGCATGGAGCGAAATCCTCTTTGCCCTAGCATCCTTTCTGCCTGAGAGAGAAGCATGGTTGCTCACGTCTGTCAACGCGCTCCCCAGGAGCAAGTGTGGGGAAGGCACAGCACGCCGCCCCCGGGGAAGAGAAGGATCCCTTGGCCTTGGGGTCGGGAATCGCTCGGGAACAGGATAGCCTGCCGCGGCACAAAATGCAGGCCGGTGGCCAGACATGTGTCACCCGCTCCCTGTGCGGAGAGATGGAAGCCTGGCTGCTAAGGAGACATGAGGGGACGACTAGGGCAGGGGCGCGTGCTCCACTCTAAGGAGTCTGGGCAGAAGGCAGGCCTGTCCTGTGCCTCTGTTACCAAGGGGACACCATCTCCTTGGCCACCTGTCCCAAGGGCAGACTTGGGCTTGCCACCAGGTGCCATACCCGGAACTCGCAGAAACAACCCCATGGAGAAACGTGCAGTCAGATGCCGTCTTCCACCAAGATTTGGCAGCAATGTGGGTGGCCGCGGTGTGCCGGGGAAAGAGTGGAGACAGTCCCCACTGTTCGCCATCCCAGTGCTCGGGCCTTGTGCAGGGATCCTGTTGCCTCCTCTCTCCTGTGGTGAAGGCACTGGCCTTGACCCCGAGTCTGCCCGAGCCCCAGAGCAAAAGGCAAAGCCTTACCTACGCCAGGAGATGGTAATAGCCATAGAGTGTCATCCTAGGCCACGCACGCTGCTGCAGGGTTGTGACTGTGTCTGCTTAGATCGGCTTAGCAAGGTGAAACCCGGGCGCGAATTTGGAGCACGGGAAAACAAGGCCCAAGAGGCACGAGCTCTCCCGCGGCACTTCTTTCCAGCCGCGACAGAGCGAACGACCAAAGCCTTGCTGAGGAAGCAGAAGCGAAGTGCGGTTTGCGCCAAGCTGAAAACCTCTGCGAAAGCATAGCAGTCGCTGGGAAATCAGAGTCGGTTCTGTGGGCTGCTTTTGTTGCTTGCCTTAGCCTAGTATTCGCAGCACGATGGGAAAAACCCGCATAGAGCGAAAGCTTCTTGGCCGGGGCATCCCCTCTGGGAAAGCACAGCATTCTCTGGGAAATCAGAGTCGGGTCTGTGGGATGCTGCCTGCTGCTTGCCGGAGCTAGTCTCCCCTGCACGGTGGAATAAACCCGCATGGGGCGAAATCCTCTTTGCCTGGGCTTCCGCTCTGCCTGAGAGAGAAGCGCGGTGGTGCCTGTGGAAAGAGCCTTAAGGAAAGGGACACATCTGTCACTGCAGAGCGAAGGAAGCCGGGCTGCTAAGGAGACACGAGGGGGAGATTAGGGCAGGGGAAAGGGCTCCACTCGGAGGAAGGAGTCTGGGCAGAAAGCATGCCTGTCCTGAGCCTTTGGGCACAAGGAGACAGCAGCTCCTTGGCCACCTGACCGTTTTGGAGCCATGGGCTTGCCACCAGGCGCCTACCCTAAACTCGAGAAACAACTCCCAGAAAGACCTGGCCATCAGATGCCATCTTCCTCCGGGATGTAGAAGCTTGGAGGAGGCCCGGGTTTTAAGGGGAAGGAGTGGTGACAGTCCCCCAAAGCTCCCTATTCAGTGCACGGGCGGTGTGCAGGGATCCTGTCACCTCTCCTTTCCTGTGGGGAAAGCACAGGCCTAGTCCGCGAGTCGGCCTGAGCGCCAGAGTAAAAGGCCAAGCGATGCCTACACCGGGAGATGGTAGTGTGCATGGAGTGCCATCCTAGGCTAAGCGCGCTACTGCACGGTTGTGACTGTGTCTGCTTAGTTCGGCCTGGCAGGGTGAACCCAGGACGCGAACATGGAGCCAGAGAAAGCAAGGCCCAAGAGGCACCAGCTCTCCCGCAGCTCTTCTTCCCTGACGCGACAGAAGCCTTGCTGAGGAAGCAGTGGCGAAGGGCTGTTTGCTCCAAACCAAAGCCTCTGCGAAAGGACAGCATTCGCCGAGAAATGTTTTGGGGGCTGCTGCTGCGTGCCTGAGCCCCATCTCGCGGAGGGAGAAACCCGCATACAGCGAAAGCCCCTTTGCCTTGGCATCTCCCCTTGGAAAGCACAGCATTCGTTGGGAAATCAGAGTTGGGTTTGGGGATGCTGCTGCTGCTTGCCTAAGCGAGTCTCCGCAGCATGTTGGAAGATACCCGCATGGAGCGAAATCCTCTTTGCCCTAGCATCCTTTCTGCCTGAGAGAGAAGCATGGTTGCTCACGTCTGTCACCACGCTCCCCAGGAGCAAGTGTGGGGAAGGCACAGCACGCCGCCCCCGGGGAAGAGAAGGATCCCTTGGCCTTGGGGTCGGGAAACGCTCGGGAACAGGATAGCCTGCCGAGGCACGAAATGCAGGCCGGTGGCCAGACATGTGTCACCCGCTCCCTGTGCGGAGAGATGGAAGCCTGGCTGCTAAGGAGACATGAGGGGACGACTAGGGCAGGGGCGCGTGCTCCACTCTAAGGAGTCTGGGCAGAAGGCAGGCCTGTCCTGTGCCTCTGTTACCAAGGGGATAGCATCTCCTTGGCCACCTGTCCCAAGGGCAGACTTGGGCTTGCCACCAGATGCCATACCTGGAACTTGCAGAAACAACCCCATGGAGAAACGGTCAGTCAGATGCCATCTTCCACCAAGATGTGGCAGCATTGTGGGTGACAGGGGGTGCGGCGGGGAAGGAGTGGAGACAGTCCCCCACATTTCCCCATCCCAGTGCCTGGGCCGTGTGCAGGGATCCTGTTGCCTCCTCTCTCCTGTGGTGAAGGCACTGGCCTTGACCCCGAGTCTGCCCGAGCACCGGAGCAAAAGGCAAAGCCTTACCAGAGCAGGAGATGGAATTAGGAATAGAGTGCCATGCTAGGCCACGCACGCTGCTGCAGGGTTGTGACTGTGTCTGCCTAGTTCGGCTTAGCAAAGTGAAATCCGGGCGCGAACATGGAGCCAGGGAAAGCAAGGCCCAAGAGGCAACAGCTCTCCCGCAGCTCTTCTTCCCTGACTCGACTGAAGCTTTGCTGAGGAAGCAGCGGCGAAGTGCTGTTCGCTCCAAACCAAAGCCTCTGCGAAAGCACAGCATTTGCTGAGAAATGTTGTGCGGGCTGCTGCTGCTTCCCTGAGCCCAGTCTTGCGGTGGGAGAAACCCGCATACAGCGAAAGCATCTTTGCCTGGGCCTCTCCCTTAGGAAAGCACAGCATTCGTTGGGAAATCAGAGTTGGGTTTGGGGATGCTGCTGCTGCTTGCCTGAGCGAGTCTCGGCAACATGGTGGAAGATACCCACATGGAGCGAAATCCTCTTTGCCCTAGCATCCCCTCTGCCTGAGAGAGAAGCATGGTTGCACACGTCTGTCACCGCGCTCCCCAGGAGCAATTTTGGGGAAGGCACAGCACGCCGCCCCAGGGAAGAGAAGGATCCCTTGGCCTTGGGTCTAGAAACGCTCGGGAGTCAGAATAGCCTGCCGAGGCACGAACAGCAGGCCATGAGAAGACAAGTGTCCTCTACTCCCTGTGCGGAGAGATTGAAGCCTGGCTGCTAAGGAGACATGAGGGGAAGACAAGGGCATGGGTGCGTGCTCCACTCTGAGGAAGGAGTCTGGGCAGAAGGCAGGCCTGTCCTGTGCCTCTTGTCCCAAGGGGAAAGCATCTCTTTGGCCACCTGTCCCAAGGGCAGACTTGGGCTTGCCACCAGGTGCCATACCCGGAACTCGCAGAAACAACCCCATGGAGAAACGTGCAGTCAGATGCCGTCTTCCACCAAGATATGGCAGCATTGTGGGTGGCCGGGGGTGTGCCGGGGAAAGAGTGGAGACAGTCCCCACCGTTCCCCATCCCTGTGCTCGGGCCCTGTGCAGGGATCCTGTCGCCTCTTCTCTCCTGTGGTGAAGGCACTGGCCTCGACCCCGAGTCTGCCCGAGCGCCGGAGCAAAAGGCAAAGCCTTACCTAGGCCAGGAGATGGAATTAGGCATAGAGTGCCATGCTAGGCCACGCACGCTGCTGCAGGGTTGTGACTGTGTCTGCCTAGTTCGGCTTAACAAAGTGAAACCCAGGCGCGAACTTGGAGCCCGCGAAAGCAAGGCCCAAGAGGCACCAGCTCTCCCGCGGCTCTTCGTCCCTTCTGCGAAAGAGCGAACGACCAAAGCCTTGCTGAGAAAGCAGCAGCGAAGTGCGGTTCGCTCCAACCAAAGCCTCTGCGAAAGCACAGCATTCGCTGAGAAATGTTGTCAGGCCTGCTGCTGCTTCCCTGAGCCCAGTCTCGCGGTGGGAGAAACCCGCATACAGCGAAAGCCTCTTTGCCTGGACCTCTCCCTTAGGAAAGCACAGCATTCATTGGGAAATCAGAGTTGGGTTTGGGGATGCTGCTGCTGCTTGCCTGAGCGAGTCTCGGCAACATGGTGGAAGATACCCGCATGGAGCGAAATCCTCTTTGCCCTAGCATCCCCTCTGCCTGAGAGAGAAGCATGGTTTCACACGTCTGTCACCGCGCTCCCCAGGAGCAATTTTCGGGAAGGCACAGCACGCCGCCCACGGGGAAGAGAAGGATCCCTTGGCCGAGGGGTCTGGAAACGCTCGGGAGTCAGAATAGCCTGCCGAGGCACGAATAGCAGGCCATGAGAAGACAAGTGTCCTCTGCTCCCTGTGCGGAGAGATTGAAGCCTGGCTGCTAAGGAGACATGAGGGGACGACAAGGGCATGGGTGCGTGCTCCACTCTGAGGAAGGAGTCTGGGCAGAAGGCAGGCCTGTCCTGTGCCTCTGGTCCCAAGGGGAAAGCATTTTTTTGGCCACCTGTCCCAAGGGCAGACTTGGGCTTGCCACCAGTTGCCATACCCGGAACTCGCAGAAACAACCCCATGGAGAAACGTGCAGTCAGATGCCGTCTTCCATCAAGATATGGCAGCATTGTGGGTGGCAGGGGGTGTGCCGGGGAAAGAGTGGAGACAGTCCCCACTGTTCCCCATCCCAGTGCTCGAGCCCGGTGCAGGAATCCTGTCGCCTCCTCTCTCCTATGGTGAAGGCACTGGCGTAGACCCCGAGTCTGCCCGAGCGCCGGAGCAAAAGGCAAAGCCTTACCTACGCCAGGAGATGGTAATAGGCATAGAGTGCCATGCTAGGCCACGCACGCTGCTGCAGGGTTGTGACTGTGTCTGCTTAGTTCGGCTTAGCAAGGTGAACCCCGGGCTCGAACATGGAGCCCGGGAAAGCAAGGACCAAGAGGCACCAGCTCTCCCGCGGCTCTTCTTTCCTGCCGCGACAGAGCAAACGACCACAGCCTTGCTGAGGAAGCAGCAGCGAAGTGCGTTTCGCGCCAAGCTGAAAACCTCTGCGAAAGCATGGCCGTCGCTGGGAAATCAGAGTCGGTTCTGTGGGCTGCTTTTGTTGCTTGCCTTAGCCAAGTATTCGCAGCACTTTTGGAGAAACCCGCATAGAGCGAAAGCCTCTTTGCCCGGGCATCCCCTCTGGGAAAGCACAGCATTCTTTGGGAAATCAGAGTCGGGTCTGTGGGATGCTGCCTGCTGCTTGCCGGAGCTAGTCTCCACAGCACGGTGTAATAAACCCGCATGGAGCGAAATCCTCTTTGCCTGGGCATCCCCTCTGCATGGGAGAGATGCATGGTTGCACACGTCTGTCACTGCGCTCCCCAGGAGCAAGTGTGGGGAAGGCACAGCACACTGTCCCTGGGGAAGAGAAGGAGCCATTGGCCTTGGGGTCTGGAAAATTGAACAGCCACATGCAGAAAATGAAATTGGACCATCCTAACACCATACATTATAATCGACTGGAAATGGATGAAGAAGCATAATGTGAGAAAGGAATCCATCATAGTCCTTGAGGAGAGAACAGGTAGCAACTTCTTTGACCTCAGCAGCAGCAACTTCTTCCTAGGAACATCGCGAAAGGCCAGGGAAGCAAGGGCAAGAATGAACTATTGGGATTTCATCAGATCCAAAAGCTTTTGCACTGCAAAGGAAACAGTTAACAAAGCCAAAAGATCACTGTCAGAAGTTATCTGGGAGAAGATATTTGCAAATGACATACCAGATAAAGGGCCAGTATCCAAAATCTATAAAGAGCTTATCAAACTCAACACCCTAAAAACAAATAATCCAATGAAGAAATGGGCAGAGGACATGAACAGACATTTCTGCAAAGAATACATCCAAATGGCCAACAGACACATGAAAAAATGCTCCACATCACTTGGCATCAGGGAAATACAAATCAAAACCAGAATGAGATACCACCTCACACCGTTCAGAATGGCTAAAATGAACAAGTCCGTCAATGACAGATGCTGGCGAGGATGTGGAGAAAGGGCAACCCTCCTACACTGTATGTGGGAATGCAAGCTGGTGCAACCACTCTGGAAAACAGCGTGGACGTGCCTCAAAAAGCTGAAAATAGAACTACCCTATGACCCAGTGCTTGTAGTACTGGGTATATACCCTACAGATACAAACGTGGCATTCTGAAGGGGCACATGCACCCAAATGTTTATAGCAGCAATGTCCACAATAGTTAAACTATGGAAAGAAACTAAATGTCCTTCAACAGATGAATCAATAAATAAGATGTGGTATATATGTTCAATGGAATACTATGCAGCCATCAAAAGAAATGAAATCCTGCTATTTGTGATGACGTGGATGGAACTAGAGGGTATTATGCTTGGAGAAATAAATCAATCTGAGAAAGACAACTATCATATGATCTCCCTGATATGATGAAGTGGAGATGCAACATAGGCAGTTTCGGGCGTACGAAAAGAAAAATAAAAAAAAAGATGGTATTAGGAGGGAGACAAACCATAAAAGACTGAATCTCACAAAACAGACTGAGGGTTGCTGGGGGGAGGTGTGTTGGGAGAGGATGGTGGGGGTATGGACATTGGAGAGGGCAGGTGCTATGGTGAGTGATGGTGAGTGCTGTGAAATGTGTAACCTGGTGATTCACAGACCTGTACCCCTAGGGATTAAAACACATTATATAAAAAATTTTAAAAAATAATTTAAAAAACCCATTAAAGAAAAAACACAGATTGCAAGCCCAGAGCTAATCTCATATTCAATCAAAACTTTTGAAAGTTTTCCCCTTAAAGATCAGAAGAAAGACAAGTGTGTCCATTTTCACTACTCTCATTTGACACAGTAGTGGATGTCCTAGCCAGAGAAACAAGGAACACAAAGAAACAAGAGTCTCCAAAAAAAAAAAGGAAGAAGTAAAATTTTCTTTTTTTGGATAACATGAACTTACATGTTAAAAAATCCTAAAAAATTCACAAAAAATTTGAATAAACAAATTTAGTAAAATTACCAAATACAAGATCAATATATAAAAGAAAAGAATTTTGTTTTGTTTCTTTTTTTTATGGACTGCTTCCCAGTTTGTCATGTCATCCTTGTTCAGTGATCACGCTAATCTTCTCTGCATCATTCCAATTTTAGTATATGTGCTGCCAAAGTAAGCACAAGACAGGAGCATTTTAACATTCTAATGATGAACTATCTGAAAAAATAAAGAAAACAATCTAATTCACAATAGCATCAAAAATAATAAAATACTTAGGAATAGATTTAACTAAGAAGATGAAAGATCTGTACTCCATAAACTATGACATTGATAAAGAAATTGAAGGTGACAGAAATGGAAAGATAGCTCATATTTATGAATGGTAAGAATTAACATTGTTAAAATGTCCATACTACCGTAAACCATCTGTAAATCCAATTCCTATCAAAAATCCAATGTTAGGGGCGCCTGGGTGGCTCAGTGGGTTAAGCCGCTGCCTTCGGCTCTGGTCATGATCCCAGGGTCCTGGAATCGAGCCCCGCATCAGGCTCTCTGCTCAGCAGGAAGCCTGCTTCCTCTTCTCTCTCTGCCTGCCTCTCTGCCTGCTTGTCATCTCTCTCTGTCAAATAAATAAATTAAAAATCTTAAAAAAAATCCAATATTATTGTTTTACAGAAGTAAGTAAAGAATCCTAAAGTTTATATGAGACCATGAAAGACAACAAATAATCAAAGCAGTTCTGAGAAAGAATGAAGAAGGGAGATTACACTTCTTGATTTGAAACTATACTACAAAGCCCTCATGCTCAAAACAATAAAGTATACTTGCATAAAAACAGACCAATAAACAAGTGGACAGAATTGAGAGTCCAGAAATAAATCCTTTCATACAGTCACCTAATATTTGACAGGGGCCAACATATGTAATGGGGAAAGATAGCCTGTTCAATAAATGATATTTAAAACTGAATAGTCACATAAACAGTATGAAAAGGGAACCTTATATCACTCATAAGTCTGAACTTGAAATAGATTAAAGACTTAAAGGTGATGCATGAAACTAAATTTCCTAAAGGAAAACATAGGAAAAATTCTCCTTGACATTGGTCTTGCCAATAGTTTTTTGGATACCAGACTAAAAACACAAGCAAAAAAAGCAAAAATAAATAAATGGTATTACATCAAACTAACGTTTCTGCATTGCCAAAAAAAGGGAGAGAGAATGAAAACACAATCCACAGAATGTAAGAAAATACTTACGAATCTTATATCTGAAAAGAGGTTAATAACCAACAGATACAAATAGAAAAAAATATATGATTAAAAAAATAGCAAAAGGATCTCAATAGACTTTTTTTTTCAAAAAAGGTATATAAATGACCAACAGGAGCATTAAAAAGTGCTCAACGTAAAAATCTCAGGGCAAAGTCCTTATGTTGTTGTTGTTGTTTACCTCTGAAAAACACAGCAAGATATTAGAATATATACTACCAAAAAATTGAAACTAACCAATTTTGGTAAATATTGGGGAAAACGGGGAACTTATGCACTGTAATAGGGATATAAATTTGTATGGAAAACAGTATGGAGATTATTCATATTATTAAAAGTAAAATTACCATATGATTCAGTAATCCCACTTCTAGGTATCTATCTAAAGGAAACGAAGTCACTGTTCAAAGACATATCTGCACTCTTATGTTTATTATAAAATTATTAACTCTAAGCAAGAGATGGAAATAACTTCAGTATCCATTAATGGATGAAAGAATAAAATAAGTATGGTAAATATATACTACGGAATACTACTTAACCATGAAAAATTAAGAAATACTGCCATTTACAACAGCATGGATGGATCTTGAAGGTATTATACTAAGTGAAATATTTCAAAGATTTTATATATTTTTTAATTTTATGTATTATGATATCCCTTACATACAGAATCTGAGGAAAAGGAAAACTAATGGAAACTTAGAGTTGAGTTGACAAGGGGTGAACCTGGGGTGGATAAGGTGGTCCAAGGGTGCAAACTTGCAACTATAATATGAAAAAGTTCTGGGGATCTAATGTACAGCATGATGATCATAGTTAATAAAATATACATACTTTTTTATTGTGCTTCCCTTTATTAAACTTTGCATATATCACATTCTTACAAGTTGAAAGTTTATAGCAATCTTGTATAAAAAAAGTCTGCTGCCACCATTTCTCTAACAACATTTGTTCATTTTGTGTCTCTCTGTCACATTTTGGTAATTCTTGCAATATTTCAAGTTTTTTACATTATTATTGTATTTGTTATGGTGAACTGTGATCAGTAATTATGACCCACTGAAAACTCAGAACTAGTTTACTTAAGGTATATACATTGTTTTTCTTTAAAAACATAATGCTTTTGAACAGTACAGTATAGTGTCTATTTTTTATATGCACTGGGAAACCATAAAAAATAATAATTTGACTTAGTTTATTGAGATAATCACTTTATTGAGGCGGTCTGGAACAAAACCCACAAGACCTCTGAAGTTTATCTCTACTATACTATATACATAAAAGTTGCTAAGAGAGTAGATCTTAAAATTCCTTACGATACATGCATAAAAATCAGTGGCAACTATACGAGATAGTAGATGTATTAACATTTTTGTGTAGATTATATTGCAATAAAGATGTATACCAATTTATCAAATTGTACAAAATTTACACAATGTTAAAAGTTTGCAATGTTATAAGAAATCATTTCTTAAATTTACAAATATGTCGATTTTTTTCAATAAAGCTGGAAAAAACTTTTTGTAGAATTAATCTATTTTTCAAAAAAGGAAGTAAGGCAGTAGAAACTGCAACTAACTCTGAAATAATAGAATATAAAATCCATTTTTGTTATATACACTGTGACAAAAACTATTACTTAGTTTACAATGGAGGAGTACTTATGAAGCATGAAGGATGGTCTATAAAAAAGGCTGAAAGAGCTCAGTTTTAAGGTTTAAATTTAAAATCTTCTTTTGAAATACTAAACTGACCACCCAGTGTTCCAAACATCAATGTCTTAACTGCATGAATTTATTTCATACAACTCTATAATCTAGTTTCATAAGAAAGCAGCATGCAAAGTTTGAATAAGACAGACTTGCTTAAGTTTCTTTATGTTCAACAGTAAAGGATACCTCCTTAAAAACAAATAGAAGAAAAATCAGCATATTTATTATGATAATTATTATTCATAAGGAGATTCATATTGAATTAGGGAATATATATCCTCAGAGGGGGTAAAGTAAAATGAAATTTATGTTGGTAAATGTGTCTAATAATAGTCAATACAATGCCTCAATATAAATGAATATTACCATTTTGAACAATTTAATTACTATTACTAGAATTATTATAAGTATAAAAATAGCTATCATTTTAGCATGGAATATGAGACTCTCATGCTCCATGCTTCATCACATCCACACAACAACGCTGCATAATAAGTATTATCATCACCATTTCATGGGTGAAAAAACTGAGGCTAACACATTTAGATAACTGGTTTATGATTACATGGGTAGCAAAAATGCATCACACTAATTTAGGCTTTATGATTTCAGAATTGTACTCTTTCCACTGCACATTCTATTACTCTGTAAATACTTGGCCTGTTTTCATTTGGTTCTTTAATTTTATTCATGTGGTGATGGCTTAAAGCTTCCTTTAAAGGAAGCTTAAAAATTTCATTTAACCAAAAGCTCCCAAGAATTAAAAATGCCACGGATCTAATGTAGACATGGATATCATTAGTTAATGGGTAACTATATATTTTCCACCCTAGTGAGATAACAATCAGAGTATTTTTCTAAGTTTTAGTCTCTCAGTGTTAAAAAGCACTTTGTTAAAATAGAAATATTTAGACAAAGGTGATCAAAAGTCTGAATCAGGTCACCTTAAGGTAAATATTAGGAACCTGAGGAAACAAATGGAGATTTGAACACTGAGCTATGATATAATGAATGGTTTCAAGTATTTAGTAGAGTATAGAAAAGCCCTTTAAAGCCTGGTCTTAGCCTAGCATTGCAGCTTCTGGGATATCTGTCTATCTATCATCTATCTATCTAGATATAAATTTGAAAACTTTTTTAACTTAAAGATTTTGAGAAATAGAACATAATCAGCACCATAGAAGATCTGTTTCTGATAACAACCTAGCCCCTCCTCCCAGTTTGTTAATATTCTCTCTTATTTAATGTAACATTGTGCAAATAGACCACTACTGATCTGCCGTTATGAATGAAATAGCTATAATCATCTGTTTGCATATCCTGGTGAAAATATTCATTTAGTTCCATGTTGTATTTCTAGGAATGGACCAAATTTTTATTTTTATTTTTAAGTTTTCTAAATATTGTCCAACTTACCTCAAATGTTTTTATTATGGGCACTTTCATTCTTTCACATTCTTGCAAGGCAATTTTACTGTTGCCCAATATGGTAAGTGTGTAATAGTATGTCATTTTAGGTTTTAATTTATTTTTAATTTAATTTAATTTAATTCCAGATTCATAATAAAGATAAACAGTTTTTATATATGAGTGGCCATTTGGATTACCCTTTCTGTAAAGTACATGCTCAAATCTTTTGATATCTTAACACTGTGTCATACTGACTTCTTTAATAGTAGATTTTCTGAATGAACTTTTAGCTGTGTAGGTCTTCTCTATTTTATTTTGAACTTGTTTTCATTTCAAAATCTTTATATTTATTTTCATAATCTGCTTTTATTTTGCTTTGTCTATTATCTATCTATCTATCTATTTATTTGCAAGCAAGAGAGAGTGAGCAAGTGAGAGTGCAGGGAGGGATAGAAAAAGAAGGGAAAAGAATCTTAAGCAGGCTCCAGGCTCAGCACAGAGCCCAACTCTGGGCTCTATTTCACAACCATGACATCATGACCTGAGCCAAATTGAAAGAGATAAAATAAAATTAAGGTGTTAAAAAAAAAGGAAAAAGAATTGGAGGTTTAATTAAGTGAGCCACCCAGGCACCCCTGTGGTATCTTAAATTAGCTGTCATATCTTTAAAGTTCTAGAGTATCCATTTGGTTCATTTATAAAACCTTTCTCAATATCATTTTTAGTGTCAGTTTTTTGTTCAATTTGCTTCCCCTCTCATTTCTTTGAGCAGAGTAATCAAGCCATTTTACAATCTTTATTGATCATTTTAACATCATACTTAATCCCATTTTGTCTATCAAATCTTGTTAATGGTTTTTCTTTGTGTGCTTTGTTACATTTTGCTATGTTCAAGACATTATATTTGAAACTCTTATTGAGTAGGATAATTAAGAGCTATAATAACGGTATGGTCCTCCTTGGTAGGATTTTCTCTTATATCTGAGACTCTACAAGACAATCATACTCCAAATTCAGTGATTGGCTTTCTCAGTTTACACAGAAGGCAAGGTAGGCTATAGTCTTATTTCTGCTTCTCCTTGTGCTTTGGGGATCTCAACTTAAATTTGGGTTGTACCAAAGTCCTCAAATTTGATTGCTGCTGGATTTGTTTCTCTAGTATCAAGAGTCTATGAACAACACAGCTCAGTGTGTTTTAGCAGTTTCAAATGCTCTCATAGCTAAAATGGCTTCAGGGCATATATCTCTAGGCTCTCATTGTATTTCGTATTTTGGCCCAGTAATCCCTCACTTATTTTTATAATCATTCTGATATTTTTAACTTTAAAAGCTATTTTGTCTGGATTTTTAGTTGTCTTAAGTAGGAGTTTTTAGATCACCATTACTAGAAGCAACAACAAATATACATGAAAATATCTGCAGTAGTTTATCACATCTTTATGGCTTTGAACTTCCATAAGCTGAGGCATCCTTCTCTAATCACTTAGGCAAACTCCAATTTAACCTTTAATACAACCCAAGAATTGCTTCATTTAAGAACATGTTCAGGGATGACTCTTCCCCACTGTTCTTACCAACATTCCCACACACTCTTTGCTACCCACACCTTGCTTATGAACTTTCGTTAGGTATATCAGCGTGACCAGAATTTTGCTCTATTGTATTTTTGTCCTTTAGAGCTTTAATTAAATATGAATTCCATAGAAAGTCTGTCCCTTTTCTTTCAAACCTGGGTTAGTTATTTCTTCTCATTCTTTGTCAGAAGTTACTTTATTAGAGAAACTTATAGCTCTATTGTGACTCTGGAGCCTTTACAGTTTTTCGACTGGAAAAATCACCCATCCCTGAGATTTTTACGCAGCTTCCTAGCTGATATTATTCAGAAATCTGTTCAAAACAGACTTTTTCAGGGAGGCCCTTTCGGACCACTCAGTTAAAAAACCTCTTCTCAATCACTGCTCTTTTAAAAATGTGCTTATTTAGTTCAAATATGCATCTCTATTAAAGAAAAAGCAGTACGATTTTTTTTTTTAAAGTTGGCTTACCTATTATCTATCTCTCCCATTAAAATGATTCCTCTGGCCTGGGGTTTTGTTGTGCTCATTTTAGGCCAGGCACTCAATAAATTGTCACTGAATGATTGAATTGTTTGACTCCCTTGCTAGATTCTCAACTTCATGAGGCCAAGGATTGTTCTATTCAGTCCTTCTTTATCCTCAATGTCTGTTATATTGCAGTCACTTACGTGACTAATGGGAAAAATCACAGAAAGAAAGAGTTAAAACTACAGAAAAACCCTGTAGGTTCAATAACACAAAGCTTTCTAAAATTATTTAGCCCAGGAATTGAATACTGGCTGCACTTTTGATTTTTTTTAAATGGTATTGAATTTAATTTAAATGGAAATACTGGAATGGTAGAATAATAAAAAAATTATAAAAGCAACTTGCTCCTTAAAGTAAGAATTATATAGGGCATCTCTTCTAGAAGCAAAATTTTCAAATGACAAACATCTGAAAGCATAGAAGGAGAAGTAAGAGTGTGAATTGTACTTCAATGCTCTTTTCTTTATATTCAGCAAACAGCTTCATTCACACACCTTTCCAATTTTTTCAACTCTTTTGACAAAGCCTTCAGAGGAGTTACTGCTGATGACAACCATCACAGCCTAACAGGAGAAATTTTATAAAGAAAAATAATAGCATGTTTTTCCCAAATTGTTAAGGATATGGTGAAGCTCTGTCGGATTCAAAGGAGGAATGTGCAATTCCATGCTATATATAATAATAACTTGTTTTAATAGTGGCTTTGCAATTTTTCAGATATATCCATTTACTGAAACCACTATCAAATAAACAAAAACAAAGAAATGAACAGGGGTTCGAGACAGAAATTATCTAATCTAAAAATAGCACATGTTCACAGAATACACAACACATATCCCAAGTACTACTATAGGTTTCAAGTAATAGTCAAAACAATAGTAAACATGATTCAGACCACACCAGTCAAATCATAAATGGGACCTTAACTGTAAATCCTTATCTTTAGATCAAAGCGGGTAATTGGGGGCTGAAGATACATTATAGAACTAATATGTTATAGAACTCCTCTGAAATGAGTCATTTATTCCATCACTTTTCCTGCACAGCTGCTGACCCATGTTTTGGTTCCTGGAAATAGCTGCTTCCCTGTCATACTTCTTAAAAGCACATATATTGATAACTCTACTCATTCCTCCATTCTCTGTGACTGTCACTGTGTTAAAATGTGGAGTCAGCTGACTCACTTGTGATGGTAATAAAGTAGATGAGTTTGCAAAGTATTTTGTTATTTCTAAAAATGCAAAAACCAAATTACATTGAAATCATAAGGGGTGTTTCAGGGAGAGCTGTAGGATGTGGTTTCTTGTGTAATCCACAGAGATTAGCTCCAACACATATTTAAACTCTCCTCTAGGAGCAACCTTAGTGGTAAAGCAAGAAGATAAACAGATGTAAACACACCCTGGCACAAAATTATCACTTATGTTTGGCTTCCTAGTCTCCTCGTGTTACTTATTTATCTTAACTTCTCTCTGAAATCAGGGAACACAGAATCTCAATCAGTTGACATTTTTCTACTGAATTACCCAATAGTCTGATCATACCCCAAGACTTTTTTAAATTATTTCACTCATAATCCCAAATCTGCTTTGCTTCCTCATCTTAGTACACTGTAATTTGATTTCAAAATGAGGACAGTTGTCAGTAATGCCACATTCGTTCATCTATTTTACAATTCCATGTGCTTATAACTATGAAGATATGTTAATAACATCCATTCCAATAAGCCACCCTAAATTTATTATCATGAAACAAGACCTCAAGAAAGAGAATTCAAAATCATCCATGTATTTGCAACTTATTGCAATAAAGCCTTTATCAATAGACTTCCCTGTGCACATGGTGGTCAAATTGCTGGTGAAAACCAGCCAGATCTATTACAAGCTTTCTCATGGCTTCTAGGTAACCCAAGTGAGCCTTTATTGATACTGGGAAGGGATAAAGCAGGGAAGGGATAAACAGTGCTGTAAGAATTGGCTAGACAAAAGTAATGACTCTCATTACAAAGTGAGTATTTTAAAGCAAAAGAGCCTGTTGGGAATATTGTTTTATAAAATAGTGGTTTTTTTATTAACTTTTTAAAATTCAATTAGGTAACATATAGTGTACCATTAGTTTCAAATGTAGATTTCAGTTATTCATCCATAGCATATAATAGCTAATGCTCAGTACTTACTGTGATAGCTTCTTGAAAGCAGAATTTTAACCCACTGAGCCACCCAGGCGCCCTTGAAAGCAGAATTTTAGATCACATTTTCTGATTACTTCCATGTCGTACAACACTTTCCTGCTAGCAACCTTCAAAACATACTGTTTGTTAGAGAAATTTCTTTAATAATAAATAAATAGAAATTTATTTAAATTTATAAATATATAAAATAAATAGGAATTTATTTAAATTTATTTAAATATTGCACACTGTTTCATTGTTCATAAATAAGGTGATGATATTATAGCCATTAGTTGGTAGCACTGATATATCACTTTCTTTTTACTTCTCAGTGCATTCTCTTTACACAAAATAGATATATATTTTAAAAGAATCTGAATCTGTGGCAAACTTGTAAAAAACCCTATACAGTAAAGTTTATCATTTTAAGTAATCTCAATTATCTTCCTCAATTGTGATAGTATATCCTTCTATCTAGGCCAGATATTGTATGAGGGATTTGAAAAGACATACTTTTCTAAATTTCACTTTTCTCATCTGCAAAATGCTTATCATATACTACAATAAAATACACTTACAATTTTTTGATGAAAATTTATTTATTTATTTTAAGATTTTATTTCTTTATCAGAGAGAGTGGGCGAGAGAGCAAGCACAGGCAGACAGAATGGCAGGCAGAGGCAGAGGGAGAAGCAGGCTCCCGGCCGAGCAAGGAGCCCGATACGGGACTCGATCCCAGGACGCTGGGATCATGACCTGAGCCAAAGGCAGCTGCTTAACCAACTGAGCCACCCAGGCGTCCCTTTTGATGAAAATTTAATCTGTATAAACAATATATTTGCTGTAATGCGTGGTTCATGGAAAACATCTTATTTAATTATAAGCAACAACAGTATTAGAAATTAAGTAAATGTGTCTATAATATTTAAAGTTTTAACACATAATTCCACTGCTTTGCCTTATTTTCTCAAATCCCTTTACCACTTTCACTGACAGAGTTAAATGTACTTTTTCTACTAGTAGCCATCTCTTTGTCTTTTTTGTCAGAAAGATGCCCTTGTGAATTATTTATAATAGAGATATTAGCAATAATAATAATAATAATAAATAGCAATGAAAATGTTAAAAAAAAGTTTTCTTAACTAATTAGGGTTCTTAGACATCAATTAGAGGAACCACCTCGGGCAAGCAAATTAATCTGCAAGACATTCCCAGAATTAACAAGTCAGTCAGATACAGGGTTGTCCGTAGACTGAAAGGTGAAGCAAAAGGACTAGGTTTGGAAAATAGGTAAGGACAGTGAAAAAAGTGATCAAAATTTGGGGCAAAATAAATTCTTAGGTGTCCTTTCAATGGAGTCCTGTTCATTATGTAGCAGAAACTCTAGAGATTATCTCAATCCATTGGAGTCACCCCGTTTATTAGCTTGCTATTGACAAAGTTATTTACAAACTGTAGAGCAAGAGGTTATAATGGAGAAAACTGATGGTAATGCACAGGATTCTTGTTAACAATAATGCAAGTTAGTGATTTTTCATTAGAAAACATAAATTCTATAACCCAAATTATGGGCCCAGAGCACTTCTGCTGCACAACTCTGCTTATATCCCAAATAACCATGTGAACTAGTTTTAATATCTGCTTCTCTTATTAATTTTTGAATAAAAATTCTTGACACAAGTATTTTATAATTGTGTGATAACCATGCATTTAATTTCTTGGAGAACAAAACACACTTTAGCATAACTAGGTTCGTTCACAGAACCAGCCTTGATAACACACTTCTATATGTTAGAAATGATGTAATAAATGTAGAATATTGGGCACTTGTTTGGTATTCTTTGCCATGTTTTGCACTATCTAAAAAGAGATCAGTGAACTTGGACTGGATTTAGTAGACATGGAAGAAAATAAAATATTACAGAGAAGAATACTCTGTGGTCCACAACCTAAACGGGCTGGGATTCCCATCATTTGGATCCCTGTAGCTTTACAAAAGTCAATTAAATTTTTGTATCTCCGATTAAAGTTGATTCCCCAGTACTTTTTCAAACATCTCTTGTAAAGTATTGTTTCCCAGAAAAAAAGGGATTTTGCACATGTATCTGCCTTTGTCTCTGGTCATGATCTCAGTCAGGATCCTGGGATCGAGCCCCATTTCGGGCTTCCTGCTCATTAGGGAGTATATTTCTCAGTCTCTCTCTGCAGCTACATCCCCCTGCCCCACTCATGCTCTCTCTCTCTCTCAAATAAATAAATACAATCTTTAATTTTTTAATTAAAAATAAGATAAATAAAATAAAAAAAAATCTGGTCTTACTGCCCCATTTAGCTCCTTTTGTTTTTTTGAGTTGTATTTAAAGCAGCATGAGAGAACATGAGGCTCTCAAACTTTAAAAAAAAAAGGAAAAAATTGAGTTTTGTTAGGATTTAAGATCTTGTCTGCTAGACAAAAACGTTGGCTTTGTTAACATGTGAAAATCAACAAAAGAGAATAAGATCGAATTCTAATAATTTTTGTAGAAATTAAAAATTTCCTCCAACCCAATTACATACAGACCCATTAAGTAAATTCATTCCAATGTCCCAAACCAACCTTTTCTAATAGTAATGCATCTGTGTAAACAGGGTCAACCCAAGGAATAAATAAATATTATTATTTTTTTTCCTGTCTCTTCCACAGTCACATCTGGGTATATTGGTAGCAAGCCAATTATCTATCTTATAAGACATGATATCATAAGGAAGGTTATTCTGTCCATTTGGAACAACTGAAAATCATTGTAATTTTATCTTGGTGCAGTAACTTGAGATGGCACAGTGTGGGTTATGAATATATTTTATTTTTTTTACTGGGAAGAAGAGATTATAGAGATATTGGTTATCCAAGAGAGACTGACAGGTGTTGATAGTTGCCAGGTCAATATCCATCTACTCTTTCCTTTAATATCAGAAAGCACTGAGGGATTGACAACAAGGAAACTTAAAACAACATCAAATATTTTATTGTCTCTTTTCTAGTTACATTGTAACCTTATGACAAAGTATCAGTCGTACAAGATATCATTCTCTTTTACCTCTATCTTTCTGCCAGAAATGTGGGCTTAATAGTGAGAACTCCAACAGCAATTTTTGCAACTGTGAATAAAAAGCCATGAAAACCTCTAAGATAGTTCACTTGACTTTCTTAAGACTCTGAACCAACACATTACATTTTTGCAACTGTGAATGAAAAGCCATGAAAACCTCTAAGATAGTTCACTTGACTTTCTTAAGACTCTGAACCAACACCAGAAAACACTCTCTGTAGTCTTCTTGTTAAATGAAAAATATGGTTAAACCACTTTTGACAGTCTACTACCTACAGCAAACTGTAAATCTTAATTGAAATATGTCCTCTCAGCTGTGCTTAAGCAACTGAGTCCTGAGCTTTTTAGGTTTTCAGTCTGAAAGAGTACACCTCGGGTGCTCTGAAAGGGAAGAGAAACGACACCCTGTTCTCCATATAAATTAAAGAAGAGAAATCTGTGCATTTAAGTGGGCCATATAAAATTTATCAAGCAATTATCTCCTAACTCCTTCCTATCCAAATTACCTGATATGCTCTCCCTACTCCTTTATTCCACGTTACTGCCTTTTCCAGGATTCTGTATCACATCACAGCATGTCTTCTGTTATTTCCTTCTTGCAAGCTAGTTTTGTTTTCTCCATCTAAAAAAATCAACAATCATTGTGTATTTCAATTCCCATTTTCCTCAAATGCATTGATTCTTCTTATCTATTACTCTTTTCTCATACTCAGTGTCTTTGTCTTTATGGGGTTTGTACTTTGCTTTTCCCCATTCTTTACTGCCATTATATAATCAAATCTAATAACTTCTTAGAGAAAGTTAAAAATTCCTGCATAGCCACACGTGAACACAAAGTCACTGATTTTTAGCAAACCTATAAGATAGTCAGACATCCATTCAATTTCTTTTTAAGATTTTATTTATTTATTTGACAGAGAGGGATGAAAAGCAGGCAGAGAGGCAGGCAGAGAGAGAGGAGGAAGCAGGCTCCCTGCTGAGCAGAGAGCCTGATTTGGGGCTCGGTCCCAGGACCCTGGGATCATGACCTGAGCCGAAGGCAGCGGCTTAACCCACTGAGCCACCCAGGCGTCCCTCCATTCAATTTCTTAACTGAGTCCCAAATGCATCCTGACTTCTAACCTAAACCTAAGTTCTACTTCTTACACGTTGTTATATGACCAAATTCTTTCAGTTCAGTATTTTGTAACATTTAAATATTAGTCAATTGATGCTTTGTTTGTGTATTTCTATGAAAATAATTTGAATACTGTAGATTTATTGTTATATTTATAGATTTATAATCAAAGTTTCATCAGTTGAAGTTTTTGGAATTTTCAGATATAATGATTAACCTAAAATGATACTGCCTCAAATCCCTCTGATATCAAGGCCCAACTCCTGATTATAGCCAAACCTGTGGTGGATAGTTCCATGGGAAATTGCAGTTACTTAACACTGATAGGATCTCATGTTCTCTCTCTCATTTTGGAATGTCTCCAACACAACCCAAAAGTGTAGGAGAGTTAATGTCCTCTGAGGACAGCTCTCAGTGAAGTGGAAATAAGAACCATAGGTAAAATTGTCAGTTTTCAGGTCTTCATGAGGACAACTTAAAGAAGTTTCTCAGGACCTTTCAGTAAAAGCAAGCCTTTATTTTCTATCCACAACAATTATATCAACAATGTACCTCTTTGACAAAGTTGCTTCTTCACTGTATCACTTTCCCATTCTTTTCTACCTTGGATAATCTCCCAGATAAACTAACAGTACTCAAATCCTTTGTCCTACTCTTTGCTCTCAGGATAAATGGAGCCAAAAGACTTAGATTAATATCAAGTTCTGAATGGGATCTTAGAGCTATTTCTGTCCAGATTTTCATAAACATAGGGACCTTTGAATTATCAGGCTATAAATAAGTTCTAAATGGAGGGGGCAAAAGCAAAAAGTAGAAATTTTTATGTTTGATTTTTAATCATGATTAATTGACTTTATTGATTATTAAAAATACTAACATTATAAAAGTGTGGATCTTTGTAAAACAATGTCTTAATGTAAGAAAGAAGTTGCATAGTCCTTTTGAGAATATTAAACCAAGTGTTCAGGTGCCATCTAATTTCTTGTTTAATCCAGAACTTTGGTGTGCATCATCTTGAGGAATAGGATTTTGAAGTCCAGACAGACTAAGAGAAAACTGATCCAAATGTGTGTGTTTATATTTCTGCTTTTGTTGTAAAAATCAAAGTGTGATTGCTGGTTTAAAATGGTAAAACTAATAATGTTCATGGACTCGATTATAAATTTTCTAATTGTATGGGAAGAATCCAACAAAGATAGAATTAATTGATTTGCAAATCCTCAAAGAGCTACAGGATCAGGTAGTGGTATGTTCTGATTCAACAGCATCATAATGCAGCATTTTATATGTGTGGCTAATGGATATTTTCATGAATGTTTGCTAGCTAGTCAGCCAATACAGAGAAATATTAGGTAGGGTAATTACTCACAGTTGTGTTTAATATAATGAGAGAAAATTATCAAATGGCACTAATAATAATAATCCTATAGCAGGCTAAATAATTCAATGATAATTACAAGTATTAATCTAGCTTTCTTCCCTGATTATGACTCTTCTCTCCTTTATCATAATGGGAGTAGCACATTGTCTGCAATGAATTGTGAAAACCCAGCAGTGACTTTGGCAGTGAAGGCCTCCCATCAATTTTGATAGGTTAAAAGGATTCTGGTTGGTCTTGAGCAAATGTGTCAATTTTTTTATTCTGTGTGTGTCATAAAAGAAAGAAGCAATAGTAAATTCTTGCTGTTATTCCATGGAGCCAATAAAATCATACTGCCAACAAGAGGCTGTTGACACCATAGGTGTAGTTAACTGTCTTGAAATACTACGCCTGGAAATAAAATCCTAATATTTCACATAACCTCTTTTTTTAAAAGAAACAAAACAAAACAAAACAAAACAACTATACTGCTTACATTTAGGGCCCTGCTGTTGTGTAACTATTTTTGAACATGTCTTCTGTAAGTGTATATATATATATATATATATATATATATATATACATATTTTTCTGTGCAATAAATTCATTTAGAGATAAATTTGGATTGCAAATTATTTTGGGGGAGGCGTGGTATTTGTGGCTAGTCTTACAAGTAAAAAGGACTAAAAGAAAGAAGAAAAACATTTTTTATTACAGCATATTTACATCTGTCCAAAGTACTTATCTACTATAATACTGACTAATGTATAATACTGTACACAAAGAAAGAAGCTAAATGAGTTATAATTCAGTCAGTGTATAGCTGGCCATTTTAAAACTTACCACTGAATCTTTCTGGTATGCAATGTGATATCTGGCAATCTGGTCCAGTTCATTACATCAGGTCATTTGTATGTTCTTATTACCATTTTGATAGCATAGCACATTTTATAACCCAGACATTTTACAATGGAACTATGATGCATGTATTTTCAAAAGTATAGACATACATGAAGCTATGAGGTCAAAAAAGATGAATGTCCGTAGTACCATATAGACTCAACAAATAAAAGTGTCCAAGGGTCTGAGTGTGACTTATGAATATTGTATAAGATTAGGCCAACATGTGGTTTTGATATAAATAATCTGTTCTTAAATTAGAATTACAATCGTTGAGTACAGTGTTGAAAATGGCAGATAGATTTTAGCTATCTTTGCTCACTAGGGAAAATGGAAAAATGTTTAGTTTGGTCAGATTTTCACTTAACTTCTGAAAAATCTTACGTTTGAGAGAACCCTTCTGAAATAAGAATCCTTAAAGACATAACCCCTTTGGCACAAGTTTTCAAGAAACTTGTTTGATGTTGTAGACAATTCTATGGCACACGTACTGTTCTAGATGTTTCATGCCAATAATATGTAAGCCATACCAAGGCTACATATACATATAGAGATGTTCCTCAGCTTACAAGGGGGCTATGTACAGAGAAACACATAAAAAATTGAAAATGCATTTAATACCCCTAAACAATCAAATATCATAGCTTACCTTAAGCTTATTTAAACATACTCAGAACACTTACATTTGCCTGCATTTGGGCAAAATCATCTTAAGCAAAGCCTATTTTATAACAAAGTATCAAATATCACATGCAATTTATTAAATATTACATTAAAAAAAGAAGAATATATATATTCTATATATATATTCTATATATAGAATGCTTGTAAGAATATCAGGTGTTCACCCCTGTAATCTTCTAGCTGACTGGGAGCTGTGGCTCACTGCCGCTGCCCAGCATCACAAGATGGCACCATATAGAACAAGAGTTTCAGGTGGTAGGTGTTGTAAATTTTACCCAAACTGACATTGGTCAAACTCGTTTTTGTCATCATATATATCAAGTAGTTTTCTCGGGTTTATTTTTAGAATATCCTTGTATAATGAATATTTACACTGATATCTAGTATAAAAATCTTGCAATTTAACAGTAGAAACATTAAGATATTGAAAATCAATCTATTTCTTTAATTCATTGAAGACATTTTTGGCTTGTTTCCAGTACTTTCTTACTGGTTAAAAAGTGAATTTGAAGTAGTCTGGATTTCATTATTATATGGCACTTTCCCTTTGATGAATACAAAGACGATATTCTATATTAGCTATCTGAGAAGAATTTATTTTTTTAATTTTATTTATTTGTAAGAGAGAGAGAGTGAGAGAGAGCACAAGCAGGGGGAGCAGCAGGATGAGGGAGAAGCAAACTCCCGGCTAAGCAGGAAATCTGTTGCAGAACTGAGTCCCAGGACCCTAAGATCATGACCCGAGCTAAAGGCTCAGGCGTTTAACT
This sequence comes from Mustela nivalis, assembly GCF_964662115.1. Lineage (NCBI taxonomy): Eukaryota > Metazoa > Chordata > Mammalia > Carnivora > Mustelidae > Mustela > Mustela nivalis. The sequence goes on along the minus strand of NW_028136427.1, from coordinate 928,319 downwards.
GACTGAGCCACCCAGGTGTCCCAATCTGAGAAGAGTTCTGTATGCTATTCCTATTAATATGCAGTTTAAAGTCTAGGTAATTAACTTAATATTTTAGTGGCTATTGTATAGATAGCACTATGTTCCAGGCAGAGAGTAAGAAAGAAATATTAAATCAACCATATTCTATGCATTCTAAATGAAAATAATTAATCAATCATAATAAATCCTTCTATTTATGGAATATCAACTTATAAGCTTTCCTCCATATGAACAATGCCAAATACCAGAATAAAGGGTCATCTAATACAAATAAAGGATAGAATTAAAGAATTCTGGTAAGCCATTTAATTTTGAAAAATGGTGTTCTATTGTTGCTGAGTTGTGGTTTTCCGTTACATAATATCTGATAAGTGTAGAAGTAACATGAGTGTTACGTGAGATGAGAAATGGTATATAATTAAGATATTTTTAAAAGTACAGATAAATACAAATTTGTAAACATAGCATTATGGAGGAGTAAAAATAAATGATAGCTACACACTCTAAAGTGAATAAAACTTGGAAAGCTAATAGAGAAGTAAAACAAGGACAGTGCAAAAAGTATGGTACATTTTTATGAAGTTCAAACAAATTCTGTGAAACCATAGATGGACTTAAAGATACTATTATGTATCAAATATTGTAAAAATTAAGCAAGGAAATAGCAAACATAAAACAACCAAAGCATACAAACTTGGGTAGATACAAGAGGTGTGATCATGTTCTACTTCATAAAGAGATGAGTTAATAGATAAATACAAGTAACTAGACTTTTTAGAAGTTAATAAAACGTTGCCTGTTATTTCTTAGTAATATAAAATATATGGTTTTCTAACAAAAACGTTTATCTTAAAAATATTTAAAAATAAATTTCAGGCTACTCCTAAGGTTATATTTACTTTTCCACTGTGGGAAAAGCTGGTTGTTGTAGTTGTAGTTGTTTGTTTGTTTTAGTCTCCTCCTAGTTTTTATTATTATAATGTGGAATGAGGAATGTTAGATTGAAAAGTGAATTATTTTATAGACAAAAATCATTACTTGATTCACCTCCTGGTACAGCAGATGGAACTCCTGAAAATATGCCCTTTTGCCTTATGGAAGAGTAACAGTTATGCTTACTTCTGAAACATACTTGGTGGTGGCCCTAAATAGTGACACCATAGTAAACATTTTGAATATTTGCAATTAATTTTTATAGTCATAGGGCTCCAAAAGGCACTGCAGGTATCTTAGCAGGTATTTCAATAAGGCTAAAAGTTGCCTGACTGTTTAAAAATATTAGCAAGGCACAAAACATGGCAGAAGTATTGTCCTCAGATATTATTTTTTTCCATATGCTCCTGATTTCACACATGACAAGTTATTTTTTCAAATATTTATTATAAAAGTTTTTATTTATTTATTTGACAGAGATCACAATTAGGCAGAGTCAGGCAGAGAGAGAGAGGAGGAAGCAGGCTCCCTGCTGAGCTGAGAGCCCGATGTGGGCCTCGATCCAAGGATCCTAGGATCATGACCTGAGCCGAAGGCAGATGCTTTTACCTACTGAGCCACCCAGGCTCCCCCATGACAAGTTATTTTGATAGATGTATATACAGTGTATTTTCCAGTTATAAGAAAAATGGTTCTGCTATTTTTAACCTTTTTTTAAAATTAAATAATTTTTTTCATTGAAATTTTATTTTTTAATGTTTTACTTCTCTTTTCTTTTTTTTTAAAGATTTTATATATTTATTTGAGAGACAGAGATCACAAGTAGGCAGAGAGGCAGGCAGAGAGAGAGAGGGGGGGAAGCAGGCTCCCTGCGGAGCAGAGAGCCAGATGCGGGGCTCAATCCAAGGACCCTGAGATCATGACCTGAGCTGAAGGCAGCAGCCCAACCCACTGCGCAACCCAGGCGCCCCAATGTTTTACTTTTCAATATACTACTTAGAATATAAAACCTATTCCATTTTGTAAGATGTTTACCATTTAAAAACTGGTAATTTTCTCATTGTGTCTTCCCCTCACATTGCTTTATTTTGAATAAAAAATTTCACAATAAACATAACTGATGCTTTCCTTCTGATGGTCCCTCTGTTGGTCATATTGTATATGAGCCATGACAATTAGTTTTACAAAATTTATTGATGTTTGTTGATATGTTTTATCATAACTAATTTTCCCTCCCTTATCTAGATTCCCCAGCTTTCAGACAGGTGGACACTTCAATAAACCATACCCAAGGGATGTATCAAGTACTTCTTAGACATTCTCTCAGATCCTTGAGGTGTCATTTTGCCTAGGGATTTGCAATAGGTTCTGCCAGAGGCACCACTGTGACAACTGATGTCCATGGTCTATCTCCTGCTAAGCTCAAGAGGTCACTGGTTTCCAAGTTTATCTATACAATTAATGCATACCAGCAAGTTCTTTTTTTTTAATATTAACAAACTTATTTTAAAGTTTATATGGAGAGGCAAAGACTCACAATAGTCAACATAGTGTTGAAGGAGAACAAAGACTGAGGACTGACTTCAAAGTTTACCATAACGATTGGGCGCCTGGGTGGCTCAGTGGGTTAAGCCTCTGCCTTCCGGCTCAGGTCATGATCCCAGGGGCCAGGGATCGAGTCCCGCATTGGGTTCTCTGCTCAGCAGGGAGCCTGCTTCTCCTCATCTCTCTTTCTGGCTGTCTCTCTGCCCATTTGTGATCTCTCTCTCTGTCAAATAAATAAATAAAATCTTTAAAAAAAGTTTACCATAACGATAATTGTAAGCATGATATTGTAATACCACAGAAAGACTAGATTAAAGCAACAGAATATATATTATCAATTATATTTTATATATAATAGAAAAGCAAAAGCAATACAAGAGAGCAAAATACAATCTTTTAAACAAATGGTTCTGTAGCAATGGTGAAGCTAAATCTAAAAATATAAAATAAAATAAATCCAGGCAGATATCCTACACTCTTCACAAAAATGAACTCAGATTGGATTATAAACCTAAACATGAAACATGTAGAAGGTAATATAGAAGAAAATTTAAATGACCTTGGTTTTCGCAATAACTTTAGCTAAAAAACACAAGCACTGAATTTAAAAATGTCTACTCTGTGAAACACAATGCCAAGAGAATGAAAAGGCAAAGCACAGACTATGAAAAAAAATTTGCAAAATACACATCTGGCAAAGGACTGTTAATCAAAAATACACAAAGACCCCTTAAAACTCAACAATGGGGGAAAAACCTGATTAAAAATGAGCCAAAGACCTTAGCAGATACCTCACAAAAGAAAATATTACAGATGGCAAATAAGCATATAAAAAGATGCTTCACATCAAAGGTCATCAGGAAAATGCAAATTAAAACAAAAAAGAGACACCAGTACATACCCAGAATCCAGAGCACTGACAACAGAACATGAAATGTTGGTGAGGATGTGGAGCAACAGGAATGTTCTTCCATGTGTATTGAGAATAAAGAATGGAAAACAACTTGGCAGTTTCTTACATAACTAAACATATTCTTGCCAGATGATTCAGCAGTAGCAGCTCTTGGTATTTATCCAAAGAAGATGAAATCTATACCCACAAAGATGTCTATAGTAGTTTTATTCATAACTGACAAAAGCTTGGAAGCAACCAAGATATCCTTCCATAAGTGAAAGGTCAAAGAAAGTGTAGTACATGCAAACAATGGAATATTATTTAATGCTAGAGAAATGAATTACCAAGCTATGAAAAGATATGGATATAAATATTTAATAAATATTTGATTTTAGGCTTCTACCAGTCTATCAATAGTATTAGTATATTTTAACAGTGAATGCTCAGCATTCATGAATTTACCTAATAAAACATTTTGGGTTCAATATTTTAAATACTTCAACCTCTATGATTATATTCCTAATAATTTTGAATTGGGGTAAATAAACCTTAATTTTTTGTAACTTGTTTCTTATTGCAAGAGAGCTCAATGAAATTTTAGAAAATAAAAATTTACAAAAAAAAAGTTTAGTTTACTATTGCCAAATAATTTAAAACTTTATCTTATATTCAAATACATATATTTTTCTAAATTGATTTATATGCTACTAAAACCAAAAACTTTTAGTTATACTAGATTTCATATCCTGCAATCAATGCCAGAAATCCATCTGGCAATGATTTGTCTTAAATAGAGTTAAGATGGGTGTTATTACAATGCAAGATGGAAACAAAGATAGTATAACAATTGGTGTTACATAACTTTTCCGTTTTGATCAAGTTACTAATCTACAAAAGGCTTTTATCAGTGACAGACTTGGGACTTTAACAAAACTTTTAAACTAGCATGTGCAACTCATTCCTAGAAAACAACACAATCAATAACACTTTATTTAGATTAAATCATGACTATTTCTCCATTTGAATAAAAAAGGTAGCAACCCCAAAAAGTTTATTGAACATGAAAAGTTGAAATGCTATAATGCTCCTAAGGAATTAAATGATCCAGTCAAGAATTACTAAAAAAGGATATAAATTACCAAAGTGTTTGTATAATTGTAATGTACAACTGCCCATTATCGTTCCATAGTGTAGGCTTGTACAAGAACTCTATAAAAGAACTCCACTTCTAAACTGTGGAAAATATGTTCCCTTTCCCCCTATATACAAATATTAAGCCATTCATTTAGCTTTTAAAATATCCACTTAATACAGGCTTTTTACACATTTGAACAGGCAGCAGGGCTCTATTCTTATCGCTTACATCTGAAGGATAGACTTCTAGCATAAGAGGTAAAGCCCATAAAGGAGCCCAATAATAACAACAAAATACAGTTTAGTGAGCCCTTACAATCTGCCAGCTACCTTTCTGAGAATACTTCAATTAATAAAACATATAAAATACCTGACCACAAAGAGCTTACATTCTTTTGAAATATAATAGTGAAATAAACCAATAATAGAGGGGCACCTGGGTGGCTCAGTCCATTGAGTGACTGCCTTTGGCTTGGGTCATGATCTCAGGGTCCTGGGATGTAACTCCCCAGCAGGCTTTCTAGGCAGTGGGGTGTTTTCTTCTTCCTCTGCGCACCCTCCCAATTCTCTCTCTCTCTGGCTCAAATAAGAAAATAAACCAGTAATAGAATAATGATTGATGGTTGATGGTGATAAGTGATACAAAGAAATACAAGAAAGGTAAAAGCCATTGGAGAATGCTGGGATGAAAGTTAATTTTATTTTGTGTTGGGTGGTTATATCTCATTTATGAGATGTTATTTGCACAAAGACCCAGGAAGTGAAGGAGAGTGTTATACAAATATTAAAGGAAAAGATTGCTCTAGGCAGAGCAAGTAAGTATATAGACTTTGTGTGAACAGCTTGTCTGTTACTTTTGAGGAAAAGCAAGGAGGCCAATGAGGAGTTCATAGTGGTGGAGAGAGGAAGAACGTATTGATGTATGACCTTCTAGTACATTAAAACGCCTTCAGTTTTTATTTAATATGAAAGGGGAAGATACCAAAAGACCCTCAACAGCAGAATAAAATCATCTGACTTGATTTTTAGGTTAAATTGCTGTACCAAAATAAATTTGCAGGGAGAAAGGAGTGCAGTTTGTGTGGAAGTGGGGTTATCAATCAAGTCAATAATTCAGGAACATATGATGGTGTTTTTAGCATGCTGGGTGGTAATAGAAGTGGTGAGGTATGGTTTTCATTGTGTATATATTTTGATGGTGAATATTCTGGTGAACAGGATGGGGTATGTGCAGGACAGACATCAACATTTATTTTACCTGCACAAACAGAAGGGTGGAGTCTTCATTCCCTGATATGGAGAGAACTCTGAGTTCAAATGTTCTTTCTCATTAAATGGCATAGTGATGATGAGGATTTAGTCAGACAGTGAAAGAGAGCAGTAAGCATAGTGTTAAGCGGTAAGACATTATAATACATTGGAACATCAAAAAACGTTGTGTTGGATCATCTGTTTATGTGAGTAAATAAATAAATAAAGCTTCCTGGGGTTCTGATAGAGGTAAAGAAGACTGCTATATGATCCAAAGGGGCACGTGCACCAAATGTTTATAGCAGTAATATCCACAATAGGCAAACTATGGAAAGAACATAGATGTCCATCAACAAATGAATGATATATATATATATATATATATATACACACACACAATGGAATACTACTCAGCCATCAAAAGAAATGAAATCTTGCCATTTGCGTTGACATGGATGGAACTGGAGGGTATTATGCTTAGCAAAATAAGTCAACCAGAGAAAGTCACTATCATATGATCTCCCTGATATGAGGAAATGGAGGTGCAATGTGGGGGGTTTGGGGAACAGGAAAAGAGTAAATGAAACAAGATGGGATCGGGAGGGAGACAAACCATAAGAGACTCTTAATCTCACAAAACAAACTGAGAGTTGCCGGGGGGGGGGGTGGGGAGGTTAGGGAGAGGGTGGTGGGGTTATGAACATTGGGGAGGGTATGTGCTGTGGTGAGTGCTGTGAAGTGTGTAAACCTGGTGATTCACAGACCTGTACCCCTGGGGCTAATAATACATTATATGTTAATGAAGAAGAAGAAGAAGAAGAAGAAGAAGAAGAAGAAGACTACTATAAATCAAATGCTATGGTTTTCAGCATAGAGTGTGTAATCAGGCATATTTTATTAAAGTAACCAAGTAAAATGATGGTCGAAAACTGGAATAACAGAAAACATAAAAATTAGAGATTTTAAAAAGAGATATGGGACAGTGTAGAGAATATAGTCAATGATATTATAATAGTGTTATATGGTGACAGATGGCGGCAATATTTGTAGTGATCATAGAATAATGTATGGAGATATTGAAAACCTGAAACCAATGTAACACTGACTATCAACTACACTCAAATAAAAAAATAGTAAAAATAAAACATTTTAATTTAAAAAGATAAAAAGAGGGACAAGAATTTGAAAAGTGAATTTCAAAAAGAGTAAAGATGAGGCTAAGACATACTCTGAACCTTGAGGAAAACACCATTTTGAAAATTCTTCCCATTTTGAGAAAACTCAAATGAATCAATACCATAAAAGAACCCATTTTAACTGAGAGATGTAATGAATGCTCAAGAAATAATTTTATGACAGGATAATTCTTCCCTATGAAACAGCATACAGAAACCCGGGGAAACACCTGGAAGCCAAATAAACTATACTGAAAATAAGAATTAGGAAAAAGATAAATGATGAAAGATAAGAAAATTAGACCTGCGACAGAGACCTAGTGAAGAGAATTTTTAGCTTGTGGTTTAATGTTTTTGAGGATAATCTAGAGTTCATAACTGCCTTGAGGCAGGCTGGTTGTAGGCAGTTTAGGCAGACCCCTAAGAGAGGCCTACTTTGGGCAAGTGGTGTTGGAGGAGGCCATTGGGCTGGACAAAGACAAATCCAACCATTTGACTAAAGTGTCAGTGAAGATGTTGAAGTCAGATGCAGCAGAGAAAGACCTGTCAAACCTAATCTCAGAAATGGAGATGATGAAGATGATTGGACAGCACAGGACACCATAAACCTGCTGGGTCCTGCACACAGGATGGTCCTTCGTACACTATCATGGAATATGCCTCCAAAGACAACATACAGGAGTACCTGCAGGCCCAGAGGCCTCCTGACCTGGAGTACTGTTACAATATCAGCCACAATGCAGCAGAGCAACTCTCCTCCAAGCACCCGGTATTCTTTGCCTACCAGGTAGCTTGAGGCATGGAGTACCTTGCCTCCAAGAAGTGCATACACCAAGACCTGGCCACCAGGGAAGTGCTGGTGACAAAGGACAACATGATGAAGATCTCAGACTTCAGCCTTGCCAGAGATATCACCACATCAGTTACTATAAAATGAGAACCAACAGTGGACTGCCTGTGAAGTGGATGGTCCCTAAGGCCATGTTTGACCAGATCTACATCCACCAGAGTGACTTCTGGTCTTTTGGGGGTGATCCTGTGCAAAATTTTCACTCTGGAAGCCTCCCATATCCTGGAGTGCCTGTGGAGGTGGTTTTCAAGCTGCTGAAGGAGTCATTTGATGGATAAGCCAATAAGTGCACCAGAGAGTTATACACAATAATGAGGGGTGGCTGGCATGTGGTACCTTCAAGCTGCTGGTAGAAGACCTGGATCATACTGTGGCCTTGACCTCCAACCAGGAGTACCCGGACCTGTCCTTGGCCCTGGAACAATACTGTCTATGCTTTCCCAACACCCAAAGCTTCACCTGCTCCTCAGAGAAGAATTCCACCTTCTCTCATGTGCCGTTGCCCAGGGAGACCTATCTGCCCTGACACCCAGCCCAGCTTGCCAATGGTGGACTCAAATGACTAGTATCCCTATTACTCCTGTCCAGATTCCGTCATAAGCTGTAACCCTTACCCCCCACCCTCCCTGCAAGACTCACTGCCTTCTCCTTTGTCCCTTTCCTACTGGCAGGAGCCAGCTGCCTACCTGAGGCCTTCACCCCTTGAAGTTCACCTCTCTTCCCCTTCCTCTTCCTCCTCCTTACAACCTGCTCATGAAAGAAAGGAACAGAGAGGCAGGTACTTGCTCGTGGCTACTTCCTTCCCTCCCATATGTTGGACCAAGACCCCTCCCTGTCATCTGGTACTGCCTAGACGTTGAGAGAGTTGGAGATGAGGCAGGCCAGTGAAAGCTGTTGGAGCTTTCCTGGTTTGGTTTTGTCTGCTTAGCATAACATGTAAGACTGAGTTCTGGTGGCAGGGACCTAGTCCTTGGGGCTATAGCACTAGCGAGGGGAGGTCAACTGCTCTGGGCCTTGGCTAAGAGCTAGCCCTGCTCCAGAGATATGGTGCCAAGGGCTTATTAATTTTGATACTAATTTGCTTTGCTGACCAAATACCTGGTATCAAAAGATGGGAAGGCAAAGACTGGAAGCAGTGTTGTGACCATGGGGTCCAGCCCCAAACTATGAAGAAAACACAAAGTGTATAAATATGAGTAAGTATATATTTACACACCTTTTTAAATAGGTTGTTATCAAAGATTTAATCAATGGGTAATATGCTCCTCGTGGCTGGGAAGCATCAGTTGCCATATATTAAAAACAAAGAAAAGAGGTGTCTGGGTGGCTTCCTCCAAGAAGTGTCCCTTCTTTTCAGGTCATGATCCCAGGGTCCTGGGATGGAGCCCCACATCAGGCTCTCTGCACAGTGGGAAACCTGCTTCTCCTTTTCCCTCTGCCCTGCTTATAGTTCCTCTTCCTGTCTCTCTGTCTGTCAAATAAATAAAATATTAAAAAAAAAACAAGAAAGAAACAAAATGTTTTTAAAAGGTCTTTTTTTTTTTTTTAAATTTTCTAGGGGTGCCTGGATGACTTAGTTGTTTAAGCAGATGTTTGCCTTTGGCTGAGGTCATGATTCCAGTGTACAGGGATCCAGCCCTGCATGGGACTACTTGCACCCCAAGGAGCTTGCTTCTTCCTCTCCCTTTGCACATGATTCCCCCTGTTTGTGTGCTTCTTCTCTCTCTCTCTCTCTCTCTTGCTGTCAATAAATAAAATAAAATCTTTTACTAAATAAATAAAAAAATAAATAAATTTCTAAACCTACTTTCAGTTTAGGTCCCTTAACAAAAATTGATACTGCTTCATTAAAAAAAAAAAGATAATTTAGAAAGATGCTTACAGAGTTAAAAATCTGTTTTGTTTCTTTGTCAGGATTCAATATAGAAGTGCTTTAAAAAGTAAAAAAAAAAATATGCTATATTAACTCTAATCACACTATAACTTTGGTGGTTATATCAAGATAATGAAAAGTGATTTTAAAGCAAATATTATTATTAGACATAAAGATCAAGTCAAAATTACAGAAGAGTAAAAGGATGAATTCATCAGGGAGTATAATAATTCTTTTTTTTTTTTAAGATTTTATTTATTTATTTGACAGAGAGAGATCACAAGTAGGCAGAGAGGCAGGCAGAGAGAGAGAGAGAGGAGGAAGCAGGCTCCCTGCTGAGCAGAGAGCCCGATGCAGGACTCGATCCCAGGACCCTGAGATCATGACCTGAGCCTAAGGCAGCGGCCTAACCCACTGAGCCACCCAGGCGCCCCGGGAGTATAATAATTCTTGAATTTTAATACGTAACAACAGATTTGGGGATATATAGGGAAAAACTAAGAACAAAAATCATAACTTCTACCTTGGACGACAAATGGAAAATAATTTCAACACCCTTATTTTAAGATTACATAGACAAATGCTCATCATATTGGTAAGATATGTAAGACTTGAACAAAATGATCAACTAACTAGATATGCTTGATATTACATTACAGTAACTGAACTAACTGAGGTCAGTCTTTGGTGAATCACAGAAACAGGTGGAGTTGTCAAACAAAGGAATCTTTGTTTACAACATACAAGGAGTTCAAAGGGAATAAGTTCCAAAGCCTTGACTGTTTGAACAGGAGAGAGATTTTTATTTAGTATTTAAGATGAATACTCAGAAGGGAGAGTTTTATTATCCCGTGTATGGTTGGTCATAAGGTTGTGGATGCATGCACATCCACATATGTATTTGTGCAATATGTATTGCATGTTCACCTGAATGAAGCTTGTATTCCACCGAGGGCAGAAACTTCAACGTTAGAATAAAGCAGAGGTAACTGTTGGACAAGGGAAAGGAACTCTGCAGGCTTCAAGAGCAGATAGAAACTAGATGGGGTCTTGGGCTCATTTTCTGGGACAAGGAATGAAAGGCCTTGATTGCTTTTGAAATAGCACTAGGAGTTTTACCACTGATTTATTGTCTCAATAGCTTAGGCTATTTCCTGCTCTGGTGGTGACTGTTAGTTTTCCCATTGCCTTGTTCCCTCAAAATCCTTAGGAGTGAGGTTTTTGCATTTCTTTGTAAGAACCTCCCAGGAATTTTTGGAAGAAGTGTGCTGGGGCAAGTACACAGGTGGGGTATAGATCATTGAAAATAGCTGGGGACAAAAAATGACTTTTCTTATGTCAGGAAAACTATATCTCTTCTTTAATTTTCTAGGAACCTCTAACTCTTTCTGCTGATGTTACCAGCAGGCATCTGAGATATTACTGTTTGTTCTCTTGAACCTAAGGAAAAGGAAATGTAGAAAGCAAAAGACAAAACTTTAAAATCTATCCTCCAACTCATCAATTCACTGCAGCCACCTCTCTGTCTTTCCCTTTCTCTTTTTCTCTCTTTCTCTTTCTCTCTCACATACGCACAACACACGCAAATTGACTTAAAGCAATTTTTAATTTTCCCTATTCCATTTTAATATACTTGAGGCATGATCATTTTCTTAGTAAATACAAGGAAAAAAAATCTAGGATTCCATCATTCTGTGTGATTAAAGTATTGAGGAATTTACTTCCAATAGCACTTATAAAAACATATTTTATTTAAGGAATATTATATAATCAGGTGCCTGCATTTTTCTTATTCTCTAACTAGTGTTATTTGGCAATTAATATTTTGTCAATCAATATTCCCCTATACCTGAATGTGTGGGCAGTGAGAGATGAGTTAGAGGCAAGGATGGTGAACACTCCCAACAACTGCAGACTACATATATCTTAAGCCATGATTTTCTTTGCAAAGGTCAACATTGATAATGTTCTAGTCATACCTCCGTGTACCAGGAAAGAAGTAGCATATTTCTTGAAAGACACAGCTATCAAAGCTCCATTGAGAAACCATAAAGATGGAGAAGGGATTTGCAAATTAAATATCTGATAATGGACATCTACTCTGATTATTTAAAAATGAATAAAAATAAAAAACCTTACTAATAACCAAACAGAGTATCCAATTTTACATGTGAAGGAAATAATGGAAGAGACATGTCACCAAAAGTATATGGATGGCTTATAAGCACATGGCCAATTTCTCAACATTTAAACATTAAAGAAATACAAATTAAAATCATAATGAGACATGCTTACATATCTATTAGCATGGCTAAAATTATAAAGGCTAATTGTACTTGGTCTGAGCTAGATTGAGAAGCAACAAAATATCTAAACTGTTGTTGGCATATATCATGATACAACCACTTTGGAAAATAGTTTCAAAAATTTTTAAATGAAAAATATGTTGCAGTTACACAAATAGCCATTTTATTCTAGGCATTTAACCAAGAAAAACAAACCCTATGTTCATACAAGGACTTGTATGTGAATTTCATATCAGCTTTATTTTTAAGAATTGAAAACAGTGGAAATGTTCATCAATGTCCATCAATAGAGCAAAGACAATTGGAGATTCTCAAAGTAATGATGCTGAGAAAAGAAAAGCCAGGCAATGAATAGTATATACTGTGTGATTCCATGACTACAAAAAATCTAGAAAATACAAATTTATATATAGTCACAGTCATCAAATATATGGTGTGATTTTAGTGCCTTCTTCTGTGCTCCCATAGCTTCCTACACTTGTATCTCCGAGCATTTGTTACACCATGTGAAAATATGAACTCTTTCTCTTTATTCTGTCTTACTAGAATAAGAATCCTTGAAAGTTTATGGACAATTGAACTCTCAGTTATTAGCAGAAATTCTATCACACAGTAAGTTTCCAAATATAAAAGCCAGAGTTTTACAATGACTTCGAAGCTTTTACATGATCTAGCCACTCATTTAACCTCTGTGACCTCTTTCCCTGCTACTCTTCAGTCACTCACAGTGGCCTCCTTGCTATTCCTCAGATATGCCAGGCATGATCCAACCTTATGGCCTTCAAGATAGCCAATTCCTTTGTCTGGAGTGACCTTATTGCTGATAGTTCTGCGCAAATTCATCACCTTTCCATACATTTGTTCAATTGTCAGCTTCATTGTAAGTACCCTCATCTTTCTATTAAAAGATTTAACTCCCCATCCCCTGCCTAGCAACCTTGATTTTTCTCACCCTGATCGAATTTTTCTTTTTCCCCATTGTACTCTTCCTTTTTGAATGCACTATGCCATTTTTATTAAGGTTTATAGCTTTGAATTGTCTCACCCATTAAAATAAAAGTTCTACAAAGCCAATTATTTCATTTACCAGTGTAGTCTGAAGTAATATCTGCCATATAATAGTTCAGTAGACAACTGGTAAATTTCAAAATAAATTAATGTTGAGAGTATACTGAATTTCATAAGTCATTTCAATATTTTTTTCCAAAAAATAAACTACATAAAACATACTTTAAATTTACTTTCAAAATATTTTATAGCATATAATGGACAATATACATAAGCCTAAAGAAACAATCCTATAATTAACCATTTCATACCTACTTAAAAACTGCATAATACCACACTCTTAGATCCTCTTTGAATGCTCTAAAATAACCCTTCAAATGAAATACATTTTAAAAACTCACAGATTTTTTGGCAAATAATTTAATAAAATAAAAGTTTCATTCATCTATGTAGATCAAAATAAATGTTTTTAATAAGCATGAAATTATAACTCTGAAGTGTGCTAAAATGAAACCACCTGCTAAGGGTGAGAGAACAAAAATAAACATCCTTTTTCCAAATAAGAGGAATTTATTACCTTTGAATCAAAGCATGTGGATTTGTTTTAACTGGCAATAAAGCAATATGGAGACACAAACCATAGAAAGTCATATTTTAGATTTCTAAAAGACTTCTAAGTGAAGAGTATACATTTTTTAATTGCTACATAATGCTACATAATGACAAGATGACAGGTTGTGGCAAATAGCATTTTAAAAGCTCTACTCATAATGGAACGGAAGATGTCATTTCCCTATAATTTTATATATGTCTTTAATTTACTATATCTGGATACAACATATTACCAAACAGATGTTCATCAAAGACTAAATCATTTTTAATGGAACATAATAATTTGAACCTACATCTATTAATCATTTTTTTCGATCTAACATTTATAGTCTCACTAAACATTTTATCAGTTGTTCACAAAATTCAAAATAAATAGGATAAAAAGTCGTGTTTGGAAAAGTAGATTTCTTTTCAAATTGGCATTTAAATGAAAATATTTGCTGATATTTTTAAAACTTTAAATGTAATTTTATATATATCTGACCTATCAGATGATATAAAATTTTTGGAGAAAATATGACATATTTTTTGATCTTGGTTGAAGGTATTAATAAAGAGCAACTGTTTGTATTATTTGTATTGTGATATCTTAGTTAATAAACATGAATAACTGGTATAAAATATGTTTTTTTAAAAATTTTATTTATTTACTTGACAGGGATCATAGGAAGGCAGAGAGGCAGCCAGAGAGAGAGGAATGGAAGCATGCTCCCAGCTGAGAAGAGAGCCCACTGTGGGACTCAATCCCAGGAACCTGGAATCATGACCTGAGCCGAAGGCAGAGATTTTAACCCACTGAGCCACCCAGGCGCCCTAAAATATGTTTTTTTTTTTAATATAGAAGTATAGTTCTTGCCAAAATATGGAACTAGCTGGAACTGAATGCCTCCTTCAAAGTCAGCTCTGGAGAAATTATGCAAGTGTAATATGGAACTATTTCAGATATTAACCAAAAACAAAGAAATGATGATAAACGCCTTAAAATACTCAAAGTTGCCCTTGACTGGTATGTTTCAAGCTCTATTCCTGGTTTGAAGACAGGTTTTAACAGGCCTGTCACTGTAGAAATCCGCTGGATGTTTAGAGGCTATCAGAACTGTACAAAACCTTGAAGGGGTAAAGACTTGAAAATTCTTTAGAGAGATTAGCTCCCTAAGGCATTATTCCTCCACACATTTTCCTCCAATCAATTAAGACTGATGGATGAGGGGCACCTGAGTGGCTCTCTCATCACGTGGGTGGTGGGTTAAGCCTCTGCCTTCATCTCAAGTCATGGTCTCTGGGTCCTGGGATCCAGCCCCACATCGGGCACTGCTCAAAAGGAAGCCTGCTTCCCTCCCTGCTTGCCTGCCTCTCTGCTTACTTGTGATCTCTCTCTCTTGCTCTCTTTCTCTCTCTCTGTGTCCAATAAATAAATAAAATCTTTTAAAAAAGGCTGATGGATGATAAATTATGAAAACTGCTCCCTCCAAATGATGCTTCTTCATAAGGATTTAAGAATTTAAAATTGAAACTTGACCGTAGGATTTATCTTATAGAATAACATCAAGTGAAGGCAGTTATTATTAGTTCTGAAGTATTTGTGATTCTGAATTCTTGGCCTCATTAGTAAATTTATTTTTAAATTCTCCCATGGAGTGGTGATTGGCCTTCAGTCTTTCATTGATATACATCATTGGGTCAAATGAGATGTGTGTGCCCAGAACTATATATAATCTTTTTTGTATTTCACTGGAGATGGCATTTCTGAGTTTTGTTCAATTGAATTTGGACAGATGTTTTAATAGTCACTTCTAGAGTTGGCCCTGGAGAATATCTTCCTTTTTTTCTCTTCCCGATTCTCTGAAAAACCCTGACTAATTCACATTATCACAGTAATATCATAATTCAAGTTTTTCCAAACACTATAGCTGCAAAATAGAAGGAAGCTACTCAGAATGGAATACTATTGTGAATGATTGAGAAAGAAAACATTATTATAATTAAGCTACCAGGTTTCAATGTATTTTATTGTTGCTTAGAAAATCCTAGCATACCCAGACTTTACAGAGATTTGATGATCCTAAGAAGAGCTGAACTCATGGACCAAAATAACTATGCACATAAAAAGTACAATTACTTACCTAAAAAATATGATGTGGTTAACTTTATATGCCAATCCAAGTGTTATGGGAACAGGAATTAAAAAAATAGCTTAGGGGCGCCTAGGTGGCTCAGTGGATTAAGCCACTGCCTTCAGCTCAGGTCATAATCTCAGGGTCCTGGGATCAAGTCCTGCATCAGGCTCTCTGCTCAGCAGGGAGTCTGCTTCCCTCTCTTTCTCTCTGCCTGCCCTCTGTCTACTTGTGATCTCTCTCTGTCAAATAAATAAATAAATAAAATCTTAAAAAAAAAAAAAAGAATGACTGTACTTTTAAAAAATAGCTTAAAAGGAGCGCCTGGGTGGCTCAGTGTGTTAAGCCGCTGCCTTCCGTTCAGGTCATGATCTCAGGGTCCTGGGATCAAGCCCCACATCAGGCTTTCTGCTCAGCAGGTAGCCTGCTTCTCTTCCTCTCTCTCTGCCCACCTCTCTGCCTACTTGTGATCTCTCACTGTCAAATAAATAAATAAAATATTTTTAAAAATAGCTTAAAAGTATATGATAAAATAATGATATACATATACAAGGAAAAGAAAGATACTATACTGTGAATATAAATTAAGTGAAAATTGTTGAAATAAAGAATACAATAAATGGAGACTAAGATGAATATAGCTGTAAAATGAATAAATGAGTTGGGAAAAACAAACAAACAAATTAATGACTTCTGCCCAAATACAGCAGAAGAGAAAAAAAAAATAAAGAAAATATTTAAATAAGTACTGAGATAAATTTTGGAGAATTAAAGAAAGATAAAAGATACCAGACTTAAAATGATGCCAAACACGAGATATCAGAAACAAAACAAAACAAAACAAAAACTACACACACTAAAAACCACTCGTATACATTATGGTGAGTTTTAAGAATATCAAAAACAGAGAAGAGCATAAATGATGCCCAAGAGAAGAACAGATCACCTAAAATGTACAAGAATAATACTGACAGCACAATTCTCAATAGTAATAGCATATAAAGAGACAGCTGGGAGTTTTTATAGATGGAAAAGATATTTGAAACTAGGTATTATACATCAATCCAAATTATTGATTAAATTTGAGAGCACAGTAAAAATACAATGAAGCATGTTAGGTCTTAGAACATTTATCACACAGAGACACACATTTTGGAAAACTTCCTTGGAAGACAGCTCAATTGAGATCGAGAAAACAGAATTATGTACTCAAAGGCACATTTTGAAGGAAGGATTGAATATAGTCTGCACTGCAAATATTCTTTAATCGTATGTTCTGAATATCCTAAATTTAAGAAGTATTTGTTCAAATATTTACCTTTAAATAAATCCTAGGAGACTTTTTCTTGGATTCTGGAAAATCAGTCCATTTGGATACAAATCTTTTTGTCACTGATGGAAATTTTGATAGCCCTTAACTGTGGAATGCCTAATGTATTGTTACAGCAATTGTGATTTGCCAATACATGGGTGATGTGTGTGTGTTGTGTGTGTTTATTTTTATTTTTGATGGTTTAACTCTTCTATGAGATTTTTAAGTAGACATGATTTTAATAAATTATGATTTGTTGAAATTTATCTGAGGCTATATATAATAAAATGAAATTTGTGTGAACTAAAGAAGTGCATCTCCATTTTTTTTGTTTTAAGAGTAGACTGGTCTTTAAAAATTGTCCAAAGAAGTACATTATATTCATTATTAAATTTGATAATATACTATAAAGTATTTATGGTCATATTGGACCATATCAAATTCTACTATTAATTCATATTAATAATTACCATAAGAGGAAAAAGGGATATTTTTCAAAATAAAAATTAGCGTATTTTTCAGAATATGATATAGTGTTATTCACTGAACTGAGGGAACAAATGTCAAAGTCTAACACAGTTTACAGAATGTTTTAACATAAATTGAAATTTAAATCTGACCAAATTTCACAGTTTTAAGTAAAATGATAGCACTTTATATCCTTGAAAAGTGGTAAGTGACCCAAAACATGGCTTAGAAAAACAAATTTAACACTACACTAGTCTGAGATGGTTAAGTTATGGTACAACTTGCCATTGTGTATCATCAAATGGTATATTTTTTTCTTTTGGGCTTGTCATTATATTTTATTTTAGCCATTCTGGTAAGTGTGTAGTGATATCTCAGTGTCATTTTTTTTTAAAGATTTTATTTGTTTATTTGACAGAGAGAAATCACAAGTAGATGGAGAGGCAGGCAGAGAGAGAGAGGGGGAAGCAGGCTCCCTGCTGAGCAGAGAGCCCGATGCGGGACTCGATCCCAGGACCCTGAGATCATGACGTGAGCCGAAGGCAGCGGCTTAACCCACTGAGCCACCCAGGCGCCCTCTCAGTGTCATTTTAATTGCATTTCCTTGATGTCTAATTGTGTCAAAATATATTACTTTGATGTTTAATGCTCTGAGCTTTCTCAGTTCAGGACCATGAAGCCACTTAGGAAAAATACAGTTGCAGAGGCACTCATAGACCAACTCTTATTTCGAAATAAGAAGAAACATTACTACCCATTCCAACAAAAAATAGATTTGTTATGCAGCAGGGATTTTATAAATTACCTGACACAACTTATATAGTAAGATGAAATGGGACAGGCGGCTTCTTGCAGCTATATACAACATCATTTTAATTTCAATTTTCAGTATAATTTTTCCAAGGTATACACAGAATATATATTTAATGTAAATTGTGAACATTTTAAACTCTGTATATAGAAATTAGTCAATTTTAAGTTTATAACAATCAAAATTAACGGAAGTTTATTTTAAATTAGTTAGCTTTCTCTGCATTGCAAGACAGAATAATCAAGAATTGGTAAGAAAAAAGTAATCTCTGTAAAATTACCGGGGGTGCATTATAAAGTGTTCGGTAACTGATCAAACTCACAATTTGGATTGAATGGCAAGTGATTTTTAAAATCTGGAACTCATTGTCAATTTTTTTTTCTTCATTGTGTCTTAATAATTTACTGTGTTCATTTGCATGGAAGTGAAGAAAAATGCATGACATTTCATCTCAACACTAACACCTTTAACTGGCAACTCTAAATGTACTTTACAGCAGTGTAACAAAGTAAAGATCAATGATGTTTCATGAAATATCTGTTATAATTCTCAAGGAGATAGGGAGTTTGTGCAAAAATGCAAATCACTTTGCGACTAAACACATTGTTTATTTCAGCTAATTTTAAGAAAATATGCTGAGAATCTCTCAAAAAAGGAAGCAATGATTTAGGTTTGCCTTCAAACTCCTTATCTAATCCTGAACCAACAGCACATAGTTCAAAGAGCAACTAATTTGAGTAGCTCCAATTTACACATTTCCTAACAATGCTTAATTTAGTGGAATTTCTGTCCAATTATGGTAATTTGATGTAATGAAAGACAAAAGTTCAAAAAGATCATCCTTAATTTATATAGATGCCAAACTCTGCATTTTCTGAATGACGCCCAGGAACGTATTTTCAAAAACAAACAAACAATGCCAGAACCACTATTAGGTCATCTCTAGGCAGAAAGTGACTCAGAGCTTACATTACTCTCTCCCTGAAAGTATACTGTAGGCACTGAAACTACTACCCTGAGTCTGTGCTATCAAATTCCTTAAGTTAGAAAGTTTTAAAACCCGTCTGTGTGGGAGTATTTCATTTACAGATAGAGATTTGGTTGTTTATACATTTTCATACTTGATTTTTAGGGTGTAATAACTATGTTTTAAAATTCATGGTGGTTTTGAATACTGTTGGATAATTGAGCTAAAATGGTATATCCATTCCTCCTAAGAAACAGAAATTATAGAAAGGTAGTGCTTTTCAAATCTGACATCTTTGAGTCATTGCAGTTTCATATAAATGCAATAGGAAAAGTGTCATTCATGTTTATGATATTTTCTATAAATAAATTAGAATGTACTGGAGGCCTGATATAAAGTGGGATGCCTAAACTTCAGTAAGATCTTGTTTTCAATTCAAAATAAATTTTATTTTTTATTTTTTTATAATGTCCCTCAATTTCAGATAAGCACCCCCATAATGTCCACTCCGGTTTTTTTTAAGATTTTATTTATTTTATTTGACAGATAGAGATCACAAGTAGGCAGAGAGGCAGGCAGAGAGAGAGGGAAGAGGAAGCAGGCTCCCTGCTAGGCAGAGAGCCCGATGCGGGGCTCGATCCCAGGACCCTGGGATCATGACCTGAGCCAAAGGCAGAGGCTTTAACCCACTGAGCCACCCAGGCGCCCCCAAAATAAATTTTAAATTGAATTATGCACCTCTAAGTTCAGAGACAATAAACATCAACCAACACAATTAATAAGTTCTATTTCTTGAAATTTCGGGAACATTGATAGTCTCATCTCCTGGAAGAACAACAGCTAAAATTTTAGGTCATGGATTCCTGCTAAAATATCACTTTCCCAAAGAAAATTAATGTTAGGAATTTTCATTGATTGTTATTGATCATGAAGAATATAACAACCACGATAAAAAGAGTAGGAAAAACATGATATCTCATCTGTAAGGGCATGTGGAAAGTAGGAAATGCTAATAAAAATAACTACCATTATTTCCTAAGTTAACATAATACAACAGAACAAAAATATTTCAAAACAATGTTTTCTTTTTTTTTTTTAATTTTATTTATTTATTTGACAGAGAGAGATCACAAGTAGGCAGAGAGGCAGGCAGAGAGAGAGGAAGAAGCAGGCACCCTGCTGAGCAGAGAGCCCAATGTGGGACTCAATCCCAGGACTCTGAGATTATGACCTGAGCCGAAGGCAGCGGCTTAACCCACTGAGCCACCCAGGCGCCCCCATAACAATATTTTCTAGGCTCATTCTGATAACTCTTTTCTACATTCAAATTTAAAGGTTGAGGCATGTGATATATATTACACAAAAAACATCCCAAGGCATTCGTTAAAAAAAAAAAAAACTCTTAATAAAGAACAAATCCAAAGGAATTTCTTTTCTAATTTAATTAACAAATTATGAATTGACTTACCTATTTTATCACAGTGTATCAGGCACCAATAATATTTTTTAATCGTCACACCTGATGCAATAGTTACCATCTTTCAAACATACTGATCACGAACAAGCAAATAAACAAGAGCACCGTAGCTTAAGATCTACCTGCATAAATATAGGCTACTTCAGACAATCTCTTCACCACAACATAGCAATGAATAGAAATCATACATGCTCTGTATGGACATACAGATGAGATAGAATGGGATGATGTTAATATATGCAGAATCTTTATTAATTACATTGTAAACCATAATATGGAAAAACAGAATACAATTTTAGAAATACCCAGGTCACCATCATTGTTTTATTTTTATATGTGTAGATAAGGAGTTTAATAAACAATCCATGACTATTCAACTCCTTATATTTTGAAAATTTTAGCAAAAGTAACAAACCTAGCACCTAGAAAATTGTACCTATCTACAACATACAGCTTTGCCAGCATGGTAGAGGAAAAGCAAAACAAAATAAGTAAGAAAAGTTTAACATTTCACAAGAGTTTTACTTTTATTTTTTTATTTTTTAATTTTTATTTTTCATTTATTATTTACTTCTATTTTCTACTTTATTTTAATGAAAATGTCATGACCATAACATAAGAGCAGAATTAAACCAACATGAGAAATTATTTTTTCATAAGTTAAAATAAACTAGCTTGGTGATTAATTCAAAATTATATTACAAACTTCAGTGTTCTTGCAGTAAGTATCACTGCATAAACAAATCAGTCAGGAGTCATAAACTAATGATGATTCTAAATGTTATTTAGAGAGACATTCTGTTCTTAAAATATTTCAAATATTCTACACAAGGCAAAGTGGATCCAAGTAATCTGTAGGCAAAATAAGATTTTAGAGAAGTATATATTTCCAACAGTATTTATAAAATATTACCTTTATGTAAGGCATCATCCTGGACTTTGTGGAAAACACACAAAGGAGTAAGAAGTGGCCCTTCAAGAAACATATACAATATCAAGGTTTAACATGAAGCAGCATGTCTTCTCTAATTAAAAAAAAAAAAAAAAACATTGTACCAACTGACTTTACTGAAACTTTATATTTATTGCTCTCATTTTAGGTCATAGTGTCCTTCTGCATGCAGGCTGCTATAACGGACATGATATAGACTTAATAGCTTATAAAGAACAGGAATTTATTTCTCACAGTTCTAGAACGGAGAAGTTCAAGATTAAGGAATGGGCAGATCCAGGGAGAGCCCACTTCCTCATAGATGGCTATCTTCTCACTGTAAACGTACATGATGAATGAAGCAAGAGAACTCTCTGGGGTCTCCTTTAAAAGGACTGTAATCCCACTTATGACCTAATCACCTCCCAAAGGCCCCTATGTTTTAATACTAGCACTTACAGAGTTAGATTTCATAATATGATTTTGGGAGACATAAACATTCACACCATAGTATATATAAACAAAAAAAGACACAAAAACAACAAACAAAAAAATTATTTTAACTACCTATTATTTTCAACTACATAAACTTTTAATTTGTTTCTATATAATATTAAATAACTCATTTGAGTGATTCACTTATATCCAATGCATCTGAGTGCAATTAAATTTGCTTACCCAGCATATCCAGAAGCATATTTCTTCAGACTATCCCATTCCCCACCTTACAGGATTTACCACAATTAGAAGACATGGGATAGAGGATAGATAGATAGATGTATACATAAACACACTTGTACATACCCATATGCATATTTTTTCCTGTTAATGATACTCATGCAAATAAAATTTAAGCTCAAGGAAACCTGTCTTGTGTGTTACTTAATATCCAGTTTTTAGTCAACATCCAAAAACAAATAATCCAATAAAAACATGGATAGAAGACATGAACAAGTGTTTCCCCAAAGAACACATTCAAATGTTCAGTAGATACATGAAAAGATGTCCATCATCATGTATCATCAGGAAATTGCAAAGCAAAACTAGAAAGAGATACCACCTCACACCTGTCAGAATGGCTAAAATTAACACTACAAGAAACAAAAGGTGTTGCAGAGGATGTGAAAAAGTAACACTTGTGGGGGCTGCCTGGGTGGCTCAGTAAGTTAAGCCTCTGCCTTCAGCTCAGGCCATGATCTCAGGGTCCTGGGATCAAGTCCCACATCGGGCTCTCTGCCAGGCATGGAGCCTGCTCCCTCCTCTCTCTCTCTCTACTTGTGATCTCTCTCTGTCAAATTAATAAAATCTTAAAAAAAAAAAAAGAAAAAGTAACAATTGTGAACTGTTGGTGGTGATGCAAACTGATACAGCCATATTTGAAAACAGTATGGAATTTCCATAAAATTTAAAAATAGAAGTCCTTTTTGATCCAACAAACCTGTTGGTGTGTATTTACCCAATGAATATAAGAAAACTTATTCAAAGGGATGCTAGCACCCCTATATTTATAGCAGCATTATTTATAAAGCTAAGATATGGAAAGCGCCCAAGTATCCATCAATTGATGAATAAATAAAGAATAAGTGGTATGTATATACAATGGAATATTATTCTGCCATAAAAAAGACTGAAATCTTGCCATTTGCAATAACATGGTTGGAACTAGACAGTATAATGCTAAAAGTGAAATAAGTCAGTCAGAGAAAGACAAATACCTTTACTCATATATGGAATAAAAGAAACAAAACAAACAAGCAAAGGGGCAATAATAAGACATAGAAAGAGAAACAAAGCAAAAAACAGACATTTCATTACGGAGAACAAACTGATGGTTACTTGACGGGATCTGAAAGGAGTGATGGATTAAATAAGTGATGGGGGTTAATTAGAGCACTTGTCATGATGAGCACTGAGTGCTATATGTTATATTGTACACATGAATCTAATACAACCATATATGTTAACTAACTGGATTTCAAATGAACATTTTTTAAAATCCCAGTTTTTAGCTCACATTCTGGCTTACAAAAGGGATTTAGTCAGGAATTTGGAGATTAGTTAATGAACAAAAAAGGGGTGAACAGGCAGTTGTTAGATAAAATTACTATCCTTTCTGGCATGATCTTATACCTTTTATCTAGAAGTATTTTTAGCACTTTAGACTCTTCCTATTTTATTTTGAATCATTAAACAAAAATTTCCTCAAAGGACCTTAGACTCCATCCAATTTGAGCAACAGTTTGAGAGAGGAAATGGTGTCCAGGAGGAAAAAAAAAAAGATGAAACTACTATTGTTTACTAGTGAATGCATAGTTCTTCCACAGAAGAAGCTCTAAATGGTCATGGCTCCAGCTTTATATGTGCTCAGTCATATGTTCAGAAGTAGGTAACACTATCACAAAATATAAAGCATCTGAGATTATTTTCCCTTATTTGAAAGCTGGTGTATGAGTCTGCCGTAGTTTCTTGGGTGTTGATAGAAGACGCAGACTCATGTTTCAGAAATAATATAGTTTATTATTCACAGCAATAGAGGTAGCCAGAATATTAACATTATTTGTGTGTGTGTGTGTGTGTGTGTGTGTGTGTGTGTTTGTGTGTGTGTGTGTGTGTTTGTGTGTGTGTAGGGATGGGAGTTATATATCAGTACTGAGCCTCAGTTCCCACAAGAAGAATCAAAACAGAGGCAGATAATATTTGCAAACACAACAGGTTAAGTTAAAAAAAAAGATACTATTTCTGTCTTCCAAGTCTATTCAATACAACCATCTTCAAAGGATGGCCTAGAACAAATAATAAATGCAGAAATGTAAGCAACCAATTGAAAAGTGTCTCCCAAGAAACACACTTTGAGAGTCTTCATTTGACAAAAATACTATAGGATATTACATGGATCAGGTGCATTGAATACTGGAAGGTTAAAATTACAAGGGACCAAATATTTTTAAGCAGTTCTGGCATCCAGTAGAGTTCAAATAGGTTTTATAAGATTGAGGAAAGAAGCCATCAAAACCTGGGCCCAGGGGCACCTGTGTAGCTCAGTGGGTTAAGCCTCTGCCTTCGGCTCAGGCCATGATCTCAGAGCCCTGGGATTGAGCTCTGCATCAGGCTCTCAGGCTCTCTGTTCAGCAGGGAGCCTGCTTCCCCCCCCCCCCCCCCGCTATTTGCTTACTTGTGGTCTCTGTCTGTCAAATAAATAAATAAAATCTTAAAACAAAACAAAACAAAAATCCTGGGCCCAATTTTCCCAAAAGTATGATTCTGATTCTAGTCTCTATGATGTTATCCCTTGAAGACAATGTCTCTAATTGAGTTGAATTAGTTTACTAAAGAGCATACCCCCATTTGTTGTAGGAGATGAACAATATGCAAGAGGCAAAATGCCACATGGAAGCCACCTTGTCTTCAGTGGAACATAGAATCAGTTCCTTTGGGATGAATTTGTTCCACATTTGACTTCCCACTTAAGGGAAAATAAGAGTGCCTTCTAATAGATTTTAAATAGGAAATGACAACGGAAGCTTATACAAGATTATAAAATGGGAAATTTCATTTAGATAAGCAATCATTTCAAAGTCATCTTCTTAATATTACAGACTCTTCACATAATCATAATTTTATTTTGGTATTATATGGTAATTTCAAATATAGTAAATATAAAGAATTTACCTCTGTAATTATAGCGAGTCTGGTCGTAGTTTAATGGCAACAAATCTTCAATTTAGAAGTATGGTCTACCAATTATTAATACATTTGGAAATGGTGTGTCATCTTCACTCCACTTGTCTCACTAAAACAGTGAGCCAAAAAAAGTAGGTCCAAGCTGTTTACTATGGTCAAAATGGGTTGCTTTTGCACTTGGTAAAGAAGCAGTCATATTTTGGAAGAAAAACTGAGGCTATTAATATTTTCAACTTATTTTCAGAAAAGGAAAGAAAGGATAATGTAACCTAAAGCCAAAATCTTACACAAGGTGGCTGGACAATGATCTTTTCCCAGATAAAGGGTTTTTCAACTTAGCCATGTTAGGAGGAAGAAGAGATGAGACATTGTGGACTTGACTAACGTTTGTACACTGTTCAAAAAGTTTTCAAAATAATGTGTATTATTTTTCTTCTTTTAGTTGAGACAAAAAAAAAAAAAAAACAAACCAAAAAAAAAAAAAACACTAATGAGCTTACTCTTAAAAGGAGGTAAACAAGAAACTAGCAAAGATTGAGTGTTAGGTATTGTCCCCCTCCTTTTTTTTTTTAAATTATGTTATGTTAGTTACCATACAATACATCATTAGTTTTTGAAGTAGTGTTCCATGATTCATTGTTTGTGTAAAACACCCAGTGCCCCATGCAATATGTGCCCTCCTTAATACCCATCACCAGGCTCACCCATCCCCACATCCTTCTCATCTTTAAAACCCTCAGTTTGTTTCTTGGAGTCCATAGTTTTTCATGTTTCATTTCCCCTTCCAATCCCCCCACTTCATTTTTCCTTTCCTTCTCCTAATGTCCTCCATGCTATTCCTTAGGTTCCACAAATAAGTGAAACCATATGATGATTGACTTTCACTGCTTGACTTATTTCACTTAACATTATCTCCTACAGTCCCATCCATGTTGATGCAAAAGTTGGGTATTCATCCTTTCTGATGGCTGAGTGATATTCCATTGTATCCTTGGATCACATCTTCTTTATCCGTTTGTCTGTTGTAGGGGATCTTGACTCTTTCAACAGAATGGCTATAGTGGACATTGCTGCTATGAACACTGGGGTGCATATGGCCCTTCTTTCCAGTAAAATAGAGCTAGCCTATGACCCAGCGATTGCACTACTGAGTATTGACCTCAAAGATACAGATGCAGTGAAAAGAATTAGGTATTGTTAAAGCACAAATGCAGGGGATAGAAGTTATGGTACAGAAGAGGGAAGGGCAACCATATGGCAGAGTAGAATAAAGTAGCTCAGGAAGAAATTAGTCATATCCAGATATTGTAAGGCATGTGGGGTTGGCAGGGAGAGCATGAGAAATCATAAGAGAATAGAGAGAAAATGGACCAGGCAGGAGAGGTTTATAACATTTTAACATCTAAGGTAAGCATATGCAAAGCAGAATAGGGAAAGAAATAAAAGTTTTTATAAGACTCAATACATAAGGAATAACGTGGAGGACACTGGGAGATGGAGAGAAGTGTGCTGGGGGAAATCGGAGGGAGAGACAAACCATGAGAGACTGTGGACTCTGAGAAACAAACTGAGGGTCTTGAAGAGGAGGGTGGCAGGTGGTTGGGTGAGCCCAGTGGTGGGTATTAAGGAGGGAATTTATTACATGAAGCACTGGGTGTGGTGCATAAACAATGAATTTTGGATCCCTGAAAATAAACTAAAAGAAAAAAAAGACTGACTACAGACATGGACCTCAGTGTAACACAGATATGGAACTCACTGTAATACCAGCCACTTCCCACCGACACACACAGACTATGATAATAATAAATAATAATGCAATTAAGAAAATTGCCTGCCAAATAATTTTTCCTCTTTTTTATTTTTATGATTATTATTTTTATTTTATTTTTAAAGTTTTTATTTAAATTGTAGTTAGTTAAAATAAGGTTAATATTACTTTCAGGTGTACAATATAGTGATCAACACTGCCATACAATGGCTTAAATAAAAAAATGAAAAAAAAATTTTTAAAGATTTTATTTTTAAATAAAACCTCTACACCCAAGGTGGATTTCAAACGTACAACCCCACGATCAAGATTTACATATTTTACTGACTGTTCCAGCCAGGCACCCCAACAAATAAAAATTTTATAAAATTGTTGAGTTTGTGGGAGTCTCATTTGCTTAGTCAGTTAAGTGTCTGCCTTTGGCTCAGATCAGGATCTCAAGAGTCCTGGCATCGAGCCCCATATTGCTCATGCTCTCTCTCTCTCTCTCTGGCTTTTGCTCTTAAATAAATAAATAAAATATTTTTTAAAAAATTGTTGAGTTTGTTTAACTAGTTTTAAACTAGTAGACAGAGATGAAGATAAAGTATGATGTAATGGCACGGAAAAATACAACTTACACGTTTTAAAAAAAAATGTGCAATGCAAGTTACCTCACTTCTTTTATCACCACACTGGGACTTTCCCTACTGAGTTGTTGTAATGTAAGGACCTATTTTATATTTTTATATTTTAGCAAGAGGCTTTCATTGAGGTTAACCCTTAAACTGTCCTTGCTCCCCTTCCCCCAGGGGATTCACTTAAAAACAAGTCCTGGAAATCAGCTCCAGGTAACAAAGCCCATATACAAGGGTGGGTCAGGCCAGGTGGAGACATCAATCAGCGGGAGGGGGGCGGTGTTTGCATATTGTCTCCCTAGATACTAAGGAGTATGCCCCACTCCTCCGCCCTTTGGGAACCTTTTTTGCACCAATCCTAATCAAGGTGTAATAGGCTGTGTCAAATGTGTATACTAGGGTAAATTGAACCTCAATTGGTCACCTAGCCTCACTGTGGAGTTTCCTGTGTGTGTTAAAATCTCATTGGTCACCTGTGCGTGGCCAGGCCTGACTGCATGGCCTTTGCCCTTAAAAGCTAGACTGTGAAACAGCAAAGGGTTGCCTTCTCTCATAAGAGGTGTGGCCCCGAACGTTTGGTTAGATTCTTGATGCTTGGCATGAAATAAAGCTTTGCTTGACCTTTGCTTTACATCAGTCTCGCTCCTTTAATCATAGACCCATTATTGGGGCATAACAGTATTAATCTTAAAGTTATAAGTCCACAATGCATCCATCATCCATTCTACCCCTTAACATTCCCCTTTGGACAGACCCATGATCTAGAACAAGCCTTATTTTATAGTGCCTTGTAGGAGATTTTTGCTGCTGCCTAAATTGCCTACTTTCCTCTCACCATTACCACGGAAATTGGGTCCACTGAAACAAAGGGGTAGTGTAAGAAATTAAGACTTCCATAAATCTCTTTAAATAATAAAGTATAAGATAGTGATACCTTTTTTTCTGCCACATAACCAATTCTTGCAAGAATAAGGTCATATAAAAGAATTTACAACACATGCTAGCATTATCCTACTGGACCCAGACCATTTGTATGTTTCTCTGTCTCTGAGAAATGTAGTTATTTACATGACTGAAACCTAAAAATTGTTTGATATGACCACTAATATCACCTACATTATTTTAAAGCCTGTTTAAAGCTTCTGTAATACATAGGCTTTGTAAACACTTATTAAGCATCTTGTATATATCAAACACTTTAAAAATCTCTGCTTAAAAAAAAAAAAACTCTACCTCAATGGAACTTTGAGTCTGAAAAAGATACAGGCAATATACAAGGCAACAGATAGAATAATTACATATTTGATTATATACTCTGAGGATGTCACCTTAAATTGATATGAAAATGATCAGAAGGATCTGGATTTCTTGTCAAAATTTTTTGCCTTAAAAAGAAATTGATATTTAGGGAAAGTTGTTACTGAAAGAGGTCCTGTGTCAACCAAAAATGTTAAACCATGATCTCGCTAAATTTTCCAGTTGTGATCATTGCTTTGTTTAGCTGTCTTCTATTAAGACTGAATTTAGTAATTCAGTCTCAGATTTCAGTAAGTCTTTTTTTTAAAGATTTTATTTATTTATTAGAGAGAGAGAGGGAGGGGCAGAGGGAGAGGAAGAACCAGACTCCTTGCTGAGCAGGCAGCTGATGCAGGACTGGATCCTAGTACCCTGGCATCATGACCTAAGCTGAAGGAAGACACTTAACCAACTGAGCCACCCAGGCACTCTAGACTGTAAACTTCTTAAAGGTAAAAAAGTTTATTCTTCTAGTAGTTCCACAGACATTTCTAACATCCATAAGAAAGCATGTACTGATGTAAAATGCCAGCAAATCAAATTATTTAAAAAAGAAAAAAAGAAAGAAAAGATATATCTGGATAAAGAGAAAAACAGAAAATCTAATAATACATTGAATTATTAGAGCAAAGAGTGGAGGAAGAGAAAATAAATATGAAATAGAGATTTCCACTAAAAGAAAAAAATTGAATAAGGCAGGAGATTTAGAAAATTATTATGACAGACTTGAGAAAAAAATAAAATAGGAATTTTTAGAAAATAGCAATGAATGAAAAGGTAAATTGTTCCTACCTCTATAATATTAGCTGTTTGTTGTTGTTGTTGTTGCTAATTTACCTATTTAATCTAATAAACAAAGAAAGGTTTCATTTAGGGATAAGGTTTCTCTCTCTCTATATATATTTTTTCCATTTAGGGATAAGGTATATATATATATACATAGATATATATGTATATATATATTTTTTAATTTTAATTGTTGGAAAATGTGTCACAGAATGTGTTTAAACTTTAAGATACAGATGCAACATGTAATGAACTGCATTGTTTGAACGTCTAATTTGTAAATGCTGTTAGAGGAAACTTGGTGGAAATGTTCTTATGTGCTTGTGTTTCTGGAACTAAGTATATTTATTAATAAGGAATAGTTTAAAATTATGAAATGACCAGGAGTGGACAATTTTCCTAATCCTATCAGCTCTTTGCAGCTCTTTTATTAGCCCCCTTCAGGAATATCAGCTTTTTTATCTAATTAAATTTTATATTAATGTGCTTTTGACTTTTGGCCTTTCTCTTCCTTCTGTTCTTTTTTTTCCCCTAAATTACATGTTTCTGTTTAACAGCTACTATCAATTCTTTGATATGAATTCTCAACATCAATTTACTAACTCCAAAGATGAAGGAGCATCAATATTTAGAAGCGAAGAATACAAAGCCTTGGGCATCTGGATGGCTCAGTCACTTAAGCATCTGCCTTCGACTCTGGTGGTGATCCCAGGGTCGTGGGATGGAACCCCAGGTTGAACTTTCTACTCAGCTGGGAGCCTACTTCTCCCTCTCCTTCTGCCTGCAGCTCCCTTTTCTTGCGTTCTCCCTCTCTTTGTCAAGTAAATAAAATAAAATAAAATAAAATAATGTAAATAATACATTTATTTATTTATTAAAATGCAATTATTACACAATACATAATGTATTGCATAATTATAATAATGATTAAATAATTTATTAAATATTTATATTAAATATATCAATTTAATTAAATAAATATTTTTAGAATTTAAAATATTTCAAATTTAGATTATTAAATATTAAATCATTAATTTAATAAATAAATATCTAAACATAAATAAAATAATTTATTTATTAAAATGAATAAAATAATGTTGTCATTATCTCAGCATGTATTTTTAAATAGTCTAAAAAAAATCTAATAAAGTCTAAATACATTGAGTTCAGATATTTATACAAGTTAACCCAGACACTGAACCCACAGTTTCAAAACTTTTGTTTTTATCTACTACTCAAAATACGATTTTAATGTATTTATTTGTAACTTTGACATAGCAAGGAAACTTGGAGGAAAAGGAGACATTTGCTTTTAATATTTGAAAATTATTTTGTTGATTTAAAAAAATAAAAACCTTAACACGTGAGCATTTCTTCTTAAATAACACTGTGAAGTTTCTGAGTCGCATTCTATTAAAAGTGCTGATAAAATGGCCTCAGTTACTCATTTAAATTATCAGCTGAATGGGTAACAAATGAAGTAGAGAGCTTTTTAATTATTTATGAATGTATTGCTTGTGGATGGAGTGCCACATAGAGTTACCTCTCTTTTTGGCTTTGTTTTGTGAGCAGCAGTGGAATCTATGAATGAGATTAAACATAAGGACATTCACAGAAATTCTTAATGAACTTCTGGGGAAGGGCAATAAGTGCAAGGAAAAACTGCAGCAAGACTAATTACAAATTTCAAGTGGTCATCGCTTAATTATAGAAGCTTTTAAGTTCAAGTAATATATCATTTTTATGAGCCTATCATATTGTATTAATTACCACAAACTGCACTCTTGAACACTTATCTTTTCACATATTTCTTATTCTTAGTACTTAAAATTACCCTTATGATTGATAAATAAATGGATTTTACAGACAATGCATTTATTTACATAAATAAATAATGCTGTTTATATATATAAAAACAATTGAATATGTGTATGTGTTCAATGAATTTTTTTTCAAATTAACATCTTAATTCTACCACATTAGTTACAAATAGATATAGACTTTATAGATTCATCAAATATTTTATTCTCAAATTTATATGTCCTTTGTGAAGTAAATGAAACTGTATATATTAAATATAATCCTATCACATGTAACAGTTACTAGTGCATCCCAGGACATACATAGGTCAGGTCCTCCTCAAGGCATCACGGATAACTGGATTTAACTTTCTATCCTAGGAGTCTTCTGTATATTTCTGTGGCTTTTATACTACAATCAGGAGGAAGAATTCTTTTGCTAAAAGCTTCCAAATGACTATGCGAGTAGATTATTTGTAGACTAGTGATATAATATTATAGTTTAATATGTGAAGCATGATAAAATAAAATGCCATTGCCATATTTAATTTGTTCAGTAAAGCATTCATTTAGTTATCAAGCATTCATTTTCTTTTTTTAAAGATTTTATTTATTTATTTGACAGACAGAGATCACAAGTAGACAGAGAGGCAGGCAGAGAGAAAGGAAGGGAAGCAGGGTCCCTGCTGAGCAGAGAGCCTGATGTGGGGCTCTATCCCAGGACTCTGGGATCATGACCTGAGCAGAAGGCAGAGGCTTTAACACACTGAGCCACCCAAGAGCCCCAAGCATTCATTTTCTTTATACAGAAGAGATAGAACAATATTATATAGTAGAAAAGACAGTAAATAATCTAGAAACCTTGATCATTTTGTTTTGGCAATTTTAGAACATAAAATTAGCTAAAGCTCAAGTGCAAGTTATATTTGTATCATAGGAGGAAAAGTTAATTAAAAGTTTGTTTATTACCATAGTTTAACACTTCAACGAAATGATAACGAGTCCAAAATCAATGAATATATGAAGTATACAATAAAAACAATAATCTTGAGTGTATGTGACTCACTGTAGGTATTGATAGGCTAGAAATCAAAGGGAAAGTATCTATAGGGTTTGTTCAGTTCCATGCTCATCAGATTAATAGGCTTTCTCATATTGCTTCCTTCACCACATTAATTTGTCTAATGAAGTTTTCAAGAGTTAAAGACAGTGATAGGTTCATGGCTGGAGAGAAGGTACAGAATCTAAGATAGTTCAGCAGTGCTTATTATTTAAGAGAAAGACAGCATGGGAGGTGAGGGGTATATCATGCATCCTGTTTTCACTCCCTTTGTGGAGCACCTACCCTGGAGGTCATGTAATAATAACCAATGACCAAAAAACAATAAAAAAACCCAAACATCCATGTGGAAGTGCCATCCCTGCCTGGAGATGAGTAGACTGCTCAAACAGATCCTGGGCAGGCATCTCAGCCCAGGCCTGTGCTGGGGAAGCTGGTTCATGGCTTTGGGCGCAATCTGGAAGCCAGCAAACTGACGGGAGAGTGCAGCCAGGGTTAACAGGACTGATGATCTTTTTGCAGCCAGGCCGCGGGTGGACACCCGCTCAAGGAGCCAGGCTAGGAGGCTGCCCAGCGCCAGCGCTGGTCAAGCTTGTAGCCCCCGGGGCTTCCCCCGCGCCCCAGCCAGGGCGGGGCCTCAGGAGGGAGGGGGCGGGGGCAGGGCAGAGAAGGGGCTTTGCTAATTGCCAAAGCGAAAAGGGAGCTCGCGGAGGACTCAGGAGGGAGGGGGGCGGGGGCGGGTGGAGGGCGGCGGGGAGAAGGCGCTTTGCTAATTGCCTAAGCTGGAAGTGAGCTCACAGAGGATGTGGCTGAGAGTCTGGGAGGAGGTGGAGGGGCTGGCGGAGGAGGGGCGGGCAGCGCCGCGGTGCTGTGCTGCGGCTCAGTCGGGACTGCAGGACCCACCGGACTCGCCGCCCGTACGCTCCCATGTGAGGCTCCGCTGTCCCGCTCCTGCTGCCTGCTGCCCCTCCCCGCCCCAAGGCTTCTCCGGACCACCCTCTGCACAGGGGTAAAGTGACACCGCGCCGCGCCCTCACCTGGAGCAGAAAGCGCGGACCCGACCTGGGGGCGAAGAGGGGGGTTGTGGAGGCCCAGCCTCCCGCGAACCCCAGGGCACCGGGACCACCCCGGACGCTGCGCCAAACCCGGGTCCTCATGGGGTCGGGCTGGGGACAGCGCCTTGCGAGGTGCCCCCCGCCAGCAGGCACGCTAGCCCCCATCTTTCCGCAGCCCCATGCGCCCGTGCTGAGGACCCCTTCCCTCCCCCGCCGTGGCCCCGCTGCTTTTGTTCTGGACTTGGGATCCCAGGTGGAAACTAGTCCCTCAGACCTCCCTGGCAGCAAGGAGGGCAGGGAGGGATTCTTGGTTTCCTGCCCTGGGTCCTCCTCTCTCCCCATTCACAAGCCTTCTGGCTTCCCTTTACTCTCCTCATTGTCAGTTTTCTGAAATGGTTTTCTTCTGCATGTTGACCCAAAGAGCTATTTCATGAATGAATATACACGAAACTGAGTTGGAGCCCACCTGTAGAGGCCTTTCATTAGAATGGTCTCTGGTTCTAGCCTCAGTTCAGAATACTGCATGTACCTGAGGACCAAGTCCAGATGTTTCTTTCATCTCTGACTTGAATTTGAAATCCTCCTCAGACTTCAGCTTCCAGGATTTCTCCAGTCCTTGCTCTCCCACTGTCTTGCTGGTGATCCGCCATGAGTGTTGAACACAGGAATGAATGAATGATATATACCCCAGACTGCTGGGGCTTTGTCTTCTTTTGCTGAGGTTGGAAATGCTTGGGAGAGACCCCCTGTATGCAGATAGAGAGCTGCATGCAATTGCTTAGATAAACGTGTTCCCCACTTAATTGCTTGGGCATTGAACATTTCGCCCTTAACCAGTGGCTTGAGCAGTTAGGAGGAGACAATCTGGAGGTGAATCAGAAGATGGCTGAATCCACATGGTGGTGGTCTGGGTTTGGGAGATTTTCCTGGAGATTCAAAGGAAAGATATAAATTCTTCCAGTGTGGAGTGGTAAACATTTTATCGATGGGAGATGGAAAATAAATGGTCTGGTTAAACTTTCCCGCCCCCTCAAAACCCATTATTTGAAAACACAAAAAGGGAAGTGAAGGGAGAAATCCTCCCACTCCCATTCCCACTCACCTCCATAGCCATCTCCTCTTCCAAGAACCTAACAGACAAGGTGCCAAGAAGTGTTAGGTAACAGCAGTGGTCTCAGATCTCATTCAAGAATCATGGTGAAAGGCTTTCAAATAGATTGTGGGGGAACAAGGATCCAATTAGGGGGGGACAAGTTTAAGGTCTGCCTGGTCCCCTAAAAATTAATGGCACTAGAGAAGATGAGCTTTGGGAACTATAGCTTAATGGATACAATGTGTAAAAAGCTTCAGTGAGTCATGGTGGGAAGAGGCCAAGAGGGCAGCAAACACAGTCTTAGATGATGTTATTAATAGCACTACAGGCTCTAGATTTCCTGTGGTGGTGTTCTTGGCAAGACCAGCCCGGCCAAAGTGGATACTCTCAACCTGGAACAGAGGGTCTTGGAGATGCCAGCACGTGAGGTATGATGAGAGGGTAAAATGATAGGAGGTGTCCTTTGGAAGGACTGACTCCTTGACTTTAAAAGGGAGAACCCAAATCTGTAGGTGAAATCTTTCTGGCTACAAAGAGGGCCAAGGCCTCCTAAGGTCAAGGTCTCCTCGTCACTTGCAAAGATGTCGAAGAACATATTCAGACATTTCAAAGATGTCCTCATATCATTGGTTCCCACTCTGGAATTCTATCAATAAGGTGAGAGTTCCTCTAGTTGAAAAAGAGATCTAAAAAGACTTCCCTTTCTCATGTAATTTCTGTAACCTCCAGGACACACCCACCTCCCCCTTCCAGCTCTGTAATGAAGCCACAGCTGGTGCCAATTTGTGGAACTCCTTAAAGGCTATTCTCCCTTATATACCCCCGGACCAAGTTCCCATGCTCCCTCACCCGATTTCCTGCACTCACCTCCCACCTGGTGTGTTCACACCTGCAAGTGCCTTTTACCAACCCCTTTGCCAAAAGGCAGCCAGAGTGACCTTTCAAAGACCTATCAGTTCCTGGCATTTGTCTCCATAGAAATCTGCACTGATCTTCTAACAAATTCTCAGTCCTCCAAAGGCACCCATAATCCTCCCATCAGTCTATTCATACCCCTCCAACTGACTGATGCCTGTTCTGCCCCATCTCTCTGCCCTTCAACCACACTGCCTCCTTCTTCCTGTGGAGACCTCTCATGGCACCTGCCTCCAAGCACAGGTGATTCCCATTGATGGGAAGACCCTCTTCTCTCCCCCATCTCCCCACTCCAGTTACTCCCACTTATTCGTGAGCTCACAAGCCCCATGGTACACACTCTCCATGCAGCCTGCTCTCTCTTTTCTAGCACTGGCCTCCGTTTCTAGCTGTGCTTGTGTCATGGATGTCCCTCCCCAGCCAGCCTCCAAGCTCTCCTTCCCTTTAGCTCCAACACCTGACACAGTGCCTGGCACGTAGTAAGCCTTGGCTAGCTTCTAAGAGCCTCACTGAGGGACTGAAAGCATTTTAAAAATGTCACCACGTAGGCTCCAAACTGTAGGCAGAAAAAGCTTTGCCTGGATTGACATTTTAGAGACGTATTCGTCAAGTTGGATGTGTTCACTGACTTTACCTTGTAAAATTTAAAAAAAAAAAAAAGGACCTCTGTATCGCTTCGCATCTAAGGAAGGCGCATGTATACTATTAGACCACGTTATGAGCTTAATGGAAGGAGACAAGATGTTTTCGCTAAGAAAATGTATAAGACTGTTGAGGTCAAGTGGGAGGAAACAGTCCGTTTGTTGGAGCATTGCTATCTTACTCTATCACAGCCACTCATAAAAATGTGACACGGGGTGAGTCAGAATTGTCTGTTGGAGAGGAGTTAGATCTGGCTCATGTTCCTACAGACATGAAAGCCAGAAACGAAAAAGGAGGCTTTAAAAGCGTGGGTTGAGGAGGCGGTGTGGTTCACTGCGATGAGCTAAGTGCCCAGGGCCACCAGCAGACATGCTGGCCTGTGTCCGTCCTTTGTTCTGGGGTCCCTCTTGCACCATGTGTGAGGCTGGTGGCTGGGAGAAGCTCAGGACAGGACCTGGTGGCATCTTATTTCTCCCACCCTCCTGTGGGCTCCAGTGGGCTCCAGTAGGTCCCAAGGGACAGCCTGCCTTCCTTGCAAAGCCCAGTAGCACTCTCCCTTTCCCCTTTCCTCTTTCCTCCCTCTTTCCTTCCCCTGTCTCCTTCCCTTGTGGTGCCCTTTCCCAATGCCCACTTCATCCCTTTTCCTTTCTACATACCTGTCTTCTAGAGTTTCTTCTCTTTCCTCCCCATTACTTCCCTTCATCTGAATCTCCTCTTTGGTCCCTTTGTCCCTGCTCTCTGCTCCTCCTCCCCTTCCCTGGCCCCTGTTCAGCTCCATACTGAATGCAGGCAGAGCTGGACTAACATGCTCACTTGCTTGCTCAGCCAACCTCCAGAGAAGTCACTCTTCGGTGGCCACCTTCCTGACCCCCTGGTCGCTTCTCCACTTGTTCAGATATTGCTCTGAAGTCTGAGGAGGACAGAGTGGGGCTGCCACAGAAGCAGGCCAGAGGAGAAACCAAACCATGTGTCCACACTGTCCCCCAGCACTGCTGCTCTGAGAGCTTTCTGAGTCCTCAACAGGGTTAGGATTTAGGGGCTTCTTCAGAACCGGGAGTGAAAACA
This sequence comes from Mustela nivalis, assembly GCF_964662115.1. NCBI lineage: Eukaryota > Metazoa > Chordata > Mammalia > Carnivora > Mustelidae > Mustela > Mustela nivalis. The sequence continues at coordinate 890,856 of NW_028136427.1, read as the reverse complement.
AGCATAGGTCAAAAGAAAAGCGACGGCCCCCACACAAAAATAATAATCACAAATGAAAACTATGTTAACTCTGAAGTCCCAAAGTCGAAGAATTGCCTTGAATCTGTCACTAGAAAGCACCCAAGGCCTCACTCTCTGGGTTCTGGGTGCCCTGGGAATGGCAGGAGGCTCTGACATGCACGTGGGGGTGCTGAACTATGAGGGCTAGCCTGCCCGCTGGCAGGGGGGGGGTACCTCCTGTGGCGCTGTCCTGGCACAACCCCCTGCGTAGGGGGTGTGGCGCGGCGTCCTGGGTGGTCCTGGTGCCCTGGGGTTGCTGGAAGCCTGGGCCCCGACCACTCCACCTTCCCCCCCCCCCCCCCCCCCCCCCGCTCCTGTCCTGCGTTTTCTGCTTCAGGTGAGGGCGCGTCGAGGTGTCACTTTACCTGTGAGCAGAGGGTCCTCCAGAGAAGCCATGGGGCAGGGAGGGGCAGCAGGCAGCAGGAATGAGAACGGGACACCGTGGCCTCTGGGGCTAAGCTGGAGCGTGGGAGCGCAGGGGCAGCGAGTATGGTGGGTCCTGCAGTCCCGAATGGGCAGCAGCACAGCACCCTGGAGCTGTGTGCCCCTCCTTCCCGCCTGGGCAATTAGCAAAGCCCCTTCTCCTGGCCCCCCCCGCCCCGCCCCCGCCCCCTCCCTCCTGAGTCCTCTGAGAGCTCACTTCCAGCTTTGGAAATTAGCAAAGACCCTTCTCTGCGCCGGCCCTGCCCCCTCACTCCAGGGGCCTGAACCCTGGCTGGGGTGCAGGGCTATGCCCTAGCATGCTGCCCCATTGCCAGCGCCTGCGCTGGGCAGACTCATAGCCTGGCTTTCTGAGCGGGTGTCCACGGGCAGCCTGGCTGCGAAAAGATCATCAGTCCTAAAGGCCAGCTGCACTCTTGGGTCAGTTTGCTGGCTTCCAGATTGCGCCCAAAGCCAGGAAACAGCTTCCCCAGCACAGGCCTGGGCTGAGATGCCTGCCTGGGATCTGTCTGAGCAGTCTCCTCCACTCCAGGCAGGGATGGCACTTCAACCTGGATGTTTGGGTTTTTGGTTTGTTTTTTTGGTCATTGGTTATTACATGACCTCCAGGGTAGGTGCTCCACAAAGGGAGTGAAAACAGGACGCCTGATATATATGCATATGGCCATTCTAGAAAAATAGCTTGGGGTTCTCTCGGAAACGCGGCATTGGTCCTTGCACTATGGTTTAATAGAAAAGGGATTATGCACCAAGTTACTTAAATGAGCATAGGTTGAAATCGTTTACTGAGAGTAAATATTTTAAATAGTTATATTTTAACTAAATCTATCATCAATCATAAATCTATTACACGAAGGTTACAGGCAATTTAAAAGCAAGAGCACTCTCTTCAGGGTTTTAAATAATCCCTGTCTGTCTTGGCACATGAGAATGCAAAGATTCGAAATGGTTTGTAAAAGATCATATAATAGCTTTTACTAATTCTATTTATTTGACAGACAGAGATCACAAGTAGGCAGAGAGGCAGGCAGAGAGAAAGATGGGGAAGCAGGCTCCCCGCCAAGCAGAGAGCCTGATGAAGGGCTCGATCCCAGGACCCTGAGATCATGACCTGAGCCCAAGCCAGAGGCTTAACACACGGAGCCACCCAGGCGCCCCCAGATGAAATACATTTCTGACTTAGAAACTTCAGATAGAATTATTTTGTCCATGATGACAACTGAAGAAAATGTGTCATCCCTAAACCTAACCTTAAACCCTACCAACACTGAAACCTAAGCTGACCTTAAAGCCCAAACTAGAACCCTGAATCCCAAACCTGGAATGGAACCCAAAGCCTGTACCTGAGCCCTGGATCCAAGCCCTGAACCACGAACCCAAACCCTAAACAAGACCTCCAAGTCATGAAACCTGAACCCAAATCTCAGCATGAAGTCAAACCCCAAATTTGACCTTGAACTTTATCCCATAAGTCCTGAGTTTTAAAGCCTAAATCATAAACTTAAAGCCCTAAACTATAACTCTGTTCCCTTGTCCTTCACTCTAAACCCTCACCCTAACACTAAACCCAAAGCCTGATTAGAACTCTGACTAAAACCTGAACTTGAACCCAAATTCAAACCCTTCACCACACTTTGCTTATGCACTTGCCATTGATGGATATTTGCAGTTTGTACCTCTTGATTCTTGTGAACATTGTTTGGGTTGGGGGCTAGGGTTAGGGTCTTGGATTAGGGTAGGGTCCAGGCTTGAGACCAAGTTGAGGTCAGAGTGTGGGTCTGCATCAGGGCCATGTTCAGTGACACTGTTTGGGTCAAGGACTGTTGTAATTCCACATTGTTTCCAATTCATTGTTCCTTAGCTATTTGGGGGGAAGTTGGGGGGTATTGGGCTCCATGCAGCTTGAATTTCCGGAATGAAATGGCATCAGCTGGACCCGGGGAGGGAGCAGGACCTTCCATTGAAGGGTGAGCTCCCACAGTCCTGCACTGCCTTCCACCGCCTGCAGAGGGCGCCAGACCCCAGCACCCGCCCTGAGCCCAGGCTGCACAGCCACAGCTGTGACCTGAGCCCTGCCTTTTCAGGACCCACTGTGGAGACTTCTGGAGAATGTGGGGCGCCTCCCACCCTGACAGGACAAGCTGAGGAGGGTGTGGCTCTGCATCCACACTGACCAGACCCGTTGTGGAGAACGCGCCCACACTGGCAGCAGTCCAACCTCCTAAGGACCAGACACTGGAGGAGGTGAGGAGAAGTCCCTTAGTGGACTGTCAAGGGGTTCGTGGTCTCAGGACCCCACAGAGAAAGGGCGCCCTGTGTAGACACTGGGGCTTCCGTCGTTTTGTGTGAGGAGACGTGGCCTCCTGCTGTGCTGTGCGCGGGGCTGTGGGGTCCCCCCTTTCTGGGCTCCGGTGATCCTTGGTCCTTGTCTGTGTTTGTGTGCTCGCGGATTCGGTTCCTTGGGCTCCTCAGATGGTCTGCAGTCAGGGAGCGTCCCCCTGCTTTGGTGCTTGTGCTCTCCCCACCTCAGCCCTGCGGGGTCCTTCCCGTGTCCACACCCACTCCAGGCTTGCGCCTAGTCCGGAAATTCGGGAGCCAAAGTGAGGACTCTGTAGCCGGTTTTGGGGAGAGTAGGTATTTTCCCAGTGTGGGTTCTTCCCTGAGCACAGTGCCTCCCCATCTCCGTGTGTACCCCTCCCTGTCTGTCGTCATTGTTGCAGGGCTGTCACTTCCTTGGTTCAGGGGCCTCCTGGGTATCTTGCTATCTTGGATGCAGGTGTAAATGAGATCGTTCTCAGCAGTCTCTTTCTGATGGGTCCTTCCGAGCACCTAGGAGTGCCACTAATTTGTGCATATTGATTTTGTTCCTTGCAAGTTCTTGAATTTATTAGTTCGATTGGCCTTAAACTTAATCTGCCAGTTATTTGACCAGCAGCATGGGTTTAATTGGGAAGAGCAGAGAATGGCAGTCTGGGCTGAGCAAGCTAAGGTCCCATCACAGGCAAGTGCGAGAAACAAAGGAGAGGAACATTATTTCATGGAGGAGGAAGAAGTTGGGAAGGGTGCTTGAAGGAAAGTCCCTTGGAGAAAGGCAGGGTGATGGAGAATTCTCACCAGCTGAGCTGCAAAGCTCCTACAAAAAGTCAGGAGATGAACCTCCAGCTTCCCCTGTGGGGCCTAAAATTGGTGAGTCTCTCCTGTGGGGGATTGCAATGTGGGGTCTGTAATGGGCACTGAGCACCAGGCGCCCCCTTCCAGCCTCCCCTTCTGGCATCCCCAGTCCACTTTACTGGGGCTTCCCTTCCTGCTTTTGCACAGTTCTAACCAGCTTGTGGTGGAACGTTGTGGAAAAACTGAAATTCCAAATCCACTGCTTCTACTGCACCTGAGATACAGGGGCCCATGATTTAATCCTCCCACGAGTCTCTTGCTAGCCCCACCTGTCCGTTACTCATTTTGAGAGTTGATATTACCAAAGTACTGTAATTCTAAAAATTTCTGAATTAGCTGTATTATTTCTTTTTAGGTATGAAGTTAACTTACAATTATATGAATTTAATATTTTGGTCATTGTTTTCTAATTTTATTGCCTTATTCTTGGAAAATATAGCCTGATATTTAACTCTAGGAATTTATTGGCATATACTTCTGGCCTAAATAATGGCCTGTTTGTGTAAATGTTCAACTTATGCTTATATACTTACTGAAGACTCTTTTTTTGGGGTCAGGATGGCTACATTTATTAATAGATCAGGACTATTAGATTCTCTAAATTTTGATGTCTCTTAATTTAATCTAATTAAATTATCAGTTAATGAAAGAAGTTAAATTTTTTATGTACTACTGCATCTAAACTTATCAAAGTCTTTGCTATAATTAGACAAGTATGTCATCCTGTTTTTATACCAAGTCTCACATTAAAAAAATCATACTATCTGAAATATTATTTATTTTTATTATTATTTATTTTTTTTAAAAGATTGTATTTATTGGGGTACCTGAGTTAAGTGTCTACCTATAGCTCAGGTCATAATACCCGGGTCCTGGGATAGAGCCCCGCAGGGGGTTCCCTGCTCAGTGGCGTGCTTCTCCCTCTCCCTCTGTTATTCCCTCTGCTGTGTGCATGTTTTTCTTTTCTCACTCTCTCTCAAATAAATAAGTAAAATTTAAAGATTATCTCTCTCAAATAAATAAGTCAAATTTTTTTTCTCAATGGGAGGGAGAAGCAGACTCTCCACTGAGCAGGGAGCCTGATGCAGGGCTCAATACCAGGACCCTGGGATCATCACCTGAGCTGAAGGCAGACACTTGAACCGACTAAGTCACCCAGGCACTCCAGCTGTTTATTTATTTATTTATTTTTATTATACATATGTTTTATCTCTCTTTTCTACAAGTCTTTTTTTTGATCTTTTTACTTTTTTCATAAAACTGAATTATTTCAAGATGACTTGGTCATCCTCTTTTCCCCAACCTCAAAGATCATAGAGTATATTTTAACTGTTAAAATAATATTAGTATTTAAGTGCTGCCTACACAAATTAAGGCAAATTATCTGTGGTCTGTATTCCTGAAAATATTTTTTTTATTATGCCTTCCTATGCCAATGACATTTTATAAGGATCTAAATGTTTCCATTTGTGATTTTTTTTCAAGATAATAAAGCTATTACTTTATTCTTTTTTATATCTGATGTTATTTAAAAAATTTCTGTCAGTCTGATTCTTGTTTCTTTATTAATGAATTATTTTTTTTCTCTCTAACACTTGTGATTTTTTTTGTGTGTCTTTGGTATGTATGCCCTAGTTTGGGATTCATAGAGTCAACTCTAGTTATGAATATTTTCTTTCTTTTCTTGTATGTAAGTTTTAATCCAGTGTCTTGACTATTTTATGCTTGAGAAATAGATGTACATTAATATTCAAATATTTCTTTCCTTTTTCTTCTTTCATTTAAAAAAAAGTCATTTATTTTATTTTATTTAAAAATATTTATTTATTTATTTGGAGTAGAGAGAGAGGGTCATGAAGAGTGGCTGATTATATACTTTCAATTTGGGAGGAGGTTAGGGATAGCACAAGCCTCCAAGGTATTTTATAAACAAGGTTTCCAGGACCTTGAGGGGGCTAGCTATTGTTAGGGAAAGGTCATTTATTACTATTTAGTAAAAACTCAGGGAAGAGACTCTTCTGATGTGTATCAGTGGGTATATGCTTGGGAGATGATTGCCAATGTATATCTTGAGGGCAGGGGTGGGGAGTAGAGATAAAGAAGTTTCCAAAGTAATTTTTACATGTGAAAGTAGATTTTCAGTATCCTGGGGGGTGGACTAAGAATGCTTTTTGCCCTGAGTGGATGTGTCCACATGGAAGCAGCTGAGTCCCCAGAGGAGCTTCAAGGACTTGTCAACAGGCTATGAGTAGTAAGGAAATCTAATTTCTTCTCTAGCTTTTGTTCCACACACATCACCTACATCTTACACCTCTTTTATATTGATAATTTTAATGCTTTGCTGGTATCCAGATGACTATATCCTTAAGTGACTTCTTATCTCTATTGAATCCATTACGTATTCTATCCATTGTATTCTTAATTCAACTAGATTACATATATTTAATCTATTAGTACCACTAGGTTCTTATTCTTGTTTTTATTTCAAAATCTTTCCTTATTTCCTTACATTATTTATTGGGTATATTTTAAATCCCTGAAATACTCACTTATTATATATAAGCTGTCAACCGTATTCTTATTTTGAGGTAGCTATATCTTTTTGGGTTTTAGGACATCATACCAACAATGCCAAATAATTTTCAGACAACAGCAGGATCTCCAAGAATTCAACTAAATTCTGACACTATCTACCTGAACATAGTGTAAGATTTCATCAGTTAATGGATCAGTCCTCCAAGACTATCTCCAACCCCACCTCAGATGCCAGTCTCACTGTAGGCCCCAGGTTATTACCTGTGCTTGTGACTGAGCAACTACAGGTTGGAGGTCCCAGTGGCCTACTTCTTACGTTCTTTTAATTTGCTACAGGGACTCACAAAACTCAGAAAAATACTTACTTTATGTTTGCCAGCTTATTAAAAGATATAATAGAAGATTTAAATCAATAGATAGATAAAGAAGTGCACAGGGCAAGGTATGGAGAATGGGCACAGAGCTTCTATTACCTTCTGTAAGACTGCCACTCTTCCTGCCTTTTCATACATTTCACAAACTAAAAGCTTTCTGAACCCAGTCCTTTCAGCTTTTCTGTGGAGGCTTCATGACATAGTCATGACTGACTAAATCATTGTCATTTGCTGATCTAATCTCCAGATCCTCTTCCCTCCCCAGATAATCCTGTATTGGGAGGAAGGGGAGGCAAAAAGTTGTGAAGGCTTTCACCAAGTGGTTGGTCCTTCAGGCAAACAGCCCTTGCCTTGAGTGAGGTCTGAAGGTCACTTCATTAACAGAACAAAACACACCTCTCTCACCCTTATCACAGGAAATCCCAAGAGTTTTAGGAGCTATGAGTCAGTAGCCATGGTTGAAAACCAAATATTCAGATGACCAAAATATATTTCTTGTAAACCACTATATTACACTACATGCTTAAGTATTTAATTATGTGATCTTTTAAACTAATATTTTTCTAAGAGTATAAACTGTTCTGGCAGTAATCTGGATTGGGGAGTGATGTATTGCCAAATTTCTGTCGTTTTAGTCCAGGAAGTCAAAGAGAAAGAACAGGAGAGCCCCTTAGGGCAGGAAGTTCAAAGTAACAATGTTAACTACTACTACCTTTTCTTGATTTTTTTTTTAAACAAGCAAATCTTCTCTTCAGAGTTGCAGTTTAAAGCCAAGAACATGCAGAATTGGGAGAAAAAATAGTTAAATTTGGAGACTTGCAGAGGTAGAATCAGAGTAGTGAAAGCCATTACAGCAACTGAACTAACTGAGGTCAGTCTTTGGTGAATCACAGAAACAGGTGGAGTTGTCAAACAAAGGAATCTTTGTTTACAACATACAAGGAGATCACAGGGAATAAGTTCCAAAGCCTTGACTGTTTGAACAGGAGAGAGATTTTTATTTAGTATTTAAGATGAATACTCAGAAGGGAGAGTTTTATTATTCCGTGTATGGTTGGTCATAAGGTTGTGGCTGCATGCACATCCACATATGTATTTGTGCAATATGTATTGCATGTTCACCTGAATGAAGCTTGTATTCCACCGAGGGCAGAAACTTCAACGTTAGAATAAAGCAGAGGTAACTGTTGGACAAGGGAAAGGGACTCTGCAGGCTTCAAGAGCAGATAGAAACTAGATGGGGTCTTGGGCTCATTTTCTGGGACAAGGAATGCAAGGCCTTGATTGCTTTTGAAATAGCACTAGGAGTTTTACCACTGATTTATTGTCTCAATAGCTTAGGCTATTTCCTGGTTTGGTGGTGACTGTTAGTTTTCCCATTGCCTTGTTCCCTCAAAATCCTTAAGGAGTGAGGTTTTTGCATTTCTTTTTAAGAACCTCCCAGGAAGTTTTGGAAGAAGTGTGCTTGGGCAAGTACACAGGTGGGGTATAGATCATTGAAAATAGCTGGGGACAAAAAATGATTTTCTTATGTCAGGAAAACTATATGTCATCTTAATTTTCTGGGAACCTCTAATTCTTTCTGCTGATGTTACCAGCAGGCTTCTGAGATATTACTGATTGTTCTCTTGTACCTAAGGAAAAAGAAATGTAGAAAGCAAAAGACAAAACTTTAAAATCTATCCTCCAACTCATCAATTCACTGCAGCCACCTCTCTGTCTTTCCCTTTCTCTTTTTCTTTATCTTTCTCTCTCACTTTCTCTCTCACATACGCACAACACACGCAAATCATCTTAAAACAATTTTTAATTTTCCCTATTCCATTTTAATATACTTGAGGCATGATCATTTTCTTAGTAAATACAAGAAAAAAAATCTAGGATTCCATCATTCTGTGTGATTAAAGTATTGAGGAATTTACTTCCAATAGCACTTATAAAAACACATTTTATTTATGTAATATTATATAATCAGGTGCCTGCATTTTTCTTATTCTCTAACTAGTGTTATTTGGCAATTAATATTTTGTCAATCAATATTCCCCTATATCTGAATGTGTGGGCAGTGAGAGATGAGTTAGAGGCAAGGATGGTGAACACTCCCAACAACTGCAGACTACATATATCTTAAGCCATGATTTTCTTTGCAAAGGTCAACATTGATAATGTTCTAGTCATACCTCCGTGTACCAGGAAAGAAGTAGCATATTTCTTGAAAGACACAGCTATCAAAGCTCCATTGAGAAACTGTAAAGATGGACAAGCGATTTCCAAATTACATATCTGATAATGGACATCTACTCTGATTATTTAAATATGAATAAAAATAAAAAACCTTACTAATAACCAAACAGAGTATCCAATTTTACATGTGAAGGAAATAATGGAAGAGACATGTCACCAAAAGTATATGGATGGCTTATAGGCACATGACAAATTTCTCAACATTTAGACATTAAAGAAATACAAATTAAAATCATAATGAGACATGCTTACATATCTATTAGAATGGCTAAAATTATAAAGGCTAATTGTACTTGGTCTGAGCTAGATTGAGAAGCAACAAGAAATCTAAACTGTTGTTGGCATATATCATGATACAACCACTTTGGAAAATAGTTTGAAAATTTTTTTAAATGCAAAATATGTTGCAGTTACAAAAATAGCCATTTTACTTCTAGGCATTTAACCAAGAGAAACAAGCCCTATGTTCATACAGGGACTTGTATAAGAATTTCATAGCAGCTTTATTTTTAAGAATTGAAAACAGTGGAAATGTTCATCAATGTCCATCCATAGAGCAAAGAAAAATTATGATCTATTCATTAAAGAGATTACTATCCAACATCAAAATGAACTATTTACAATTGGAGATTCTCAAAGTAATGATGCTGAGAAAAGAAAAGCCAGGCAAAGAATAGTATATACAGTGTCATTCCATGACTATAAAAAATCTAGAAAATACAAATTTATATATAGTCACAGTCATCAAATATATTGGTGTGATTTTAGTGCCTTCTTCTGTGATCCTATAGCTTCCTACACTTGCATCTCTGAGCATTTGTTACACCATGTGAAAATATGAACTCTTTCTCTTCATTCTGTCTTACTAGAATAAGAGTCCTTGAAATTTTATGGACAATTGAACTCTCAGTTATTAGCAGAAATTCTATCACACAGTAAGTTTCCAAATATAAAAGCCAGAGTTTTACAATGACTTCTAAGCTTTTACATGATCTAGCCACTCATTTAACCTCTGTGACCTCTTTCCCTGCTACTCTTCAGTCACTCACAGTGGCCTCCTTGCTATTCCTCAGATATGCCAGGCATGATCCAACCTTATGGCCTTCAAGATAGCCAATTCCTTTGTCTGGAGTGACCTTATTGCTGATAGTTCTGGGCAAATTCATCACCTTTCCATACCTTTGTTCAATTGTCAGCTTCATTGTAACTACCCTGATCTTCCTATTAAAAATTTTAACTCCCCATCCCCTGCCTAGCAACCTTGATTTTTCTCACCCTGATCGAGTTTTTCTTTTTCCCCATTGTACTCATCCTTTTTGAATGCACTATGCCATTTTTATTAAGGTTTATAGCTTTGAATTGTCTCACCCATTAAAATAAAAGTTCTACAAAGCCAAGTATTTCATTTACCAGTGTAGTCTGAAGTAATATCTGCCATATAATAGTTCAGTAGACAACTGGTAAATTTCAAAATAAATTAATGTTGAGAATATACTGAATTTCACAAGTCATTTCAATATTTATTTCCAAAAAATAAACTATGTAAAACATACCTTAAATTTACTTTCAAAATATTTTATAGCATATAATGGACAATATACATAAGCCTTAAAGAAACAATCCTATAAATAACCATTTCATACCTACTTAAAAACTACATAATTCCACACTCCTAGATCCTCTCTGAACGCTCTAAAATAACCCTAAAGGAAATACATTTTTAAAAATAACAGATTTTTTGTCAAATAATTTAATAAAATAAAAGTTTCATTCATCTATGTAGATCATAATAAATGTTTTTAATAAGCATGAAATTATAACTCTGAAGTGTGCTAAAATGAAACCACCTGCTAAGGGTGAGAGAATAAAAATAAACATCATGTTTCCAAATAAGAGGAATTTATTACCTTTGAATCAAAGCATGTGGATTTGTTCAAACTGGCAATAAAGGAATATGGAGACACAAACCATAGAAAGTCATATTTTAGATTTCTAAAAGACTTCGAAGTGAAAAGTATACATTCACTTCTCACTTATTGCTCCTACATATTCATGAATTTGAGAGAAAATATAGGCCCTGTGTGTCTTAGCAACTAATGGGATATTTTTTGATATTTACATGCTTACACATAGTATGTGTTATAGTCTTCTCTTTTACATGCTGTAAAAAGGTTAACCCCTTTTCTGCAGAGATCTGAAAATGTGAAACAGTGCCTGAGTAGCTGAATTCATCTAATTCAAATTTCTTGCAGGTCTAAGACCTATTGATTTTCACTTGACTGCCTCCTTTTTCATCTGTCAATTGGTTACAAATTCTGGTACTGAAGAGAATACATTGGGGCTGGTGGCTCAGTGTGTTAAAGCCTCTGCCTTCAGTTCAGGTCATGATCTCAGGATCCTGGGATCGAGCTCCACATCGGGACATAATGTAACGACAGATAGTTTATATGGGAGCCCTTTGGGTACTCTGGTGGATGAATGTTTTTAAATTAGTTTTTCATGGACATGGGGAGTTAGAGACGAGAAGGGAGGTGGGGGAAATTGGAAGGGGAGCTGAATCATGAGAGACTATGGACTCTGAAAAACAATCTGAGGGTTTTGAAGGGGCGGGGGATTTGGAGGTTGGGGTACCAGGTGTTGGGTATCATAGAGGGCACTGCTTGCATGGAGCACTGGGTGTGGTGCAAAAAGAATGAATACTGTTATGCTGAAAATAAATAAAAATTAATTTAAAAAATATTAGTTTTTCGTAAACTACAAAAAAAAAAAAAAAAGAAAAGCGCTCCCATTTATAGCGTACACTTTATGGTTCACAAAGCACGTGCCAACAATAAAAATAATAATGGGTTACCGTTACACTTCATAGAAAAGGAGGTACAGGGAAATTGAATGAAAGGGAATAACAAAGTACGTTCATAAGTCAATCTTCCTTGTAAAAAAATTAACGTGAAAGTGTGTTTCTGCCACCTCTCTCCTGTGTGACATTTTATCGATGGGAGATGGAAAATAAATGGTCTGGTTAACCTTTCCCTCCCCCTCAAAACCCATTATTTGAAAACACAAAAAGGGAAGTGAAGGGAAAAATCCTCCCACTCCCATTCCCACTCACCTCCATAGCCACCTCCTCTTCCAAGAACCTAGCAGACAAGGTGCCAAGAAGTGTTAGGTACCAGCAGTGGTCTCAGATCTCATTCAAGAATCATGGTGAAAGGCATTCAAAGAGATTGTGGGGGCACAGGGATCCAATTAAGGGGGACAAGTTTAAGGTTTGCCTGGTCCCCTAAAAACTAATGGCACTAGAGAAGATGAGCTTTGGGAACTATAGCATAATGGATACAATGTGTAAAAAGCTTCAGTGAGTCATGGTGGGAAGAGGCCAAGAGGGTAGCAAACACAGTCTTAGATGATGTTATTAATAGCACTATAGGCTCTAGATTTCCTGTTGTGGTGTTCTTTGCAAGACCAGCCCGGCCAAAGTGGATACTCTCAACCTGGAACAGAGGGTCTTGGAGATGCCAGCACGTGAGGTATGATGAGAGGGTAAAATGATAGGAGGTGTCCTTTGGAAGGACTGACTCCTTGACTTTAAAAGGGAGAACCCAAATCTGTAGGTGAAATCTTTCTGGCTACAAAGAGGGCCAAGGCCTCCTAAGGTCAAGGTCTCCTCGTCACTTGCAAAGATGTCGAAGAACATATTCAGACATTTCAAAGATGTCCTCATATCATTGGTTCCCACTCTGGAATTCTATCAATAAGGTGAGAGTTCCTCTAGTTGAAAAAGAGATCTAAAAAGACTTCCCTTTCTCATGTAATTTCTGTAACCTCCAGGACACACCCACCTCCCCCTTCCAGCTCTGTAATGAAGCCACAGCTGGTGCCAATTTGTGGAACTCCTTAAAGGCTATTCTCCCTTATATACCCCGGGACCAAGTTCCCATGCTCCCTCACCCGATTTCCTGCACTCACCTCCCACCTGGTGTGTTCACACCTGCAAGTGCCTTTTACCAACCCCTTTGCCAAAAGGCAGCCAGAGTGACCTTTCAAAGACCTATCAGTTCCTGGCATTTGTCTCCATAGAAATCTGCACTGATCTTCTAACAAATTCTCAGTCCTCCAAAGGCACCCATAATCCTCCCATCAGTCTATTCATACCCCTCCAACTGACTGATGCCTGTTCTGCCCCATCTCTCTGCCCTTCAACCACACTGCCTCCTTCTTCCTGTGGAGACCTCTCATGGCACCTGCCTCCAAGCACAGGTGATTCCCATTGATGGGAAGACCCTCTTCTCTCCCCCGTCTCCCCACTCCAGTTACTCCCACTTATTCGTGAGCTCACAAGCCCCATGGTACACACTCTCCATGCAGCCTGCTCTCTCTTTTCTAGCACTGGCCTCCGTTTCTAGCTGTGCTTGTGTCATGGATGTCCCTCCCCAGCCAGCCTCCAAGCTCTCCTTCCCTTTAGCTCCAACACCTGACACAGTGCCTGGCACGTAGTAAGCCCTCCTAGCTTCTAAGAGCCTCACTGAGGGACTGAAAGCATTTTAAAAATGTCACCACGTAGGCTCGAAACTGTAGGCAGAAAAAGCTTTGCCTGGATTGACATTTTAGAGACGTATTCGTCAAGTTGGATATGTTCACTGACTTTACCTTGTAAAATTAAAAAAAAAAAAGGACCTCTGTATCGCTTCGCATCTAAGGAAGGCGCATGTATACTATTAGACCACGTTATGAGCTTAATGGAAGGAGACAAGATGTTTTCGCTAAGAAAATGTATAAGACTGTTGAGGTCAAGTGGGAGGAAACAGTCCGTTTGTTGGAGCATTGCTATCTTACTCTATCACAGCCACTCATAAAAATCTGACACGGGGTGAGTCAGAATTGTCTGTCGGAGATGAGTTAGATCTGGCTCATGTTCCTACAGACATGAAAGCCAGAAGCGAAGAAGGAGGCTTTGAAAGCGTGGGTTGAGGAGGCCGTGTGGTTCACTGCGATGAGCTAAGTGCCCAGGGCCACCAGCAGACATGCTGGCCTGTGTCCGTCCTTTGTTCTGGGGTCCCTCTTGCACCATGTGGTGAGGCTGGTGGCTGGGAGCAGCTCAGGACAGGACCTGGTGGCATCTTATTTCTCCCACCCTCCTGTGGGCTCCAGTGGGCTCCAGTAGGTCCCAAGGGACAGCCTGCCTTCCTTGCAAAGCCCAGTAGCACTGGGAGCAGAAACTGGGGCCAAAGAGTGAGCACCCTGTTTGACAAGCTGGACCAGCCACCTCTTCTTCAGATGCAGGGGGAGCCCTGGCATGCTGACTCCTCCCTTCTCCCTTTCCCCTTTCCTCTTTCCTCCCTCTTTTCTTCCCCTCTCTCCTTCCCTGGTGGTGCCCTTTCCCAATGCCCACTTCATCCCTTTTCCTTTCTACATACCTGTCTTCTAGAGTTTCTTCTCTTTCCTCCCCATTACTTCCCTTCATCTGAATCTCCTCTTTGGTCCCTTTGTCCCTGCTCTCTGCTCCTCCTCCCCTTCCCTGGCCCCTGTTCAGCTCCATACTGAATGCAGGCAGAGCTGGACTAACATGCTCACTTGCTAGCTCAGCCACCCTCCCGAGAAGTCACTCTTCGGTGGCCACCTTCCTGACCCCCTGGTTGCTTCTCCACTTGTTCAGATATTGCTCTGAAGTCTGAGGAGGACAGAGCGGGGCTGCCACAGAAGCAGGCCAGAGGAGAAACCAAACCATGTGTCCACACTGTCCCCCAGCACTGCTGCTCTGAGAGCTTTCGGAGTCCTCAAAGGGTTAGGATTTAGGGGCTTCTTCAGAACCGGGAGTGAAAACAAGCATAGGTCAAAAGAAAAGCGACGGCCCCCACACAAAAATAATAATCACAAATGAAAACTATGTTAACTCTGAGTCCCAAAGTCGAAAAATTGCCTTGAATCTGTCACTAGAGAACACCCAAGGCCTCACTCTCTGGGTTCTGGGTGCCCTGGGAATGGCAGGAGGCTCTGAAAAGCGCGTGGGGGTGCAGAACTATGGGGGCTAGCCTGCCCGCTGGCAGGGGGGGGGGTACCTCCTGTGGCGCTGTCCTGGGCCTGACCCCCTGCGGACAGGGTGTGGCGCAGCGTCTGGGGTGGTCCTGGTGCCCTGGGGTTGGCGGGAGGCTGCGCCCAGCTCCTGGACTGCGTTTTCTGCTTCAGGTGAGGGCGTGTCGTGGTGTCACTTTACCTGTGAGCAGAGGGTCCTCCAGAGAAGCCATGGGTCAGGGAGGGGCAGCAGGCGGCGGGAACGGGAACAGGACACCGCGGCCTCAGGGGCTAGGCTGGAGCATGGGAGTGCAGGGGCAGCGAGTATGGTGGGTCCTGCAGTCCCAAATGGGCTGCAGCACAGCACACTGGCGCTGCGCGCCCCTCCTTCCCGCCTGGGCAATTAGCAAAGCCCCTCTCCGGGCCGCCCCCGCCCCCCTCCCTCCTGAGTCCTCTGAGAGCTCACTTCCAGCTTTGGAAATAAGCAAAGACCCTTCTCTGCGCTGGCCCCGCCCCCTCACTTCTGAGGCCGGAGCCCATGCTGGGGTGCGGGGCTAAGCTCCCAGTGGAGCATCTCAACAGGAAAAGGTCCACCCAAGGGAAGCTCAAAGTGATACGTGCCAGGCACTGTGTCAGGTGTTGGAGCTAAAGGGAAGGAGAGCTTGGAGGCTGGCTGGGGAGGGACATCCATGACACAAGCACAGCTAGAAACGGAGGCCAATGCTAGAAAAGAGAGAGCAGGCTGCATGGAGAGTGTGTACCATGGGGCTTGTGAGCTCACGAATAAGTGGGAGTAACTGGAGTGGGGAGATGGGGGAGAGAAGAGGGTCTTCCCATCAATGGGAATCAGCTGTGCTTGGAGGCAGGTGCCATGAGAGGTCTCCACAGGAAGAAGGAGGCAGTGTGGTTGAAGGGCAGAGAGATGGGGCAGAACAGCCATCTCCATTCCTGTGTGTTCATAGGCTTCCAACGTTTAGATACACCCTTGTTCGTGGTGTATATGTTGGCAATTCTTCCAGGTTTCTGTCTTTTGATGCTCCATCAAGACAAAACAACTTCCGCTTATCTTTTGTCTCTCGAAGGCTTAAAATGACTCTCGCTGACTTATGCACAAACACTTTGGCTCTCTTCTCCTTGGGAATAGCATAACCTATGTCTTCCCTGTTTCTTCACTTGCAAGCTATGAGTATCTTTATAGTCGAAGGAAATCTCCTATGGTCAACAGAAGGATGAGCTATTTTAATATTTGCTGTTTTCTTATGGATGTTTTCTACCTTTTTTTTTTTTTTTAATTTGGAATTTCAACCACTCTTACAAACTGTTTGTATTGACGGGAGACTTTAGTCCTGATACTGAATGTATTATTGATAGGTAATAGTTCACTTTCTCATTTCGGTTGGCTTCTGACTTGGATTCTATTTGCCTTTCACCTATATGGTATTTTCTTGGGGTTGCTTCATTGGTACGATTCCTCGCTTCCTTCCCATATTTTGCATGTCTTATCTTTGTGTGTTTGCATGTGCATGTGTTAATGCTGTGTGGTGTGTGTGTGTTTCACATCACAATTATTATTAAAATACGAGAGAATGGAATTCGGTCTCTTGTGGGTAGCAATTCAATTTGACATGCCTTGAAATCTCACATTCCATCAGTTTCAGGAAATCTCCTGCAAGGAATGTCATCTCTTGTCCTCTTCAAGTAACACGTGTTCTCACAAAACTGCTTTCCAAAGCACAGCACCATTTGAATTTCTCATTAGAGTCATACTGTTTGTACCAATACCCTTTCTTTTTCGTATGATTCTTGAGTGTCATGAGTTAGTGAAATCGTCTGTCTGATGTCGTTCTGAGAATGATAGATGTGACAAAGCCCAATGCTCTCCGCAAGACTGCCATAAGAGACAAGTGGAAGAATTCCTTCTTGCTTATGTCTCAGTACGAATTGCGGTGACATGGAGGAGAGTGAGATGGTAGTAGTGTCTAATAACCTCATGCTTGTCTTCAGCTATGAAGGCAACAGGAAGATGAACACAACAACTGCATTGGGGTGGAAATTGACCTGAAGCCTACAAGATAAACTCCACAGCGAAAGAAAACGGAAGTTGCAGAGATGATGGGAGAAGGTTGGAGACATGGCTCAGGGGATATTTGGTTGGTTAGTGGATCAGAGGGCTGGATCCCATGAAGAGTACCAAGGCACAGGAGAGCAGGGCACACTGGGAACCCACAAGGAACCTGTTTCCCAGTGCCGTTGACTGTGAGACGCAGAGGGTCTGAAGGGCACGAGTACTTTACAACACAAGTGTTGAAGGCTGAAGTTTTCCTATCAGCAGGCTTGGCACACATCAACTTGAAGGAACACCATCTTTTTCCTGCATATGACACCAACAAGCGACCAGGAGCAGACAGCCTGGAGACAATGATCAGAGAGAGACAATACTAAGTGACGCACTGGGAAGATGGTGAGTAGTGGGAGTGATTCCGTGAAAGGCAGTGTTCGTGGAGATGTCTCAATGTGGACATAATAAATTTTGGCTCTCGCAACAGCAGCATCAAGACAAAGCTACTGGCCAAGACAGGTATGTGAGGACATAGGCTGCCTAGCCAGCCAACTCGAAATCCCGACAGTGGAATACTTGGAAAACTGCCTTCCTCAGTCCAAGATGCTTAGTCCAAGGACAACGACTCTCCCATAGGGGACGAGAAGAAAGCTTTGACCACATGTTCTCTTCTGAACACAGCATTCTGCAGGCCTGCGTTCTGCTGAGTTGCTCGAATTTCTCCTTTCACAGGCACACCAGAGCCCACCAAGGTAAACCTCTGCATATTCAACCCGGACCCTAAAAACAACAAACGGCCGGAAAGGAGAGCTACAGCAAATGACTGGCCTCCAGGACAGGGTCAGCCACAACACAAACAGCAGTGGCATGCATGCCACATACACACTCACAAACACACACACACGCACGCACTCAACAAACCTTAAGGGCCAGCCCTGGGTACTCCGGATCTCTTCCTCCTAAATAAATTACCCTCAGGTTAGAAAGCAGAATGAGTTTAACGAATACAGAGAGGTGACAGAGACTTAGATCCAATGCAAAGATGAAAAAATCAATTGATGCCCAGGTAAAGGAAGAAGGAATGATTATGGCTAGGCAATCAGAGTGAACCCTCTACATAGAAAACGCCCGATGCGGGATTGAAAGCAGGGGCCTGGATACTCGCTGTACGTCAGAAAACATAGGAGATATCAGAGAGTCTCGAACCACAGAGATAAAACTGATAAAGATAAAAGCACCTAAAGAACTCCTGAAGAGAAGATTGGCAGGAGACTGTACACTGCAGCTCCATGCAGGATCCCATGATCTTACCTCCAGAGGCTTTTCCAAAAATTCCAATGCTGTTTCAGTTCTCATCATTTGAATTCGGGTGGCCCTCCAAAGATAGGGTCCTTATTCAAAAGAGCGAGACTGATACAAAGTGAAGGTCAAGCAAACGTTAATTTTGCACAAAGCATCGAGAATCATATTGACCGGTCAGGGCCTTCTCTTGCAAAGAGGCAACCCCTCCCAGCCTCAGAGACTAACATTTATAGCGGTAGTTTAGCCAGGCTATACAGACGTGGCCAATGAGATAACAATACAGAAAAAACTGCACAGTCGTGCTAAGTCTGCTACACCACAAAAACAAAAATGCTAGGTAACACATGGGTGGACAATTGGATCTCAATTTACCCTAGTAGATATATGCGTGCCCCTCTAATGGGATGTCTTCACCTGGCCTGATTCACCCTTGTATCTAGGCTTTGAGAGTAAGCTCCTCTGGGAGGAGTAGGGTCAATTTTGTTTACAGCATGGGTTCAATATAAGTTTACTGCAGAAACACAAAATGACTCCCTCTGGCCTAGCGGACCTTATAATGAGTAGCTGTAGCATCCCTAGAAATAGAGCCAAAATGACTTCCAAATCTTCAAAACTGACGATTTACCAAAAGCAGATTCTACATCCTAGAACCTTAGGTCCAGAATGGACTCATGTACTTGGAGTCCACAGGAGCAAGCATGGAGCATGTTGGAAAAGACCCATAGCCCAAGTGAAGCCATCTGAAAGACTTCCATGCCCGTTTCAGGAAGACAACTTGTATCTTCAAAAGGACGCATTGAAGAGGATTCAAATGTCAAAGAACCTGGAGCATTCCCACAGGGTCGTGCAGATACCCTCTGGAGGAGTACATGTAGATGTGACAGCACAAGCCTGCCTTCACCCTCTCATGAACATCCCCCAAATAGTTTCATGGGATAAGCAAACAATGCCTCTTGTGGAAGATGGGCGTGTTCTAATGGAGGCAGCAGAAGATGAACAGTGGGACAACAAAGGGCCATTAGAGAGCCACAGACAGCGTATGCTACAGGTTGGTGAGGATATTCAGGAAGACAAGGAACTGGAGAATGAACATTGGAGCTCTGAGCGAAGGTCTAGCATTTGAGATAATGGGAGGTTCTCTGAACCTGGCTGCCTTCCATAGAGATCTAGGTCCAAATTAAAGAAAACATCCCCTGGCCACAGTCAATCCTTGTACCCCGGTTGTGTTTTTGTCTTTTTGTCAAACAATGCACATGCACATATTTGACAGAGAGACAGAGAGATCACAATCAGGGTGTAGAGCTGGAGAGGGAAAAGCTGACTTACCCCTGAGCAGGGAACCTGAGACCAGAGTCGATGCCAAGACCCTGGGATCATGAGTTGAGCTGAAGGCCGCCTCTGAACTGATAGACACAATCCATGACACAACCTTTGACTTCTGAATATGTCCTAGTTCTAGACGTGAACCACTGCTCTGTCATTGTTCACAAATGAAGGGGAAATGGATTTTGGCTTGGGCTGGTGTTGCTTGAGCAACCTGGCCTGCTTTGAGAGCTGGTATAGTTTGTCCTCTTGAGGTAAGTGACTTGGCTATGTACAAACTACACTCCCACGCATATTTAGGTAAAGAGAATTCCTCCATTGAATGAAACTATGTCTTGTGGTTCCATGCTTCTGTGGATGGTGATGTGAGTCCTCCTTGCCTCTGAATCTGGATCTCTGTTTCTGCTCCCAGATGAGGGACAGTTTTAGCTCTGAATTCTCAAATCCATGTTCAGCCCTCTTTTTTTTCTCTCACTCCTACTTCTCCTACAATAAGCACCTCTTTCTATTCCTTGGAGTCAATGACTTTCCTAAGCTCATTGTCATGTTTCATCATTCTTCCTTCTTTCTTTGGATTTGTTTCCTTATTTACCATTCCTTTTCTGCCAGGTCAAAAATTTGGTCCTTTGCTTCTGCCAGCTTCTTGGACTTTTCCTTCAGTCTGCTACCAATCTTTTCTTTAGAAATTCTTTATTTATTTTATTTTATTTTACTTTATTTTATTTCTATCAGTTTAATCTATGTGTTTTGAGACTCCCTGATATCTTTCTGCTTTCAATCCTCCATTGGGCGTGTTATATGTGAGGTTTCACTCCGATTACCTGGCCATGATAATTTCTTGTCTTCTTCCTTGGCAACAATTGATTCTTCCATCTTTGTCTTGGATATAGGTCTCTGACTCTTTCTCAGTATTTGAAAAATCCATTCTGTTTTTTATCCTGATGGTAATTTCTTTAGAAATAAGATATCATGGAGTGCCCAAGGGCTGGCCCTTGAGGGAGTCTCAGGTATGTGTGTGTGGCATGCATGCCCTCTGCTGTTGTATCATAGCTGCCCCCTGTCCTTGAGACCAGTCATCTGCAGAGGCTCTCTTTGCCAGCCTTTTGGTGTGTTTGGGGTCTGGGCTGAATAGGCTGAGGTTTAGCTTGGTGGGATCTGGTGTGCCTGTGAAAGGAGAAATTCAACCTTCACAACAGAATGAATGCCTGTAGCATTCTGTGGTCAGGGGACAGCCTATGGACAGGGCTTTCTTCTAGTCCCCTATGGGAGAATCTGTTCTCTTAAAATGAAGCAAGTTGGACTGAGGAACACAGTACCCTATGTGTTCCATGGTTAGAATTTCGTGTTTGCAGGAGAGGCAATTAAAGCCCTCACCAACCTGTCTTTGGCCAGTAGCTCGGGCTTGATGCTGCCTGTGCGAGAGCCCCAAATTTCTTTTGCCCCCATCAAATCATCTCCAAGAACACTGCCTCTCACTAATGTACAGCCAGAACCCACCATCTTCCCACTGTGTCACCTGGTATTGTCTCTAATCGTGGTTTCCAGGCTGTCTTCACCTGGCTATTTGTTGGTGTTCTCTGACAGAGAAATACAGTGTTCTTTTGAGTTGATATGCCAAGGCTGCTGATCTAAAATCTCCAGGCCTCAAGGCCCTTTGTTGGCATGAACTAGTATGATTCAGACCCCCTGATGGTCAGAATCAATGGAATTGGAGAACGTACTCCTTGTGGGTTCCAAGTGTGCTCCGATCTCTTGTGGCTTTGCCCATTGCATTGTCTCACTGCCTTCTGAATTACCAACTTTCCACTTTTCCCCTAAACCATGTCTCCAGTCTTCTCCCATAGTGATTGCAACTTATTCTCTCTTTTGCTATGGAGTTTGCTTTGTGGGCTCCAGTTCATTTCTGCCATGTTGAAGTTGATGTGGTAATCTTCCTGTTGTGTTCCTGGATAAAGACAAGTCTGGAGTTACCAGACACTACTACCATCTCACTGTCCTGAAAAAGCCCCACAGAATCTTACCCAGCCATAAGCAAGAATGAATTCTTTCCACTTGCCTCATGTGGCAGAATTGTGGAGAGCATTAGCCTACGTCACATCTATCAGTCCCAGAAAGACAAATAACATACAATTTCACTCTCTCATGACTGTCAAGAGACATATGAAAAAGCAAGGGAAAAATGGACAAATAATACGACACTACCCAGGCACACAAAATGTGGTGTTTGTTGAGGTCAGGTTTGAGAAAATATGTGTTTATCAAAGAGGACAAAAGATGACATTCTTTGTAGGAAATGTGGCTGAAAGAGAGGGAATGTGAGTTTTCAAGGCATGTCAAATGGAACTGCTATCCATTAAATACCGACTTCCTATCTCCATCAATTTAATTATAATTGTTATTTGAAACACACTCAGCACACACACACACACACACACACACACACACACACACACACAGATAAGACACACAAAAGATGGGGAGGAAGTGAAGAATAGCACTAATGAAGCAAACCCAAAAGAAAAGAACTGAGAGAAAAGGATAAATTCCAAGACACATATTCACTCCAAAGATTAGGTCAGGAAACCTACAAAATCTCAGCTCTGTAGTAGTGACTAAAGCGTTTGAAGCAGTAATCAAACCCCTGTCAACACACAGATGGCGAGGTGCAAATCATTTCCTGTTCAACTCTTCTAGACATTTAGAGAAGGCAATGCCATTTTCTTCTCATCAATTCCACAAATGGAGGAGGTGGATGAACTCCACTTTACTAGTATAAAGACCCAATTCAAATAATGACATTTTAGGAAATAAATTATATTCCATTTCAATAATTAAACATAATAAAAATATAATTCTTTCCTTTTCTCTGTCTGTCTTCACCTGCATTTGAAAGGGCCAGCTTGTTTTTGTATTATTTTGTACTGTTGAGGAAGCCAGCCTGTCATCCATCATCCATTTTTGACAGAGTATTCACTGATGCTTCAGTTCCATATATGACCTAGTACTCCGCCTAAGATATGCCAGAACTCTTCAACACCCATTAGCCCGTTCCCTCATTCCCTGCATGTCTCTTTTTTCCTTGACTCTCAGCTTGATTCCTCAGAGTTCTGAGTTACTCTTGGTTTGTCTCCTTCTCTGACTTATCCCCTTCAGTTTTTCCTTCTTTCTACTAAGGGCCGTGGTATTCGTCCTAGGGCACATATGAGAGAAGCCATATGATATTTCCCTATGTCTCCTTGCCCATTTCATTTCACAAACCCAGTCCTGTGGCATTCATGCCAGTGCAAGAATCAAGAGTTCATCCTCCCTAATTGCTGAGGAATACTCTGTTGCCAATATGGACCACACCTTCTTTATCCACTAGTCTTTGCAAGGACATAGCAGCTCAATCCTCAGTTCTGTTCAAGTGAGCCTTATATAAGTCTTGTTCTTGTTGCTGTTCTGTTGAGAAAGCCTGCCTATCATCCATCATCCGTTTTTGACAGAGTATTCAGGGATGCTTTAGTTGCATGTACGTCCAGTGCTCCTCTTAATATATTCCACAACTCCTGACTACCCATTAAGCAGTTCTCTTTTTGGTAAACCTCAGCTGGATTCTCAGAGTCCTGAGTCACTCCTGGTAGGTCTCCTTCTCTGACTTTTTGCCCGTCAGTATTCCCTTCCTTTTCCATTTCCCAACAGCAGGGCATGGGACATTCATGTCAAGGCAAGGTCCAGGGGTTCATTCACTTCGATGGCAGAGGAATACTGAGGTGCCGAAATGGACCCAAACTTCCTGATCCACTAGTCCTTGCAAGGGCATTGCGGCTCACTCCAAAGGTCTGCTCGAATGGGCCTTGCAAGCCGTCTATATACGCCGTCCCTTTCCTTCTGACTAAAGAGTCTTGGTCCACATGTCTATACCCGTTACCACAACAAGTACAGTTAACTAATAATGACAACGGTTTCGGTCCAGGCCTCTTCATTGAGAGTTAGCTCAGATGCAGAATATCACTCTCCTCAAAGACTTTGCAAAGGTATTTAAGGGAAAGCCAGGTAGACAGAGGCCTCAGCCCTTAGCCGCGTGTTTCAGAACACTAGGAGACGAGGACACAGACGGCACCATATAGCGATGCCCTCACCTTTTACCTCGGAAAGGGACTTTCCGTACCTTAGTCATCACTGACCCATAAGCAAAAGACGCTGACAAAGTACGCTCTCACCCACAGGACGAGAAACCC
This sequence comes from Mustela nivalis, assembly GCF_964662115.1. NCBI lineage: Eukaryota > Metazoa > Chordata > Mammalia > Carnivora > Mustelidae > Mustela > Mustela nivalis. The sequence continues at coordinate 867,118 of NW_028136427.1, read as the reverse complement.
CACGGAGAGCTGCTCATACACGCGACCTCACCTTTTCTTGAGATATCTAGAAATTGTAGTGTAAAAGGACACCTTGCCGTCTCCGGGGATATGTTGGCCTAAAGGAAGGTATACTGAATGTCATTTTCCTTCCTCTATGTCTCCAGAAAGGGGAAGTTTGACATTAAACCACAAGACATCCTGAGTTCTTGATCAGGTTCAGAGGGCTCTTGTTTTGTCCTTCCTGGGGCTTCCTACTTAAAGCCATAGGACACCAAGGTCATGGGAGAGGGACAGCTGCTTCAGTGAAGCCAGCATCTGTGATGTCACAAAGCTTTGAGGTCATAGCAACCACTCCTCATCAACCCAGGCCTGATCACTACACTTGACTGGAGTAGTCATGGGTGGGCCAAGAGGACCCCAGGCCGTCCCAAACTGCTGGAGCCGCCTGGGTCTCTCACCAAGGCAGTTTGCGAAGCGAGTCGGTGTCACCTTCTCCATGGCCCAATTCATAGTATTTGGTCGTGAGTGTCAGCACCAGCCCTCTGGACCTCGGAGAAAGGCAAGATGCCGCATTCCATCTTAGCACCGACAAGCCAAGAAACTAACAGACCGCAAGCAATGCCTCAGGGGAGGAAATCTGAGCCCTGCGTAAGGGTGAGACCCTCCCACCAAATCATGGAGCATCTCAACAGGAAAAGGTCCACCCAAGGGAAGCTCAAAGTGAACCCCCGCAACCGTGCCAAAGACATGTCTGGAGTCTTCCACAGAAAGCACACGAGTACCTCGATGGTCTCCAGAAACGGTGCCAACAAGGCCTCCCAATCTTCCAAAAAGACCATGCATCCAAGGCAGAGTCTACACCCTAGAACCTTAGGTCCAGGACGGACTCATGTTCTTGGAGTCCACAGAAGCCAACGGAGAGCATGTTGGAAGAGACCCATAGCCCAATGAAGCCAACTGAAAGACTTCCGTGCCCATTTCAGGAAGACAACTTGTATGTGCAAAAGGACGCATTGAAGAGGATTCGAATGTGGAAGAACCTTGAGCACTCCCTCATGGTGGATCAGCTACCCTCTGTGGAACTGCATGGAGATGTGGCAGCACAAGCCTGCCTTCACCCTCTCATGACCATCCCCCAAATGGTTACATGCGATAAGCAAACAGTGCCTCTTGAGGAAGATGGGCATGTTCCAATGGAGCCCCGAGAGGATGCACAATGTGTTAACAAGGGGTCAGTACAGCACGACAGACAGCGGATGCTGCAGGTTGGTGAGGAGATCCAGGAAGGCAAAGAACAGGAGAATGAACAAGGAAGCTCCAAGCGAAGGTCGGGCATTTTAGGATGGTGGGAGGTTCTCTATACCTGGCTGCCCTCCATAGGAACCTAGGTCCAAATTCAATAAAACATCCTTTGGCCCCAGTCAATTATTGTGCACTGTTTTTGTCTTTGTTATCTTATCGAACATGCACATGCACGTTTGGACAGAGAGGCAGAGAGATCCCAATCAGGGGGTGGAGCTGGAGAGGGAGAAGCTTACTTGCCCCTGAGCAGAGAACCTGAGAACAGAGTCAATGCCAAGGCCCTGGAATCATGAGTTGATCTGAAGGCCGCGTCTGAACTGATGGACACAACCCGGGACCCAACAATTGACTTCTGAATACCTCCTGGTTCTAGACAGAACCGCTGCTCTGTCATTGTTCAGAAATGCAGGGGATAAGGATTTTGGCTTGGCTGCTGTTGCTTGAGCTATCCGGCCTGCTTCGAGAGCTGGTATAGCTTTTCCTCTTGAAGTCAGTGACTGGGCTATGGACAAACTATTCTCCGATGCCTATTTGCCTAAAGAGAATACCTCCATGCCTAGATTTTCAGGGGTAATGGCACTATGTCTTTAGGTGCTCCGCTTCTGTGGAAGGTGTTGGGAGTCCTCTGTGCCTCTGATTCTGGACCACTTTCTCTGCTCCCAGATGAGGGTCCTTTTCAGCCCCGAGTTCTCCAATCTAGGATAAGCCCTCTTTTCTTTCTCTCACTCTTACTTCACCTACAAGAGGCACCTCTTTCATTAACTTGGTGATTCCCTAAGCTCACTATCATGTTCCATCAAAGAATACATTCAAATGGCCAACAGACACATGAAAAAATGCTCCACATCACTCGGCATCAGGGAAATACAAATCAAAACCAGAATGAGATACCACCTCACACCGTTCAGAATGGCTAAAATGAACAAGTCCGTCAATGACAGATGCTGGCGAGGATGTGGAGAAAGGGCAACCCTCCTACACTGTATGTGGGAATGCAAGCTGGTGCAACCACTCTGGAAAACAGCGTGGACGTGCCTCAAAAAGCTGAAAATAGAACTACCCTATGACCCAGTGCTTGTAGTACTGGGTATATACCCTACAGATACAAACGTGGCATTCTGAAGGGGCACATGCACCCAAATGTTTATAGCAGCAATGTCCACAATAGTTAAACTATGGAAAGAAACTAAATGTCCTTCAACAGATGAATCAATAAATAAGATGTGGTATATATGTTCAATGGAATACTATGCAGCCATCAAAAAAAAATGAAATCCTGCTATTTGTGATGACGTGGATGGAACTAGAGGGTATTATGCTTGGCGAAATAAATCAATCTGAGAAAGACAACTATCCTATGATCTCCCTGATATGATGAAGTGGAGATGCAACATAGGCAGTTTCGGGCGTACGAAAAAAAAATAAAAAAAGATGGTATTAGGAGGGAGACAAACCATAAAAGACTGAATCTCACAAAACAGACTGAGGGTTGCTGGGGGGAGGTGTGTTGGGAGAGGATGGTGGGGGTATGGACATTGGAGAGGGCAGGTGCTATGGTGAGTGATGGTGAGTGCTGTGAATCACAGACCTGTACCCCTAGGGATAAAAACACATTATATAAAAAATTTTAAAAAATAATTTAAAAAACCCATTAAAGAAAAAACACAGATTGCAAGCCCAGAGCTAATCTCATATTCAATCAAAACTTTTGAAAGTTTTCCCCTTAAAGATCAGAAGAAAGACAAGTGTGTCCATTTTCACTACTCTCATTTGACACAGTAGTGGATGTCCTAGCCAGAGAAACAAGGAACACAAAGAAATAAGAGACTCCAAAAAAAAAAAAAAAAAAAGGAAGAAGTAAAATTTTCTTTTTTTGGATAACATGAACTTACATGTTAAAAAATCCTAAAAAATTCACAAAAAATTTGAATAAACAAATTTAGTAAAATTACCAAATACAAGATCAATATATAAAAGAAAAGAATTTTGTTTTGTTTCTTTTTTTTTTTATGGACTGCTTCCCAGTTTGTCATGTCATCCTTGTTCAGTGATCACGCTAATCTTCTCTGCATCATTCCAATTTTAGTATATGTGCTGCCAAAGTAAGCACAAGACAGGAGCATTTTAACATTCTAATGATGAACTATCTGAAAAAATAAAGAAAACAATCTAATTCACAATAGCATCAAAAATAATAAAATACTTAGGAATAGATTTAACTAAGAAGATGAAAGATCTGTACTCCATAAACTATGACATTGATAAAGAAATTGAAGGTGACAGAAATGGAAAGATAGCTCATATTTATGAATGGTAAGAATTAACATTGTTAAAATGTCCATACTACCGTAAACCATCTGTAAATCCAATTCCTATCAAAAATCCAATGTTAGGGGCGCCTGGGTGGCTCAGTGGGTTAAGCCGCTGCCTTCGGCTCTGGTCATGATCCCAGGGTCCTGGGATCGAGCCCCGCATCAGGCTCTCTGCTCAGCAGGAAGCCTGCTTCCTCTTCTCTCTCTGCCTGCCTCTCTGCCTGCTTGTCATCTCTCTCTGTCAAATAAATAAATTAAAAATCTTAAAAAAAAATCCAATATTATTGTTTTACAGAAGTAAGTAAAGAATCCTAAAGTTTATATGAGACCATAAAAGACAACAAATAATCAAAGCAGTTCTGAGAAAGAATGAAGAAGGGAGATTACACTTCTTGATTTGAAACTATACTACAAAGCCCTCATGCTCAAAACAATAAAGTATACTGGCATAAAAACAGACCAATAAACAAGTAGAACAGAATTGAGAGTCCAGAAATAAATCCTTTCATACAGTCACCTAATATTTGACAGGGGCCAACATATGTAATGGGGAAAGATAGTCTGTTCAATAAATGATATTTAAAACTGAATAGTCACATAAACAGTATGAAAAGGGAACCTTATATCACTCATAAGTCTGAACTTGAAATAGATTAAAGACTTAAAGGTGATGCATGAAACTAAATTTCCTAAAGGAAAACATAGGAAAAATTCTCCTTGACATTGGTCTTGCCAATAGTTTTTTGGATACCAGACTAAAAACACAAGCAAAAAAAGCAAAAATAAATAAATGGTATTACATCAAACTAACGTTTCTGCATTGCCAAAAAAAGGGAGAGAGAATGAAAACACAATCCACAGAATGTAAGAAAATACTTACGAATCTTATATCTGAAAAGAGGTTAATAACCAACAGATACAAATAGAAAAAAATATATGATTAAAAAAATAGCAAAAGGATCTCAATAGACTTTTTTTTTCAAAAAAGTTATATAAATGACCAACAGGAGCATTAAAAAGTGCTCAACGTAAAAATCTCAGGGCAAAGTCCTTATGTTGTTGTTGTTGTTGTTTACCTCTGAAAAACACAGCAAGATATTAGAATATATACTACCAAAAAATTGAAACTAACCAATTTTGGTAAATATTGGGGAAAACGGGGAACTTATGCACTGTAATAGGGATATAAATTTGTATGGAAAACAGTATGGAGATTATTCATATTATTAAAAGTAAAATTACCATATGATTCAGTAATCCCACTTCTAGGTATCTATCTAAAGAAAACGAAGTTCACTGTTCAAAGACATATCTGCACTCTTATGTTTATTATAAAATTATTAACTCTAAGCAAGAGATGGAAATAACTTCAGTATCCATTAATGGATGAATGAGTAAAATAAGTATGGTAAATATATACTACGGAATACTACTTAACCATGAAAAATTAAGAAATACTGCCATTTACAACAGCATGGATGGATCTTGAAGGTATTATTCTAAGTGAAATATTTCAAAGATTTTATATATTTTTTTAATTTATGTATTATGATATCCCTTACATACAGAATCTGAGGAAAAGGAAAACTAATGGAAACTTAGAGTTGAGTTGACAAGGGGTGAACCTGGGGTGGAGTAAGGTGGTCCAAGGGTGCAAACTTGCAACTATAATATGAAAAAGTTCTGGGGATCTAATGTACAGCATGATGATCATAGTTAATAAGATATACATACTTTTTTTTATTGTGCTTCCCTTTATTAAACTTTGCATATATCACATTCTTACAAGTTGAAAGTTTATAGCAATCTTGTATAAAAGAGGTCTGCTGCCACCATTTTTCTAACAACATTTGTTCATTTTGTGTCTCTTTGTCACATGTTGGTAATTCTTGCAATATATCAAGTTTTTTCATTATTATTGTATTTGTTATGGTGATCTGTGATCAGTAATTATGACCCACTGAAAACTCAGAACTAGTGTACTTAAGGTATATACATTGTTTTTCTTTAAAAACATAATGCTTTTGAACAGTGCAGTATAGTTTTTATTTTTTATATGCACTGGGAAACATAATTTTTTATATGCACTGGGAAACCAAAAAATATAATAATTTGACTTAGTTTATTGAGATAATCACTTTATTGAGGCAGTCTGGAACAAAACCCACAAGACCTCTGAAGTTTATCTCTACTATACTATATACATAAAAGTTGCTAAGAGAGTAGATCTTAAAATTCCTTATGATAAATGCATAAAAAACAGTGGCAACTATACGAGATAGTAGATGTATTAACATTTTTATGTAGATTATATTGCAATAAAGATGTATAGCAATTTATCAAATTGTACAAAATTTACACAATGTTAAAGGTTTGCAATGTTATAAGAAATCATTTCTTAAATTTACAAATATGTCGATTTTTTTCAATAAACCTGGAAAAAACTTTTTGTAGAATTAATCTATTTTTCAAAAAATGAAGTAAGGCAGTAGAAACTGCAACTAACTCTGAAATAATAGAATATAAAATCCATTTTCATTATATACACTGTGACAAAAAGTATTACTTAGTTTACAATGGAGGAGTACTTATGAAACATGAAGGATGGTCTATAAATAAGGCTGAAAGAGCTCAGTTTTAAGGTTTAAATTTAAAATCTTCTTTTGAAATACTAAACTGACCACCCAGTGTTCCAAACATCAATGTCTTAACTGCATGAATTTATTTCATACAACTCTATAATCTAGTTTCATAAGAAAACAGCATGCAAATTTTGAATAAGACAGACTTGCTTAAGTTTCATGTTCAACAGTAAAGGATACCTCCCTAAAAACAAATAGAAGACAAATCAGCATATTTATTATGATAATTATTATTCATAAAGAGATTCATATTGAATTAGGGAATATATATCCTCAGAGGGGGTAAAGTAAAATGAAATTTATTTTGGTAAATGTGTCTATGAATAGTCAATACAATGCCTCAATATAAATGAATATTACCATTTTGAACAATTTAATTACTATTACTAGAATTATTATAAGTATAAAAATAGCTATCATTTTAGCATGGAATATGAGATTCTCATGCTCCATGCTTCATCACATACACACAACAACGCAGCATAATAAGTATTATCATCACCATTTCATGGGTGAAAAAACTGAGGCTAACACATTTGGATAACTGGTTTATGATTACATGGGTAGCAAAAATGCATCACACTAATTTAGGCTTTATGATTTCAGAATTGTACTCTTACCATTGCACATTCTATTACTCTGTAAATACTTGGCCTGTTTTCATTTGGTTCTTTAATTTTATTCATGTGGTGATGGCTTAAAGCTTCATTTAAAGGAAGCTTAAAAATTTCATTTAACCAAAAGCTCCCAAGAATTAAAAATGTCATTGATCTAATGTAGACATGGATATCATTAGTTAATGGGTAACTATATATTTTCCACTCTAGTGAGATAAAAGAGTATTTTTCTAAGTTTTAGTCTCTCAGTGTTAAAAAGGACTTTGTTAAAATAGAAATATTTAGACAAAGGTGATCAAAAGTCTGGATCAGGTCACCTTAAGGTAAATATTAGGAACATGAGGAAACAAATGGAGATTTGAACACTGAGCTATGATATAATGAATGGTTTCAAGTATTTAGTAGAGTATAGAAAAGCCCTTTAAAGCCTGGTCTTAGCCTAGCATTGCAGCTTCTGGGATATCTATCTATCATCTATCTATCTAGATATAATGTGAAAACTTTTTTAACTTAAAGATTTTGAGAAATAGAACATAATCAGCACCATAGAAGATCTGTTTATGATAACAACCTAGCCCCTCCTCCCAGTTTGTTAATATTCTCTCTTATTTAATGTAACATTGTGCAAATAGACCACTACTGATCTGCTGTTATGAATGAAATAGCTATAATCATCTGTTTGCATATCCTGGTGAAAATATTCATTTAGTTCCATGTTGTATTTCTAGGAATGGACCAAATTTTTATTTTTATTTTTAAGTTTTCTAAATATTGTCCAACTTACCTCAAATGTTTTTATTATGGGCACTTTCATTCTTTCACATTCTTGCAAGGCAATTTTACTGTTGCCCAATATGGTAAGTGTGTAATAGTATGTCATTTTAGGTTTTAATTTATTATTAATTTAATTTAATTTAATTCCAGATTCATAATAAAGATAAACAGTTTTTATATATGAGTGGCCATTTGGATTACCCTTTCTGAAAAGTGCATGCTCAAATCTTTTGATATCTTAACATTGTGTCATACTGACTTCTTTAATAGTAGATTTTCTGAATGAACTTTAAGCTGTGTAGGTCTTCTCTATTTTATTTTGAACTTGTTTTCATTTCAAAATCTTTATATTTATTTTCATAATCTGCTTTTATTTTTCTTTGTCTATTATCTATCTATCTATCTATCTATTTATTTGCAAGCAAGAGAGAGCGAGCAAGTGAGAGTGCAGGGAGGGATAGAAAAAGAAGGGAAAAGAATCTTAAGCAGACTCCAGGCTCAGCACAGAGCCCAACTCTGGGCTCTATTTCACAACCCTGACATCATGACCTGAGCCAAATGAAAGAGATAAAATAAAATTAAGGTGTTAAAAAAAAAAGGAAAAAGAATTGGAGGTTTAATTAAGTGAGCCACCCAGGCACCCCTGTGGTACCTTAAATTAGCTGTCATATTTTTAAAGTTCTAGAGTATCCATTTGTTCATTTATAAAACCTTTCTCAATATCATTTTTAGTGTCAGTTTTTGGTTCAATTTGCTTCCCCTCTCATTTCTTTGAGCAGAGTAATCAAGCCATTTTACAATCTTTATTGATCATTTTAACATCATACTTAATCCCATTTTGTCTATCAAATCTTGTTAATGGTTTTTCTTTGTGTGCTTTGTTACATTTTGCTATGTTCAAGACATTATATTTGAAACTCTTATTGAGTAGGGATAATTAAGAGCTATAATAATGGTATGGTCCTCCTTGGTAGGATTTTCTCTTATATCTGAGACTCTACAAGACAATCATACTCCAAATTCAGTGATTGACTTTCTCAGTTTACACAGAAGGCAAGGTAGGCTATAGTCTTATTTCTGCTTCTCCTTGTGCTTTGGGGATCTCAAGTTAAATTTGGGTTGTACCAAAGTCCTCAAATTTGATTGCTGCTGGATTTTGAATTTTGTTTCTCTAGTATCAAGAGTCTATGAACAACACAGCTCAGTGTGTTTTAGCAGTTTCAAATGCTCTCATAGCTAAAATGGCTTCAGGGCATATATCTCTAGGCTCTCATTGTATTTCGTATTTTGGCCCAGTAATCCCTCACTTATTTTTATAATCATTCTGATATTTTTAACTTTAAAAGCTATTTTGTCTGGATTTTTAGTTGTCTTAAGTAGGAGTTTTTAGATCACCATTACTAGAAGCAACAACAAATATACATGAAAATATCTGCAGTAGTTTATCACATCTTTATGGCTTTGAACTTCCATAAGCTGAGGCATCCTTCTCTAATCACTTAGGCAAACTCCAATTTACCCTTTAAAACAACCCAAGAATTGCTTCATTTAAGAACATGTTCAGGGATGACTCTTCCCCACTGTTCTTACCAACATTCCCACACACTCTTTGCTACCCAAAGCTTGTTTATGAACTTTCGTTAGGTATATCAGCGTGACCAGAATTTTGCTCTATTGTATTTTTGTCCTTTAGAGCTGTAATTAAATATGAATTCCATAGAAAGTCTGTCTCTTTTCTTTCAAACCTGGGTTAGTTATTTCTTCTCATTCTTTGTCAGAAGTTACTTTATTAGAGAAACTTATAGCTCTATTGTGACTTTGGAGCCTTTACAGTTTTTCGACTGGAAAAATCACCCATCCCTGAGATTTTTACGCAGCTTCCTAGCTGATATTATTCAGAAATCTGTTCAAAGCAGACTTTTTCAGGGAGGCCCTTTCGGACCACTCAGTTAAAAAACCTCTTCTCAATCACTGCTCTTTTAAAAATGTGCTTATTTAGTTCAAATATGCATCTCTATTAAAGAAAAATCAGTACGTTTTTTTTTTTAAAGTTGGCTTACCTATTATCTATCTCTCCCATTAAAATGATTCCTCTGGGCTGGGGTTTTGTTGTGCTCATCTTAGGCCAGGCACTCAATAAATTGTCTCTGAATGATTGAATTGTTTGACTCCCTTGCTAGATTCTCAACTTCATGAGGCCAAGGATTGTTCTATTCAGTCCTTCTTTATCCTCAATGTCTGTTATATTGCAGTCACTTACATGACTAATGGGAAAAATCACAGAAAGAAAGAGTTAAAACTACATAAAAACCCCGTAGGTTCAATAACACAAAGCTTTCTAAAATTATTTAGCCCAGGAATTGAATACTGGCTGCACTTTTGATTTTTTTTAAATGGTATTGAATTTAATTTAAATGGAAATACTGGAATGGTAGAATAATAAAAAAATTATAAAAGCAACTTGCTCCTTAAAGTAAGAATTATATAGGACATCTCTTCTAGAAGCAAAATTTTCAAATGACAAACATCTGAAAGCATAGAAGGAGAAGTAAGAGTGTGAATTGTATTTCAATGCTCTTTTCTTTATATTCAACAAACAGCTTCATTCACACACCTTTCCAATTTTTTCAACTCTTTTGACAAAGCCTTCAGAGGAGTTACTGCTGATGACAACCATCACAGCCTAACAGGAGAAATTTTATAAAGAAAAATAATAGCATGTTTTTCCCAAATTGTTAAGGATATGGTGAAGCTCTGTCGGATTCAAAGGAGGAATGTGCAATTCCATGCTATATATAATAATAACTTGTTTTAATAGTGGCTTTGCAATTTTTCAGATATATCCATTTACTGAAACCACTATCAAATAAACAAAAACAAAGAAATGAACAGGGGTTCGAGACAGAAATTATCTAATCTAAAAATAGCACATGTTCACAGAATACACAACACATATCCCAAGTACTACTATAGGTTTCAAGTAATAGTCAAAACAATAGTAAACATGATTCAGACCCTACCAGTCAAATCATAAATGGGACCTTAACTGTAAATCCTTATCTTTAGATCAAAGCGGGTAATTGGGGGCTGAAGATACATTATAGAACTAATATGTTATAGAACTCCTCTGAAATGAGTCATTTATTCCATCACTTTTCCTGCACAGCTGCTGACCCATGTTTTGGTTCCTGGAAATAGCTGCTACCCTGTCATACTTCTTAAAAGCACATATATTGATAACTCTACTCATTCCTCCATTCCTCTGTGACTGTCACTGTGTTAAAATGTGGAGTCAGCTGACTCACTTGTGATGGTAATAAAGTAGATGAGTTTGCAAAGTATTTTGTTATTTCTAAAAATGCAAAAACCAAATTACATTGAAATCATAAGGGGTGTTTCAGGGAGAGCTGTAGGATGTGGTTTCTTGTGTAATCCACAGAGATTAGCTCCAACACATATTTAAACTCTCCTCTAGGAGCAACCTTAGTGGTAAAGCAAGAAGATAAACAGATGTATACACACCCTGGCACAAAATTATCACTTATGTTTGGCTTCCTAGTCTCCTCGTGTTACTTATTTATCTTAACTTCTCTCTGAAATCAGGGAACACAGAATCTCAATCAGTAGACATTTTTCTACTGAATTACCCAATAGTCCGATCATACCCCTAATACTTTTTAAAATTATTTCACTCATAATCCCAAATCTGCTTTGCTTCCTCATCTTAGTACACTGTAATTTGATTTCAAAATGAGGACAGTTGTCAGTAATGCCACATTCATTCATCTATTTTACAATTCCATGTGCTTATAACTATGAAGATATGTTAATAACATCCATTCCAATAAGCCACCCTAAATTTATTATCATGAAACAAGACCTCAAGAAAGAGAATTCAAAATCATCCATGTATTTGCAACTTATTGCAATAAAGCCTTTATCAATAGACTTCCCTGTGCACATGGTGGTCAAATTGCTGGTGAAAACCAGCCAGATCTATTACAAGCTTTCTCATGGCTTTTAGGTAACCCAAGTGAGCCTTTATTGATACTGGGAAGGGATAAAGCAGGGAAGGGATAAACAGTGCTATAAGATTTGGCTAGACAAAAGTAATGACTCTCATTACAAAGTGAGTATTTTTTTTTCAAGCTTTAGTTCAGTTTATTTTTCTTGTATAAAACTATGTAGTAGCCACAGCTGGAGCCTGGGTCCTCTGAACAGAGACTCTGGTGTGGGTCTTCACAAGATGGTCCGTGAACTCCTGATAGGGAGACTTGGTGAACACAGTCTCCTTCCAGAGATCAGGGGTGAGATAGCTGTAGGTCTTGGAGATGGCATCGAAAGTAGCCTTGGCAAAGTTCCCTAGGGTGGCAGTGCAGCCCCTGGCCGAGGTGTAGCAGTCGTCAATACCAGCCATTATCAGCAGTTTCTTGGGCACAGGGGCCGAGACAATGCCAGTGCCTCTGGGGGCGGGGATGAGACGCACCAGCACAGAGCCACAGCGGCCAGTCACCTTGCACGGGACAGTGTGGGGCTTGCCGATCTTGTTCCCCCAGTAGCCTCGCCGCACAGGGACAATGGAAAGCTTCGCCAGAATGATGGCTCCGCGGATGGCAGTGGCTACCTCCTTGGAACACTTGACATCCAAACCGACGTGTCCATTGTAATCTCTGATGGCGACAAATGCCTTGAACCTGGTCCGCTGGCCCGCGCGCGTCTGCTTCTGCACAGGCATGATCTTCAAAACCTCGTCCTTGAGGGAGGCTCCCAAAAAGAAGTCGATGATCTCAGACTCCTTGATGGGCAGGGAGAAGAGATAGATCTCCTCCAGGGACTTGATCTTCATGTCTTTGACCAGGCGGCCCAGCTTGGTGACGGGGATCCACTCCTTGTCCGCGGCCTTGCCCCCGCGAGCTCCGCGGCCTCGGCCCCGGCCCCGACCACGGCCCCGGCCCGCCCCGGCCCCGGATGCCGCTGCCGAAGCCACCGCGGAAACCGCCGCGGCCTCCCATTCCAGGGCCCCCGGGCCCTCCGGGCCCTCTCGCAGCACCGGCGTCATCCGCCATTTGGTGTTCTCTCGGAGAGGAAACAAAGTGAGTATTTTAAAGCAAAAGAGCCTGTTGGGAATATTGTTTTATAAAATAGTGGTTTTTTTTATTAACTTTTTAAAATTCAATTAGGTAACATATAGTGTACCAATAGTTTCAAATGTAGATTTCAGTTATTCATCCATAGCATATAATAGCTAATGCTCAGTACTTACTGTTATAGCTTCTTGAAAGCAGAATTTTAACCCACTGAGCCACCCAGGCGCCCTTGAAAGCAGAATTTTAGATCACATTTTCTGATTACTTCCATGTCGTACAACACTTTCCTGCTAGCAACCTTCAAAACATACTGTTTGTTAGAGGAATTTCTTTAATAATAAATAAATAGGAATTCATTTAAATTTATAAATATATAAAATAAATAGGAATTTATTTAAATTTATTTAAATATTACACACTGTTTCATTGTTCATAAATAAGGTGATGATATTATAGCCATTAGTTGGTAGCACTGATATATCACTATCTTTTTACTTCTCAGTGCATTCTCTTTACACAAATAGATATATATTTTAAAAAATGTGAATCTGTGGCAAACTTGTAAAAAACCCTATACAGTAAAGTTTATCATTTTAAGTAATCTCAATTATCTTCCTCAATTGTGATAGTATATCCTTCTATCTAGGCCAGATATTGTATGAGGGATTTGAAGAGACATACTTTTCTAAATTTCACTTTTCTCATCTGCAAAATGCTTATCATGATCCTACAAAAAAATACACTTATAATTTTTTGATGAAAATTTATTTATTTATTTTAAGATTTTATTTCTTTATCAGAGAGAGTGGGCGAGAGAGCAAGCACAGGCAGACAGAATGGCAGGCAGAGGTAGAGGGAGAAGCAGGCTCCGGCCGAGCAAGGAGCCAGATGCGGGACTCGATCCCAGGATGCTGGGATCATGACCTGAGCCAAAGGCAGCTGCTTAACCAACTGAGCCACCCAGGCATCCCTTTTGATGAAAATTTAATCTGTATAAACAATATATTTGCTGTAATGCGTGGTTCATGGAAAACATCTTTTTTAATTATAAGCAGTATTAGAAATTAAGTAAATGTGTCTATAATATTTAAAGTTTTAACACATAATTCCACTGCTTTGCCTTATTTTCTCAAATCCCTTTACCACTTTCACTGACAGAGTCAAATGTACTTTTTCTACTAGTAGCCAGCTCTTTGTCTTTTGTCAGAAAGATGCCCTTGTGAATTATTTATAATAGAGATATTAGCAATAATAATAATAATAATAATAATAATAATAAATAGCAATGAAAATGTTAAAAAAAAAGTTTTCTTAACTAATTAGGGTTCTTAGACATCAATTAGAGGAACCACCTCGGGCAAGCAAATTAATCTGCAAGACATTCCCAGAATTAACAAGTCAGTCAGATACAGGGTTGTCTGTAGACTGAAAAGAACTAGGTTTGGAAAATAGGTAAGGACAGTGAAAAAAGTGATCAAATTTTTGGGCAAAATAAACTCTTAGGTGTCCTTTCAATGGAGTCCTGTTCATTATGTAGCAGAAACTCTGGAGATTATCTCAATCCATTGGAGTCACCCCGTTTATTAGCTTGCTATTGACAAAGTTATTTACAAACTGTAGAGCAAGAGGTTATAATGGAGAAAACTGATGGTAATGCACAGGATTCTTGTTAACAATAATGCAAGTTAGTGATTTTTCATTAGAAAACATAAATTCTATAACCCAAATTATGGGCCCAGAGCACTTCTGCTGCACAACTCTGCTTATATCCCAAATAACCATGTGAACTAGTTTTAATATCTGCTTCTCTTATTAATTTTTGAATAAAAATTCTTGACACAAGTATTTTATAATTGTGTGATAATCATGAATTTAATTTTTGGAGAACAAAACACACTTTAGCATAACTAGGTTTGTTCACAGAACCAGCCTTGATAACACACTTCTATATGTTAGAAATGATGTAATAAATGTAGAATATTGGGCACTTGTTTGGTATTCTTTGCCATGTTTTGCACTATCTAAAAAGAGATCAGTGAACTTGGACTGGAGTTAGTAGACATGGAAGAAAATAAAATATTACAGAGAAGAATACTCTGTGGTCCACAACCTAAACGGCCTGGGATTCCCATCATTTGGATCCCTGTAGCTTTACAGAAGTCAATTAAATTTTTGTATCTCTGATTAAAGTTGTTTCCCCAGTACTTTTTCAAACATCTCTTGTAAAGTATTGTTTCCCAGAAAAAAAGGGATTTTGCACATGTATCTGCCTTTGTCTCTGGTCATGATCTCAGTCAGGATCCTGGGATCGAGCCCCATATCGGGCTTCCTGCTCATTAGGGAGTATACTTCTCAGTCTCTCTCTGCAGCTACATCCCCCTGCCCCACTCATGCTCTCTCTCTCTCAAATAAATAAATACAATCTTTAATTTTTTAATTAAAAATAAGATAAATAAATTAAAATAAAAAGTCTGGGCTTACTGCCCCATTTAGCTCCTTTTGTTTTTTTGAGTTGTATTTAAAGCAGCATGAGAGAACATGAGGCTCTCAAACTTAAAAAAAAAAAGGAAAAAATTGAGTTTTGTTAGGATTTAAGATCTTGTCTGCTAGACAAAAACGTTGGCTTTGTTAACATGTGAAAATTATCAAAAGGGAATAAGATAGAATTCTAATAATTTTTGTAGAAATTAAAAATTTTCTCCAACCCAATTACATACAGACCCATTAAGTAAATTCATTCCAATGTCCCAAACCAACCTTTTCTAATAGTAATGCATCTGTGTAAACAGGGTCAACCCAAGGAATAAATAAATATTATTATTTTTTTCCTGTCTCTTCCACAGTCTCATCTGGGTATATTGGTAGCAAGCCAATTATCTATCTTATAAGACATGATATCATAAGGAAGGGTATTCTGTCCATTTGGAACAACTGAAAATCATTGTAATTTTATCTTGGTGCAGTAACTTGAGATGGCACAGTGTGGTTTATGAATATATTTTATTTTTTTTTTACTGGGAAGAAGAGATTATAGAGATATTGGTTATCCAAGAGAGACTGACAGGTGTTGATAGTTGCCAGGTCAATATCCATCTACTTTTTCCTTTAGTATCAGAAAGCACTGAGGGATTGACAACAAGGAAACTTAAAACAACATCAAATATTTTATTGTCTCTTTTCTAGTTACATTGTAACCATATGACAAAGTATCAGTCGTACAAGATATCATTCTCTTTTACCTCTATCTTTCTGCCAGAAATGTGGGCTTAATAGTGAGAACTCCAACAGCAATTTTTGCAACTGTGAATAAAAAGCCATGAAAACCTCTAAGATAGTTCACTTGACTTTCTTAAGACTCTGAACCAACACCAGAAAACACTCTCTGTAGTCTTCTTGTTAAATGAAAAATATGGTTAAACCACTTTTGACAGTCTACTACCTACAGCAAACTGTAAATCTTAATTGAAATATGTCCTCTCAGCTGTGCTTAAGCAACTGAGTCCTGAGCTTTTCAGGTTTTCAGTCTGAAAGAGTACACCTCGGGTGCTCTGAAAGGGAAGAGAAACGACACCCTGTTCTCCATATAAATTAAAGAAGAGAAATCTGTGCATTTAAGTGGGCCATATAAAATTTATCAAGCAGTTATCTCCTAACTCCTTCCTATCCAAATTACCTGATATGCTCTCCCTACTCCTTTATTCCACGTTACTGCCTTTTCACAACATGTCTTCTGTTATTTCCTTCTTGCAAGCTAGTTTTGATTTCTGCATCTAAAAAAATCAACAATCATTGTGTATTTCAATTCCCATTTTCCTCAAATGCATTGATTCTTCTTATCTATTACTCTTTTCTCATACTCAGTGTCTTTGTCTTTATGGGGTTTGTACTTTGCTTTTCCCCATCCTTTACTGCCATTATATAATCAATCTAATAACTTCTTAGAGAAAGTTAAAAATTCCCGCATAGCCACACGTGAACACAAAGTCACTGATTTTTAGCAAACCTATAAGATAGTCAGACATCCATTCAATTTCTTTTTTTTTAAGATTTTATTTATTTATTTGACAGAGAGAGATGACAAGCAGGCAGAGAGGCAGGCAGAGAGAGAGGAGGAAGCAGTCTCCCTGCTGAGCAGAGAGCCTGATTTGGGGCTCGGTCCCAGGACCCTGGGATCATGACCTGAGCCGAAGGCAGTGGCTTAACCCACTGAGCCACCCAGGCGTCCCTCCATTCAATTTCTTAACTGAGTCCCAAATGCATCCTGACTTCTAACCTAAACCTAAGCTCTACTTCTTACACGTTGTTATATGACCAAATTCTTTCAGTTCAGTATTTTGTAACATTTAAATATTAATCAGCTGATGCTTTGTTTGTGTATTTCTATGAAAATAATTTGAATACTGTAGATTTATTGTTATATTTATAGGTTTATAATCAAAGTTTCATCAGTTGAAGTTTTTGGAAATTTCAGATATAATGATTAACCTAAAATGATACTGCCTCAAATCCCTCTGATATCAAGGCCCAACTCCTGATCATAGCCAAACCTGTGGTGGATAGTTCCATGGGAAATTGCAGTTACTTAACACTGATAGGATCTCATGTTCTCTCTCTCATTTTGGAATGTCTCCAACACAACCCAAAAGTGTAGGAGAGTTAATGTCCTCTGAGGACAGCTCTCAGTGAAGTGGAAATAAGAACCATAGGTAAAATTGTCAGTTTTCAGGTCTTCATGAGGACAACTTAAAGAAGTTTCTCAGGACCTTTCAGTAAAAGCAAGCCTTCATTTTCTATCCACAACAATTATATCAACAATGTACCTCTTTGACAAAGTTGCTTCTTCACTGTATCACTTTCCCATTCTTTTCTACCTTGGATAATCTCCCAGATAAACTAACAGTACTCAAATCCTTTGTCCTACTCTTTGCTCTCAGGATAAATGGAGCCAAAAGACTTAGATTAATATCAAGTTCTGAATGGGATCTTAGAGCTATTTCTGTCCAGATTTTCATAAACATAGGGACCTTTGAATTATCAGGTTATAAATAAGTTCTAAATGGAGGGGGCAAAAGCAAAAAGTAGAAATTTTTATGTTTGATTTTTAATCATGATTAATTGACTTTATTGATTATTAAAAATACTAACATTATAAAAGTGTGGATCTTTGTAAAACAATGTCATATTGTAAGAAAGAAGTTGCATAATCCTTTTGAGAATATTAAACCAAGTGTTCAGGTGCCATCTAATTTCTTGTTTAATCCAGAACTTTGGTGTGCATCATCTTGAGGAATAGGATTTTGAAGTCCAGACAGACTAAGAGAAAACTGATCCAAATGTGTGTGTTTATATTTCTGCTTTTGTTGTAAAAATCAAAGTGTGATTGCTGGTTTAAAATGGTAAAACTAATAATGTTCATGGACTCGATTATAAATTTTCTAATTGTATGGGAAGAATCCAATAAACATAGAATTAATTGATTTGCAAATCCTCAAAGAGCTACAGGATCAGGTAGTGGTATGTTCTGATTCAACAGCATCATAATGCAGCATTTTATATGTGTGGCTAATGGATATTTTCATGAATGTTTGCTAGCTAGTCAGCCAATACAGAGAAATATTAGGTAGCGTAATTACTCACAGTTGTGTTTAATAAAATGAGAGAAAATTATCAAATGACACTAATAATAATAATCCTATAGCAGGCTAAATATTCAATGATAATTACAAGTATTAATCTAGCTTTCTTCCCTGATTATGACTCTGCTCTCCTTTATCATAATGGGAGTAGCAGATTGTCTGCAGTGAATTGTGAAAACGCAGCAGTGACTTTGGCAGTGAAGGCCTCCCATCAATTTTGATAGGTTAAAAGGATTCTGGTTGGTCTTGAGCAAATGTGTCAATTTTTTTATTCTGTGTGTGTCATAAAAGAAAGAAGCAATAGTAAATTCTTGCTGTTATTCCATGGAGCCAATAAAATCATACTGCCAACAAGAGGCTGTTGACACCATAGGTGTAGTTAACTGTCTTGAAATACTACGCCTGGAAATAAAATCCTAATATTTCACATAACCTCTTTTTTTAAAAGAAATAAAACAAAACAAAACAAAACAACTATACTGCTTACATTTAGGGCCCTGCTGTTGTGTAACTATTTTTGAACATGTCTTCTGTAAGTGTATATATATATATATATATACATATTTTTCTGTGCAATAAATTCATTTAGAGATAAATTTGGATTGCAAATTATTTTGGGGGAGGCGTGGTATTTGTGGCTAGTCTTACAAGTAAAAAGGACTAAAAGAAAGAAGAAAAACATTTTTTATTACAGCATATTTACATCTGTCCAAAGTACTTATCTACTATAATACTGACTAATGTATAATACTGTACACAAAGAAAGAAGCTAAATGAGTTATAATTCAGTCAGTGTATAGCTGGCCATTTTAAAACTTACCACTGAATCTTTCTGGTATGCAATGTGATATCTGGCAATCTGGTCCAGTTCATTACATCAGGTCATTTGTATGTTCTTATTACCATTTTGATAGCATAGCACATTTTATAACCCAGACATTTTACAATGTATAACAAACCCTTAGGATTAACCCCCAAGGTCAGTGCAGTTAGTAAGAGCATGCAATTTAGTTAGTAAGGCATGTCCCCTGCCTGTGCTTTTGTTATGTTAAATTTGAGGCGAAAAGTTAAAGCATCCTGTTTCTTCAAATCCTCCCCTAAGTGGTCCCATTGAGGTATGTTTAGCAAGCCTTCATCTAGGAACCATGGAGCCGCCTTTTCCACTGTATTCAAAAAGGCCCGAGCAGTTTTTGCTTTTACGTGGACGTTAAAGACTCGCGCGGCTAAATTCCGGCTCTAAGGCTGCCCCGCTTCTTATTGCAGACTTGTACAAGTTAATCCCGGCTCAAGGCCGCCCCGCTTCTTATTGCGGACTTGTACAAGTTAATCCCGGCTCAAGGCCGCCCCGCTTCTTATTGCGGACTTGTACAAGTTAATCCCGGCTCAAGGCCGCCCCGCTTCTTATTGCGGACTTGTACAAGTTTAAATCCCGGCTCTAAGGCCGCCCCGCTTCTTATTGCGGACTTGTACAAGTTTAAATCCCACCACCTTTGTTGTGGCTTTACCCTGCTTGCCTGCGGAATTCTCCCTTGCAAGGTTTTTCTATTTTTACTCCCCGCTTTACCGCGGAATTCCCACTTTTGAACGTGGCCTTTACTCCCCGCTTTACTGCGGAATTCCCACTTTTGAACGTGGCTAATGTCCCTGCTTACCTACGGACCTTTACTCCCCGCTTTCCTGCGGATTACCTTACAAGATTCCTTTATTTATTTCCCGGGTGCCGGCACCATTTATCGCCGTCCAGCAGCGATAATAACAACCCTCAGTCTGCTCTGGTTTCAAAAAGCGGGCTCCCTTTATTTCATATGGCCATCGCTTATATAGGGGAGCTAAGCCAATCAGCATAGACAGTGATATGCATCCACCAATCTTAAGCTTGTTACCAAGTACCCACAGCATAGCAATAGTTCAACAGCCAATAGGTAGTACTTCCTGTTTACAACCAGTCACTCTAGACACACCTTCTGGCAAATCGCCAGGCGCCATTTTGCAAAGCTCTGCGGTTGACGGATCTCTGGGCCCCTGGAGCATCCGCCCTCAACAACAATGGAACTATGATGCATGTATTTTCAAAAGTATAGACATACATGAAGCTATGAGGTCAAAAAAGATGAATGTCCGTAGTACCATATAGACTCAACAAATAAAAGTGTCCAAGGGTCTGAGTGTGACTTATGAATATTGTATAAGATTAGGCCAACATGTGGTTTTGATATAAATAATCTGTTCTTAAATTAGAATTACAATCGTTGAGTACAGTGTTGAAAATGGCAGATAGATTTTAGCTATCTTTGCTCACTAGGGAAAATGGAAAAATGTTTAGTTTGGTCAGATTTTCACTTAACTTCTGAAAAATCTTACGTTTGAGAGAACCCTTCTGAAATAAGAATCCTTAAAGACATAACCCCTTTGGCACAAGTTTTCAAGAAACTTGTTTGATGTTGTAGACAGTTCTATGGCACACGTACTGTTCTAGATGTTTCATGCCAATAATATGTAAGCCATACCAAGGCTACATATACATATAGAGATGTTCCTCAGCTTACAAGGGGGCTATGTACAGAGAAACACATAAAAAATTGAAAATGCATTTAATACCCCAAAACTATCAAATATCATAGCTTACCTTAAGCTTATTTAAACATACTCAGAACACTTACATTTGCCTGCATTTGGGCAAAATCATCTTAAGCAAAGCCTATTTTATAACAAAGTATCAAATATCACATGCAATTTATTAAATATTACAATAAAAAAAGAAGAATATGTATATTCTATATATATATTCTATATATAGAATGCTTGTAAGAATATCAGGTGTTCACCCCTGTAATCTTCTAGCTGACTGGAAGCTGTGGCTCACTGCCGCTGCCCAGCATCACAAGATGGCACCATATAGAACAAGAGTTTCAGGTGGTAGGTGTTGTAAGTTTTACCCAAACTGACATTGGTTTTTGTCATCATATATGTCAAGTAGTTTTCTCAGGTTTATTTTTAGAATATCCTTGTATAATGAATATTTACACTGATATCTAGTATAAAAATCTTGCAATTTAACATTAGAAACATTAAGATATTGAAAATCAATCTATTTCTTTAATTCATTGAAGACATTTTTGGCTTGTTTCCAGTACTTTCTTACTGGTTAAAAAATGAATTTGAAGTAGTCTGGATTTCATTATTATATGGCACTTTCCCTTTGATGAATACAAAGACGATATTCTATATTAGCTATCTGAGAAGAATTTATTTTTTTAATTTTATTTATTTGTAAGAGAGAGAGTGAGAGAGAGCACAAGCAGGGGGAGCAGCAGGATGAGGGAGAAGCAAACTCCCGGCTAAGCAGGGAATCTGTTGCAGAACTGAGTCCCAGGACCCTAAGATCATGACCCGAGCTAAAGGCTCAGGCGTTTAACTGACTGAGCCACCCAGGTGTCCCAATCTGAGAAGAGTTCTGTATGCTATTCCTATTAATATGCAGTTTAAAGTCTAGGTAATTAACTTAATATTTTAGTGGCTATTGCATAGATAGCACTATGTTCCAGGCAGAGAGTAAGAAAGAAATATTAAATCAACCATATTCTATGCATTCTAAATGAAAATAATTAATCGATCATAAAAATCCTTCTATTTATGGAATATCAACTTATAAGCTTTCCTCCATATGAACAATGCCAAATACCAGAATAAAGGGTCATCTAATACAAATAAAGGATAGAATTAAAGAATTCTGGTAAGCCATTTAATTTTGAAAAATGGTGTTCTATTGTTGCTGAGTTGTGGTTTTCCGTTACATAATATCTGATAAGTGTAGAAGTAACATGAGTGTTACGTGAGATGAGAAATGGTATATAATTAAGATATTTTTAAAAGTACAGATAAATACAAATTTGTAAACATAGCATTATGGAGGAGTAAAAATAAATGATAGCTACACACTCTAAAGTGAATAAAACTTGGAAAGCTAATAGAGAAGTAAAACAAGGACAGTGCAAAAAGTATGGTACATTTTTATGAAGTTCAAACAAATTCTGTGAAATCATAGATGGACTTAAAGATACTATTATGTATCAAATATTGTAAAAATTAAGCAAGGAAATAGCAAACATAAAACAACCAAAGCATACAAACTTGGGTAGATACAAGAGGTGTGATCATGTTCTACTTCATAAAGAGATGAGTTAATAGATAAATACAAGTAACTAGACTTTTTAGAAGTTAATAAAACGTTGCCTGTTATTTCTTAGTAATATAAAATATATGGTTTTCTAACAAAAACGTTTATCTTAAAATATTTAAAAATAAATTTTAGGCTACTCCTAAGGTTATATTTACTTTTCCACTGTAGGAAAAGCTGGTTGTTGTAGTTGTATTTGTTTGTTTGTTTTAGTCTCCTCCTAGTTTTTATTATTATAATGTGGAATGAGGAATGTTAGATTGAAAAGTGAATTATTTTATAGACAAAAATCATTACTTGATTCACCTCCTGGTACAGCAGATGGAACTCCTGAAAATATGCCCTTTTGCCTTATGGAAGAGTAACAGTTATGCTTACTTCTGAAACATACTTGGTGGTGGCCCTAAATAGTGACACCATAGTAAACATTTTGAATATTTGCAATTAATTTTTATAGTCATAGGGCTCCAAAAGGCACTGCAGGTATCTTAGCAGGTATTTCAATAAGGCTAAAATTTGCCTGACTGTTTAAAAATATTAGCAAGGCACAAAACATGGCAGAAGTATTGTCCTCAGATATTATTTATTTCCATATGCTCCTGATTCCAGACATGGCAAGTTATTTTTCAAATATTTATTATAAAAGTTTTTATTTATTTATTTGACAGAGATCACAATAAGGCAGAGTCAGGCAGAGAGAGAGAGGAGGAAGCAGGCTCCCTGCTGAGCTGAGAGCCCCGATCCAAGGATCCTGGAATCATGACCTGAGCTGAAGGCAGATGCTTTAACCTACTGAGCCACCCAGGCTCCCCCATGACAAGTTATTTTGATAGATGTATATACAGTGTATTTTCCAGTTATAAGAAAAATGGTTCTGCTATTTTTAACCTTTTTAAAAATTAAATAATTTTTTTCATTGAAATTTTATTTTTTAATGTTTTACTTTTCTTTTCTTTTTTTTTAAAGATTTTATTTATTTATTTGAGAGACAGAGATCACAAGTAGGCAGAGAGGCAGGCAGTGAGAGAGAGAGAGAGAGAGAGGGGGAAGCAGGCTCCCTGCGGAGCAGAGAGCCCGATGCGGGGCTCAATCCAAGGACCCTGAGATCATGACCCGAGCTGAAGGCAGCAGCCCAACCCACTGCGCCACCCAGGCGCCCCAATGTTTTACTTTTCAATATACTACTTAGAATATAAAACCTATTCCATTTTGTAAGATGTTTACCATTTAAAAAATGGTAATTTTCTCATTGTGTCTTCCCCTCACATTGCTTTATTTTGAATAAAAAATTTCACAATAAACATAACTGATGCTTTCCTTCTGATGGTCCCTCTGTTGGTCATATTGTATATGAGCCATGACAATTAGTTTTACAAAATTTATTGATGTTTGTTGATATGTTTTATCATAACTAATTTTCCCTCCCTTATCTAGATTCCCCAGCTTTCAGACAGGTGGACACTTCAATAAACCATACCGAAGGGATGTATCAAGTACTTCTTAGACATTCTCTCAGATCCTTGAGGTGTCATTTTGCCTAGGGATTTGCAATAGGTTCTGCCAGAGGCACCACTGTGACAACTGATGTCCATGGTCTATCTCCTGCTAAGCTCAAGAGGTCACTGGTTTCCAAGTTTATCTATAAAATTAATGCATTCCAGCAAGTTCTTTTTTTTAATATTAACAAACTTATTTTAAAGTTTATATGGAGAGGCAAAGACTCACAATAGTCAACATAGTGTTGAAGGAGAACAAAGACTGAGGACTGACTTCAAAGTTTACCATAACGATTGGGCGCCTGGGTGGCTCAGTTGGTTAAGCCTCTGCCTTCCGGCTCAGGTCATGATCCCAGGGGCCAGGGATCGAGTCCGGCATTGGGTTCTCTGCTCAGCAGGGAGCCTGCTTCTCCTCATCTCTCTCTCTGGCTGTCTCTCTGCCCATTTGTGATCTCTCTCTCTGTCAAATAAATAAATAAAATCTTAAAAAAAAGTTTACCATAACGATAATTGTAAGCATGATATTGTAATACCACAGAGAGACTAGATTAAAGCAACAGAATATATATTATCAATTATATTTTATATTTAATAGAAAAGCAAAAGCAATACAAGAGAGCAAAATACAATCTTTTAAACAAATGGTTCTGTAGCAATGGTGAAGCTAAATCTAAAAATATAAAATAAAATAAATCCAGGCAGATATCCTACACTCTTCACAAAAATGAACTCAGATTGGATTATAAACCTAAACATGAAACATGTAGAAGGTAATATAGAAGAAAATTTAAATGACCTTGGTTTTCGCAATAACTTTAGCTACAAAAGCACAAGCACTGAATTTAAAAATGTCTACTCTGTGAAACACAATGCCAAGAGAATGAAAAGGCAAAGCACAGACTATGAGAAAAAATTTGCAAAATACACATCTGGCAAAGGACTGTTAATCAAAAATACACAAAGACCCCTAAAAACTCAACAATGGGGGAAAGACCGGATTAAAAATGAGCCAAAGGCCTTAGCAGATACCTCACCAAAGAAAATATTACAGATGGCAAATAAGCATATAAAAAGATGCTTCACATCACATGTCATCAGGAAAATGCAAATTAAAACAAAAAAGAGACACCAGTACATACCCAGAATCCAGAGCACTGACAACAGAACACGAAATGTTGGTGAGGATGTGGAGCAACAGGAATGTTCTTCCATGTGTATTGAGAATAAAGAATGGAAAACAACTTGGCAGTTTCTTACAAAACTAAACATATTCTTGCCAGATTATTCAGCAGTAGCAGCTCTTGGTATTTATCCAAAGAAGATGAAATCTATACCCACAAAGATGTCTATAGTAGTTTTATTCATAACTGACAAAAGCTTGGAAGCAACCAAGATATCCTTCCATAAGTGAAAGGTCAAAGAAAGTGTAGTACATGCAAACAATGGAATATTATTTAATGCTAGAGAAATGAATTACCAAGCTATGAAAAGATGTGGATATAAATATTTAATAAATATTTGATTTTAGGCTTCTACAAGTCTATCAATGTTATTAGTATATTTTAACAGTGAATGCTCAGCATTCATGAATTTACCTAATAAAACATTTTGGGTTCAATATTTTAAATACTTCAACCTCTATGATTATATTCCTAATAATTTTGAATTGGGGTAAATAAACCTTAATTTTTTGTAACTTGTTTCTTATTGCAAGAGAGCTCAATGAAATTTTAGAAAATAAAAATTTACAAAAAAAAAGTTTAGTTTATTATTGCCAAATAATTTAAAACTTTATCTTATATTCAAATACATATATTTTTCTAAATTGATTTATATGCTACTAAAACCAAAAACTTTTAGTTATACTAGATTTCATATCCTGCAATCAATGCCAGAAATCCATCTGGCAATGATTTGTCTTAAATAGAGTTAAGATGGGTGTTATTACAATGCAAGATGGAAACAAAGATAGTATAACAATTGGTGATACATAACTTTTCCGTTTTGATCAAGTTACTAATCTACAAAAGGCTTTTATCAGTGACAGACTTGGGAATTTAACAAAACTTTTAAACTAGCATGTGCGACTCATTCCTAGAAAACAACACAATCAATAACACTTTATTTAGATTAAATCATGACTATTTCTCCATTTGAATAAAAAAGGTAGCAACCCCAATAAGTTTATTGAACATGAAAAGTTGAAATGCTATAATGCTCCTAAGGAATTAAATGATCCAGTCAAGAATTACAAAAAAAGGATATAAATTACCAAAGTGTTTGTATAATTGTAATGTACAACTGCCCATTATCGTTCCATAGTGTAGGCTTGTACAAGAACTCTATAAAAGAACTCCACTTCTAAACTGTGGAAAATATGTTCCCTTTTCCCCTATATACAACTATTAAGCCATTCATTTAGCTTTTAAAATATCCACTTAATACAGGCTTTTTACACATTTGAACAGGCAGCAGGGCTCTATTCTTATCGCTTACATCTGAAGGATAGACTTCTAGCGTAAGAGGTAAAGCCCATAAAGGAGCCCAATAATAACAACAAAATACAGTTTAGTGAGCCCTTACAATCTGCCAGCTACCTTTCTGAGAATACTTCAATTAATAAAACATATAAAATACCTGACCACAAAGAGCTCACATTCTTTTGAAATATAATAGTGAAATAAACCAATAATAGAGGGGCACCTGGGTGGCTCAGTCCATTGAGTGACTGCCTTTGGCTTGGGTCATGATCTCAGGGTCCTGGGATGTAACTCCCCAGCAGGCTTTCTAGGCAGTGGGGTGTTTTCTTCTTCCTCTGCGCACCCTCCCAATTCTCTCTCTCTCTGGCTCAAATAAGAAAATAAACCAGTAATAGAATAATGATTGATGGTTGATGGTGATAAGTGATACAAAGAAATACAAGAAAGGTAAAAGCCATTGGGGAATGCTGGGATGAAAGTTAATTTTATTTTGTTTTGGGTGGTTATATCTCATTTATGAGATGTTATTTGCACAAAGACCCAGGAAGTGAAGGAGAGTGTTATACAAATATTAAAGGAAAAGATTGCTCTAGGCAGAGCAAGTAAGTATATAGACTTTGTGTGAACAGCTTGTCTGTTACTTTTGAGGAAAAGCAAGGAGGCCAATGAGGAGTTCATAGTGGTGGAGAGAGGAAGAACGTATTGATGTATGACCTTCTAGTACATTGAAACGCCTTCAGTTTTTATTTAATATGAAAGGGGAAGATACCAAAAGTCTTTCAACAGCAGAATAAAATCATATGACTTGATTTTTAGGTTAAATTCTGTACCAAAATAAATTTGCATGGAGAAAGGAGTGCAGTATGTGTGGAAGTGGGGTTATCAATCAAGTCAATAATTCAGGAACATATGATGGTGTTTTTAGCATGCTGGGTGGTAATAGAAGTGGTGAGGTATGGTTTTCATTGTGTATATATTTTGATGGTGAATATTCTGGTGAACAGGATGGGGTATGTGCAGGACAGACATCAACATTTATTTTACCTGCACAAACAGAAGGGTGGAGTCTTCATTCCCTGATATGGAGAGAACTCTGAGTTCAAATGTTCTTTCTCATTAAATGGCATAGTGATGATGAGGATTTAGTCAGACAGTGAAAGAGAGCAGTAAGCATAGTGTTAAGCGGTAAGACATTATAATACATTGGAACATCAAAAAACGTTGTGTTGGATCATCTGTTTATGTGAGTAAATAAATAAATAAAGCTTCCTGGGGTTCTGATAGAGGTAAAGAAGACTGTATATGATCCAAAGGGGCACGTGCACCAAATGTTTATAGCATTAATATCCACAATAGCCAAACTATGGAAAGAACCTAGATGTCCATCAACAAATGAAATATATATATATATATATATATATATATATATATATATATATACACACACACAATGGAATACTATTCAGCCATCAAAAGAAATGAAATCTTGCCATTTGCGTTGACATGGATGGAACTGGAGGGTATTATGCTTAGCAAAATAAGTCAACCAGAGAAAGTCACTATCATATGATCTCCCTGATATGAGGAAATGGAGGTGCAATGTGGGGGGTTTGGGGAACAGGAAAAGAGTAAATGAAACAAGATGGGATCGGGAGGGAGACAAACCATAAGAGACTCTTAATCTCACAAAACAAATTGAGAGTTGCCGGGGGGGGGGTGGGGAGGTTAGGGAGAGGGTGGTGGGGTTATGAACATTGGGGAGGGTATGTGCTGTGGTGAGTGCTGTGAAGTGTGTAAACCTGGCGATTCACAGACTTGTACCCCTGGGGCTAATAATACATTATATGTTAATTAAGAAGAAGAAGAAGAAGAAGAAGAAGAAATAGGAGACTACTATAAATCAAATGCTATGGTTTTCAGCATAGAGTGTGTAATCAGGCATATTTTATTAAAGTAACCAAGTAAAATGAGGTCGAAAAGTGGAATAACAGAAAACATAAAAATCAGAGATTTTAAAAAGAGATATGGGACAGTGTAGAGAATATAGTCAATGATATTATAATAGTGTTATATGGTGACAGATGGTGGCTATATTTGTAGTGATCATAGAATAATGTATGGAGATCTTGAAAACCTGAAACCAATGTAACACTGACTATCAACTACACTCAAATAAAAAAATAGTAAAAGGAAACATTTTAATTTAAAAAGATAAAAAGAGGGACAAGAATTTGAAAAGTGAATTTCAAAAAGAGTAAAGATGAGGCTAAGACATACTCTGAACCTTGAGGAAAACACCATTTTGAAAATTCTTCCCATTTTGAGAAAACTCAAATGAATCAATACCATAAAAGAACCCATTTTAACTGAGAGATGTAATGAATGCTCAAGAAATAATTTTATGACAGGATAATTCTTCCCTATGAAACAGCATACAGAAACCCGGGGAAACACCTGGAAGCCAAATAAACTATACTGAAAATAAGAATTAGGAAAAAGATAAATGATGAAAGATAAGAAAATTAGACCTGCGACAGAGACCTAGTGAAGAGAATTTTTAGCTTGTGGTTTAATGTTTTTGAGGATAATCTAGAGTTCATAACTGCCTTGAGGGAGGCTGGTTGTAGGCAGTTTAGGCAGACCCCTAAGAGAGGCCTACTTTGGGCAGGTGGTGTTGGAGGAGGCCATTGGGCTGGACAAAGACAAATCCAACCATTTGACTAAAGTGTCTGTGAAGATGTTGAAGTCAGATGCAGCAGAGAAAGACCTGTCAAACCTAATCTCAGAAATGGAGATGATGAAGATGATTGGACAGCACAAGGACACCATCAACCTGCTGGGTCCTGCACACAGGATGGTCCTTCGTACACTATCATGGAATATGCCTCCAAAGACAACATACAGGAGTACCTGCAGGCCCAGAGGCCTCCTGACCTGGAGTACTGTTACAATATCAGCCACAATGCAGCAGAGCAACTCTCCTCCAAGCACCCGGTATACTTTGCCTACCAGGTAGCCTGAGGCATGGAGTACCTTGCCTCCAAGAAGTGCATACACCAAGACCTGGCCACCAGGGAAGTGCTGGTGACAAAGGACAACATGATGAAGATCTCAGACTTCAGCCTTGCCAGAGATATCACCACATCAGTTACTATAAAATGAGAACCAACAGTGGACTGCCTGTGAAGTGGATGGTCCCTAAGGCCATGTTTGACCAGATCTACATCCACCAGAGTGACTTCTGGTCTTTTGGGGGTGATCCTGTGCAAAATTTTCACTCTGGAAGCCTCCCATATCCTGGAGTGCCTGTGGAGGTGGTTTTCAAGCTGCTGAAGGAGTCATTTGATGGATAAGCCAATAAGTGCACCAGAGAGTTATACACAATAATGAGGGGTGGCTGGCATGTGGTACCTTCAAGCTGCTGGTAGAAGACCTGGATCATACTGTGGCCTTGACCTCCAACCAGGAGTACCCGGACCTGTCCTTGGCCCTGGAACAATACTGTCTATGCTTTCCCAACACCCAAAGCTTCACCTGCTCCTCAGAGAAGAATTCCACCTTCTCTCATGTGCCGTTGCCCAGGGAGGCCTATCTGCCCTGACACCCAGCCCAGCTTGCCAATGGTGGACTCAAATGACTAGTATCCCTATTACTCCTGTCCATATTCCGTCATAAGCTGTAACCCTTACCCCCCACCCTCCCTGCAAGACTCACTGCCTTCTCCTTTGTCCCTTTCCTACTGGCAGGAGCCAGCTGCTTACCTGAGGCCTTCACCCCTTGAAGTTCACCTCTCTTCCCCTTCCTCTTCCTCCTCCTTACAACCTGCTCATGAAAGAAAGGAACAGAGAGGCAGGTACTTGCTCGTGGCTACTTCCTTCCCTCCCATATGTTGGACCAAGACCCCTCCCTGTCATCTGGTACTGCCTAGACGTCGAGAGAGTTGGAGATGAGGCATGCCAGTGAAAGCTGTCGGAGCTTTCCTGGTTTGGTTTTGTCTGCTTAGCATAACATGTAAGACTGAGTTCTGGTGGCAGGGACCTAGTCCTTGGGGCTATAGCACTAGTGAGGGGAGGTCAACTGCTCTGGGCCTTGGCTAAGAGCAAGCCCTGCTCCAGAGATATGGTGCCAAGGGCTTATCAATTTTGATACTAATTTGCTTTGCTGACCAAATACCTGGTATCAAAAGATGGGAAGGCAAAGACTGGAAGCAGTGTTGTGACCATGGGGTCCAGCCCCAAACTATGAAGAAAACACAAAGTGTATAAATCTGAGTAAGTATATATTTACACACCTTTTTAAATAGGTTGTTATCAAAGATTTAATCAATGGGTAATATGCTCCTCGTGGCTGGGAAGCATCAGTTGCCATATATTAAAAACAAAGAAAAGAGGTGTCTGGGTGGCTTCCTCCAAGAAGTGTCCCTTCTTTTCAGGTCATGATCCCAGGGTCCTGGGATGGAGCCCCACATCAGGCTCTCTGCACAGTGGGAAACCTGCTTCTCCTTTTCCCTCTGCCCTGCTTATAGTTCCTCTTCCTGTCTCTCTGTCTGTCAAATAAATAAAATATTTAAAAAAAAACAAGAAAGAAACAAAATGTTTTAAAAGGCCTTTTTTTTTTAAATTTTCTAGGGGTGCCTGGATGACTTAGTTGTTTAAGCAGATGTTTGCCTTTGGCTGAGGTCATGATTCCAGTGTACAGGGATCCAGCCCTGCATGGGACTACTTGCACCCCAAGGAGCTTGCTTCATCCTCTCCCTTTGCACATGATTCCCCCTGTTTGTGTGCTTCTTCTCTCTCTCTCTCTCTCTCTTGCTGTCAATAAATAAAATAAAATCTTTTACTAAATAAATAAAAAAATAAATAAATTTCTAAACCTACTTTCAGTTTAGGTCCCTTAACAAAAATTGCTACTGCTTCATTAAAAAAAAAAGGGAAAATTTAGAAAGATGCTTCCAGAGTTAAAAAGCTGTTTTGTTTCTTTGTCAGGATTCAATATAGAAGTGCTTTAAAAAGTAAAAGAAAAAATATGCTATATTAACTCTAATCACACTATAACTTTGGTGGTTATATCAAGATAATGAAAAGTGATTTTAAAGCAAATTTCATTATCAGACATAAAGATCAAGTCAAAATTACAGAAGAGTAAAAGGATGAATTCATCAGGGTGTATAATAATTCTTTTTTTTTTTTTAAAGATTTTATTTATTTATTTGACAGAGAGAGATCACAAGTAGGCAGAGAGGCAGGCAGAGACAGAGAGAGGAGGAAGCAGGCTCCCTGCTGAGCAGAGAGCCCGATGCGGGACTCGATCCCAGGACCCAGAGATCATGACCTGAGCCTAAGGCAGCGGCCTAACCCACTGAGCCACCCAGGCGCCCCGGGAGTATAATAATTCTTGAATTTTAATACGTAACAACAGATTTGGGGATATATAGGGAAAAACTAAGAACAAAAATCATAACTTCTACCTTGGACGACAAATGGAAAATAATTTCAACACCCTTATTTTAAGATTACATAGACAAATGGTCATCATATTGGTAAGATATGTAAGACTTGAACAAAATGATCAACTAACTAGATATGCTTGATATTACATTACAGTAACTGAACTAACTGAGGTCAGTCTTTGGTGAATCACAGAAACAGGTGGAGTTATCAAACAAAGGAATCTTTGTTTACAACATACAAGGAGTTCACAGGGAATAAGTTCCAAAGCCTTGACTGTTTGAACAGGAGAGAGATTTTTATTTAGTATTTAAGATGAATACTCAGAAGGGAGAGTTTTATTATCCCGTGTATGGTTGGTCATAAGGTTGTGGATGCATGCACATCCACATATGTATTTGTGCAATATGTATTGCATGTTCACCTGAATGAAGCTTGTATTCCACCGAGGGCAGAAACTTCAACGTTAGAATAAAGCAGAGGTAACTGTTGGACAAGGGAAAGGGACTCTGCAGGCTTCAAGAGCAGATAGAAACTAGATGGGGTCTTGGGCTCATTTTCTGGGACAAGGAATGAAAGGCCTTGATTGCTTTTGAAATAGCACTAGGAGTTTTACCACTGATTTATTGTCTCAATAGCTTAGGCTATTTCCTGGTCTGGTGGTGACTGTTAGTTTTCCCATTGCCTTGTTCCCTCAAAATCCTTAGGAGTGAGGTTTTTGCATTTCTTTGTAAGAACCTCCCAGGAATTTTTGGAAGAAGTGTGCTGGGGCAAGTACACAGGTGGGGTATAGATCATTGAAAATAGCTGGGGACAAAAAATGACTTTTCTTATGTCAGGAAAACTATATCTCTTCTTTAATTTTCTAGGAACCTCTAACTCTTTCTGCTGATGTTACCAGCAGGCATCTGAGATATTACTGATTGTTCTCTTGAACCTAAGGAAAAGGAAATGTAGAAAGCAAAAGACAAAACTTTAAAATCTATCCTGCAACTCATCAATTCACTGCAGCCACCTCTCTGTCTTTCCCTTTCTCTTTTTCTCTCTTTCTCTTTCTCTCTCACTTTCTCTCTCACATACGCACAACACACGCAAATCGACTTAAAGCAATTTTTAATTTTCCCTATTCCATTTTAATATACTTGAGGCATGATCATTTTCTTAGTAAATACAAGGAAAAAAAATCTAGGATTCCATCATTCTGTGTGATTAAAGTATTGAGGAATTTACTTCCAATAGCACTTATAAAAACATATTTTATTTAAGGAATATTATATAATCAGGTGCCTGCATTTTTCTTATTCTCTAACTAGTGTTATTTGGCAATTAATATTTTGTCAATCAATATTCCCCTATACCTGAATGTGTGGGCAGTGAGAGATGAGTTAGAGGCAAGGATGGTGAACACTCCCAACAACTGCAGACTACATATATCTTAAGCCATGATTTTCTTTGCAAAGGTCAACATTGATAATGTTCTAGTCATACCTCCGTGTACCAGGAAAGAAGTAGCATATTTCTTGAAAGACACAGCTATCAAAGCTCCATTGAGAATCCGTAAAGATGGAGAAGGGATTTGCAAATTAAATATCTGATAATGGACATCTACTCTGATTATTTAAAAATGAATAAAAATAAAAAACCTTACTAATAACCAAACAGAGTATCCAATTTTACATGTGAAGGAAATAATGGAAGAGACATGTCACCAAAAGTATATGGATGGCTTATAAGCACATGGCCAATTTCTCAACATTTAAACATTAAAGAAATAAAAATTAAAATCATAATGAGACATGCTTACATATCTATTAGAATGGCTAAAATTATAAAGGCTAATTGTACTTGGTCTGAGCTAGATTGAGAAGAAACAAAAAATCTAAACTGTTGTTGGCATATATCATGATACAACCACTTTGGAAAATAGTTTCAAAATTTTTTTAAATGAAAAATATGTTGCAGTTACACAAATAGCCATTTTATTCTAGGCATTTCACCAAGAGAAACAATCCCTATGTTCATACAAGGACTTGTATGTGAATTTCATAGCAGCTTTATTTTTAAGAATTGAAAACAGTGGAAATGTTCATCAATGTCCATCAATAGAGCAAAGACAATTGGAGATTCTCAAAGTAATGATGCCGAGAAAAGAAAATCCAGGCCATGAATAGTATATACTGTGTGATTCCATGACTACAAAAAATCTAGAAAATACAAATTTATATATAGTCACAGTCATCAAATATATGGTGTGATTTTAGTGCCTTCTTCTGTGCTCCCATAGCTTCCTACACTTGGATCTCCGAGCATTTCTTACACCATGTGAAAATATGAACTCTTTCTCTTTATTCTGTCTTACTAGAATAAGAATCCTTGAAATTTTATGGACATTTGAACTCTCAGTTATTAGCAAAAATTCTATCACACAGTAAGTTTCCAAATATAAAAGCCAGAGTTTTACAATGACTTCGAAGCTTTTACATGATCTAGCCACTCATTTAACCTCTGTGACCTCTTTCCCTGCTACTCTTCAGTCACTCACAGTGGCCTCCTTGCTATTCCTCAGATATGCCAGGCATGATCCAACCTTATGGCCTTCAAGATAGCCAATTCCTTTGTCTGGAGTGACCTTATTGCTGATAGTTCTGCGCAAATTCATCACCTTTCCATACATTTGTTCAATTGTCAGCTTCATTGTAACTACCCTGATCTTTCTATTAAAAGATTTAACTCCCCATCCCCTGCCTAGCAACCTTGATTTTTCTCACCCTGATCGAATTTTTCTTTTTCCCCATTGTACTCTTCCTTTTTGAATGCACTATGCCATTTTTATTAAGGTTTATAGCTTTGAATTGTCTCACCCATTAAAATAAAAGTTCTACAAAGCCAAGTATTTCATTTACCAGTGTAGTCTGAAGTAATATCTGCCATATAATAGTTCAGTAGACAACTGGTAAATTTCAAAATAAATCAATGTTGAGAGTATACTGAATTTCATAAGTCATTTCAATATTTTTTCCAAAAAATAAACTACATAAAACATACTTTAAATTTACTTTCAAAATATTTTATAGCATATAATGGACAATATACATAAGCCTAAAGAAACAATCCTATAATTAACCATTTCATACCTACTTAAAAACTGCATAATACCACACTCTTAGATCCTCTTTGAATGCTCTAAAATAACCCTTCAAAGGAAATACATTTTAAAAACTCACAGATTTTTTGGCAAATAATTTAATAAAATAAAAGTTTCATTCATCTATGTAGATCATAATAAATGTTTTTAATAAGCATGAAATTATAACTCTGAAGTGTGCTAAAATGAAACCACCTGCTAAGGGTGAGAGAACAAAAATAAACATCCTTTTTCCAAATAAGAGGAATTTATTACCTTTGAATCAAAGCATGTGGATTTGTTTTAACTGGCAATAAAGCAATATGGAGACACAAACCATAGAAAGTCATATTTTAGATTTCTAAAAGACTTCTAAGTGAAGAGTATACATTTTTTAATTGCTACATAATGCTACATAATGACAAGATGACAGGTTGTGACAAATAGCATTTTAAAAGCTCTACTCATAATGGAACGGAAGATGTCATTTCCCTATAATTTTATATATGTCTTTAATTTACTATATCTGGATACAACATATTACCAAACAGATGTTCATCAAAGACTAAATCATTTTTAATGGAACATAATAATTTGAACCTACATCTATTAATCATTTTTTTCGATCTAACATTTATAGTCTCGCTAAACATTTTATCAGTTGTTGACAAAATTCAAAATAAATAGGATAAAAAGTCGTGTTTGGAAAAGTAGATTTTTTTTCAAATTTGCATTTAAATGAAAATATTTGCTGATATTTTTAAAACTTTAAAAGTAATTTTATATATATATCTGACCTATCAGATGATATAAAATTTTTGGAGAAAATATGACATATTTTTTGATCTTGGTTGAAGGTATTAATAAAGAGCAACTGTTTGTATTATTTGTATTGTGATATCTTAGTTAATAAACATGGATAACTGGTATAAAATATGTTTTTTTTTTAAATTTTATTTATTTACTTGACAGAGATCATAGGAAGGCAGAGAGGCAGCCAGAGAGAGAGGAATGGAAGCATGCTCCCAGCTGAGAAGAGAGCCCACTGTAGGACTCAATCCCAGGAACCTGGAATCATGACCTGAGCCGAAGGAAGAGATTTTAACCCACTGAGCCACCCAGGTGCCCTAAAATATGTTTTTTTTTTAATATAGAAGTATAGTTCTTGCCAAAATATGGAACTAGCTGGAACTGAATGCCTCCTTCAAAGTCAGCTCTGGAGAAATTATGCCAGTGTAATATGGAACTATTTCAGATATTAACCAAAAAGAAAGAAATGATGATAAATTCCTTAAAAGACTCAAAGTTGCCCTTGGCTGGTATGTTTCAAGCTCTATTCCTGGTTTGAAGACAGGTTTTAACAGGCCTGTCACTGTAGAAATCCACTAGATGTTTAGAGGCTATCAGAACTTTACAAAAACCTTCAAGGGGTAAAGACTTGAAAATTCTTTAGAGAGATTAGCTCCCTAAGGCATTATTCCTCCACACATTTTCCTCCAATCAATTAAGACTGATGGATGAGGGGCACCTGAGTGGCTCTCTCATCACGTGGGTGGTGGGTTAAGCCTCTGCCTTCATCTCAAGTCATGGTCTCTGGGTCCTGGGATCCAGCCCCACATCGGGCACTGCTCAAAAGGAAGCCTGCTTCCCTCCCTGCTTGCCTGCCTCTCTGCTTACTTGTGATCTCTCTCTCTCTCTCTTTCTCTCTCTCTGTGTCCAATAAATAAATAAAATCTTTAAAAAAAAAGCTGATGGATGATAAATTATGAAAACTGCTCCCTCCAAATGATGCTTCTTCATAAGGATTTAAGAATTTAAAATTGTAAGAATTTAAAATTGAAACTTGATCATAGGATTTATCTTATAGAATAAAATCAAGTGAAGGCAGTTATTATTAGTTCTGAAGTATTTGTGATTCTGAATTCTTGGCCTCATTAGTAAATTTATTTTTAAATTCTCCCATGGAGTGGTGATTGGCCTTCAGTCTTTCATTGATATACATCATTGGGTCAAATGAGATGTGTGTGCCCAGAACTATATATAATCTTTTTTGTATTTCACTGGAGATGGCATTTCTGAGTTTTGTTCAATTGAATTTGGACAGATGTTTTAATAGTCACTTCTAGAGTTGGCCCTGGAGAATATCTTCCTTTTTTTCTCTTCCCGATTCTCTGAAAAACCCTGACTAATTCACATTATCACAGTAATATCACATTTCAAGTTTTTCCAAACACTAAAGCTGCAAAATAGAAGGAAGCTACTCAGAATGGAATACTATTATGAATGATTGAGAAAGAAAACATTATTATAATTAAGCTACCAGGTTTCAATGTATTTTATTGTTGCTTAGAAAATCCTAGCATACCCAGACTTTACAGAGATTTGATGATCCTAAGAAGAGCTGAACTCATGGACCAAAATAACTATGCACATAAAAAGTACAATTACTTACCTAAAAAATATGATGTGGTTAACTTTATATGCCAATCCAAGTGTTATTGGAACAGGAATTAAAAAAATAGCTTAGGGGCGCCTAGGTGGCACAGTGGATTAAGCCACTGCCTTCAGCTCAGGTCATAATCTCAGGGTCCTGGGATCAAGTCCTGCATCAGGCTCTCTGCTCAGCAGGGAGTCTGCTTCCCTCTCTCTCTCTCTGCCTGCCCTCTGTCTACTTGTGATCTCTCTCTGTCAAATAAATAAATAAATAAAATCTTAAAAAAAAAAAAGAATGACTGTACTTTTAAAAAATAGCTTAAAAGGAGCGCCTGGGTGGCTCAGTGGGTTAAGCCGCTGCCTTCCGTTCAGGTCATGATCTCAGGGTCCTGGGATCAAGCCCCACATCGGGCTTTCTGCTCAGCAGGTAGCCTGCTTCTCTTCCTCTCTCTCTGCCCACCTCTCTGCCTACTTGTGATCTCTCACTGTCAAATAAATAAATAAAATATTTTTAAAAATAGCTTAAAAGTATATGATAAAATAATGATATACATATACAAGGAAAAGAAAGATACTATACTGTGAATATAAATTAAGTGAAAATTGTTGAAATAAAGAATACAATAAATGGAGACTAAGATGAATATAGCTGTAAAATGAATAAATGAGTTGGGAAAAACAAACAAATTAATGACTTCTGCCCAAATACAGCAGAAGAGAAAAAAAAAATAAAGAAAATATTTAAATAAGTACTGAGATAAATTTTGGAGAATTAAAGAAAGATAAAAGATACCAGACTTAAAATGATGCCAAACATGAGATATCAGAAACAAAACAAAACAAAAACTACACACACTAAAAACCACTCGTATACATTATGGTGAGTTTTAAGAATATCAAAAACAGAGAAGAGCATAAATGATGCCCAAGAGAAGAACAGATCACCTAAAATGTACAAGAATAATACTGACAGCACAATTCTCAATAGTAATAGCATATAAAGAGACAGCTGGGAGTTTTTATAGATGGAAAAGATATTTGAAACTAGGTATTATACATCAATCCAAATTATTGATTAAATTTGAGAGCACAGTAAAAATACAATGAAGCATGTTAGGTCTTAGAACATTTATCACACAGAGACACACATTTTGGAAAACTTCCTTGGAAGACAGCTCAATTGAGATCGAGAAAACAGAATTATGTACTCAAAGGCACATTTTGAAGGAAGGATTGAATATAGTCTGCACTGCAAATATTCTTTAATCGTATGTTCTGAATTTCCTAAATTTAAGAAGTATTTGTTCAAATATTTATCTTTAAATAAATCCTAGGAGACTTTTTCTTGGATTCTGGAAAATCAGTCCATTTGGATACAAATCTTTTTGTCACTGATGGAAATTTTGATAGCCCTTAACTGTGGAATGCCTAATGTATTGTTACAGCAATTGTGATTTGCCAATACATGGGTGATGTGTGTGTGTTGTGTGTGTTTATTTTTATTTTTGATGGTTTAACTCTTCTATGAGATTTTTAAGTAGACATGATTTTAATAAATTATGATTTGTTGAAATTTATCTGAGGTCATATATAATAAAATGAAATTTGTGTGAACTAAAGAAGTGCATCTCCATTTTTTTTGTTTTAAGAGTAGACTGGTCTTTAAAAATTGTCCAAAGAAGTACATTATATTCATTATTAAATTTGATAATATACAATAAAGTATTTATGGTCATACTGGACCATATCAAATTCTACTATTAATTCATATTCATAATTACCATAAGAGGAAAAAGGGATATTTTTCAAAATAATAAAAAATTAGCGTATTTTTCAGAATATGATATAGTGTTATTCACTGAACTGAGGGAACAAATGTCAAAGTCTAACACAGTTTACAGAATGTTTTAACATAAATTGAAATTTAAATCTGACCAAATTTCACAGTTTTAAGTAAAATGATAGCACTTTATATCCTTGAAAAGTGGTAAGTGACCCAAAACATGGCTTAGAAAAACAAATTTAACACTACACTAGTCTGAAATGGTTAAGTTATGGTACAACTTGCCATTGTGTATCATCAAATGGTATATTTTTTTCTTTTGGGCTTGTCATTATATTTTATTTTAGCCATTCTGGTAAGTGTGTAGTGATATCTCAGTGTCATTTTAATTGCATTTCCTTGATGTCTAATTATGTCAAAATATATTACTTTGATGTTTAATGCTCTGAACTTTCTCAGTTCAAGACCATGAAGCCACTTAGGAAAAATACAGTTGCAGAGGCACTCATAGACCAACTCTTATTTCGAAATAAGAAGAAACATTACTACCCATTCCAACAAAAAATAGATTTGTTATGCAGCAGGGATTTTATAAATTACCTGACACAACTTATATAGTAAGATGAAATGGGACAGGCGGCTTCTTGCAGCTATATACAACATCATTTTAATTTCAATTTTCAGTATAATTTTTCCAAGGTATACACAGAATATATATTTAATGTAAATTGTGAACATTTTAAACTCTGTATATGGAAATTAGTCAATTTTAAGTTTATAACAATCAAAATTAACGGAAGTTTATTTTAAATTAGTTAGCTTTCTCTGC
Source organism: Mustela nivalis (assembly GCF_964662115.1). NCBI lineage: Eukaryota > Metazoa > Chordata > Mammalia > Carnivora > Mustelidae > Mustela > Mustela nivalis. The sequence goes on along the minus strand of NW_028136427.1, from coordinate 826,997 downwards.
ATTGCAAGACAGAATAATCAAGAATTGGTAAGAAAAAAGTAATCTCTGTAAAATTACCGGGGGTGCATTATAAAGTGTTCGGTAACCGATCAAACTCACAATTTGGATTGAATGGCAAGTGATTTTTAAAATCTGGAACTCATTGTCAATTTTTTTTTCTTCATTGTGTCTTAATAAATTACTGTGTTCATTTGCATGGAAGTGAAGAAAAATGCATGACATTTCATCTCAACACTAACACCTTTAACTGGCAACTCTGAATGTACTTTACAGCAGTGTAACAAAGTAAAGATCAATGATGTTTCATGAAATATCTGTTATAATTCTCAAGGAGATAGGGAGTTTGTGCAAAAATGCAAATCACTTTGCGACTAAACACATTGTTTATTTCAGCTAATTTTAAGAAAATATGCTGAGAATCTCTCAAAAAAGGAAGCAATGATTTAGGTTTGCCTTCAAAATCCTTATCTAATCCTGAACCAACAGCACATAGTTCAAAGAGCAACTAATTTGAGTAGCTCCAATTTACACATTTCCTAACAATGCTTAATTTAGTGGAATTTCTGTCCAATTATGGTAATTTGATGTAATGAAAGACAAAAGTTCAAAAAGATCATCCTTAATTTATATAGATGCCAAACTCTGCATTTTCTGAATGATGCCCAGGAACGTATTTTCAAAAACAAACAAACAATGCCAGAACCACTATTAGGTCATCTCTAGGCAGAAAGTGACTCAGAGCTTACATTACTCTCTCCCTGAAAGTATACTGTAGGCACTGAAACTACTACCCTGAGTCTGTGCTATCAAATTCCTTAAGTTAGAAAGTTTTAAAACCCGTCTGTGTGGGAGTATTTCATTTACAGATAGAGATTTGGTTGTTTATACATTTTCATACTTGATTTTTAGGGTGTAATAACTATGTTTTAAAATTCATGGTGGTTTTGAATACTGTTGGATAATTGAGCTAAAATGGTATATCCATTCCTCCTAGGAAACAGAAATTATAGAAAGGTAGTGCTTTTCAAATCTGACATCTTTGAGTCATTGTAGTTTCATATAAATGCAATAGGAAAAGTGTCATTCATGTTTATGATATTTTCTATAAATAAATTAGAATGTACTGGAGGCCTGATATAAAGTGGGATGCCTAAACTTCAGTAAGATCTTGTTTTCAATTCAAAATAAATTTTATTTTTTATTTTTTTATAATGTCCCTCAATTTCAGATAAGCACCCCCATAATGTCCACTCCGGTTTTTTTAAGATTTTATTTATTTTATTTGACAGATAGAGATCACAAGTAGGCAGAGAGGCAGGCAGAGAGAGAGGGAAGAGGAAGCAGGCTCCCTGCTAGGCAGAGAGCCCGATGCGGGGCTCGATCCCAGGACCCTGGGATCATGACCTGAGCCAAAGGCAGAGGCTTTAACCCACTGAGCCACCCAGGCGCCCCCAAAATAAATTTTAAATTGAATTATGCACCTCTAAGTTCAGAGACAATAAACATCAACCAACACAATTAATAAGTTCTATTTCTTGAAATTTCGGGAACATTGATAGTCTCATCTCCTGGAAGAACAACAGCTAAAATTTTTGGTCATGGATTCTTGCTAAAATATCACTTTCCCAAAGAAAATTAATGTTGTGAATTTTTATTGATTGTTATTGATCATGAAGAATATAACAACCACGATAAAAAGAGTAGGAAAAACATGATATCTCATCTGTAAGGGCATGTGGAAAGTAGGAAATGCTAATAAAAATAACTACCATTATTTTCTAAGTTAACATAATATAACAGAACAAAAATATTTCAAAACAATGGTTTCTTTTTTTTTAAGATTTTATTTATTTATTTGACAGAGAGAGATCACAAGTAGGCAGAGAGGCAGGCAGAAAGAGAGGAGGAAGCAGGCACCCTGCTGAGCAGAGAGCCCAATGTGGGACTCGATCCCAGGACTCTGAGATTATGACCTGAGCCAAAGGCAGCGGCTTAACCCACTGAGCCACCCAGGCGCCCCCATAACAATATTTTCTAGGCTCATTCTGATAACTCTTTTCTACATTCAAATTTAAAGGTTGAGGCATGTGATATATATTACACAAAAAACATCCCAAGGAATTCGTTAAAAAAAAACTTTAATAAAGAACAAATCCAAAGGAATTTCTTTTCTAATTTAATTAACAAATTATGAATTGACTTACCTATTTCATCACAGTGTATCAGGCACCAATAATATTTTTTAATCGTCACACCTGATGCAATAGTTATCATCTTTCAGACATACTGATCACGAACAAGCAAATAAACAAGAGGACCGTAGCTTAAGATCTACCTGCATAAATATAGGCTACTTCAGACAATCTCTTCACCACAACATAGAAATGAATAGAAATCATACATGCTCTGTATGGACATACAGATGAGATAGAAGGGGATGGATGTTAATATATGCAGAATCTTTATTAATTACATTGTAAACCATAATATGGAAAAACAGAATACAATTTTAGAAATACCCAGGTCACCATCATTGTTTTATTTTTATATGTGTAGATAAGGAGTTTAATAAACAATCCATGACTATTCAACTCTTTATATTTTGAAAATTTTAGTAAAAGTAACAAACCTACCACCTAGAAAATTATACTTATCTGCAACATACAGCTTTGCCAGCATGGTAGAGGAAAAGCAAAACAAAATAAGTAAGAAAAGTTTAACATTTCACAAGAGATTTGCTTTTATTTTTTATTTATTATTTTTTATTTTTCATTAATTATTTACTTCTATTTTCTACTTTATTTTAATGAAAATGTCATGACCATAACATAAGAGCAGAATTAAACCAACATGAGAAATTATTTTTTCATAAGTTAAAATAAACTAGCTTGGTGATTAATTCAAAATTATATTACAAATTTCAGTGTTCTTGAAGTAAGTATCACTGCATAAACAAATGAGTCAGGAGTCATAAACTAATGATGATTCTAAATGTTATTTAGAGAGACATTAATATATTTCAAATATTCTACACAAGGCAAAGTGGATCCAAGTAATCTGTAGGCAAAATAAGATTTTAGAGAAGTATATATTTCCAACAGTATTTATAAAATATTACCTTTATGTAAGGCATCATCCTGGACTTTGTGGAAAACACACAAAGGAGTAAGAAGTGGCCCTTCAAGAAACATATACAATATCAAGGTTTAACATGAAGCAGCATGTCTTCTCTAAGTAAAAAAAAAAAAAACATTGTACCAACTGACTTTACTGAAACTTTATATTTATTGCTCTCATTTTAGGTCATAGTGTCCTTCTGCATGCAGGCTGCTATAACGGACATGATATAGACTTAATAGCTTATAAAGAACAGGAATTTATTTCTCACAGTTCTAGAACGGAGAAGTTCAAGATTAAGGAATGGGCAGATCCAGGGAGAGCCCACTTCCTCATAGATGGCTATCTTCTCACTGTAAACGTACATGATGAATGAATCAAGAGAACTCTCTGGGGTCTCCTTTAAAAGGACTGTAATCCCACTTAAGACCTAATCACCTCCCAAAGGCCCCTAAGTTTTAATACTATCACTTCCAGAGTTAGATTCCATAATATGATTTTGGGAGACATAAACATTCACACCATAGTATATATAAACAAAAAAAGACACAAAAACAACAAACAAAAAAATTATTTTAACTACCTATTATTTTCAACTACATAAACTTTTAATTTGTTTCTATATAATATTAAATAACTCATTTGAGTGATTCACTTATATCCAATGCATCTGAGTGCAATTAAATTTGCTTACCCAGCATATCCAGAAGCATATTTCTTCAGACTATCCCATTCCCCACCTTACAGGATTTACCACAATTAGAAGACATGGGATAGAGGATAGATAGATAGATGTATACATAAACACACTTGTACATACACATATGCATATTTTTTCCTGTTAATGATACTCATGCAAATAAAATTTAAGCTCATGAAACCTGTCTTGTGTGTTACTTAATATCCAGTTTTTAGTCAACATCCAAAAACAAATAATCCAATAAAACCATGGATAGAAGACATGAACAAGTGTTTCCCCAAAGCACACATTCAAATGTTCAGTAGATACATGAAAAGATGTCCATCATCATGTATCATCAGGAAATTGCAAAGCAAAACTAGAAAGAGATACCACCTCACACCTGTCAGAATGGCTAAAATCAACACTACAAGAAACAAAAGGTGTTGGAGAGGATGTGAAAAAGTAACACTTGTGGGGGCTGCCTGGGTGGCTCAGTGGGTTAAGCCTCTGCCTTCAGCTCAGGTCATGATCTCAGGGTCCTGGGATCAAGTCCCACATCGGGCTCTCTGCCAGGCATGGAGCCTGCTCCCTCCTCTCTCTCTCTCTACTTGTGATCTCTCTCTGTCAAATGAATAAAATCTTAAAAAAAAAAAGTAACAATTGTGAACTGTGGGTGGTGATGCAAACTGATACAGCCATATTTGAAAACAGTATGGAATTTCCATTAAATTTAAAAATAGAAGTCCTTTGTGATCCAACAATCCTGTTGGTGTGTATTTACCCAATGAATATAAGAAAATTATTCAAAGGGATTCTAGCACCCCTATGTTTATAGCAGCATTATTTATAAAGCTAAGATATGGAAAGCGCCCAAGTATCCATCAATTGATGAATAAATAAAGAATAAGTGGTATGTATATACAATGGAATATTATTCTGCCATAAAAAAGACTGAAATCTTGCCATTTGCAATAACATGGTTGGAACTAGACAGTATAATGCTAAAAGTGAAATAAGTCAGTCAGAGAAAGACAAATACCTTTACTCATATATGGAATAAAAGAAACAAAACAAACAAGCAAAGGGGAAATAATAAGACATAGAAAAAGAAACAAAGCAAGAAACAGACATTTCATTACAGAGAACAAACTGATGGTTACTTGACGGGATCTGAAAGGAGTGATGGATTAAATAAGTGATGGGGGTTAATTAGAGCACTTGTCATGATGAGCACTGAGTGCTATATGTTATATTGTACACATGAAACTAATACAACCATATATGTTAACTAACTGGATTTCAAATGAACATTTTTTAAAATCCCAGTTTTTAGCTCACATTCTGGCTTACAAAAGGGATTTAGTCAGGAATTTGGAGATTAGTTAATGAACAAATAAGGGGTGAACAGGCAGTTGTTAGATAAAATTATTATCCTTTCTGGCATTATCTTATACCTTTTATCTAGAAGTATTTTTAGCACTTTAGACTCTTCCTATTTTATTTTGAGTCATTAAACAAAAATTTCCTCAAAGGACCTTAGACTCCATCCAATTTGAGCAACAGTGTGAGAGAGGAAATGGTGTCAGGAGGAAAAAAAAAAAAAGATGAATCTACTTTTGTTTACTAGTGAATGCATAGTTCTTCCACAGAAGAAGCTCTAAATGGAAAGGGCTCCAGCTTTATATGTGTTCAGTCATATGTTCAGAAGTAGGTAACACTATCAAAAAATATAAAGCATCTGAGATTATTTTCCCTTATTTGAAAGCTGGTGTATGAGTCTGCCGTAGTTTCTTGGGTGTTGATAGAAGACGCAGACTCATGGTTCAGAAATAATATAGTTTATTATTCACAGCAATAGAGGTAGCCAGAATATTAACAGTATTTGTGTGTGTGTGTGTATTTGTGTGTGTGTGTGTGTGTGTGTGTGTAGGGGTGGGAGTTATATATCAGTTCTGAGCCTCAGTTCCCACAAGAAGAATCAAAACAGAGGCAGATAATATTTGCAAACACAACAGGTTAAGTTAAAAAAAAAGATACTATTTCTGTCTTCCAAGTCTATTCAATACAACCATCTTCAAAGGATGGCCTAGAACAAATAATAAATGCAGAAATGTAAGCAACCAATTGAAAAGTGTCTCCCAAGAAACACACTTTGAGAGTCTTCATTTGACAAAAATACTATAGGATATTACATGGATCAGGTGCATTGAATACTGGAAGGTTAAAATTACAAGGGACCAAATATTTTTAAGCAGTTCTGGCATCCAGTAGAGTTCAAATAGGTTTTATAAGATTGAGGAAAGAAGCCATCCAAACCTGGGCCCAGGGGCCCCTGGGTAGCTCAGTGGGTTAAGCCTCTGCCTTCGGCTCAGGCCATGATCTCAGGATCCTGGGATCAAGCTCTGCATCAGGCTCACTGTTCAGCAGGGAGCCTGCTTCCCCTCCCCCCCTGCCTCTTTGCCTACTTGTGGTCTCTGCCTGTCAAATAAATAAATAAAATCTTAAAACAAAACAAAACAAAAATCCTGGGCCCAATTTTCCCAAAAGTATGATTCTGATTCTAGTCTCTATGATGTTATCCCTTGAAGACAATGCCTCTAATTGAGTTGAATTAGTTTACTAAAGAGCATACCCCCATTTGTTGTAGGAGATGAACAATATGCAAGAGGCAAAATGCCACATGGAAGCCACCTGGTCTTCAGTGGAATATAGAATCAGTTCCTTTGGGATGAATTTGTTCCACATTTGACTTCCCACTTAAGGGAAAATAAGAGTGCCTTCTAATAGATTTTAAATAGGAAATGACAACGGAAGCTTATACAAGATTATAAAATGGGAAATTTCATTTAGATAAGCAATCATTTCAAAGTCATCTTCTTAATATTACAGACTCTTCACATAATCATAATTTTATTTTGGTATTATATGGTAATTTCAAATATAGTAAATATAAAGAATTTACCTCTGTAATTATAGCGAGTCTGGTCGTAGTTTAATGGCAACAAATCTTCAATTTAGAAGTATGGTCTACCAATTATTAATACATTTGGAAATGGTGTGTCATCTTCACTCCACTTGTCTCACTAAAACAGTGAGCCAAAAAAAGTAGGTCCAAGCTGTTTACTATGGTCAAAATGGGTTGCTTTTGCACTTGGTAAAGAAGCAGTCATATTTTGGAAGAAGAAACTGAGGCTATTAATATTTTCAACTTATTTTCAGAAAAGGAAAGAAAGGATAATCTAAGCTAAAGCCAAAATCTTACACAAGGTGGCAGGAGAATGATCTTTTCCCAGATAAAGGGTTTTTCATCTTAGCCATGTTAGGAGGAAGAAGAGATGAGACATTGTGGACTTGACTAACGTTTGTACACTGTTCAAAAAGTTTTCAAAATAATGTGTATTATTTTTCTTCTTTTAGTTGAGACAAAAACAAACAAACAAACAAAAAACACTAATGAGCTTACTCTTAAAAGGAGGTAAACAAGAAACTAGCAAAGATTGAGTGTTAGGTATTGTCCCCCTCCTTTTCTTTTTAATTATGTTATGTTAGTTACCATACAATACATCATTAGTTTTTGAAGTAGTGTTCCATGATTCATTGTTTGTGTAAAACACCCAATGCCCCATGCAATATGTGCACTCCTTAATACCCATCACCAGTCTCACCCATCCCCACATCCTTCTCATCTTTAAAACCCTCAGTTTGTTTCTTGGAGTCCATAGTTTTTCATGTTTCATTTCCCCTTCCAATCCCCCCACTTCATTTTTCCTTTCCTTCTCCTAATGTCCTCCATGCTATTCCTTAGGTTCCACAAATAAGTGAAACCATATGATGATTGACTTTCACTGCTTGACTTATTTCACTTAACATAATCTCCTACATTCCCATCCATGTTGATGCAAAAGTTGGGTATTCATCCTTTCTGATGGCTGAGTGATATTCCATTGTATCCATAGATCACATCTTCTTTATCCGTTTGTCTGTTGAAGGGGATCTTGGCTCTTTCAACAGAATGGCTATAGTGGACATTGCTGCTATGAACACTGGGGTGCATATGGCCCTTCTTTCCAGTAAAATAGAGCTAGCCTATGACCCAGCGATTGCACTACTGAGTATTGACCTCAAAGATACAGATGCAGTGAAAAGAATTAGGTATTGTTAAAGCACAAATGCAGGGGATAGAAGTTATGGTACAGAAGAGGGAAGGGCAACCATATGGCAGAGTAGAATAAAGTAGCTCAGGAAGAAATTAGTCATATCCAGATATTGTAAGGCATGTGGGGTTGGCAGGGAGAGCATGAGAAATCATGAGAGAAGAGAGAGAAAATGGACCAGGCAGGAGAGGTTTATAACATTTTAACATCTAAGGTAAGCATATGCAAAGCAGAATAGGGAAAGAAATAAAAGTTCTTATAAGAATCAATACATAAGGAATAACGTGGAGGACACTGGGAGATGGAGAGAAGTGTGCTGGGGGAAATCGGAGGGAGAGACAAACCATGAGAGACTGTGGACTCTGAGAAACAAACTGAGGGTTTTGAAGAGGAGGGTGGCAGGTGGTTGGGTGAGCCCAGTGGTGGGTATTAAGGAGGGAATTTATTACATGAAGCACTGGGTGTGGTGCATAAACAATGAATTTTGGATCCCTGAAAATAAACTAAAAGAAAAAAAAGACTGACTACAGACATGGAACTCAGTGTAACACAGATATGGAACTCACTGTAATACCAGCCACTTCCCACCGACACACACAGACTATGATAATAATAAATAATAATGCAATTAAGAAAATTTCCTGCCAAATAATTTTTCCTCTTTTTTATTTTTATGATTATTATTTTTATTTTATTTTTAAAGTTTTTATTTAAATTCCAGTTAGTTAAAATAAGGTTAATATTAGTTTCAGGTGTACAATATAGTGATCAACACTGCCATACAATGGCTTAAATAAAAAAATGAAAAAAATTTTTTTAAAGATTTTATTTTTAAATAAAACCTCTACACCCAAGGTGGATTTCAAACGTACAACTCCAAGATCAAGATTTATATATTTTACTGACTGTTCCAGCCAGGCACCCCAACAAATAAAAATTTTATAAAATTGTTGAGTTTGTGGGAGTCTCATTTGCTTAGTCAGTTAAGTGTCTGCCTTTGGTTCAGATCAGGATCTCAAGAGTCCTGGGATCGAGCCCCATATTGCTCATGCTCTCTCTCTCTCTCTCTCTGGCTTTTGCTCTTAAATAAATAAATAAAATATTTTTAAAAAAATTGTTGAATTTGTTTAACTAGTTTTAAACTAGTAGACAGAGATGAAGATAAAGTATGATGTCATGGCACGGAATAATACAACTTACACTTTTTAAAAAAAAATGTGCAATGCAAGTTACCTCACTTCTTTTATCACCACACTGGGACTTTCCCTACTGAGTTGTTGTAATGTAAGGACCTATTTTATATTTTTATATTTTAGCAAGAGGCTTTCATTGAGGTTAACCCTTAAACTGTCCTTGCTCCCCTTCCCCCAGGGGATTCACTTAAAAACAAGTCCTGGAAATCAGCTCCAGGTAACAAAGCCCATATACAAGGGTGGGTCAGGCCAGGTGGAGACATCAATGAGCAGAGGGGGGGCGCGGTGTTTGCATATTGTCTCCCTAGATACTAATGAGTATGCCCCACTCCTCTGCTCTTTGGGAACCTTTTTGGCACTAATCCTAATCAAGGTGTAATAGGCTGGGTCAAATGTCTATACTAGGGTAAATTGAACCTCAATTGGTCACCTAGCCTCACTGTGGAGTTTCCTGTGTGTGTTAAAATCTCATTGGTCACCTGTGCGTGGCCAGGCCTGACTGCATGGCCTTTGCCCTTAAAAGCTAGACTGTGAAACAGCAAAGGGTTGCCTTCTCTCATAAGAGGTGTGGCCCCAAACGTTCGGTTAGATTCTTGATGCTTCGCATGAAATAAAGCTTTGCTTGACCTTTGCTTTACATCAGTCTCGCTCCTTTAATCATAGACCCATTATTGGGGCATAACAGTATTAATCTTAAAGTTATAAGTCCACAATGCATCCATCATCCATTCTACCCCTTAACATTCCCCTTTGGACAGACCCATGATCTAGAACAAGCCTTATTTTATAGTGCCTTGTAGGTGATTTTGGCTGCTGCCTAAATTGCCTACTTTCCTCTCACCATTACCACGGAAATTGGGTCCACTGAAACAAAGGGGTAGTGTAAGAAATTAACACTTCCATAAATCTCTTTAAATAATAAAGTATAAGATAGTGATACCTTTTTTTCTGCCACATAACCAATTCTTGCAAGAATAAGGTCATATAAAAGAATTTACAACACATGCTAGCATTATCCTACTGGACCCAGATCATTTGTATGTTTCTCTGTCTCTGAGAAATGTAGTTATTTACATGACTGAAACCTGAAAATTGTTTGATATGACCACTAATATCACCTTCTTTTTTTAAAGCCTGTTTAAGTCTTCTGTAATACATAGGTTTTTTAAAAACTTATTAAGCATATTGTATATATCAAACACTTTAAAAATCTCTGCTTTAAAAAAAAAAAAAACTCTACCTCAATGGAACTTTGAGTCTGAAAAAGATACAGGCAATATACAAGGCAACAGATAGAATAATTACATATTTGATTATATACTCTGAGGATGTCACATTAAATTGATATGAAAACGATCAGAAGGATCTGGATTTCTTGTCAAAATTTTTTGCCTTACAAAGAAATTGATATTTAGGGAAAGTTGTGACTGAAAGAGGTCCTGTGTCAACCAAAAATGTTAAATCATGATCTCGCTAAATTTTCCAGTTGTGATCATTGCTTTGTTTAGCTGTCTTCTATTAAGACTGAATTTAGTAATTCAGTCTCAGATTTCAGTAAGTCTTTTTTTAAAAGATTTTATTTATTTATTAGAGAGAGAGAGGGAGGGGCAGAGGGAGAGGAAGAACCAGACTCCTTGCTGAGCAGGCAGCTGATGCAGGACTGGATCCTAGTACCCTGGCATCATGACCTAAGCTGAAGGAAGACACTTAACCAACTGAGCCACCCAGGCACTCTAGACTGTAAACTTCTTAAAGGTAAAAAAGTTTATTCTTCTAGTAGTTCCACAGACATTTCTAACATCCATAAGAAAGCATGTACTGATGTAAAATGCCAGCAAATCAAATTATTTAAAAAAGAAAGAAAGAAAGAAAAGATATATCTGGATAAAGAGAAAAACAGAAAATCTAATAATACATTGAATTATTAGAGCAAAGAGTGGAGGAAGAGAAAATAAATATGAAATAGAGATTTCCACTAAAAGAAAAAAATTGAATAAGGCAGGAGATTTAGAAAATTATTATGACAGACTTGAGAAAAAAATAAAATAGGAATTTTTAGAAAATAGCAATAAATGAAAAGGTAAATTGTTCCTACCTTTATAATATTAGCTGTTTGTTGTTGTTGTTGTTGCTAATTTACCTATTTAAGCTAATAAACAAAGAAAGGTTTCATTTAGGAATAAGGTTTCTATGTATATATATATATTTTTTTTTTTCCATTTAGGGATAAGGTATATATATATATATATTTTAATTTTAATTGTTAGAAAATGTGTCACAGAAAGTGTTTAAACTTTAAGATACAGATGCAACATGTAATGAACTGCATTGTTTGAACGTCTAATTTGTAAATGCTGTTAGAGGAAACTTGGTGGAAATGTTCCTATGTGCTTGTGTTTCTGGAACTAAGTATATTTATTAATAAGGAATAGTTTAAAATTATGAAATGACCAGGAGTGGACAATTTTCCTAATCCTATCAGCTCTTTGCAGCTCTTTTATTAGCCCCCTTCAGGAATATCAGCTTTTTTATCTAATTAAATTTTATATTAATGTGCTTTTGACTTTTGGCCTTTCTCTTCCTTCTGTTCTTTTTTTTCCCCTAAATTACATGTTTCTGTTTAACAGCTACTATCAATTCTTTGATATGAATTCTCAACATCAATTTACTAACTCCAGAGATGAAGGAGCATCAATATTTAGAAGCGAAGAATACAAAGCCTTGGGCATCTGGATGGCTCAGTCACTTAAGCATCTGCCTTCGACTCAGGTGGTGATCCCAGGGTCGTGGGATGGAACCCCAGGTTGAACTTTCTGCTCAGCTGGGAGCCTACTTCTCCCTCTCCTTTTGCCTGCAGCTCCCTTTGTTTGCGTTCTCCCTCTCTTTGTCAACTAAATAAAATATAATAAAATAATGTAAATAATACATTTATTTATTTATTAAAATGCAATTATTACACAATACATAATGTATTGCATAATTATAATAATGGTTAAATAATTTATTAAATATTTATATTAAATATATCAATTTAATTAAATAAATATTTTTAGAATTTAAAATATTTCAAATTTAGATTATTAAATATTAAATCATTAATTTAATAAATAAATATCTAAACATAATTAAATAAAATAATTTATTTATTAAAATGAATAAAATAATGTTGTCATTATCTCAGCATGTATTTTTAAATAGTCTAAAAAAAAAATCTAATAAAGTCTAAATACATTGAGTTCAGATATTTATACAAGTTAACCCAGACACTCAACCCACAGTTTCAAAACTTTTGTTTTTATCTACTACTCAAAATACGATTTTAATGTATTTATTTGTAACTTTGACATAGCAAGGAAACTTGGAGGAAAAGGAGACATTTGCTTTTAATATTTGAAAATTATTTTGTTGATTTAAAAAAATAAAAACCTTAACACGTGAGCATTTCTTCTTAAATAACACTGTGAAGTTTCTGAGTCGCATTCTATTAAAAGTGCTGATAAAATGGCCTCAGTTACTCATTTAAATTATCAGCTGAATGGGTAACAAATGAAGTAGAGAGCTTTTTAATTATTTATGAATGTATTGCTTGTGGATGGAGTGCCACATAGAGTTACCTCTCTTTTTGGCTTTGTTTTGTGAGCAGCAGTGGAATCTATGAATGAGATTAAACATAAGGACATTCACAGAAATTCTTAATGAACTTCTGGGGAAGGGCAATAAGTGCAAGGAAAAACTGCAGCAAGACTAATTACAAATTTCAAGTGGTCATCGCTTAATTATAGAAGCTTTTAAGTTCAAGTAATATATCTTTTTCATGAGCCTATCATATTGTATTAATTACCAAAAACTGCACTCTTGAACACTTATCTTTTCACATATTTCTTATTCTTAGTACTTAAAATTACCCTTATGATTGATAAGTAAATGGATTTTACTGACAATGCATTTATTTACATAAATAAATAATGCTGTTTATATATATAAAAACAATTGAATGTGTTCAATGAATTTTTTTTCAAATTAACATCTTAATTCTACCACATTAGTTACAAATAGATATAGACTTTATAGATTCATCAAATATTTTATTCTCAAATTTATATGTCCTTTGTGAAGTAAATGAAACTGTATATATTAAATATAATCCTATCACATGTAACAGTTACTAGTGCATCCCAGGACATACATAGGTCAGGTCCTCCTCAAGGCATCACGGATAACTGGATTTCACTTTCTATCCTAGGAGTCTTCTGTATATTTCTGTGGCTTTTATACTACAATCAGGAGGAAGAATTCTTTTGCTAAAAGCTTCCAAATGACTATGCGAGTAGATTATTTGTAGACTAGTGATATAATATTATAGTTTAATATGTGAAGCATGATAAAATAAAATGCCATTGCCATATTTAATTTGTTCAGTAAAGCATTCATTTAGTTATCAAGCATTCATTTTCTTTTTTTAAAGATTTTATTTATTTATTTGACAGACAGAGATCACAAGTAGACAGAGAGGCAGGCAGAGAGAAAGGAAGGGAAGCAGGGTCCCTGCTGAGCAGAGAGCCTGATGTGGGGCTCTATCCCAGGACTCTGGGATCATGACCTGAGCAGAAGGCAGAGGCTTTAACACACTGAGCCACCCAAGAGCCCCAAGCATTCATTTTCTTTATACAGAAGAGATAGAACAATATTATATAGTAGAAAATACAGTAAATAATCTAGAAACCTTGATCATTTTGTTTTGGCAATTTTAGAACATAAAATTAGCTAAAGCTCAAGTGCAAGTTATATTTGTATCATAGGAGGAAAAGTTAATTAAAAGTTTGTTTATTACCATAGTTTAACACTTCAACGAAATGATAACGAGTCCAAAATCAATGAATATATGAAGTATACAATAAAAACAATAATCTTGAGTGTATGTGACTCACTGTAGGTATTGATAGGCTAGAAATCAAAGGGAAAGTATCTATAGGGTTTGTTCAGTTCCATGCTCATCAGATTAATAGGCTTTCTCATATTGCTTCCTTCACCACATTAATTTGTCTAATGAAGTTTTCAAGAGTTAAAGACAGTGATAGGTTCATGGCTGGAGAGAAGGTACAGAATCTAAGATAGTTCAGCAGTGCTTATTATTTAAGAGAAAGACAGCATGGGAGGTGAGGGGTATATCATGCATCCTGTTTTCACTCCCTTTGTGGAGCACCTACCCTGGAGGTCATGTAATAATAACCAATGACCAAAAAACAATAAAAAAAACCCAAACATCCATGTGGAAGTGCCATCCCTGCCTGGAGATGAGTAGACTGCTCAAACAGATCCTGGGCAGGCATCTCAGCCCAGGCCTGTGCTGGGGAAGCTGGTTCATGGCTTTGGGCGCAATCAGGAAGCCAGCAAACTGACGGGAGAGTGCAGCCAGGGTTAACAGGACTGATGATCTTTTTGCAGCCAGGCCGCGGGTAGACACCCGCTCAAGGAGCCAGGCTAGGAGGCTGCCCAGCGCCAGCGCTGGCAAAGCTTGCAGCCCCCGGGGCTTCCCCCCGCGCCCCAGCCAGGGCGGGGCCTCAGGAGGGAGGGGGGCGGGGCGGCGCGGAGAAGGGGCTTTGCTAATTGCCAAAGCGAAAAGGGAGCTCGCGGAGGACTCAGGAGGGAGGGGGGCGGGGGCGGGTGGAGGGCGGCGGGGAGAAGGCGCTTTGCTAATTGCCGAAGCTGGAAGTGAGCTCACAGAGGATGTGGCTGAGAGTCTGGGAGGAGGTGGAGGGGCTGGCGGAGGAGGGGCGGGCAGCGCCGCGGTGCCGTGCTGCGGCCCAGTCGGGACTGCAGGACCCACCGGACTCGCCGCCCTTACGCTCCCATGTGAGGCTCCGCTGTCCCGCTCCTGCTGCCTGCTGCCCCTCCCTGCCCCAAGGCTTCTCCGGACCACCCTCTGCACAGGGGTAAAGTGACACCGCGCCGCGCCCTCACCTGGAGCAGAAAGCGCGGACCCGACCTGGGGGCGGAGAGGGAGGTTGTGGAGGCCCAGCCTCCCTGAACCCCAGGGCACCGGGACCACCCCGGACACTGCGCCAAACCCGGGTCCTCATGGGGTCGGGCTGGGGACAGCGCCTTGCGAGGTGCCCCCCGCCAGCAGGCACGCTAGCCCCCATCTTTCCGCAGCCCCATGCGCCCGTGCTGAGGACCCCTTTCCCTCCCCCGCCGTGGCCCCGCTGCTTTTGTTCTGGACTTGGGATCCCAGGTGGAAACTAGTCCCTCAGACCTCCCTGGCAGCAAGGAGGGCAGGGAGGGATTCTTGGTTTTCTGCCCTGGCTCCTCCTCTCTCCCCATTCACAAGCCTTTTGGCTTCCCTTTCCTCTCCTCATTGTCAGTTTTCTGAAATGGTTTTCTTCTGCATGTTGACCCAAAGAGCTATTTCATGAATGAATATACACGAAACTGATTTGGGGCCCACCTGTGAGAGCCCACCTGTAGAGGCCTTTCATTAGAATGGTCTCTGGTTCTAGCCTCAGTTCAGAATACTGCATGTACCTGAGGACCAAGTCCAGATGTTTCTTTCATCTCTGACTTGAATTTGAAATCCTCCTCAGACTTCAGCTTCCAGGATTTCTCCAGTCCTTGCTCTCCCACTGTCTTGGTGGGGATCCGCCATGAGTGTTGAACACAGGAATGAATGAATGATATATACCCCAGACTGCTGGGGCTTTGTCTTCTTTTGCTGAGGTTGGAAAGGCTTGGGAGAGACCCCCTGTATGCAGATAGAGAGCTGCATGCAATTGCTTAGATAAACGTGTTCCCCACTTAACTGCTTGGGCATTGAACATTTCGCCCTTAACCTGTGGCTTGAGCAGTTAGGAGGAGACAATCTGGAGGTGAATCAGAAGATGGCTGAATCCACATGGTGGTGGTCTGGGTTTGGGAGATTTTCCTGTAGATTCAAAGGAAAGATATAAATTCTTCCAGTGGGGAGTGGTAAACTTTTTATCGATGGGAGATGGAAAATAAATGGTCTGGTTAAACTTTCCCGCCCCCTCAAAACCCATTATTTGAAAACACAAAAAGCAAAGTGAAGGGAGAAATCCTCCCACTCCCATTCCCACTCACCTCCATAGCCATCTCCTCTTCCAAGAACCTAACAGACAAGGTGCCCAGAAGTGTTAGGTACCAGCAGTGGTCTCAGATCTCATTCAAGAATCATGGTGAAAGGCTTTCAAATAGATTGTGGGGGAACAGGGGTCCAATTAGGGGGGACAAGTTTAAGGTTTGCCTGGTCCCCTAAAAATTAATGGCACTAGAGAAGATGACCTTTGGGAACTATAGCATAATGGATACAATGTGTTAAAAGCTTCAGTGAGTCATGGTGGGAAGAAGCCATGAGGGCAGCAAACACAGTCTTAGATGATGTTATTAATAGCACTACAGGCTCTAGATTTCCTGTGGTGGTGTTCTTGGCAAGACCAGCCCGGCCAAAGTGGATACTCTCAACCTGGAACAGAGGGTCTTGGAGATGCCAGCACGTGAGGTATGATGAGAGGGTAAAATGATAGGAGGTGTCCTTTGGAAGGACTGACTCCTTGACTTTAAAAGGGAGAACCCAAATCTGTAGGTGAAATCTTTCTGGCTACAAAGAGGGCCAAGGCCTCCTAAGGCCAAGGTCTCCTCGTCACTTGCAAAGATGTCGAAGAACATATTCAGACATTTCAAAGATGTCCTCATATCATTGGTTCTCACTCTGGAATTCTATCAATAAGGTGAGAGTTCCTGTAGTTGAAAAAGAGATCTAAAAAGACTTCCCTTTCTTATGTAATTTCTGTAACCTCCAGGACACACCCACCTCCCCCTTCCAGCTCTGTAATGAAGCCACAGCTGGTGCCAATTTGTGGAACTCCTTAAAGGCTATTCTCCCTTATATACCCCCGGACCAAGTTCCCATGCTCCCTCACCCGATTTCCTGCACTCACCTCCCACCTGGTGTGTTCACACCTGCAAGTGCCTTTTACCAACCCCTTTGCCAAAAAGCAGCCAGAGTGACCTTTCAAAGACCTATCAGTTCCTGGCATTTGTCTCCATAGAAATCTGCACTGATCTTCTAACAAATTCTCAGTCCTCCAAAGGCACCCATAA
Organism: Mustela nivalis; assembly: GCF_964662115.1. Taxonomy (NCBI): domain Eukaryota; kingdom Metazoa; phylum Chordata; class Mammalia; order Carnivora; family Mustelidae; genus Mustela; species Mustela nivalis. The sequence goes on along the minus strand of NW_028136427.1, from coordinate 809,736 downwards.
TCCTCCCATCAGTCTATTCATACCCGTCCAACTGACTGATGCCTGTTCTGCCCCATCTCTCTGCCCTTCAACCACACTGCCTCCTTCTTCCTGTGGAGACCTCTCATGGCACCTGCCTCCAAGCACAGGTGATTCCCATTGATGGGAAGACCCTCTTCTCTCCCCCATCTCCCCACTCCAGTTACTCCCACTTATTCGTGAGCTCACAAGCCCCATGGTACACACTCTCCATGCAGCCTGCTCTCTCTTTTCTAGCACTGGCCTCCGTTTCTAGCTGTGCTTGTGTCATGGATGTCCTTCCCCAGCCAGCCTCCAAGCTCTCCTTCCCTTTAGCTCCAACACCTGACACAGTGCCTGGCACGTAGTAAGCCCTGGCTAGCTTCTAAGAGCCTCACTGAGGGACTGAAAGCATTTTAAAAATGTCACTACGTAGCCTCCAAACTGTAGGCAGAAAAAGCTTTGCCTGGATTGACATTTTAGAGACGTATTGGTCAAGTTGGATGTGTTCACTGACTTTACCTTGTAAAATTAAAAAAAAAAAAAAAAGACCTCTGTATCGCTTCGCATCTACCGAAGGCGCATGTATACTACTAGACCACGTTATGAGCTTAATGGAAGGAGACAAGATGTTTTCGCTAAGAAAATGTATAAGACTGTTGAGGTCAAGTGGGAGGAAACAGTCCGTTTGTTGGAGCATTGCTATCTTACTCTATCACAGCCACTCATAAAAATCTGACACGGGGTGAGTTCAGAATTGTCTGTCGGAGACGAGTTAGATCTGGCTCATGTTCCTACAGACATGAAAGCCAGAAACGAAGAAGGAGGCTTTGAAAGCGTGGGTTGAGGAGGCCGTGTGGTTCACTGCGATGAGCTAAGTGCCCAGGGCCACCAGCAGACATGCTGGCCTGTATCCTTCCTTTGTTCTGGGGTCCCTCTTGCACCATGTGGTGAGGCTGGTGGCTGGGAGCAGCTCAGGACAGGACCCGGTGGCATCTTAATTCTCCCACCCTCCTGTGGGCTCCAGTGGGCTCCAGTAGGTCTCAAGGGACAGCCTGCCTTCCTTGCAAAGCCCAGTAGCACTGGGAGCAGAAACTGGGACCAAAGAGTGAGCACCTTGTTTGACAAGCTGGAGCAGACACCTCTTCTTCAGATGCAGGGGGAGCCCTGGCATGCTGACTCCTCCCTTCTCCCTTTCCCCTTTCCTCTTTCCTCCCTCTTTCCTTCCCCTCTCTCCTTCCCTGGTGGTGCCCTTTCCCAATGCCCACTTCATCCCTTTTCCTTTCTACATGCCTGTCTTCTAGAGTTTCTTCTTTTTCCTCCCCATTACTTCCCTTCATCTGAATCTCCTCTTTGGTCCCTTTGTCCCTGCTCTCTGCTCCTCCTCCCCTTCCCTGGCCCCTGTTCAGCTCCATACTGAATGCAGGCAGAGCTGGACTAACATGCTCACTTGCTAGCTCAGCCACCCTCCAGAGAAGTCACTCTTCGGTGGCCACCTTCCTGACCCCCTGGTCGCTTCTCCACTTGTTCAGATATTGCTCTGAAGTCTGAGGAGGACAGAGCAGGGCTGCCACAGAAGCAGGCCAGAGGAGAAACCAAACCATGTGTCCACACTGTCCCCCAGCACTGCTGCTCTGAGAGCTTTCGGAGTCCTCAACAGGGTTAGGATTTAGGGGCTTCTTCAGAACCGGGAGTGAAAACAAGCATAGGTCAAAAGAAAAGCGACGGCCCCCACACAAAAACAATAATCACAAATGAAAACTATGTTAACTCTGAGTCCCAAAGTCGAAAAATTGCCTTGAATCTGTCACTAGAAAGCACCCAAGGCCTCACTCTCTGGGTTCTTGGTGCCCTGGGAATGGCAGGAGGCTCTGACATGCACGTGGGGGTGCCGAACTATGGGGGCTAGCCTGCCCGCTGGCGGGGGGCGGGGGGTACCTCCTGTGGCGCTGTCCTGGCCCGACCCCCTGCGGAGGGGGTGTGGCGCGGCGTCCTGGGTGGTCCTGGTGCCCTGGGGTTGGCAGTTGCCTGGGCCCCGACCACTCCACCCCCCCCCTCCTTTCCTGCGTTTTCTGCTTCAGGTGAGGGCGCGTTGAGGTGTCACTTTACCTGTGAGCAGAGGGTCCTCCAGAGAAGCCATGGGTCAGGGAGGGGCAGCAGGCAGCAGGAATGAGAAGGGGACACCAAGGCCTCTGGGGCTAAGCTGGAGCGTGGGAGCGCAGGGGCAGCGAGTATGGTGGTTCCTGCAGTCCCGAATGGGCTGCAGCACAGCACCCTGGCGCTGTGCACCCCTCCTTCCCGCCTGGGCAATTAGCAAAGCCCCTTCTCCTGGCCGCCGCCACCCCGCCCCCGCCCCCCTCCCTCCTGAGTCCTCTGAGAGCTCACTTCCAGCTTTGGAAATTAGGAAAGACCCTTCTCTGCGCCGGCACTGCCCCCTCACTCCAGGGGCCTGAGCCCTGGCTGGGGTGCAGGGCTATGCCCTAGCATGCTGCCCCATTGCCAGCGCCTGCGCTGGGCAGACTCCTAGCCTGGCTCCCTGAGCGGGTGTCCACGGGCAGCCTGGCTGCGAAAAGATCATCAGTCCTAAAGGCCAGCTGCACTCTTGGGTCAGTTTGCTGGCTTCCAGATTGCGCCCAAAGCCAGGAAACAGCTTCCCCAGCACAGGCCTGGGCTGAGATGCCTGCCTGGGATCTGTCTGAGCAGTCTCCTCCACTCCAGGCAGGGATGGCACTTCGACCTGGATGTTTGGGTTTTTGGTTTGTTTTTTTGGTCATTGGTTATTACATGACCTCCAGGGTAGGTGCTCCACAAAGGGAGTGAAAACAGGACGCCATATATAAGCATACAGCCATTCTAGAAAAATAGCTTGGGGTTCTCTCGGAAACGCGGCATTGGTCCTTGCACTATGGTTTAATAGAAAAGGGATTATGCACCAAGTTACTTAAATGAGCATAGGTTGAAATCGTTTACTGAGAGTAAATATTTTAAATAGTTATATTTTAACTAAATCTATCATCAATCATAAATCTATTACACGAAGGTTACAGGCAATTTAAAAGCAAGAGCACTCTCTTCAGGGTTTTAAATAACCCCTGTCTGTCTTGGCACATGAGAAGGCAAAGATAGGAAATGGTTTGTAAAAGATCATATAATAGCTTTTACTAATTCTATTTATTTGACAGACAGAGATCACAAGTAGGCAGTGAGGCAGGCAGAGAGAAAGATGGGGAAGCAGGCTCCCGGTCAAGCAGAGAGCCTGATGAAGGGCTCGATCCCAGGACCCTGAGATCACGACCTGAGCCCAAGGCAGAGGCTTAACACACAGAGCCACCCAGGCGCCCCCAGATGAAATACATTTCTGACTTAGAAACTTCAGATAGAATTATTTTGTCCATGATGACAACTGAAGAAAATGTGTCATCCCTAAACCTAACCTTAAACCCTACCAACACTGAAACCTAAGCTGACCTTAAAGCCCAAACTAGAACCCTGAATCCCAAACCTGGAATGGAACCCAAAGCCTGTACCTGAGCCCTGGATCCAAGCCCTGAACCACGAACCCAAACCCTAAACCAGACCTCCAAGTCATGAAACCTGAACCCAAATCTTAGCATGAAGTCAAACCCCAAATTTGACCTTGAACTTTATCCCATAAGCCCTGAGTCTTAAAGCCTAAATCATAAACTTAAAGCCCTAAACTATAACTCTGTTCCCTTGTCCTTCACTCTAAATCCTCACCATAACACTAAACCCAAAGCCTGATTAGAACTCTGACTAGAACCTGAACCTGAACCCAAATTCAAACCCTTTACCACACTTTGCTTATGCACTTGCCATTGATGGATATTTGCAGTTTCTACCTCTTGATTTTTGTGAACATTGTTTGGGTTGGGGGCTAGGGTTAGGGTCTTGGATTAGGGTAGGGTCCAGGCTTGAGACCAAGTTGAGGTCAGAGTGTGGGTCCGCATCAGGGCCATGTTCAGTGACACTGTTTGGGTCAAGGACTGTTGTAATTCCACATTGTTTCCAATTCATTGTTCCTTAGCTATTTGGGGGGGAGTTGGGGGGTATTGGGCTCCATGCAGCTTGAATTTCCGGAATGAAATGGCATCAGCTGGACCCCAGGAGGGAGCAGGACCTTCCACTGAAGGGTGAGCTCCCACAGTCCTGCACTGCCTTGCACCGCCTGCAGAGGGCGCCAGACCCCAGCTCCCGCCCTGAGCCCAGGCTGCACAGCCACAGCTGGGACCTGAGCCCTGCCTTTTCAGGACCCACTGTGGAGACTTCTGGAGAATGTGGGGCGCCTCCCACCCTGACAGGACAAGCTGAGGAGGGAGTGGCTCTGCATCCACACTGACCGGACCCGTTGTGGAGGACGCGCCCACACTGGCAGCAGTCCAACCTCCTAAGGACCAGACGCTGGAGGAGGTGAGGAGAAGTCCCTTAGTGGACTGTCAAGGGGTTCGTGGTCTCAGGACCCCACAGAGAAAGGGCGCCCTGTGTAGACACTGGGGCTTCCGTCGTTTTGTGTGAGGAGACGTGGCCTCCTGCTGTGCTGTGCGCGGGGCTGTGGGGTCCCCACTTTCTGGGCTCGGGTGATCCTTGGTCCTTGTCTGTGTTTGTGTGCTCGCGGATTGGGTTCCTGGGGCTCCTCAGATGGTCTGCAGTCAGGGAGCGTCTGCCTTCTTTGGTGCTTGTGCTCTCCCCACCTCAGCCCTGCGGGGTCCTTCCCGTGTCCACACCCACTCCAGGCTTGCGCCGAGTCCGGAAATTCGGGAGCCAGAGTGAGGACTCTGTAGCCGGTTTTGGGGGAGAGTAGGTATTTTCCCAGTGTGGGTTCTTCCCTGAGCACAGTGCCTCCCCATCTCCGTGTGTACCCCTCCCTGTCTGTCGTCATTGTTGCAGGGCTGTCACTTTCTTGGTTCAGGGGCCTCCTGGGTATCTTGCTATCTTGGATGCAGGTGTAAATGAGATCGTTCTCAGCTGTCTCTTTCTGATGGGTCCTTCCGAGCACCTAGGAGTGCCACTAATTTGTGCATATTGATTTTGTTCCTTGCAAGTTCTTGAATTTATTAGTTCGATTGGCCTTAAACTTAATCTGCCAGTTATTTGACCAGCAGCATGGGTTTAATTGGGAAGAGCAGAGAATGGCAGTCTGGGCTGAGCAAGCTAAGGTCCCATCACAGGCAAGTGCGAGAAACAAAGGAGAGGAACATTATTTCATGGAGGAGGAAGAAGTTGGGAAGGGTGCTTGAAGGAAAGTCCCTTGGAGAAAGGCAGGGTGATGGAGAATTCTCACCAGCTGAGCTGCAAAGCTCCTACAAAAAGTCAGGAGATGAACCTCCAGCTTCCCGTGTGGGGCCTGGAATTGGTGAGTCTCTCCTGTGGGGGATTGCAATGTGGGGTCTGTAATGGGCACTGAGCACCAGGCGCCCCCTTCCAGCCTCCCCTTCTGGCATCCCCAGTCCACTTTACTGGGGCTTCCCTTCCTGCTTTTGCACAGTTCTAACCAGCTTGTGGTGGAACGTTGTGGAAAAACTGAAATTCCAAATCCACTGCTTCTACTGCACATGAGATACAGGGGCCCATGATTTAATCCTCCCACGAGTCTCTTGCTAGCCCCATCTGTCCGTTACTCATTTTGATAGTTGATATTACCAAAGTACTGTAATTCTAAAAATTTCTGAATTAGCTGTATTATTTCTTTTTAGGTATGAAGTTAACTTCCAATTATATGAATTTAATATTTTGGTCATTGTTTTCTAATTTTATTGCCTTATTCTTGGAAAATATAGCCTGATATTTAACTCTAGGAATTTATTGGCATATACTTCTGGCCTAAATAATGGCCTGTTTGTGTAAATGTTCAACTTATGCTTATATACTTACTGAAGACTCTTGTTTTGGGGTCAGGATGGCTACATTTATTAATAGATCAGGACTATTAGATTCTCTAAATTTTGATGTCTCTTAATTTAATCTAATTAAATTATCAGTTAATGAAAGAAGTTAAATTTTTTATGTACTACTGCATCTAAACTTATCAAAGTCTTTTGCTATAATTAGACAAGTATGTCATCCTGTTTTTATACCAAGTCTCACATTAAAAAAATCATACTATCTGAAATATTATTTATTTTTATTATTATTAATTTTTTTTAAAAGATTGTATTTATTGGGGTACCTGAGTTAAGTGTCTACCTATAGCTCAGGTCATAATACCCGGGTCCTGGGATAGAGCCCCGCAGGGGGTTCCCTGCTCAGTGGCGTGCTTCTCCCTCTCCCTCTGTTATTCCCTCTGCTGTGTGCATGTTTTTCTTTTCTCACTCTCTCTCAAATAAATAAGTAAAATTTAAAGATTATCTCTCTCAAATAAATAAGTCAAATTTTTTTTTCTCAATGGGAGGGAGAAGCAGACTCTCCACTGAGCAGGGAGCCTGATGCAGGGCTCAATACCAGGATCATCACCTGAGCTGAAGGCAGACACTTGAACCGACTAAGTCACCCAGGCACTCCAGCTGTTTATTTATTTATTTATTTTTATTATGCATATGTTTTATCTCTCTTTTCTACAAGTCTTTTTTTTTTGATCTTTTTACTTTTTTCATAAAACTGAATTATTTCAAGATGACTTGGTCATCCTCTTTTCCCCAACCTCAAAGATCATAGAGTATATTTTAACTGTTAAAATAATATTAGTATTTAAGTGCTGCCTACACAAATTAAGGCAAATTATCTGTGGTCTGTATTCCTGAAAATATTTTTTTTATTATGCCTTCCTATGCCAATGACATTTTATAAGGATCTAAATGTTTCCATTTGTGATTTTTTTTCAAGATAATAAAGCTATTACTTCATTCTTTTTTATATCTGATGTTATTTAAAAAATTTCTGTCAGTCTGATTCTTGTTTCTTTATTAATGAATTATTTTTTTTCTCTCTAACACTTGTGATTTTTTTTGTGTGTCTTTGGTATGTATGCCCTAGTTTGGGATTCATAGAGTCAACTCTAGTTATGAATATTTTCTTTCTTTTCTTGTATGTAAGTTTTAATCCAGTGTCTTGACTATTTTATGCTTGAGAAATAGATGTACATTAATATTCAAATATTTCTTTCCTTTTTCTTCTTTCATTTAAAAAAAGTCATTTATTTTATTTTATTTAAAAATATTTATTTATTTATTTGGAGTAGAGAGAGAGGGTCATGAAGAGTGGCTGATTATATACTTTCAATTTGGGAGGAGGTTAGGGATAGCACAAGCCTCCAAGGTATTTTATAAACAAGGTTTCCAGGACCTTGAGGGGGCTAGCTATTGTTAGGGAAAGGTCATTTATTACTATTTAGTAAAAACTCAGGGAAGAGACTCTTCTGATGTGTATCAGTGGGTATATGCTTGGGAGATGATTGCCAATTTATATCTTGAGGGCAGGGGTGGGGAGTAGAGATAAAGAAGTTTCCAAAGTAATTTTTACATGTGAAAGTAGATTTTCAGTATCCTGGGGGGAGGACTAAGAATGCTTTTTGCCCTGAGTGGATGTGTCCACATGGAAGCAGCTGAGTCCCCAGAGGAGCTTCAAGGACTTGTCAACAGGCTATGAGTAGTAAGGAAATCTAATTTCTTCTCTAGCTTTTGTTCCACACACATCACCTACATCTTACACCTCTTTTATATTGATAATTTTAATGCTTTGCTGGTATCCAGATGACTATATCCTTAAGTGACTTCTTATCTCTATTGAATCCATTACGTATTCTATCCATTGTATTCTTAATTCAACTAGATTACATATATTTAATCTATTAGTACCACTAGGTTCTTATTCTTGTTTTTATTTCAAAATCTTTCCTTATTTCCTTACATTATTTATTGGGTATATTTTAAATCCCTGAAATACTCACTTATTATATATAAGCTGTCAACCGTATTCTTATTTTGAGGTAGCTATATCTTTTTGGGTTTTAGGACATCATACCAACAATGCCAAATAATTTTCAGACAACAGCAGGATCTCCAAGAATTCAACTAAATTCTGACACTATCTACCTGAACATAGTGTAAGATTTCATCAGTTAAGGGATCAGTCCTCCAAGACTATCTCCAACCCCACCTCAGATGCCAGTCTCACTGTAGGCCCCAGGTTATTACCTGTGCTTGTGACTGAGCAACTACAGGTTGGAGGTCCCAATGGCCTACTTCTTACGTTCTTTTAATTTGCTACAGGGACTCACAAAACTCAGAAAAATACTTACTTTATGTTTGCCAGCTTATTAAAAGATATAATGGAAGATTTAAATCAATAGATAGATAAAGAAGTGCACAGGGCAAGGTATGGAGAATGGGCACAGAGCTTCTATTACCTTCTGTAAGACTGCCACTCTTCCTGCCTTTCCATACATTTCACAAACTAAAAGCTTTCTGAACCCAGTCCTTTCAGCTTTTCTGTGGAGGCTTCATGACATAGTCATGACTGACTAAATCATTGTCATTTGCTGATCTAATCTCCAGATCCTCTTCCCTCCCCAGATAATCCTGTATTGGGAGGAAGGGGAGGCACGTTGGGCAAAAAGTTGTGAAGGCTTTCACCAAGTGGTTGGTCCTTCAGGCAAACAGCCCTTGCCTTGAGTGAGGTCTGAAGGTCACTTCATTAACAGAACAAAACACACCTCTCTCACCCTTATCACAGGAAATCCCAAGAGTTTTAGGAGCTGTGAGTCAGTAGCCATGGTTGAAAACCAAATATTCAGATGACCAAAATATATTTCTTGTAAACCACTATATTACACTACATGCTTAAGTATTTAATTATGTGATCTTTTAAACTAATATTTTTCTAAGAGTATAAACTGTTCTGGCAGTAATCTGGATTGGGGAGTGATGTATTGCCAAATTTCTGTCGTTTTAGTCCAGGAAGTCAAAGAGAAAGAACAGGAGAGCCCCGTAGGGCAGGAAGTTCAAAGTAACAATGTTGACTACTACTCCCTTTTCTTGATTTTTTTTTTTAAACAAGCAAATCTTCTCTTCAGAGTTGCAGTTTAAAGCCAAGAACATGCGGAATTGGGAGAAAAAATAGTTAAATTTGGAGACTTGCAGAGGTAGAATCAGAGTAGTGAAAGCCATTACAGCAACTGACCTAACTGAGGTCAGTCTTTGGTGAATCACAGAAACAGGTGGAGTTGTCAAACAAAGGAATCTTTGTTTACAACATACAAGGAGATCACAGGGAATACGTTCCAAAGCCTTGACTGTTTGAACAGGAGAGAGATTTTTATTTAGTATTTAAGATGAATACTCAGAAGGGAGAGTTTTATTATTCCATGTATGGTTGGTCATAAGGTTGTGGCTGCATGCACATCCACATATGTATTTGTGCAATATGTATTGCATGTTCACCTGAATGAAGCTTGTATTCCACCGAGGGCAGAAACTTCAACGTTAGAATAAAGCAGAGGTAACTGTTGGACAAGGGAAAGGGACTCTGCAGGCTTCAAGAGCAGATAGAAACTAGATGGGGTCTTGGGCTCATTTTCTGGGACAAGGAATGCAAGGCCTTGATTGCTTTTGAAATAGCACTAGGAGTTTTGCCACTGATTTATTGTCTCAATAGCTTAGGCTATTTCCTGGTCTGGTGGTGACTGTTAGTTTTCCCATTGCCTTGTTCCCTCAAAATCCTTAAGGAGTGAGGTTTTTGCATTTCTTTGTAAGAACCTCCCAGGAAGTTTTGGAAGAAGTGTGCTTGGGCAAGTACACAGGTGGGGTATAGATCATTGAAAATAGCTGGGGACAAAAAATGACTTTTCTTATGTCAGGAAAACTATATGTCATCTTAATTTTCTGGGAACCTCTAATTCTTTCTGCTGATGTTACCAGCAGGCTTCTGAGATATTACTGATTGTTCTCTTGAACCTAAGGAAAAAGAAATGTAGAAAGCAAAAGACAAAACTTTAAAATCTATCCTCCAACTCATCAATTCACTGCAGCCACCTCTCTGTCTTTCCCTTTCTCTTTTTCTTTATCTTTCTCTCTCACTTTCTCTCTCACATATGCACAACACACACAAATCATCTTAAAACAATTTTTAATTTTCCCTATTCCATTTTAATATACTTGAGGCATGATCATTTTCTTAGTAAATACAAGAAAAAAAAATCTAGGATTCCATCCTTCTGTGTGATTAAAGTATAGAGGAATTTACTTCTAATAGCACTTATAAAAACACATTTTATTTATGTAATATTATATAATCAGGTGCCTGCATTTTTCTTATTCTCCAACTAGTGTTATTTGGCAATTAATATTTTGTCAATCAATATTCCCCTATATCTGAATGTGTGGGCAGTGAGAGATGAGTTAGAGGCAAGGATGGGGACAAAACAACTGCAGACTACATATATCTTAAGCCATGATTTTCTTTGCAAAGGTCAACATTGATAATGTTCTAGTCATACCTCCGTGTACCAGGAAAGAAGTAGCATATTTCTTGAAAGACACAGCTATCAAAGCTCCATTGAGAAACTGTAAAGATGGACAAGCGATTTCCAAATTACATATCTGATAATGGACATCTACTCTGATTATTTAAATATGAATAAAAATAAAAAACCTTACTAATAACCAAACAGAGTATCCAATTTTACATGTGAAGGAAATAATGGAAGAGACATGTCACCAAAAGTATATGGATGGCTTATAGGCACATGACAAATTTCTCAACATTTAGACATTAAAGAAATACAAATTAAAATCATAATGAGACATGCTTACATATCTATTAGAATGGCTAAAATTATAAAGGCTAATTGTACTTGGTCTGAGCTAGATTGAGAAGCAACAAAAAATCTAAACTGTTATTGGCATATATCATGATACAACCACTTTGGAAAATAGTTTGAAAATTTTTTTAAATGCAAAATATGTTGCAGTTACAAAAATAGCCATTTTACTTCTAGGCATTTAACCAAGAGAAACAAACCCTATGTTCATACAGGGACTTGTATATGAATTTCATAGCAGCTTTATTTTTAAGAATTGAAAACAGTGGAAATGTTCATCAATGTCCATCCATAGAGCAAAGAAAAATTATGATCTATTCATTAAAGAGATTACTATTCAACATCAAAATGAACTATTTACAATTGGAGATTCTCAAAGTAATGATGCTGAGAAAAGAAAAGCCAGGCAATGAATAGTATATACAGTGTGATTCCATGACTATAAAAAATCTAGAAAATACAAATTTATATATAGTCACAGTCATCAAATATATTGGTGTGATTTTAGTGCCTTCTTCTGTGATCCTATAGCTTCCTACACTTGTATCTCTGAGCATTTGTTACACCATGTGAAAATATGAACTCTTTCTCTTCATTCTGTCTTACTAGAATAAGAGTCCTTGAAATTTTATGGACAATTGAACTCTCAGTTATTAGCAAAAATTCTATCACACAGTAAGTTTCCAAATATAAAAGCCAGAGTTTTACAATGACTTCTAAGCTTTACATGATCTAGCCACTCATTTAACCTCTGTGACCTCTTTCCCTGCTACTCTTCAGTCACTCACAGTGGCCTCCTTGCTATTCCTCAGATATGCCAGGCATGATCCAACCTTATGGCCTTCAAGATAGCCAATTCCTTTGTCTGGAGTGACCTTATTGCTGATAGTTCTGGGCAAATTCATCACCTTTCCATACCTTTGTTCAATTGTCAGCTTCATTGTAACTACCCTGATCTTCCTATTAAAAATTTTAACTCCCCATCCCCTGCCTAGCAACCTTGATTTTTCTCACCCTGATCGAGTTTTTCTTTTTCCCCATTGTACTCATCCTTTTTGAATGCACTATGCCATTTTTATTAAGGTTTATAGCTTTGAATTGTCTCACCCATTAAAATAAAAGTTCTACAAAGCCAAGTATTTCATTTACCAGTGTAGTCTGAAGTAATATCTGCCATATAATAGTTCAGTAGACAACTGGTAAATTTCAAAATAAATTAATGTTGAGAATATACTGAATTTCACAAGTCATTTCAATATTTATTTCCAAAAAATAAACTATGTAAAACATACCTTAAATTTACTTTCAAAATATTTTATAGCATATAATGGACAATATACATAAGCCTTAAAGAAACAATCCTATAAATAACCATTTCATACCTACTTAAAAACTACATAATACCACACTCCTAGATCCTCTCTGAACGCTCTAAAATAACCCTAAAGGAAATACAATTTTAAAAATAACAGATTTTTTGTCAAATAATTTAATAAAATAAAAGTTTCATTCATCTATGTAGATCATAATAAATGTTTTTAATAAGCATGAAATTATAACTCTGAAGTGTGCTAAAATGAAACCACCTGCTAAGGGTGAGAGAATAAAAATAAACATCATGTTTCCAAATAAGAGGAATTTATTACCTTTGAATCAAAGCATGTGGATTTGTTCAAACTGGCAATAAAGGAATATGGAGACACAAACCATAGAAAGTCATATTTTAGATTTCTAAAAGACTTCGAAGTGAAGAGTATACATTCACTTCTCACTTATTGCTCCTACATATTCATGAATTTGAGAGAAAATATAGGCCCTGTGTGTCTTAGCATCTAATGGGATATTTTTTGATATTTACATGCTTACACATAGTATGTGTTATAGTCTTCTCTTTTACATGCTGTAAAAAGGTTAACCCCTTTTCTGCAGAGATCTGAAAATGTGAAACAGTGCCTGAGTAGCTGAATTCATCTAATTCAAATTTCTTGCAGGTCTAAGACCTATTGATTTTCACTTGACTGCCTCCTTTTTCATCTGTCAATTGGTTACAAATTCTGGTACTGAAGAGAATACATTGGGGCTGGTGGCTCAGTGTGTTAAAGCCTCTGCCTTCAGTTCAGGTCATGATCTCAGGATCCTGGGATCGAGCTCCACATCGGGACATAATGTAACGACAGATAGTTTATATGGGAGCCCTTTGGGTACTCTGGTGGATGAATGTTTTTAAATTAGTTTTTCATGGACATGGGGAGTTAGAGACGAGAAGGGAGGTGGGGGAAATTGGAAGGGGAGCTGAATCATGAGAGACTATGGACTCTGAAAAACAATCTGAGGGTTTTGAAGGGGCGGGGGATTTGGAGGTTGGGGTACCAGGTGTTGGGTATCATAGAGGGCACTGCTTGCATGGAGCACTGGGTGTGGTGCAAAAAGAATGAATACTGTTATGCTGAAAATAAATAAAAAATTAATTTAAAAAATATTAGTTTTTCGTAAACTACAAAAAAAAAAAAAAAAAAGAAAAGCGCTCCCATTTATAGCGTACACTTTATGGTTCACAAGGCACGTGCCAACAATAAAAATAATAATGGGTTACCGTTACACTTCATAGAAAAGGAGGTACAGGGAAATTGAATGAAAGGGAATAACAAAGTAGGTTCATAAGTCAATCTTCCTTGTAAAAAAATTAACCTGAAAGTGCGTTTCTGCCACCTCTCCTGTGTGACATTTTATCGATGGGAGATGGAAAATAAATGGTCTGGTTAAACTTTCCCGCCCCCTCAAAACCCATTATTTGAAAACACAAAAAGGGAAGTGAAGGGAGAAATCCTCCCACTCCCATTCCCACTCACCTCCATAGCCACCTCCTCTTCCAAGAACCTAGCAGACAAGGTGCCAAGAAGTGTTAGGTACCAGCAGTGGTCTCAGATCTCATTCAAGGATCATGGTGAAAGGCATTCAAAGAGATTGTGGGGGCACAGGGATCCAATTAAGGGGGACAAGTTTAAGGTTTGCCTGTTCCCCTAAAAACTAATGGCACTAGAGAAGATGACCTTTGGGAACTATAGCATAATGGATACAATGTGTAAAAAGCTTCAGTGAGTCATGGTGGGAAGAGGCCAAGAGGGCAGCAAACACAGTCTTAGATGATGTTATTAATAGCACTACAGGCTCTAGATTTCCTGTGGTGGTGTTCTTGGCAAGACCAGCCCGGCCAAAGTGGATACTCTCAACCTGGAACAGAGGGTCTTGGAGATGCCAGCACGTGAGGTATGATGAGAGGGTAAAATGATAGGAGGTGTCCTTTGGAAGGACTGACTCCTTGACTTTAAAAGGGAGAACCCAAATCTGTAGGTGAAATCTTTCTGGCTACAAAGAGGGCCAAGGCCTCCTAAGGTCAAGGTCTCCTCGTCACTTGCAAAGATGTCGAAGAACATATTCAGACATTTCAAAGATGTCCTCATATCATTGGTTCCCACTCTGGAATTCTATCAATAAGGTGAGAGTTCCTCTAGTTGAAAAAGAGATCTAAAAAGACTTCCCTTTCTCATGTAATTTCTGTAACCTCCAGGACACACCCACCTCCCCCTTCCAGCTCTGTAATGAAGCCACAGCTGGTGCCAATTTGTGGAACTCCTTAAAGGCTATTCTCCCTTATATACCCCGGGACCAAGTTCCCATGCTCCCTCACCCGATTTCCTGCACTCACCTCCCACCTGGTGTGTTCACACCTGCAAGTGCCTTTTACCAACCCCTTTGCCAAAAGGCAGCCAGAGTGACCTTTCAAAGACCTATCAGTTCCTGGCATTTGTCTCCATAGAAATCTGCACTGATCTTCTAACAAATTCTCAGTCCTCCAAAGGCACCCATAATCCTCCCATCAGTCTATTCATACCCCTCCAACTGACTGATGCCTGTTCTGCCCCATCTCTCTGCCCTTCAACCACACTGCCTCCTTCTTCCTGTGGAGACCTCTCATGCCACCTGCCTCCAAGCACAGGTGATTCCCATTGATGGGAAGACCCTCTTCTCTCCCCCATCTCCCCACTCCAGTTACTCCCACTTATTCGTGAGCTCACAAGCCCCATGGTACACACTCTCCATGCAGCCTGCTCTCTCTTTTCTAGCACTGGCCTCCGTTTCTAGCTGTGGTTGTGTCATGGATGTCCCTCCCCAGCTAGCCTCCAAGCTCTCTTTCCCTTTAGCTCCAACACCTGACACAGTGCCTGGCACGTAGTAAGCCCTGGCTAGCTTCTAAGAGCCTCACTGAGGGACTGAAAGCATTTTAAAAATGTCACCACGTAGGCTCCAAACTGTAGGCAGAAAAAGCTTTGCCTGGATTGACATTTTAGAGACGTATTGGTCAAGTTGGATGTGTTTACTGACTTTACCTTGTAAAATTTAAAAAAAAAAAAAAAGACCTCTGTATCGCTTCGCATCTACCGAAGGCGCATGTATACTCCTAGACCACGTTATGAGCTTAATGGAAGGAGACAAGATGTTTTCGCTAAGAAAATGTATAAGACTGTTGAGGTCAAGTGGGAGGAAACAGTCCGTTTGTTGGAGCATTGCTATCTTACTCTATCACAGCCACTCATAAAAATCTGACACGGGGTGAGTCAGAATTGTCTGTCGGAGATGAGTTAGATCTGGCTCATGTTCCTACAGACATGAAAGCCAGAAACGAAGAAGGAGGCTTTGAAAGCGTGGGTTGAGGAGGCCATGTGGTTCACTGCGATGAGCTAAGTGCCCAGGGCCACCAGCAGACATGCTGGCCTGTATCCTTCCTTTGTTCTGGGGTCCCTCTTGCACCATGTGGTGAGGCTGGTGGCTGGGAGCAGCTCAGGACAGTACCCGGTGGCATCTTAATTCTCCCACCCTCCTGTGGGCTCCAGTGGGCTCCAGTAGGTCCCAAGGGACAGCCTGCCTTCCTTGAAAAGCCCAGTAGCACTGGGAGCAGAAACTGGGGCCAAAGAGTGAGCACCCTGTTTGACAAGCTGGACCAGCCACCTCTTCTTCAGATGCAGGGGGAGCCCTGGCATGCTGACTCCTCCCTTCTCCCTTTCCCCTTTCCTCTCTTCCTCCCTCTTTCCTTCCCCTCTCTCCTTCCCTGGTGGTGCCCTTTCCCAATGCCCACTTCATCCCTTTTCCTTTCTACATACCTGTCTTCTAGAGTTTCTTCTCTTTCCTCCCCATTACTTCCCTTCATCTAATCTCCTCTTTGGTCCCTTTGTCCCTGCTCTCTGCTCCTCCTCCCCTTCCCTGGCCCCTGTTCAGCTCCATACTGAATGCAGGCAGAGCTGGACTAACATGCTCACTTGCTAGCTCAGCCACCCTCCAGAGAAGTCACTCTTCGGTGGCCACCTTCCTGACCCCCTGGTCGCTTCTCCACTTGTTCAGATATTGCTCTGAAGTCTGAGGAGGACAGAGCGGGGCTGCCACAGAAGCAGGCCAGAGGAGAAACCAAAACATGTGTCCACACTGTCCCCCAGCACTGCTGCTCTGAGAGCTTTCAGAGTCCACAACAGGGTTAGGATTTAGGGGCTTCTTCAGAACCGGGAGTGAAAACAACCATAGGTCAAAAGAAAAGCTATGGCACCCACAAAAAATAATAATCACAAATGAAAACTATGTTAACTCTGAGTCCCAAAGTCGAAAAATTGCCTTGAATCTGTCTCTAGAAAGCACCCAAGGCCTCACTCTCTGGGTTCTGGGTGCCCTGGAAATGGCAGGAGGCTCTGAAAAGCGCGTGGGGGTGCCGAACTATGGGGGCTAGCCTGCCCTCTGGCGGGGGGGGGTGTACCTCCTGTGGCGCTGTCCCGGCCTGACCCCCTGCGGACAGGGTGTGGCACAGCATCTGGGGTGGTCCTGGTGCCCTGGGGTTGGCGGGAGGCTGGGGCCCAAACATCCCACGCCCAGCTTCTGGACCCCGTTTTCTGCTTCAGGTGAGGGCGCGTCGTGGTGTCACTTTACCTGTGAGCAGAGGGTCCTCCAGAGAAGCCATTGGGCGGGGAGGGGCAGCAGGCGGCAGGAACGGGAACAGGACACCACGGCCTCATGGGCTAGGCTGGATCATGAGAGTGCAGGGGCAGCGAGTATGGTGGGTCCTGCAGTCCCGAATGGGCTGCAGCACAGCACCCTGGCGCTGTGCGCCCCTCCTTCCCGCCTGGGCAATTAGCAAAGCCCCTTCTCCCGGCCGCCCCCGACCCGCCCCCGCCCCCGCCCCCCTCCCTCCTGAGTCCTCTGAGAGCTCACTTCCAGCTTTGGAAATTAGCAAAGACCCTTCTCTACGCTGGCCCCACCCCCTCACTTCTGAGGCCGGAGCCCATGCTGGGGTGCGGGGCTAAGCCCTGGCATGCTGCTGCATTGCCAGCGCCTGCGCTGGGCAGCCGCCTAGCCTGGCTCCCTGAGCGGGTGTCCACGCGCAGCCTGGCTGCCAAAAGATTATCAGTCCTAAACGCCAGCTGCACTCTTGGGTCAGTTTGCTGGCTTCCAGTTTGCGCCCAAAGCCAGGAACCAGCTTCCCCAACACAGGCCTGGGCTGAGATGCCTGCCTGGGATCTGTCTGAGCAGTCTCCTCCACTCCAGGCAGGGATGGCACTTCGACCTGGATGTTTGGGTTTCTTGTTTGTTTTTTTGGTCATTGGTTATTACATGACCTCCAGGGTAGGTGCTCCACAAAGGGAGTGAAAACAGGACGCCATATATAGCATACAGCCATTCTAGAAAAATAGCTTGGGGTTCTCTCGGGAACGCGGCATTGGTCCTTGCACTATGGTTTAATAGAAAAGGGATTATGCACCAAGTTACTTAAATGAGCATAGGTTGAAATCGTTTACTGAGAGTAAATATTTTAAATAGTTATATTTTAACTAAATCTATTATCAATCATAAATCTATTACACGAAGGTTACAGGCAATTTAAAAGCAAGAGCACTCTCTTCAGGGTTTTAAATAACCCCTGTCTGTCTTGGCACAAGAAATGCAAAGATAGGAAATGGTTTGTAAAAGATCATATAATAGATTTTACTAATTCTATTTATTTGACAGACAGAGATCACAAGTAGGCAGAGAGGCAGGCAGAGAGAAAGATGGGGAAGCAGGCTCCCGGTCAAGCAGAGAGCCTGATGAAGGGCTCGATCCCAGGACCCTGAGATCATGACCTGAGCCCAAGGCAGAGGCTTAACACACGTAGCCACCCAGGCGCCCCCAGATGAAATACATTTCTGACTTAGAAACTTCAGATAGAATTATTTTGTCCATGATGACAACTGAAGAAAATGTGTCATCCCTAAACCTAACCTTAAACCCTACCAACGCTGAAACCTAAGCTGACCTTAAAGCCCAAACTAGAACCCTGAATCCCAAACCTGGAATGGAACCCAAAGCCTGTACCTGAGCCCTGGATCCAAGCCCTGAACCACGAACCCAAACCCTAAACCAGACCTCCAAGTCATGAAACCTGAACCCAAATCTCAGCATGAAGTCAAACCCCAAATTTGACCTTGAACTTTATCCCATAAGCCCTGAGTCTTAAAGCCTAAATCATAAACTTAAAGCCCTAAACTATAACTCTGTTCCCTGTCCTTCACTCTAAACCCTCACCCTAACACTAAACCCAAAGCCTGATCTAGAACTCTGACTAAAACCTGAACCTGTACCCAAATTCAAATGCTTCACCACACTTTGCTTAGGCACTTGCCATTGATGGATATTTGCAGTTTCTACCTTTTGATTCTTGTGAACATTGTTTGGGTTGGGGGCTAGGGTTAGGGTCTTGGATTAGGGTAGGGTCCAGGCTTGAGACCAAGTTGAGGTCAGAGTGTGGGTCTGCATCAGGGCCATGTTCAGTGACACTGTTTGGGTCAAGGACTGTTGTAATTCCACATTGTTTCCAATTCATTGTTCCTTAGCTATTTGGGGGGAAGTTGGGGGGTATTGGGCTCCATGCAGCTTGAATTTCCGGAATGAAATGGCATCAGCTGGACCCCAGGAGGGAGCAGGACCTTCCACTGAAGGGTGAGCTCCCACAGTCCTGCACTGCCTTGCACCGCCTGCAGAGGGCGCCAGACCCCAGCTCCCGCCCTGAGCCCAGGCTGCACAGCCACAGCTGGGACCAGAGCCCCGCCTCTTCAGGACCCACTGTGGAGACTTCTGGAGAATGTGGGGCGCCTCCCACCCTGACAGGACAAGCTGAGGAGGGTGTGGCTCTGCATCCACACTGACCGGACCCGTTGTGGAGGACGCGCCCACACTGGCAGCAGTCCAACCTCCTAAGGACCAGATGCTGGAGGAGCTGAGGAGAAGCCGCCTGAGTGGACTGTCAAGGGGTTCGTGGTCTCAGGACCCCACAGAGAAAGGGAGCCCTATGTAGACACTGGGGCTTCCGTCGTTTTGTGTGAGGAGACGTGGCCTCCTGCTGTGCTGTGCGCGGGGCTGTGGGGTCCCCCCTTTCTGGGCTCGGGTGCTCCTAGGTCCTCATCTGTGTTTGTGTGCTCGCGGATTGGGTTCCTGGGGCTCCTCAGATGGTCTGAGGTCAGGGAGCGTCCGCCTGCTTCGGTGCTTGTGCTCTCCCCACCTCAGCCCTGCGGGGTCCTTCCCGTGTCCACACCCACTCCAGGCTTGCGCCGAGTCCGGAAATTCGGGAGCCAGAGTGAGGACTCTGTAGACGGTTTTGGGGAGAGTAGGTATTTTCCCAGTGTGGGTTCTACCCTGAGCACAGTGCCTCCCCATCTCCGTGTGTACCCCTCCCTGTCTGTCGTCATTGTTGCAGGGCTGTCAGATGACAGGTCTGTCACCTTCTTGGTTCAGGGGCCTCCCGGGTATCTTGCTGTCTTGGATGCAGGTGTAAATGAGATCGTTCTCAGCAGTCTCTTTTTGATGGTTCCTTCCGAGCACGTAGGAGTGCCACTAATTTGTGCATATTGATTTTGTTCCTTGCAAGTTTTTGAATTTATTAGTTCAATTGGCCTTAAACTCAATCTGCCAGTTATTTGACCAGCAGCATGGGTTTAATTGGGAAGAGCAGAGAATGGCAGTCTGGGCTGAGCAAGCTAAGGTCCCATCACAGGCAAGTGCGAGAAACAAAGGAGAGGAACATTATTTCATGGAGGAGGAAGAAGTTGGGAAGGGTGCTTGAAGGAAAGTCCCTTGGAGAAAGGCAGGGTGATGGAGAATTCTCACCAGCTGAACTGCAAAGCTCCTACAAAAAGTCAGGAGATGAACCTCCAGCTTCCCGTGTGAGGCCTGGAATTGGTGAGTCTCTCCTGTGGGGGATTGCAATGTGGGGTCTGTAATGGGCACTGAGCACCAGGCGCTCCCTTCCAGCCTCCCCTTCTGGCATCCCCAGTCCACTTTACTGGGGCTTCCCTTCCTGCTTTTGCACAGTTCTAACCAGCTTGTGGTGGAACGTTGTGGAAAAACTGAAATTCCAAATCCACTGCTTCTACTGCACCTGAGATACAGGGGCCCATGATTTAATTCTCCCACGAGTCTCTTGCTAACATGTGTCCTCTCCATGTTGGGTGACCTGGATTTGGGAGGGCTTGGCCTCCATCCCAAAGTCTGATGTTCTCGCTGCTTCCGTGTCATCGTGCTAACATGGATATTTGGAAGATTCATTTCCTCTGTGGTGATTTCAAAGTGCAGTCAGCTTGTTATAGCAGCACAAATACGTGCTGTCTCCACACTCAGATTCCCCAGCCGTCATTTCTTTACCACGTTTGCCACTTCACACGGGATGCTTCAGTGTGTTTGATCCCACACCAGGACAATGTCCTGCAGAACCACCACATAACCTGAAATGAGGAGATCATTACAGAAACCATCCAAGGGTTAGTGTTAGGAACCAGGGACATGGCAGGGCTGATCTGAAGACCCCATGGAGAGCTGTCTGGGTGGCTGAGTTGACAGTGGAGGTGAGGGTGAGTGTCTGGCTCTGGCTTTGTGTCCAGGAGTCAGCTCTGTGTGGGTGTGTCCTTAGCTAGGCATGCAGATTTCTGCTCCTCTGAATCCTTTCCGGAGTTCCAAATGGCACAGTTTCCTTCTGGGCAGCAGGCTGAGTCCTCTGGGATTGCCCATGTGTCCCCAAATTGTAGGGCACCTACTGCAAGGCCTTTGGGGTCAGAATCTTGAAAAGCAAACCAAAGGTTATGGTTAGGGACCACAACATGGCAGGCCCGATCTGCCAGCACTCTGTCCATCTTTCTGGGGGAGGGGGCAGTCGAGGGATTTGTTCAGGTTGAGTGTCAAGCTCCAGGTTTGCATCCAGGGGCCTGCTGAATATGGGGCTGTCCAGAGGTAGGAATGCAGATTTCAGTTCCTCTGAATCCTTTCTGGAGTTCCAAATGGCATGGTTCCTTTCAGGGTGGCAGGGTTAGTCCTATGGTGTTCCTCACTGTCCCCAATCTCTGAGGCTTTGGAGCCAGGCCGTCGGGGACAGACAAACACAGGCTGGAGAGCTTTAATGTCAGAAATGTATTTTCGCACAGATCTGGAGGCCAGAAGTTCCAGATCAAGGTGCCAGCAAGGTTGGTCTCCAGTGAGCTTTTTCTTGTTGTTCTATAGATCACTACCTTTTCAACTGTGCCCTCAGATGACCTCTTCTCTGTGGGCCCCCAGAGGGGAGGTAGGGGGAGTGCTTTCATGTGTTTCACCCTTATGAGGACACCAGTCCTAGCAGATTAGGACTCCTGTGACCTCACCAAGCCTTCAGTACCTCCTTCTAGGTAGGCCCTATCTCCAGATGCAGTCACACTGGAGATTAGGAATTCTTCATATGACTTTTGTGGGGACACAATTCAGTCCATAACAATTAGTACAGGAGAAAAGCCATGGAGAGAATTCTAGAGGAGTCACACGTTGATGTTATAAGGTAAGTGGGTATAAAAGAGCACCTCTGAAGTCCAATAGGTCATTAGAGCTAGAGGCTGACAGGAAAGTCCCGTACGTGCCACAGTTTTGAGTTTGATGCAAGCGCAACTCTGAAGGGAAGATATTTGGGAGGCCTTGGCCGACCACTACTTCCAGCCAGGGGTGATTCTGGAGGGAGTATCTCTCGGAGTGCTGCCTAGAATCAAGACTTTGGGGTTGGAAAAGTGCCACTTCCAAAGCTGGAGAAGGATGGTGCTGTAAGTTACTTGAAGAGTACTGTTCTGGGAGATAGGAGATCTGGGGTGTCTTCTTTGTTCTGCTGCTGACCAGATGTGAAAATGCAGATTAACTCCCTAACCATCTCAGTTCTACCACCATGTGCTGCTGTCATGTGTCCCAAGCCCCAGAGTTAGTTTGATCCATAAGCAGAAGCCGGTCTTTTAGTTCCCAATCTCTTAATCGGGCTGATCGTCACAATATATAGCGGACACGTGACAGCCACCGGGGAGAAGTAAGGGTTGTCTTCCCCTCAGGGAGAGTGGAAAAGCTCTAGGAGAGGGCATACCCGTAGACCAAAGGCAGCCAGTGCTGGGGAGTGGAGCCACGGGGAAGAGTGTGCTGATGGCAGCCTTGTGGAGGGAGGGCAGAAAGAGCCACCACCATGACACTTGAGTTACAGATCGAGCTTGGGGATAGAGAAGGGATCAGGGCACGGTAGAGCAGCAGCTGGCAAAGTGATTCTGTTGAGCTTAAGCTCATAGTGCCTTAGCGAATTAGAATGGGAAATGCCTTGCTATTGTCTGTGACTCTGTGATTGTGTGAGTATGAGTGACAGAGTGGGGACAAAGAGAGAGGGAGAGAGAATACATTAAATTTTAAAGAAGGACAATAAGGGATGCCTGGGTAGCTTACTCAGTTAAGCATCTACCTTTGGTTCAGGTCATGATCCCAGGGTCCTGGGATTGGATCCCATACCAGGCTCTAGTGGGGGGCCTGCCTTCCCTCTGCCTGCAGCTCCCCTTGCTTGTGATCTCTCTCTTCCTCTGTAACAAATAATAGTAAAAAATAAACAAGGGCGATACGTTATGTTTACTTTTGTTTCTGATGCCAGACATGGGTTCAGAGGATTGAAGAGGGAGATCCAAGGAGCTAGCCTCTCAAGAGGAGTGAATACCTAGTCACTGGTAAGACCCCTGGTCCTGCAATACAATATGGCTCCTGTGATCTGGGTCCTGTTAAATGCCCCTCGCCATCCTTCACCCGATAGTTTGATTCTTCATTGCGTTCAGTGTGGGGAACTGGGAGAAGCTATGACACTTGGCCCTTTGTGGAGGAATGTTAGTAGTATAAATAGCAATAGTTATCAGTTCTGGAGCACTTCCATGACTCTGCTGCAGGCACTCTGCTGTGACCTGGGTTTATAGCAGTGAGATAAACATAGAAATAGATGTGGGCTCTGTTCCCAAGAATCTGAAACCCACTATTCTCCTTGTCCCCTTCCCATTCTGTCTTCTTCAGCCCTTGTGCAATCCCACCAAGCAGGAAGCTTGCTTCTCCCCTTCCCTCTCCTGCTCCCCCTGCTTGTGCTCTCATTCCCTCTCTCTGACATGTAAATAAATCAAATGTTTTAAAAAATTATAAAAAAGGCAAAACAAATAACCATTTTTGGAGAGTGATTTTCTGAATGCAGTTATGGGCAGTGCTGGGTACTGAAGAAGACGCTCTGCTGACCAGAGGAGTGGGGAAATTACAGAACAAATTCCACAGGTCATTGAATATATCACATTCATCACCCCACCCATAGCACTCATTAATCTCTAGCCCAGCCAATATGTTGGTTATAAAAATGAGCTTTCTCCAAACTGACAGGAAGTTCTCGTTTTAGCAATGTAAATCATTCTGATCTTTATCACTAATGTGATCTAATCCTGTCTAGTAAAGAAACTTGAGAGTTCTATATCTCTGTAAGCATTTAAGAAAAACAATGGACTCTACTCTAATTACTTTTTAACTAACTTGACTTGCCAAAGGAAGGAGAAAGTAAATATCAGAAATCTTACCACTAAGCACAAGTTGCAAGTTATACCTGCCAAAATGTGGTTCAAAATATAAGTAACCAGTCTCCTTAGAAGCCTTTTACCTTCTTATATCTGTTATGTTGGGTAAATGAGTAGTTACTAGAATACAGCTGGCTCAGTGATCACAATTCTGCTTACCCTCAGAAATATAAATAGATTACATGTTTAGCCCGGTAACTGGACACTGATATAGAATCATTCACTGGCTGATTCCTAGATCAGAAACCACAAAAAATTTTTCTTTTTTATGGAAGTATGGCTGTTACAATAGTCTCACCTGTACCTCATAGTGATTGACTTAACTACTCTATACGTTACAACTCTAGATGTAACATTTTAATAAAACAACAATATCTTTGATGGTATCATGGAAATGTAAGTGCCTTGTGCACTTTTCTTAATGTGTATAATTACCTAAACATCATAGTAAGTAAATCAAGGCCATTGTCAAGCTTCCGTCAAGGAGAGTCCTTAACTAGAGGGATTTCCCATTGCTCTCAGGATGATAACCTCTGAGTTACAGGTTCCGTTAGTTGGCCACACACATTTGGAGCCTTGTGGACTTTCTGACAGCTGAGCAGCATATCTGTTTCAAGCATTGTGATCCCTGTTCTTACTGCAAGAGTGACAGTTGTCACTTTTCCTTTGACCCCTGTCTTTAGGAAAGTGTCTGACTCAGAAAGTCGAGTCAGTACCCCCCAAAAATATTTTCAGGAGAACCACCTCAAAGATGATCACCTGAGATACTGTCAAGAAAAAAAAAAAAACTGAAATTCTAAGCAACATCCATAAAAAGTATTTTCATGTTGATAAGGAAAGATTTTCCCCTAAATACCAGAGAGGCTCCATGAAAGTGAGATTTTTACCTATTTTGTTCACCGTGTCACCAGTCCCTAGAAGAGCGCCTAAGACATCACTCAAGATTAGGTTGCTTTGAATGAATCAAATGAATGAATGAACTGTAGCCTTTGATAGTGAGGTAGTTTATGGTCCTTAGGCAAGAGATGTGATTTGTGTTGGGATTTCAAGAATGGGAGGTGCCGAAGAGAAAATTGAGAAGCTAAATGTGAAAATATGCAATTTACTGACTGGAGTAGTTCTGAATATATTTCAAACATAATTAAACTATGGCTGTGGGTCTATATGCGTTTTCATAATTTTCCCTTGAAAATGTGAGGCATACAGATGTCATCTCCAATGAATTCTCCTTGTCCGTATACAGAATCACCAAAAAAAAAAAAAAAAAAAAAAAGGCATTCTGACAGTCTTCAGACCATCCACTCCAGGATTGTGACTCTTTCTTCTCCATGTTCTTTCTGACATCATGGACTTTCAGGTTGACCTCTCTCATCTTGGGTCCCACTCTCATTAGCTGTAGAAGTCATGCGATGTTTGTGATGTGAGGGTGGCAATACTCTCTGACTTTTGGTTACAATATGTCTTTGAAAGCCAGTGTTTATTCTGCTTTTACAGCATTTCTCCATTTGAATTGGCCACCTTTTAAGTGGTCATTAGCCACATGTGGCTACTAGCCATGGGACTTGGACAGCAGAGGTGTGGAAAGTCCGCACATTCTTCCACTCAAAGGATATTGTGAGTTATGCTACATCTTTTTTTTTGAAGTGCCTTTTTTAGATATTTAAATTCAATTAGCCATTAGATAGTACATCATTGGTTTCAGAGAATTCAGTAACTCATCAGTTGTGGATAACCCTTGGTGCTCATCACATCACGTGTCCTCCTTAATGCCTATCACCCAGTTTCTCCATGTCTCCCACTCCCCTCCCCCCCAGCAACTCTCAGTTTGTTTCCTATAGTTAAAGGTGCCTCATGGCTTGTCTCCCTTTCTGATGACTCCCATTCAGATTTCCCTCCCTTCCCTCTGATCCTCTGTACTACATCTTAATCTCAACAGTCAAGCAGTGGTAGTAATTCAGTCATGGAGTCATGCATATTCTAAATCTGATGAGGTGGATTCCCATACTGCCTTTGTCTCTTCTAGAGCGCTTACATTTGTTATATTATTGCTGCTGCGTTCATGTTTCTCGTTCACTGAATGTCTGATAAAAGAATTAATAAAATGTGTGACTGCAGAAAATACAATGGTCATGGATGATGAAGATTTTCTCCTTGACCAGACTCGAGTCAAGTTCCTCTGAGTCCTCTTTCTGTCTAGCCTTGACCTTAGGCTCCGCCCACTTAGCCCAGTTTTAGCAAGAAATCTGCTTGGTCATTTTTCAGCAATCTTCTATCCTACTCTTGATATCTGATCAAATTCCTTATCTCTCACCCCTGGTATCTTACCACTTTTTTTTTTTTAAGATTTATTTATTTTGACAGAGAGAGAGCCTGAGCAGGGGGAATAGCAGAGGGAGAGAGAGAACCAGACTCCCCACTGAGCAGCAAGCCCAATGCCAGGCTTGATCCTGGGATCAGATCATGACCAAGCCAAAGCCAGAGATTTAACCAACTAAGCCACCCAGGTGCTTCAGTATCTATAACCCTTAATATCTGATCCAATCCCTTATTCCCAGGGCACCTGGTTGGTGCAGCTGGTTGAACGTTTGACTCTTGGTTTCTACTCTGGTCATGATCTCACGGTCCTGAGATTAAGCCTCACCTCAGGCTCTATGCTCAGTGAAGAGTCTGATTAAAATTCTCTTTCCCTCTCCCTCTACCCCTACCCCTGCTCCCTCTCTCTAAAATGTATTAATAAGTCTTTTAAAAAATTCCTTATCCCCTGATCTCAATAGTTTATGACCCTAGCCTTCCTTCAACAATATTACTGTCCAGATGGTTTAGCCAGAATCCCTTCATCCTTACCCTTGATGTTCCATCTTAATTTTACATTCAGTGATCCCCACCATGCTCTTTAGCTGTAAATCTCCATTTGTCTGAGCTGAGCCAGATTTCTCTCCCATACTATACAATAAAATCTCATCATAGTAGCATCCCTTGAATAAAATCTTCCTTACTCTCTTTAATGGGTGTCACAATATTTTTTTTTTCTTTAACAGTCAGGAGGGTGCTAATGGAGTACCATGACAAAAGGCCTAACTTCCTATAATGGACATTTCCTTGGTTTACCTGACAAATACTCTTTCTCTCTTCTAAGGAAAATTTCCGGTTCTCAGTATACCTGCCAACTGGCCCAGGGGTGGACAAGTGAGGCAGATGAGACCAAAATGAAAATTCTGTTGAGACACTGGACCTTGAGGATTCAAGCCAAGGACATAAAAGTGTTGGTACTCCATTATTCTGATGGTCCGTTAACTCTTGCTTTTTTGGTTCCTGTGTCTATCACTGCCCCTGCCTTTTTGAAGATAATGACCATTCATCTGAGTACACGGTTCACAGAATCCCTTTGCAGTGGCCCATGCGGGCCAAGGTAGTAGAACATAATAGATCTCTGTAAGTTTTTAAAAAATGTCTTTGTCCCTGTTGCCCATGGCCATTAAAGACCAAAGGTCGGGGGTAGGGGGATATTGGAAAAGGTGAAGTTATAGTTACTCACTGATTTTTTGATTGGTAGAGAGAAAGCAACACCTACATACAGGGCCAGTGGGTGAGTGGAGGAAACATCTTTGGCTCTAGGAGGAATGGGGGAAGGAGAAATATTAATAATCTTTGTCTTTGGAACTGCCCCTGAAGACTTCCCCACACAGGAAAATGACCTAGCGTGACTCTCCTAAACTTCGGCAAGCCCCTTAAATTTAACTGACTTCTAGATCTGATACTCCCTGCTGGATAACTCTGATCATTATTGGATTGTTACTTATTTTATTTTAAAATTATTTTTAAAGAAAATTTTAATCTAAATACAATTAATTAACATATAATACTAGTTTCAGACATACAGGTTAGTGATTCATCAGTCTTTTGTAACATCCAGTGCTCACTGTATCACATGCCTTCCTTAATGTCCATCACCCAGTTACCCCATCCACCCATCCCTCTCCCCTCCAAGAACCCTCAGTTTGTTTACTGTGATTAAGAGTCTCTTCTGAGGGGTACCTGGCTGGCTCAGTGGGTTAAAGCCTCTGCCTTCAACTCAGGTTATGATCTCAGGGTCCTGGGATCGAGCCCCACATCAGGCTCTCTGCTCCCTGGGGAGTCTGCATCCTCCTCTCTCGCTCTTCCTGCCTCTCTGCCTACTTGTGATCTCTGTTTGTCAAATAAGTAAATAAAAATCTTTTTTTTTAAAGTCTCTTCTGGTTTGTCTCCCTCTTTGACTTCATCTTGTTTTATTTTTTTCCTTTACTCCCCTATGATTCTGGTTTGTTTCTTGAACTCCACATATGAGTGAGATCATATGATAATTGTCTTTCTCTGACTGACTTATTTCGCTTGGCATAATACCCTCTACTTTCACCCCTGTCATTGCAAATAATTGCCATTTATTTTAACTCGACAGAGAAGGCCACTAGAAACAGCAGGTGATGGCCCCAGCTCCTGTTCCTCCATGCAGAACATCTGTCAACACCTGTGGACATCTTTTCCTCCCCCCATTCCTATGAATGTTGCTCAGTTGTTACATGGCATGGACAAATGCTGTTGGCTGGTGGCATGGACACACTGGACAAGCTTGGCCTTCGGTAAAACAAAGACTGGCTTCAATTACTCCAACTGAAACAGGAATGCTTGGATGAACAAGCCTGCCAGGAAGTCCCACTGGAGGTACTCAACCTGTGCCCCTTCCCTCCTTGGACCAAGAACCTGAACTTGAGAGATGAATGGCTTATCCAAGGTTATGGCAAGGTTACACAGAGCTGAAACTAGACACAGGTGTACATGCCTATTGATCAAGGCTGGCTGAGAAATCGAACTGCCTCAAATCTTGATTCTTTTTGCCACTTCTTATTCTCTGACCCTGTTTTTCATAGATTAGGATGTAGGAATAATAAAAATATCAGCTAATGGGGTATCCTGACTTTTTGATCTTTTAGTTCTTGTCAGACATTTACCATAATGCTTAGCACATGGATATGTGTGTGCACACACGTGCACATGCATGACACTCAAAAAATTGTTCCCTGATATTAACTTTATCAGTGCACTTTGCATCCACCACCAATTGGCTGTTTTGTCACAAACTGATTAAAGCAGAACTGTCAAGTGAGGAACTTCAAAGCCAAAGCATTAAGTGCTTTGAAAAACCAGCACCTGGGAGGATTTGTCTCAGCATCTGTGATTAGAAGGCAGCAAAAAGAGACTTTGGGGACACAGTTCACCCCTTCATGAAGCAGCCATTCAGAACTTTCTCCGAAGGGCTAATGCCTAATCTTCCAAAGACCAGCAAGAACAAGCTTATGGTCTGTTAAAATCAGATTTTTAAAAGATTTTTATTTATTTATTTGAGAGAGAGAGAGAGAGAGAGAGAGAGCATGAGAGGGGAGAAGGTCAGAGGGAGAAGCGGACTCCCCATGAAGCTGGGAGCCTGATGCAGTCCTTGATCCTGGGACTCCAGAATCAAAATCAGTTTGATTGACTCAATACAGTCAGGGAGGACAGTCCTCAGGAGTCACAGAATGCTGGTTGCCATGAGGGAGGAGTCTTTTACAAAGTCTGGGCTCTCACAGAAGGAGTCTGAAGCACGTGTATGGAAAGCAGAGGTCAGTTCTGGATTAGAAGCTCTTTCTGAGGGGAAATGAGTAGAAGCAGGGATTAACCAGGACTTGGGCTCTGCTTTATTCAGTTCAAGTTGCTGCAACAAATGATGACAGACTGGGTGGCTGAAACAGCAAAACATGTACTATTCCTTGCAGTTCTAGAGACTGAGAAGTCCAAAAGCAAGATCCTGGGAGATCTGATATCTAGCAAGAGACTGCTTCATTATCTACAAATGCCCATATTTCTGTTGTAGACTTGCATGGATGACAGCTGGCAGAACAATCTCTCAGGTCGTTTCTCAGAAGTGCTTTTATCTCATTCACAAGTGTTCCAATCTCATGACCTCACCACCTCTCAAAGCCCATACCTCCTGATGGCACTCCTTGAGGGTCAGGGCTTCAACATCTGAATTGGGACAAGACACAAACATTCAGTCCATTAGCAAGTGTTGTCATGAGGACAGCATAGCTTATCAACTGGGTATCCCCAGGAATCCATGGGACTAGCAAAGCAGAATCTGGGGGTGTCACCGGTAGGAAAGCAGGAGGTCCCCAAGACAGTCCTCATAGCATTTTACAGAGACAGCAGGACCCTTGAGAAACAATAGTTTCCGTGACCCATACACCAGCCTTTGTCTATGCCTGTCCTCCCTGCTGGATTCACAGCAAGCCTACTTCTTTCTTTTCCAGTACAAATGGATTTCCACTCTCTGAATCCTGATGAATTTTTGCTCTTTTGCAGTTAGTAGGTTGTCCCTCAGGATTCTGCATGTCTGGATTTGCAATCGTGGAAACTGCCAAAGGTCTAGGGACCTGCATGGCAGAACCCGGCCTCTACCACTATTGCCCAAGGTAGGGACTCTGGTCCCTTGAGTGTCCTGTGCTGCTGTCAAAGGTCTGTGTGCATTGGCTTATTGTTTTTTTTTTTTAATGTAATTGCTTATACGTGTGTTTCATCATGCTCAAGTGGCCTTTCTGTGAAAAAGTGGCCAAGCTACACCTAGAAGTCACTGAAGAAAGTTCTAAGAACTCCTGGTTAGTATGAGGCTAGAGAGAGAGAGAAAGAGAGAAAAGAAATCTGCCTCTCTGCATTTTGCAAGTCCCTGGGCAAAATCTGTTGGCTGTGCACTCCTCACACGAAGATTCCAGGCAGGGAGACCCGCCTGAGCCTCATCTCCCTGAGTTCCTCTTCCAGAAGCAATCCCTAGTTTGAGACCAGGGTTAGCGAAAATAGAGCAGCAAAGCAGGGTCCAGAAGGAAGGACTGCCACAGACCATGGAGCACCAGGGGGACAGGCTGGTACCTCCTCACGGTTGGGGTACAAATGGGCTCAGCTCAGCAGGTATAGGGGTGCCCTTGGCCCCTCTGGTGGGCTTTGCAGTGCCCCAATCTCAGGAAGAAAAAAGGCTGGCTCAGGTGACATATTTTTGACTGGGAATGAGCTGACAGCAATGGAAATAAACAAGTAGGGAATGATGTTGTAAAGTTGGAGGGTTTGTCCTTTATATCTCAGCTTTCTCTCCTATCTTCCCCTGCTCTGTAGTGTGTTATCAAAGAAGTTTTTGGCATGATATTCCTGTTCACTGATTAACTCTTGAGCTGTGTCTTTTCTGCTGTTCAGCTCATCTGGTGAATTCTTTTACTGTAAAAAGTATCTTGCCCTTGCAAGGGCAATGGCAAGACCTGAGAAATCCCAGAGATTTCAGCTTGCCACCCAGAAGGAAACCAGGCTATTTGGAATGCTGGAAAGGATTCAGAGTAGGGGAAATCGTCTTGGACATCTGAGACCACCCCCACATTCAGCGGTCCACTGGACACAAACCCAGACCTTGATACTGATCCTGAACCATGCTCTCAACTCAGACCCCTGTGATCCTTGCCACAGTGCTTTCAGATCAGTGCAGCCATGCCCATAGGCACAAACTCTTAAGCCTAGATTCTGTCCTGAGAGGTGTGTCCCCGACGGCCTGGCTCCAAATCCTCAGAGATTGGGGACAGTGAGGAACACCATAGGACTCACCCTGCCACCCTGAAAGGAACCATGCCATTTGGAACTCCAGAAAGGATTCAGAGGAACTGAAATCTGCATTCCTACCTCTGGACACCCCCATATTCAGCAGGCCCCTGGATGCAAACCTGGAGCTTGACACTCACCCTGAACAAATCCCTCGACTGCTTCCTCCCCCAGAAAGATGGACAGAGTGCTGGCAGATCGGGCCTGCCATGTGGTGGGCCCTAACCATAACCTTTGGTTTGGTTCGGTTCTCAGGATTGTGACCCCAAAGGCCTTGCAGTAGGTGCCCTACAATTTGGGGACACATGGGCAATCCCAGAGGACTCAGCCTGCTTCCCAGAAGGAAACTGTGCCATTTGGAACTCCGGAAAGGATTCAGAGGAGCAGAAATCTGCATGCCTAGCTGAGGACACACCCACACAGAGCTGACTCCTGGACACAAAGCCAGAGCCAGACACTCACCCTCACCTCCACTGTCAACTCAGCCACCCTGACAGCTCTCCATGGGGTCTTCAGGTCAGTCCTGCCATGTCCCTGGTTCCTAACACTAACCCTTGGATGGGTTCTGTAATGATCTCCTCATTTCAGGTTATGTGGTGGTTCTGCAGGACATTGTCCTGGTGTGGGATCAAACACACTGAAGCATCCCGTGTGAAGTGGCAAACGTGGTAAAGAAATGACGGCTGGGGAATCTGAGTGTGGAGACAGCACGTATTTGTGCTGCTATAACAAGCTGACTGCACTTTGAAATCACCACAGAGGAAATGAATCTTCCAAACAACCATGTTAGCACGACGACACGGAAGCAGAGAGAACATCAGACTTTGGGATGGAGTCCAAGCCCTCCCAGATCCAGGTCACCCAACATGGAGAGGACACATGTTAGCAAGAGACTCGTGGGAGAATTAAATCATGGGCCCCTGTATCACAGGTGCAGTAGAAGCAGTGGATTTGGAATTTCAGTTTTTCCACAACGTTCCACCACAAGCTGGTTAGAACTGTGCAAAAGCAGGAAGGGAAGCCCCAGTAAAGTGGACTGGGGATGCCAGAAGGGGAGGCTGGAAGGGGGCGCCTGCTGCTCAGTGCCCATTACAGACTCCACATTGCAATCCCCCACAGGAGAGACTCACCAATTCCAGGCCCCACACGGGAAGCTGGAGGTTCATCTCCTGACTTTTTGTAGGAGCTTTGCAGCTCAGCTGGTGAGAATTCTCCATCACCCTGCCTTTCTCCAAGGGACTTTCCTTCAAGCACCCTTCCCAACTTCTTCCTCCTCCATGAAATAATGTTCCTCTCCTTTGTTTCTCGCACTTGCCTGTGATGGGACCTTAGCTTGCTCAGCCCAGACTGCCATTCTCTGCTCTTCCCAATTAAATCCATGCTGCTGGTCAAATAACTGGCAGATTGAGTTTAAGGCCAATCGAACAAATAAATTCAAGATCTTGCAAGGAAAAAAATCAATATGCACAAATTAGTGGCACTCCTAGGTGCTCGGAAGGAACCATCAAAAAGAGACTGCGGAGAAAGATCTCATTTACACCTGCATCCAAGACAGCAAGATACCCGGGAGGCCCCTGAACCAAGAAGGTGACAGACCTGTCATCTGACAGCCCTGTAACAATGACGACAGACAGGGAGGGGTACACACGGAGATGGGGAGGCACTGTGCTCAGGGTAGAACCCACACTGGGAAAATACCTACTCTCCCCAAAACCGTCTACAGAGTCCTCACTCTGGCTCCCGAATTTCTGGACTCGGCGCAAGCCTGGAGTGGGTGTGGACACGGGAAGGACCCCGCAGGGCTGAGGTGGGGAGAGCACAAACACCGAAGAAGGCTGATGCTCCCTGACTGCAGACCATCTGAGGAGCCCAAGGAACCGAATCCGCGAGCACACAAACACAGACGAGGACCGAGGAGCACCCGAGCCCAGAAAGGGGGGACCCCACAGCCCCGTGCACAGCACAGCAGGAGGCCACGTCTCCTCACACAAAACGACGGAAGCCCCAGTGTCTACACAGGGCGCCCTTCCTCTGTGGGGTCCTGAGACCACGAACCCCTTGACAGTCCACTCAGGCGGCTTCTCCTCAGCTCCTCCAGCATCTGGTCCTTAGGAGGTTGGACTGCTGCCAGTGTGGGTGCGTCCTCCACAACGGGTCCGGTCAGTGTGGATGCAGAGCCACACCCTCCTCAGCTTGTCCTGTCAGGGTGGGAGGCGCCCCACATTCTCCAGAAGTCTCCACAGTGGGTCCTGAAGAGGCAGGGCTCTGGTCCCAGCTGTGGCTGTGCAGCCTTGGCTCAGGGCGGAGCTGGGGTCTGGCGCCCTCTGCAGGCGGTGCAAGGCAGTGCAGGACTGTGGGAGCTCACCCTTCAGTGGAAGGTCCTGCTCCCTCCTGGGGTCCAGCTGATGCCATTTCATTCCGGAAATTCAAGCTGCATGGAGCCCAATACCCCCCAACTTCCCCCCAAATAGCTAAGGAACAATGAATTGGAAACAATGTAGAATTACAACAGTCCTTGACCCAAACAGTGTCACTGAACATGGCCCTGATGCAGACCCACACTCTGACCTCAACTTGGTCTCAAGCCTGGACCCTACCCTAATCCAAGACCCTAACCCTAGCCCCCAACCCAAACAATGTTCACAAGAATCAAAAGGTAGAAACTGCAAATATCCATCAATGGCAAGTGCCTAAGCAAAGTGTGGTGAAGCATTTGAATTTGGGTACAGGTTCAGGTTTTAGTCAGAGTTCTAGATCAGGCTTTGGGTTTAGTGTTAGGGTGAGGGTTTAGAGTGAAGGACAAGGGAACAGAGTTATAGTTTAGGGCTTTAAGTTTATGATTTAGGCTTTAAGACTCAGGGCTTATGGGATAAAGTTCAAGGTCAAATTTGGGGTTTGACTTCATGCTGAGATTTGGGTTCAGGTTTCATGACTTGGAGGTCTGGTTTAGGGTTTGGGTTCGTGGTTCAGGGCTTGCATCCAGGGCTCAGGTACAGGCTTTGGGTTCCATTCCAGGTTTGGGATTCAGGGTTCTAGTTTGGGCTTTAAGGTCAGCTTAGGTTTCAGCGTTGGTAGGGTTTAAGGTTAGGTTTAGGGATGACACATTTTTTTCAGTTGTCATCATGGACAAAATAATTCTATCTGAAGTTTCTAAGTCAGAAATGTATTTCATCTGGGGGCGCCTGGGTGGCTCCGTGTGTTAAGCCTCTGCCTTGGGCTCAGGTCATGATCTCAGGGTCCTGGGATCAAGCCCTTCATCAGACTCTCTGCTTGACGAGGAGCCTGCTTCCCCATCTTTCTCTCTGCCTGCCTCTCTGCCTACTTGTGATCTCTGTCTGTCAAATAAATAGAATTAGTAAAAGCTATTATATGATCTTTTACAAACCATTTCCTATCTTTGCATTCTCATGTGCCAAGACAGACAGGGATTATTTAAAACCCTGAAGAGAGTGCTCTTGCTTTTAAATTGCCTGTAACCTTCATGTAATAGATTTACGATTGATGATAGATTTAGTTAAAATATAACTATTTAAAATATTTACTCTCAGTAAAGGATTTCAACCTATGCTCATTTAAGTAACTTGGTGCATAATCCCTTTTCTATTAAACCATAGTGCAAGGACCAATGCAGCGTTTCCAGGAGAACCCCAAGCTATTTTTCTAGAATGGCTGTATGCTTATATATGGCGTCCTGTTTTCACTCCCTTTGTGGAGCACCTACCCTGGAGGTCATGTAATAACCAATGACCAAAAAAAACAAACAAAAAACCCAAACATCCAGGTCGAAGTGCCATCCCTGCCTGGAGTGGAGGAGACTGCTCAGACAGATCCCAGGCAGGCATCTCAGCCCAGGCCTGTGCTGGGGAAGCTGGTTCCTGGCTTTGGGCGCAATCTGGAAGCCAGCAAACTGACCCAAGAGTGCAGCCGGCGTTTAAGACTGATGATCTATTCGCAGCCAGGCTGCACGTGGACACCCGCTCAGGGAGCCCGGCTAGGAGGCTGCCCAGCGCTGGCGCTGGCAATGCAGTAGCATGCCAGGGCTTAGCCCCGCACCCCAGCCATGGCTCAGGTTTCAGAAGTTAGGGGGCGGGGCCGGAGCAGAGAAGGGTCTTTGCTAATTTCTGAAGCTGGAAGTGAGCTCTCAGAGGACTCAGGAGGGAAGGGGGGGGCGGGTCGGGGGCGGCCTTGAGCAGGGGTTTTGCTAATTGCCCAGGCGGTAAGGAGGGGCGCACAGCGCCAGGGTGCTGTGCTGCAGCCCATTCGGGACTGCAGGACACACCATACTCGCTGCCCCTGTGCTCCGACGCTGCAGCCTAGCCCCTGATGCAGCGGTGTCCCGTTCCCGTCAGGCCTTCAGGCCGCCTGCTGCCCCTCCCCGCCCCATGGCTTCTCTGGAGGACCCTCTGCTCACAGGTAAAGTGACACCGCGACGCGCCCTCACCTGAAGCAGAAAACGCAGGACAGGAGCGGGGTGTGGGGTGGTCGGGGCCCAGCCTCCCGCCAACCCCAGGGCACCAGGACCACCCAGGACGCCGCACCACACCCTGTCCGCAGGGGGTCGGGCCAGGACGGCGCCACAGGAGGTACCCCCTCCTCCCCCCCGCCAGCCAGCAGGCTAGCCCCCATAGTTCCGCACTCCCACGCGCCTGTCAGAGCCTCCTGCCATTCCCAGGGCACCCAGAACCCAGAGAGTGAGGCCTTGGGTGCTTTCTAGTGACAGATTCAAGGCAATTTTTCGACTTTGGGACTCAGAGTTAACATAGTTTTCATTTGTGATTATTATTTTTGTGTGGGGGCCGTAGCTTTTCTTTTGACCTATGGGTGTTTTCACTCCCGGTTCTGAAGAAGCCCCTAAATCCTAACCCTGTTGAGGACTCAGAAAGCTCTCAGAGCAGCAGTGCTGGGGGACAGTGTGGACACATGGTTTGGTTTCTCCTCTGGCCTGCTTCTGTGGCAGCCCCGCTCTGTCCTCCTCAGACTTCAGAGCAATATCTGAACAAGTGGAGAAGCGACCAGGGGGTCAGGAAGGTGGCCACCGAAGAGTGACTTCTCTGGAGGGTGGCTGAGCTAGCAAGTGAGCATGTTAATCCAGCTCTGCCTGCATTAGCGATGGAGCTGAACAGGAGCCAGGGAAGGGGAGGAGGAGCAGAGAGCAGGGACAAAGGAACCAAAGAGGAGATTCAGATGAAGGGAAGTAATGGGGAGGAAAGAGAAGAAACTCTAGAAGACAGGCATGTAGAAAGGAAAAGGGATGAAGTGGGCATTGGGAAAGGGCACCACCAGGGAAGGAGAGAGGGGAAGGAAAGAGGGAGGAAGAGAGGAAAGGGGAAAGGGAGAAGGGAGGAGTCAGCATGCCAGGGCTCCCCCTGCATCTGAAGAAGAGGTGGCTGGTCCAGCTTGTCAAACAGGGTGCTCACTCTTTGGCCCCAGTTTCTGCTCCCAGTGCTACTGGGCTTTTCAAGGAAGGCAGGCTGTCCCTTGGGACCCACTGGAGCCCACAGGAGGGTGGGAGAGGTAAGATGCCACCAGGACCTGTCCTGAGCTGCTCCCAGCCACCAGCCTCACCACATGGTGCAAGAGGGACCCCAGAACAAAGGAGGGACACAGGCCAGCATGTCTGCTGGTGGCCCTGGGCACTTAGCTCATCGCAGTGAACCACACGGCCTCCTCAACCCACGCTTTCAAAGCCTCCTTCTTCGTTTCTGGCTTTCATGTCTGTAGGAACATGAGCCAGATCTAACTCGTCTCCGACAGACAATTCTGACTCACCCCGTGTCAGATTTTTATGAGTGGCTGTGATAGAGTAAGATAGCAATGCTCCAACAAACGGACTGTTTCCTCCCACTTGACCTCAACAGTCTTATACATTTTCTTAGCGAAAACATCTTGTCTCCTTCCATTAAGCTCATAACGTGGTTTAGTAGTATACATGCGCCTTCGGTAGATGCGAAGCGATACAGAGGTCCTTTTTTTTTTTTTAATTTTACAAGGCAAAGTCAGTGAACACATCCAACTTGACCAATACGTCTCTAAAATGTCAATCCAGGCAAAGCTTTTTCTGCCTACAGTTTGGAGCCTACGTAGTGACATTTTTAAAATGCTTTCAGTCCCTCAGTGAGGCTCTTAGAAGCTAGCCAGTGCTTACTACGTGCCAGGCACTGTGTCAGGTGTTGGAGCTAAAGGGAAGGAGAGCTTGGAGGCTGGCTGGGGAAGGACATCCATGACACAACCACAGCTAGAAACGGAGGCCAGTGCTAGAAAAGAGAGAGCAGGCTGCATGGAGAGTGTGTACCATGGGGCTTGTGAGCTCACGAATAAGTGGGAGTAACTGGAGTGGGGAGATGGGGGAGAGAAGAGGGTCTTCCCATCAATGGGAATCACCTGTGCTTGGAGGCAGGTGCCATGAGAGGTCTCCACAGGAAGAAGGAGGCAGTGTGGTTGAAGGGCAGAGAGATGGGGCAGAACAGGCATCAGTCAGTTGGAGGGGTATGAATAGACTGATGGGAGGATTATGGGTGCCTTTGGAGGACTGAGAATTTGTTAGAAGATCAGTGCAGATTTCTATGGAGACAAATGCCAGGAACTGATAGGTCTTTGAAAGGTCACTCTGGCTGCCTTTTGGCAAAGGGGTTGGTAAAAGGCACTTGCAGGTGTGAACACACCAGGTGGGAGGTGAGTGCAGGAAATCAGGTGAGGGAGCATGGGAACTTGGTCCAGGGGTATATAAGGGAGAATAGCCTTTAAGGAGTTCCACAAATTGGCACCAGCTGTGGCTTCATTACAGAGCTGGAAGGGGTGTGTCCTGGAGGTTACAGAAATTACATGAGAAAGGGAAGTCTTTTTAGATCTCTTTTTCAACTAGAGGAACTCTCACCTTATTGATAGAATTCCAGAGTGGGAACCAATGATATGAGGACATCTTTGAAATGTCTGAATATGTTCTTCGACATCTTTGCAAGTGACGAGGAGACCTTGGCCTTAGGAGGCCTTGGCCCTCTTTGTAGCCAGAAAGATTTCACCTACAGATTTGGGTTCTCCCTTTTAAAGTCAAGGAGTCAGTCCTTCCAAAGGACACCTCCTATCATTTTACCCTCTCATCATACCTCACTTGCTGGCATCTCCAAGACCCTCTGTTCCAGGTTGAGAGTATCCACTTTGGCCAGGCTGGTCTTGCCAAGAACACCACCATAGGAAATCTAGAGCCTATAATGCTATTAATAACATCATCTAGGACTGTGTTTGCTGCCCTCATAGCCTCTTTCCACCATGACTCACTGAAGCTTTTAACACATTGTATCCATTAAGCTATAGTTCCCAAAGGTCATCTTCTCTAGTGCCATTAATTTTTAGGGGACCAGGCAAACCTTAAACTTGTCCCCCCTAATTGGACCCCTGTTCCCCCACAATCTATTTGAAAGCCTTTCACCATGATTCTTGAATGAGATCTGAGACCACTGCTGGTACCTAACACTTCTTGGCACCTTGTCTGTTAGGTTCTTGGAAGAGGAGATGGCTATGGAGGTGAGTGGGAATGGGAGTGGGAGGATTTCTCCCTTCACTTTGCTTTTTGTGTTTTCAAATAATGGGTTTTGAGGGGGCGGGAAAGTTTAACCAGACCATTTATTTTCCATCTCCCATCGATAAAAAGTTTACCACTCCCCACTGGAAGAATTTATATCTTTCCTTTGAATCTACAGGAAAATCTCCCAAACCCAGACCACCACCATGTGGATTCAGCCATCTTCTGATTCACCTCCAGATTGTCTCCTCCTAACTGCTCAAGCCACAGGTTAAGGGCGAAATGTTCAATGCCCAAGCAGTTAAGTGGGGAACACGTTTATCTAAGCAATTGCATGCAGCTCTCTATCTGCATACAGGGGGTCTCTCCCAAGCCTTTCCAACCTCAGCAAAAGAAGACAAAGCCCCAGCAGTCTGGGGTATATATCATTCATTCATTCCTGTGTTCAACACTCATGGCGGATCCCCACCAAGACAGTGGGAGAGCAAGGACTGGAGAAATCCTGGAAGCTGAAGTCTGAGGAGGATTTCAAATTCAAGTCAGAGATGAAAGAAACATCTGGACTTGGTCCTCAGGTACATGCAGTATTCTGAACTGAGGCTAGAACCAGAGACCATTCTAATGAAAGGCCTCTACAGGTGGGCTCTCACAGGTGGGCCCCAAATCAGTTTCGTGTATATTCATTCATGAAATAGCTCTTTGGGTCAACATGCAGAAGAAAACCATTTCAGAAAACTGACAATGAGGAGAGTAAAGGGAAGCCAGAAGGCTTGTGAATGGGGAGAGAGGAGGACCCAGGGCAGGAAACCAAGAATCCCTCCCTGCCCTCCTTGCTGCCAGGGAGGTCTGAGGGACTAGTTTCCACCTGGGATCCCAAGTCCAGAACAAAAGCAGCGGGGCCACGGCGGGGGAGGGAAGGGGGTCCTCAGCACGGACGCATGAAGCTGCGGAAAGATGGGGGCTAGCGTGCCTGCTGGCGGGGGGCACCTCGCAAGGCGCTGTCCCCAGCCCGACCCCATGAGGACCCGGGTTTGGCGCAGCGTCCGGGGTGGTCCCGGTGCCCTGGGGTTCGCGGGAGGCTGGGCCTCCACAACCCCCCTCTTCGCCCCCAGGTCGGGTCCGTGCTTTCTGCTCCAGGTGAGGGCGCGGCGCGGTGTCACTTTACCCCTGTGCAGAGGGTGGTCCGGAGAAGCCTTGGGGCGGGGAGGGGCAGCAGGCAGCAGGAGCGGGACAGCGGAGCCTCACATGGGAGCGTAAGGGCGGCGAGTCCGGTGGGTCCTGCAGTCCCGACTGAGCCGCAGCACAGCACCGCGGCGCTGCCCGCCCCTCCTCCGCCAGCCCCTCCACCTCCTCCCAGACTCTCAGCCACATCCTCTGTGAGCTCACTTCCAGCTTAGGCAATTAGCAAAGCGCCTTCTCCCCGCCGCCCTCCACCCGCCCCCGCCCCCCTCCCTCCTGAGTCCTCCGTGAGCTCCCTTTTCGCTTTGGCAATTAGCAAAGCCCCTTCTCTGCCCTGCCCCCGCCCCCTCCCTCCTGAGGCCCCGCCCTGGCTGGGGCGCGGGGGAAGCCCCGGGGGCTACAAGCTTGACCAGCGCTGGCGCTGGGCAGCCTCCTAGCCTGGCTCCTTGAGCGGGTGTCCACCCGCGGCCTGGCTGCAAAAAGATCATCAGTCCTGTTAACCCTGGCTGCACTCTCCCGTCAGTTTGCTGGCTTCCAGATTGCGCCCAAAGCCATGAACCAGCTTCCCCAGCACAGGCCTGGGCTGAGATGCCTGCCCAGGATCTGTTTGAGCAGTCTACTCATCTCCAGGCAGGGATGGCACTTCCACATGGATGTTTGGGTTTTTTTATTGTTTTTTGGTCATTGGTTATTATTACATGACCTCCAGGGTAGGTGCTCCACAAAGGGAGTGAAAACAGGATGCATGATATACCCCTCACCTCCCATGCTGTCTTTCTCTTAAATAATAAGCACTGCTGAACTATCTTAGATTCTGTACCTTCTCTCCAGCCATGAACCTATCACTGTCTTTAACTCTTGAAAACTTCATTAGACAAATTAATGTGGTGAAGGAAGCAATATGAGAAAGCCTATTAATCTGATGAGCATGGAACTGAACAAACCCTATAGATACTTTCCCTTTGATTTCTAGCCTATCAATACCTACAGTGAGTCACATACACTCAAGATTATTGTTTTTATTGTATACTTCATATATTCATTGATTTTGGACTCGTTATCATTTCGTTGAAGTGTTAAACTATGGTAATAAACAAACTTTTAATTAACTTTTCCTCCTATGATACAAATATAACTTGCACTTGAGCTTTAGCTAATTTTATGTTCTAAAATTGCCAAAACAAAATGATCAAGGTTTCTAGATTATTTACTGTATTTTCTACTATATAATATTGTTCTATCTCTTCTGTATAAAGAAAATGAATGCTTGGGGCTCTTGGGTGGCTCAGTGTGTTAAAGCCTCTGCCTTCTGCTCAGGTCATGATCCCAGAGTCCTGGGATAGAGCCCCACATCAGGCTCTCTGCTCAGCAGGGACCCTGCTTCCCTTCCTTTCTCTCTGCCTGCCTCTCTGTCTACTTGTGATCTCTGTCTGTCAAATAAATAAATAAAATCTTTAAAAAAAGAAAATGAATGCTTGATAACTAAATGAATGCTTTACTGAACAAATTAAATATGGCAATAGCATTTTATTTTATCATGCTTCACATATTAAACAATAATATTATATCACTAGTCTACAAATAATCTACTCGCATAGTCATTTGGAAGCTTTTAGCAAAAGAATTCTTCCTCCTGATTGTAGTATAAAAGCCACAGAAATATACAGAAGACTCCTAGGATAGAAAGTTAAATCCAGTTATCCGTGATGCCTTGAGGAGGACCTGACCTATGTATGTCCTGGGATGCACTAGTAACTGTTACATGTGATAGGATTATATTTAATATATACAGTTTCATTTACTTCACAAAGGACATGTAAATTTGAGAATAAAATATTTGATGAATCTATAAAGTCTATATCTATTTGTAACTAATGTGGTAGAATTAAGATGTTAATTTGAAAAAAAATTCATTGAACACATTCAATTGTTTTTATATATATAAACAGCATTATTTATTTATGTAAATAAATGCATTGTCAGTAAAATCCATTTACTTATCAATCATAAGGGTAATTTTAAGTGCTAAGAATAAGAAATATGTGAAAAGATAAGTGTTCAAGAGTGCAGTTTGTGGTAATTAATACAATATGATAGGCTCATAAATATGATATATTACTTGAACTTAAAAGCTTCTATAATTAAGCGATGACCACTTGAAATTTGTAATTAGTCTTGCTGCAGTTTTTCCTTGCACTTATTGCCCTTCCCCAGAAGTTCATTAAGAATTTCTGTGAATGTCCTTATGTTTAATCTCATTCATAGATTCCACTGCTGCTCACAAAACAAAGCCAAAAAGAGAGGTAACTCTATGTGGCACTCCATCCACAAGCAATACATTCATAAATAATTAAAAAGCTCTCTACTTCATTTGTTACCCATTCAGCTGATAATTTAAATGAGTAACTGAGGCCATTTTATCAGCACTTTTAATAGAATGCGACTCAGAAACTTCACAGTGTTATTTAAGAAGAAATGCTCACGTGTTAAGGTTTTTATTTTTTTAAATCAACAAAATAATTTTCAAATATTAAAAGCAAATGTCTCCTTTTCCTCCAAGTTTCCTTGCTATGTCAAAGTTACAAATAAATACATTAAAATCGTATTTTGAGTAGTAGATAAAAACAAAAGTTTTGAAACTGTGGGTTGAGTGTCTGGGTTAACTTGTATAAATATCTGAACTCAATGTATTTAGACTTTATTAGATTTTTTTTTTAGACTATTTAAAAATACATGCTGAGATAATGACAACATTATTTTATTCATTTTAATAAATAAATTATTTTATTTAATTATGTTTAGATATTTATTTATTAAATTAATGATTTAATATTTAATAATCTAAATTTGAAATATTTTAAATTCTAAAAATATTTATTTAATTAAATTGATATATTTAAT
The DNA here is from genome assembly GCF_964662115.1 of Mustela nivalis. Taxonomy (NCBI): domain Eukaryota; kingdom Metazoa; phylum Chordata; class Mammalia; order Carnivora; family Mustelidae; genus Mustela; species Mustela nivalis. Next base: position 766,799 of record NW_028136427.1, on the reverse strand, counting down.
ATAAATATTTAATAAATTATTTAACCATTATTATAATTATGCAATACATTATGTATTGTGTAATAATTGCATTTTAATAAATAAATAAATGTATTATTTACATTATTTTATTATATTTTATTTCGTTGACAAAGAGAGGCAGAACGCAAACAAAGGGAGCTGCAGGCAAAAGGAGAGGGAGAAGTAGGCTCCCAGCTGAGCAGAAAGTTCAACCTGGGGTTCCATCCCACGACCCTGGGATCACCACCTGAGTCGAAGGCAGATGCTTAAGTGACTGAGCCATCCAGATGCCCAAGGCTTTGTATTCTTCGCTTCTAAATATTGATGCTCCTTCATCTCTGGAGTTAGTAAATTGATGTTGAGAATTCATATCAAAGAATTGATAGTAGCTGTTAAACAGAAACATGTAATTTAGGGGAAAAAAAAGAACAGAAGGAAGAGAAAGGCCAAAAGTCAAAAGCACATTAATATAAAATTTAATTAGATAAAAAAGCTGATATTCCTGAAGGGGGCTAATAAAAGAGCTGCAAAGAGCTGATAGGATTAGGAAAATTGTCCACTCCTGGTCATTTCATAATTTTAAACTATTCCTTATTAATAAATATACTTAGTTCCAGAAACACAAGCACATAGGAACATTTCCACCAAGTTTCCTCTAACAGCATTTACAAATTAGACGTTCAAACAATGCAGTTCATTACATGTTGCATCTGTATCTTAAAGTTTAAACACTTTCTGTGACACATTTTCTAACAATTAAAATTAAAATATATATATATATATATATACCTTATCCCTAAATGGAAAAAAAAAATATATATATATATACATAGAAACCTTATTCCTAAATGAAACCTTTCTTTGTTTATTAGATTAAATAGGTAAATTAGCAACAACAACAACAACAAACAGCTAATATTATAAAGGTAGGAACAATTTACCTTTTCATTTATTGCTATTTTCTAAAAATTCCTATTTTATTTTTTTCTCAAGTCTGTCATAATAATTTTCTAAATCTCCTGCCTTATTCAATTTTTTTCTTTTAGTGGAAATCTCTATTTCATATTTATTTTCTCTTCCTCCACTCTTTGCTCTAATAATTCAATGTATTATTAGATTTTCTGTTTTTCTCTTTATCCAGATATATCTTTTCTTTCTTTCTTTCTTTTTTAAATAATTTGATTTGCTGGCATTTTACATCAGTACATGCTTTCTTATGGATGTTAGAAATGTCTGTGGAACTACTAGAAGAATAAACTTTTTTACCTTTAAGAAGTTTACAGTCTAGAGTGCCTGGGTGGCTCAGTTGGTTAAGTGTCTTCCTTCAGCTTAGGTCATGATGCCAGGGTACTAGGATCCAGTCCTGCATCAGCTGCCTGCTCAGCAAGGAGTCTGGTTCTTCCTCTCCCTCTGCCCCTCCCTCTCTCTCTCTAATAAATAAATAAAATCTTTTAAAAAAAGACTTACTGAAATCTGAGACTGAATTACTAAATTCAGTCTTAATAGAAGACAGCTAAACAAAGCAATGATCACAACTGGAAAATTTAGCGAGATCATGATTTAACATTTTTGGTTGACACAGGACCTCTTTCAGTCACAACTTTCCCTAAATATCAATTTCTTTGTAAGGCAAAAAATTTTGACAAGAAATCCAGATCCTTCTGATCGTTTTCATATCAATTTAATGTGACATCCTCAGAGTATATAATCAAATATGTAATTATTCTATCTGTTGCCTTGTATATTGCCTGTATCTTTTTCAGACTCAAAGTTCCATTGAGGTAGAGTTTTTTTTTTTTTTAAAGCAGAGATTTTTAAAGTGTTTGATATATACAATATGCTTAATAAGTTTTTAAAAAACCTATGTATTACAGAAGACTTAAACAGGCTTTAAAAAAAGAAGGTGATATTAGTGGTCATATCAAACAATTTTCAGGTTTCAGTCATGTAAATAACTACATTTCTCAGAGACAGAGAAACATACAAATGATCTGGGTCCAGTAGGATAATGCTAGCATGTGTTGTAAATTCTTTTATATGACCTTATTCTTGCAAGAATTGGTTATGTGGCAGAAAAAAAGGTATCACTATCTTATACTTTATTATTTAAAGAGATTTATGGAAGTGTTAATTTCTTACACTACCCCTTTGTTTCAGTGGACCCAATTTCCGTGGTAATGGTGAGAGGAAAGTAGGCAATTTAGGCAGCAGCCAAAATCACCTACAAGGCACTATAAAATAAGGCTTGTTCTAGATCATGGGTCTGTCCAAAGGGGAATGTTAAGGGGTAGAATGGATGATGGATGCATTGTGGACTTATAACTTTAAGATTAATACTGTTATGCCCCAATAATGGGTCTATGATTAAAGGAGCGAGACTGATGTAAAGCAAAGGTCAAGCAAAGCTTTATTTCATGCGAAGCATCAAGAATCTAACCGAACGTTTGGGGCCACACCTCTTATGAGAGAAGGCAACCCTTTGCTGTTTCACAGTCTAGCTTTTAAGGGCAAAGGCCATGCAGTCAGGCCTGGCCACGCACAGGTGACCAATGAGATTTTAACACACACAGGAAACTCCACAGTGAGGCTAGGTGACCAATTGAGGTTCAATTTACCCTAGTATAGACATTTGACCCAGCCTATTACACCTTGATTAGGATTAGTGCCAAAAAGGTTCCCAAAGAGCAGAGGAGTGGGGCATACTCATTAGTATCTAGGGAGACAATATGCAAACACCGCCCCCCCCCCTCCGCTCATTGATGTCTCCACCTGGCCTGACCCACCCTTGTATATGGGCTTTGTTACCTGGAGCTGATTTCCAGGACTTGTTTTTAAGTGAATCCCCTGGGGGAAGGGGAGCAAGGACAGTTTAAGGGTTAACCTCAATGAAAGCCTCTTGCTAAAATATAAAAATATAAAATAGGTCCTTACATTACAACAACTCAGTAGGGAAAGTCCCAGTGTGGTGATAAAAGAAGTGAGGTAACTTGCATTGCACATTTTTTTTTTAAAAGTGTAAGTTGTATTATTCCGTGCCATGACATCATACTTTATCTTCATCTCTGTCTACTAGTTTAAAACTAGTTAAACACATTCAACAATTTTTTAAAAAATATTTTATTTATTTATTTAAGAGCAAAAGCCAGAGAGAGAGAGAGAGCATGAGCAATATGGGGCTCGATGCCAGGACTCTTGAGATCCTGATCTAAACCAAAGGCAGACACTTAACTGACTAAGCAAATGAGACTCCCACAAACTCAACAATTTTATAAAATTTTTATTTGTTGGGGTGCCTGGCTGGAACAGTCAGTAAAATATATAAATCTTGATCTTGGAGTTGTACGTTTGAAATCCACCTTGGGTGTAGAGGTTTTATTTAAAAATAAAATCTTTAAAAAAATTTTTTTCATTTTTTTATTTAAGCCATTGTATGGCAGTGTTGATCACTATATTGTACACCTGAAACTAATATTAACCTTATTTTAACTAACTGGAATTTAAATAAAAACTTTAAAAATAAAATAAAAATAATAATCATAAAAATAAAAAAGAGGAAAAATTATTTGGCAGGCAATTTTCTTAATTGCATTATTATTTATTATTATCATAGTCTGTGTGTGTCGGTGGGAAGTGGCTGGTATTACAGTGAGTTCCATATCTGTGTTACACTGAGTTCCATGTCTGTAGTCAGTCTTTTTTTTCTTTTAGTTTATTTTCAGGGATCCAAAATTCATTGTTTATGCACCACACCCAGTGCTTCATGTAATAAATTCCCTCCTTAATACCCACCACTGGGCTCACCCAACCACCTGCCACCCTCCTCTTCAAAACCCTCAGTTTGTTTCTCAGAGTCCACAGTCTCTCATGGTTTGTCTCTCCCTCCGATTTCCCCCAGCACACTTCTCTCCATCTCCCAGTGTCCTCCACGTTATTCCTTATGTATTGATTCTTATAAGAACTTTTATTTCTTTCCCTATTCTGCTTTGCATATGCTTACCTTAGATGTTAAAATGTTATAAACCTCTCCTGCCTGGTCCATTTTCTCTCTCTTCTCTCATGATTTCTCATGCTCTCCCTGCCAACCCCACATGCCTTACAATATCTGGATATGACTAATTTCTTCCTGAGCTACTTTATTCTACTCTGCCATATGGTTGCCCTTCCCTCTTCTGTACCATAACTTCTATCCCCTGCATTTGTGCTTTAACAATACCTAATTCTTTTCACTGCATCTGTATCTTTGAGGTCAATACTCAGTAGTGCAATCGCTGGGTCATAGGCTAGCTCTATTTTACTGGAAAGAAGGGCCATATGCACCCCAGTGTTCATAGCAGCAATGTCCACTATAGCCATTCTGTTGAAAGAGCCAAGATCCCCTTCAACAGACAAACGGATAAAGAAGATGTGATCTATGGATACAATGGAATATCACTCAGCCATCAGAAAGGATGAATACCCAACTTTTGCATCAACATGGATGGGAATGTAGGAGATTATGTTAAGTGAAATAAGTCAAGCAGTGAAAGTCAATCATCATATGGTTTCACTTATTTGTGGAACCTAAGGAATAGCATGGAGGACATTAGGAGAAGGAAAGGAAAAATGAAGTGGGGGGATTGGAAGGGGAAATGAAACATGAAAAACTATGGACTCCAAGAAACAAACTGAGGGTTTTAAAGATGAGAAGGATGTGGGGATGGGTGAGACTGGTGATGGGTACTAAGGAGTGCACATATTGCATGGGGCATTGGGTGTTTTACACAAACAATGAATCATGGAACACTACTTCAAAAACTAATGATGTATTGTATGGTAACTAACATAACATAATTAAAAAGAAAAGGAGGGGGACAATACCTAACACTCAATCTTTGCTAGTTTCTTGTTTACCTCCTTTTAAGAGTAAGCTCATTAGTGTTTTTTGTTTGTTTGTTTGTTTTTGTCTCAACTAAAAGAAGAAAAATAATACACATTATTTTGAAAACTTTTTGAACAGTGTACAAACGTTAGTCAAGTCCACAATGTCTCATCTCTTCTTCCTCCTAACATGGCTAAGATGAAAAACCCTTTATCTGGGAAAAGATCATTCTCCTGCCACCTTGTGTAAGATTTTGGCTTTAGCTTAGATTATCCTTTCTTTCCTTTTCTGAAAATAAGTTGAAAATATTAATAGCCTCAGTTTCTTCTTCCAAAATATGACTGCTTCTTTACCAAGTGCAAAAGCAACCCATTTTGACCATAGTAAACAGCTTGGACCTACTTTTTTTGGCTCACTGTTTTAGTGAGACAAGTGGAGTGAAGATGACACACCATTTCCAAATGTATTAATAATTGGTAGACCATACTTCTAAATTGAAGATTTGTTGCCATTAAACTATGACCAGACTCGCTATAATTACAGAGGTAAATTCTTTATATTTACTATATTTGAAATTACCATATAATACCAAAATAAAATTATGATTATGTGAAGAATCTGTAATATTAAGAAGATGACTTTGAAATGATTGCTTATCTAAATGAAATTTCCCATTTTATAATCTTGTATAAGCTTCCGTTGTCATTTCCTATTTAAAATCTATTAGAAGGCACTCTTATTTTCCCTTAAGTGGGAAGTCAAATGTGGAACAAATTCATCCCAAAGGAACTGATTCTATATTCCACTGAAGACCAGGTGGCTTCCAAGTGGCATTTTGCCTCTTGCATATTGTTCATCTCCTACAACAAATGGGGGTATGCTCTTTAGTAAACTAATTCAACTCAATTAGAGGCATTGTCTTCAAGGGATAACATCATAGAGACTAGAATCAGAATCATACTTTTGGGAAAATTGGGCCCAGGATTTTTGTTTTGTTTTGTTTTAAGATTTTATTTATTTATTTGACAGACAGAGACCACAAGTAGGCAAAGAGGCGGGGGGGGGGGGGGGAAGCAGGCTCCCTGCTGAACAGAGAGCCTGATGCAGAGCTTCATCCCAGGATCCTGAGATCATGGCCTGAGCCGAAGGCAGAGGCTTAACCCACTGAGCTACCCAGGGGCCCCTGGGCCCAGGTTTGGATGGCTTCTTTCCTCAATCTTATAAAACCTATTTGAACTCTACTGGATGCCAGAACTGCTTAAAAATATTTGGTCTCTTGTAATTTTAACCTTCCAGTATTCAATGCACCTGATCCATGTAATATCCTATAGTATTTTTGTCAAATGAATACTCTCAAAGTGTGTTTCTTGGGAGACACTTTTCAATTGGTTGCTTACATTTCTGCATTTATTATTTGTTCTAGGCCATCCTTTGAAGATGGTTGTATTGAATAGACTTGGAAGACAGAAATAGTATCTTTTTTTTTAACTTAACCTGTTGTGTTTGCAAATATTTTCTGCCTCTGTTTTGATTCTTCTTGTGGGAACTGAGGCTCAGAACTGATATATAACTCCCACCCCTACACACACACACACACACACAAATACACACACACACACAAATACTGTTAATATTCTGGCTACCTCTATTGCTGTGAATAATAAACTATATTATTTCTGAACCATGAGTCTGCGTCTTCTATCAACACCCAAGAAACTACGGCAGACTCATACACCAGCTTTCAAATAAGGGAAAATAATCTCAGATGCTTTATATTTTTTGATAGTGTTACCTACTTCTGAACATATGACTGAACACATATAAAGCTGGAGCCCTTTCCATTTAGAGCTTCTTCTGTGGAAGAACTATGCATTCACTAGTAAACAAAAGTAGATTCATCTTTTTTTTTTTTTTTCCTCCTGACACCATTTCCTCTCTCACACTGTTGCTCAAATTGGATGGAGTCTAAGGTCCTTTGAGGAAATTTTTGTTTAATGACTCAAAATAAAATAGGAAGAGTCTAAAGTGCTAAAAATACTTCTAGATAAAAGGTATAAGATAATGCCAGAAAGGATAGTAATTTTATCTAACAACTGCCTGTTCACCCCTTTTTTGTTCATTAACTAATCTCCAAACTCCTGACTAAATCCCTTTTGTAAGCCAGAATGTGAGCTAAAAACTGGGATTTTAAAAAATTTTCATTTGAAATCCAGTTAGTTAACATATATGGTTGTATTAGTTTCATGTGTACAATATAACATATAGCACTCAGTGCTCATCATGACAAGTGCTCTAATTAACCCCCATCACTTATTTAATCCATCACTCCTTTCAGATCCCGTCAAGTAACCATCAGTTTGTTCTCTGTAATGAAATGTCTGTTTCTTGCTTTGTTTCTCTTTCTATGTCTTATTATTTCCCCTTTGCTTGTTTGTTTTGTTTCTTTTATTCCATATATGAGTAAAGGTATTTGTCTTTCTCTGACTGACTTATTTCACTTTTAGCATTATACTGTCTAGTTCCAACCATGTTATTGCAAATGGCAAGATTTCAGTCTTTTTTATGGCAGAATAATATTCCATTGTATATACATACCACTTATTCTTTATTTATTCATCAATTGATGGATACTTGGGTGCTTTCCATATCTTAGCTTTATAAATAATGCTGCTATAAACATAGGGGTGCTAGAATCCCTTTGAATAAGTTTTCTTATATTCATTGGGTAAATACACACCAACAGGATTGTTGGATCACAAAGGACTTCTATTTTTAAATTTTATGGAAATTCCATACTGTTTTCAAATATGGCTGTATCAGTTTGCATCACCACCAACAGTTCACAATTGTTACTTTTTTTTTTAAGATTTTATTCATTTGACAGAGAGAGATCACAAGTAGAGAGAGAGAGAGGAGGGAGCAGGCTCCATGCCTGGCAGAGAGCCCGATGTGGGACTTGATCCCAGGACCCTGAGATCATGACCTGAGCTGAAGGCAGAGGCTTAACCCACTGAGCCACCCAGGCAGCCCCCACAAGTGTTACTTTTTCACATCCTCTCCAACACCTTTTGTTTCTTGTAGTGTTGATTTTAGCCATTCTGACAGGTGTGAGGTGGTATCTCTTTCTAGTTTTGCTTTGCAATTTCCTGATGATACATGATGATGGACATCTTTTCATGTATCTACTGAACATTTGAATGTGTGCTTTGGGGAAACACTTGTTCATGTCTTCTATCCATGGTTTTATTGGATTATTTGTTTTTGGATGTTGACTAAAAACTGGATATTAAGTAACACACAAGACAGGTTTCTTGAGCTTAAATTTTATTTGCATGAGTATCATTAACAGGAAAAAATATGCATATGTGTATGTACAAGTGTGTTTATGTATACATCTATCTATCTATCCTCTATCCCATGTCTTCTAATTGTGGTAAATCCTGTAAGGTGGGGAATGGGATAGTCTGAAGAAATATGCTTCTGGATATGCTGGGTAAGCAAATTTAATTGCACTCAGATGCATTGGATATAAGTGAATCACTCAAATGAGTTATTTAATATTATATAGAAACAAATTAAAAGTTTATGTAGTTGAAAATAATAGGTAGTTAAAATAATTTTTTTGTTTGTTGTTTTTGTGTCTTTTTTTGTTTATATATACTATGGTGTGAATGTTTATGTCTCCCAAAATCATATTATGGAATCTAACTCTGGAAGTGATAGTATTAAAACTTAGGGGCCTTTGGGAGGTGATTAGGTCATAAGTGGGATTACAGTCCTTTTAAAGGAGACCCCAGAGAGTTCTCTTGATTCATTCATCATGTACGTTTACAGTGAGAAGATAGCCATCTATGAGGAAGTGGGCTCTCCCTGGATCTGCCCATTCCTTAATCTTGAACTTCTCCGTTCTAGAACTGTGAGAAATAAATTCCTGTTCTTTATAAGCTATTAAGTCTATATCATGTCCGTTATAGCAGCCTGCATGCAGAAGGACACTATGACCTAAAATGAGAGCAATAAATATAAAGTTTCAGTAAAGTCAGTTGGTACAATGTTTTTTTTTTTTTACTTAGAGAAGACATGCTGCTTCATGTTAAACCTTGATATTGTATATGTTTCTTGAAGGGCCACTTCTTACTCCTTTGTGTGTTTTCCACAAAGTCCAGGATGATGCCTTACATAAAGGTAATATTTTATAAATACTGTTGGAAATATATACTTCTCTAAAATCTTATTTTGCCTACAGATTACTTGGATCCACTTTGCCTTGTGTAGAATATTTGAAATATATTAAGTACAGAATGTCTCTCTAAATAACATTTAGAATCATCATTAGTTTATGACTCCTGACTCATTTGTTTATGCAGTGATACTTACTTCAAGAACACTGAAATTTGTAATATAATTTTGAATTAATCACCAAGCTAGTTTATTTTAACTTATGAAAAAATAATTTCTCATGTTGGTTTAATTCTGCTCTTATGTTATGGTCATGACATTTTCATTAAAATAAAGTAGAAAATAGAAGTAAATAATTAATGAAAAATAAAAAATAATAAATAAAAAATAAAAGCAAATCTCTTGTGAAATGTTAAACTTTTCTTACTTATTTTGTTTTGCTTTTCCTCTACCATGCTGGCAAAGCTGTATGTTGCAGATAAGTATAATTTTCTAGGTGGTAGGTTTGTTACTTTTACTAAAATTTTCAAAATATAAAGAGTTGAATAGTCATGGATTGTTTATTAAACTCCTTATCTACACATATAAAAATAAAACAATGATGGTGACCTGGGTATTTCTAAAATTGTATTCTGTTTTTCCATATTATGGTTTACAATGTAATTAATAAAGATTCTGCATATATTAACATCCATCCCCTTCTATCTCATCTGTATGTCCATACAGAGCATGTATGATTTCTATTCATTTCTATGTTGTGGTGAAGAGATTGTCTGAAGTAGCCTATATTTATGCAGGTAGATCTTAAGCTACGGTGCTCTTGTTTATTTGCTTGTTCGTGATCAGTATGTCTGAAAGATGATAACTATTGCATCAGGTGTGACGATTAAAAAATATTATTGGTGCCTGATACACTGTGATGAAATAGGTAAGTCAATTCATAATTTGTTAATTAAATTAGAAAAGAAATTCCTTTGGATTTGTTCTTTATTAAAGTTTTTTTTTAACGAATTCCTTGGGATGTTTTTTGTGTAATATATATCACATGCCTCAACCTTTAAATTTGAATGTAGAAAAGAGTTATCAGAATGAGCCTAGAAAATATTGTTATGGGGGCGCCTGGGTGGCTCAGTGGGTTAAGCCGCTGCCTTTGGCTCAGGTCATAATCTCAGAGTCCTGGGATCGAGTCCCACATTGGGCTCTCTGCTCAGCAGGGTGCCTGCTTCCTCCTCTCTTTCTGCCTGCCTCTCTGCCTACTTGTGATCTCTCTCTGTCAAATAAATAAACAAAATCTTAAAAAAAAGAAAACATTGTTTTGAAATATTTTTGTTCTGTTATATTATGTTAACTTAGGAAATAATGGTAGTTATTTTTATTAGCATTTCCTACTTTCCACATGCCCTTACAGATGAGATATCATGTTTTTCCTACTCTTTTTATCGTGGTTGTTATATTCTTCATGATCAATAACAATCAATGAAAATTCCTAACATTAATTTTCTTTGGGAAAGTGATATTTTAGCAGGAATCCATGACCTAAAATTTTAGCTGTTGTTCTTCCAGGAGATGAGACTATCAATGTTCCCGAAATTTCAAGAAATAGAACTTATTAATTGTGTTGGTTGATGTTTATTGTCTCTGAACTTAGAGGTGCATAATTCAATTTAAAATTTATTTTGGGGGCGCCTGGGTGGCTCAGTGGGTTAAAGCCTCTGCCTTTGGCTCAGGTCATGATCCCAGGGTCCTGGGATCGAGCCCCGCATCGGGCTCTCTGCCTAGCAGGGAGCCTGCTTCCTCTTCCCTCTCTCTCTGCCTGCCTCTCTGCCTACTTGTGATCTCTATCTGTCAAATAAAATAAATAAAATCTTAAAAAAAACGGAGTGGACCTTATGGGGGTGCTTATCTGAAATTGAGGGACATTATAAAAAAATAAAAAATAAAATTTATTTTGAATTGAAAACAAGATCTTACTGAAGTTTAGGCATCCCACTTTATATCAGGCCTCCAGTACATTCTAATTTATTTATAGAAAATATCATAAACATGAATGACACTTTTCCTATTGCATTTATATGAAACTACAATGACTCAAAGATGTCAGATTTGAAAAGCACTACCTTTCTATAATTTCTGTTTCCTAGGAGGAATGGATATACCATTTTAGCTCAATTATCCAACAGTATTCAAAACCACCATGAATTTTAAAACATAGTTATTACACCCTAAAAATCAAGTATGAAAATGTATAAACAACCAAATCTCTATCTGTAAATGAAATACTCCCACACAGACGGGTTTTAAAACTTTCTAACTTAAGGAATTTGATAGCACAGACTCAGGGTAGTAGTTTCAGTGCCTACAGTATACTTTCAGGGAGAGAGTAATGTAAGCTCTGAGTCACTTTCTGCCTAGAGATGACCTAATAGTGGTTCTGGCATTGTTTGTTTGTTTTTGAAAATACGTTCCTGGGCGTCATTCAGAAAATGCAGAGTTTGGCATCTATATAAATTAAGGATGATCTTTTTGAACTTTTGTCTTTCATTACATCAAATTACCATAATTGGACAGAAATTCCACTAAATTAAGCATTGTTAGGAAATGTGTAAATTGGAGCTACTCAAATTAGTTGCTCTTTGAACTATGTGCTGTTGGTTCAGGATTAGATAAGGATTTTGAAGGCAAACCTAAATCATTGCTTCCTTTTTTGAGAGATTCTCAGCATATTTTCTTAAAATTAGCTGAAATAAACAATGTGTTTAGTCGCAAAGTGATTTGCATTTTTGCACAAACTCCCTATCTCCTTGAGAATTATAACAGATATTTCATGAAACATCATTGATCTTTACTTTGTTACACTGCTGTAAAGTACATTCAGAGTTGCCAGTTAAAGGTGTTAGTGTTGAGATGAAATGTCATGCATTTTTCTTCACTTCCATGCAAATGAACACAGTAATTTATTAAGACACAATGAAGAAAAAAAAATTGACAATGAGTTCCAGATTTTAAAAATCACTTGCCATTCAATCCAAATTGTGAGTTTGATCGGTTACCGAACACTTTATAATGCACCCCCGGTAATTTTACAGAGATTACTTTTTTCTTACCAATTCTTGATTATTCTGTCTTGCAATGCAGAGAAAGCTAACTAATTTAAAATAAACTTCCGTTAATTTTGATTGTTATAAACTTAAAATTGACTAATTTCCATATACAGAGTTTAAAATGTTCACAATTTACATTAAATATATATTCTGTGTATACCTTGGAAAAATTATACTGAAAATTGAAATTAAAATGATGTTGTATATAGCTGCAAGAAGCCGCCTGTCCCATTTCATCTTACTATATAAGTTGTGTCAGGTAATTTATAAAATCCCTGCTGCATAACAAATCTATTTTTTGTTGGAATGGGTAGTAATGTTTCTTCTTATTTCGAAATAAGAGTTGGTCTATGAGTGCCTCTGCAACTGTATTTTTCCTAAGTGGCTTCATGGTCTTGAACTGAGAAAGTTCAGAGCATTAAACATCAAAGTAATATATTTTGACATAATTAGACATCAAGGAAATGCAATTAAAATGACACTGAGATATCACTACACACTTACCAGAATGGCTAAAATAAAATATAATGACAAGCCCAAAAGAAAAAAATATACCATTTGATGATACACAATGGAAGTTGTACCATAACTTAACCATCTCAGACTAGTGTAGTGTTAAATTTGTTTTTCTAAGCCATGTTTTGGGTCACTTACCACTTTTCAAGGATATAAAGTGCTATCATTTTACTTAAAACTGTGAAATTTGGTCAGATTTAAATTTCAATTTATGTTAAAACATTCTGTAAACTGTGTTAGACTTTGACATTTGTTCCCTCAGTTCAGTGAATAACACTATATCATATTCTGAAAAATACGCTAATTTTTTATTATTTTGAAAAATATCCCTTTTTCCTCTTATGGTAATTATGAATATGAATTAATAGTAGAATTTGATATGGTCCAGTATGACCATAAATACTTTATTGTATATTATCAAATTTAATAATGAATATAATGTACTTCTTTGGACAATTTTTAAAGACCAGTCTACTCTTAAAACAAAAAAAATGGAGATGCACTTCTTTAGTTCACACAAATTTCATTTTATTATATATGACCTCAGATAAATTTCAACAAATCATAATTTATTAAAATCATGTCTACTTAAAAATCTCATAGAAGAGTTAAACCATCAAAAATAAAAATAAACACACACAACACACACACATCACCCATGTATTGGCAAATCACAATTGCTGTAACAATACATTAGGCATTCCACAGTTAAGGGCTATCAAAATTTCCATCAGTGACAAAAAGATTTGTATCCAAATGGACTGATTTTCCAGAATCCAAGAAAAAGTCTCCTAGGATTTATTTAAAGATAAATATTTGAACAAATACTTCTTAAATTTAGGAAATTCAGAACATACGATTAAAGAATATTTGCAGTGCAGACTATATTCAATCCTTCCTTCAAAATGTGCCTTTGAGTACATAATTCTGTTTTCTCGATCTAAATTGAGCTGTCTTCCAAGGAAGTTTTCCAAAATGTGTGTCTCTGTGTGATAAATGTTCTAAGACCTAACATGCTTCATTGTATTTTTACTGTGCTCTCAAATTTAATTAATAATTTGGATTGATGTATAATACCTAGTTTCAAATATCTTTTCCATCTATAAAAACTCCCAGCTGTCTCTTTATATGCTATTACTATTGAGAATTGTGCTGTCAGTATTATTCTTGTACATTTTAGGTGATCTGTTCTTCTCTTGGGCATCATTTATGCTCTTCTCTGTTTTTGATATTCTTAAAACTCACCATAATGTATACGAGTGGTTTTTAGTGTGTGTAGTTTTTGTTTTGTTTTGTTTCTGATATCTCATGTTTGGCATCATTTTAAGTCTGGTATCTTTTATCTTTCTTTAATTCTCCAAAATTTATCTCAGTACTTATTTACATATTTTCTTTATTTTTTTTTTCTCTTCTGCTGTATTTGGGCAGAAGTCATTAATTTGTTTGTTTTTCCCAACTCATTTATTCATTTTACAGCTATATTCATCTTAATCTCCATTTATTGTATTCTTTATTTCAACAATTTTCACTTAATTTATATTCACAGTATAGTATCTTTCTTTTCCTTGTATATGTATATCATTATTTTATCATATACTTTTAAGCTATTTTTAAAAATATTTTATTTATTTATTTGACAGTGAGAGATCACAAGTAGCAGAGAGGTGGGCAGAGAGAGAGGAAGAGAAGCAGGCTACCTGCTGAGCAGAAAGCCCGATGTGGGGCTTGATCCCAGGACCCTGAGGTCATGACCTGAACGGAAGGCAGCGGCTTAACCCACTGAGCCACCCAGGCGCTCCTTTTAAGCTATTTTTTAAAAGTACAGTCATTCTTTTTTTTTTTTAAGATTTTATTTATTTATTTATTTGACAGAGAGAGATCACAAGTAGACAGAGGGCAGGCAGAGAGAGAGAGAGGGAAGCAGACTCCCTGCTGAGCAGAGAGCCTGATGCAGGACTTGATCCCAGGACCCTGAGATTATGACCTGAGCTGAAGGCAGTGGCTTAATCCACTGTGCCACCTAGGCGCCCCTAAGCTATTTTTTTAATTCCTGTTCCAATAACACTTGGATTGGCATATAAAGTTAACCACATCATATTTTTTAGGTAAGTAATTGTACTTTTTATGTGCATAGTTATTTTGGTCCATGAGTTCAGCTCTTCTTAGGATCATCAAATCTCTGTAAAGTCTGGGTATGCTAGGATTTTCTAAGCAACAATAAAATACATTGAAACCTGGTAGCTTAATTATAATAATGTTTTCTTTCTCAATCATTCATAATAGTATTCCATTCTGAGTAGCTTCCTTCTATTTTGCAGCTTTAGTGTTTGGAAAAACTTGAAATGTGATATTACTGTGATAATGTGAATTAGTCAGGGTTTTTCAGAGAATCGGGAAGAGAAAAAAAGGAAGATATTCTCCAGGGCCAACTCTAGAAGTGACTATTAAAGCATCTGTCCAAATTCAATTGAACAAAACTCAGAAATGCCATCTCCAGTGAAATACAGAAAAGATTATATATAGTTCTGGGCACACACATCTCATTTGACCCAATGATGTATATCAATGAAAGACTGAAGGCCAATCACCACTCCATGGGAGAATTTAAAAATAAATTTACTAATGAGGCCAAGAATTCAGAATCACCAATACTTCAGAACTAATAATAACTGCCTTCACTTGATTTTATTCTATAAGATAAATCCTATGATCAAGTTTCAATTTTAAATTCTTACAATTTTAAATTCTTAAATCCTTATGAAGAAGCATCATTTGGAGGGAGCAGTTTTAATAATTTATCATCCATCAGCTTTTTTTTAAAGATTTTATTTATTTATTGGACACAGAGAGAGAGAAAGAGAGAGAGAAAGAGATCACAAGTAAGCAGAGAGGCAGGCAAGCAGGGAGGGAAGCAGGCTTCTTTTTGAGCAGAGCCCGATGTGGGGCTGGATCCCAGGACCCAGAGACCATGACTTGAGATGAAGGCAGAGGCTTAACCCACCACCCACGTGATGAGAGAGCCACTCAGGTGCCCCTCATCCATCAGTCTTAATTGATTGGAGGAAAATGTGTGGAGGAATAATGCCTTAGGGAGCTAATCTCTCTAAAGAATTTTCAAGTCTTTACCCCTTCAAGGTTTTTGTAAAGTTCTGATAGCCTCTAAACATCTAGTGGATTTCTACAGTGACAGGCCTGTTAAAACCTGTCTTCAAACCAGGAATAGAGCTTGAAACATACCAGTCAAGGGCAACTTTGAGTCTTTTAAGGAATTTATCATCATTTCTTTCTTTTTGGTTAATATCTGAAATAGTTCCATATTACACTGGCATAATTTCTCCAGAGCTGACTTTGAAGGAGGCATTCAGTTCCAGCTAGTTCCATATTTTGGCAAGAACTATACTTCTATATTAAAAAAAAAACATATTTTAGGGCACCTGGGTGGCTCAGTGGGTTAAAATCTCTTCCTTCGGCTCAGGTCATGATTCCAGGTTCCTGGGATTGAGTCCTACAGTGGGCTCTCTTCTCAGCTGGGAGCATGCTTCCATTCCTCTCTCTCTGGCTGCCTCTCTGCCTTCCTATGATCTCTGTCAAGTAAATAAATAAAATTTTTAAAAAAACATATTTTATACCAGTTATCCATGTTTATTAACTAAGATATCACAATACAAATAATACAAACAGTTGCTCTTTATTAATACCTTCAACCAAGATCAAAAAATATGTCATATTTTCTCCAAAAATTTTATATCATCTGATAGGTCAGATATATATATAAAATTACTTTTAAAGTTTTAAAAATATCAGCAAATATTTTCATTTAAATGCAAATTTGAAAAAAAATCTACTTTTCCAAACACGACTTTTTATCCTATTTATTTTGAATTTTGTCAACAACTGATAAAATGTTTAGCGAGACTATAAATGTTAGATCGAAAAAAATGATTAATAGATGTAGGTTCAAATTATTATGTTCCATTAAAAATGATTTAGTCTTTGATGAACATCTGTTTGGTAATATGTTGATCCAGATATAGTAAATTAAAGACATATATAAAATTATAGGGAAATGACATCTTTCGTTCCATTATGAGTAGAGCTTTTAAAATGCTATTTGTCACAACCTGTCATCTTGTCATTATGTAGCATTATGTAGCAATTAAAAAATGTATACTCTTCACTTAGAAGTCTTTTAGAAATCTAAAATATGACTTTCTATGGTTTGTGTCTCCATATTGCTTTATTGCCAGTTAAAACAAATCCACATGCTTTGATTCAAAGGTAATAAATTCCTCTTATTTGGAAAAAGGATGTTTATTTTTGTTCTCTCACCCTTAGCAGGTGGTTTCATTTTAGCACACTTCAGAGTTATAATTTCATGCTTATTAAAAATATTTATTTTGATCTACATAGATGAATGAAACTTTTATTTTATTAAATTATTTGCCAAAATATCTGTGAGTTTTAAAAATGTATTTCCTTTGAAGGGTTATTTTAGAGCATTCAAAGAGGATCTAAGAGTGTGGTATTATGCAGTTTTTAAGTAGGTATGAAATGGTTAATTATAGGATTGTTTCTTTAGGCTTATGTATATTGTCCATTATATGCTATAAAATATTTTGAAAGTAAATTTAAAGTATGTTTTATGTAGTTTATTTTTTGGAAAAAAATATTGAAATGACTTATGAAATTCAGTATACTCTCAACATTGATTTATTTTGAAATTTACCAGTTGTCTACTGAACTATTATATGGCAGATATTACTTCAGACTACACTGGTAAATGAAATACTTGGCTTTGTAGAACTTTTATTTTAATGGGTGAGACAATTCAAAGCTATAAACCTTAATAAAAATGGCATAGTGCATTCAAAAAGGAAGAGTACAATGGGGAAAAAGAAAAATTCGATCAGGGTGAGAAAAATCAAGGTTGCTAGGCAGGGGATGGGGAGTTAAATCTTTTAATAGAAAGATCAGGGTACTTACAATGAAGCTGACAATTGAACAAATGTATGGAAAGGTGATGAATTTGCGCAGAACTATCAGCAATAAGGTCACTCCAGACAAAGGAATTGGCTATCTTGAAGGCCATAAGGTTGGATCATGCCTGGCATATCTGAGGAATAGCAAGGAGGCCACTGTGAGTGACTGAAGAGTAGCAGGGAAAGAGGTCACAGAGGTTAAATGAGTGGCTAGATCATGTAAAAGCTTCGAAGTCATTGTAAAACTCTGGCTTTTATATTTGGAAACTTACTGTGTGATAGAATTTTTGCTAATAACTGAGAGTTCAAATGTCCATAAAATTTCAAGGATTCTTATTCTAGTAAGACAGAATAAAGAGAAAGAGTTCATATTTTCACATGGTGTAAGAAATGCTCGGAGATCCAAGTGTAGGAAGCTATGGGAGCACAGAAGAAGGCACTAAAATCACACCATATATTTGATGACTGTGACTATATATAAATTTGTATTTTCTAGATTTTTTGTAGTCATGGAATCACACAGTATATACTATTCATGGCCTGGATTTTCTTTTCTCGGCATCATTACTTTGAGAATCTCCAATTGTCTTTGCTCTATTGATGGACATTGATGAACATTTCCACTGTTTTCAATTCTTAAAAATAAAGCTGCTATGAAATTCACATACAAGTCCTTGTATGAACATAGGGATTGTTTCTCTTGGTGAAATGCCTAGAATAAAATGGCTATTTGTGTAACTGCAACATATTTTTCATTTAAAAAAATTTTGAAACTATTTTCCAAAGTGGTTGTATCATGATATATGCCAACAACAGTTTAGATTTTTTGTTTCTTCTCAATCTAGCTCAGACCAAGTACAATTAGCCTTTATAATTTTAGCCATTCTAATAGATATGTAAGCATGTCTCATTATGATTTTAATTTTTATTTCTTTAATGTTTAAATGTTGAGAAATTGGCCATGTGCTTATAAGCCATCCATATACTTTTGGTGACATGTCTCTTCCATTATTTCCTTCACATGTAAAATTGGATACTCTGTTTGGTTATTAGTAAGGTTTTTTATTTTTATTCATTTTTAAATAATCAGAGTAGATGTCCATTATCAGATATTTAATTTGCAAATCCCTTCTCCATCTTTACGGATTCTCAATGGAGCTTTGATAGCTGTGTCTTTCAAGAAATATGCTACTTCTTTCCTGGTACACGGAGGTATGACTAGAACATTATCAATGTTGACCTTTGCAAAGAAAATCATGGCTTAAGATATATGTAGTCTGCAGTTGTTGGGAGTGTTCACCATCCTTGCCTCTAACTCATCTCTCACTGCCCACACATTCAGGTATAGGGGAATATTGATTGACAAAATATTAATTGCCAAATAACACTAGTTAGAGAATAAGAAAAATGCAGGCACCTGATTATATAATATTCCTTAAATAAAATATGTTTTTATAAGTGCTATTGGAAGTAAATTCCTCAATACTTTAATCACACAGAATGATGGAATCCTAGATTTTTTTTCCTTGTATTTACTAAGAAAATGATCATGCCTCAAGTATATTAAAATGGAATAGGGAAAATTAAAAATTGCTTTAAGTCGATTTGCGTGTGTTGTGCGTATGTGAGAGAGAAAGTGAGAGAGAAAGAGAAAGAGAGAAAAAGAGAAAGGGAAAGACAGAGAGGTGGCTGCAGTGAATTGATGAGTTGCAGGATAGATTTTAAAGTTTTGTCTTTTGCTTTCTACATTTCCTTTTCCTTAGGTTCAAGAGAACAATCAGTAATATCTCAGATGCCTGCTGGTAACATCAGCAGAAAGAGTTAGAGGTTCCTAGAAAATTAAAGAAGAGATATAGTTTTCCTGACATAAGAAAAGTCATTTTTTGTCCCCAGCTATTTTCAATGATCTATACCCCACCTGTGTACTTGCCCCAGCACACTTCTTCCAAAAATTCCTGGGAGGTTCTTACAAAGAAATGCAAAAACCTCACTCCTAAGGATTTTGAGGGAACAAGGCAATGGGAAAACTAACAGTCACCACCAGAGCAGGAAATAGCCTAAGCTATTGAGACAATAAATCAGTGGTAAAACTCCTAGTGCTATTTCAAAAGCAATCAAGGCCTTTCATTCCTTGTCCCAGAAAATGAGCCCAAGACCCCATCTAGTTTCTATCTGCTCTTGAAGCCTGCAGAGTTCCTTTCCCTTGTCCAACAGTTACCTCTGCTTTATTCTAACGTTGAAGTTTCTGCCCTCGGTGGAATACAAGCTTCATTCAGGTGAACATGCAATACATATTGCACAAATACATATGTGGATGTGCATGCATCCACAACCTTATGACCAACCATACACGGGATAATAAAACTCTCCCTTCTGAGTATTCATCTTAAATACTAAATAAAAATCTCTCTCCTGTTCAAACAGTCAAGGCTTTGGAACTTATTCCCTGTGAACTCCTTGTATGTTGTAAACAAAGATTCCTTTGTTTGACAACTCCACCTGTTTCTGTGATTCACCAAAGACTGACCTCAGTTAGTTCAGTTACTGTAATGTAATATCAAGCATATCTAGTTAGTTGATCATTTTGTTCAAGTCTTACATATCTTACCAATATGATGACCATTTGTCTATGTAATCTTAAAATAAGGGTGTTGAAATTATTTTCCATTTGTCGTCCAAGGTAGAAGTTATGATTTTTGTTCTTAGTTTTTCCCTATATATCCCCAAATCTGTTGTTACGTATTAAAATTCAAGAATTATTATACTCCCGGGGCGCCTGGGTGGCTCAGTGGGTTAGGCCACTGCCTTAGGCTCAGGTCATGATCTCAGGGTCCTGGGATCGAGTCCCGCATCGGGCTCTCTGCTCAGCAGGGAGCCTGCTTCCTCCTCTCTCTGTCTCTGCCTGCCTCTCTGCCTACTTGTGATCTCTCTCTGTCAAATAAATAAATAAAATCTTTAAAAAAAAAAGAATTATTATACTCCCTGATGAATTCATCCTTTTACTCTTCTGTAATTTTGACTTGATCTTTATGTCTGATAATGAAATTTGCTTTAAAATCACTTTTCATTATCTTGATATAACCACCAAAGTTATAGTGTGATTAGAGTTAATATAGCATATTTTTTCTTTTACTTTTTAAAGCACTTCTATATTGAATCCTGACAAAGAAACAAAACAGCTTTTTAACTCTGGAAGCATCTTTCTAAATTATCCTTTTTTTTTTTTTTTTAATGAAGCAGTAGCAATTTTTGTTAAGGGACCTAAACTGAAAGTAGGTTTAGAAATTTATTTATTTTTTTATTTATTTAGTAAAAGATTTTATTTTATTTATTGACAGCAAGAGAGAGAGAGAGAGAGAGAAGAAGCACACAAACATGGGGAATCATGTGCAAAGGGAGAGGAAGAAGCAAGCTCCTTGGGGTGCAAGTAGTCCCATGCAGGGCTGGATCCCTGTACACTGGAATCATGACCTCAGCCAAAGGCAAACATCTGCTTAAACAACTAAGTCATCCAGGCACCCCTAGAAAATTAAAAAAAAAAAGGCCTTTTAAAACATTTTGTTTCTTTCTTGTTTTTTTTTTAAATATTTTATTTATTTGACAGACAGAGAGACAGGAAGAGGAACTATAAGCAGGGCAGAGGGAAAAGGAGAAGCAGGTTTCCCACTGTGCAGAGAGCCTGATGTGGGGCTTCATCCCAGGACCCTGGGATCATGACCTGAAAAGAAGGGACACTTCTTGGAGGAAGCCACCCAGACACCTCTTTTCTTTGTTTTTAATATATGGCAACTGATGCTTCCCAGCCACGAGGAGCATATTACCCATTGATTAAATCTTTGATAACAACCTATTTAAAAATGTGTGTAAATATATACTTACTCAGATTTATACACTTTGTGTTTTCTTCATAGTTTGGGGCTGGACCCCATGGTCACAACACTGCTTCCAGTCTTTGCCTTCCCATCTTTTGATACCAGGTATTTGGTCAGCAAAGCAAATTAGTATCAAAATTGATAAGCCCTTGGCACCATATCTCTGGAGCAGGGCTTGCTCTTAGCCAAGGCCCAGAGCAGTTGACCTCCCCTCACTAGTGCTATAGCCCCAAGGACTAGGTCCCTGCCACCAGAACTCAGTCTTACATGTTATGCTAAGCAGACAAAACCAAACCAGGAAAGCTCCAACAGCTTTCACTGGCCTGCCTCATCTCCAACTCTCTCGACGTCTAGGCAGTACCAGATGACAGGGAGGGGTCTTGGTCCAACATATGGGAGGGAAGGAAGTAGCCACGAGCAAGTACCTGCCTCTCTGTTCCTTTCTTTCATGAGCAGGTTGTAAGGAGGAGGAAGAGGAAGGGGAAGAGAGGTGAACTTCAAGGGGTGAAGGCCTCAGGTAAGCAGCTGGCTCCTGCCAGTAGGAAAGGGACAAAGGAGAAGGCAGTGAGTCTTGCAGGGAGGGTGGGGGGTAAGGGTTACAGCTTATGACGGAATCTGGACAGGAGTAATAGGGATACTAGTCATTTGAGTCCACCATTGGCAAGCTGGGCTGGGTGTCAGGGCAGATAGGCCTCCCTGGGCAACGGCACATGAGAGAAGGTGGAATTCTTCTCTGAGGAGCAGGTGAAGCTTTGGGTGTTGGGAAAGCATAGACAGTATTGTTCCAGGGCCAAGGACAGGTCCGGGTACTCCTGGTTGGAGGTCAAGGCCACAGTATGATCCAGGTCTTCTACCAGCAGCTTGAAGGTACCACATGCCAGCCACCCCTCATTATTGTGTATAACTCTCTGGTGCACTTATTGGCTTATCCATCAAATGACTCCTTCAGCAGCTTGAAAACCACCTCCACAGGCACTCCAGGATATGGGAGGCTTCCAGAGTGAAAATTTTGCACAGGATCACCCCCAAAAGACCAGAAGTCACTCTGGTGGATGTAGATCTGGTCAAACATGGCCTTAGGGACCATCCACTTCACAGGCAGTCCACTGTTGGTTCTCATTTTATAGTAACTGATGTGGTGATATCTCTGGCAAGGCTGAAGTCTGAGATCTTCATCATGTTGTCCTTTGTCACCAGCACTTCCCTGGTGGCCAGGTCTTGGTGTATGCACTTCTTGGAGGCAAGGTACTCCATGCCTCAGGCTACCTGGTAGGCAAAGTATACCGGGTGCTTGGAGGAGAGTTGCTCTGCTGCATTGTGGCTGATATTGTAACAGTACTCCAGGTCAGGAGGCCTCTGGGCCTGCAGGTACTCCTGTATGTTGTCTTTGGAGGCATATTCCATGATAGTGTACGAAGGCCCATCCTGTGTGCAGGACCCAGCAGGTTGATGGTGTCCTTGTGCTGTCCAATCATCTTCATCATCTCCATTTCTGAGATTAGGTTTGACAGGTCTTTCTCTGTTGCATCTAACTTCAACATCTTCACAGACACTTTAGTCAAATGGTTGGATTTGTCTTTGTCCAGCCCAAAGTAGGCCTCTCTTAGGGGTCTGCCTAAACTGCCTACAACCAGCCTGCCTCAAGGCAGTTATGAACTCTAGATTATCCTCAAAAACATTAAACCACAAGCTAAAAATTCTCTTCACTAGGTCTCTGTCGCAGGTCTAATTTTCTTATCTTTCATCATTTATCTTTTTCCTAATTCTTATTTTCAGTATAGTTTATTTTGCTTCCAGGTGTTTCCCCGGGTTTCTGTATGCTGTTTCATAGGGAAGAATTATCCTGTCATAAAATTATTTCTTGAGCATTCATTACATCTCTCGGTTAAAATGGGTTCTTTTATGGTATTGATTCATTTGA
This sequence comes from Mustela nivalis, assembly GCF_964662115.1. Taxonomy (NCBI): domain Eukaryota; kingdom Metazoa; phylum Chordata; class Mammalia; order Carnivora; family Mustelidae; genus Mustela; species Mustela nivalis. Next base: position 743,373 of record NW_028136427.1, on the reverse strand, counting down.
GTTTTCTCAAAATGGGAAGAATTTTCAAAATGGTGTTTTCCTCAAGGTTCAGAGTATGTCTTAGCCTCATCTTTACTCTTTTTGAAATTCACTTTTCAAATTCTTGTCCCTCTTTTTATCTTTTTAAATTAAAATGTTTCCTTTTACTATTTTTTTATTTGAGTGTAGTTGATAGTCAGTGTTACATTGGTTTCAGGTTTTCAAGATCTCCATACATTATTCTATGATCACTACAAATATAGCCACCATCTGTCACCATATAACACTATTATAATATCATTGACTATATTCTCTACACTGTCCCATATCTCTTTTTAAAATCTCTGATTTTTATGTTTTCTGTTATTCCAATTTTCGACCTCATTTTACTTGGTTACTTTAATAAAATATGCCTGATTACACACTCTATGCTGAAAACCATAGCATTTGATTTATAGTAGTCTTCTTCTTCTTCTTCTTCTTCTTCTTCTTCTTCTTCTTCTTCTTCTTCTTCTTCTTTCTTCTTCTTAATTAACATATAATGTATTATTAGCCCCAGGGGTACAGGTCTGTGAATCGCCAGGTTTACACACTTCACAGCACTCACCACAGCACATACCCTCCCCAATGTTCATAACCCCACCACCCTCTCCCTAACCTCCCCACCCCCCCCCCCGGCAACTCTCAGTTTGTTTTGTGAGATTAAGAGTCTCTTATGGTTTGTCTCCCTCCCGATCCCATCTTGTTTCATTTACTCTTTTCCTGTTCCCCAAACCCCCCACATTGCACCTCCATTTCCTCATATCAGGGAGATCATATGATAGTGCCTTTCTCTGGTTGACTTATTTTGCTAAGCATAATACCCTCCAGTTCCATCCATGTCAACGCAAATGGCAAGATTTCATTTCTTTTGATGGCTGAATAGTATTCCATTGTGTGTGTGTGTATATATATATATATATATATATATATATATATATATATATATTTCATTTGTTGATGGACATCTAGGTTCTTTCCATAGTTTGCCTATTGTGGATATTAATGCTATAAACATTTGGTGCACGTGCCCCTTTGGATCATATACAGTCTTCTTTACCTCTATCAGAACCCCAGGAAGCTTTATTTATTTATTTACTCACATAAACAGATGATCCAACACAACGTTTTTTGATGTTCCAATGTATTATAATGTCTTACCGCTTAACACTATGCTTACTGCTCTCTTTCACTGTCTGACTAAATCCTCATCATCACTATGCCATTTAATGAGAAAGAACATTTGAACTCAGAGTTCTCTCCATATCAGGGAATGAAGACTCCACCCTTCTGTTTGTGCAGGTAAAATAAATGTTGATGTCTGTCCTGCACATACCCCATCCTGTTCACCAGAATATTCACCATCAAAATATATACACAATGAAAACCATACCTCACCACTTCTATTACCACCCAGCATGCTAAAAACACCATCATATGTTCCTGAATTATTGACTTGATTGATAACCCCACTTCCACACATACTGCACTCCTTTCTCCATGCAAATTTATTTTGGTACAGCAATTTAACCTAAAAATCAAGTCATATGATTTTATTCTGCTGTTGAAAGACTTTTGGTATCTTCCCCTTTCATATTAAATAAAAACTGAAGGCGTTTCAATGTACTAGAAGGTCATACATCAATACGTTCTTCCTCTCTCCACCACTATGAACTCCTCATTGGCCTCCTTGCTTTTCCTCAAAAGTAACAGACAAGCTGTTCACACAAAGTCTATATACTTACTTGCTCTGCCTAGAGCAATCTTTTCCTTTAATATTTGTATAACACTCTCCTTCACTTCCTGGGTCTTTGTGCAAATAACATCTCATAAATGAGATATAACCACCCAAAACAAAATAAAATTAACTTTCATCCCAGCATTCCCCAATGGCTTTTACCTTTCTTGTATTTCTTTGTATCACTTATCACCATCAACCATCAATCATTATTCTATTACTGGTTTATTTTCTTATTTGAGACAGAGAGAGAGAGAATTGGGAGGGTGCGCAGAGGAAGAAGAAAACACCCCACTGCCTAGAAAGCCTGCTGGGGAGTTACATCCCAGGACCCTGAGATCATGACCCAAGCCAAAGGCAGTCACTCAATGGACTGAGCCACCCAGGTGCCCCTCTATTATTGGTTTATTTCACTATTATATTTCAAAAGAATGTGAGCTCTTTGTGGTCAGGTATTTTATATGTTTTATTAATTGAAGTATTCTCAGAAAGGTAGCTGGCAGATTGTAAGGGCTCACTAAACTGTATTTTGTTGTTATTATTGAGCTCCTTTATGGGCTTTACCTCTTACGCTAGAAGTCTATCCTTCAGATGTAAGCGATAAGAATAGAGCCCTGCTGCCTGTTCAAATGTGTAAAAAGCCTGTATTAAGTGGATATTTTAAAAGCTAAATGAATGGCTTAATAGTTGTATATAGGGGAAAAGGGAACATATTTTCCACAGTTTAGAAGTGGAGTTCTTTTATAGAGTTCTTGTACAAGCCTACACTATGGAACGATAATGGGCAGTTGTACATTACAATTATACAAACACTTTGGTAATTTATATCCTTTTTTAGTAATTCTTGACTGGATCATTTAATTCCTTAGGAGCATTATAGCATTTCAACTTTTCATGTTCAATAAACTTATTGGGGTTGCTACCTTTTTTATTCAAATGGAGAAATAGTCATGATTTAATCTAAATAAAGTGTTATTGATTGTGTTGTTTTCTAGGAATGAGTCGCACATGCTAGTTTAAAAGTTTTGTTAAAGTCCCAAGTCTGTCACTGATAAAAGCCTTTTGTAGATTAGTAACTTGATCAAAACGGAAAAGTTATGTAACACCAATTGTTATACTATCTTTGTTTCCATCTTGCATTGTAATAACACCCATCTTAACTCTATTTAAGACAAATCATTGCCAGATGGATTTCTGGCATTGATTGCAGGATATGAAATCTAGTATAACTAAAAGTTTTTGGTTTTAGTAGCATATAAATCAATTTAGAAAAATATATGTATTTGAATATAAGATAAAGTTTTAAATTATTTGGCAATAATAAACTAAACTTTTTTTTTGTAAATTTTTATTTTCTAAAATTTCATTGAGCTCTCTTGCAATAAGAAACAAGTTACAAAAAATTAAGGTTTATTTACCCCAATTCAAAATTATTAGGAATATAATCATAGAGGTTGAAGTATTTAAAATATTGAACCCAAAATGTTTTATTAGGTAAATTCATGAATGCTGAGCATTCACTGTTAAAATATACTAATAACATTGATAGACTTGTAGAAGCCTAAAATCAAATATTTATTAAATATTTATATCCATATCTTTTCATAGCTTGGTAATTCATTTCTCTAGCATTAAATAATATTCCATTGTTTGCATGTACTACACTTTCTTTGACCTTTCACTTATGGAAGGATATCTTGGTTGCTTCCAAGCTTTTGTCAGTTATGAATAAAACTACTATAGACATCTTTGTGGGTATAGATTTCATCTTCTTTGGATAAATACCAAGAGCTGCTACTGCTGAATCATCTGGCAAGAATATGTTTAGTTTTGTAAGAAACTGCCAAGTTGTTTTCCATTCTTTATTCTCAATACACATGGAAGAACATTCCTGTTGCTCCACATCCTCACCAACATTTCGTGTTCTGTTGTCAGTGCTCTGGATTCTGGGTATGTACTGGTGTCTCTTTTTTGTTTTAATTTGCATTTTCCTGATGACATATGATGTGAAGCATCTTTTTATATGCTTATTTGCCATCTGTAATATTTTCTTTGGTGAGGTATCTGCTAAGGCCTTTGGCTCATTTTTAATCCGGTCTTTCCCCCATTGTTGAGTTTTTAGGGGTCTTTGTGTATTTTTGATTAACAGTCCTTTGCCAGATGTGTATTTTGCAAATTTTTTCTCATACTCTGTGCTTTGCCTTTTCATTCTCTTGGCATTGTGTTTCACAGAGTAGACATTTTTAAATTCAGTGCTTGTGCTTTTGTAGCTAAAGTTATTGCGAAAACCAAGGTCATTTAAATTTTCTTCTATATTACCTTCTACATGTTTCATGTTTAGGTTTATAATCCAATCTGAGTTAATTTTTGTGAAGAGTGTAGGATATCTGCCTGGATTTATTTTATTTTATATTTTTAGATTTAGCTTCACCATTGCTACAGAACCATTTGTTTAAAAGATTGTATTTTGCTCTCTTGTATTGCTTTTGCTTTTCTATTAAATATAAAATATAATTGATAATATATATTCTGTTGCTTTAATCTAGTCTCTCTGTGGTATTACAATATCATGCTTACAATTATCGTTATGGTAAACTTTTTTTTAAGATTTTATTTATTTATTTGACAGAGAGAGAGATCACAAATGGGCAGAGAGACAGCCAGAGAGAGAGATGAGGAGAAGCAGGCTCCCTGCTGAGCAGAGAACCCAATGCCGGACTCGATCCCTGGCCCCTGGGATCATGACCTGAGCCGGAAGGCAGAGGCTTAACCAACTGAGCCACCCAGGTGCCCAATCGCTTTAGTAAACTTTGAAGTCAGTCCTCAGTCTTTGTTCTCCTTCAACACTATGTTGACTATTGTGAGTCTTTGCCTCTCCATATAAACTTTAAAATAAGTTTGTTAATATTAAAAAAAAGAACTTGCTGGAATGCATTAATTTTATAGATAAACTTGGAAACCAGTGACCTCTTGAGCTTAGCAGGAGATAGACCATGGACATCAGTTGTCACAGTGGTGCCTCTGGCAGAACCTATTGCAAATCCCTAGGCAAAATGAGACCTCAAGGATCTGAGAGAATGTCTAAGAAGTACTTGATACATCCCTTGGGTATGGTTTATTGAAGTGTCCACCTGTCTGAAAGCTGGGGAATCTAGATAAGGGAGGGAAAATTAGTTATGATAAAACATATCAACAAACATCAATAAATTTTGTAAAACTAATTGTCATGGCTCATATACAATATGACCAACAGAGGGACCATCAGAAGGAAAGCATCAGTTATGTTTATTGTGAAATTTTTTATTCAAAATAAAGCAATGTGAGGGGAAGACACAATGAGAAAATTACCATTTTTTAAATGGTAAACATCTTACAAAATGGAATAGGTTTTATATTCTAAGTAGTATATTGAAAAGTAAAACATTGGGGCGCCTGGGTGGCGCAGTGGGTTGGGCTGCTGCCTTCAGCTCGGGTCATGATCTCAGGGTCCTTGGATTGAGCCCCGCATCGGGCTCTCTGCTCCGCAGGGAGCCTGCTTCCCCCCCCCTCTCTCTCTCTCACTGCCTGCCTCTCTGCCTACTTGTGATCTCTGTCTCTCAAATAAATAAATAAAATCTTTAAAAAAAAAAGAAAAGAAAAGTAAAACATTAAAAAATAAAATTTCAATGAAAAAAATTATTTAATTTTTAAAAAGGTTAAAAATAGCAGAACCATTTTTCTTATAACTGGAAAATACACTGTATATACATCTATCAAAATAACTTGTCATGGGGGAGCCTGGGTGGCTCAGTAGGTTAAAGCATCTGCCTTCGGCTTAGGTCATGATTCCAGGATCCTTGGATCGAGGCCCACATCGGGCTCTCAGCTCAGCAGGGAGCCTGCTTCCTCCTCTCTCTCTCTGCCTGACTCTGCCTTATTGTGATCTCTGTCAAATAAATAAATAAAAACTTTTATAATAAATATTTGAAAAATAACTTGCCATGTCTGGAATCAGGAGCATATGGAAATAAATAATATCTGAGGACAATACTTCTGCCATGTTTTGTGCCTTGCTAATATTTTTAAACAGTCAGGCAAATTTTAGCCTTATTGAAATACCTGCTAAGATACCTGCAGTGCCTTTTGGAGCCCTATGACTATAAAAATTAATTGCAAATATTCAAAATGTTTACTATGGTGTCACTATTTAGGGCCACCACCAAGTATGTTTCAGAAGTAAGCATAACTGTTACTCTTCCATAAGGCAAAAGGGCATATTTTCAGGAGTTCCATCTGCTGTACCAGGAGGTGAATCAAGTAATGATTTTTGTCTATAAAATAATTCACTTTTCAATCTAACATTCCTCATTCCACATTATAATAATAAAAACTAGGAGGAGACTAAAACAAACAAACAAATACAACTACAACAACCAGCTTTTCCTACAGTGGAAAAGTAAATATAACCTTAGGAGTAGCCTAAAATTTATTTTTAAATATTTTAAGATAAACGTTTTTGTTAGAAAACCATATATTTTATATTACTAAGAAATAACAGGCAACGTTTTATGAACTTCTAAAAAGTCTAGTTACTTGTATTTATCTATTAAGTCATCTCTTTATGAAGTAGAACATGATCACACCTCTTGTATCTACCCAAGTTTGTATGCTTTGGTTGTTTTATGTTTGCTATTTCCTTGCTTAATTTTTACAATATTTGATACATAATAGTATCTTTAAGTCCATCTATGATTTCACAGAATTTGTTTGAACTTCATAAAAATGTACCATACTTTTTGCACTGTCCTTGTTTTACTTCTCTATTAGCTTTCCAAGTTTTATTCACTTTAGAGTGTGTAGCTATCATTTATTTTTACTCCTCCATAATGCTATGTTTACAAATTTGTATTTATCTGTACTTTTAAAAATATCTTAATTATATACCATTTCTCATCTCACGTAACACTCATGTTACTTCTACACTTATCAGATATTATGTAACTGAAAACCACAACTCAGCAACAATAGAACACCATTTTTCAAAATTAAATGGCTTACCAGAATTCTTTAATTCTATCCTTTATTTGTATTAGATGACCCTTTATTCTGGTATTTGGCATTGTTCATATGGAGGAAAGCTTATAAGTTGATATTCCATAAATAGAAGGATTTTTATGATCGATTAATTATTTTCATTTAGAATGCATAGAATATGGTTGATTTAATATTTCTTTCTTACTCTCTGCCTGGAACATAGTGCTATCTATGCAATAGCCACTAAAATATTAAGTTAATTACCTAGACTTTAAACTGCATATTAATAGGAATAGCATACAGAACTCTTCTCAGATTGGGACACCTGGGTGGCTCAGTCAGTTAAACGCCTGAGCCTTTAGCTCAGGTCATGATCTTAGGGTCCTGGGACTCAGTTCTGCAACAGATTCCCTGCTTAGCCGGGAGTTTGCTTCTCCCTCATCCTGCTGCTCCCCCTGCTTGTGCTCTCTCTCACTCTCTCTCTTACAAATAAATAAAATTAAAAAAATAAATTCTTCTCAGATAGCTAATATAGAATATCGTCTTTGTATTCATCAAAGGGAAAGTGCCATATAATAATGAAATCCAGACTACTTCAAATTCATTTTTTAACCAGTAAGAAAGTACTGGAAACAAGCCAAAAATGTCTTCAATGAATTAAAGAAATAGATTGATTTTCAATATCTTAATGTTTCTAATGTTAAATTGCAAGATTTTTATACTAGATATCAGTGTAAATATTCATTATACAAGGATATTCTAAAAATAAACCTGAGAAAACTACTTGACATATATGATGACAAAAACCAATGTCAGTTTGGGTAAAACTTACAACACCTACCACCTGAAACTCTTGTTCTATATGGTGCCATCTTGTGATGCTGGGCAGCGGCAGTGAGCCACAGCTTCCAGTCAGCTAGAAGATTACAGGGGTGAACACCTGATATTCTTACAAGCATTCTATATATAGAATATATATATAGAATATATATATTCTTCTTTTTTTAGTGTAATATTTAATAAATTGCATGTGATATTTGATACTTTGTTATAAAATAGGCTTTGCTTAAGATGATTTTGCCCAAATGCAGGCAAATGTAAGTGTTCTGAGTATGTTTAAATAAGCTTAAGGTAAGCTATGATATTTGATAGTTTTGGGGTATTAAATGCATTTTCAATTTTTTATGTGTTTCTCTGTACATAGCCCCCTTGTAAGCTGAGGAACATCTCTATATGTATATGTAGCCTTGGTATGGCTTACATATTATTGGCATGAAACATCTAGAACAGTACGTGTGCCATAGAATTGTCTACAACATCAAACAAGTTTCTTGAAAACTTGTGCCAAAGGGGTTATGTCTTTAAGGATTCTTATTTCAGAAGGGTTCTCTCAAACGTAAGATTTTTCAGAAGTTAAGTGAAAATCTGACCAAACTAAACATTTTTCCATTTTCCCTAGTGAGCAAAGATAGCTAAAATCTATCTGCCATTTTCAACACTGTACTCAACGATTGTAATTCTAATTTAAGAACAGATTATTTATATCAAAACCACATGTTGGCCTAATCTTATACAATATTCATAAGTCACACTCAGACCCTTGGACACTTTTATTTGTTGAGTCTATATGGTACTACGGACATTCATCTTTTTTGACCTCATAGCTTCATGTATGTCTATACTTTTGAAAATACATGCATCATAGTTCCATTGTAAAATGTCTGGGTTATAAAATGTGCTATGCTATCAAAATGGTAATAAGAACATACAAATGACCTGATGTAATGAACTGGACCAGATTGCCAGATATCACATTGCATACCAGAAAGATTCAGTGGTAAGTTTTAAAATGGCCAGCTATACACTGACTGAATTATAACTCATTTAGCTTCTTTCTTTGTGTACAGTATTATACATTAGTCAGTATTATAGTAGATAAGTACTTTGGACAGATGTAAATATGCTGTAATAAAAAATGTTTTTCTTCTTTCTTTTAGTCCTTTTTACTTGTAAGACTAGCCACAAATACCACGCCTCCCCCAAAATAATTTGCAATCCAAATTTATCTCTAAATGAATTTATTGCACAGAAAAATATGTATATATATATATATATATATATACACTTACAGAAGACATGTTCAAAAATAGTTACACAACAGCAGGGCCCTAAATGTAAGCAGTATAGTTGTTTTGTTTTGTTTTGTTTTATTTCTTTTAAAAAAAGAGGTTATGTGAAATATTAGGATTTTATTTCCAGGCGTAGTATTTCAAGACAGTTAACTACACCTATGGTGTCAACAGCCTCTTGTTGGCAGTATGATTTTATTGGCTCCATGGAATAACAGCAAGAATTTACTATTGCTTCTTTCTTTTATGACACACACAGAAAAAAAAAATTGACACATTTGCTCAAGACCAACCAGAATCATTTTAACCTATCAAAATTGATGGGAGGCCTTCACTGCCAAAGTCACTGCTGCGTTTTCACAATTCACTGCAGACAATCTGCTACTCCCATTATGATAAAGGAGAGCAGAGTCATAATCAGGGAAGAAAGCTAGATTAATACTTGTAATTATCATTGAATATTTAGCCTGCTATAGGATTATTATTATTAGTGTCATTTGATAATTTTCTCTCATTTTATTAAACACAACTGTGAGTAATTACGCTACCTAATATTTCTCTGTATTGGCTGACTAGCTAGCAAACATTCATGAAAATATCCATTAGCCACACATATAAAATGCTGCATTATGATGCTGTTGAATCAGAACATACCACTACCTGATCCTGTAGCTCTTTGAGGATTTGCAAATCAATTAATTCTATGTTTATTGGATTCTTCCCATACAATTAGAAAATTTATAATCGAGTCCATGAACATTATTAGTTTTACCATTTTAAACCAGCAATCACACTTTGATTTTTACAACAAAAGCAGAAATATAAACACACACATTTGGATCAGTTTTCTCTTAGTCTGTCTGGACTTCAAAATCCTATTCCTCAAGATGATGCACACCAAAGTTCTGGATTAAACAAGAAATTAGATGGCACCTGAACACTTGGTTTAATATTCTCAAAAGTATTATGCAACTTCTTTCTTACAATATGACATTGTTTTACAAAGATCCACACTTTTATAATGTTAGTATTTTTAATAATCAATAAAGTCAATTAATCATGATTAAAAATCAAACATAAAAATTTCTACTTTTTGCTTTTGCCCCCTCCATTTAGAACTTATTTATAGCCTGATAATTCAAAGGTCCCTATGTTTATGAAAATCTGGACAGAAATAGCTCTAAGATCCCATTCAGAACTTGATATTAATCTAAGTCTTTTGGCTCCATTTATCCTGAGAGCAAAGAGTAGGACAAAGGATTTGAGTACTGTTAGTTTATCTGGGAGATTATCCAAGGTAGAAAAGAATGGGAAAGTGATACAGTGAAGAAGCAACTTTGTCAAAGAGGTACATTGTTGATATAATTGTTGTGGATAGAAAATGAAGGCTTGCTTTTACTGAAAGGTCCTGAGAAACTTCTTTAAGTTGTCCTCATGAAGACCTGAAAACTGACAATTTTACCTATGGTTCTTATTTCCACTTCACTGAGAGCTGTCCTCAGAGGACATTAACTCTCCTACACTTTCAGGTTGTGTTGGAGACATTCTAAAATGAGAGAGAGAACATGAGATGCTATCAGTGTTAAGTAACTGCAATTTCCCATGGAACTATCCACCACAGGTTTGGCTATAATCAGGTGTTGGGCCTTGATATCAGAGGGATTTGAGGCAGTATCATTTTAGGTTAATCATTATATCTGAAATTTCCAAAAACTTCAACTGATGAAACTTTGATTATAAACCTATAAATATAACAATAAATCTACAGTATTCAAATTATTTTCATAGAAATACACAAACAAAGCATCAACTGATTAATATTTAAATGTTACAAAATACTGAACTGAAAGAATTTGGTCATATAACAACGTGTAAGAAGTAGAGCTTAGGTTTAGGTTAGAAGTCAGGATGCATTTGGGACTCAGTTAAGAAATTGAATGGAGGGACGCCTGGGTGGCTCAGTGGGTTAAGCCACTGCCTTCGGCTCAGGTCATGATCCCAGGGTCCTGGGACCGAGCCCCAAATCAGGCTCTCTGCTCAGCAGGGAGACTGCTTCCTCCTCTCTCTCTGCCTGCCTCTCTGCCTGCTTGTCATCTCTCTCTGTCAAATAAATAAATAAAATCTTAAAAAAAAAGAAATTGAATGGATGTCTGACTATCTTATAGGTTTGCTAAAAATCAGTGACTTTGTGTTCACGTGTGGCTATGCGGGAATTTTTAACTTTCTCTAAGAAGTTATTAGATTGATTATATAATGGCAGTAAAGGATGGGGAAAAGCAAAGTACAAACCCCATAAAGACAAAGACACTGAGTATGAGAAAAGAGTAATAGATAAGAAGAATCAATGCATTTGAGGAAAATGGGAATTGAAATACACAATGATTGTTGATTTTTTTAGATGCAGAAATCAAAACTAGCTTGCAAGAAGGAAATAACAGAAGACATGTTGTGAAAAGGCAGTAACGTGGAATAAAGGAGTAGGAAGAGCATATCAGGTAATTTGGATAGGAAGGAGTTAGGAGATAACTGCTTGATAAATTTTATATGGCCCACTTAAATGCACAGATTTCTCTTCTTTAATTTATATGGAGAACAGGGTGTCGTTTCTCTTCCCTTTCAGAGCACCCGAGGTGTACTCTTTCAGACTGAAAACCTGAAAAGCTCAGGACTCAGTTGCTTAAGCACAGCTGAGAGGACATATTTCAATTAAGATTTACAGTTTGCTGTAGGTAGTAGACTGTCAAAAGTGGTTTAACCATATTTTTCATTTAACAAGAAGACTACAGAGAGTGTTTTCTGGTGTTGGTTCAGAGTCTTAAGAAAGTCAAGTGAACTATCTTAGAGGTTTTCATGGCTTTTTATTCACAGTTGCAAAAATTGCTGTTGGAGTTCTCACTATTAAGCCCACATTTCTGGCAGAAAGATAGAGGTAAAAGAGAATGATATCTTGTACGACTGATACTTTGTCATATGGTTACAATGTAACTAGAAAAGAGACAATAAAATATTTCATGTTGTTTTAAGTTTCCTTGTTGTCAATCCCTCAGTGCTTTCTGATACTAAAGGAAAAAGTAGATGGATATTGACCTGGCAACTATCAACACCTGTCAGTCTCTCTTGGATAACCAATATCTCTATAATCTCTTCTTCCCAGTAAAAAAAAAATAAAATATATTCATAAACCACACTGTGCCATCTCAAGTTACTGCACCAAGATAAAATTACAATGATTTTCAGTTGTTCCAAATGGACAGAATACCCTTCCTTATGATATCATGTCTTATAAGATAGATAATTGGCTTGCTACCAATATACCCAGATGAGACTGTGGAAGAGACAGGAAAAAAATAATAATATTTATTTATTCCTTGGGTTGACCCTGTTTACACAGATGCATTACTATTAGAAAAGGTTGGTTTGGGACATTGGAATGAATTTACTTAATGGGTCTGTATGTAATTGGGTTGGAGAAAATTTTTAATTTCTACAAAAATTATTAGAATTCTATCTTATTCCCTTTTGATAATTTTCACATGTTAACAAAGCCAACGTTTTTGTCTAGCAGACAAGATCTTAAATCCTAACAAAACTCAATTTTTTCCTTTTTTTTTTTAAGTTTGAGAGCCTCATGTTCTCTCATGCTGCTTTAAATACAACTCAAAAAAACAAAAGGAGCTAAATGGGGCAGTAAGCCCAGACTTTTTATTTTAATTTATTTATCTTATTTTTAATTAAAAAATTAAAGATTGTATTTATTTATTTGAGAGAGAGAGAGCATGAGTGGGGCAGGGGGATGTAGCTGCAGAGAGAGACTGAGAAGTATACTCCCTAATGAGCAGGAAGCCCGATATGGGGCTCGATCCCAGGATCCTGACTGAGATCATGACCAGAGACAAAGGCAGATACATGTGCAAAATCCCTTTTTTTCTGGGAAACAATACTTTACAAGAGATGTTTGAAAAAGTACTGGGGAAACAACTTTAATCAGAGATACAAAAATTTAATTGACTTCTGTAAAGCTACAGGGATCCAAATGATGGGAATCCCAGGCCGTTTAGGTTGTGGACCACAGAGTATTCTTCTCTGTAATATTTTATTTTCTTCCATGTCTACTAACTCCAGTCCAAGTTCACTGATCTCTTTTTAGATAGTGCAAAACATGGCAAAGAATACCAAACAAGTGCCCAATATTCTACATTTATTACATCATTTCTAACATATAGAAGTGTGTTATCAAGGCTGGTTCTGTGAACAAACCTAGTTATGCTAAAGTGTGTTTTGTTCTCCAAAAATTAAATTCATGATTATCACACAATTATAAAATACTTGTGTCAAGAATTTTTATTCAAAAATTAATAAGAGAAGCAGATATTAAAACTAGTTCACATGGTTATTTGGGATATAAGCAGAGTTGTGCAGCAGAAGTGCTCTGGGCCCATAATTTGGGTTATAGAATTTATGTTTTCTAATGAAAAATCACTAACTTGCATTATTGTTAACAAGAATCCTGTGCATTACCATCAGTTTTCTCCATTATAACCTCTTGCTCTACAGTTTGTAAATAACTTTGTCAATAGCAAGCTAATAAACGGGGTGACTCCAATGGATTGAGATAATCTCCAGAGTTTCTGCTACATAATGAACAGGACTCCATTGAAAGGACACCTAAGAGTTTATTTTGCCCAAAAATTTGATCACTTTTTTCACTGTCCTTACCTATTTTCCAAACCTAGTTCTTTTCAGTCTACAGACAACCCTGTATCTGACTGACTTGTTAATTCTGGGAATGTCTTGCAGATTAATTTGCTTGCCCGAGGTGGTTCCTCTAATTGATGTCTAAGAACCCTAATTAGTTAAGAAAACTTTTTTTTTAACATTTTCATTGCTATTTATTATTATTATTATTATTATTATTATTATTGCTAATATCTCTATTATAAATAATTCACAAGGGCATCTTTCTGACAAAAGACAAAGAGCTGGCTACTAGTAGAAAAAGTACATTTGACTCTGTCAGTGAAAGTGGTAAAGGGATTTGAGAAAATAAGGCAAAGCAGTGGAATTATGTGTTAAAACTTTAAATATTATAGACACATTTACTTAATTTCTAATACTGCTTATAATTAAAAAAGATGTTTTCCATGAACCACGCATTACAGCAAATATATTGTTTATACAGATTAAATTTTCATCAAAAGGGATGCCTGGGTGGCTCAGTTGGTTAAGCAGCTGCCTTTGGCTCAGGTCATGATCCCAGCATCCTGGGATCGAGTCCCGCATCTGGCTCCTTGCTCGGCCGGAGCCTGCTTCTCCCTCTACCTCTGCCTGCCATTCTGTCTGCCTGTGCTTGCTCTCTCGCCCACTCTCTCTGATAAAGAAATAAAATCTTAAAATAAATAAATAAATTTTCATCAAAAAATTATAAGTGTATTTTTTTGTAGGATCATGATAAGCATTTTGCAGATGAGAAAAGTGAAATTTAGAAAAGTATGTCTCTTCAAATCCCTCATACAATATCTGGCCTAGATAGAAGGATATACTATCACAATTGAGGAAGATAATTGAGATTACTTAAAATGATAAACTTTACTGTATAGGGTTTTTTACAAGTTTGCCACAGATTCACATTTTTTAAAATATATATCTATTTGTGTAAAGAGAATGCACTGAGAAGTAAAAAGATAGTGATATATCAGTGCTACCAACTAATGGCTATAATATCATCACCTTATTTATGAACAATGAAACAGTGTGTAATATTTAAATAAATTTAAATAAATTCCTATTTATTTTATATATTTATAAATTTAAATGAATTCCTATTTATTTATTATTAAAGAAATTCCTCTAACAAACAGTATGTTTTGAAGGTTGCTAGCAGGAAAGTGTTGTACGACATGGAAGTAATCAGAAAATGTGATCTAAAATTCTGCTTTCAAGGGCGCCTGGGTGGCTCAGTGGGTTAAAATTCTGCTTTCAAGAAGCTGTAACAGTAAGTACTGAGCATTAGCTATTATATGCTATGGATGAATAACTGAAATCTACATTTGAAACTATTGGTACACTATATGTTACCTAATTGAATTTTAAAAAGTTAATAAAAAAAACCACTATTTTATAAAACAATATTCCCAACAGGCTCTTTTGCTTTAAAATACTCACTTTGTTTCCTCTCCGAGAGAACACCAAATGGCGGATGACGCCGGTGCTGCGGGAGGGCCCGGAGGGCCCGGGGGCCCTGGAATGGGAGGCCGCGGCGGTTTCCGCGGTGGCTTCGGCAGCGGCATCCGGGGCCGGGGCGGGCCGGGGCCGTGGTCGGGGCCGGGGCCGAGGCCGCGGAGCTCGCGGGGGCAAGGCCGCGGACAAGGAGTGGATCCCCGTCACCAAGCTGGGCCGCCTGGTCAAAGACATGAAGATCAAGTCCCTGGAGGAGATCTATCTCTTCTCCCTGCCCATCAAGGAGTCTGAGATCATCGACTTCTTCCTGGGAGCCTCCCTCAAGGACGAGGTTTTGAAGATCATGCCTGTGCAGAAGCAGACGCGCACGGGCCAGCGGACCAGGTTCAAGGCATTTGTCGCCATCGGAGATTACAATGGACACGTCGGTTTGGATGTCAAGTGTTCCAAGGAGGTAGCCACTGCCATCCGCGGAGCCATCATTCTGGCGAAGCTTTCCATTGTCCCTGTGCGGCGAGGCTACTGGGGGAACAAGATCAGCAAGCCCCACACTGTCCCGTGCAAGGTGACTGGCCGCTGTGGCTCTGTGCTGGTGCGTCTCATCCCCGCCCCCAGAGGCACTGGCATTGTCTCGGCCCCTGTGCCCAAGAAACTGCTGATGATGGCTGGTATTGACGACTGCTACACCTCGGCCAGGGGCTGCACTGCCACCCTAGGGAACTTTGCCAAGGCTACTTTCGATGCCATCTCCAAGACCTACAGCTATCTCACCCCTGATCTCTGGAAGGAGACTGTGTTCACCAAGTCTCCCTATCAGGAGTTCACGGACCATCTTGTGAAGACCCACACCAGAGTCTCTGTTCAGAGGACCCAGGCTCCAGCTGTGGCTACTACATAGTTTTATACAAGAAAAATAAACTGAACTAAAGCTTGAAAAAAAAATACTCACTTTGTAATGAGAGTCATTACTTTTGTCTAGCCAAATCTTATAGCACTGTTTATCCCTTCCCTGCTTTATCCCTTCCCAGTATCAATAAAGGCTCACTTGGGTTACCTAGAAGCCATGAGAAAGCTTGTAATAGATCTGGCTGGTTTTCACCAGCAATTTGACCACCATGTGCACAGGGAAGTCTATTGATAAAGGCTTTATTGCAATAAGTTGCAAATACATGGATGATTTTGAATTCTCTTTCTTGAGGTCTTGTTTCATGATAATAAATTTAGGGTGGCTTATTGGAATGGATGTTATTAACATATCTTCATAGTTATAAGCACATGGAATTGTAAAATAGATGAATGAATGTGGCATTACTGACAACTGTCCTCATTTTGAAATCAAATTACAGTGTACTAAGATGAGGAAGCAAAGCAGATTTGGGATTATGAGTGAAATAATTTTAAAAAGTATTAGGGGTATGATCGGACTATTGGGTAATTCAGTAGAAAAATGTCTACTGATTGAGATTCTGTGTTCCCTGATTTCAGAGAGAAGTTAAGATAAATAAGTAACACGAGGAGACTAGGAAGCCAAACATAAGTGATAATTTTGTGCCAGGGTGTGTATACATCTGTTTATCTTCTTGCTTTACCACTAAGGTTGCTCCTAGAGGAGAGTTTAAATATGTGTTGGAGCTAATCTCTGTGGATTACACAAGAAACCACATCCTACAGCTCTCCCTGAAACACCCCTTATGATTTCAATGTAATTTGGTTTTTGCATTTTTAGAAATAACAAAATACTTTGCAAACTCATCTACTTTATTACCATCACAAGTGAGTCAGCTGACTCCACATTTTAACACAGTGACAGTCACAGAGGAATGGAGGAATGAGTAGAGTTATCAATATATGTGCTTTTAAGAAGTATGACAGGGTAGCAGCTATTTCCAGGAACCAAAACATGGGTCAGCAGCTGTGCAGGAAAAGTGATGGAATAAATGACTCATTTCAGAGGAGTTCTATAACATATTAGTTCTATAATGTATCTTCAGCCCCCAATTACCCGCTTTGATCTAAAGATAAGGATTTACAGTTAAGGTCCCATTTATGATTTGACTGGTAGGGTCTGAATCATGTTTACTATTGTTTTGACTATTACTTGAAACCTATAGTAGTACTTGGGATATGTGTTGTGTATTCTGTGAACATGTGCTATTTTTAGATTAGATAATTTCTGTCTCGAACCCCTGTTCATTTCTTTGTTTTTGTTTATTTGATAGTGGTTTCAGTAAATGGATATATCTGAAAAATTGCAAAGCCACTATTAAAACAAGTTATTATTATATATAGCATGGAATTGCACATTCCTCCTTTGAATCCGACAGAGCTTCACCATATCCTTAACAATTTGGGAAAAACATGCTATTATTTTTCTTTATAAAATTTCTCCTGTTAGGCTGTGATGGTTGTCATCAGCAGTAACTCCTCTGAAGGCTTTGTCAAAAGAGTTGAAAAAATTGGAAAGGTGTGTGAATGAAGCTGTTTGTTGAATATAAAGAAAAGAGCATTGAAATACAATTCACACTCTTACTTCTCCTTCTATGCTTTCAGATGTTTGTCATTTGAAAATTTTGCTTCTAGAAGAGATGTCCTATATAATTCTTACTTTAAGGAGCAAGTTGCTTTTATAATTTTTTTATTATTCTACCATTCCAGTATTTCCATTTAAATTAAATTCAATACCATTTAAAAAAAATCAAAAGTGCAGCCAGTATTCAATTCCTGGGCTAAATAATTTTAGAAAGCTTTGTGTTATTGAACCTACGGGGTTTTTATGTAGTTTTAACTCTTTCTTTCTGTGATTTTTCCCATTAGTCATGTAAGTGACTGCAATATAACAGACATTGAGGATAAAGAAGGACTGAATAGAACAATCCTTGGCCTCATGAAGTTGAGAATCTAGCAAGGGAGTCAAACAATTCAATCATTCAGAGACAATTTATTGAGTGCCTGGCCTAAGATGAGCACAACAAAACCCCAGCCCAGAGGAATCATTTTAATGGGAGAGATAGATAATAGGTAAGCCAACTTTAAAAAAAAAAACGTACTGATTTTTCTTTAATAGAGATGCATATTTGAACTAAATAAGCACATTTTTAAAAGAGCAGTGATTGAGAAGAGGTTTTTAAACTGAGTGGTCCAAAAGGGCCTCCCTGAAAAAGTCTGCTTTGAACAGATTTCTGAATAATATCAGCTAGGAAGCTGCGTAAAAATCTCAGGGATGGGTGATTTTTCCAGTCGAAAAACTGTAAAGGCTCCAAAGTCACAATAGAGCTATAAGTTTCTCTAATAAAGTAACTTCTGACAAAGAATGAGAAGAAATAACTAACCCAGGTTTGAAAGAAAAGGGACAGACTTTCTATGGAATTCATATTTAATTAAAGCTCTAAAGGACAAAAATACAATAGAGCAAAATTCTGGTCACGCTGATATACCTAACGAAAGTTCATAAACAAGCTTTGGGTAGCAAAGAGTGTGTGGGAATGTTGGTAAGAACAGTGGGGAAGAGTCATCCCTGAACATGTTCTTAAATGAAGCAATTCTTGGGTTGTTTTAAAGGGTAAATTGGAGTTTGCCTAAGTGATTAGAGAAGGATGCCTCAGCTTATGGAAGTTCAAAGCCATAAAGATGTGATAAACTACTGCAGATATTTTCATGTATATTTGTTGTTGCTTCTAGTAATGGTGATCTAAAAACTCCTACTTAAGACAACTAAAAATCCAGACAAAATAGCTTTTAAAGTTAAAAATATCAGAATGATTATAAAAATAAGTGAGGGATTACTGGGCCAAAATACGAAATACAATGAGAGCCTAGAGATATATGCCCTGAAGCCATTTTAGCTATGAGAGCATTTGAAACTGCTAAAACACACTGAGCTGTGTTGTTCATAGACTCTTGATACTAGAGAAACAAAATTCAAAATCCAGCAGCAATCAAATTTGAGGACTTTGGTACAACCCAAATTTAACTTGAGATCCCCAAAGCACAAGGAGAAGCAGAAATAAGACTATAGCCTACCTTGCCTTCTGTGTAAACTGAGAAAGTCAATCACTGAATTTGGAGTATGATTGTCTTGTAGAGTCTCAGATATAAGAGAAAATCCTACCAAGGAGGACCATACCATTATTATAGCTCTTAATTATCCCTACTCAATAAGAGTTTCAAATATAATGTCTTGAACATAGCAAAATGTAACAAAGCACACAAAGAAAAACCATTAACAAGATTTGATAGACAAAATGGGATTAAGTATGATGTTAAAATGATCAATAAAGATTGTAAAATGGCTTGATTACTCTGCTCAAAGAAATGAGAGGGGAAGCAAATTGAACCAAAAACTGACACTAAAAATGATATTGAGAAAGGTTTTATAAATGAACAAATGGATACTCTAGAACTTTAAAAATATGACAGCTAATTTAAGGTACCACAGGGGTGCCTGGGTGGCTCACTTAATTAAACCTCCAATTCTTTTTCCTTTTTTTTTTAACACCTTAATTTTATTTTATCTCTTTCATTTGGCTCAGGTCATGATGTCAGGGTTGTGAAATAGAGCCCAGAGTTGGGCTCTGTGCTGAGCCTGGAGTCTGCTTAAGATTCTTTTCCCTTCTTTTTCTATCCCTCCCTGCACTCTCACTTGCTCGCTCTCTCTTGCTTGCAAATAAATAGATAGATAGATAGATAGATAATAGACAAAGAAAAATAAAAGCAGATTATGAAAATAAATATAAAGATTTTGAAATGAAAACAAGTTCAAAATAAAATAGAGAAGACCTACACAGCTTAAAGTTCATTCAGAAAATCTACTATTAAAGAAGTCAGTATGACACAATGTTAAGATATCAAAAGATTTGAGCATGCACTTTACAGAAAGGGTAATCCAAATGGCCACTCATATATAAAAACTGTTTATCTTTATTATGAATCTGGAATTAAATTAAATTAAATTAATAATAAATTAAAACCTAAAATGACATACTATTACACACTTACCATATTGGGCAACAGTAAAATTGCCTTGCAAGAATGTGAAAGAATGAAAGTGCCCATAATAAAAACATTTGAGGTAAGTTGGACAATATTTAGAAAACTTAAAAATAAAAATAAAAATTTGGTCCATTCCTAGAAATACAACATGGAACTAAATGAATATTTTCACCAGGATATGCAAACAGATGATTATAGCTATTTCATTCATAACAGCAGATCAGTAGTGGTCTATTTGCACAATGTTACATTAAATAAGAGAGAATATTAACAAACTGGGAGGAGGGGCTAGGTTGTTATCATAAACAGATCTTCTATGGTGCTGATTATGTTCTATTTCTCAAAATCTTTAAGTTAAAAAAGTTTTCACATTATATCTAGATAGATAGATGATAGATAGATATCCCAGAAGCTGCAATGCTAGGCTAAGACCAGGCTTTAAAGGGCTTTTCTATACTCTACTAAATACTTGAAACCATTCATTATATCATAGCTCAGTGTTCAAATCTCCATTTGTTTCCTCAGGTTCCTAATATTTACCTTAAGGTGACCTGATCCAGACTTTTGATCACCTTTGTCTAAATATTTCTATTTTAACAAAGTCCTTTTTAACACTGAGAGACTAAAACTTAGAAAAATACTCTTTTATCTCACTAGAGTGGAAAATATATAGTTACCCATTAACTAATGATATCCATGTCTACATTAGATCAATGACATTTTTAATTCTTGGGAGCTTTTGGTTAAATGAAATTTTTAAGCTTCCTTTAAATGAAGCTTTAAGCCATCACCACATGAATAAAATTAAAGAACCAAATGAAAACAGGCCAAGTATTTACAGAGTAATAGAATGTGCAATGGTAAGAGTACAATTCTGAAATCATAAAGCCTAAATTAGTGTGATGCATTTTTGCTACCCATGTAATCATAAACCAGTTATCCAAATGTGTTAGCCTCAGTTTTTTCACCCATGAAATGGTGATGATAATACTTATTATGCTGCGTTGTTGTGTGTATGTGATGAAGCATGGAGCATGAGAATCTCATATTCCATGCTAAAATGATAGCTATTTTTATACTTATAATAATTCTAGTAATAGTAATTAAATTGTTCAAAATGGTAATATTCATTTATATTGAGGCATTGTATTGACTATTCATAGACACATTTACCAACATAAATTTCATTTTACTTTACCCCCTCTGAGGATATATATTCCCTAATTCAATATGAATCTCTTTATGAATAATAATTATCATAATAAATATGCTGATTTGTCTTCTATTTGTTTTTAGGGAGGTATCCTTTACTGTTGAACATGAAACTTAAGCAAGTCTGTCTTATTCAAAATTTGCATGCTGTTTTCTTATGAAACTAGATTATAGAGTTGTATGAAATAAATTCATGCAGTTAAGACATTGATGTTTGGAACACTGGGTGGTCAGTTTAGTATTTCAAAAGAAGATTTTAAATTTAAACCTTAAAACTGAGCTCTTTCAGCCTTATTTATAGACCATCCTTCATGTTTCATAAGTACTCCTCCATTGTAAACTAAGTAATACTTTTTGTCACAGTGTATATAATGAAAATGGATTTTATATTCTATTATTTCAGAGTTAGTTGCAGTTTCTACTGCCTTACTTCATTTTTTGAAAAATAGATTAATTCTACAAAAAGTTTTTTCCAGGTTTATTGAAAAAAATCGACATATTTGTAAATTTAAGAAATGATTTCTTATAACATTGCAAACCTTTAACATTGTGTAAATTTTGTACAATTTGATAAATTGGTATACATCTTTATTGCAATATAATCTACATAAAAATGTTAATACATCTACTATCTCGTATAGTTGCCACTGTTTTTTATGCATTTATCATAAGGAATTTTAAGATCTACTCTCTTAGCAACTTTTATGTATATAGTATAGTAGAGATAAACTTCAGAGGTCTTGTGGGTTTTGTTCCAGACTGCCTCAATAAAGTGATTATCTCAATAAACTAAGTCAAATTATTATATTTTTTGGTTTCCCAGTGCATATAAAAAATTATGTTTCCCAGTGCATATAAAAAATAAAAACTATACTGCACTGTTCAAAAGCATTATGTTTTTAAAGAAAAACAATGTATATACCTTAAGTACACTAGTTCTGAGTTTTCAGTGGGTCATAATTACTGATCACAGATCACCATAACAAATACAATAATAATGAAAAAACTTGATATATTGCAAGAATTACCAACATGTGACAAAGAGACACAAAATGAGCAAATGTTGTTAGAAAAATGGTGGCAGCAGACCTCTTTTATACAAGATTGCTATAAACTTTCAACTTGTAAGAATGTGATATATGCAAAGTTTAATAAAGGGAAGCACAATAAAAAAAAGTATGTATATCTTATTAACTATGATCATCATGCTGTACATTAGATCCCCAGAACTTTTTCATATTATAGTTGCAAGTTTGCACCCTTGGACCACCTTACTCCACCCCAGGTTCACCCCTTGTCAACTCAACTCTAAGTTTCCATTAGTTTTCCTTTTCCTCAGATTCTGTATGTAAGGGATATCATAATACATAAATTAAAAAAATATACAAAATCTTTGAAATATTTCACTTAGAATAATACCTTCAAGATCCATCCATGCTGTTGTAAATGGCAGTATTTCTTAATTTTTCATGGTTAAGTAGTATTCCGTAGTATATATTTACCATACTTATTTTACTCATTCATCCATTAATGGATACTGAAGTTATTTCCATCTCTTGCTTAGAGTTAATAATTTTATAATAAACATAAGAGTGCAGATATGTCTTTGAACAGTGAACTTCGTTTTCTTTAGATAGATACCTAGAAGTGGGATTACTGAATCATATGGTAATTTTACTTTTAATAATATGAATAATCTCCATACTGTTTTCCATACAAATTTATATCCCTATTACAGTGCATAAGTTCCCCGTTTTCCCCAATATTTACCAAAATTGGTTAGTTTCAATTTTTTGGTAGTATATATTCTAATATCTTGCTGTGTTTTTCAGAGGTAAACAACAACAACAACAACATAAGGACTTTGCCCTGAGATTTTTACGTTGAGCACTTTTTAATGCTCCTGTTGGTCATTTATATAACTTTTTTGAAAAAAAAAGTCTATTGAGATCCTTTTGCTATTTTTTTAATCATATATTTTTTTCTATTTGTATCTGTTGGTTATTAACCTCTTTTCAGATATAAGATTCGTAAGTATTTTCTTACATTCTGTGGATTGTGTTTTCATTCTCTCTCCCTTTTTTTGGCAATGCAGAAACGTTAGTTTGATGTAATACCATTTATTTATTTTTGCTTTTTTTGCTTGTGTTTTTAGTCTGGTATCCAAAAAACTATTGGCAAGACCAATGTCAAGGAGAATTTTTCCTATGTTTTCCTTTAGGAAATTTAGTTTCATGCATCACCTTTAAGTCTTTAATCTATTTCAAGTTCAGACTTATGAGTGATATAAGGTTCCCTTTTCATACTGTTTATGTGACTATTCAGTTTTAAATATCATTTATTGAACAGACTATCTTTCCCCATTACATATGTTGGCCCCTGTCAAATATTAGGTGACTGTATGAAAGGATTTATTTCTGGACTCTCAATTCTGTTCTACTTGTTTATTGGTCTGTTTTTATGCCAGTATACTTTATTGTTTTGAGCATGAGGGCTTTGTAGTATAGTTTCAAATCAAGAAGTGTAATCTCCCTTCTTCATTCTTTCTCAGAACTGCTTTGATTATTTGTTGTCTTTTATGGTCTCATATAAACTTTAGGATTCTTTACTTACTTCTGTAAAACAATAATATTGGATTTTTTTTTAAGATTTTTAATTTATTTATTTGACAGAGAGAGATGACAAGCAGGCAGAGAGGCAGGCAGAGAGAGAAGAGGAAGCAGGCTTCCTGCTGAGCAGAGAGCCTGATGCGGGGCTCGATCCCAGGACCCTGGGATCATGACCAGAGCCGAAGGCAGCGGCTTAACCCACTGAGCCACCCAGGCGCCCCTAACATTGGATTTTTGATAGGAATTGGATTTACAGATGGTTTACGGTAGTATGGACATTTTAACAATGTTAATTCTTACCATTCATAAATATGAGCTATCTTTCCATTTCTGTCACCTTCAATTTCTTTATCAATGTCATAGTTTATGGAGTACAGATCTTTCATCTTCTTAGTTAAATCTATTCCTAAGTATTTTATTATTTTTGATGCTATTGTGAATTAGATTGTTTTCTTTATTTTTTCAGATAGTTCATCATTAGAATGTTAAAATGCTCCTGTCTTGTGCTTACTTTGGCAGCACATATACTAAAATTGGAATGATGCAGAGAAGATTAGCGTGATCACTGAACAAGGATGACATGACAAACTGGGAAGCAGTCCATAAAAAAAAAAAGAAACAAAACAAAATTCTTTTCTTTTATATATTGATCTTGTATTTGGTAATTTTACTAAATTTGTTTATTCAAATTTTTTGTGAATTTTTTAGGATTTTTTAACATGTAAGTTCATGTTATCCAAAAAAAGAAAATTTTACTTCTTCCTTTTTTTTTTTTTTTTTTTTTTGGAGTCTCTTATTTCTTTGTGTTCCTTGTTTCTCTGGCTAGGACATCCACTACTGTGTCAAATGAGAGTAGTGAAAATGGACACACTTGTCTTTCTTCTGATCTTTAAGGGGAAAACTTTCAAAAGTTTTGATTGAATATGAGATTAGCTCTGGGCTTGCAATCTGTGTTTTTTCTTTAATGGGTTTTTTAAATTATTTTTTAAAATTTTTTATATAATGTGTTTTTATCCCTAGGGGTACAGGTCTGTGATTCACAGCACTCACCATCACTCACCATAGCACCTGCCCTCTCCAATGTCCATACCCCCACCATCCTCTCCCAACACACCTCCCCCCAGCAACCCTCAGTCTGTTTTGTGAGATTCAGTCTTTTATGGTTTGTCTCCCTCCTAATACCATCTTTTTTTATTTTTTTTTCGTACGCCCGAAACTGCCTATGTTGCATCTCCACTTCATCATATCAGGGAGATCATAGGATAGTTGTCTTTCTCAGATTGATTTATTTCGCCAAGCATAATACCCTCTAGTTCCATCCACGTCATCACAAATAGCAGGATTTCATTTTTTTTTTGATGGCTGCATAGTATTCCATTGAACATATATACCACATCTTATTTATTGATTCATCTGTTGAAGGACATTTAGTTTCTTTCCATAGTTTAACTATTGTGGACATTGCTGCTATAAACATTTGGGTGCATGTGCCCCTTCAGAATGCCACGTTTGTATCTGTAGGGTATATACCCAGTACTACAAGCACTGGGTCATAGGGTAGTTCTATTTTCAGCTTTTTGAGGCACGTCCACGCTGTTTTCCAGAGTGGTTGCACCAGCTTGCATTCCCACATACAGTGTAGGAGGGTTGCCCTTTCTCCACATCCTCGCCAGCATCTGTCATTGACGGACTTGTTCATTTTAGCCATTCTGAACGGTGTGAGGTGGTATCTCATTCTGGTTTTGATTTGTATTTCCCTGATGCCGAGTGATGTGGAGCATTTTTTCATGTGTCTGTTGGCCATTTGAATGTATTCTTTGATGGAACATGATAGTGAGCTTAGGGAATCACCAAGTTAATGAAAGAGGTGCCTCTTGTAGGTGAAGTAAGAGTGAGAGAAAGAAAAGAGGGCTGATCCTAGATTGGAGAACTCGGGGCTGAAAAGGACCCTCATCTGGGAGCAGAGAAAGTGGTCCAGAATCAGAGGCACAGAGGACTCCCAACACCTTCCACAGAAGCGGAGCACCTAAAGACATAGTGCCATTACCCCTGAAAATCTAGGCATGGAGGTATTCTCTTTAGGCAAATAGGCATCGGAGAATAGTTTGTCCATAGCCCAGTCACTGACTTCAAGAGGAAAAGCTATACCAGCTCTCGAAGCAGGCCGGATAGCTCAAGCAACAGCAGCCAAGCCAAAATCCTTATCCCCTGCATTTCTGAACAATGACAGAGCAGCGGTTCTGTCTAGAACCAGGAGGTATTCAGAAGTCAATTGTTGGGTCCCGGGTTGTGTCCATCAGTTCAGACGCGGCCTTCAGATCAACTCATGATTCCAGGGCCTTGGCATTGACTCTGTTCTCAGGTTCTCTGCTCAGGGGCAAGTAAGCTTCTCCCTCTCCAGCTCCACCCCCTGATTGGGATCTCTCTGCCTCTCTGTCCAAACGTGCATGTGCATGTTCGATAAGATAACAAAGACAAAAACAGTGCACAATAATTGACTGGGGCCAAAGGATGTTTTATTGAATTTGGACCTAGGTTCCTATGGAGGGCAGCCAGGTATAGAGAACCTCCCACCATCCTAAAATGCCCGACCTTCGCTTGGAGCTTCCTTGTTCATTCTCCTGTTCTTTGCCTTCCTGGATCTCCTCACCAACCTGCAGCATCCGCTGTCTGTCGTGCTGTACTGACCCCTTGTTAACACATTGTGCATCCTCTCGGGGCTCCATTGGAACATGCCCATCTTCCTCAAGAGGCACTGTTTGCTTATCGCATGGAACCATTTGGGGGATGGTCATGAGAGGGTGAAGGCAGGCTTGTGCTGCCACATCTCCATGCAGTTCCACAGAGGGTAGCTGATCCACCATGAGGGAGTGCTCAAGGTTCTTCCACATTCGAATCCTCTTCAATGCGTCCTTTTGCACATACAAGTTGTCTTCCTGAAATGGGCACGGAAGTCTTTCAGTTGGCTTCATTGGGCTATGGGTCTCTTCCAACATGCTCTCCGTTGGCTTCTGTGGACTCCAAGAACATGAGTCCGTCCTGGACCTAAGGTTCTAGGGTGTAGACTCTGCCTTGGATGCATGGTCTTTTTGGAAGATTGGGAGGCCTTGTTGGCACCGTTTCTGGAGACCATTGAGGTACTCGTGTGCTTTCTGTGGAAGACTCCAGACATGTCTTTGGCACGGTTGCGGGGGTTCACTTTGAGCTTCCCTTGGGTGGACCTTTTCCTGTTGAGATGCTCCATGATTTGGTGGGAGGGTCTCACCCTTACGCAGGGCTCGGATTTCCTCCCCTGAGGCATTGCTTGCGGTCTGTTAGTTTCTTGGCTTGTCGTTGCTAAGATGGAATGCGGCATCTTGCCTTTCTCCGAGGTCCAGAGGGCTGGTGCTGACACTCACGACCAAATACTATGAATTGGGCCATGGAGAAGGTGACACCGACTCGCTTCGCAAACTGCCTTGGTGAGAGACCCAGGCGGCTCCAGCAGTTTGGGACGGCCTGGGGTCCTCTTGGCCCACCCATGACTACTCCAGTCAAGTGTAGTGATCAGGCCTGGGTTGATGAGGAGTGGTTGCTATGACCTCAAAGCTTTGTGACATCACAGATGCTGGCTTCACTGAAGCAGCTGTCCCTCTCCCATGACCTTGGTGTCCTATGGCTTTAAGTAGGAAGCCCCAGGAAGGACAAAACAAGAGCCCTCTGAACCTGATCAAGAACTCAGGATGTCTTGTGGTTTAATGTCAAACTTCCCCTTTCTGGAGACATAGAGGAAGGAAAATGACATTCAGTATACCTTCCTTTAGGCCAACATATCCCCGGAGACGGCAAGGTGTCCTTTTACACTACAATTTCTAGATATCTCAAGAAAAGGTGAGGTCGCGTGTATGAGCAGCTCTCCGTGGGGTTTCTCGTCCTGTGGGTGAGAGCGTACTTTGTCAGCGTCTTTTGCTTATGGGTCAGTGATGACTAAGGTACGGAAAGTCCCTTTCCGAGGTAAAAGGTGAGGGCATCGCTATATGGTGCCGTCTGTGTCCTCGTCTCCTAGTGTTCTGAAACACGCGGCTAAGGGCTGAGGCCTCTGTCTACCTGGCTTTCCCTTAAATACCTTTGCAAAGTCTTTGAGGAGAGTGATATTCTGCATCTGAGCTAACTCTCAATGAAGAGGCCTGGACCGAAACCGTTGTCATTATTAGTTAACTGTACTTGTTGTGGTAACGGGTATAGACATGTGGACCAAGACTCTTTAGTCAGAAGGAAAGGGACGGCGTATATAGACGGCTTGCAAGGCCCATTCGAGCAGACCTTTGGAGTGAGCCGCAATGCCCTTGCAAGGACTAGTGGATCAGGAAGTTTGGGTCCATTTCGGCACCTCAGTATTCCTCTGCCATCGAAGTGAATGAACCCCTGGACCTTGCCTTGACATGAATGTCCCATGCCCTGCTGTTGGGAAATGGAAAAGGAAGGGAATACTGACGGGCAAAAAGTCAGAGAAGGAGACCTACCAGGAGTGACTCAGGACTCTGAGAATCCAGCTGAGGTTTACCAAAAAGAGAACTGCTTAATGGGTAGTCAGGAGTTGTGGAATATATTAAGAGGAGCACTGGACGTACATGCAACTAAAGCATCCCTGAATACTCTGTCAAAAACGGATGATGGATGATAGGCAGGCTTTCTCAACAGAACAGCAACAAGAACAACACTTATATAAGGCTCACTTGAACAGAACTGAGGATTGAGCTGCTATGTCCTTGCAAAGACTAGTGGATAAAGAAGGTGTGGTCCATATTGGCAACAGAGTATTCCTCAGCAATTAGGGAGGATGAACTCTTGATTCTTGCACTGGCATGAATGCCACAGGACTGGGTTTGTGAAATGAAATGGGCAAGTAGACATAGGGAAATATCATATGGCTTCTCTCATATGTGCCCTAGGACGAATACCACGGCCCTTAGTAGAAAGAAGGAAAAACTGAAGGGGATAAGTCAGAGAAGGAGACAAACCAGGAGTAACTCAGAACTCTGAGGAATCAAGCTGAGAGTCAAGGAAAAAAGAGACATGCAGGGAATGAGGGAACGGGCTAATGGGTGTTGAAGAGTTCTGGCATATCTTAGGCGGAGTACTAGGTCATATATGGAACTGAAGCATCAGTGAATACTCTGTCAAAAATGGATGATGGATGACAGGCTGGCTTCCTCAACAGTACAAAATAATACAAAAACAAGCTGGCCCTTTCAAATGCAGGTGAAGACAGACAGAGAAAAGGAAAGAATTATATTTTTATTATGTTTAATTATTGAAATGGAATATAATTTATTTCCTAAAATGTCATTATTTGAATTGGGTCTTTATACTAGTAAAGTGGAGTTCATCCACCTCCTCCATTTGTGGAATTGATGAGAAGAAAATGGCATTGCCTTCTCTAAATGTCTAGAAGAGTTGAACAGGAAATGATTTGCACCTCGCCATCTGTGTGTTGACAGGGGTTTGATTACTGCTTCAAACGCTTTAGTCACTACTACAGAGCTGAGATTTTGTAGGTTTCCTGACCTAATCTTTGGAGTGAATATGTGTCTTGGAATTTATCCTTTTCTCTCAGTTCTTTTCTTTTGGGTTTGCTTCATTAGTGCTATTCTTCACTTCCTCCCCATCTTTTGTGTGTCTTATCTGTGTGTGTGTGTGTGTGTGTGTGTGTGTGTGTGTGTGTGTGCTGAGTGTGTTTCAAATAACAATTATAATTAAATTGATGGAGATAGGAAGTCGGTATTTAATGGATAGCAGTTCCATTTGACATGCCTTGAAAACTCACATTCCCTCTCTTTCAGCCACATTTCCTACAAAGAATGTCATCTTTTGTCCTCTTTGTTAAACACATATTTTCTCAAACCTGACCTCAACAAACACCACATTTTGTGTGCCTGGGTAGTGTCGTATTATTTGTCCATTTTTCCCTTGCTTTTTCATATGTCTCTTGACAGTCATGAGAGAGTGAAATTGTATGTTATTTGTCTTTCTGGGACTGATAGATGTGACGTAGGCTAATGCTCTCCACAATTCTGCCACATGAGGCAAGTGGAAAGAATTCATTCTTGCTTATGGCTGGGTAAGATTCTGTGGGGCTTTTTCAGGACAGTGAGATGGTAGTAGTGTCTGGTAACTCCAGACTTGTCTTTATCCAGGAACACAACAGGAAGATTACCACATCAACTTCAACATGGCAGAAATGAACTGGAGCCCACAAAGCAAACTCCATAGCAAAAGAGAGAATAAGTTGCAATCACTATGGGAGAAGACTGGAGACATGGTTTAGGGGAAAAGTGGAAAGTTGGTAATTCAGAAGGCAGTGAGACAATGCAATGGGCAAAGCCACAAGAGATCGGAGCACACTTGGAACCCACAAGGAGTACGTTCTCCAATTCCATTGATTCTGACCATCAGGGGGTCTGAATCATACTAGTTCATGCCAACAAAGGGCCTTGAGGCCTGGAGATTTTAGATCAGCAGCCTTGGCATATCAACTCAAAAGAACACTGTATTTCTCTGTCAGAGAACACCAACAAATAGCCAGGTGAAGACAGCCTGGAAACCACGATTAGAGACAATACCAGGTGACACAGTGGGAAGATGGTGGGTTCTGGCTGTACATTAGTGAGAGGCAGTGTTCTTGGAGATGATTTGATGGGGGCAAAAGAAATTTGGGGCTCTCGCACAGGCAGCATCAAGCCCGAGCTACTGGCCAAAGACAGGTTGGTGAGGGCTTTAATTGCCTCTCCTGCAAACACGAAATTCTAACCATGGAACACATAGGGTACTGTGTTCCTCAGTCCAACTTGCTTCATTTTAAGAGAACAGATTCTCCCATAGGGGACTAGAAGAAAGCCCTGTCCATAGGCTGTCCCCTGACCACAGAATGCTACAGGCATTCATTCTGTTGTGAAGGTTGAATTTCTCCTTTCACAGGCACACCAGATCCCACCAAGCTAAACCTCAGCCTATTCAGCCCAGACCCCAAACACACCAAAAGGCTGGCAAAGAGAGCCTCTGCAGATGACTGGTCTCAAGGACAGGGGGCAGCTATGATACAACAGCAGAGGGCATGCATGCCACACACACATACCTGAGACTCCCTCAAGGGCCAGCCCTTGGGCACTCCATGATATCTTATTTCTAAAGAAATTACCATCAGGATAAAAAACAGAATTGATTTTTCAAATACTGAGAAAGAGTCAGAGACCTATATCCAAGACAAAGATGGAAGAATCAATTGTTGCCAAGGAAGAAGACAAGAAATTATCATGGCCAGGTAATCGGAGTGAAACCTCACATATAACACGCCCAATGGAGGATTGAAAGCAGAAAGATATCAGGGAGTCTCAAAACACATAGATTAAACTGATAGAAATAAAATAAAGTAAAATAAAATAAAATAAAATAAAATAAATAAAGAATTTCTAAAGAAAAGATTGGTAGCAGACTGAAGGAAAAGTCCAAGAAGCTGGCAGAAGCAAAGGACCAAATTTTTGACCTGGCAGAAAAGGAATGGTAAATAAGGAAACAAATCCAAAGAAAGAAGGAAGAATGATGAAACATGACAATGAGCTTAGGAAAGTCATTGACTCCAAGGAATAGAAAGAGGTGCTTATTGTAGGAGAAGTAGGAGTGAGAGAAAAAAAAGAGGGCTGAACATGGATTTGAGAATTCAGAGCTAAAACTGTCCCTCATCTGGGAGCAGAAACAGAGATCCAGATTCAGAGGCAAGGAGGACTCACATCACCATCCACAGAAGCATGGAACCACAAGACATAGTTTCATTCAATGGAGGAATTCTCTTTACCTAAATATGCGTGGGAGTGTAGTTTGTACATAGCCAAATCACTTACCTCAAGAGGACAAACTATACCAGCTCTCAAAGCAGGCCAGGTTGCTCAAGCAACACCAGCCCAAGCCAAAATCCATTTCCCCTTCATTTGTGAACAATGACAGAGCAGTGGTTCACGTCTAGAACTAGGACGTATTCAGAAGTCAAAGGTTGTGTCATGGATTGTGTCTATCAGTTCAGAGGCGGCCTTCAGCTCAACTCATGATCCCAGGGTCTTGGCATCGACTCTGGTCTCAGGTTCCCTGCTCAGGGGTAAGTCAGCTTTTCCCTCTCCAGCTCTACACCCTGATTGTGATCTCTCTGTCTCTCTGTCAAATATGTGCATGTGCATTGTTTGACAAAAAGACAAAAACACAACCGGGGTACAAGGATTGACTGTGGCCAGGGGATGTTTTCTTTAATTTGGACCTAGATCTCTATGGAAGGCAGCCAGGTTCAGAGAACCTCCCATTATCTCAAATGCTAGACCTTCGCTCAGAGCTCCAATGTTCATTCTCCAGTTCCTTGTCTTCCTGAATATCCTCACCAACCTGTAGCATACGCTGTCTGTGGCTCTCTAATGGCCCTTTGTTGTCCCACTGTTCATCTTCTGCTGCCTCCATTAGAACACGCCCATCTTCCACAAGAGGCATTGTTTGCTTATCCCATGAAACTATTTGGGGGATGTTCATGAGAGGGTGAAGGCAGGCTTGTGCTGTCACATCTACATGTACTCCTCCAGAGGGTATCTGCACGACCCTGTGGGAATGCTCCAGGTTCTTTGACATTTGAATCCTCTGCAATGCGTCCTTTTGAAGATACAAGTTGTCTTCCTGAAACGGGCATGGAAGTCTTTCAGATGGCTTCACTTGGGCTATGGGTCTTTTCCAACATGCTCCATGCTTGCTCCTGTGGACTCCAAGTACATGAGTCCATTCTGGACCTAAGGTTCTAGGATGTAGAATCTGCTTTTGGTAAATCGTCAGTTTTGAAGATTTGGAAGTCATTTTGGCTCTATTTCTAGGGATGCTACAGCTACTCATTATAAGGTCCGCTAGGCCAGAGGGAGTCATTTTGTGTTTCTGCAGTAAACTTATATTGAACCCATGCTGTAAACAAAATTGACCCTACTCCTCCCAGAGGAGCTTACTCTCAAAGCCTAGATACAAGGGTGAATCAGGCCAGGTGAAGACATCCCATTAGAGGGGCACGCATATATCTACTAGGGTAAATTGAGATCCAATTGTCCACCCATGTGTTACCTAGCATTTTTGTTTTTGTGGTGTAGCAGACTTAGCACGACTGTGCAGTTTTTTCTGTATTGTTATCTCATTGGCCACGTCTGTATAGCCTGGCTAAACTACCGCTATAAATGTTAGTCTCTGAGGCTGGGAGGGGTTGCCTCTTTGCAAGAGAAGGCCCTGACCGGTCAATATGATTCTCGATGCTTTGTGCAAAATTAACGTTTGCTTGACCTTCACTTTGTATCAGTCTCGCTCTTTTGAATAAGGACCCTATCTTTGGAGGGCCACCCGAATTCAAATGATGAGAACTGAAACAGCATTGGAATTTTTGGAAAAGCCTCTGGAGGTAAGATCATGGGATCCTGCATGGAGCTGCAGTGTACAGTCTCCTGCCAATCTTCTCTTCAGGAGTTCTTTAGGTGCTTTTATCTTTATCAGTTTTATCTCTGTGGTTCGAGACTCTCTGATATCTCCTATG
Source organism: Mustela nivalis (assembly GCF_964662115.1). NCBI lineage: Eukaryota > Metazoa > Chordata > Mammalia > Carnivora > Mustelidae > Mustela > Mustela nivalis. Next base: position 709,911 of record NW_028136427.1, on the reverse strand, counting down.
TTTTCTGACGTACAGCGAGTATCCAGGCCCCTGCTTTCAATCCCGCATCGGGCGTTTTCTATGTAGAGGGTTCACTCTGATTGCCTAGCCATAATCATTCCTTCTTCCTTTACCTGGGCATCAATTGATTTTTTCATCTTTGCATTGGATCTAAGTCTCTGTCACCTCTCTGTATTCGTTAAACTCATTCTGCTTTCTAACCTGAGGGTAATTTATTTAGGAGGAAGAGATCCGGAGTACCCAGGGCTGGCCCTTAAGGTTTGTTGAGTGCGTGCGTGTGTGTGTGTTTGTGAGTGTGTATGTGGCATGCATGCCACTGCTGTTTGTGTTGTGGCTGACCCTGTCCTGGAGGCCAGTCATTTGCTGTAGCTCTCCTTTCCGGCCGTTTGTTGTTTTTAGGGTCCGGGTTGAATATGCAGAGGTTTACCTTGGTGGGCTCTGGTGTGCCTGTGAAAGGAGAAATTCGAGCAACTCAGCAGAACGCAGGCCTGCAGAATGCTGTGTTCAGAAGAGAACATGTGGTCAAAGCTTTCTTCTCGTCCCCTATGGGAGAGTCGTTGTCCTTGGACTAAGCATCTTGGACTGAGGAAGGCAGTTTTCCAAGTATTCCACTGTCGGGATTTCGAGTTGGCTGGCTAGGCAGCCTATGTCCTCACATACCTGTCTTGGCCAGTAGCTTTGTCTTGATGCTGCTGTTGCGAGAGCCCAAAATTTATTATGTCCACATTGAGACATCTCCACGAACACTGCCTTTCACGGAATCACTCCCACTACTCACCATCTTCCCAGTGCGTCACTTAGTATTGTCTCTCTCTGATCATTGTCTCCAGGCTGTCTGCTCCTGGTCGCTTGTTGGTGTCATATGCAGGAAAAAGACGGTGTTCCTTCAAGTTGATGTGTGCCAAGCCTGCTGATAGGAAAACTTCAGCCTTCAACACTTGTGTTGTAAAGTACTCGTGCCCTTCAGACCCTCTGCGTCTCACAGTCAACGGCACTGGGAAACAGGTTCCTTGTGGGTTCCCAGTGTGCCCTGCTCTCCTGTGCCTTGGTACTCTTCATGGGATCCAGCCCTCTGATCCACTAACCAACCAAATATCCCCTGAGCCATGTCTCCAACCTTCTCCCATCATCTCTGCAACTTCCGTTTTCTTTCGCTGTGGAGTTTATCTTGTAGGCTTCAGGTCAATTTCCACCCCAATGCAGTTGTTGTGTTCATCTTCCTGTTGCCTTCATAGCTGAAGACAAGCATGAGGTTATTAGACACTACTACCATCTCACTCTCCTCCATGTCACCGCAATTCGTACTGAGACATAAGCAAGAAGGAATTCTTCCACTTGTCTCTTATGGCAGTCTTGCGGAGAGCATTGGGCTTTGTCACATCTATCATTCTCAGAACGACATCAGACAGACGATTTCACTAACTCATGACACTCAAGAATCATACGAAAAAGAAAGGGTATTGGTACAAACAGTATGACTCTAATGAGAAATTCAAATGGTGCTGTTCTTTGGAAAGCAGTTTTGTGAGAACACGTGTTACTTGAAGAGGACAAGAGATGACATTCCTTGCAGGAGATTTCCTGAAACTGATGGAATGTGAGATTTCAAGGCATGTCAAATTGAATTGCTACCCACAAGAGACCGAATTCCATTCTCTCGTATTTTAATAATAATTGTGATGTGAAACACACACACACCACACAGCATTAACACATGCACATGCAAACACACAAAGATAAGACATGCAAAATATGGGAAGGAAGCGAGGAATCGTACCAATGAAGCAACCCCAAGAAAATACCATATAGGTGAAAGGCAAATAGAATCCAAGTCAGAAGCCAACCGAAATGAGAAAGTGAACTATTACCTATCAATAATACATTCAGTATCAGGACTAAAGTCTCCCGTCAATACAAACAGTTTGTAAGAGTGGTTGAAATTCCAAATTAAAAAAAAAAAAAAAGGTAGAAAACATCCATAAGAAAACAGCAAATATTAAACTAGCTCGTCCTTCTGTTGACCATAGGAGATTTCCTTCGACTATAAAGATACTCATAGCTTGCAAGTGAAGAAACAGGGAAGACATAGGTTATGCTATTCCCAAGGAGAAGAGAGCCAAAGTGTTTGTGCATAAGTCAGCGAGAGTCATTTTATGCCTTCGAGAGACAAAAGATAAGCGGAAGTTGTTTAGTCTTGATGGAGCATCAAAACAACAGAAACCTGGAAGAATTGCCAACATATACACCACGAACAAGGGTGTATCTAAACGTTGGAAGCCTATGAACACACAGGAATGGAGATGGCTGTTCTGCCCCATCTCTCTGCCCTTCAACCACACTGCCTCCTTCTTCCTGTGGAGACCTCTCATGGCACCTGCCTCCAAGCACAGGTGATTCCCATTGATGGGAAGACCCTCTTCTCTCCCCCATCTCCCCACTCCAGTTACTCCCACTTATTCGTGAGCTCACAAGCCCCATGGTACACACTCTCCATGCAGCATGCTCTCTCTTTTCTAGCATTGGCCTCCATTTCTAGCTGTGCTTGTGTCATGGATGTCCCTCCCCAGCCAGCCTCCAAGCTCTCCTTCCCTTTAGCTCCAACACCTGACACAGTGCCTGGCACGTATCACTTTGAGCTTCCCTTGGGTGGACCTTTTCCTGTTGAGATGCTCCACTGGGAGCTTAGCCCCGCACCCCAGCATGGGCTCCGGCCTCAGAAGTGAGGGGGCGGGGCCAGCGCAGAGAAGGGTCTTTGCTAATTTCCAAAGCTGGAAGTGAGCTCTCAGAGGACTCAGGAGGGAGGGGGGCGGGGGCGGCCGGGAGAGGGGCTTTGCTAATTGCCCAGGCGGGAAGGAGGGGCGCGCAGCGCCAGTGTGCTGTGCTGCAGCCCATTTGGGACTGCAGGACCCACCATACTCGCTGCCCCTGCACTCCCATGCTCCAGCCTAGCCCCTGAGGCCGCGGTGTCCTGTTCCCATTCCTGCCGCCTGCTGCCCCTCCCCGACCCATGGCTTCTCTGGAGGACCCTCTGCTCACAGGTAAAGTGACACCACGACACGCCCTCACCTGAAGCAGAAAACGCAGTCCAGGAGCTGGGCGCAGCCTCCTGCCAACCCCAGGGCACCAGGACCACCCCAGACGCTGCGCCACACCCTGTCCGCAGGGGGTCAGGCCGGGACAGCGCCACAGGAGGTACCCCCCCCTGCCAGCGGGCAGGCTAGCCCCCATAGTTCTGCACCCCCACGCGCTTTTCAGAGCCTCCTGCCATTCCCAGGGCACCCAGAACCCAGAGAGTGAGGCCTTGGGTGTTCTCTAGTGACAGATTCAAGGCAATTTTTCGACTTTGGGACTCAGAGTTAACATAGTTTTCATTTGTGATTATTATTTTTGTGTGGGGGCCGTCGCTTTTCTTTTGACCTATGCTTGTTTTCACTCCCGGTTCTGAAGAAGCCCCTAAATCCTAACCCTGTTGAGGACTCCGAAAGCTCTCAGAGCAGCAGTGCTGGGGGACAGTGTGGACACATGGTTTGGTTTCTCCTCTGGCCTGCTTCTGTGGCAGCCCCGCTCTGTCCTCCTCAGACTTCAGAGCAATATCTGAACAAGTGGAGAAGCAACCAGGGGGTCAGGAAGGTGGCCACCGAAGAGTGACTTCTCTGGAGGGTGGCTGAGCTAGCAAGTGAGCATGTTAGTCCAGCTCTGCCTGCATTCAGTATGGAGCTGAACAGGGGCCAGGGAAGGGGAGGAGGAGCAGAGAGCAGGGACAAAGGGACCAAAGAGGAGATTCAGATGAAGGGAAGTAATGGGGAGGAAAGAGAAGAAACTCTAGAAGACAGGTATGTAGAAAGGAAAAGGGATGAAGTGGGCATTGGGAAAGGGCACCACCAGGGAAGGAGAGAGGGGAAGAAAAGAGGGAGGAAAGAGGAAAGGGGAAAGGGAGAAGGGAGGAGTCAGCATGCCAGGGCTCCCACTGCATCTGAAGAAGAGGTGGCTGGTCCAGCTTGTCAAACAGGGTGCTCACTCTTTGGCCCCAGTTTCTGCTCCCAGTGCTACTGGGCTTTGCAAGGAAGGCAGGCTGTCCCTTGGGACCTACTGGAGCCCACTGGAGCCCACAGGAGGGTGGGAGAGGTAAGATGCCACCAGGTCCTGTCCTGAGCTGCTCCCAGCCACCAGCCTCACCACATGGTGCAAGAGGGACCCCAGAACAAAGGACGGACACAGGCCAGCATGTCTGCTGGTGGCCCTGGGCACTTAGCTCATCGCAGTGAACCACACGGCCTCCTCAACCCACGCTTTCAAAGCCTCCTTCTTCGCTTCTGGCTTTCATGTCTGTAGGAACATGAGCCAGATCTAACTCATCTCCGACAGACAATTCTGACTCACCCCGTGTCACATTTTTATGAGTGGCTGTGATAGAGTAAGATAGCAATGCTCCAACAAACGGACTGTTTCCTCCCACTTGACCTCAACAGTCTTATACATTTTCTTAGCGAAAACATCTTGTCTCCTTCCATTAAGCTCATAACGTGGTCTAATAGTATACATGCGCCTTCCTTAGATGCGAAGCGATACAGAGGTCCTTTTTTTTTTTTTAATTTTACAAGGTAAAGTCAGTGAACATATCCAACTTGACGAATACGTCTCTAAAATGTCAATCCAGGCAAAGCTTTTTCTGCCTACAGTTTCGAGCCTACGTGGTGACATTTTTAAAATGCTTTCAGTCCCTCAGTGAGGCTCTTAGAAGCTAGCCAGGGCTTACTACGTGCCAGGCACTGTGTCAGGTGTTGGAGCTAAAGGGAAGGAGAGCTTGGAGGCTGGCTGGGGAGGGACATCCATGACACAAGCACAGCTAGAAACGGAGGCCAATGCTAGAAAAGAGAGAGCAGGCTGCATGGAGAGTGTGTACCATGGGGCTTGTGAGCTCACGAATAAGTGGGAGTAACTGGAGTGGGGAGATGGGGGAGAGAAGAGGGTCTTCCCATCAATGGGAATCAGCTGTGCTTGGAGGCAGGTGCCATGAGAGGTCTCCACAGGAAGAAGGAGGCAGTGTGGTTGAAGGGCAGAGAGATGGGGCAGAACAGGCATCAGTCAGTTGGAGGGGTATGAATAGACTGATGGGAGGATTATGGGTGCCTTTGGAGGACTGAGAATTTGTTAGAAGATCAGTGCAGATTTCTATGGAGACAAATGCCAGGAACTGATAGGTCTTTGAAAGGTCACTCTGGCTGCCTTTTGGCAAAGGGGTTGGTAAAAGGCACTTGCAGGTGTGAACACACCAGGTGGGAGGTGAGTGCAGGAAATCAGGTGAGGGAGCATGGGAACTTGGTCCCGGGGTATATAAGGGAGAATAGCCTTTAAGGAGTTCCACAAATTGGCACCAGCTGTGGCTTCATTACAGAGCTGGAAGGGGGAGGTGGGTGTGTCCTGGAGGTTACAGAAATTACATGAGAAAGGGAAGTCTTTTTAGATCTCTTTTTCAACTACAGGAACTCTCACCTTATTGATAGAATTCCAGAGTGGGAACCAATGATATGAGGACATCTTTGAAATGTCTGAATATGTTCTTCGACATCTTTGCAAGTGACGAGGAGACCTTGACCTTAGGAGGCCTTGGCCCTCTTTGTAGCCAGAAAGATTTCACCTACAGATTTGGGTTCTCCCTTTTAAAGTCAAGGAGTCAGTCCTTCCAAAGGACACCTCCTATCATTTTACCCTCTCATCATACCTCACGTGCTGGCATCTCCAAGACCCTCTGTTCCAGGTTGAGAGTATCCACTTTGGCCGGGCTGGTCTTGCAAAGAACACCACAACAGGAAATCTAGAGCCTATAGTGCTATTAATAACATCATCTAAGACTGTGTTTGCTACCCTCTTGGCCTCTTCCCACCATGACTCACTGAAGCTTTTTACACATTGTATCCATTATGCTATAGTTCCCAAAGCTCATCTTCTCTAGTGCCATTAGTTTTTAGGGGACCAGGCAAACCTTAAACTTGTCCCCCTTAATTGGATCCCTGTGCCCCCACAATCTCTTTGAATGCCTTTCACCATGATTCTTGAATGAGATCTGAGACCACTGCTGGTACCTAACACTTCTTGGCACCTTGTCTGCTAGGTTCTTGGAAGAGGAGGTGGCTATGGAGGTGAGTGTGAATGGGAGTGGGAGGATTTTTCCCTTCACTTCCCTTTTTGTGTTTTCAAATAATGGGTTTTGAGGGGGAGGGAAAGGTTAACCAGACCATTTATTTTCCATCTCCCATCGATAAAATGTCACACAGGAGAGAGGTGGCAGAAACGCACTTTCACGTTAATTTTTTTACAAGGAAGATTGACTTATGAACCTACTTTGTTATTCCCTTTCATTCAATTTCCCTGTACCTCCTTTTCTATGAAGTGTAACGGTAACCCATTATTATTTTTATTGTTGGCACGTGCCTTGTGAACCATAAAATGTACGCTATAAATGGGAGCACTTTTCTTTCTTTTTTTTTTTTTTGTAGTTTACGAAAAACTAATATTTTTTAAATTAATTTTTTATTTATTTTCAGCATAACAGTATTCATTCTTTTTGCACCACACCCAGTGCTCCATGCAAGCAGTGCCCTCTATGATACCCAACACCTGGTACCCCAACCTCCAAATCCCCCGCCCCTTCAAAACCCTCAGATTGTTTTTCAGAGTCCATAGTCTCTCATGATTCAGCTCCCCTTCCAATTTCCCCCACCTCCCTTCTCGTCTCTAACTCCCCATGTCCATGAAAAACTAATTTAAAAACATTCATCCACCAGAGTACCCAAAGGGCTCCCATATAAACTATCTGTCGTTACATTATGTCCCGATTTGGAGCTCGATCCCAGGATCCTGAGATCATGACCTGAACTGAAGGCAGAGGCTTTAACACACTGAGCAACCAGCCCCAATGTATTCTCTTCAGTACCAGAATTTGTAACCAATTGACAGATGAAAAAGGAGGCAGTCAAGTGAAAATCAATAGTTCTTAGACCTGCAAGAAATCTGAATTACATGAATTCAGCTACTCAGGCACTGTTTCACATTTTCAGATCTCTGCAGAAAAGGGGTTAACCTTTTTACAGCATGTAAAAGAGAAGACTATAACACATACTATGTGTAAGCATGTAAATATCAAAAAATATCCCATTAGTTGCTAAGACACACAGGGCCTATATTTTCTCTCAAATTCATGAATATGTAGGAGCAATAAGTGAGAAGTGAATGTATACTTTTCACTTCGAAGTCTTTTAGAAATCTAAAATATGACTTTCTATGGTTTGTGTCTCCATATTCCTTTATTGCCAGTTTGAACAAATCCACATGCTTTGATTCAAAGGTAATAAATTCCTCTTATTTGGAAACATGATGTTTATTTTTATTCTCTCACCCTTAGCAGGTGGTTTCATTTTAGCACACTTCAGAGTTATAATTTCATGCTTATTAAAAACATTTATTATGATCTACATAGATGAATGAAACTTTTATTTTATTAAATTATTTGACAAAAAATCTGTTATTTTTAAAAATGTATTTCCTTTAGGGTTATTTTAGAGCGTTCAGAGAGGATCTAGGAGTGTGGTATTATGTAGTTTTTAAGTAGGTATGAAATGGTTATTTATAGGATTGTTTCTTTAAGGCTTATGTATATTGTCCATTATATGCTATAAAATATTTTGAAAGTAAATTTAAGGTATGTTTTACATAGTTTATTTTTTGGAAATAAATATTGAAATGACTTGTGAAATTCAGTATATTCTCAACATTAATTTATTTTGAAATTTACCAGTTGTCTACTGAACTATTATATGGCAGATATTACTTCAGACTACACTGGTAAATGAAATACTTGGCTTTGTAGAACTTTTATTTTAATGGGTGAGACAATTCAAAGCTATAAACCTTAATAAAAATTGCATAGTGCATTCAAAAAGGATGAGTACAATGGGAAAAAAGAAAAACTCGATCAGGGTGAGAAAAATCAAGGTTGCTAGGCAGGGGATGGGGAGTTAAAATTTTTAATAGGAAGATCAGGGTAGTTACAATGAAGCTGACAATTGAACAAAGGTATGGAAAGGTGATGAATTTGCGCAGAACTATCAGCAATAAGGTCACTCCAGACAAAGGAATTGGCTATCTTGAAGGCCATAAGGTTGGATCATGCCTGGCATATCTGAGGAATAGCAAGGAGGCCACTGTGAGTGACTGAAGAGTAGCAGGGAAAGAGGTCACAGAGGTTAAATGAGTGGCTAGATCATGTAAAAGCTTAGAAGTCATTGTAAAACTCTGGCTTTTATATTTGGAAAATTACTGTGTGATAGAATTTCTGCTAATAACTGAGAGTTCAATTGTCCATAAAATTTCAAGGACTCTTATTCTAGTAAGACAGAATGAAGAGAAAGAGTTCATATTTTCACATGGTGTAACAAATGCTCAGAGATGCAAGTGTAGGAAGCTATAGGATCACAGAAGAAGGCACTAAAATCACACCAATATATTTGATGACTGTGACTATATATAAATTTGTATTTTCTAGATTTTTTATAGTCATGGAATCACACTGTATATACTATTCATTGCCTGGCTTTTCTTTTCTCAGCATCATTACTTTGAGAATCTCCAATTGTAAATAGTTCATTTTGATGTTGAATAGTAATCTCTTTAATGAATAGATCATAATTTTTCTTTGCTCTATGGATGGACATTGATGAACATTTCCACTGTTTTCAATTCTTAAAAATAAAGCTGCTATGAAATTCATATACAAGTCCCTGTATGAACATAGGGCTTGTTTCTCTTGGTTAAATGCCTAGAAGTAAAATGGCTATTTTTGTAACTGCAACATATTTTGCATTTAAAAAAATTTTCAAACTATTTTCCAAAGTGGTTGTATCATGATATATGCCAACAACAGTTTAGATTTTTTGTTGCTTCTCAATCTAGCTCAGACCAAGTACAATTAGCCTTTATAATTTTAGCCATTCTAATAGATATGTAAGCATGTCTCATTATGATTTTAATTTGTATTTCTTTAATGTCTAAATGTTGAGAAATTTGTCATGTGCCTATAAGCCATCCATATACATTTGGTGACATGTCTCTTCCATTATTTCCTTCACATGTAAAATTGGATACTCTGTTTGGTTATTAGTAAGGTTTTTTATTTTTATTCATATTTAAATAATCAGAGTAGATGTCCATTATCAGATATGTAATTTGGAAATCGCTTGTCCATCTTTACAGTTTCTCAATGGAGCTTTGATAGCTGTGTCTTTCAAGAAATATGCTACTTCTTTCCTGGTACACGGAGGTATGACTAGAACATTATCAATGTTGACCTTTGCAAAGAAAATCATGGCTTAAGATATATGTAGTCTGCAGTTGTTGGGAGTGTTCACCATCCTTGCCTCTAACTCATCTCTCACTGCCCACACATTCAGATATAGGGGAATATTGATTGACAAAATATTAATTGCCAAATAACACTAGTTAGAGAATAAGAAAAATGCAGGCACCTGATTATATAATATTACATAAATAAAATGTGTTTTTATAAGTGCTATTGGAAGTAAATTCCTCAATACTTTAATCACACAGAATGATGGAATCCTAGATTTTTTTTCTTGTATTTACTAAGAAAATGATCATGCCTCAAGTATATTAAAATGGAATAGGGAAAATTAAAAATTGTTTTAAGATGATTTGCGTGTGTTGTGCGTATGTGAGAGAGAAAGTGAGAGAGAAAGATAAAGAAAAAGAGAAAGGGAAAGACAGAGAGGTGGCTGCAGTGAATTGATGAGTTGGAGGATAGATTTTAAAGTTTTGTCTTTTGCTTTCTACATTTCTTTTTCCTTAGGTACAAGAGAACAATCAGTAATATCTCAGAAGCCTGCTGGTAACATCAGCAGAAAGAATTAGAGGTTCCCAGAAAATTAAGATGACATATAGTTTTCCTGACATAAGAAAATCATTTTTTGTCCCCAGCTATTTTCAATGATCTATACCCCACCTGTGTACTTGCCCAAGCACACTTCTTCCAAAACTTCCTGGGAGGTTCTTACAAAGAAATGCAAAAACCTCACTCCTTAAGGATTTTGAGGGAACAAGGCAATGGGAAAACTAACAGTCACCACCAGACCAGGAAATAGCCTAAGCTATTGAGACAATAAATCAGTGGTAAAACTCCTAGTGCTATTTCAAAAGCAATCAAGGCCTTGCATTCCTTGTCCCAGAAAATGAGCCCAAGACCCCATCTAGTTTCTATCTGCTCTTGAAGCCTGCAGAGTCCCTTTCCCTTGTCCAACAGTTACCTCTGCTTTATTCTAACGTTGAAGTTTCTGCCCTCGGTGGAATACAAGCTTCATTCAGGTGAACATGCAATACATATTGCACAAATACATATGTGGATGTGCATGCAGCCACAACCTTATGACCAACCATACATGGAATAATAAAACTCTCCCTTCTGAGTATTCATCTTAAATACTAAATAAAAATCTCTCTCCTGTTCAAACAGTCAAGGCTTTGGAACTTATTCCCTGTGATCTCCTTGTATGTTGTAAACAAAGATTCCTTTGTTTGACAACTCCACCTGTTTCTGTGATTCACCAAAGACTGACCTCAGTTAGTTCAGTTGCTGTAATGGCTTTCACTACTCTGATTCTACCTCTGCAAGTCTCCAAATTTAACTATTTTTTCTCCCAATTCTGCATGTTCTTGGCTTTAAACTGCAACTCTGAAGAGAAGATTTGCTTGTTTAAAAAAAAAAATCAAGAAAAGGTAGTAGTAGTTAACATTGTTACTTTGAACTTCCTGCCCTAAGGGGCTCTCCTGTTCTTTCTCTTTGACTTCCTGGACTAAAACGACAGAAATTTGGCAATACATCACTCCCCAATCCAGATTACTGCCAGAACAGTTTATACTCTTAGAAAAATATTAGTTTAAAAGATCACATAATTAAATACTTAAGCATGTAGTGTAATATAGTGGTTTACAAGAAATATATTTTGGTCATCTGAATATTTGGTTTTCAACCATGGCTATTGACTCACAGCTCCTAAAACTCTTGGGATTTCCTGTGATAAGGGTGAGAGAGGTGTGTTTTGTTCTGTTAATGAAGTGACCTTCAGACCTCACTCAAGGCAAGGGCTGTTTTCCTGAAGGACCAACCACTTGGTGAAAGCCTTCACAACTTTTTGCCTCCCCTTCCTCCCAATACAGGATTATCTGGGGAGGGAAGAGGATCTGGAGATTAGATCAGCAAATGACAATGATTTAGTCAGTCATGACTATGTCATGAAGCCTCCACAGAAAAGCTGAAAGGACTGGGTTCAGAAAGCTTTTAGTTTGTGAAATGTATGAAAAGGCAGGAAGAGTGGCAGTCTTACAGAAGGTAATAGAAGCTCTGTGCCCATTCTCCATACCTTGCCCTGTGCACTTCTTTATCTATCTATTGATTTAAATCTTCTATTATATCTTTTAATAAGCTGGCAAACATAAAGTAAGTATTTTTCTGAGTTTTGTGAGTCCCTGTAGCAAATTAAAAGAACGTAAGAAGTAGGCCACTGGGACCTCCAACCTGTAGTTGCTCAGTCACAAGCACAGGTAATAACCTGGGGCCTACAGTGAGACTGGCATCTGAGGTGGGGTTGGAGATAGTCTTGGAGGACTGATCCATTAACTGATGAAATCTTACACTATGTTCAGGTAGATAGTGTCAGAATTTAGTTGAATTCTTGGAGATCCTGCTGTTGTCTGAAAATTATTTGGCATTGTTGGTATGATGTCCTAAAACCCAAAAAGATATAGCTACCTCAAAATAAGAATACGGTTGACAGCTTATATATAATAAGTGAGTATTTCAGGGATTTAAAATATACCCAATAAATAATGTAAGGAAATAAGGAAAGATTTTGAAATAAAAACAAGAATAAGAACCTAGTGGTACTAATAGATTAAATATATGTAATCTAGTTGAATTAAGAATACAATGGATAGAATACATAATGGATTCAATAGAGATAAGAAGTCACTTAAGGATATAGTCATCTGGATACCAGCAAAGCATTAAAATTATCAATATAAAAGAGGTGTAAGATGTAGGTGATGTGTGTGGAACAAAAGCTAGAGAAGAAATTAGATTTCCTTACTACTCATAGCCTGTTGACAAGTCCTTGAAGCTCCTCTGGGGACTCAGCTGCTTCCATGTGGACACATCCACTCAGGGCAAAAAGCATTCTTAGTCCACCCCCCAGGATACTGAAAATCTACTTTCACCTGTAAAAATTACTTTGGAAACTTCTTTATCTCTACTCCCCACCCCTGCCCTCAAGATATACATTGGCAATCATCTCCCAAGCATATACCCACTGATACACATCAGAAGAGTCTCTTCCCTGAGTTTTTACTAAATAGTAATAAATGACCTTTCCCTAACAATAGCTAGCCCCCTCAAGGTCCTGGAAACCTTGTTTATAAAATACCTTGGAGGCTTGTGCTATCCCTAACCTCCTCCCAAATTGAAAGTATATAATCAGCCACTCTTCATGACCCTCTCTCTCTACTCCAAATAAATAAATAAATATTTTTAAATAAAATAAAATAAATGACTTTTTTTAAATGAAAGAAGAAAAAGGAAAGAAATATTTGAATATTAATGTACATCTATTTCTCAAGCATAAAATAGTCAAGACACTGGATTAAAACTTACATACAAGAAAAGAAAGAAAATATTCATAACTAGAGTTGACTCTATGAATCCCAAACTAGGGCATACATACCAAAGACACACAAAAAAAATCACAAGTGTTAGAGAGAAAAAAAATAATTCATTAATAAAGAAACAAGAATCAGACTGACAGAAATTTTTTAAATAACATCAGATATAAAAAAGAATGAAGTAATAGCTTTATTATCTTGAAAAAAAATCACAAATGGAAACATTTAGATCCTTATAAAATGTCATTGGCATAGGAAGGCATAATAAAAAAAATATTTTCAGGAATACAGATCACAGATAATTTGCCTTAATTTGTGTAGGCAGCACTTAAATACTAATATTATTTTAACAGTTAAAATATACTCTATGATCTTTGAGGTTGGGGAAAAGAGGATGACCAAGTCATCTTGAAATAATTCAGTTTTATGAAAAAAGTAAAAAGATCAAAAAAAAGACTTGTAGAAAAGAGAGATAAAACATATGCTTAATAAAAATAAATAAATAAATAAACAGCTGGAGTGCCTGGGTGACTTAGTCGGTTCAAGTGTCTGCCTTCAGCTCAGGTGATGATCCCAGGGTCCTGGTATTGAGCCCTGCATCAGGCTCCCTGCTCAGTGGAGAGTCTGCTTCTCCCTCCCATTGAGAAAAAAAATTTGACTTATTTATTTGAGAGAGATAATCTTTAAATTTTACTTATTTATTTGAGAGAGAGTGAGAAAAGAAAAACATGCACACAGCAGAGGGAATAACAGAGGGAGAGGGAGAAGCACGCCACTGAGCAGGGAACCCCCTGCGGGGCTCTATCCCAGGACCCGGGTATTATGACCTGACACTTAACTCAGGTACCCCAATAAATACAATCTTTTAAAAAAAATAAATAATAATAAAAATAAATAATATTTCAGATAGTATGATTTTTTTAATGTGAGACTTGGTATAAAAACAGGATGACATACTTGTCTAATTATAGCAATGACTTTGATAAGTTTAGATGCAGTAGTACATAAAAAATTTAACTTCTTTCATTAACTGATAATTTAATTAGATTAAATTAAGAGACATCAAAATTTAGAGAATCTAATAGTCCTGATCTATTAATAAATGTAGCCATCCTGACCCCAAAACAAGAGTCTTCAGTAAGTATATAAGCATAAGTTGAACATTTACACAAACAGGCCATTATTTAGGCCAGAAGTATATGCCAATAAATTCCTAGAGTTAAATATCAGGCTATATTTTCCAAGAATAAGGCAATAAAATTAGAAAACAATGACCAAAATATTAAATTCATATAATTGGAAGTTAACTTCATACCTAAAAAGAAATAATACAGCTAATTCAGAAATTTTTAGAATTACAGTACTTTGGTAATATCAACTCTCAAAATGAGTAACGGACAGGTGGGGCTAGCAAGAGACTCGTGGGAGGATTAAATCATGGGCCCCTGTATCTCAGGTGCAGTAGAAGCAGTGGATTTGGAATTTCAGTTTTTCCACAACGTTCCACCACAAGCTGGTTAGAACTGTGCAAAAGCAGGAAGGGAAGCCCCAGTAAAGTGGACTGGGGATGCCAGAAGGGGAGGCTGGAAGGGAGCGCCTGGTGCTCAGTGCCCATTACAGACCCCACATTGCAATCCCCCACAGGAGAGACTCACCAATTTTAGGCCCCACAGGGGAAGCTGGAGGTTCATCTCCTGACTTTTTGTAGGAGCTTTGCAGCTCAGCTGGTGAGAATTCTCCATCACCCTGCCTTTCTCCAAGGGACTTTCCTTCAAGCACCCTTCCCAACTTCTTCCTCCTCCATGAAATAATGTTCCTCTCCTTTGTTTCTCGCACTTGCCTGTGATGGGACCTTAGCTTGCTCAGCCCAGACTGCCATTCTCTGCTCTTCCCAATTAAACCCATGCTGCTGGTCAAATAACTGGCAGATTAAGTTTAAGGCCAATCGAACTAATAAATTCAAGAACTTGCAAGGAACAAAATCAATATGCACAAATTAGTGGCACTCCTAGGTGCTCCGAAGGACCCATCAGAAAGAGACTGCTGAGAACGATCTCATTTACACCTGCATCCAAGATAGCAAGATACCCAGGAGGCCCCTGAACCAAGAAAGTGACAGCCCTGCAACAATGACGACAGACAGGGAGGGGTACACACGGAGATGGGGAGGCACTGTGCTCAGGGAAGAACCCACACTGGGAAAATACCTACTCTCCCCAAAACCGGCTACAGAGTCCTCACTTTGGCTCCCGAATTTCCGGACTAGGCGCAAGCCTGGAGTGGGTGTGGACACGGGAAGGACCCCGCAGGGCTGAGGTGGGGAGAGCACGAGCACCAAAGCAGGGGGACGCTCCCTGACTGCAGACCATCTGAGGAGCCCAAGGAACCGAATCCAGGAGCACACAAACACAGACAAGGACCAAGGATCACCGGAGCCCAGAAAGGGGGGACCCCACAGCCCCGCGCACAGCACAGCAGGAGGCCACGTCTCCTCACACAAAACGACGGAAGCCCCAGTGTCTACACAGGGCGCCCTTTCTCTGTGGGGTCCTGAGACCACGAACCCCTTGACAGTCCACTAAGGGACTTCTCCTCACCTCCTCCAGCGTCTGGTCCTTAGGAGGTTGGACTGCTGCTAGTGTGGGCGCGTTCTCCACAACGGGTCCGGTCAGTGTGGATGCAGAGCCACACCCTCCTCAGCTTGTCCTGTCAGGGTGGGAGGCGCCCCACATTCTCCAGAAGTCTCCACAGTGGGTCCTGAAAAGGCAGGGCTCAGGTCACAGCTGTGGCTGTGCAGCCTGGGCTCAGGGCGGGTGCTGGGGTCTGGCGCCCTCTGCACGCGGTGGAAGGCAGTGCAGGACTGTGGGAGCTCACCCTTCAATGGAAGGTCCTGCTCCCTCCCCGGGTCCAGCTGATGCCATTTCATTCCGGAAATTCAAGCTGCATGGAGCCCAATACCCCCCAACTTCCCCCCAAATAGCTAAGGAACAATGAATTGGAAACAATGTGGAATTACAACAGTCCTTGACCCAAACAGTGTCACTGAACATGGCCCTGATGCAGACCCACACTCTGACCTCAACTTGGTCTCAAGCCTGGACCCTACCCTAATCCAAGACCCTAACCCTAGCCCCCAACCCAAACAATGTTCACAAGAATCAAGAGGTACAAACTGCAAATATCCATCAATGGCAAGTGCATAAGCAAAGTGTGGTGAAGGGTTTGAATTTGGGTTCAGGTTCAGGTTTTAGTCAGAGTTCTAATCAGGCTTAGGGGTTTAGTGTTAGGGTGAGGGTTTAGAGTGAAGGACAAGGGAACAGAGTTATAGTTTAGGGCTTTAAGTTTATGATTTAGGCTTTAAAACTCAGGACTTATGGGATAAAGTTCAAGGTCAAATTTGGGGTTTGACTTCATGCTGAGATTTGGGTTCAGGTTTCATGACTTGGAGGTCTGGTTTAGGGTTTGGGTTCGTGGTTCAGGGCTTGGATCCAGGGCTCAGGTACAGGCTTTGGGTTCCATTTCAGGTTTGGGATTCAGGGTTCTAGTTTGGGCTTTAAGGTCAGCTTAGGTTTCAGTGTTGGTAGGGTTTAAGGTTAGGTTTAGGGATGACACATTTTCTTCAGTTGTCATCATGGACAAAATAATTCTATCTGAAGTTTCTAAGTCAGAAATGTATTTCATCTGGGGGCGCCTGGGTGGCTCCGTGTGTTAAGCCTCTGCATTGGGCTCAGGTCATGATCTCAGGGTCCTGGGATTGAGCCCTTCATCAGGCTCTCTGCTTGGCGGGGAGCCTGCTTCCCCATCTTTCTCTCTGCCTGCCTCTCTGCCTACTTGTGATCTCTGTCTGTCAAATAAATAGAATTAGTAAAAGCTATTATATGATCTTTTACAAACCATTTCCTATCTTTGCATTCTCATGTGCCAAGACAGACAGGGATTATTTAAAACCCTGAAGAGAGTGCTCTTGCTTTTAAATTGCCTGTAACCTTCGTGTAATAGATTTATGATTGATGATAGATTTAGTTAAAATATAACTATTTAAAATATTTACTCTCAGTAAACGATTTCAACCTATGCTCATTTAAGTAACTTGGTGCATAATCCCTTTTCTATTAAACCATAGTGCAAGGACCAATGCCGCGTTTCCGAGAGAACCCCAAGCTATTTTTCTAGAATGGCCATATGCATATATATCAGGCATCCTGTTTTCACTCCCTTTGTGGAGCACCTACCCTGGAGGTCAGGTAATAACCAATGACCAAAAAAACAAACCAAAAACCCAAACATCCAGGTTGAAGTGCCATCCCTGCCTGGAGTGGAGGAGACTGCTCAGACAGATCCCAGGCAGGCATCTCAGCCCAGGCCTGTGCTGGGGAAGCTGGTTCCTGGCTTTGGGCGCAATCTGGAAGCCAGCAAACTGACGCAAGAGTGCAGCTGGCCTTTAGGACTGATGATCTTTTCGCAGCCAGGCTGCCCGTGGACACCCGCTCAGAAAGCCAGGCTATGAGTCTGCCCAGCGCAGGCGCTGGCAATGGGGCAGCATGCTAGGGCATAGCCCTGCACCCCAGCCAGGGTTCAGGCCCCTGGAGTGAGGGGGCAGGGCTGGCGCAGAGAAGGGTCTTTGCTAATTTCCAAAGCTGGAAGTGAGCTCTCAGAGGACTCAGGAGGGAGGGGGGCGGGGGCGGGGCGGGGGGGGGGCCAGGAGAAGGGGCTTTGCTAATTGCCCAGGCGGGAAGGAGGGGCACACAGCTCCAGGGTGCTGTGCTGCAGCCCATTCGGGACTGCAGGACCCACCATACTCGCTGCCCCTGCGCTCCCACGCTCCAGCTTAGCCCCAGAGGCCACGGTGTCCCATTCTCATTCCTGCTGCCTGCTGCACCTCCCTGCCCCATGGCTTCTCTGGAGGACCCTCTGCTCACAGGTAAAGTGACACCTCGAGGAGCCCTCACCTGAAGCAGAAAACGCAGGACAGGAGCGGGGGGGGGGGGGGGGGGAGGGTGGAGTGGTCGGGGCCCAGGCTTCCAGCAACCCCAGGGCACCAGGACCACCCAGGACGCCGCGCCACACCCCCTACGCAGGGGGTTGTGCCAGGACAGCGCCACAGGAGGTACCCCCCCCCCTGCCAGCAGGCAGGCTAGCCCTCATAGTTCGGCACCCCCACGTGCATGTCAGAGCCTCCTGCCATTCCCAGGGCACCCAGAACCCAGAGAGTGAGGCCTTGGGTGCATTCTAGTGACAGATTCAAGGCAATTCTTCGACTTTGGGACTTCAGAGTTAACATAGTTTTCATTTGTGATTATTAATTTTGTGTGGGGGCCGTCGCTTTTCTTTTGACCTATGCTTGTTTTCACTCCCGGTTCTGAAGAAGCCCCTAAATCCTAACCCTGTTGAGGACTCCGAAAGCTCTCAGAGCAGCAGTGCTGGGGGACAGTGTGGACACATGGTTTGGTTTCTCCTCTGGCCTGCTTCTGTGGCAGCCCCACTCTGTCCTCCTCAGACTTCAGAGCAATATCTGAACAAGTGGAGAAGCGACCAGGGGGTCAGGAAGGTGGCCACCGAAGAGTGACTTCTCTGGAGGTTGGCTGAGCAAGCAAGTGAGCATGTTAGTCCAGCTCTGCCTGCATTCAGTATGGAGCTGAACAGGGGCCAGGGAAGGGGAGGAGGAGCAGAGAGCAGGGACAAAGGGACCAAAGAGGAGATTCAGATGAAGGGAAGTAATGGGGAGGAAAGAGAAGAAACTCTAGAAGACAGGTATGTAGAAAGGAAAAGGGATGAAGTGGGCATTGGGAAAGTGCACCACAAGGGAAGGAGAGAGGGGAAGGAAAGAGGGAGGAAAGAGGAAAGGGGAAAGGGAGAAGGGAGGAGTCAGCATGCCAGGGCTCCCCCTGCATCTGAAGAAGAGGTGGCTGGTCCAGCTTGTCAAACAGGGTGCTCACTCTTTGGCCCCAGTTTCTGCTCCCAGTGCTACTGGGCTTTTCAAGGAAGGCAGGCTGTCCCTTGGGACCTACTGGAGCCCACTGGAGCCCACAGGAGGGTGGGAGAAATAAGATGCCACCAGTTCCTGTCCTGAGCTTCTCCCAGCCACCAGCCTCACCACATGGTGCAAGAGGGACCCCAGAACAAAGGAAGGATACAGGCCAGCATGTCTGCTGGTGGCCCTGGGCACTTAGCTCATCGCAGTGAACCACACCGCCTCCTCAACCCACGCTTTTAAAGCCTCCTTTTTCGTTTCTGGCTTTCATGTCTGTAGGAACATGAGCCAGATCTAACTCCTCTCCGACAGACAATTCTGACTCACCCCGTGTCACATTTTTATGAGTGGCTGTGATAGAGTAAGATAGCAATGCTCCAACAAACGGACTGTTTCCTCCCACTTGACCTCAACAGTCTTATACATTTTCTTAGCGAAAACATCTTGTCTCCTTCCATTAAGCTCATAACGTGGTCTAATAGTATACATGCGCCTTCCTTAGATGAGAAGCGATACAGAGGTCCTTTTTTTTTTTTTTAAATTTTACAAGGTAAAGTCAGTGAACACATCCAACTTGACGAATACGTCTCTAAAATGTCAATCCAGGCAAAGCTTTTTCTGCCTACAGTTTGGAGCCTACGTGGTGACATTTTTAAAATGCTTTCAGTCCCTCAGTGAGGCTCTTAGAAGCTAGCCAGGGCTTACTACGTGCCAGGCACTGTGTCAGGTGTTGGAGCTAAAGGGAAGGAGAGCTTGGAGGCTGGCTGGGGAGGGACATCCATGACACAAGCACAGCTAGAAACGGAGGCCAGTGCTAGAAAAGAGAGAGCAGGCTGCATGGAGAGTGTGTACCATGGGGCTTGTGAGCTCACGAATAAGTGGGAGTAACTGGAGTGGGGAGATGGGGGAGAGAAGAGGGTCTTCCCATCAATGGGAATCAGCTGTGCTTGGAGGCAGGTGCCATGAGAGGTCTCCACAGGAAGAAGGAGGCAGTGTGGTTGAAGGGCAGAGAGATGGGGCAGAACAGGCATCAGTCAGTTGGAGGGGTATGAATAGACTGATGGGAGGATTATGGGTGCCTTTGGAGGACTGAGAATTTGTTAGAAGATCAGTGCAGATTTCTATGGAGACAAATGCCAGGAACTGATAGGTCTTTGAAAGGTCACTCTGGCTGCCTTTTGGCAAAGGGGTTGGTAAAAGGCACTTGCAGGTGTGAACACACCAGGTGGGAGGTGAGTGCAGGAAATCGGGTGAGGGAGCATGGGAACTTGGTCCCGGGGTATATAAGGGAGAATAGCCTTTAAGGAGTTCCACAAATTGGCACCAGCTGTGGCTTCATTACAGAGCTGGAAGGGGGAGGTGGGTGTGTCCTGGAGGTTACAGAAATTACATGAGAAAGGGAAGTCTTTTTAGATCTCTTTTTCAACTAGAGGAACTCTCACCTTATTGATAGAATTCCAGAGTGGGAACCAATGATATGAGGACATCTTTGAAATGTCTGAATATGTTCTTCGACATCTTTGCAAGTGACGAGGAGACCTTGACCTTAGGAGGCCTTGGCCCTCTTTGTAGCCAGAAAGATTTCACCTACAGATTTGGGTTCTCCCTTTTAAAGTCAAGGAGTCAGTCCTTCCAAAGGACACCTCCTATCATTTTACCCTCTCATCATACCTCACGTGCTGGCATCTCCAAGACCCTCTGTTCCAGGTTGAGAGTATCCACTTTGGCCGGGCTGGTCTTGCCAAGAACACCACCACAGGAAATCTAGAGCCTGTAGTGCTATTAATAACATCATCTAAGACTGTGTTTGCTGCCCTCTTGGCCTCTTCCCACCATGACTCACTGAAGCTTTTTACACATTGTATCCATTATGCTATAGTTCCCAAAGCTCATCTTCTCTAGTGCCATTAATTTTTAGGGGACCAGGCAAACCTTAAACTTGTCCCCCCCTAATTGGATCCCTGTTCCCCCACAATCTATTTGAAAGCCTTTCACCATGATTCTTGAATGAGATCTGAGACCACTGCTGGTACCTAACACTTCTTGGCACCTTGTCTGTTAGGTTCTTGGAAGAGGAGATGGCTATGGAGGTGAGTGGGAATGGGAGTGGGAGGATTTCTCCCTTCACTTCCCTTTTTGTGTTTTCAAATAATGGGTTTTGAGGGGGCGGGAAAGTTTAACCAGACCATTTATTTTCCATCTCCCATCGATAAAATGTTTACCACTCCACACTGGAAGAATTTATATCTTTCCTTTGAATCTCCAGGAAAATCTCCCAAACCCAGACCACCACCATGTGGATTCAGCCATCTTCTGATTCACCTCCAGATTGTCTCCTCCTAACTGCTCAAGCCACTGGTTAAGGGCGAAATGTTCAATGCCCAAGCAATTAAGTGGGGAACACGTTTATCTAAGCAATTGCATGCAGCTCTCTATCTGCATACAGGGGGTCTCTCCCAAGCATTTCCAACCTCAGCAAAAGAAGACAAAGCCCCAGCAGTCTGGGGTATATATCATTCATTCATTCCTGTGTTCAACACTCATAGCGGATCCCCAGCAAGACAGTGGGAGAGCAAGGACTGGAGAAATCCTGGAAGCTGAAGTCTGAGGAGGATTTCAAATTCAAGTCAGAGATGAAAGAAACATCTGGACTTGGTCCTCAGGTACATGCAGTATTCTGAACTGAGGCTAGAACCAGAGACCATTCTAATGAAAGGCCTCTACAGGTGGGCTCCAACTGAGTTTCGTGTATATTCATTCATGAAATAGCTCTTTGGGTCAACATGCAGAAGAAAACCATTTCAGAAAACTGACAATGAGGAGAGTAAAGGGAAGCCAGAAGGCTTGTGAATGGGGAGAGAGGAGGACCCAGGGCAGGAAACCAAGAATCCCTCCCTGCCCTCCTTGCTGCCAGGGAGGTCCGAGGGACTAGTTTCCACCTGGGATCCCAAGTCCAGAACAAAAGCAGCGGGGCCAGGGCGGGGGAGGGAAGGGGGTCCTCAGCACGGGCGCATGGGGCTGCGGAAAGATGGGGGCTAGCGTGCCTGCTGGCGGGGGGCACCTCGCAAGGCGCTGTCCCCAGCCCGACCCCATGAGGACCCGGGTTTGGCGCAGCGTCCGGGGTGGTCCCGGTGCCCTGGGGTTCGTGGGAGGCTGGGCCTCCACAACCCCCCTCTTCGCCCCCAGGTCGGGTCCGCGCTTTCTGCTCCAGGTGAGGGCGCGGCGCGGTGTCACTTTACCCCTGTGCAGAGGGTGGTCCGGAGAAGCCTTGGGGCGGGGAGGGGCAGCAGGCAGCAGGAGCGGGACAGCGGAGCCTCACATGGGAGCGCACGGGCGGCGAGTCCGGTGGGTCCTGCAGTCCCGACTGAGCCGCAGCACAGCACCGCGTCGCTGCCCGCCCCTCCTCCGCCAGCCCCTCCACCTCCTCCCAGACTCTCAGCCACATCCTCTGTGAGCTCACTTCCAGCTTAGGCAATTAGCAAAGCGCCTTCTCCCCGCCGCCCTCCACCCGCCCCCGCCCCCCTCCCTCCTGAGTCCTCCGCGAGATCCCTTTTCGCTTTGGCAATTAGGAAAGCCCCTTCTCTGCCCCGCCCCTGCCCCCTCCCTCCTGAGGCCCCGCCCTGGCTGGGGCGCGGGGGAAGCCCCGGGGGCTGCAAGCTTGACCAGCACTGGCGCTGGGCAGCCTCCTAGCCTGTCTCCTTGAGCGGGTGTCCACCCGCGGCCTGGCTGCAAAAAGATCATCAGTCCTGTTAACCCTGGCTGCACTCTCCCGTCAGTTTGCTGGCTTCCAGATTGCGCCCAAAGCCAGGAACCAGCTTCCCCAACACAGGCCTGGGCTGAGATGCCTGCCCAGGATCTGTTTGAGCAGTCTACTCATCTCCAGGCAGGGATGGCACTTCCACATGGATGTTTGGGTTTTTTTATTGTTTTTTGGTCATTGGTTATTATTACATGACCTCCAGGGTAGGTGCTCCACAAAGGGAGTGAAAACAGGATGCATGATATACCCCTCACCTCCCATGCTGTCTTTCTCTTAAATAATAAGCACTGCTGAACTATCTTAGATTCTGTACCTTCTCTCCAGCCATGAACCTATCACTGTCTTTAACTCTTGAAAACTTCATTAGACAAATTAATGTGGTGAAGGAAGCAATATGAGATAGCCTATTAATCTGATGAGCATGGAACTGAACAAACCCTATAGATACTTTCCCTTTGATTTCTAGCCTATCAATACCTACAGTGAGTCACATACACTCAAGATTATTGTTTTTATTGTATACTTCATATATTCATTGATTTTGGACTCGTTATCATTTTGTTGAAGTGTTAAACTATGGTAATAAACAAACTTTTAATTAACTTTTCCTCCTATGATACAAATATAACTTGCACTTGAGCTTTAGCTAATTTTATGTTCTAAAATTGCCAAAACAAAATGATCAAGGTTTCTAGATTATTTACTGTATTTTCTACTATATAATATTGTTCTATCTCTTCTGTATAAAGAAAATGAATGCTTGGGGCTCTTGGGTGGCTCAGTGTGTTAAAGCCTCTGCCTTCTGCTCAGGTCATGATCCCAGAGTCCTGGGATAGAGCCCCACATCAGGCTCTCTGCTCAGCAGGGACCCTGCTTCCCTTCCTTTCTCTCTGCCTGCCTCTCTGTCTACTTGTGATCTCTGTCTGTCAAATAAATAAATAAAATCTTTAAAAAAAGAAAATGAATGCTTGATAACTAAATGAATGCTTTACTGAACAAATTAAATATGGCAATGGCATTTTATTTTATCATGCTTCACATATTAAACTATAATATTATATCACTAGTCTACAAATAATCTACTCGCATAGTCATTTGGAAGCTTTTAGCAAAAGAATTCTTCCTCCTGATTGTAGTATAAAAGCCACAGAAATATAAAGAAGACTCCTAGGATAGAAAGTTAAATCCAGTTATCCGTGATGCCTTGAGTAGGACCTGACCTATGTATGTCCTGGGATGCACTAGTAACTGTTACATGTGATAGGATTATATTTAATATATACAGTTTCATTTACTTCACAAAGGACATATAAATTTGAGAATAAAATATTTGATGAATCTATAAAGTCTATATCTATTTGTAACTAATGTGGTAGAATTAAGATGTTAATTTGAAAAAAAATTCATTGAACACATACACATATTCAATTGTTTTTATATATATAAACAGCATTATTTATTTATGTAAATAAATGCATTGTCTGTAAAATCCATTTACTTATCAATCATAAGGGTAATTTTAAGTACTAAGAATAAGAAATATGTGAAAAGATAAGTGTTCAAGAGTGCAGTTTGTGGTAATTAATACAATATGATAGGCTCATGAAAAAGATATATTACTTGAACTTAAAAGCTTCTATAATTAAGTGATGACCACTTGAAATTTGTAATTAGTCTTGCTGCAGTTTTTCCTTGCACTTATTGCCCTTCCCCAGAAGTTCATTAAGAATTTCTGTGAATGTCCTTATGTTTAATCTCATTCATAGATTCCACTGCTGCTCACAAAACAAAGCCAAAAAGAGAGGTAACTCTATGTGGCACTCCATCCACAAGCAATACATTCATAAATAATTAAAAAGCTCTCTACTTCATTTGTTACCCATTCAGCTGATAATTTAAATGAGTAACTGAGGCCATTTTATCAGCACTTTTAATAGAATGCGACTCAGAAACTTCACAGTGTTATTTAAGAAGAAATGCTCACGTGTTAAGGTTTTTATTTTTTTAAATCAACAAAATAATTTTCAAATATTAAAAGCAAATGTCTCCTTTTCCTCCAAGTTTCCTTGCTATGTCAAAGTTACAAATAAATACATTAAAATCGTATTTTGAGTAGTAGATAAAAACAAAAGTTTTGAAACTGTGGGTTCAGTGTCTGGGTTAACTTGTATAAATATCTGAACTCAATGTATTTAGACTTTATTAGATTTTTTTTAGACTATTTAAAAATACATGCTGAGATAATGACAACATTATTTTATTCATTTTAATAAATAAATTATTTTATTTATGTTTAGATATTTATTTATTAAATTAATGATTTAATATTTAATAATCTAAATTTGAAATATTTTAAATTCTAAAAATATTTATTTAATTAAATTGATATATTTAATATAAATATTTAATAAATTATTTAATCATTATTATAATTATGCAATACATTATGTATTGTGTAATAATTGCATTTTAATAAATAAATAAATGTATTATTTACATTATTTTATTTTATTTTATTTTATTTACTTGACAAAGAGAGGGAGAACGCAAGCAAAGGGAGCTGCAGGCAGAAGGAGAGGGAGAAGTAGGCTCCCAGCTGAGCAGAAAGTTCAACCTGGGGTTCCATCCCACGACCCTGGGATCACCACCTGAGTCGAAGGCAGATGCTTAAGTGACTGAGCCATCCAGATGCCCAAGGCTTTGTATTCTTCGCTTCTAAATATTGATGCTCCTTCATCTCTGGAGTTAGTAAATTGATGTTGAGAATTCATATCAAAGAATTGATAGTAGCTGTTAAACAGAAACATGTAATTTAGGGGAAAAAAAAGAACAGAAGGAAGAGAAAGGCCAAAAGTCAAAAGCACATTAATATAAAATTTAATTAGATAAAAAAGCTGATATTCCTGAAGGGGGCTAATAAAAGAGCTGCAAAGAGCTGATAGGATTAGGAAAATTGTCCACTTCTGGTCATTTCATAATTTTAAACTATTCCTTATTAATAAATATACTTAGTTCCAGAAACACAAGCACATAAGAACATTTCCACCAAGTTTCCTCTAACAGCATTTACAAATTAGACGTTCAAACAATGCAGTTCATTACATGTTGCATCTGTATCTTAAAGTTTAAACACATTCTGTGACACATTTTCCAACAATTAAAATTTAAAAATATATATATACATATATATCTATGTATATATATATATACCTTATCCCTAAATGGAAAAAATATATATAGAGAGAGAGAAACCTTATCCCTAAATGAAACCTTTCTTTGTTTATTAGATTAAATAGGTAAATTAGCAACAACAACAACAACAAACAGCTAATATTATAGAGGTAGGAACAATTTACCTTTTCATTCATTGCTATTTTCTAAAAATTCCTATTTTATTTTTTTCTCAAGTCTGTCATAATAATTTTCTAAATCTCCTGCCTTATTCTTCAATTTTTTTCTTTTAGTGGAAATCTCTATTTCATATTTATTTTCTCTTCCTCCACTCTTTGCTCTAATAATTCAATGTATTATTAGATTTTCTGTTTTTCTCTTTATCCAGATATATCTTTTCTTTCTTTTTTTTTTAAATAATTTGATTTGCTGGCATTTTACATCAGTACATGCTTTCTTATGGATGTTAGAAATGTCTGTGGAACTACTAGAAGAATAAACTTTTTTACCTTTAAGAAGTTTACAGTCTAGAGTGCCTGGGTGGCTCAGTTGGTTAAGTGTCTTCCTTCAGCTTAGGTCATGATGCCAGGGTACTAGGATCCAGTCCTGCATCAGCTGCCTGCTCAGCAAGGAGTCTGGTTCTTCCTCTCCCTCTGCCCCTCCCTCTCTCTCTCTAATAAATAAATAAAATCTTTTAAAAAAAGACTTACTGAAATCTGAGACTGAATTACTAAATTCAGTCTTAATAGAAGACAGCTAAACAAAGCAATAATCACAACTGGAAAATTTAGCGAGATCATGGTTTAACATTTTTGGTTGACACAGGACCTCTTTCAGTAACAACTTTCCCTAAATATCAATTTCTTTTTAAGGCAAAAAATTTTGACAAGAAATCCAGATCCTTCTGATCATTTTCATATCAATTTAAGGTGACATCCTCAGAGTATATAATCAAATATGTAATTATTCTATCTGTTGCCTTGTATATTGCCTGTATCTTTTTCAGACTCAAAGTTCCATTGAGGTAGAGTTTTTTTTTTTTTTAAAGCAGAGATTTTTTTTAAAGTGTTTGATATATACAAGATGCTTAATAAGTGTTTACAAAGCCTATGTATTACAGAAGCTTTAAACAGGCTTTAAAATAATGTAGGTGATATTAGTGGTCATATCAAACAATTTTTAGGTTTCAGTCATGTAAATAACTACATTTCTCAGAGACAGAGAAACATACAAATGGTCTGGGTCCAGTAGGATAATGCTAGCATGTGTTGTAAATTCTTTTATATGACCTTATTCTTGCAAGAATTGGTTATGTGGCAGAAAAAAAGGTATCACTATCTTATACTTTATTATTTAAAGAGATTTATGGAAGTCTTAATTTCTTACACTACCCCTTTGTTTCAGTGGACCCAATTTCCGTGGTAATGGTGAGAGGAAAGTAGGCAATTTAGGCAGCAGCAAAAATCTCCTACAAGGCACTATAAAATAAGGCTTGTTCTAGATCATGGGTCTGTCCAAAGGGGAATGTTAAGGGGTAGAATGGATGATGGATGCATTGTGGACTTATAACTTTAAGATTAATACTGTTATGCCCCAATAATGGGTCTATGATTAAAGGAGCGAGACTGATGTAAAGCAAAGGTCAAGCAAAGCTTTATTTCATGCGAAGCATCAAGAATCTAACCAAACGTTCGGGGCCACACCTCTTATGAGAGAAGGCAACCCTTTGCTGTTTCACAGTCTAGCTTTTAAGGGCAAAGGCCATGCAGTCAGGCCTGGCCACGCACAGGTGACCAATGAGATTTTAACACACACAGGAAACTCCACAGTGAGGCTAGGTGACCAATTGAGGTTCAATTTACCCTAGTATAGACATTTGACCCAGCCTATTACACCTTGATTAGGATTGGTGCAAAAAAGGTTCCCAAAGGGCGGAGGAGTGGGGCATACTCCTTAGTATCTAGGGAGACAATATGCAAACACCGCCCCCCTCCCGCTGATTGATGTCTCCACCTGGCCTGACCCACCCTTGTATATGGGCTTTGTTACCTGGAGCTGATTTCCAGGACTTGTTTTTAAGTGAATCCCCTGGGGGAAGGGGAGCAAGGACAGTTTAAGGGTTAACCTCAATGAAAGCCTCTTGCTAAAATATAAAAATATAAAATAGGTCCTTACATTACAACAACTCAGTAGGGAAAGTCCCAGTGTGGTGATAAAAGAAGTGAGGTAACTTGCATTGCACATGTTTTTTTAAAACGTGTAAGTTGTATTTTTCCGTGCCATTACATCATACTTTATCTTCATCTCTGTCTACTAGTTTAAAACTAGTTAAACAAACTCAACAATTTTTTTAAAAATATTTTATTTATTTATTTAAGAGCAAAAGCCAGAGAGAGAGAGAGAGAGCATGAGCAATATGGGTCTCGATGCCAGGACTCTTGAGATCCTGATCTGAGCCAAAGGCAGACACTTAACTGACTAAGCAAATGAGACTCCCACAAACTCAACAATTTTATAAAATTTTTATTTGTTGGGGTGCCTGGCTGGAACAGTCAGTAAAATATGTAAATCTTGATCGTGGGGTTGTACGTTTGAAATCCACCTTGGGTGTAGAGGTTTTATTTAAAAATAAAATCTTTAAAAATTTTTTTTTCATTTTTTTATTTAAGCCATTGTATGGCAGTGTTGATCACTATATTGTACACCTGAAAGTAATATTAACCTTATTTTAACTAACTACAATTTAAATAAAAACTTTAAAAATAAAATAAAAATAATAATCATAAAAATAAAAAAGAGGAAAAATTATTTGGCAGGCAATTTTCTTAATTGCATTATTATTTATTATTATCATAGTCTGTGTGTGTCGGTGGGAAGTGGCTGGTATTACAGTGAGTTCCATATCTGTGTTACACTGAGGTCCATGTCTGTAGTCAGTCTTTTTTTTCTTTTAGTTTATTTTCAGGGATCCAAAATTCATTGTTTATGCACCACACCCAGTGCTTCATGTAATAAATTCCCTCCTTAATACCCACCACTGGGCTCACCCAACCACCTGCCACCCTCCTCTTCAAAACCCTCAGTTTGTTTCTCAGAGTCCACAGTCTCTCATGGTTTGTCTCTCCCTCCGATTTCCCCCAGCACACTTCTCTCCATCTCCCAGTGTCCTCCACGTTATTCCTTATGTATTGAGTCTTATAAAAACTTTTATTTCTTTCCCTATTCTGCTTTGCATATGCTTACCTTAGATGTTAAAATGTTATAAACCTCTCCTGCCTGGTCCATTTTCTCTCTCTTCTCTCATGATTTCTCATGCTCTCCCTGCCAACCCCACATGCCTTACAATATCTGGATATGACTAATTTCTTCCTGAGCTACTTTATTCTACTCTGCCATATGGTTGCCCTTCCCTCTTCTGTACCATAAGTTCTATCCCCTGCATTTGTGCTTTAACAATACCTAATTCTTTTCACTGCATCTGTATCTTTGAGGTCAGTACTCAGTAGTGCAATCGCTGGGTCATAGGCTAGCTCTATTTTACTGGAAAGAAGGGCCATATGCACCCCAGTGTTCATAGCAGCAATGTCCACTATAGCCATTCTGTTGAAAGAGTCAAGATCCCCTACAACAGACAAACGGATAAAGAAGATGTGATCCAAGGATACAATGGAATATCACTCAGCCATCAGAAAGGATGAATACCCAACTTTTGCATCAACATGGATGGGACTGTAGGAGATTATGTTAAGTGAAATAAGTCAAGCAGTGAAAGTCAATCATCATATGGTTTCACTTATTTGTGGAACCTAAGGAATAGCATGGAGGACATTAGGAGAAGGAAAGGAAAAATGAAGTGGGGGTATTGGAGGGGGAAATGAAACATGAAAAACTATGGACTCCAAGAAACAAACTGAGGGTTTTAAAGATGAGAAGGATGTGGGGATGGGTGAGCCTGGTGATGGGTATTAAGGAGGGCACATATTGCATGGGGCACTGGGTGTTTTACACAAACAATGAATCATGGAACACTACTTCAAAAACTATTGATGTATTGTATGGTAACTAGCATAACAGAATTAAAAAAAAAAAGGAGGGGGACAATACCTAACACTCAATCTTTGCTAGTTTCTTGTTTACCTCCTTTTAAGAGTAAGCTCATTAGTGTTTTTTTTTTTTTTTTGGTTTGTTTGCTTTTTTTGTCTCAACTAAAAGAAGAAAAATAATACACATTATTTTGAAAACTTTTTGAACAGTGTACAAACGTTAGTCAAGTCCACAATGTCTCATCTCTTCTTCCTCCTAATATGGCTAAGTTGAAAAACCCTTTATCTGGGAAAAGATCATTGTCCAGCCACCTTGTGTAAGATTTTGGCTTTAGGTTAGATTATCCTTTCTTTCCTTTTCTGAAAATAAGTTGAAAATATTAATAGCCTCAGTTTTTCTTCCAAAATATGACTGCTTCTTTACCAAGTGCAAAAGCAACCCATTTTGACCATAGTAAACAGCTTGGACCTACTTTTTTTGGCTCACTGTTTTAGTGAGACAAGTGGAGTGAAGATGACACACCATTTCCAAATGTATTAATAATTGGTAGACCATACTTCTAAATTGAAGATTTGTTGCCATTAAACTACGACCAGACTCGCTATAATTACAGAGGTAAATTCTTTATATTTACTATATTTGAAATTACCATATAATACCAAAATAAAATTATGATTATGTGAAGAGTCTGTAATATTAAGAAGATGACTTTGAAATGATTGCTTATCTAAATGAAATTTCCCATTTTATAATCTTGTATAAGCTTCCGTTGTCATTTCCTATTTAAAATCTATTAGAAGGCACTCTTATTTTCCCTTAAGTGGGAAGTCAAATGTGGAACAAATTCATCCCAAAGGAACTGATTCTATGTTCCACTGAAGACAAGGTGGCTTCCATGTGGCATTTTGCCTCTTGCATATTGTTCATCTCCTACAACAAATGGGGGTATGCTCTTTAGTAAACTAATTCAACTCAATTAGAGACATTGTCTTCAAGGGATAACATCATAGAGACTAGAATCAGAATCATACTTTTGGGAAAATTGGGCCCAGGATTTTTGTTTTGTTTTGTTTTGTTTTGTTTTAAGATTTTATTTATTTATTTGACAGACAGAGACCACAAGTAAGCAAATAGCGGGGGGGGGGGGAGCAGGCTCCCTGCTGAACAGAGAGCCTGAGAGCCTGATGCAGAGCTCGATCCCAGGGCTCTGAGATCATGGCCTGAGCCGAAGGCAGAGGCTTAACACACTGAGCTACACAGGTGCCCCTGGGCCCAGGTTTTGATGGCTTCTTTCCTCAATCTTATAAAACCTTTTTGAACTCTACTGGATGCCAGAACTGCTTAAAAATATTTGGTCCCTTGTAATTTTAACCTTCCAGTATTCAATGCACCTGATCCATGTAATATCCTATAGTATTTTTGTCAAATGAAGACTCTCAAAGTGTGTTTCTTGGGAGACACTTTTCAATTGGTTGCTTACATTTCTGCATTTATTATTTGTTCTAGGCCATCCTTTGAAGATGGTTGTATTGAATAGACTTGGAAGACAGAAATAGTATCTTTTTTTTTAACTTAACCTGTTGTGTTTGCAAATATTATCTGCCTCTGTTTTGATTCTTCTTGTGGGAACTGAGGCTCAGTACTGATATATAACTCCCATCCCTACACACACACAAACACACACACACACACACACACACACACAAATAATGTTAATATTCTGGCTACCTCTATTGCTGTGAATAATAAACTATATTATTTCTGAAACATGAGTCTGTGTCTTCTATCAACACCCAAGAAACTACGGCAGACTCATACACCAGCTTTCAAATAAGGGAAAATAATCTCAGATGCTTTATATTTTTTGATAGTGTTACCTACTTCTGAACATATGACTGAGCACATATAAAGCTGGAGCCATGACCATTTAGGGCTTCTTCTGTGGAAGAACTATGCATTCACTAGTAAACAATAGTAGTTTCATCTTTTTTTTTTTTCCTCCTGGACACCATTTCCTCTCTCAAACTGTTGCTCAAATTGGATGGAGTCTAAGGTCCTTTGAGGAAACTTTTGTTTAATGATTCAAAATAAAATAGGAAGAGTCTAAAGTGCTAAAAATACTTCTAGATAAAAGGTATAAGATCATGCCAGAAAGGATAGTAATTTTATCTAACAACTGCCTGTTCACCCCTTTTTTGTTCATTAACTAATCTCCAAATTCCTGACTAAATCCCTTTTGTAAGCCAGAATGTGAGCTAAAAAACTGGGATTTTAAAAAATTTTCATTTGAAATCCAGTTAGTTAACATATATGGTTGTATTAGATTCATGTGTACAATATAACATATAGCACTCAGTGCTCATCATGACAAGTGCTCTAATTAACCCCCATCACTTATTTAATCCATCACTCCTTTCAGATCCCGTCAAGTAACCATCAGTTTGTTCTCCGTAATGAAAT
The DNA here is from genome assembly GCF_964662115.1 of Mustela nivalis. Taxonomy (NCBI): domain Eukaryota; kingdom Metazoa; phylum Chordata; class Mammalia; order Carnivora; family Mustelidae; genus Mustela; species Mustela nivalis. The sequence continues at coordinate 677,782 of NW_028136427.1, read as the reverse complement.
GTCTGTTTTTTGCTTTGTTTCTCTTTCTATGTCTTATTATTGCCCCTTTGCTTGTTTGTTTTGTTTCTTTTATTCCATATATGAGTAAAGGTATTTGTCTTTCTCTGACTGACTTATTTCACTTTTAGCATTATACTGTCTAGTTCCAACCATGTTATTGCAAATGGCAAGATTTCAGTCTTTTTTATGGCAGAATAATATTCCATTGTATATACATACCACTTATTCTTTATTTATTCATCAATTGATGGATACTTGGGCGCTTTCCATATCTTAGCTTTATAAATAATGCTGCTATAAATATAGGGGTGCTAGCATCCCTTTGAATAAGTTTTCTTATATTCATTGGGTAAATACACACCAACAGGTTTGTTGGATCAAAAAGGACTTCTATTTTTAAATTTTATGGAAATTCCATACTGTTTTCAAATATGGCTGTATCAGTTTGCATCACCACCAACAGTTCACAATGTTACTTTTTCTTTTTTTTTTTTTAAGATTTTATTCATTTGACAGAGAGAGATCACAAGTAGAGAGAGAGAGAGGAGGGAGCAGGCTCCATGCCTGGCAGAGAGCCCAATGTGGGACTTGATCCCAGGACCCTGAGATCATGGCCTGAGCTGAAGGCAGAGGCTTAACTTACTGAGCCACCCAGGCAGCCCCCACAAGTGTTACTTTTTCACATCCTCTCCAACACCTTTTGTTTCTTGTAGTGTTAATTTTAGCCATTCTGACAGGTGTGAGGTGGTATCTCTTTCTAGTTTTGCTTTGCAATTTCCTGATGATACATGATGATGGACATCTTTTCATGTATCTACTGAACATTTGAATGTGTTCTTTGGGGAAACACTTGTTCATGTCTTCTATCCATGTTTTTATTGGATTATTTGTTTTTGGATGTTGACTAAAAACTGGATATTAAGTAACACACAAGACAGGTTTCCTTGAGCTTAAATTTTATTTGCATGAGTATCATTAACAGGAAAAAATATGCATATGGGTATGTACAAGTGTGTTTATGTATACATCTATCTATCTATCCTCTATCCCATGTCTTCTAATTGTGGTAAATCCTGTAAGGTGGGGAATGGGATAGTCTGAAGAAATATGCTTCTGGATATGCTGGGTAAGCAAATTTAATTGCACTCAGATGCATTGGATATAAGTGAATCACTCAAATGAGTTATTTAATATTATATAGAAACAAATTAAAAGTTTATGTAGTTGAAAATAATAGGTAGTTAAAATAATTTTTTTGTTTGTTGTTTTTGTGTCTTTTTTTGTTTATATATACTATGGTGTGAATGTTTATGTCTCCCAAAATCATATTATGAAATCTAACTCTGTAAGTGCTAGTATTAAAACATAGGGGCCTTTGGGAGGTGATTAGGTCATAAGTGGGATTACAGTCCTTTTAAAGGAGACCCCAGAGAGTTCTCTTGCTTCATTCATCATGTACGTTTACAGTGAGAAGATAGCCATCTATGAGGAAGTGGGCTCTCCCTGGATCTGCCCATTCCTTAATCTTGAACTTCTCCATTCTAGAACTGTGAGAAATAAATTCCTGTTCTTTATAAGCTATTAAGTCTATATCATGTCCGTTATAGCAGCCTGCATGCAGAAGGACACTATGACCTAAAATGAGAGCAATAAATATAAAGTTTCAGTAAAGTCAGTTGGTACAATGTTTTTTTTTTTTAATTAGAGAAGACATGCTGCTTCATGTTAAACCTTGATATTGTATATGTTTCTTGAAGGGCCACTTCTTACTCCTTTGTGTGTTTTCCACAAAGTCCAGGATGATGCCTTACATAAAGGTAATATTTTATAAATACTGTTGGAAATATATACTTCTCTAAAATCTTATTTTGCCTACAGATTACTTGGATCCACTTTGCCTTGTGTAGAATATTTGAAATATATTAAGAACAGAATGTCTCCCTAAATAATATTTAGAATCATCATTAGTTTATGACTCCTGACTGATTTGTTTATGCAGTGATACTTACTGCAAGAACACTGAAGTTTGTAATATAATTTTGAATTAATCACCAAGCTAGTTTATTTTAACTTATGAAAAAATAATTTCTCATGTTGGTTTAATTCTGCTCTTATGTTATGGTCATGACATTTTCATTAAAATAAAGTAGAAAATAGAAGTAAATAATAAATGAAAAATAAAAATTAAAAAATAAAAAAATAAAAGCAAATCTCTTGTGAAATGTTAAACTTTTCTTACTTATTTTGTTTTGCTTTTCTTCTACCATGCTGGCAAAGCTGTATATTGCAGATAGGTACAATTTTCTAGGTGCTAGGTTTGTTACTTTTGCTAAAATTTTCAAAATATAAGGAGTTGAATAGTCATGGATTGTTTATTAAACTCCTTATCTACACATATAAAAATAAAACAATGATGGTGACCTGGGTATTTCTAAAATTGTATTCTGTTTTTCCATATTATGGTTTACAATGTAATTAATAAAGATTCTGCATATATTAACATCCATCCCCTTCTATCTCATCTGTATGTCCATACAGAGCATGTATGATTTCTATTCATTGCTATGTTGTGGTGAAGAGATTGTCTGAAGTAGCCTATATTTATGCAGGTAGATCTTAAGCTAAGGTGCTCTTGTTTATTTGCTTGTTCGTGATCAGTATGTTTGAAAGATGGTAACTATTGCATCAGGTGTGACGATTAAAAAATATTAGTGGTGCCTGATACACTGTGATAAAATAGGTAAGTCAATTCATAATTTGTTAATTAAATTAGAAAAGAAATTCCTTTGGATTTGTTCTTTATTAAGAGTTTTTTTTTTTTTTTAACGAATGCCTTGGGATGTTTTTTGTGTAATATATATCACATGCCTCAACCTTTAAATTTGAATGTAGAAAAGAGTTATCAGAATGAGCCTAGAAAATATTGTTGTGGGGGCGCCTGGGTGGCTCAGTGGGTTAAGCCGCTGCCTTCGGCTCAGGTCATAATCTCAGAGTCCTGGGATTGAGTCCCACATTGGGCTCTCTGCTCAGCAGGGTGCCTGCTTCTTCCTCTCTCTCTGCCTGCCTCTCTGCCTACTTGTGATCTCTCTCTGTCAAATAAATAAATAAAATTAAAAAAAAAAGAAAACATTGTTTTGAAATATTTTTGTTCTGTTGTATTATGTTAACTTAGGAAATAATGGTAGTTATTTTTATTAGCATTTCCTACTTTCCACATGCCCTTACAGATGAGATATCATGTTTTTCCTACTCTTTTTATCGTGGTTGTTATATTCTTCATGATCAATAACAATCAATGAAAATTCCTAACATTAATTTTCTTTGGGAAAATGATATTTTAGCAGGAATCCATGACCTAAAATTTTAGCTGTTGTTCTTCCAGGAGATGAGACTATCAATGTTCCCGAAATTTCAAGAAATAGAACTTATTAATTGTGTTGGTTGATGTTTATTGTCTCTGAACTTAGAGGTGCATAATTCAATTTAAAATTTATTTTGGGGGCGCCTGGGTGGCTCAGTGGGTTAAAGCCTCTGCCTTTGGCTCAGGTCATGATCCCAGGGTCCTGGGATCGAGCCCCGCATCGGGCTGTCTGCCTAGCAGGGAGCCTGCTTCCTCTTCCCTCTCTCTCTGCCTGCCTCTCTGCCTACTTGTGATCTCTATCTGTCAAATAAAATAAATAAAATCTTAAAAATACCGGAGTGGACATTATGGGGGTGCTTATCTGAAATTGAGGGACATTATAAAAAAATAAAAAATAAAATTTATTTTGAATTGAAAACAAGATCTTACTGAAGTTTAGGCATCCCACTTTATATCAGGCCTCCAGTACATTCTAATTTATTTATAGAAAATATCATAAACATGAATGACACTTTTCCTATTGCATTTATATGAAACTACAATGACTCAAAGATGTCAGATTTGAAAAGCACTACCTTTCTATAATTTCTGTTTCTTAGGAGGAATGGATATACCATTTTAGCTCAATTATCCAACAGTATTCAAAACCACCATGAATTTTAAAACATAGTTATTACACCCTAAAAATCAAGTATGAAAATGTATAAACAACCAAATCTCTATCTGTAAATGAAATACTCCCACACAGACGGGTTTTAAAACTTTCTAACTTAAGGAATTTGATAGCACAGACTCAGGGTAGTAGTTTCAGTGCCTACAGTATACTTTCAGGGAGAGAGTAATGTAAGCTCTGAGTCACTTTCTGCCTAGAGATGACCTAATAGTGGTTCTGGCATTGTTTGTTTGTTTTTGAAAATACGTTCCTGGGCGTCATTCAGAAAATGCAGAGTTTGGCATCTATATAAATTAAGGATGATCTTTTTGAACTTTTGTCTTTCATTACATCAAATTACCATAATTGGACAGAAATTCCACTAAATTAAGCATTGTTAGGAAATGTGTAAATTGGAGCTACTCAAATTAGTTGCTCTTTGAACTATGTGCTGTTGGTTCAGGATTAGATAAGGATTTTGAAGGCAAACCTAAATCATTGCTTCCTTTTTTGAGAGATTCTCAGCATATTTTCTTAAAATTAGCTGAAATAAACAATGTGTTTAGTCGCAAAGTGATTTGCATTTTTGCACAAACTCCCTATCTCCTTGAGAATTATAACAGATATTTCATGAAACATCATTGATCTTTACTTTGTTACACTTCTGTAAAGTACATTTAGAGTTGCCAGTTAAAGGTGTTAGTGTTGAGATGAAATGTCATGCATTTTTCTTCACTTCCATGCAAATGAACACAGTAAATTATTAAGACACAATGAAGAAAAAAAAAATTGACAATGAGTTCCAGATTTTAAAAATCACTTGCCATTCAATCCAAATTGTGAGTTTGATCAGTTACCGAACACTTTATAATGCACCCCCGGTAATTTTACAGAGATTACTTTTTTCTTACCAATTCTTGATTATTCTGTCTTGCAATGCAGAGAAAGCTAACTAATTTAAAATAAACTTCCGTTAATTTTGATTGTTATAAACTTAAAATTGACTAATTTCCATATACAGAGTTTAAAATGTTCACAATTTACATTAAATATATATTCAGTGTATACCTTGGAAAAATTATACTGAAAATTGAAATTAAAATGATGTTGTATATAGCTGCAAGAAGCCGCCTGTCCCATTTCATCTTACTATATAAGTTGTGTCAGGTAATTTATAAAATCCCTGCTGCATAACAAATCTATTTTTTGTTGGAATGGGTAGTAATGTTTCTTCTTATTTCGAAATAAGAGTTGGTCTATGAGTGCCTCTGCAACTGTATTTTTCCTAAGTGGCTTCATGGTCCTGAACTGAGAAAGCTCAGAGCATTAAACATCAAAGTAATATATTTTGACACAATTAGACATCAAGGAAATGCAATTAAAATGACACTGAGAGGGCGCCTGGGTGGCTCAGTGGGTTAAGCCGCTGCCTTCGGCTCAGGTCATGATCTCAGGGTCCTGGGATCGAGTCCCGCATCGGGCTCTCTGCTCAGCAGGGAGCCTGCTTCCCCCTCTCTCTCTCTGCCTGCCTCTCCATCTACTTGTGATTTCTCTCTGTCAAATAAACAAATAAAATCTTTAAAAAAAAAATGACACTGAGATATCACTACACACTTACCAGAATGGCTAAAATAAAATATAATGACAAGCCCAAAAGAAAAAAATATACCATTTGATGATACACAATGGCAAGTTGTACCATAACTTAACCATCTCAGACTAGTGTAGTGTTAAATTTGTTTTTCTAAGCCATGTTTTGGGTCACTTACCACTTTTCAAGGATATAAAGTGCTATCATTTTACTTAAAACTGTGAAATTTGGTCAGATTTAAATTTCAATTTATGTTAAAACATTCTGTAAACTGTGTTAGACTTTGACATTTGTTCCCTCAGTTCAGTGAATAACACTATATCATATTCTGAAAAATACGCTAATTTTTATTTTGAAAAATATCCCTTTTTCCTCTTATGGTAATTATTAATATGAATTAATAGTAGAATTTGATATGGTCCAATATGACCATAAATACTTTATAGTATATTATTAAATTTAATAATGAATATAATGTACTTCTTTGGACAATTTTTAAAGACCAGTCTACTCTTAAAACAAAAAAAATGGAGATGCACTTCTTTAGTTCACACAAATTTCATTTTATTATATATAACCTCAGATAAATTTCAACAAATCATAATTTATTAAAATCATGTCTACTTAAAAATCTCATAGAAGAGTTAAACCATCAAAAATAAAAATAAACACACACAACACACACACATCACCCATGTATTGGCAAATCACAATTGCTGTAACAATACATTAGGCATTCCACAGTTAAGGGCTATCAAAATTTCCATCAGTGACAAAAAGATTTGTATCCAAATGGACTGATTTTCCAGAATCCAAGAAAAAGTCTCCTAGGATTTATTTAAAGGTAAATATTTGAACAAATACTTCTTAAATTTAGGAAATTCAGAACATACGATTAAAGAATATTTGCAGTGCAGACTATATTCAATCCTTCCTTCAAAATGTGCCTTTGAGTACATAATTCTGTTTTCTCGATCTCAATTGAGCTGTCTTCCAAGGAAGTTTTCCAAAATGTGTGTCTCTGTGTGATAAATGTTCTAAGACCTAACATGCTTCATTGTATTTTTACTGTGCTCTCAAATTTAATCAATAATTTGGATTGATGTATAATACCTAGTTTCAAATATCTTTTCCATCTATAAAAACTCCCAGCTGTCTCTTTATATGCTATTACTATTGAGAATTGTGCTGTCAGTATTATTCTTGTACATTTTAGGTGATCTGTTCTTCTCTTGGGCATCATTTATGCTCTTCTCTGTTTTTGATATTCTTAAAACTCACCATAATGTATACGAGTGGTTTTTAGTGTGTGTAGTTTTTGTTTTGTTTTGTTTTGTTTCTGATATCTCGTGTTTGGCATCATTTTAAGTCTGGTATCTTTTATCTTTCTTTAATTCTCCAAAATTTATCTCAGTACTTATTTAAATATTTTCTTTATTTTTTTTTTCTCTTCTGCTGTATTTGGGCAGAAGTCATTAATTTGTTTGTTTGTTTTTCCCAACTCATTTATTCATTTTACAGCTATATTCATCTTAGTCTCCATTTATTGTATTCTTTATTTCAACAATTTTCACTTAATTTATATTCACAGTATAGTATCTTTCTTTTCCTTGTATATGTATATCATTATTTTATCATATACTTTTAAGCTATTTTTAAAAATATTTTATTTATTTATTTGACAGTGAGAGATCACAAGTAGGCAGAGAGGTGGGCAGAGAGAGAGGAAGAGAAGCAGGCTACCTGCTGAGCAGAAAGCCTGATGTGGGGCTTGATCCCAGGACCCTGAGATCATGACCTGAACGGAAGGCAGCGGCTTAACCCACTGAGCCACCCAGGCGCTCCTTTTAAGCTATTTTTTAAAAGTACAGTCATTCTTTTTTTTTTTTTAAGATTTTATTTATTTATTTATTTGACAGAGAGAGATCACAAGTAGACAGAGGGCAGGCAGAGAGAAAGAGAGGGAAGCAGACTCCCTGCTGAGCAGAGAGCCTGATGCAGGACTTGATCCCAGGACCCTGAGATTATGACCTGAGCTGAAGGCAGTGGCTTAATCCACTGCGCCACCTAGGCGCCCCTAAGCTATTTTTTTAATTCCTGTTCCCATAACACTTGGATTGGCATATAAAGTTAACCACATCATATTTTTTAGGTAAGTAATTGTACTTTTTATGTGCATAGTTATTTTGGTCCATGAGTTCAGCTCTTCTTAGGATCATCAAATCTCTGTAAAGTCTGGGTATGCTAGGATTTTCTAAGCAACAATAAAATACATTGAAACCTGGTAGCTTAATTATAATAATGTTTTCTTTCTCAATCATTCACAATAGTATTCCATTCTGAGTAGCTTCCTTCTATTTTGCAGCTATAGTGTTTGGAAAAACTTGAATTATGATATTACTGTGATAATGTGAATTAGTCAGGGTTTTTCAGAGAATCGGGAAGAGAAAAAAAGGAAGATATTCTCCAGGTCCAACTCTAGAAGTGACTATTAAAACATCTGTCCAAATTCAATTGAACAAAACTCAGAAATGCCATCTCCAGTGAAATACAAAAAAGATTATATATAGTTCTGGGCACACACATCTCATTTGACCCAATGATGTATATCAATGAAAGACTGAAGGCCAATCACCACTCCATGGGAGAATTTAAAAATAAATTTACTAATGAGGCCAAGAATTCAGAATCACAAATACTTCAGAACTAATAATAACTGCCTTCACTTGATGTTATTCTATAAGATAAATCCTACGGTCAAGTTTCAATTTTAAATTCTTAAATCCTTATGAAGAAGCATCATTTGGAGGGAGCAGTTTTCATAATTTATCATCCATCAGCCTTTTTTAAAAGATTTTATTTATTTATTGGACACAGAGAGAGAGAAAGAGAGCGAGAGAGAGAGATCACAAGTAAGCAGAGAGGCAGGCAAGCAGGGAGGGAAGCAGGCTTCCTTTTGAGCAGTGCCCGATGTGGGGCTGGATCCCAGGACCCAGAGACCATGACTTGAGATGAAGGCAGAGGCTTAACCCACCACCCACGTGATGAGAGAGCCACTCAGGTGCCCCTCATCCATCAGTCTTAATTGATTGGAGGAAAATGTGTGGAGGAATAATGCCTTAGGGAGCTAATCTCTCTAAAGAATTTTCAAGTCTTTACCCCTTCAAGGTTTTGTACAGTTCTGATAGCCTCTAAACATCCAGCGGATTTCTACAGTGACAGGCCTGTTAAAACCTGTCTTCAAACCAGGAATAGAGCTTGAAACATACCAGTCAAGGGCAACTTTGAGTATTTTAAGGCGTTTATCATCATTTCTTTGTTTTTGGTTAATATCTGAAATAGGTCCATATTACACTTGCATAATTTCTCCAGAGCTGACTTTGAAGGAGGCATTCAGTTCCAGCTAGTTCCATATTTTGGCAAGAACTATACTTCTATATTAAAAAAAAAAAAAACATATTTTAGGGCGCCTGGGTGGCTCAGTGGGTTAAAATCTCTGCCTTCGGCTCAGGTCATGATTCCAGGTTCCTGGGATTGAGTCCCACAGTGGGCTCTCTTCTCAGCTGGGAGCATGCTTCCATTCCTCTCTCTCTGGCTGCCTCTCTGCCTTCCTATGATCTCTGTCAAGTAAATAAATAAAATTTTTAAAAAAACATATTTTATACCAGTTATTCATGTTTATTAACTAAGATATCACAATACAAATAATACAAACAGTTGCTCTTTATTAATACCTTCAACCAAGATCAAAAAATATGTCATATTTTCTCCAAAAATTTTATATCATCTGATAGGTCAGATATATATAAAATTACATTTAAAGTTTTAAAAATATCAGCAAATATTTTCATTTAAATGCCAATTTGAAAAGAAATCTACTTTTCCAAACACGACTTTTTATCCTATTTATTTTGAATTTTGTCAACAACTGATAAAATGTTTAGCGAGACTATAAATCTTAGATCGAAAAAAATGATTAATAGATGTAGGTTCAAATTATTATGTTCCATTAAAAATGATTTAGTCTTTGATGAACATCTGTTTGGTAATATGTTGTATCCAGATATAGTAAATTAAAGACATATATAAAATTATAGGGAAATGACATCTTCCGTTCCATTATGAGTAGAGCTTTTAAAATTCTATTTGCCACAACCTGTCATCTTGTCATTATGTAGCATTATGTAGCAATTAAAAAATGTATACTCTTCACTTAGAAGTCTTTTGGAAATCTAAAATATGACTTCCTATGGTTTGTGTCTCCATATTGCTTTATTGCCAGTTAAAACAAATCCACATGCTTTGATTCAAAGGTAATAAATTCCTCTTATTTGGAAAAAGGATGTTTATTTTTGTTCTCTCACCCTTAGCAGGTGGTTTCATTTTAGCACACTTCAGAGTTATAATTTCATGCTTATTAAAAACATTTATTTTGATCTACATAGATGAATGAAACTTTTATTTTATTAAATTATTTGCCAAAAAATCTGTGAGTTTTTAAAATGTATTTCATTTGAAGGGTTATTTTAGAGCATTCAAAGAGGATCTAAGAGTGTGGTATTATGCAGTTTTTAAGTAGGTATGAAATGGTTAATTATAGGATTGTTTCTTTAGGCTTATGTATATTGTCCATTATATGCTATAAAATATTTTGAAAGTAAATTTAAAGTATGTTTTATGTAGTTTATTTTTTGGAAAAAAATATTGAAATGACTTATGAAATTCAGTATACTCTCAACATTAATTTATTTTGAAATTTACCAGTTGTCTACTGAACTATTATATGGCAGATATTACTTCAGACTACACTGGTAAATGAAATAATTGGCTTTGTAGAACTTTTATTTTAATGGGTGAGACAATTCAAAGCTATAAACCTTAATAAAAATGGCATAGTGCATTCAAAAAGAAAGAGTACAATGGGGAAAAAGAAAAATTCGATCAGGGTGAGAAAAATCAAGGTTGCTAGGCAGGGGATGGGGAGTTAAATCTTTTAATAGAAAGATCAGGGTACTTACAATGAAGCTGACAATTGAACAAATGTATGGAAAGGTGATGAATTTGCGCAGAACTATCAGCAATAAGGTCACTCCAGACAAAGGAATTGGCTATCTTGAAGGCCATAAGGTTGGATCATGCCTGGCATATCTGAGGAATAGCAAGGAGGCCACTGTGAGTGACTGAAGAGTAGCAGGGAAAGAGGTCACAGAGGTTAAATGAGTGGCTAGATCATGTAAAAGCTTAGAAGTCATTGTAAAACTCTGGCTTTTATATTTGGAAACTTACTGTGTGATAGAATTTCTGCTAATAACTGAGAGTTCAATTGTCCATAAACTTTCAAGGATTCTTATTCTAGTAAGACAGAATAAAGAGAAAGAGTTCATATTTTCACATGGTGTAAGAAATGCTCGGAGATCCAAGTGTAGGAAGCTATGGGAGCACAGAAGAAGGCACTAAAATCACACCATATATTTGATGACTGTGACTATATATAAATTTGTATTTTCTAGATTTTTTGTAGTCATGGAATCACACAGTATATACTATTCATAGCCTGGCTTTTCTTTTCTCAGCATCATTACTTTGAGAATCTCCAATTGTCTTTGCTCTATTGATGGACATTGATGAACATTTCCACTGTTTTCAATTCTTAAAAATAAAGCTGATATGAAATTCACATACAAGTCCTTGTATGAACATAGGGTTTGTTTTTCTTGGTTAAATGCCTAGAATAAAATGGCTATTTGTGTAACTGCAACATATTTTTCATTTAAAAATTTTTGAATCTATTTTCCAAAGTGGTTGTATCATGATATATGCCAACAACAGTTTAGATTTTTTGTTTCTTCTCAATCTAGCTCAGACCAAGTACAATTAGCCTTTATAATTTTAGCCATTCTAATAGATATGTAAGCATGTCTCATTATGATTTTAATTTGTATTTCTTTAATGTCTAAATGTTGAGAAATTGGCCATGTGCTTATAAGCCATCCATATACTTTTGGTGACATGTCTCTTCCATTATTTCCTTCACATGTAAAATTGGATACTCTGTTTGGTTATTAGTAAGGTTTTTTATTTTTATTCATTTTTAAATAATCAGAGTAGATGTCCATTATCAGATATTTAATTTGCAAATCCCTTCTCCATCTTTATGGTTTCTCAATGGAGCTTTGATAGCTGTGTCTTTCAAGAAATATGCTACTTCTTTCCTGGTACACGGAGGTATGACTAGAACATTATCAATGTTGACCTTTGCAAAGAAAATCATGGCTTAAGATATATGTAGTCTGCAGTTGTTGGGAGTGTTCACCATCCTTGCCTCTAACTCATCTCTCACTGCCCACACATTCAGGTATAGGGGAATATTGATTGACAAAATATTAATTGCCAAATAACACTAGTTAGAGAATAAGAAAAATGCAGGCACCTGATTATATAATATTCCTTAAATAAAATATGTTTTTATAAGTGCTATTGGAAGTAAATTCCTCAATACTTTAATCACACAGAATGATGGAATCCTAGATTTTTTTTCCTTGTATTTACTAAGAAAATGATCATGCCTCAAGTATATTAAAATGGAATAGGGAAAATTAAATATTGCTTTAAGTCGATTTGCGTGTGTTGTGCGTATGTGAGAGAGAAAGTGAGAGAGAAAGAGAAAGAGAGAAAAAGAGAAAGGGAAAGACAGAGAGGTGGCTGCAGTGAATTGATGAGTTGCAGGATAGATTTTAAAGTTTTGTCTTTTGCTTTCTACATTTCCTTTTCCTTAGGTTCAAGAGAACAATCAGTAATATCTCAGATGCCTGCTGGTAACATCAGCAGAAAGAGTTAGAGGTTCCTAGAAAATTAAAGAAGAGATATAGTTTTCCTGACATAAGAAAAGTCATTTTTTGTCCCCAGCTATTTTCAATGATCTATACACCACCTGTGTACTTGCCCAAGCACACTTCTTCCAAAAATTCCTGGGAGGTTCTTACAAAGAAATGCAAAAACCTCACTCCTAAGGATTTTGAGGGAACAAGGCAATGGGAAAACTAACAGTCACCACCAGAGCAGGAAATAGCCTAAGCTATTGAGACAATAAATCAGTGGTAAAACTCCTAGTGCTATTTCAAAAGCAATCAAGGCCTTTCATTCCTTGTCCCAGAAAATGAGCCCAAGACCCCATCTAGTTTCTATCTGCTCTTGAAGCCTGCAGAGTTCCTTTCCCTTGCCCAACAGTTACCTCTGCTTTATTCTAACGTTGAAGTTTCTGCCCTCGGTGGAATACAAGCTTCATTCAGGTGAACATGCAATACATATTGCACAAATACATATGTGGATGTGCATGCATCCACAACCTTATGACCAACCATACACGGGATAATAAAACTCTCCCTTCTGAGTATTCATCTTAAATACTAAATAAAAATCTCTCTCCTGTTCAAACAGTCAAGGCTTTGGAACTTATTCCCTGTGAACTCCTTGTATGTTGTAAACAAAGATTCCTTTGTTTGACAACTCCACCTGTTTCTGTGATTCACCAAAGACTGACCTCAGTTAGTTCAGTTACTGTAATGTAATATCAAGCATATCTAGTTAGTTGATCATTTTGTTCAAGTCTTACATATCTTACCAATATGATGACCATTTGTCTATGTAATCTTAAAATAAGGGTGTTGAAATTATTTTCCATTTGTCGTCCAAGGTAGAAGTTATGATTTTTGTTCTTAGTTTTTCCCTATATATCCCCAAATCTGTTGTTACGTATTAAAATTCAAGAATTATTATACTCCCGGGGCGCCTGGGTGGCTCAGTGGGTTAGGCCGCTGCCTTAGGCTCAGGTCATGATCTCAGGGTCCTGGGATCGAGTCCTGCATCGGGCTCTCTGCTCAGCAGGGAGCCTGCTTCCTCCTCTCTCTCTCTCTCTGCCTGCCTCTCTGCCTACTTGTGATCTCTCTCTGTCAAATAAATAAATAAAATCTTTAAAAAAAAAAGAATTATTATACTCCCTGATGAATTCATCCTTTTACTCTTCTGTAATTTTGACTTGATCTTTATGTCTAATAATGAAATTTGCTTTAAAATCACTTTTCATTATCTTGATATAACCACCAAAGTTATAGTGTGATTAGAGTTAATATAGCATATTTTTTCTTTTACTTTTTAAAGCACTTCTATATTGAATCCTGACAAAGAAACAAAACAACTTTTTAACTCTGGGAGCATCTTTCTAAATTATCTTTTTTTTTTTAATGAAGCAGTAGCAATTTTTGTTAAGGGACCTAAACTGAAAGTAGGTTTAGAAATTTATTTATTTTTTTATTTATTTAGTAAAAGATTTTATTTTATTTATTGACAGCAAGAGAGAGAGAGAGAGAGAGAAGAAGAAGCACACAAACAGGGGGAATCATGTGCAAAGGGAGAGGAAGAAGCAAGCTCCTTGGGGTGCAAGTAGTCCCATGCAGGGCTGGATCCCTGTACACTGGAATCATGACCTCAGCCAAAGGCAAACATCTGCTTAAACAACTAAGTCATCCAGGCACCCCTAGAAAATTAAAAAAAAAAAAAAGACCTTTTAAAAACATTTTGTTTCTTTCTTGTTTTTTTTTTTTTTTAATATTTTATTTATTTGACAGACAGAGAGACAGGAAGAGGAACTATAAGCAGGGCAGAGGGAAAAGGAGAAGCAGGTTTCCCACTGAGCAGAGAGCCTGATGTGGGGCTCCATCCCAGGACCCTGGGATCATGACCTGAAAAGAAGGGACACTTCTTGGAGGAAGCCACCCAGACACCTCTTTTCTTTGTTTTTAATATATGGCAACTGATGCTTCCCAGCCACGAGGAGCATATTACCCATTGATTAAATCTTTGATAACAACCTATTTAAAAAGGTGTGTAAATATATACTTACTCAGATTTATACACTTTGTGTTTTCTTCATAGTTTGGGGCTGGACCCCATGGTCACAACACTGCTTCCAGTCTTTGCCTTCCCATCTTTTGATACCAGGTATTTGGTCAGCAAAGCAAATTAGTATCAAAATTAATAAGCCCTTGGCACCATATCTCTGGAGCAGGGCTTGCTCTTAGCCAAGGCCCAGAGCAGTTGACCTCCCCTCACTAGTGCTATAGCCCCAAGGACTAGGTCCCTGCCACCAGAACTCAGTCTTACATGTTATGCTAAGCAGACAAAACCAAACCAGGAAAGCTCCAACAGCTTTCACTGGCCTGCCTCATCTCCAACTCTCTCGACGTCTAGGCAGTACCAGATGACAGGGAGGGGTCTTGGTCCAACATATGGGAGGGAAGGAAGTAGCCACGAGCAAGTACCTGCCTCTCTGTTCCTTTCTTTCATGAGCAGGTTGTAAGGAGGAGGAAGAGGAAGGGGAAGAGAGGTGAACTTCAAGGGGTGAAGGCCTCAGGTAAGCAGCTGGCTCCTGCCAGTAGGAAAGGGACAAAGGAGAAGGCAGTGAGTCTTGCAGGGAGGGTGGGGGGTAAGGGTTACAGCTTATGACGGAATCTGGACAGGAGTAATAGGGATACTAGTCATTTGAGTCCACCATTGGCAAGCTGGGCTGGGTGTCAGGGCAGATAGGCCTCCCTGGGCAACGGCACATGAGAGAAGGTGGAATTCTTCTCTGAGGAGCAGGTGAAGCTTTGGGTGTTGGGAAAGCATAGACAGTATTGTTCCAGGGCCAAGGACAGGTCCGGGTACTCCTGGTTGGAGGTCAAGGCCACAGTATGATCCAGGTCTTCTACCAGCAGCTTGAAGGTACCACATGCCAGCCACCCCTCATTATTGTGTATAACTCTCTGGTGCACTTATTGGCTTATCCATCAAATGACTCCTTCAGCAGCTTGAAAACCACCTCCACAGGCACTCCAGGATATGGGAGGCTTCCAGAGTGAAAATTTTGCACAGGATCACCCCCAAAAGACCAGAAGTCACTCTGGTGGATGTAGATCTGGTCAAACATGGCCTTAGGGACCATCCACTTCACAGGCAGTCCACTGTTGGTTCTCATTTTATAGTAACTGATGTGGTGATATCTCTGGCAAGGCTGAAGTCTGAGATCTTCATCATGTTGTCCTTTGTCACCAGCACTTCCCTGGTGGCCAGGTCTTGGTGTATGCACTTCTTGGAGGCAAGGTACTCCATGCCTCAGGCTACCTGGTAGGCAAAGTATACCGGGTGCTTGGAGGAGAGTTGCTATGCTGCATTGTGGCTGATATTGTAACAGTACTCCAGGTCAGGAGGCCTCTGGGCCTGCAGGTACTCCTGTATGTTGTCTTTGGAGGCATATTCCATGATAGTGTACGAAGGACCATCCTGTGTGCAGGACCCAGCAGGTTGATGGTGTCCTTGTGCTGTCCAATCATCTTCATCATCTCCATTTCTGAGATTAGGTTTGACAGGTCTTTCTCTGCTGCATCTGACTTCAACATCTTCACAGACACTTTAGTCAAATGGTTGGATTTGTCTTTGTCCAGCCCAATGGCCTCCTCCAACACCACCTGCCCAAAGTAGGCCTCTCTTAGGGGTCTGCCTAAACTGCCTACAACCAGCCTGCCTCAAGGCAGTTATGAACTCTAGATTATCCTCAAAAACATTAAACCACAAGCTAAAAATTCTCTTCACTAGGTCTCTGTCGCAGGTCTAATTTTCTTATCTTTCATCATTTATCTTTTTCCTAATTCTTATTTTCAGTATAGTTTATTTGGCTTCCAGGTGTTTCCCCGGGTTTCTGTATGCTGTTTCATAGGGAAGAATTATCCTGTCATAAAATTATTTCTTGAGCATTCATTACATCTCTCGGTTAAAATGGGTTCTTTTATGGTATTGATTCATTTGAGTTTTCTCAAAATGGGAAGAATTTTCAAAATGGTGTTTTCCTCAAGGTTCAGAGTATGTCTTAGCCTCATCTTTACTCTTTTTGAAATTCACTTTTCAAATTCTTGTCCCTCTTTTTATCTTTTTAAATTAAAATGTTTCCTTTTACTATTTTTTTATTTGAGTGTAGTTGATAGTCAGTGTTACATTGGTTTCAGGTTTTCAAGATCTCCATACATTATTCTATGATCACTACAAATATAGCCACCATCTGTCACCATATAACACTATTATAATATCATTGACTATATTCTCTACACTGTCCCATATCTCTTTTTAAAATCTCTGATTTTTATGTTTTCTGTTATTCCAATTTTCGACCTCATTTTACTTGGTTACTTTAATAAAATATGCCTGATTACACACTCTATGCTGAAAACCATAGCATTTGATTTATAGTAGTCTTCTTCTTCTTCTTCTTCTTCTTCTTCTTCTTCTTCTTCTTCTTCTTCTTCTTTCTTCTTCTTAATTAACATATAATGTATTATTAGCCCCAGGGGTACAAGTCTGTGAATCGCCAGGTTTACACACTTCACAGCACTCACCACAGCACATACCCTCCCCAATGTTCATAACCCCACCACCCTCTCCCTAACCTCCCCACCCCCCCCCCCGGCAACTCTCAGTTTGTTTTGTGATATTAAGAGTCTCTTATGGTTTGTCTCCCTCCCGATCCCATCTTGTTTCATTTACTCTTTTCCTGTTCCCCAAACCCCCCACATTGCACCTCCATTTCCTCATATCAGGGAGATCATATGATAGTGCCTTTCTCTGGTTGACTTATTTTGCTAAGCATAATACCCTCCAGTTCCATCCATGTCAACGCAAATGGCAAGATTTCATTTCTTTTGATGGCTGAATAGTATTCCATTGTGTGTGTGTGTATATATATATATATATATATATATATATATATATATATATATATATTTCATTTGTTGATGGACATCTAGGTTCTTTCCATAGTTTGGCTATTGTGGATATTAATGCTATAAACATTTGGTGCACGTGCCCCTTTGGATCATATACAGTCTTCTTTACCTCTATCAGAACCCCAGGAAGCTTTATTTATTTATTTACTCACATAAACAGATGATACAACACAACGTTTTTTGATGTTCCAATGTATTATAATGTCTTACCGCTTAACACTATGCTTACTGCTCTCTTTCACTGTCTGACTAAATCCTCATCATCACTATGCCATTTAATGAGAAAGAACATTTGAACTCAGAGTTCTCTCCATATCAGGGAATGAAGACTCTACCCTTCTGTTTGTGCAGGTAAAATAAATGTTGATGTCTGTCCTGCACATACCCCATCCTGTTCACCAGAATATTCACCATCAAAATATATACACAATGAAAACCATACCTCACCACTTCTATTACCACCCAGCATGCTAAAAACACCATCATATGTTCCTGAATTATTGACTTGATTGATAACCCCACTTCCACACATACTGCACTCCTTTCTCCATGCAAATTTATTTTGGTACAGAATTTAACCTAAAAATCAAGTCATATGATTTTATTCTGCTGTTGAAAGACTTTTGGTATCTTCCCCTTTCATATTAAATAAAAACTGAAGGCGTTTCAATGTACTAGAAGGTCATACATCAATACGTTCTTCCTCTCTCCACCACTATGAACTCCTCATTGGCCTCCTTGCTTTTCCTCAAAAGTAACAGACAAGCTGTTCACACAAAGTCTATATACTTACTTGCTCTGCCTAGAGCAATCTTTTCCTTTAATATTTGTATAACACTCTCCTTCACTTCCTGGGTCTTTGTGCAAATAACATCTCATAAATGAGATATAACCACCCAAAACAAAATAAAATTAACTTTCATCCCAGCATTCCCCAATGGCTTTTACCTTTCTTGTATTTCTTTGTATCACTTATCACCATCAACCATCAATCATTATTCTATTACTGGTTTATTTTCTTATTTGAGACAGAGAGAGAGAGAATTGGGAGGGTGCGCAGAGGAAGAAGAAAACACCCCACTGCCTAGAAAGCCTGCTGGGGAGTTACATCCCAGGACCCTGAGATCATGACCCAAGCCAAAGGCAGTCACTCAATGGACTGAGCCACCAAGGTGCCCCTCTATTATTGGTTTATTTCACTATTATATTTCAAAAGAATGTGAGCTCTTTGTGGTCAGGTATTTTATATGTTTTATTAATTGAAGTATTCTCAGAAAGGTAGCTGGCAGATTGTAAGGGCTCACTAAACTGTATTTTGTTGTTATTATTGGGCTCCTTTATGGGCTTTACCTCTTACGCTAGAAGTCTATCCTTCAGATGTAAGCGATAAGAATAGAGCCCTGCTGCCTGTTCAAATGTGTAAAAAGCCTGTATTAAGTGGATATTTTAAAAGCTAAATGAATGGCTTAATAGTTGTATATAGGGGGAAAGGGAACATATTTTCCACAGTTTAGAAGTGGAGTTCTTTTATAGAGTTCTTGTACAAGCCTACACTATGGAACGATAATGGGCAGTTGTACATTACAATTATACAAACACTTTGGTAATTTATATCCTTTTTTTGTAATTCTTGACTGGATCATTTAATTCCTTAGGAGCATTATAGCATTTCAACTTTTCATGTTCAATAAACTTATTGGGGTTGCTACCTTTTTTATTCAAATGGAGAAATAGTCATGATTTAATCTAAATAAAGTGTTATTGATTGTGTTGTTTTCTAGGAATGAGTCGCACATGCTAGTTTAAAAGTTTTGTTAAAGTCCCAAGTCTGTCACCGATAAAAGCCTTTTGTAGATTAGTAACTTGATCAAAACGGAAAAGTTATGTAACACCAATTGTTATACTATCTTTGTTTCCATCTTGCATTGTAATAACACCCATCTTAACTCTATTTAAGACAAATCATTGCCAGATGGATTTCTGGCATTGATTGCAGGATATGAAATCTAGTATAACTAAAAGTTTTTGGTTTTAGTAGCATATAAATCAATTTAGAAAAATATATGTATTTGAATATAAGATAAAGTTTTAAATTATTTGGCAATAGTAAACTAAACTTTTTTTTTGTAAATTTTTATTTTCTAAAATTTCATTGAGCTCTCTTGCAATAAGAAACAAGTTACAAAAAATTAAGGTTTATTTACCCCAATTCAAAATTATTAGGAATATAATCATAGAGGTTGAAGTATTTAAAATATTGAACCCAAAATGTTTTATTAGGTAAATTCATGAATGCTGAGCATTCACTGTTAAAATATACTAATAACATTGATAGACTTGTAGAAGCCTAAAATCAAATATTTATTAAATATTTATATCCACATCTTTTCATAGCTTGGTAATTCATTTCTCTAGCATTAAATAATATTCCATTGTTTGCATGTACTACACTTTCTTTGACCTTTCACTTATGGAAGGATATCTTGGTTGCTTCCAAGCTTTTGTCAGTTATGAATAAAACTACTATAGACATCTTTGTGGGTATAGATTTCATCTTCTTTGGATAAATACCAAGAGCTGCTACTGCTGAATAATCTGGCAAGAATATGTTTAGTTATGTAAGAAACTGCCAAGTTGTTTTCCATTCTTTATTCTCAATATACATGGAAGAACATTCCTGTTGCTCCACATCCTCACCAACATTTCATGTTCTGTTGTCAGTGCTCTGGATTCTGGGTATGTACTGGTGTCTCTTTTTTGTTTTAATTTGCATTTTCCTGATGACCTTTGATGTGAAGCATCTTTTTATATGCTTATTTGCCATCTGTAATATTTTCTTTTGTGAGGTATCTGCTAAGGTCTTTGGCTCATTTTTAATCAGGTTTTTCCCCCATTGTTGAGTTTTAAGGGGTCTTTGTGTATTTTTGATTAACAGTCCTTTGCCAGATGTGTATTTTGCAAATTTTTTTTCATAGTCTGTGCTTTGCCTTTTCATTCTCTTGGCATTGTGTTTCACAGAGTAGACATTTTTAAATTCAGTGCTTGTGTTTTTTACCTAAAGTTATTGTGAAAACCAAGGTCATTTAAATTTTCTTCTATATTACCTTCTACATGTTTCATGTTTAGGTTTATAATCCAATCTGAGTTCATTTTTGTGAAGAGTGTAGGATATCTGCCTGGATTTATTTTATTTTATATTTCTAGATTTAGCTTCACCATTGCTACAGAACCATTTGTTTAAAAGATTGTATTTTGCTCTCTTGTATTGCTTTTGCTTTTCTATTATATATAAAATATAATTGATAATATATATTCTGTTGCTTTAATCTAGTCTTTCTGTGGTATTACAATATCATGCTTACAATTATCGTTATGGTAAACTTATTTTTAAGATTTTATTTATTTATTTGACAGAGAGAGAGATTACAAATGGGCAGAGAGACAGCCAGAGAGAGAGATGAGGAGAAGCAGGCTCCCTGCTGAGCAGAGAACCCAATGCGGGACTCGATCCCTGGCCCCTGGGATCATGACCTGAGCCGGAAGGCAGAGGCTTAACCCACTGAGCCACCCAGGCGCCCAATCGTTATGGTAAACTTTGAAGTCAGTCCTCAGTCTTTGTTCTCCTTCAACACTATGTTTACTATTGTGAGTCTTTGCCTCTCCATATAAACTTTAAAATAAGTTTGTTAATATTAAAAAAAAAGAACTTGCTGGTATGCATTAATTGTATAGATAAACTTGGAAACCAGTGACCTCTTGAGCTTAGCAGGAGATAGACCATGGACATCAGTTGTCACAGTGGTGCCTCTGGCAGAACCTATTGCAAATCCCTAGGCAAAATGACACCTCAAGGATCTGAGAGAATGTCTAAGAAGTACTTGATACATCCCTTGGGTATGGTTTATTGAAGTGTCCACCTGTCTGAAAGCTGGGGAATCTAGATAAGGGAAGGAAAATTAGTTATGATAAAACATATCAACAAACATCAATAAATTTTGTAAAACTAATTGTCATGGCTCATATACAATATGACCAACAGAGGGACCATCAGAAGGAAAGCATCAGTTATGTTTATTGTGAAATTTTTTATTCAAAATAAAGCAATGTGAGGGGAAGACACAATGAGAAAATTACCATTTTTTAAATGGTAAACATCTTACAAAATGGAATAGGTTTTATATTCTAAGTAGTATATTGAAAAGTAAAACATTGGGGCGCCTGGGTGGCGCAGTGGGTTGGGCTGCTGCCTTCAGCTCGGGTCATGATCTCAGGGTCCTTGGATTGAGCCCCGCATCGGGCTCTCTGCTCCGCAGGGAGCCTGCTTCCCCCTCTCTCTCTCTCTCTCACTGCCTGCCTCTCTGCCTACTTGTGATCTCTGTCTCTCAAATAAATAAATAAAATCTTTAAAAAAAAAGAAAAGAAAAGTAAAACATTAAAAAATAAAATTTCAATGAAAAAAATTATTTAATTTTTAAAAAGGTTAAAAATAGCAGAACCATTTTTCTTATAACTGGAAAATACACTGTATATACATCTATCAAAATAACTTGTCATGGGGGAGCCTGGGTGGCTCAGTAGGTTAAAGCATCTGCCTTCGGCTCAGGTCATGATTCCAGGATCCTTGGATCGAGGCCCACATCGGGCTCTCAGCTCAGCAGGGAGCCTGCTTCCTCCTCTCTCTCTCTGCCTGACTCTGCCTTATTGTGATCTCTGTCAAATAAATAAATAAAAACTTTTATAATAAATATTTGAAAAATAACTTGTCATGTCTGGAATCAGGAGCATATGGAAAAAAATAATATCTGAGGACAATACTTCTGCCATGTTTTGTGCCTTGCTAATATTTTTAAACAGTCAGGCAAATTTTAGCCTTATTGAAATACCTGCTAAGATACCTGCAGTGCCTTTTGGAGCCCTATGACTATAAAAATTAATTGCAAATATTCAAAATGTTTACTATGGTGTCACTATTTAGGGCCACCACCAAGTATGTTCAGAAGTAAGCATAACTGTTACTCTTCCATAAGGCAAAAGGGCATATTTTCAGGAGTTCCATCTGCTGTACCAGGAGGTGAATCAAGTAATGATTTTTGTCTATAAAATAATTCACTTTTCAATCTAACATTCCTCATTCCACATTATAATAATAAAAACTAGGAGGAGACTAAAACAAACAAACAAATACAACTACAACAACCAGCTTTTCCTACAGTGGAAAAGTAAATATAACCTTAGGAGTAGCCTGAAATTTATTTTTAAATATTTTAAGATAAACGTTTTTGTTAGAAAACCATATATTTTATATTACTAAGAAATAACAGGCAACGTTTTATTAACTTCTAAAAAGTCTAGTTACTTGTATTTATCTATTAACTCATCTCTTTATGAAGTAGAACATGATCACACCTCTTGTATCTACCCAAGTTTGTATGCTTTGGTTGTTTTATGTTTGCTATTTCCTTGCTTAATTTTTACAATATTTGATACATAATAGTATCTTTAAGTCCATCTATGATTTCACAGAATTTGTTTGAACTTCATAAAAATGTACCATACTTTTTGCACTGTCCTTGTTTTACTTCTCTATTAGCTTTCCAAGTTTTATTCACTTTAGAGTGTGTAGCTATCATTTATTTTTACTCCTCCATAATGCTATGTTTACAAATTTGTATTTATCTGTACTTTTAAAAATATCTTAATTATATACCATTTCTCATCTCACGTAACACTCATGTTACTTCTACACTTATCAGATATTATGTAACGGAAAACCACAACTCAGCAACAATAGAACACCATTTTTCAAAATTAAATGGCTTACCAGAATTCTTTAATTCTATCCTTTATTTGTATTAGATGACCCTTTATTCTGGTATTTGGCATTGTTCATATGGAGGAAAGCTTATAAGTTGATATTCCATAAATAGAAGGATTTTTATGATCGATTAATTATTTTCATTTAGAATGCATAGAATATGGTTGATTTAATATTTCTTTCTTACTCTCTGCCTGGAACATAGTGCTATCTATGCAATAGCCACTAAAATATTAAGTTAATTACCTAGACTTTAAACTGCATATTAATAGGAATAGCATACAGAACTCTTCTCAGATTGGGACACCTGGGTGGCTCAGTCAGTTAAACGCCTGAGCCTTTAGCTCGGGTCATGATCTTAGGGTCCTGGGACTCAGTTCTGCAACAGATTCCCTGCTTAGCCGGGAGTTTGCTTCTCCCTCATCCTGCTGCTCCCCCTGCTTGTGCTCTCTCTCACTCTCTCTCTTACAAATAAATAAAATTAAAAAAATAAATTCTTCTCAGATAGCTAATATAGAATATCGTCTTTGTATTCATCAAAGGGAAAGTGCCATATAATAATGAAATCCAGACTACTTCAAATTCATTTTTTAACCAGTAAGAAAGTACTGGAAACAAGCCAAAAATGTCTTCAATGAATTAAAGAAATAGATTGATTTTCAATATCTTAATGTTTCTAATGTTAAATTGCAAGATTTTTATACTAGATATCAGTGTAAATATTCATTATACAAGGATATTCTAAAAATAAACCTGAGAAAACTACTTGACATATATGATGACAAAAACCAATGTCAGTTTGGGTAAAACTTACAACACCTACCACCTGAAACTCTTGTTCTATATGGTGCCATCTTGTGATGCTGGGCAGCGGCAGTGAGCCACAGCTTCCAGTCAGCTAGAAGATTACAGGGGTGAACACCTGATATTCTTACAAGCATTCTATATATAGAATATATATATAGAATATATATATTCTTCTTTTTTTATTGTAATATTTAATAAATTGCATGTGATATTTGATACTTTGTTATAAAATAGGCTTTGCTTAAGATGATTTTGCCCAAATGCAGGCAAATGTAAGTGTTCTGAGTATGTTTAAATAAGCTTAAGGTAAGCTATGATATTTGATAGTTTTGGGGTATTAAATGCATTTTCAATTTTTTATGTGTTTCTCTGTACATAGCCCCCTTGTAAGCTGAGGAACATCTCTATATGTATATGTAGCCTTGGTATGGCTTACATATTATTGGCATGAAACATCTAGAACAGTACGTGTGCCATAGAATTGTCTACAACATCAAACAAGTTTCTTGAAAACTTGTGCCAAAGGGGTTATGTCTTTAAGGATTCTTATTTCAGAAGGGTTCTCTCAAACGTAAGATTTTTCAGAAGTTAAGTGAAAATCTGACCAAACTAAACATTTTTCCATTTTCCCTAGTGAGCAAAGATAGCTAAAATCTATCTGCCATTTTCAACACTGTACTCAACGATTGTAATTCTAATTTAAGAACAGATTATTTATATCAAAACCACATGTTGGCCTAATCTTATACAATATTCATAAGTCACACTCAGACCCTTGGACATTTTTATTTGTTGAGTCTATATGGTACTACGGACATTCATCTTTTTTGACCTCATAGCTTCATGTATGTCTATACTTTTGAAAATACATGCATCATAGTTCCATTGTAAAATGTCTGGGTTATAAAATGTGCTATGCTATCAAAATGGTAATAAGAACATACAAATGACCTGATGTAATGAACTGGACCAGATTGCCAGATATCACATTGCATACCAGAAAGATTCAGTGGTAAGTTTTAAAATGGCCAGCTATACACTGACTGAATTATAACTCATTTAGCTTCTTTCTTTGTGTACAGTATTATACATTAGTCAGTATTATAGTAGATAAGTACTTTGGACAGATGTAAATATGCTGTAATAAAAAATGTTTTTCTTCTTTCTTTTAGTCCTTTTTACTTGTAAGACTAGCCACAAATACCACGCCTCCCCCAAAATAATTTGCAATCCAAATTTATCTCTAAATGAATTTATTGCACAGAAAAATATGTATATATATATATATATATATACACTTACAGAAGACATGTTCAAAAATAGTTACACAACAGCAGGGCCCTAAATGTAAGCAGTATAGTTGTTTTGTTTTGTTTTGTTTTATTTCTTTTAAAAAAAGAGGTTATGTGAAATATTAGGATTTTATTTCCAGGCGTAGTATTTCAAGACAGTTAACTACACCTATGGTGTCAACAGCCTCTTGTTGGCAGTATGATTTTATTGGCTCCATGGAATAACAGCAAGAATTTACTATTGCTTCTTTCTTTTATGACACACACAGAAAAAAAAAATTGACACATTTGCTCAAGACCAACCAGAATCATTTTAACCTATCAAAATTGATGGGAGGCCTTCACTGCCAAAGTCACTGCTGCGTTTTCACAATTCACTGCAGACAATCTGCTACTCCCATTATGATAAAGGAGAGCAGAGTCATAATCAGGGAAGAAAGCTAGATTAATACTTGTAATTATCATTGAATATTTAGCCTGCTATAGGATTATTATTATTAGTGTCATTTGATAATTTTCTCTCATTTTATTAAACACAACTGTGAGTAATTACGCTACCTAATATTTCTCTGTATTGGCTGACTAGCTAGCAAACATTCATGAAAATATCCATTAGCCACACATATAAAATGCTGCATTATGATGCTGTTGAATCAGAACATACCACTACCTGATCCTGTAGCTCTTTGAGGATTTGCAAATCAATTAATTCTATGTTTATTGGATTCTTCCCATACAATTAGAAAATTTATAATCGAGTCCATGAACATTATTAGTTTTACCATTTTAAACCAGCAATCACACTTTGATTTTTACAACAAAAGCAGAAATATAAACACACACATTTGGATCAGTTTTCTGTTAGTCTGTCTGGACTTCAAAATCCTATTCCTCAAGATGATGCACACCAAAGTTCTGGATTAAACAAGAAATTAGATGGCACCTGAACACTTGGTTTAATATTCTCAAAAGGACTATGCAACTTCTTTCTTACATTAAGACATTGTTTTACAAAGATCCACACTTTTATAATGTTAGTATTTTTAATAATCAATAAAGTCAATTAATCATGATTAAAAATCAAACATAAAAATTTCTACTTTTTGCTTTTGCCCCCTCCATTTAGAACTTATTTATAGCCTGATAATTCAAAGGTCCCTATGTTTATGAAAATCTGGACAGAAATAGCTCTAAGATCCCATTCAGAACTTGATATTAATCTAAGTCTTTTGGCTCCATTTATCCTGAGAGCAAAGAGTAGGACAAAGGATTTGAGTACTGTTAGTTTATCTGGGAGATTATCCAAGGTAGAAAAGAATGGGAAAGTGATACAGTGAAGAAGCAACTTTGTCAAAGAGGTACATTGTTGATATAATTGTTGTGGATAGAAAATGAAGGCTTGCTTTTACTGAAAGGTCCTGAGAAACTTCTTTAAGTTGTCCTCATGAAGACCTGAAAACTGACAATTTTACCTATGGTTCTTATTTCCACTTCACTGAGAGCTGTCCTCAGAGGACATTAACTCTCCTACACTTTCGGGTTGTGTTGGAGACATTCTAAAATGAGAGAGAGAACATGAGATGCTATCAGTGTTAAGTAACTGCAATTTCCCATGGAACTATCCACCACAGGTTTGGCTATAATCAGGTGTTGGGCCTTGATATCAGAGGGATTTGAGGCAGTATCATTTTAGGTTAATCATTATATCTGAAATTTCCAAAAACTTCAACTGATGAAACTTTGATTATAAACCTATAAATATAACAATAAATCTACAGTATTCAAATTATTTTCATAGAAATACACAAACAAAGCATCAACTGATTAATATTTAAATGTTACAAAATACTGAACTGAAAGAATTTGGTCATATAACAACGTGTAAGAAGTAGAGCTTAGGTTTAGGTTAGAAGTCAGGATGCATTTGGGACTCAGTTAAGAAATTGAATGGAGGGACGCCTGGGTGGCTCAGTGGGTTAAGCCACTGCCTTTGGCTCAGGTCATGATCCCAGGGTCCTGGGACCGAGCCCCAAATCAGGCTCTCTGCTCAGCAGGGAGACTGCTTCCTCCTCTCTCTCTGCCTGCCTCTCTGCCTGCTTGTCATCTCTCTCTGTCAAATAAATAAATAAAATCTTAAAAAAAAAGAAATTGAATGGATGTCTGACTATCTTATAGGTTTGCTAAAAATCAGTGACTTTGTGTTCACGTGTGGCTATGCGGGAATTTTTAACTTTCTCTAAGAAGTTATTAGATTGATTATATAATGGCAGTAAAGGATGGGGAAAAGCAAAGTACAAACCCCATAAAGACAAAGACACTGAGTATGAGAAAAGAGTAATAGATAAGAAGAATCAATGCATTTGAGGAAAATGGGAATTGAAATACACAATGATTGTTGATTTTTTTAGATGCAGAAATCAAAACTAGCTTGCAAGAAGGAAATAACAGAAGACATGTTGTGAAAAGGCAGTAACGTGGAATAAAGGAGTAGGGAGAGCATATCAGGTAATTTGGATAGGAAGGAGTTAGGAGATAACTGCTTGATAAATTTTATATGGCCCACTTAAATGCACAGATTTCTCTTCTTTAATTTATATGGAGAACAGGGTGTCGTTTCTCTTCCCTTTCAGAGCACCCGAGGTGTACTCTTTCAGACTGAAAACCTGAAAAGCTCAGGACTCAGTTGCTTAAGCACAGCTGAGAGGACATATTTCAATTAAGATTTACAGTTTGCTGTAGGTAGTAGACTGTCAAAAGTGGTTTAACCATATTTTTCATTTAACAAGAAGACTACAGAGAGTGTTTTCTGGTGTTGGTTCAGAGTCTTAAGAAAGTCAAGTGAACTATCTTAGAGGTTTTCATGGCTTTTTATTCACAGTTGCAAAAATTGCTGTTGGAGTTCTCACTATTAAGCCCACATTTCTGGCAGAAAGATAGAGGTAAAAGAGAATGATATCTTGTACGACTGATACTTTGTCATATGGTTACAATGTAACTAGAAAAGAGACAATAAAATATTTCATGTTGTTTTAAGTTTCCTTGTTGTCAATCCCTCAGTGCTTTCTGATACTAAAGGAAAAAGTAGATGGATATTGACCTGGCAACTATCAACACCTGTCAGTCTCTCTTGGATAACCAATATCTCTATAATCTCTTCTTCCCAGTAAAAAAAAAATAAAATATATTCATAAACCACACTGTGCCATCTCAAGTTACTGCACCAAGATAAAATTACAATGATTTTCAGTTGTTCCAAATGGACAGAATACCCTTCCTTATGATATCATGTCTTATAAGATAGATAATTGGCTTGCTACCAATATACCCAGATGAGACTGTGGAAGAGACAGGAAAAAAATAATAATATTTATTTATTCCTTGGGTTGACCCTGTTTACACAGATGCATTACTATTAGAAAAGGTTGGTTTGGGACATTGGAATGAATTTACTTAATGGGTCTGTATGTAATTGGGTTGGAGAAAATTTTTAATTTCTACAAAAATTATTAGAATTCTATCTTATTCCCTTTTGATAATTTTCACATGTTAACAAAGCCAACGTTTTTGTCTAGCAGACAAGATCTTAAATCCTAACAAAACTCAATTTTTTCCTTTTTTTTTTAAGTTTGAGAGCCTCATGTTCTCTCATGCTGCTTTAAATACAACTCAAAAAAACAAAAGGAGCTAAATGGGGCAGTAAGCCCAGACTTTTTATTTTAATTTATTTATCTTATTTTTAATTAAAAAATTAAAGATTGTATTTATTTATTTGAGAGAGAGAGAGCATGAGTGGGGCAGGGGGATGTAGCTGCAGAGAGAGACTGAGAAGTATACTCCCTAATGAGCAGGAAGCCCGATATGGGGCTCGATCCCAGGATACTGACTGAGATCATGACCAGAGACAAAGGCAGATACATGTGCAAAATCCCTTTTTTTCTGGGAAACAATACTTTACAAGAGATGTTTGAAAAAGTACTGGGGAAACAACTTTAATCAGAGATACACAAATTTAATTGACTTCTGTAAAGCTACAGGGATCCAAATGATGGGACTCCCAGGCCGTTTAGGTTGTGGACCACAGAGTATTCTTCTCTGTAATATTTTATTTTCTTCCATGTCTACTAACTCCAGTCCAAGTTCACTGATCTCTTTTTAGATAGTGCAAAACATGGCAAAGAATACCAAACAAGTGCCCAATATTCTACATTTATTACATCATTTCTAACATATAGAAGTGTGTTACCAAGGCTGGTTCTGTGAACAAACCTAGTTATGCTAAAGTGTGTTTTGTTCTCCAAAAATTAAATTCATGATTAT
Source organism: Mustela nivalis (assembly GCF_964662115.1). Lineage (NCBI taxonomy): Eukaryota > Metazoa > Chordata > Mammalia > Carnivora > Mustelidae > Mustela > Mustela nivalis. The sequence continues at coordinate 648,137 of NW_028136427.1, read as the reverse complement.
CACACAATTATAAAATACTTGTGTCAAGAATTTTTATTCAAAAATTAATAAGAGAAGCAGATATTAAAACTAGTTCACATGGTTATTTGGGATATAAGCAGAGTTGTGCAGCAGAAGTGCTCTGGGCCCATAATTTGGGTTATAGAATTTATGTTTTCTAATGAAAAATCACTAACTTGCATTATTGTTAACAAGAATCCTGTGCATTACCATCAGTTTTCTCCATTATAACCTCTTGCTCTACAGTTTGTAAATAACTTTGTCAATAGCAAGCTAATAAACGGGGTGACTCCAATGGATTGAGATAATCTCCAGAGTTTCTGCTACATAATGAACAGGACTCCATTGAAAGGACACCTAAGAGTTTATTTTGCCCAAAAATTTGATCACTTTTTTCACTGTCCTTACCTATTTTCCAAACCTAGTTCTTTTCAGTCTACAGACAACCCTGTATCTGACTGACTTGTTAATTCTGGGAATGTCTTGCAGATTAATTTGCTTGCCCGAGGTGGTTCCTCTAATTGATGTCTAAGAACCCTAATTAGTTAAGAAAACTTTTTTTTTTAACATTTTCATGGCTATTTATTATTATTATTATTATTATTATTGCTAATATCTCTATTATAAATAATTCACAAGGGCATCTTTCTGACAAAAGACAAAGAGCTGGCTACTAGTAGAAAAAGTACATTTGACTCTGTCAGTGAAAGTGGTAAAGGGATTTGAGAAAATAAGGCAAAGCAGTGGAATTATGTGTTAAAACTTTAAATATTATAGACACATTTACTTAATTTCTAATACTGCTTATAATTAAAAAAGATGTTTTCCATGAACCACGCATTACAGCAAATATATTGTTTATACAGATTAAATTTTCATCAAAAGGGACGCCTGGGTGGCTCAGTTGGTTAAGCAGCTGCCTTTGGCTCAGGTCATGATCCCAGCATCCTGGGATCGAGTCCCGCATCTGGCTCCTTGCTCGGCCGGAGCCTGCTTCTCCCTCTACCTCTGCCTGCCATTCTGTCTGCCTGTGCTTGCTCTCTCGCCCACTCTCTCTGATAAAGAAATAAAATCTTAAAATAAATAAATAAATTTTCATCAAAAAATTATAAGTGTATTTTTTTGTAGGATCATGATAAGCATTTTGCAGATGAGAAAAGTGAAATTTAGAAAAGTATGTCTCTTCAAATCCCTCATACAATATCTGGCCTAGATAGAAGGATATACTATCACAATTGAGGAAGATAATTGAGATGACTTAAAATGATAAACTTTACTGTATAGGGTTTTTTACAAGTTTGCCACAGATTCACATTTTTTAAAATATATATCTATTTGTGTAAAGAGAATGCACTGAGAAGTAAAAAGATAGTGATATATCAGTGCTACCAACTAATGGCTATAATATCATCACCTTATTTATGAACAATGAAACAGTGTGTAATATTTAAATAAATTTAAATAAATTCCTATTTATTTTATATATTTATAAATTTAAATGAATTCCTATTTATTTATTATTAAAGAAATTCCTCTAACAAACAGTATGTTTTGAAGGTTGCTAGCAGGAAAGTGTTGTACGACATGGAAGTAATCAGAAAATGTGATCTAAAATTCTGCTTTCAAGGGTGCCTGGGTGGCTCAGTGGGTTAAAATTCTGCTTTCAAGAAGCTATAACAGTAAGTACTGAGCATTAGCTATTATATGCTATGGATGAATAACTGAAATCTACATTTGAAACTATTGGTACACTATATGTTACCTAATTGAATTTTTAAAAGTTAATTAAAAAAACCACTATTTTATAAAACAATATTCCCAACAGGCTCTTTTGCTTTAAAATACTCACTTTGTTTCCTCTCCGAGAGAACACCAAATGGCGGATGACGCCGGTGCTGCGGGAGGGCCCGGAGGGCCCGGGGGCCCTGGAATGGGAGGCCGCGGCGGTTTCCGCGGTGGCTTCGGCAGCGGCATCCGGGGCCGGGGCGGGCCGGGGCCGTGGTCGGGGCCGGGGCCGAGGCCGCGGAGCTCGCGGGGGCAAGGCCGCGGACAAGGAGTGGATCCCCGTCACCAAGCTGGGCCGCCTGGTCAAAGACATGAAGATCAAGTCCCTGGAGGAGATCTATCTCTTCTCCCTGCCCATCAAGGAGTCTGAGATCATCGACTTCTTCCTGGGAGCCTCCCTCAAGGACGAGGTTTTGAAGATCATGCCTGTGCAGAAGCAGACGCGCGCGGCCCAGCGGACCAGGTTCAAGGCATTTGTCGCCATCGGAGATTACAATGGACACGTCGGTTTGGATGTCAAGTGTTCCAAGGAGGTAGCCACTGCCATCCGCGGAGCCATCATTCTGGCGAAGCTTTCCATTGTCCCTGTGCGGCGAGGCTACTGGGGGAACAAGATCGGCAAGCCCCACACTGTCCCGTGCAAGGTGACTGGCCGCTGTGGCTCTGTGCTGGTGCGTCTCATCCCCGCCCCCAGAGGCACTGGCATTGTCTCGGCCCCTGTGCCCAAGAAACTGCTGATGATGGCTGGTATTGACGACTGCTACACCTCGGCCAGGGGCTGCACTGCCACCCTAGGGAACTTTGCCAAGGCTACTTTCGATGCCATCTCCAAGACCTACAGCTATCTCACCCCTGATCTCTGGAAGGAGACTGTGTTCACCAAGTCTCCCTATCAGGAGTTCACGGACCATCTTGTGAAGACCCACACCAGAGTCTCTGTTCAGAGGACCCAGGCTCCAGCTGTGGCTACTACATAGTTTTATACAAGAAAAATAAACTGAACTAAAGCTTGAAAAAAAAATACTCACTTTGTAATGAGAGTCATTACTTTTGTCTAGCCAAATCTTATAGCACTGTTTATCCCTTCCCTGCTTTATCCCTTCCCAGTATCAATAAAGGCTCACTTGGGTTACCTAGAAGCCATGAGAAAGCTTGTAATAGATCTGGCTGGTTTTCACCAGCAATTTGACCACCATGTGCACAGGGAAGTCTATTGATAAAGGCTTTATTGCAATAAGTTGCAAATACATGGATGATTTTGAATTCTCTTTATTGAGGTCTTGTTTCATGATAATAAATTTAGGGTGGCTTATTGGAATGGATGTTATTAACATATCTTCATAGTTATAAGCACATGGAATTGTAAAATAGATGAATGAATGTGGCATTACTGACAACTGTCCTCATTTTGAAATCAAATTACAGTGTACTAAGATGAGGAAGCAAAGCAGATTTGGGATTATGAGTGAAATAATTTTAAAAAGTATTAGGGGTATGATCGGACTATTGGGTAATTCAGTAGAAAAATGTCTACTGATTGAGATTCTGTGTTCCCTGATTTCAGAGAGAAGTTAAGATAAATAAGTAACACGAGGAGACTAGGAAGCCAAACATAAGTGATAATTTTGTGCCAGGGTGTGTATACATCTGTTTATCTTCTTGCTTTACCACTAAGGTTGCTCCTAGAGGAGAGTTTAAATATGTGTTGGAGCTAATCTCTGTGGATTACACAAGAAACCACATCCTACAGCTCTCCCTGAAACACCCCTTATGATTTCAATGTAATTTGGTTTTTGCATTTTTAGAAATAACAAAATACTTTGCAAACTCATCTACTTTATTACCATCACAAGTGAGTCAGCTGACTCCACATTTTAACACAGTGACAGTCACAGAGGAATGGAGGAATGAGTAGAGTTATCAATATATGTGCTTTTAAGAAGTATGACAGGGTAGCAGCTATTTCCAGGAACCAAAACATGGGTCAGCAGCTGTGCAGGAAAAGTGATGGAATAAATGACTCATTTCAGAGGAGTTCTATAACATATTAGTTCTATAATGTATCTTCAGCCCCCAATTACCCGCTTTGATCTAAAGATAAGGATTTACAGTTAAGGTCCCATTTATGATTTGACTGGTAGGGTCTGAATCATGTTTACTATTGTTTTGACTATTACTTGAAACCTATAGTAGTACTTGGGATATGTGTTGTGTATTCTGTGAACATGTGCTATTTTTAGATTAGATAATTTCTGTCTCGAACCCCTGTTCATTTCTTTGTTTTTGTTTATTTGATAGTGGTTTCAGTAAATGGATATATCTGAAAAATTGCAAAGCCACTATTAAAACAAGTTATTATTATATATAGCATGGAATTGCACATTCCTCCTTTGAATCCGACAGAGCTTCACCATATCCTTAACAATTTGGGAAAAACATGCTATTATTTTTCTTTATAAAATTTCTCCTGTTAGGCTGTGATGGTTGTCATCAGCAGTAACTCCTCTGAAGGCTTTGTCAAAAGAGTTGAAAAAATTGGAAAGGTGTGTGAATGAAGCTGTTTGTTGAATATAAAGAAAAGAGCATTGAAGTACAATTCACACTCTTACTTCTCCTTCTATGCTTTCAGATGTTTGTCATTTGAAAATTTTGCTTCTAGAAGAGATGCCCTATATAATTCTTACTTTAAGGAGCAAGTTGCTTTTATAATTTTTTTATTATTCTACCATTCCAGTATTTCCATTTAAATTAAATTCAATACCATTTAAAAAAAATCAAAAGTGCAGCCAGTATTCAATTCCTGGGCTAAATAATTTTAGAAAGCTTTGTGTTATTGAACCTACGGGGTTTTTATGTAGTTTTAACTCTTTCTTTCTGTGATTTTTCCCATTAGTCATGTAAGTGACTGCAAATTAACAGACATTGAGGATAAAGAAGGACTGAATAGAACAATCCTTGGCCTCATGAAGTTGAGAATCTAGCAAGGGAGTCAAACAATTCAATCATTCAGAGACAATTTATTGAGTGCCTGGCCTAAGATGAGCACAACAAAACCCCAGCCCAGAGGAATCATTTTAATGGGAGAGATAGATAATAGGTAAGCCAACTTTAAAAAAAAAAAAACGTACTGATTTTTCTTTAATAGAGATGCATATTTGAACTAAATAAGCACATTTTTAAAAGAGCAGTGATTGAGAAGAGGTTTTTAAACTGAGTGGTCCAAAAGGGCCTCCCTGAAAAAGTCTGTTTTGAACAGATTTCTGAATAATATCAGCTAGGAAGCTGCGTAAAAATCTCAGGGATGGGTGATTTTTCCAGTCGAAAAACTGTAAAGGCTCCAAAGTCACAATAGAGCTATAAGTTTCTCTAATAAAGTAACTTCTGACAAAGAATGAGAAGAAATAACTAACCCAGGTTTGAAAGAAAAGGGACAGACTTTCTATGGAATTCATATTTAATTAAAGCTCTAAAGGACAAAAATACAATAGAGCAAAATTCTGGTCACGCTGATATACCTAACGAAAGTTCATAAACAAGCTTTGGGTAGCAAAGAGTGTGTGGGAATGTTGGTAAGAACAGTGGGGAAGAGTCATCCCTGAACATGTTCTTAAATGAAGCAATTCTTGGGTTGTTTTAAAGGGTAAATTGGAGTTTGCCTAAGTGATTAGAGAAGGATGCCTCAGCTTATGGAAGTTCAAAGCCATAAAGATGTGATAAACTACTGCAGATATTTTCATGTATATTTGTTGTTGCTTCTAGTAATGGTGATCTAAAAACTCCTACTTAAGACAACTAAAAATCCAGACAAAATAGCTTTTAAAGTTAAAAATATCAGAATGATTATAAAAATAAGTGAGGGATTACTGGGCCAAAATACGAAATACAATGAGAGCCTAGAGATATATGCCCTGAAGCCATTTTAGCTATGAGAGCATTTGAAACTGCTAAAACACACTGAGCTGTGTTGTTCATAGACTCTTGATACTAGAGAAACAAAATTCAAAATCCAGCAGCAATCAAATTTGAGGACTTTGGTACAACCCAAATTTAACTTGAGATCCCCAAAGCACAAGGAGAAGCAGAAATAAGACTATAGCCTACCTTGCCTTCTGTGTAAACTGAGAAAGTCAATCACTGAATTTGGAGTATGATTGTCTTGTAGAGTCTCAGATATAAGAGAAAATCCTACCAAGGAGGACCATACCATTATTATAGCTCTTAATTATCCCTACTCAATAAGAGTTTCAAATATAATGTCTTGAACATAGCAAAATGTAACAAAGCACACAAAGAAAAACCATTAACAAGATTTGATAGACAAAATGGGATTAAGTATGATGTTAAAATGATCAATAAAGATTGTAAAATGGCTTGATTACTCTGCTCAAAGAAATGAGAGGGGAAGCAAATTGAACCAAAAACTGACACTAAAAATGATATTGAGAAAGGTTTTATAAATGAACAAATGGATACTCTAGAACTTTAAAAATATGACAGCTAATTTAAGGTACCACAGGGGTGCCTGGGTGGCTCACTTAATTAAACCTCCAATTCTTTTTCCTTTTTTTTTTAACACCTTAATTTTATTTTATCTCTTTCATTTGGCTCAGGTCATGATGTCAGGGTTGTGAAATAGAGCCCAGAGTTGGGCTCTGTGCTGAGCCTGGAGTCTGCTTAAGATTCTTTTCCCTTCTTTTTCTATCCCTCCCTGCACTCTCACTTGCTCGCTCTCTCTTGCTTGCAAATAAATAGATAGATAGATAGATAGATAATAGACAAAGAAAAATAAAAGCAGATTATGAAAATAAATATAAAGATTTTGAAATGAAAACAAGTTCAAAATAAAATAGAGAAGACCTACACAGCTTAAAGTTCATTCAGAAAATCTACTATTAAAGAAGTCAGTATGACACAATGTTAAGATATCAAAAGATTTGAGCATGCACTTTACAGAAAGGGTAATCCAAATGGCCACTCATATATAAAAACTGTTTATCTTTATTATGAATCTGGAATTAAATTAAATTAAATTAATAATAAATTAAAACCTAAAATGACATACTATTACACACTTACCATATTGGGCAACAGTAAAATTGCCTTGCAAGAATGTGAAAGAATGAAAGTGCCCATAATAAAAACATTTGAGGTAAGTTGGACAATATTTAGAAAACTTAAAAATAAAAATAAAAATTTGGTCCATTCCTAGAAATACAACATGGAACTAAATGAATATTTTCACCAGGATATGCAAACAGATGATTATAGCTATTTCATTCATAACAGCAGATCAGTAGTGGTCTATTTGCACAATGTTACATTAAATAAGAGAGAATATTAACAAACTGGGAGGAGGGGCTAGGTTGTTATCATAAACAGATCTTCTATGGTGCTGATTATGTTCTATTTCTCAAAATCTTTAAGTTAAAAAAGTTTTCACATTATATCTAGATAGATAGATGATAGATAGATATCCCAGAAGCTGCAATGCTAGGCTAAGACCAGGCTTTAAAGGGCTTTTCTATACTCTACTAAATACTTGAAACCATTCATTATATCATAGCTCAGTGTTCAAATCTCCATTTGTTTCCTCAGGTTCCTAATATTTACCTTAAGGTGACCTGATCCAGACTTTTGATCACCTTTGTCTAAATATTTCTATTTTAACAAAGTCCTTTTTAACACTGAGAGACTAAAACTTAGAAAAATACTCTTTTATCTCACTAGAGTGGAAAATATATAGTTACCCATTAACTAATGATATCCATGTCTACATTAGATCAATGACATTTTTAATTCTTGGGAGCTTTTGGTTAAATGAAATTTTTAAGCTTCCTTTAAATGAAGCTTTAAGCCATCACCACATGAATAAAATTAAAGAACCAAATGAAAACAGGCCAAGTATTTACAGAGTAATAGAATGTGCAATGGTAAGAGTACAATTCTGAAATCATAAAGCCTAAATTAGTGTGATGCATTTTTGCTACCCATGTAATCATAAACCAGTTATCCAAATGTGTTAGCCTCAGTTTTTTCACCCATGAAATGGTGATGATAATACATATTATGCTGCGTTGTTGTGTGTATGTGATGAAGCATGGAGCATGAGAATCTCATATTCCATGCTAAAATGATAGCTATTTTTATACTTATAATAATTCTAGTAATAGTAATTAAATTGTTCAAAATGGTAATATTCATTTATATTGAGGCATTGTATTGACTATTCATAGACACATTTACCAACATAAATTTCATTTTACTTTACCCCCTCTGAGGATATATATTCCCTAATTCAATATGAATCTCTTTATGAATAATAATTATCATAATAAATATGCTGATTTGTCTTCTATTTGTTTTTAGGGAGGTATCCTTTACTGTTGAACATGAAACTTAAGCAAGTCTGTCTTATTCAAAATTTGCATGCTGTTTTCTTATGAAACTAGATTATAGAGTTGTATGAAATAAATTCATGCAGTTAAGACATTGATGTTTGGAACACTGGGTGGTCAGTTTAGTATTTCAAAAGAAGATTTTAAATTTAAACCTTAAAACTGAGCTCTTTCAGCCTTATTTATAGACCATCCTTCATGTTTCATAAGTACTCCTCCATTGTAAACTAAGTAATACTTTTTGTCACAGTGTATATAATGAAAATGGATTTTATATTCTATTATTTCAGAGTTAGTTGCAGTTTCTACTGCCTTACTTCATTTTTTGAAAAATAGATTAATTCTACAAAAAGTTTTTTCCAGGTTTATTGAAAAAAATCGACATATTTGTAAATTTAAGAAATGATTTCTTATAACATTGCAAACCTTTAACATTGTGTAAATTTTGTACAATTTGATAAATTGGTATACATCTTTATTGCAATATAATCTACATAAAAATGTTAATACATCTACTATCTCGTATAGTTGCCACTGTTTTTTATGCATTTATCATAAGGAATTTTAAGATCTACTCTCTTAGCAACTTTTATGTATATAGTATAGTAGAGATAAACTTCAGAGGTCTTGTGGGTTTTGTTCCAGACTGCCTCAATAAAGTGATTATCTCAATAAACTAAGTCAAATTATTATATTTTTTGGTTTCCCAGTGCATATAAAAAATTATGTTTCCCAGTGCATATAAAAAATAAAAACTATACTGCACTGTTCAAAAGCATTATGTTTTTAAAGAAAAACAATGTATATACCTTAAGTACACTAGTTCTGAGTTTTCAGTGGGTCATAATTACTGATCACAGATCACCATAACAAATACAATAATAATGAAAAAACTTGATATATTGCAAGAATTACCAACATGTGACAAAGAGACACAAAATGAGCAAATGTTGTTAGAAAAATGGTGGCAGCAGACCTCTTTTATACAAGATTGCTATAAACTTTCAACTTGTAAGAATGTGATATATGCAAAGTTTAATAAAGGGAAGCACAATAAAAAAAAGTATGTATATCTTATTAACTATGATCATCATGCTGTACATTAGATCCCCAGAACTTTTTCATATTATAGTTGCAAGTTTGCACCCTTGGACCACCTTACTCCACCCCAGGTTCACCCCTTGTCAACTCAACTCTAAGTTTCCATTAGTTTTCCTTTTCCTCAGATTCTGTATGTAAGGGATATCATAATACATAAATTAAAAAAATATACAAAATCTTTGAAATATTTCACTTAGAATAATACCTTCAAGATCCATCCATGCTGTTGTAAATGGCAGTATTTCTTAATTTTTCATGGTTAAGTAGTATTCCGTAGTATATATTTACCATACTTATTTTACTCATTCATCCATTAATGGATACTGAAGTTATTTCCATCTCTTGCTTAGAGTTAATAATTTTATAATAAACATAAGAGTGCAGATATGTCTTTGAACAGTGAACTTCGTTTTCTTTAGATAGATACCTAGAAGTGGGATTACTGAATCATATGGTAATTTTACTTTTAATAATATGAATAATCTCCATACTGTTTTCCATACAAATTTATATCCCTATTACAGTGCATAAGTTCCCCGTTTTCCCCAATATTTACCAAAATTGGTTAGTTTCAATTTTTTGGTAGTATATATTCTAATATCTTGCTGTGTTTTTCAGAGGTAAACAACAACAACAACAACATAAGGACTTTGCCCTGAGATTTTTACGTTGAGCACTTTTTAATGCTCCTGTTGGTCATTTATATAACTTTTTTGAAAAAAAAAGTCTATTGAGATCCTTTTGCTATTTTTTTAATCATATATTTTTTTCTATTTGTATCTGTTGGTTATTAACCTCTTTTCAGATATAAGATTCGTAAGTATTTTCTTACATTCTGTGGATTGTGTTTTCATTCTCTCTCCCTTTTTTTGGCAATGCAGAAACGTTAGTTTGATGTAATACCATTTATTTATTTTTGCTTTTTTTGCTTGTGTTTTTAGTCTGGTATCCAAAAAACTATTGGCAAGACCAATGTCAAGGAGAATTTTTCCTATGTTTTCCTTTAGGAAATTTAGTTTCATGCATCACCTTTAAGTCTTTAATCTATTTCAAGTTCAGACTTATGAGTGATATAAGGTTCCCTTTTCATACTGTTTATGTGACTATTCAGTTTTAAATATCATTTATTGAACAGACTATCTTTCCCCATTACATATGTTGGCCCCTGTCAAATATTAGGTGACTGTATGAAAGGATTTATTTCTGGACTCTCAATTCTGTTCTACTTGTTTATTGGTCTGTTTTTATGCCAGTATACTTTATTGTTTTGAGCATGAGGGCTTTGTAGTATAGTTTCAAATCAAGAAGTGTAATCTCCCTTCTTCATTCTTTCTCAGAACTGCTTTGATTATTTGTTGTCTTTTATGGTCTCATATAAACTTTAGGATTCTTTACTTACTTCTGTAAAACAATAATATTGGATTTTTTTTTAAGATTTTTAATTTATTTATTTGACAGAGAGAGATGACAAGCAGGCAGAGAGGCAGGCAGAGAGAGAAGAGGAAGCAGGCTTCCTGCTGAGCAGAGAGCCTGATGCGGGGCTCGATCCCAGGACCCTGGGATCATGACCAGAGCCGAAGGCAGCGGCTTAACCCACTGAGCCACCCAGGCGCCCCTAACATTGGATTTTTGATAGGAATTGGATTTACAGATGGTTTACGGTAGTATGGACATTTTAACAATGTTAATTCTTACCATTCATAAATATGAGCTATCTTTCCATTTCTGTCACCTTCAATTTCTTTATCAATGTCATAGTTTATGGAGTACAGATCTTTCATCTTCTTAGTTAAATCTATTCCTAAGTATTTTATTATTTTTGATGCTATTGTGAATTAGATTGTTTTCTTTATTTTTTCAGATAGTTCATCATTAGAATGTTAAAATGCTCCTGTCTTGTGCTTACTTTGGCAGCACATATACTAAAATTGGAATGATGCAGAGAAGATTAGCGTGATCACTGAACAAGGATGACATGACAAACTGGGAAGCAGTCCATAAAAAAAAAAAGAAACAAAACAAAATTCTTTTCTTTTATATATTGATCTTGTATTTGGTAATTTTACTAAATTTGTTTATTCAAATTTTTTGTGAATTTTTTAGGATTTTTTAACATGTAAGTTCATGTTATCCAAAAAAAGAAAATTTTACTTCTTCCTTTTTTTTTTTTTTTTTTTTTGGAGTCTCTTATTTCTTTGTGTTCCTTGTTTCTCTGGCTAGGACATCCACTACTGTGTCAAATGAGAGTAGTGAAAATGGACACACTTGTCTTTCTTCTGATCTTTAAGGGGAAAACTTTCAAAAGTTTTGATTGAATATGAGATTAGCTCTGGGCTTGCAATCTGTGTTTTTTCTTTAATGGGTTTTTTAAATTATTTTTTAAAATTTTTTATATAATGTGTTTTTATCCCTAGGGGTACAGGTCTGTGATTCACAGCACTCACCATCACTCACCATAGCACCTGCCCTCTCCAATGTCCATACCCCCACCATCCTCTCCCAACACACCTCCCCCCAGCAACCCTCAGTCTGTTTTGTGAGATTCAGTCTTTTATGGTTTGTCTCCCTCCTAATACCATCTTTTTTTATTTTTTTTTCGTACGCCCGAAACTGCCTATGTTGCATCTCCACTTCATCATATCAGGGAGATCATAGGATAGTTGTCTTTCTCAGATTGATTTATTTCGCCAAGCATAATACCCTCTAGTTCCATCCACGTCATCACAAATAGCAGGATTTCATTTTTTTTTGATGGCTGCATAGTATTCCATTGAACATATATACCACATCTTATTTATTGATTCATCTGTTGAAGGACATTTAGTTTCTTTCCATAGTTTAACTATTGTGGACATTGCTGCTATAAACATTTGGGTGCATGTGCCCCTTCAGAATGCCACGTTTGTATCTGTAGGGTATATACCCAGTACTACAAGCACTGGGTCATAGGGTAGTTCTATTTTCAGCTTTTTGAGGCACGTCCACGCTGTTTTCCAGAGTGGTTGCACCAGCTTGCATTCCCACATACAGTGTAGGAGGGTTGCCCTTTCTCCACATCCTCGCCAGCATCTGTCATTGACGGACTTGTTCATTTTAGCCATTCTGAACGGTGTGAGGTGGTATCTCATTCTGGTTTTGATTTGTATTTCCCTGATGCCGAGTGATGTGGAGCATTTTTTCATGTGTCTGTTGGCCATTTGAATGTATTCTTTGATGGAACATGATAGTGAGCTTAGGGAATCACCAAGTTAATGAAAGAGGTGCCTCTTGTAGGTGAAGTAAGAGTGAGAGAAAGAAAAGAGGGCTTATCCTAGATTGGAGAACTCGGGGCTGAAAAGGACCCTCATCTGGGAGCAGAGAAAGTGGTCCAGAATCAGAGGCACAGAGGACTCCCAACACCTTCCACAGAAGCGGAGCACCTAAAGACATAGTGCCATTACCCCTGAAAATCTAGGCATGGAGGTATTCTCTTTAGGCAAATAGGCATCGGAGAATAGTTTGTCCATAGCCCAGTCACTGACTTCAAGAGGAAAAGCTATACCAGCTCTCGAAGCAGGCCGGATAGCTCAAGCAACAGCAGCCAAGCCAAAATCCTTATCCCCTGCATTTCTGAACAATGACAGAGCAGCGGTTCTGTCTAGAACCAGGAGGTATTCAGAAGTCAATTGTTGGGTCCCGGGTTGTGTCCATCAGTTCAGACGCGGCCTTCAGATCAACTCATGATTCCAGGGCCTTGGCATTGACTCTGTTCTCAGGTTCTCTGCTCAGGGGCAAGTAAGCTTCTCCCTCTCCAGCTCCACCCCCTGATTGGGATCTCTCTGCCTCTCTGTCCAAACGTGCATGTGCATGTTCGATAAGATAACAAAGACAAAAACAGTGCACAATAATTGACTGGGGCCAAAGGATGTTTTATTGAATTTGGACCTAGGTTCCTATGGAGGGCAGCCAGGTATAGAGAACCTCCCACCATCCTAAAATGCCCGACCTTCGCTTGGAGCTTCCTTGTTCATTCTCCTGTTCTTTGCCTTCCTGGATCTCCTCACCAACCTGCAGCATCCGCTGTCTGTCGTGCTGTACTGACCCCTTGTTAACACATTGTGCATCCTCTCGGGGCTCCATTGGAACATGCCCATCTTCCTCAAGAGGCACTGTTTGCTTATCGCATGTAACCATTTGGGGGATGGTCATGAGAGGGTGAAGGCAGGCTTGTGCTGCCACATCTCCATGCAGTTCCACAGAGGGTAGCTGATCCACCATGAGGGAGTGCTCAAGGTTCTTCCACATTCGAATCCTCTTCAATGCGTCCTTTTGCACATACAAGTTGTCTTCCTGAAATGGGCACGGAAGTCTTTCAGTTGGCTTCATTGGGCTATGGGTCTCTTCCAACATGCTCTCCGTTGGCTTCTGTGGACTCCAAGAACATGAGTCCGTCCTGGACCTAAGGTTCTAGGGTGTAGACTCTGCCTTGGATGCATGGTCTTTTTGGAAGATTGGGAGGCCTTGTTGGCACCGTTTCTGGAGACCATCGAGGTACTCGTGTGCTTTCTGTGGAAGACTCCAGACATGTCTTTGGCACGGTTGCGGGGGTTCACTTTGAGCTTCCCTTGGGTGGACCTTTTCCTGTTGAGATGCTCCATGATTTGGTGGGAGGGTCTCACCCTTACGCAGGGCTCGGATTTCCTCCCCTGAGGCATTGCTTGCGGTCTGTTAGTTTCTTGGCTTGTCGTTGCTAAGATGGAATGCGGCATCTTGCCTTTCTCCGAGGTCCAGAGGGCTGGTGCTGACACTCACGACCAAATACTATGAATTGGGCCATGGAGAAGGTGACACCGACTCGCTTCGCAAACTGCCTTGGTGAGAGACCCAGGCGGCTCCAGCGGTTTGGGACGGCCTGGGGTCCTCTTGGCCCACCCATGACTACTCCAGTCAAGTGTAGTGATCAGGCCTGGGTTGATGAGGAGTGGTTGCTATGACCTCAAAGCTTTGTGACATCACAGATGCTGGCTTCACTGAAGCAGCTGTCCCTCTCCCATGACCTTGGTGTCCTATGGCTTTAAGTAGGAAGCCCCAGGAAGGACAAAACAAGAGCCCTCTGAACCTGATCAAGAACTCAGGATGTCTTGTGGTTTAATGTCAAACTTCCCCTTTCTGGAGACATAGAGGAAGGAAAATGACATTCAGTATACCTTCCTTTAGGCCAACATATCCCCGGAGACGGCAAGGTGTCCTTTTACACTACAATTTCTAGATTTCTCAAGAAAAGGTGAGGTCGCGTGTATGAGCAGCTCTCCGTGGGGTTTTTCCTCCTGTGGGTGAGAGCGTACTTAGTCAGCGTCTTTTGCTTATGGGTCAGTGATGACTAAGGTACGGAAAGTCCCTTTCCGAGGTAAAAGGTGAGGGCATCGCTATATGGCGCCGTCTGTGTCCTCGTCTCCTAGTGTTCTGAAACACGCGGCTAAGGGATGAGGCCTCTGTCTACCTGGCTTTCCCTTAAATACCTTTGAAAGTCTTTGAGGAGAGTGACCTTCTGCATCAGAGCTAACTCTCAGAGAGGTCTACCGAACCCGTTGTTATTATTAGTTAACTGTACTTGTTGTGGTAACGGGTATAGACATGTGGACCAAGACTCTTTAGTCAGAAGGAAAGGGACGGCGTATATAGACGGCTTGCAAGGCCCATTCGAGCAGACCTTTGGAGTGAGCCGCAATGCCCTTGCAAGGACTAGTGGATCAGGATGTTTGGGTCCATTTCGGCACCTCAGTATTCCTCTGCCATCGAAGTGAATGAACCCCTGGACCTTGCCTTGACATGAATGTCCCATGCCCTGCTGTTGGGAAATGGAAAAGGCAAGCAGAAAAAGGGAAATATCATATGGCTTCCCACAATATGTGCCTCGGGAGGAATACCTTGGACCTAGTAAAGGAAGGGAATAATGAAGGGCAAGACGTCAGAGAAGGAGACCCACCAGGAGTGACTCAGGACTCTGAGAATCCAGCTGAGGGCTACCGAAAAGAGAACTGATTAATGGGTGGTCAGGAGTTGTGGCATATATTAGGAGGAGCACTAGGACGTCCATGCAACTAAAGCATCCGTGAATACTCTGTCAAAAATGGATGATGGATGATAGGCAGGCTTTCTCAACAGAACAGCAACAAGAACAACATCAATTCATAGGAAAACAATGTGGCCCTCTCAAAACCAAAGGAAGTCACAGGGAGAAAAGGAAAGAATTATATTGTTTATTATCTTTCCTTATTGAAATGACATGGGTGGGTTTCCTAAAATGTCCTTCTTTGAATTGGGTCTTTATCCTTGTAAATTAGAGTTTACCCACCTCTTCCATCTCTGGATTTGATGAGAGGACATGACAATGCCTTCACTAAATACATAGAAGAGTGGCCCAAGCAAATGACTTGACCTGGCCTTCTGTGTGTTGGCAGGGGTTGGATTACTGCTTCAAAGGCTTCCGTCTAAACTAGAGAGCTGAGATTTTGTAGGTTTCCTGACCTAATCTTGGAAGTTTCTATGTGTCTGGGAATTTATCCTTTTCTCTCAGTTCTTGGATTTGCTAGCATAAATGTGTGGCTATGCCTTTTCGGTTATTCTTTTTTCCTTGCTACCAGTTGTGATGTGGTTTCATACTTGCAGCTGTGTGCTTGTCTCCCTGTTTTATCCCAGTAATGGCTTCTGCGGTTTGTTCCTGTTGTCAAAACTCAAGTGTGAGATCTCCTGATTTTTTTCCTATTGGTTTGTTTGTATTTCCTTAATTTTGATAATCACATGTCTGATTTCAATTTTTCTGTTAACTTTGGAGTTCGGTTTTTCTTCATCTTGTTCCTTCAGTCGTCCTTTTAGGTGGCTTTCTTTTTCGGTGTTTTTAAATTTTGGAAATGCACACATTTAACCCTATATTGTTTCCCCATAAAATGTTTTGGCATCCTCCTCTAAGTTTCTTAGAATTCCTTCGTTCATGGCTCTTCTTTTCCTTTGGATTTTCTTTCTTGCATTCATTGCAGTTCGTGAATGTGTTGTGTTTTCCACTTTAGTGTCTGGCTGTATTTCCAATTTGAAAGTGATATCTTCCTGTTTTCATACCTTCGTGATGATAAGTGCACAGGATAGGTTTTGACTTCTCTTCCATGAATTATGACTGGATTTGGACTCGAGCTCATGACCTGCGATAGACAAAGTTAGGTCTGCTGCTGGGAAGAACATATCTTATTGTCCTCAGAGACGCAATCTTACTCATGGACCCCCAAAGTTCAGGTGGTCTCGAATGCCCATGTGGGTGTCTGTTATTCCTTAGCACCTTCCCATCCAGATAATCTGTCCTGTGCTTAACCTGGATATCATAGTTGCCAACAGTATTGGATAAACGTCGCCATCTCCATTCCTGTGTGTTCATAGGCTTCCAACGTTTAGATACACCTTTTTTCATGGTGGATATGTTGGCAATTCTTCCAGGTTTCTGATGTTTTGATGCTCCATCAAGACAAAACACCTTCCGCTTAGCTTTTTTCTCTCGAAGGCATAAAATGACTCTCGCTGACTTAGGCACAAACACTTTGGCTCTCTTCTCCTTGGGAATAGCATAACCTACATCTTCCCTGTTTCTTCACTTGCAAGCTATGAGTATCTTTATAGTCGAAGGAAATCTCCTATGGGCAACAGAAGGACGAGCCTGTTTAATATTTGCTGTTTTCTTATGGATGTTTCTATTTTTTTTTTTTTTTGATTTGGAATTTCAACCACTGTTACAAACTGTTTGTATTGACGGGAGTCTTTAGTCCTGAGTACTGAATGTATTATTGATAGGTAATAGTTCACTTTCTCATTTCGGTTGGCTTCTGACTTGGATTCTATTTGCCTTTCACCTATATGGTATTTTCTTGGGGTTGCTTCATTGGTACGATTCCTCGCTTCCTTCCCATATTTTGCATGTCTTATCTTTGTGTGTTTGCATGTGCATGTGTTAATGCTGTGTGGTGTGTGTGTGTTTCACATCACAATTATTATTAAAATACGAGAGAATGGAATTCGGTCTCTTGTGGGTAGCAATTCAATTTGACATGCCTTGAAATCTCACATTCATTAGTTTCAGGAAATCTCCTTAAAGGAATGTCATCTCTTGTCCTCTTCAAGAATCCCGTGTTCTCACAAAACGGCCTTCCAACAAACAGCACCATTTGAATTCCTCATTAGAGTCATAATGTTTGTCCCAATACCCTTTCTTTTTCGTATGTTTCTTGACTGTCATGAGTTAGTGAAATCGTCTGTTTATTGTCTTTCTGAGAATGATAGATGTGACAAAGTCCAATGCTCTCCGCAAGACTGCCATAAGAGACATGTGGAAGAATTCCTTCTTGCTTATGTCACAGTACAAATTGTGGTGACATGAAGACACTGAGATGGTAGTAGTGTCTAATAACCTCATGCTTCTTCAACCATGAAGGCAACAAAAAGATGACCACAACAACTGCAGTGGGGTGGAAATTGACCTGAAGCCTACAAGGTAAACTCCACAGCGAAAGAGAACGGAAGTTGCAGAGATGATGGGAGAAGGTTGGAGACATGGCTCAGGGGAGATTTGGTTGGTTCGTGGATCAGAGGGCTGGAGTCCATGAAGAGGACCAAAGCACAGGAGAGCAGGGCACCCTGGGAACACACAAGGAACCTGTATCCCAGTGCCGTTGACTGTGAGACGCAGAGGGTCTGAAGGGCACGAGTACTTGACAACACAAGTGTTGAGGGCTGAAGTTTTCCTATCAGCAGGCTTGGCAGACATCAACTTGAAAGAACACCATCTTTTTCCTGCATATGACACCAACAAGCGACCAGGAGCAGACAGCCTGGAGACAATGATCAGAGAGAGACAATACCAAGAGACGCAGAGGGAAGATGATGAGTCGTGGGAGTGATTCCGTGAAAGGCAGTGTTCGTGGAGATGACTCAATGTGGACATAATAAATTTTGGCTCTCACAACAGCAGCATCAACACAGAGCTTGGCCAAGACAGGTATGTGAGGACAGAGACTCCCTAGCCAGCCAACACAAAATACCAACAGTGGAACACTTGGAGGATTGCCTTCCTCAGTCCAAGATGCTTAGTCCAAGGAGAACAGACTCTCCCATACGGGACGAGAAGAAAGCTTTGACCACATGTTCTCTTCTGAACACAGCATTCTGCAGGCCTGCGTTCTGTTGAGTTGGTAGAGTTTCTCCTTTCACAGGCACACCAGAGCCCACCAAGGTAAACCTCAGCATATTCAGCCCGGACCCTAAAAACAACAAACGGCCGGAAAGGAGAGCTACTGCAAATGACTGGCCTCCAGGACAGGGTCAGCCACAACACAAACAGCAGTGGCATGCATGCCACATACACTCTCACAAACACACACACACGCATGCACTCAACAAACCTTAAGGGCGAGCCCTGGGTCACTCACGGATCACTTCCTCCTAAATAAATTACCCTCAGGTTAGAAAACAGAATGAGTTTAACGAATACAGAGAGGTGACAGAGACTTAGATCCAATGCAAAGATGGAAGAATCAATTGATTCCCAGGTAAAGGAAGAAGGAGTGATTACGACTAGGCAGTCAGAGTGAAACCTCTACATAGAGCACGCCCGATGCGGGATAGAAAGCTGTAGCCTGGATACTCGCTGTACATCAGAAAACATAGGAGATATCAGAGAGTCTCGAAACACAGAGATAAAACTGATAAAGATAAAAACACCTAAAGAACTCCTGAAGAGAAGATTGGCAGGAGACTGGATGCAAAGTTCGGGAACATGGTAGAAGTGGAGGATCCAATTAGGAACCGAGAAGAACAAGCCTAGAAAATAAGGATGCAAATTCTAAGAGAGAAGGCAGAATGATGGAACATGATAGTGAGCTTAGGGAATCTCTAAGGAAATGAAAGAGGTGCCTCTTGTAGGTGAATTAAGAGTGAGAGAAAGAAAAGAGGGCTGATCCTAGATTAGAGAACTTGGGGCTGGAAAGGACCCTCATCTGGGAGCAGAGAAAGTGGTCCAGAATCAGAGGCACAGAGGACTCCCAACACCTTCCACAGAAGCGGAGCACCTAAAGACATAGTGCCATTACCCCTGAAAATCTAGGCATGGAGGTATTCTCTTTAGGCAAATAGGCATCGGAGAATAGTTTGTCCATAGCCCAGTCACTGACTTCAAGAGGAAAAGCTATACCAGCTCTCGAAGCAGGCCGGATAGCTCAAGCAACAGCAGCCAAGCCAAAATCCTTATCCCCTGCATTTCTGAACAATGACAGAGCAGCGGTTCTGTCTAGAACCAGGAGGTATTCAGAAGTCAATTGTTGGGTCCCGGGTTGTGTCCATCAGTTCAGACGCGGCCTTCAGATCAACTCATGATTCCAGGGCCTTGGCATTGACTCTGTTCTCAGGTTCTCTGCTCAGGGGCAAGTAAGCTTCTCCCTCTCCAGCTCCACCCCCTGATTGGGATCTCTCTGCCTCTCTGTCCAAACGTGCATGTGCATGTTCGATAAGATAACAAAGACAAAAACAGTGCACAATAATTGACTGGGGCCAAAGGATGTTTTATTGAATTTGGACCTAGGTTCCTATGGAGGGCAGCCAGGTATAGAGAACCTCCCACCATCCTAAAATGCCCGACCTTCGCTTGGAGCTTCCTTGTTCATTCTCCTGTTCTTTGCCTTCCTGGATCTCCTCACCAACCTGCAGCATCCGCTGTCTGTCGTGCTGTACTGACCCCTTGTTAACACATTGTGCATCCTCTCGGGGCTCCATTGGAACATGCCCATCTTCCTCAAGAGGCACTGTTTGCTTATCGCATGTAACCATTTGGGGGATGGTCATGAGAGGGTGAAGGCAGGCTTGTGCTGCCACATCTCCATGCAGTTCCACAGAGGGTAGCTGATCCACCATGAGGGAGTGCTCAAGGTTCTTCCACATTCGAATCCTCTTCAATGCGTCCTTTTGCACATACAAGTTGTCTTCCTGAAATGGGCACGGAAGTCTTTCAGTTGGCTTCATTGGGCTATGGGTCTCTTCCAACATGCTCTCCGTTGGCTTCTGTGGACTCCAAGAACATGAGTCCGTCCTGGACCTAAGGTTCTAGGGTGTAGACTCTGCCTTGGATGCATGGTCTTTTTGGAAGATTGGGAGGCCTTGTTGGCACCGTTTCTGGAGACCATCGAGGTACTCGTGTGCTTTCTGTGGAAGACTCCAGACATGTCTTTGGCACGGTTGCGGGGGTTCACTTTGAGCTTCCCTTGGGTGGACCTTTTCCTGTTGAGATGCTCCATGATTTGGTGGGAGGGTCTCACCCTTACGCAGGGCTCGGATTTCCTCCCCTGAGGCATTGCTTGCGGTCTGTTAGTTTCTTGGCTTGTCGTTGCTAAGATGGAATGCGGCATCTTGCCTTTCTCCGAGGTCCAGAGGGCTGGTGCTGACACTCACGACCAAATACTATGAATTGGGCCATGGAGAAGGTGACACCGACTCGCTTCGCAAACTGCCTTGGTGAGAGACCCAGGCGGCTCCAGCGGTTTGGGACGGCCTGGGGTCCTCTTGGCCCACCCATGACTACTCCAGTCAAGTGTAGTGATCAGGCCTGGGTTGATGAGGAGTGGTTGCTATGACCTCAAAGCTTTGTGACATCACAGATGCTGGCTTCACTGAAGCAGCTGTCCCTCTCCCATGACCTTGGTGTCCTATGGCTTTAAGTAGGAAGCCCCAGGAAGGACAAAACAAGAGCCCTCTGAACCTGATCAAGAACTCAGGATGTCTTGTGGTTTAATGTCAAACTTCCCCTTTCTGGAGACATAGAGGAAGGAAAATGACATTCAGTATACCTTCCTTTAGGCCAACATATCCCCGGAGACGGCAAGGTGTCCTTTTACACTACAATTTCTAGATTTCTCAAGAAAAGGTGAGGTCGCGTGTATGAGCAGCTCTCCGTGGGGTTTTTCCTCCTGTGGGTGAGAGCGTACTTAGTCAGCGTCTTTTGCTTATGGGTCAGTGATGACTAAGGTACGGAAAGTCCCTTTCCGAGGTAAAAGGTGAGGGCATCGCTATATGGCGCCGTCTGTGTCCTCGTCTCCTAGTGTTCTGAAACACGCGGCTAAGGGATGAGGCCTCTGTCTACCTGGCTTTCCCTTAAATACCTTTGAAAGTCTTTGAGGAGAGTGACCTTCTGCATCAGAGCTAACTCTCAGAGAGGTCTACCGAACCCGTTGTTATTATTAGTTAACTGTACTTGTTGTGGTAACGGGTATAGACATGTGGACCAAGACTCTTTAGTCAGAAGGAAAGGGACGGCGTATATAGACGGCTTGCAAGGCCCATTCGAGCAGACCTTTGGAGTGAGCCGCAATGCCCTTGCAAGGACTAGTGGATCAGGATGTTTGGGTCCATTTCGGCACCTCAGTATTCCTCTGCCATCGAAGTGAATGAACCCCTGGACCTTGCCTTGACATGAATGTCCCATGCCCTGCTGTTGGGAAATGGAAAAGGCAAGCAGAAAAAGGGAAATATCATATGGCTTCCCACAATATGTGCCTCGGGAGGAATACCTTGGACCTAGTAAAGGAAGGGAATAATGAAGGGCAAGACGTCAGAGAAGGAGACCCACCAGGAGTGACTCAGGACTCTGAGAATCCAGCTGAGGGCTACCGAAAAGAGAACTGATTAATGGGTGGTCAGGAGTTGTGGCATATATTAGGAGGAGCACTAGGACGTCCATGCAACTAAAGCATCCGTGAATACTCTGTCAAAAATGGATGATGGATGATAGGCAGGCTTTCTCAACAGAACAGCAACAAGAACAACATCAATTCATAGGAAAACAATGTGGCCCTCTCAAAACCAAAGGAAGTCACAGGGAGAAAAGGAAAGAATTATATTGTTTATTATCTTTCCTTATTGAAATGACATGGGTGGGTTTCCTAAAATGTCCTTCTTTGAATTGGGTCTTTATCCTTGTAAATTAGAGTTTACCCACCTCTTCCATCTCTGGATTTGATGAGAGGACATGACAATGCCTTCACTAAATACATAGAAGAGTGGCCCAAGCAAATGACTTGACCTGGCCTTCTGTGTGTTGGCAGGGGTTGGATTACTGCTTCAAAGGCTTCCGTCTAAACTAGAGAGCTGAGATTTTGTAGGTTTCCTGACCTAAACTTGGAAGTTTCTATGTGTCTGGGAATTTATCCTTTTCTCTCAGTTCTTGGATTTGCTAGCATAAATGTGTGGCTATGCCTTTTCGGTTATTCTTTTTTCCTTGCTACCAGTTGTGATGTGGTTTCATACTTGCAGCTGTGTGCTTGTCTCCCTGTTTTATCCCAGTAATGGCTTCTGCGGTTTGTTCCTGTTGTCAAAACTCAAGTGTGAGATCTCCTGATTTTTTTCCTATTGGTTTGTTTGTATTTCCTTAATTTTGATAATCACATGTCTGATTTCAATTTTTCTGTTAACTTTGGAGTTCGGTTTTTCTTCATCTTGTTCCTTCAGTCGTCCTTTTAGGTGGCTTTCTTTTTCGGTGTTTTTAAATTTTGGAAATGCACACATTTAACCCTATATTGTTTCCCCATAAAATGTTTTGGCATCCTCCTCTAAGTTTCTTAGAATTCCTTCGTTCATGGCTCTTCTTTTCCTTTGGATTTTCTTTCTTGCATTCATTGCAGTTCGTGAATGTGTTGTGTTTTCCACTTTAGTGTCTGGCTGTATTTCCAATTTGAAAGTGATATCTTCCTGTTTTCATACCTTCGTGATGATAAGTGCACAGGATAGGTTTTGACTTCTCTTCCATGAATTATGACTGGATTTGGACTCGAGCTCATGACCTGCGATAGACAAAGTTAGGTCTGCTGCTGGGAAGAACATATCTTATTGTCCTCAGAGACGCAATCTTACTCATGGACCCCCAAAGTTCAGGTGGTCTCGAATGCCCATGTGGATGTCTGTTATTCCTTAGCACCTTCCCATCCAGATAATCTGTCCTGTGCTTAACCTGGATATCATAGTTGCCAACAGTATTGGATAAACGTCGCCATCTCCATTCCTGTGTGTTCATAGGCTTCCAACGTTTAGATACACCTTTTTTCATGGTGGATATGTTGGCAATTCTTCCAGGTTTCTGATGTTTTGATGCTCCATCAAGACAAAACACCTTCCGCTTAGCTTTTTTCTCTCGAAGGCATAAAATGACTCTCGCTGACTTAGGCACAAACACTTTGGCTCTCTTCTCCTTGGGAATAGCATAACCTACATCTTCCCTGTTTCTTCACTTGCAAGCTATGAGTATCTTTATAGTCGAAGGAAATCTCCTATGGGCAACAGAAGGACGAGCCTGTTTAATATTTGCTGTTTTCTTATGGATGTTTCTATTTTTTTTTTTTTTGATTTGGAATTTCAACCACTGTTACAAACTGTTTGTATTGACGGGAGTCTTTAGTCCTGAGTACTGAATGTATTATTGATAGGTAATAGTTCACTTTCTCATTTCGGTTGGCTTCTGACTTGGATTCTATTTGCCTTTCACCTATATGGTATTTTCTTGGGGTTGCTTCATTGGTACGATTCCTCGCTTCCTTCCCATATTTTGCATGTCTTATCTTTGTGTGTTTGCATGTGCATGTGTTAATGCTGTGTGGTGTGTGTGTGTTTCACATCACAATTATTATTAAAATACGAGAGAATGGAATTCGGTCTCTTGTGGGTAGCAATTCAATTTGACATGCCTTGAAATCTCACATTCCATTAGTTTCAGGAAATCTCCTTAAAGGAATGTCATCTCTTGTCCTCTTCAAGAATCCCGTGTTCTCACAAAACGGCCTTCCAACAAACAGCACCATTTGAATTCCTCATTAGAGTCATAATGTTTGTCCCAATACCCTTTCTTTTTCGTATGTTTCTTGACTGTCATGAGTTAGTGAAATCGTCTGTTTATTGTCTTTCTGAGAATGATAGATGTGACAAAGTCCAATGCTCTCCGCAAGACTGCCATAAGAGACATGTGGAAGAATTCCTTCTTGCTTATGTCACAGTACAAATTGTGGTGACATGAAGACACTGAGATGGTAGTAGTGTCTAATAACCTCATGCTTCTTCAACCATGAAGGCAACAAAAAGATGACCACAACAACTGCAGTGGGGTGGAAATTGACCTGAAGCCTACAAGGTAAACTCCACAGCGAAAGAGAACGGAAGTTGCAGAGATGATGGGAGAAGGTTGGAGACATGGCTCAGGGGAGATTTGGTTGGTTCGTGGATCAGAGGGCTGGAGTCCATGAAGAGGACCAAAGCACAGGAGAGCAGGGCACCCTGGGAACACACAAGGAACCTGTATCCCAGTGCCGTTGACTGTGAGACGCAGAGGGTCTGAAGGGCACGAGTACTTGACAACACAAGTGTTGAGGGCTGAAGTTTTCCTATCAGCAGGCTTGGCAGACATCAACTTGAAAGAACACCATCTTTTTCCTGCATATGACACCAACAAGCGACCAGGAGCAGACAGCCTGGAGACAATGATCAGAGAGAGACAATACCAAGAGACGCAGTGGGAAGATGATGAGTCGTGGGAGTGATTCCGTGAAAGGCAGTGTTCGTGGAGATGACTCAATGTGGACATAATAAATTTTGGCTCTCACAACAGCAGCATCAACACAGAGCTTGGCCAAGACAGGTATGTGAGGACAGAGACTCCCTAGCCAGCCAACACAAAATACCAACAGTGGAACACTTGGAGGATTGCCTTCCTCAGTCCAAGATGCTTAGTCCAAGGAGAACAGACTCTCCCATACGGGACGAGAAGAAAGCTTTGACCACATGTTCTCTTCTGAACACAGCATTCTGCAGGCCTGCGTTCTGTTGAGTTGGTAGAGTTTCTCCTTTCACAGGCACACCAGAGCCCACCAAGGTAAACCTCAGCATATTCAGCCCGGACCCTAAAAACAACAAACGGCCGGAAAGGAGAGCTACTGCAAATGACTGGCCTCCAGGACAGGGTCAGCCACAACACAAACAGCAGTGGCATGCATGCCACATACACTCTCACAAACACACACACACGCATGCACTCAACAAACCTTAAGGGCGAGCCCTGGGTCACTCACGGATCACTTCCTCCTAAATAAATTACCCTCAGGTTAGAAAACAGAATGAGTTTAACGAATACAGAGAGGTGACAGAGACTTAGATCCAATGCAAAGATGGAAGAATCAATTGATTCCCAGGTAAAGGAAGAAGGAGTGATTACGACTAGGCAGTCAGAGTGAAACCTCTACATAGAGCACGCCCGATGCGGGATAGAAAGCTGTGGCCTGGATACTCGCTGTACATCAGAAAACATAGGAGATATCAGAGAGTCTCAAAACACAGAGATAAAACTGATAAAGATAAAAACTCCTAAAGAACTCCTGAAGAGAAGATTGGCAGGAGACTGGATGCAAAGTTCGGGAACATGGTAGAAGTGGAGGATCCAATTAGGAACCGAGAAGAACAAGCCTAGAAAATAAGGATGCAAATTCTAAGAGAGAAGGCAGAATGATGGAACATGATAGTGAGCTTAGGGAATCTCTAAGGAAATGAAAGAGGTGCCTCTTGTAGGTGAATTAAGAGTGAGAGAAAGAAAAGAGGGCTGATCCTAGATTAGAGAACTTGGGGCTGGAAAGGACCCTCATCTGGGAGCAGAGAAAGTGGTCCAGAATCAGAGGCACAGAGAACTCCCAACACCTTCCACAGAAGCGGAGCACCTAAAGACATAGTGCCATTCCCCCCGGAAAATCTAGGCATGGAGGTATTCTCTTTAGGCAAATAGGCATCGGAGAATAGTTTGTCCATAGCCCAGTCACTGACTTCAAGAGGAAAAGCTATACCAGCTCTCGAAGCAGGCCGGATAGCTCAAGCAACAGCAGCCAAGCCAAAATCCTTATCCCCTGCATTTCTGAACAATGACAGAGCAGCGGTTCTGTCTAGAACCAGGAGGTATTCAGAAGTCAATTGTTGGGTCCCGGGTTGTGTCCATCAGTTCAGACGCGGCCTTCAGATCAACTCATGATTCCAGGGCCTTGGCATTGACTCTGTTCTCAGGTTCTCTGCTCAGGGGCAAGTAAGCTTCTCCCTCTCCAGCTCCACCCCCTGATTGGGATCTCTCTGCCTCTCTGTCCAAACGTGCATGTGCATGTTCGATAAGATAACAAAGACAAAAACAGTGCACAATAATTGACTGGGGCCAAAGGATGTTTTATTGAATTTGGACCTAGGTTCCTATGGAGGGCAGCCAGGTATAGAGAACCTCCCACCATCCTAAAATGCCCGACCTTCGCTTGGAGCTTCCTTGTTCATTCTCCTGTTCTTTGCCTTCCTGGATCTCCTCACCAACCTGCAGCATCCGCTGTCTGTCGTGCTGTACTGACCCCTTGTTAACACATTGTGCATCCTCTCGGGGCTCCATTGGAACATGCCCATCTTCCTCAAGAGGCACTGTTTGCTTATCGCATGTAACCATTTGGGGGATGGTCATGAGAGGGTGAAGGCAGGCTTGTGCTGCCACATCTCCATGCAGTTCCACAGAGGGTAGCTGATCCACCATGAGGGAGTGCTCAAGGTTCTTCCACATTCGAATCCTCTTCAATGCGTCCTTTTGCACATACAAGTTGTCTTCCTGAAATGGGCACCGAAGTCTTTCAGATGGCTTCACTTGGGCTTGGGTCTCTTCCAACATGCTCTCCGTTGGCTTCTGTGGACTCCAAGAACATGAGTCCGTCCTGGACCTAAGGTTCTAGGGTGTAGAGTCTGCCTTGGATGAATGGTGTTTTTGGAAGATTGGGAGGCCTTGTTGGCACCGTTTCTGGAGACCATCGAGGTACTCGTGTGCTTGCTGTGGAAGATTCCAGACATGTCTTTGGCACGGTTGCGGGGGTTCACTTTGAGCTTCCCTTGGGTGGACCTTTTCCTGTTGAGATGCTCCATGATTTGGTGGGAGGGTCTCACCCTTACGCAGGGCTCGGATTTCCTCCCCTGAGGCTTTGCTTGTGGTCTGTTAGTTTCTTGGCCTGTCGTGGCTAAGATGGAATGAGGGATCCTTGCCTTTCTCCGAGGTCCAGAGGGCTGGTGCTGACACTCATGACCAAATACTACGAATTGGGCCATGGAGAAGTTGACACCGACTCGCTTCGCAAACTGCCTTGGTGAGAGACCCAGGCGGCTCCAGCGGTTTGGGATGGCTTGGGGTCCTCTTGGCCCACCCATGACTACTCCAGTCAAGTGTAGTGATCAGGCCTGGGTTGATGAGGAGTGGTTGCTATGACCTCAAGGCTTTGTGACATCACAGATGCTGGCTTCACTGAAGCAGCTGTCCCTCTCCCATGACCTTGGTGTCCTATGGCTTTAAGTAGGAAGCCCCGGGAAGGACAGAACAAGAGCCCTCTGAACCTGATCAAGAACTCAGGATGTCTTGTGGGTTAATGTCCAACTTCCCCTTTCTGGAGACATAGAGGAAGGAAAATGACATTCAGTATACCTTCCTTTAGGCCAACATATCCCCAGAGACGGCAAGGTGTCCTTTTACACTACAATTTCTAGATATCTCAAGAAAAGGTGAGGCCTCGCGGGTATAAGCAGCTCTCCGTGGGGTTTGTCGTCCTGTGGGTGAGAGCGTACTTTGTCAGCGTCTTTTGCCTATGGGTCAGTGATGACTAAGATACGGAAAGTCCCTTTCGGAGGTAAAAGGTGAGGGCATCGCTATATGGTGCTGTCTGTGGCCTCGTCTCCTAGTGTTCTGAAACACGCGGCTAAGGGATGAGGCCTCTGTCTACCTGGCTTTCCCTTAAATACCTTTGCAAAGTCTTTGAGGAGAGTGATATTCTGCATCTGAGCTAACTCTCAATGAAGAGGCCTGGACCGAACCCGTTGTTATTATTAGTTAACTGTACTTGTTGTGGTAACGGGTATAAACATGTGGACCAAGACTCTTTAGTCAGAAGGAAAGGGACGGCCTATACCGAAGGCTTGCAAGGCCCTTTCGAGCAGAACTTTGGAGTGAGTCGCAATGCCCTTGCAAGGACTAGTGGATCAGAAAGTTTGGGTCCATTTCGGCACCACAGTATTCCTCTGCCGTCGAGTGAATGAACCCCTGGACCTTGCCTTGACATGAATGTCCCATGCCCTGCTGTTGGGAAATGGAAAAGGCAAGCAAACAAAGGGAAATGTCATACGGCTACCCACAATATGTGCCTCGGGAGGAATACCTTGGCCCACTTAAGGAAGGGAATAATAAAGGGCAAGAAGTCAGAGAAGGAGACCCACCAGGAGTGACTCAGGACTCTGAGAATCCAGCTGAGGGCTACCGAAAAGAGAACTGATTAATGGGTGGTCAGGAGTTGTGGCATATATTAGGAGGAGCACTAGGACGTCCATGCAACTAAAGCATCCGTGAATACTCTGTCAAAAATGGATGATGGATGATAGGCAGGCTTTCTCAACAGAACAGCAACAAGAACAACATCAATTCATAGGAAAACAATGTGGCCCTCTCAAAACCAAAGGAAGTCACAGGGAGAAAAGGAAAGAATTATATTGTTTATTATCTTTCCTTATTGAAATGACATGGGTGGGTTTCCTAAAATGTCCTTCTTTGAATTGGGTCTTTATCCTTGTAAATTAGAGTTTACCCACCTCTTCCATCTCTGGATTTGATGAGAGGACATGACAATGCCTTCACTAAATACATAGAAGAGTGGCCCAAGCAAATGACTTGACCTGGCCTTCTGTGTGTTGGCAGGGGTTGGATTACTGCTTCAAAGGCTTCCGTCTAAACTAGAGAGCTGAGATTTTGTAGGTTTCCTGACCTAATCTTGGAAGTTTCTATGTGTCTGGGAATTTATCCTTTTCTCTCAGTTCTTGGATTTGCTAGCATAAATGTGTGGCTATGCCTTTTCGGTTATTCTTTTTTCCTTGCTACCAGTTGTGATGTGGTTTCATACTTGCAGCTGTGTGCTTGTCTCCCTGTTTTATCCCAGTAATGGCTTCTGCGGTTTGTTCCTGTTGTCAAAACTCAAGTGTGAGATCTCCTGATTTTTTTCCTATTGGTTTGTTTGTATTTCCTTAATTTTGATAATCACATGTCTGATTTCAATTTTTCTGTTAACTTTGGAGTTCGGTTTTTCTTCATCTTGTTCCTTCAGTCGTCCTTTTAGGTGGCTTTCTTTTTCGGTGTTTTTAAATTTTGGAAATGCACACATATAACCCTATATTGTTTCCCCATAAAATGTTTTGGCATCCTCCTCTAAGTTTCTTAGAATTCCTTCGTTCATGGCTCTTCTTTTCCTTTGGATTTTCTTTCTTGCATTCATTGCAGTTCGTGAATGTGTTGTGTTTTCCACTTTAGTGTCTGGCTGTATTTCCAATTTGAAAGTGATATCTTCCTGTTTTCATACCTTCGTGATGATAAGTGCACAGGATAGGTTTTGACTTCTCTTCCATGAATTATGACTGGATTTGGACTCGAGCTCATGACCTGCGATAGACAAAGTTAGGTCTGCTGCTGGGAAGAACATATCTTATTGTCCTCAGAGACGCAATCTTACTCATGGACCCCCCAAAGTTCAGGTGGTCTCGAATGCCCATGTGGACGTCTGTTATTCCTTAGCACCTTCCCATCCAGATAATCTGTCCTGTGCTTAACCTGGATATCATAGTTGCCAACAGTATTGGATAAACGTCGCCATCTCCATTCCTGTGTGTTCATAGGCTTCCAACGTTTAGATACACCTTTTTTCATGGTGGATATGTTGGCAATTCTTCCAGGTTTCTGATGTTTTGATGCTCCATCAAGACAAAACACCTTCCGCTTAGCTTTTTTCTCTCGAAGGCATAAAATGACTCTCGCTGACTTAGGCACAAACACTTTGGCTCTCTTCTCCTTGGGAATAGCATAACCTACATCTTCCCTGTTTCTTCACTTGCAAGCTATGAGTATCTTTATAGTCGAAGGAAATCTCCTATGGGCAACAGAAGGACGAGCCTGTTTAATATTTGCTGTTTTCTTATGGATGTTTCTATTTTTTTTTTTTTTTGATTTGGAATTTCAACCACTGTTACAAACTGTTTGTATTGACGGGAGTCTTTAGTCCTGAGTACTGAATGTATTATTGACAGGTAATAGTTCACTTTCTCATTTCGGTTGGCTTCTGACTTGGATTCTATTTGCCTTTCACCTATATGGTATTTTCTTGGGGTTGCTTCATTGGTACGATTCCTCGCTTCCTTCCCATATTTTGCATGTCTTATCTTTGTGTGTTTGCATGTGCATGTGTTAATGCTGTGTGGTGTGTGTGTGTTTCACATCACAATTATTATTAAAATACGAGAGAATGGAATTCGGTCTCTTGTGGGTAGCAATTCAATTTGACATGCCTTGAAATCTCACATTCCATTAGTTTCAGGAAATCTCCTTAAAGGAATGTCATCTCTTGTCCTCTTCAAGAATCCCGTGTTCTCACAAAACGGCCTTCCAACAAACAGCACCATTTGAATTCCTCATTAGAGTCATAATGTTTGTCCCAATACCCTTTCTTTTTCGTATGTTTCTTGACTGTCATGAGTTAGTGAAATCGTCTGTTTATTGTCTTTCTGAGAATGATAGATGTGACAAAGTCCAATGCTCTCCGCAAGACTGCCATAAGAGACATGTGGAAGAATTCCTTCTTGCTTATGTCACAGTACAAATTGTGGTGACATGAAGACACTGAGATGGTAGTAGTGTCTAATAACCTCATGCTTCTTCAACCATGAAGGCAACAAAAAGATGACCACAACAACTGCAGTGGGGTGGAAATTGACCTGAAGCCTACAAGGTAAACTCCACAGCGAAAGAGAACGGAAGTTGCAGAGATGATGGGAGAAGGTTGGAGACATGGCTCAGAGGAGATTTGGTTGGTTCGTGGATCAGAGGGCTGGAGTCCATGAAGAGGACCAAAGCACAGGAGAGCAGGGCACCCTGGGAACACACAAGGAACCTGTTTCCCAGTGCCGTTGACTGTGAGACGCAGAGGGTCTGAAGGGCACGAGTACTTGACAACACAAGTGTTGAGGGCTGAAGTTTTCCTATCAGCAGGCTTGGCAGACATCAACTTGAAAGAACACCATCTTTTTCCTGCATATGACACCAACAAGCGACCAGGAGCAGACAGCCTGGAGACAATGATCAGAGAGAGACAATACCAAGAGACGCAGTGGGAAGATGATGAGTCGTGGGAGTGATTCCGTGAAAGGCAGTGTTCGTGGAGATGACTCAATGTGGACATAATAAATTTTGGCTCTCACAACAGCAGCATCAACACAGAGCTTGGCCAAGACAGGTATGTGAGGACAGAGACTCCCTAGCCAGCCAACACAAAATACCAACAGTGGAACACTTGGAGGATTGCCTTCCTCAGTCCAAGATGCTTAGTCCAAGGAGAACAGACTCTCCCATACGGGACGAGAAGAAAGCTTTGACCACATGTTCTCTTCTGAACACAGCATTCTGCAGGCCTGCGTTCTGTTGAGTTGGTAGAGTTTCTCCTTTCACAGGCACACCAGAGCCCACCAAGGTAAACCTCAGCATATTCAGCCCGGACCCTAAAAACAACAAACGGCCGGAAAGGAGAGCTACTGCAAATGACTGGCCTCCAGGACAGGGTCAGCCACAACACAAACAGCAGTGGCATGCATGCCACATACACTCTCACAAACACACACACACGCATGCACTCAACAAACCTTAAGGGCGAGCCCTGGGTCACTCACGGATCACTTCCTCCTAAATAAATTACCCTCAGGTTAGAAAACAGAATGAGTTTAACGAATACAGAGAGGTGACAGAGACTTAGATCCAATGCAAAGATGGAAGAATCAATTGATTCCCAGGTAAAGGAAGAAGGAGTGATTACGACTAGGCAGTCAGAGTGAAACCTCTACATAGAGCACGCCCGATGCGGGATAGAAAGCTGTGGCCTGGATACTCGCTGTACATCAGAAAACATAGGAGATATCAGAGAGTCTCGAAACACAGAGATAAAACTGATAAAGATAAAAACACCTAAAGAACTCCTGAAGAGAAGATTGGCAGGAGACTGGATGCAAAGTTCGGGAACATGGTAGAAGTGGAGGATCCAATTAGGAACCGAGAAGAACAAGCCTAGAAAATAAGGATGCAAATTCTAAGAGAGAAGGCAGAATGATGGAACATGATAGTGAGCTTAGGGAATCTCTAAGGAAATGAAAGAGGTGCCTCTTGTAGGTGAATTAAGAGTGAGAGAAAGAAAAGAGGGCTGATCCTAGATTAGAGAACTCGGGGCTGGAAAGGACCCTCATCTGGGAGCAGAGAAAGTGGTCCAGAATCAGAGGCACAGAGAACTCCCAACACCTTCCACAGAAGCGGAGCACCTAAAGACATAGTGCCATTCCCCCCGGAAAATCTAGGCATGGAGGTATTCTCTTTAGGCAAATAGGCATCGGAGAATAGTTTGTCCATAGCCCAGTCACTGACTTCAAGAGGAAAAGCTATACCAGCTCTCGAAGCAGGCCGGATAGCTCAAGCAACAGCAGCCAAGCCAAAATCCTTATCCCCTGCATTTCTGAACAATGACAGAGCAGCGGTTCTGTCTAGAACCAGGAGGTATTCAGAAGTCAATTGTTGGGTCCCGGGTTGTGTCCATCAGTTCAGACGCGGCCTTCAGATCAACTCATGATTCCAGGGCCTTGGCATTGACTCTGTTCTCAGGTTCTCTGCTCAGGGGCAAGTAAGCTTCTCCCTCTCCAGCTCCACCCCCTGATTGGGATCTCTCTGCCTCTCTGTCCAAACGTGCATGTGCATGTTCGATAAGATAACAAAGACAAAAACAGTGCACAATAATTGACTGGGGCCAAAGGATGTTTTATTGAATTTGGACCTAGGTTCCTATGGAGGGCAGCCAGGTATAGAGAACCTCCCACCATCCTAAAATGCCCGACCTTCGCTTGGAGCTTCCTTGTTCATTCTCCTGTTCTTTGCCTTCCTGGATCTCCTCACCAACCTGCAGCATCCGCTGTCTGTCGTGCTGTACTGACCCCTTGTTAACACATTGTGCATCCTCTCGGGGCTCCATTGGAACATGCCCATCTTCCTCAAGAGGCACTGTTTGCTTATCGCATGTAACCATTTGGGGGATGGTCATGAGAGGGTGAAGGCAGGCTTGTGCTGCCACATCTCCATGCAGTTCCACAGAGGGTAGCTGATCCACCATGAGGGAGTGCTCAAGGTTCTTCCACATTCGAATCCTCTTCAATGCGTCCTTTTGCACATACAAGTTGTCTTCCTGAAATGGGCACCGAAGTCTTTCAGATGGCTTCACTTGGGCTTGGGTCTCTTCCAACATGCTCTCCGTTGGCTTCTGTGGACTCCAAGAACATGAGTCCGTCCTGGACCTAAGGTTCTAGGGTGTAGAGTCTGCCTTGGATGAATGGTGTTTTTGGAAGATTGGGAGGCCTTGTTGGCACCGTTTCTGGAGACCATCGAGGTACTCGTGTGCTTGCTGTGGAAGATTCCAGACATGTCTTTGGCACGGTTGCGGGGGTTCACTTTGAGCTTCCCTTGGGTGGACCTTTTCCTGTTGAGATGCTCCATGATTTGGTGGGAGGGTCTCACCCTTACGCAGGGCTCGGATTTCCTCCCCTGAGGCTTTGCTTGTGGTCTGTTAGTTTCTTGGCCTGTCGTGGCTAAGATGGAATGAGGGATCCTTGCCTTTCTCCGAGGTCCAGAGGGCTGGTGCTGACACTCATGACCAAATACTACGAATTGGGCCATGGAGAAGTTGACACCGACTCGCTTCGCAAACTGCCTTGGTGAGAGACCCAGGCGGCTCCAGCGGTTTGGGATGGCTTGGGGTCCTCTTGGCCCACCCATGACTACTCCAGTCAAGTGTAGTGATCAGGCCTGGGTTGATGAGGAGTGGTTGCTATGACCTCAAGGCTTTGTGACATCACAGATGCTGGCTTCACTGAAGCAGCTGTCCCTCTCCCATGACCTTGGTGTCCTATGGCTTTAAGTAGGAAGCCCCGGGAAGGACAGAACAAGAGCCCTCTGAACCTGATCAAGAACTCAGGATGTCTTGTGGGTTAATGTCCAACTTCCCCTTTCTGGAGACATAGAGGAAGGAAAATGACATTCAGTATACCTTCCTTTAGGCCAACATATCCCCAGAGACGGCAAGGTGTCCTTTTACACTACAATTTCTAGATATCTCAAGAAAAGGTGAGGCCTCGCGGGTATAAGCAGCTCTCCGTGGGGTTTGTCGTCCTGTGGGTGAGAGCGTACTTTGTCAGCGTCTTTTGCCTATGGGTCAGTGATGACTAAGATACGGAAAGTCCCTTTCGGAGGTAAAAGGTGAGGGCATCGCTATATGGTGCTGTCTGTGGCCTCGTCTCCTAGTGTTCTGAAACACGCGGCTAAGGGATGAGGCCTCTGTCTACCTGGCTTTCCCTTAAATACCTTTGCAAAGTCTTTGAGGAGAGTGATATTCTGCATCTGAGCTAACTCTCAATGAAGAGGCCTGGACCGAACCCGTTGTTATTATTAGTTAACTGTACTTGTTGTGGTAACGGGTATAAACATGTGGACCAAGACTCTTTAGTCAGAAGGAAAGGGACGGCCTATACCGAAGGCTTGCAAGGCCCATTCGAGCAGAACTTTGGAGTGAGTCGCAATGCCCTTGCAAGGACTAGTGGATCAGAAAGTTTGGGTCCATTTCGGCACCACAGTATTCCTCTGCCGTCGAGTGAATGAACCCCTGGACCTTGCCTTGACATGAATGTCCCATGCCCTGCTGTTGGGAAATGGAAAAGGCAAGCAAACAAAGGGAAATGTCATATGGCTACCCACAATATGTGCCTCGGGAGGAATACCTTGGCCCACTTAAGGAAGGGAATAATAAAGGGCAAGAAGTCAGAGAAGGAGACCCACCAGGAGTGACTCAGGACTCTGAGAATCCAGCTGAGGGCTACCGAAAAGAGAACTGATTAATGGGTGGTCAGGAGTTGTGGCATATATTAGGAGGAGCACTAGGACGTCCATGCAACTAAAGCATCCGTGAATACTCTGTCAAAAATGGATGATGGATGATAGGCAGGCTTTCTCAACAGAACAGCAACAAGAACAACATCAATTCATAGGAAAACAATGTGGCCCTCTCAAAACCAAAGGAAGTCACAGGGAGAAAAGGAAAGAATTATATTGTTTATTATCTTTCCTTATTGAAATGACATGGGTGGGTTTCCTAAAATGTCCTTCTTTGAATTGGGTCTTTATCCTTGTAAATTAGAGTTTACCCACCTCTTCCATCTCTGGATTTGATGAGAGGACATGACAATGCCTTCACTAAATACATAGAAGAGTGGCCCAAGCAAATGACTTGACCTGGCCTTCTGTGTGTTGGCAGGGGTTGGATTACTGCTTCAAAGGCTTCCGTCTAAACTAGAGAGCTGAGATTTTGTAGGTTTCCTGACCTAATCTTGGAAGTTTCTATGTGTCTGGGAATTTATCCTTTTCTCTCAGTTCTTGGATTTGCTAGCATAAATGTGTGGCTATGCCTTTTCGGTTATTCTTTTTTCCTTGCTACCAGTTGTGATGTGGTTTCATACTTGCAGCTGTGTGCTTGTCTCCCTGTTTTATCCCAGTAATGGCTTCTGCGGTTTGTTCCTGTTGTCAAAACTCAAGTGTGAGATCTCCTGATTTTTTTCCTATTGGTTTGTTTGTATTTCCTTAATTTTGATAATCACATGTCTGATTTCAATTTTTCTGTTAACTTTGGAGTTCGGTTTTTCTTCATCTTGTTCCTTCAGTCGTCCTTTTAGGTGGCTTTCTTTTTCGGTGTTTTTAAATTTTGGAAATGCACACATTTAACCCTATATTGTTTCCCCATAAAATGTTTTGGCATCCTCCTCTAAGTTTCTTAGAATTCCTTCGTTCATGGCTCTTCTTTTCCTTTGGATTTTCTTTCTTGCATTCATTGCAGTTCGTGAATGTGTTGTGTTTTCCACTTTAGTGTCTGGCTGTATTTCCAATTTGAAAGTGATATCTTCCTGTTTTCATACCTTCGTGATGATAAGTGCACAGGATAGGTTTTGACTTCTCTTCCATGAATTATGACTGGATTTGGACTCGAGCTCATGACCTGCGATAGACAAAGTTAGGTCTGCTGCTGGGAAGAACATATCTTATTGTCCTCAGAGACGCAATCTTACTCATGGACCCCCCAAAGTTCAGGTGGTCTCAAATGCCCATGTGGACGTCTGTTATTCCTTAGCACCTTCCCATCCAGATAATCTGTCCTGTGCTTAACCTGGATATCATAGTTGCCAACAGTATTGGATAAACGTCGCCATCTCCATTCCTGTGTGTTCATAGGCTTCCAACGTTTAGATACACCTTTTTTCATGGTGGATATGTTGGCAATTCTTCCAGGTTTCTGATGTTTTGATGCTCCATCAAGACAAAACACCTTCCGCTTAGCTTTTTTCTCTCGAAGGCATAAAATGACTCTCGCTGACTTAGGCACAAACACTTTGGCTCTCTTCTCCTTGGGAATAGCATAACCTACATCTTCCCTGTTTCTTCACTTGCAAGCTATGAGTATCTTTATAGTCGAAGGAAATCTCCTATGGGCAACAGAAGGACGAGCCTGTTTAATATTTGCTGTTTTCTTATGGATGTTTCTATTTTTTTTTTTTTTTTTGATTTGGAATTTCAACCACTGTTACAAACTGTTTGTATTGACGGGAGTCTTTAGTCCTGAGTACTGAATGTATTATTGACAGGTAATAATTCACTTTCTCATTTCGGTTGGCTTCTGACTTGGATTCTATTTGCCTTTCACCTATATGGTATTTTCTTGGGGTTGCTTCATTGGTACGATTCCTCGCTTCCTTCCCATATTTTGCATGTCTTATCTTTGTGTGTTTGCATGTGCATGTGTTAATGCTGTGTGGTGTGTGTGTGTTTCACATCACAATTATTATTAAAATACGAGAGAATGGAATTCGGTCTCTTGTGGGTAGCAATTCAATTTGACATGCCTTGAAATCTCACATTCCATTAGTTTCAGGAAATCTCCTTAAAGGAATGTCATCTCTTGTCCTCTTCAAGAATCCCGTGTTCTCACAAAACGGCCTTCCAACAAACAGCACCATTTGAATTCCTCATTAGAGTCATAATGTTTGTCCCAATACCCTTTCTTTTTCGTATGTTTCTTGACTGTCATGAGTTAGTGAAATCGTCTGTTTATTGTCTTTCTGAGAATGATAGATGTGACAAAGTCCAATGCTCTCCGCAAGACTGCCATAAGAGACATGTGGAAGAATTCCTTCTTGCTTATGTCACAGTACAAATTGTGGTGACATGAAGACACTGAGATGGTAGTAGTGTCTAATAACCTCATGCTTCTTCAACCATGAAGGCAACAAAAAGATGACCACAACAACTGCAGTGGGGTGGAAATTGACCTGAAGCCTACAAGGTAAACTCCACAGCGAAAGAGAACGGAAGTTGCAGAGATGATGGGAGAAGGTTGGAGACATGGCTCAGGGGAGATTTGGTTGGTTCGTGGATCAGAGGGCTGGAGTCCATGAAGAGGACCAAAGCACAGGAGAGCAGGGCACCCTGGGAACACACAAGGAACCTGTTTCCCAGTGCCGTTGACTGTGAGACGCAGAGGGTCTGAAGGGCACGAGTACTTGACAACACAAGTGTTGAGGGCTGAAGTTTTCCTATCAGCAGGCTTGGCAGACATCAACTTGAAAGAACACCATCTTTTTCCTGCATATGACACCAACAAGCGACCAGGAGCAGACAGCCTGGAGACAATGATCAGAGAGAGACAATACCAAGAGACGCAGTGGGAAGATGATGAGTCGTGGGAGTGATTCCGTGAAAGGCAGTGTTCGTGGAGATGACTCAATGTGGACATAATAAATTTTGGCTCTCACAACAGCAGCATCAACACAGAGCTTGGCCAAGACAGGTATGTGAGGACAGAGACTCCCTAGCCAGCCAACACAAAATACCAACAGTGGAACACTTGGAGGATTGCCTTCCTCAGTCCAAGATGCTTAGTCCAAGGAGAACAGACTCTCCCATACGGGACGAGAAGAAAGCTTTGACCACATGTTCTCTTCTGAACACAGCATTCTGCAGGCCTGCGTTCTGTTGAGTTGGTAGAGTTTCTCCTTTCACAGGCACACCAGAGCCCACCAAGGTAAACCTCAGCATATTCAGCCCGGACCCTAAAAACAACAAACGGCCGGAAAGGAGAGCTACTGCAAATGACTGGCCTCCAGGACAGGGTCAGCCACAACACAAACAGCAGTGGCATGCATGCCACATACACTCTCACAAACACACACACACACGCATGCACTCAACAAACCTTAAGGGCGAGCCCTGGGTCACTCACGGATCACTTCCTCCTAAGTAAATTACCCTCAGGTTAGAAAACAGAATGAGTTTAACGAATACAGAGAGGTGACAGAGACTTAGATCCAATGCAAAGATGGAAGAATCAATTGATTCCCAGGTAAAGGAAGAAGGAGTGATTACGACTAGGCAGTCAGAGTGAAACCTCTACATAGAGCACGCCCGATGCGGGATAGAAAGCTGTGGCCTGGATACTCGCTGTACATCAGAAAACATAGGAGATATCAGAGAGTCTCGAAACACAGAGATAAAACTGATAAAGATAAAAACTCCTAAAGAACTCCTGAAGAGAAGATTGGCAGGAGACTGGATGCAAAGTTCGGGAACATGGTAGAAGTGGAGGATCCAATTAGGAACCGAGAAGAACAAGCCTAGAAAATAAGGATGCAAATTCTAAGAGAGAAGGCAGAATGATGGAACATGATAGTGAGCTTAGGGAATCTCTAAGGAAATGAAAGAGGTGCCTCTTGTAGGTGAATTAAGAGTGAGAGAAAGAAAAGAGGGCTGATCCTAGATTAGAGAACTCGGGGCTGGAAAGGACCCTCATCTGGGAGCAGAGAAAGTGGTCCAGAATCAGAGGCACAGAGAACTCCCA
The DNA here is from genome assembly GCF_964662115.1 of Mustela nivalis. Classification (NCBI taxonomy): domain Eukaryota; kingdom Metazoa; phylum Chordata; class Mammalia; order Carnivora; family Mustelidae; genus Mustela; species Mustela nivalis. Next base: position 608,773 of record NW_028136427.1, on the reverse strand, counting down.
ACACCTTCCACAGAAGCGGAGCACCTAAAGACATAGTGCCATTCCCCCCGGAAAATCTAGGCATGGAGGTATTCTCTTTAGGCAAATAGGCATCGGAGAATAGTTTGTCCATAGCCCAGTCACTGACTTCAAGAGGAAAAGCTATACCAGCTCTCGAAGCAGGCCGGATAGCTCAAGCAACAGCAGCCAAGCCAAAATCCTTATCCCCTGCATTTCTGAACAATGACAGAGCAGCAGTTCTGTCTAGAACCAGGAGGTATTCAGAAGTCAATTGTTGGGTCCCGGGTTGTGTCCATCAGTTCAGACGCGGCCTTCAGATCAACTCATGATTCCAGGGCCTTGGCATTGACTCTGTTCTCAGGTTCTCTGCTCAGGGGCAAGTAAGCTTCTCCCTCTCCAGCTCCACCCCCTGATTGGGATCTCTCTGCCTCTCTGTCCAAACGTGCATGTGCATGTTCGATAAGATAACAAAGACAAAAACAGTGCACAATAATTGACTGGGGCCAAAGGATGTTTTATTGAATTTGGACCTAGGTTCCTATGGAGGGCAGCCAGGTATAGAGAACCTCCCACCATCCTAAAATGCCCGACCTTCGCTTGGAGCTTCCTTGTTCATTCTCCTGTTCTTTGCCTTCCTGGATCTCCTCACCAACCTGCAGCATCCGCTGTCTGTCGTGCTGTACTGACCCCTTGTTAACACATTGTGCATCCTCTCGGGGCTCCATTGGAACATGCCCATCTTCCTCAAGAGGCACTGTTTGCTTATCGCATGTAACCATTTGGGGGATGGTCATGAGAGGGTGAAGGCAGGCTTGTGCTGCCACATCTCCATGCAGTTCCACAGAGGGTAGCTGATCCACCATGAGGGAGTGCTCAAGGTTCTTCCACATTCGAATCCTCTTCAATGCGTCCTTTTGCACATACAAGTTGTCTTCCTGAAATGGGCACGGAAGTCTTTCAGTTGGCTTCATTGGGCTATGGGTCTCTTCCAACATGCTCTCCGTTGGCTTCTGTGGACTCCAAGAACATGAGTCCGTCCTGGACCTAAGGTTCTAGGGTGTAGACTCTGCCTTGGATGCATGGTCTTTTTGGAAGATTGGGAGGCCTTGTTGGCACCGTTTCTGGAGACCATCGAGGTACTCGTGTGCTTTCTGTGGAAGACTCCAGACATGTCTTTGGCACGGTTGCGGGGGTTCACTTTGAGCTTCCCTTGGGTGGACCTTTTCCTGTTGAGATGCTCCATGATTTGGTGGGAGGGTCTCACCCTTACGCAGGGCTCGGATTTCCTCCCCTGAGGCATTGCTTGCGGTCTGTTAGTTTCTTGGCTTGTCGGTGCTAAGATGGAATGCGGCATCTTGCCTTTCTCCGAGGTCCAGAGGGCTGGTGCTGACACTCACGACCAAATACTATGATTTGGGCCATGGAGAAGGTGACACCGACTCGCTTCGCAAACTGCCTTGGTGAGAGACCCAGGCGGCTCCAGCAGTTTGGGACGGCCTGGGGTCCTCTTGGCCCACCCATGACTACTCCAGTCAAGTGTAGTGATCAGGCCTGGGTTGATGAGGAGTGGTTGCTATGACCTCAAAGCTTTGTGACATCACAGATGCTGGCTTCACTGAAGCAGCTGTCCCTCTCCCATGACCTTGGTGTCCTATGGCTTTAAGTAGGAAGCCCCAGGAAGGACAAAACAAGAGCCCTCTGATCCTGATCAAGAACTCAGGATGTCTTGTGGTTTAATGTCAAACTTCCCCTTTCTGGAGACATAGAGGAAGGAAAATGACATTCAGTATACCTTCCTTTAGGCCAACATATCCCCGGAGACGGCAAGGTGTCCTTTTACACTACAATTTCTAGATATCTCAAGAAAAGGTGAGGTCGCGTGTATGAGCAGCTCTCCGTGGGGTTTCTCGTCCTGTGGGTGAGAGCGTACTTTGTCAGCGTCTTTTGCTTATGGGTCAGTGATGACTAAGGTACGGAAAGTCCCTTTCCGAGGTAAAAGGTGAGGGCATCGCTATATGGTGCCGTCTGTGTCCTCGTCTCCTAGTGTTCTGAAACACGCGGCTAAGGGATGAGGCCTCTGTCTACCTGGCTTTCCCTTAAATACCTTTGCAAAGTCTTTGAGGAGAGTGATATTCTGCATCTGAGCTAACTCTCAATGAAGAGGCCTGGACCGAAACCGTTGTCATTATTAGTTAACTGTACTTGTTGTGGTAACGGGTATAGACATGTGGACCAAGACTCTTTAGTCAGAAGGAAAGGGACGGCGTATATAGACGGCTTGCAAGGCCCATTCGAGCAGACCTTTGGAGTGAGCCGCAATGCCCTTGCAAGGACTAGTGGATCAGGAAGTTTGGGTCCATTTCGGCACCTCAGTATTCCTCTGCCATCGAAGTGAATGAACCCCTGGACCTTGCCTTGACATGAATGTCCCATGCCCTGCTGTTGGGAAATGGAAAAGGAAGGAAATACTGACGGGCAAAAAGTCAGAGAAGGAGACCTACCAGGAGTGACTCAGGACTCTGAGAATCCAGCTGAGGTTTACCAAAAAGAGAACTGCTTAATGGGTAGTCAGGAGTTGTGGAATATATTAAGAGGAGCACTGGACGTACATGCAACTAAAGCATCCCTGAATACTCTGTCAAAAACGGATGATGGATGATAGGCAGGCTTTCTCAACAGAACAGCAACAAGAACAACACTTATATAAGGCTCACTTGAACAGAACTGAGGATTGAGCTGCTATGTCCTTGCAAAGACTAGTGGATAAAGAAGGTGTGGTCCATATTGGCAACAGAGTATTCCTCAGCAATTAGGGAGGATGAACTCTTGATTCTTGCACTGGCATGAATGCCACAGGACTGGGTTTGTGAAATGAAATGGGCAAGGAGACATAGGGAAATATCATATGGCTTCTCTCATATGTGCCCTAGGACGAATACCACGGCCCTTAGTAGAAAGAAGGAAAAACTGAAGGGGATAAGTCAGAGAAGGAGACAAACCAAGAGTAACTCAGAACTCTGAGGAATCAAGCTGAGAGTCAAGGAAAAAAGAGACATGCAGGGAATGAGGGAACGGGCTAATGGGTGTTGAAGAGTTCTGGCATATCTTAGGCGGAGTACTAGGTCATATATGGAACTGAAGCATCAGTGAATACTCTGTCAAAAATGGATGATGGATGACAGGCTGGCTTCCTCAACAGTACAAAATAATACAAAAACAAGCTGGCCCTTTCAAATGCAGGTGAAGACAGACAGAGAAAAGGAAAGAATTATATTTTTATTATGTTTAATTATTGAAATGGAATATAATTTATTTCCTAAAATGTCATTATTTGAATTGGGTCTTTATACTAGTAAAGTGGAGTTCATCCACCTCCTCCATTTGTGGAATTGATGAGAAGAAAATGGCATTGCCTTCTCTAAATGTCTAGAAGAGTTGAACAGGAAATGATTTGCACCTCGCCATCTGTGTGTTGACAGGGGTTTGATTACTGCTTCAAACGCTTTAGTCACTACTACAGAGCTGAGATTTTGTAGGTTTCCTGACCTAATCTTTGGAGTGAATATGTGTCTTGGAATTTATCCTTTTCTCTCAGTTCTTTTCTTTTGGGTTTGCTTCATTAGTGCTATTCTTCACTTCCTCCCCATCTTTTGTGTGTCTTATCTGTGTGTGTGTGTGTGTGTGTGTGTGTGTGTGTGTGTGTGTGTGCTGAGTGTGTTTCAAATAACAATTATAATTAAATTGATGGAGATAGGAAGTCGGTATTTAATGGATAGCAGTTCCATTTGACATGCCTTGAAAACTCACATTCCCTCTCTTTCAGCCACATTTCCTACAAAGAATGTCATCTTTTGTCCTCTTTGATAAACACATATTTTCTCAAACCTGACCTCAACAAACACCACATTTTGTGTGCCTGGGTAGTGTCGTATTATTTGTCCATTTTTCCCTTGCTTTTTCATATGTCTCTTGACAGTCATGAGAGAGTGAAATTGTATGTTATTTGTCTTTCTGGGACTGATAGATGTGACGTAGGCTAATGCTCTCCACAATTCTGCCACATGAGGCAAGTGGAAAGAATTCATTCTTGCTTATGGCTGGGTAAGATTCTGTGGGGCTTTTTCAGGACAGTGAGATGGTAGTAGTGTCTGGTAACTCCAGACTTGTCTTTATCCAGGAACACAACAGGAAGATTACCACATCAACTTCAACATGGCAGAAATGAACTGGAGCCCACAAAGCAAACTCCATAGCAAAAGAGAGAATAAGTTGCAATCACTATGGGAGAAGACTGGAGACATGGTTTAGGGGAAAAGTGGAAAGTTGGTAATTCAGAAGGCAGTGAGACAATGCAATGGGCAAAGCCACAAGAGATCAGAGGACACTTGGAACCCACAAGGAGTACGTTCTCCAATTCCATTGATTCTGACCATCAGGGGGTCTGAATCATACTAGTTCATGCCAACAAAGGGCCTTGAGGCCTGGAGATTTTAGATCAGCAGCCTTGGCATATCAACTCAAAAGAACACTGTATTTCTCTGTCAGAGAACACCAACAAATAGCCAGGTGAAGACAGCCTGGAAACCACGATTAGAGACAATACCAGGTGACACAGTGGGAAGATGGTGGGTTCTGGCTGTACATTAGTGAGAGGCAGTGTTCTTGGAGATGATTTGATGGGGCCAAAAGAAATTTGGGGCTCTCGCACAGGCAGCATCAAGCCCGAGCTACTGGCCAAAGACAGGTTGGTGAGGGCTTTAATTGCCTCTCCTGCAAACACGAAATTCTAACCATGGAACACATAGGGTACTGTGTTCCTCAGTCCAACTTGCTTCATTTTAAGAGAACAGATTCTCCCATAGGGGACTAGAAGAAAGCCCTGTCCATAGGCTGTCCCCTGACCACAGAATGCTACAGGCATTCATTCTGTTGTGAAGGTTGAATTTCTCCTTTCACAGGCACACCAGATCCCACCAAGCTAAACCTCAGCCTATTCAGCCCAGACCCCAAACACACCAAAAGGCTGGCAAAGAGAGCCTCTGCAGATGACTGGTCTCAAGGACAGGGGGCAGCTATGATACAACAGCAGAGGGCATGCATGCCACACACACATACCTGAGACTCCCTCAAGGGCCAGCCCTTGGGCACTCCATGATATCTTATTTCTAAAGAAATTACCATCAGGATAAAAAACAGAATTGATTTTTCAAATACTGAGAAAGAGTCAGAGACCTATATCCAAGACAAAGATGGAAGAATCAATTGTTGCCAAGGAAGAAGACAAGAAATTATCATGGCCAGGTAATCGGAGTGAAACCTCACATATAACACGCCCAATGGAGGATTGAAAGCAGAAAGATATCAGGGAGTCTCAAAACACATAGATTAAACTGATAGAAATAAAATAAAGTAAAGTAAAATAAAATAAAATAAAATAAAATAAATAAAGAATTTCTAAAGAAAAGATTGGTAGCAGACTGAAGGAAAAGTCCAAGAAGCTGGCAGAAGCAAAGGACCAAATTTTTGACCTGGCAGAAAAGGAATGGTAAATAAGGAAACAAATCCAAAGAAAGAAGGAAGAATGATGAAACATGACAATGAGCTTAGGAAAGTCATTGACTCCAAGGAATAGAAAGAGGTGCTTATTGTAGGAGAAGTAGGAGTGAGAGAAAAAAAAGAGGGCTGAACATGGATTTGAGAATTCAGAGCTAAAACTGTCCCTCATCTGGGAGCAGAAACAGAGATCCAGATTCAGAGGCAAGGAGGACTCACATCACCATCCACAGAAGCATGGAACCACAAGACATAGTTTCATTCAATGGAGGAATTCTCTTTACCTAAATATGCGTGGGAGTGTAGTTTGTACATAGCCAAATCACTTACCTCAAGAGGACAAACTATACCAGCTCTCAAAGCAGGCCAGGTTGCTCAAGCAACACCAGCCCAAGCCAAAATCCATTTCCCCTTCATTTGTGAACAATGACAGAGCAGTGGTTCACGTCTAGAACTAGGACGTATTCAGAAGTCAAAGGTTGTGTCATGGATTGTGTCTATCAGTTCAGAGGCGGCCTTCAGCTCAACTCATGATCCCAGGGTCTTGGCATCGACTCTGGTCTCAGGTTCCCTGCTCAGGGGTAAGTCAGCTTTTCCCTCTCCAGCTCTACACCCTGATTGTGATCTCTCTGTCTCTCTGTCAAATATGTGCATGTGCATTGTTTGACAAAAAGACAAAAACACAACCGGGGTACAAGGATTGACTGTGGCCAGGGGATGTTTTCTTTAATTTGGACCTAGATCTCTATGGAAGGCAGCCAGGTTCAGAGAACCTCCCATTATCTCAAATGCTAGACCTTCGCTCAGAGCTCCAATGTTCATTCTCCAGTTCCTTGTCTTCCTGAATATCCTCACCAACCTGTAGCATACGCTGTCTGTGGCTCTCTAATGGCCCTTTGTTGTCCCACTGTTCATCTTCTGCTGCCTCCATTAGAACACGCCCATCTTCCACAAGAGGCATTGTTTGCTTATCCCATGAAACTATTTGGGGGATGTTCATGAGAGGGTGAAGGCAGGCTTGTGCTGTCACATCTACATGTACTCCTCCAGAGGGTATCTGCACGACCCTGTGGGAATGCTCCAGGTTCTTTGACATTTGAATCCTCTGCAATGCGTCCTTTTGAAGATACAAGTTGTCTTCCTGAAACGGGCATGGAAGTCTTTCAGATGGCTTCACTTGGGCTATGGGTCTTTTCCAACATGCTCCATGCTTGCTCCTGTGGACTCCAAGTACATGAGTCCATTCTGGACCTAAGGTTCTAGGATGTAGAATCTGCTTTTGGTAAATCGTCAGTTTTGAAGATTTGGAAGTCATTTTGGCTCTATTTCTAGGGATGCTACAGCTACTCATTATAAGGTCCGCTAGGCCAGAGGGAGTCATTTTGTGTTTCTGCAGTAAACTTATATTGAACCCATGCTGTAAACAAAATTGACCCTACTCCTCCCAGAGGAGCTTACTCTCAAAGCCTAGATACAAGGGTGAATCAGGCCAGGTGAAGACATCCCATTAGAGGGGCACGCATATATCTACTAGGGTAAATTGAGATCCAATTGTCCACCCATGTGTTACCTAGCATTTTTGTTTTTGTGGTGTAGCAGACTTAGCACGACTGTGCAGTTTTTTCTGTATTGTTATCTCATTGGCCACGTCTGTATAGCCTGGCTAAACTACCGCTATAAATGTTAGTCTCTGAGGCTGGGAGGGGTTGCCTCTTTGCAAGAGAAGGCCCTGACCGGTCAATATGATTCTCGATGCTTTGTGCAAAATTAACGTTTGCTTGACCTTCACTTTGTATCAGTCTCGCTCTTTTGAATAAGGACCCTATCTTTGGAGGGCCACCCGAATTCAAATGATGAGAACTGAAACAGCATTGGAATTTTTGGAAAAGCCTCTGGAGGTAAGATCATGGGATCCTGCATGGAGCTGCAGTGTACAGTCTCCTGCCAATCTTCTCTTCAGGAGTTCTTTAGGTGCTTTTATCTTTATCAGTTTTATCTCTGTGGTTCGAGACTCTCTGATATCTCCTATGTTTTCTGACGTACAGCGAGTATCCAGGCCCCTGCTTTCAATCCCGCATCGGGCGTTTTCTATGTAGAGGGTTCACTCTGATTGCCTAGCCATAATCATTCCTTCTTCCTTTACCTGGGCATCAATTGATTTTTTCATCTTTGCATTGGATCTAAGTCTCTGTCACCTCTCTGTATTCGTTAAACTCATTCTGCTTTCTAACCTGAGGGTAATTTATTTAGGAGGAAGAGATCCGGAGTACCCAGGGCTGGCCCTTAAGGTTTGTTGAGTGCGTGCGTGTGTGTGTGTTTGTGAGTGTGTATGTGGCATGCATGCCACTGCTGTTTGTGTTGTGGCTGACCCTGTCCTGGAGGCCAGTCATTTGCAGTAGCTCTCCTTTCCGGCCGTTTGTTGTTTTTAGGGTCCGGGTTGAATATGCAGAGGTTTACCTTGGTGGGCTCTGGTGTGCCTGTGAAAGGAGAAATTCGAGCAACTCAGCAGAACGCAGGCCTGCAGAATGCTGTGTTCAGAAGAGAACATGTGGTCAAAGCTTTCTTCTCGTCCCCTATGGGAGAGTCGTTGTCCTTGGACTAAGCATCTTGGACTGAGGAAGGCAGTTTTCCAAGTATTCCACTGTCGGGATTTCGAGTTGGCTGGCTAGGCAGCCTATGTCCTCACATACCTGTCTTGGCCAGTAGCTTTGTCTTGATGCTGCTGTTGCGAGAGCCCAAAATTTATTATGTCCACATTGAGACATCTCCACGAACACTGCCTTTCACGGAATCACTCCCACTACTCACCATCTTCCCAGTGCGTCACTTAGTATTGTCTCTCTCTGATCATTGTCTCCAGGCTGTCTGCTCCTGGTCGCTGGTTGGTGTCATATGCAGGAAAAAGATGGTGTTCCTTCAAGTTGATGTCTGCCAAGCCTGCTGATAGGAAAACTTCAGCCTTCAACACTTGTGTTGTAAAGTACTCGTGCCCTTCAGACCCTCTGCGTCTCACAGTCAACGGCACTGGGAAACAGGTTCCTTGTGGGTTCCCAGTGTGCCCTGCTCTCCTGTGCCTTGGTACTCTTCATGGGATCCAGCCCTCTGATCCACTAACCAACCAAATATCCCCTGAGCCATGTCTCCAACCTTCTCCCATCATCTCTGCAACTTCCGTTCTCTTTCGCTGTGGAGTTTATCTTGTAGGCTTCAGGTCAATTTCCACCCCAATGCAGTTGTTGTGTTCATCTTCCTGTTGCCTTCATAGCTGAAGACAAGCATGAGGTTATTAGACACTACTACCATCTCACTCTCCTCCATGTCACCGCAATTCGTACTGAGACATAAGCAAGAAGGAATTCTTCCACTTGTCTCTTATGGCAGTCTTGCGGAGAGCATTGGGCTTTGTCACATCTATCATTCTCAGAACGACATCAGACAGACGATTTCACTAACTCATGACACTCAAGAATCATACGAAAAAGAAAGGGTATTGGTACAAACAGTATGACTCTAATGAGAAATTCAAATGGTGCTGTTCTTTGGAAAGCAGTTTTGTGAGAACACGTGTTACTTGAAGAGGACAAGAGATGACATTCCTTGCAGGAGATTTCCTGAAACTGATGGAATGTGAGATTTCAAGGCATGTCAAATTGAATTGCTACCCACAAGAGACCGAATTCCATTCTCTCGTATTTTAATAATAATTGTGATGTGAAACACACACACACCACACAGCATTAACACATGCACATGCAAACACACAAAGATAAGACATGCAAAATATGGGAAGGAAGCGAGGAATCGTACCAATGAAGCAACCCCAAGAAAATACCATATAGGTGAAAGGCAAATAGAATCCAAGTCAGAAGCCAACCGAAATGAGAAAGTGAACTATTACCTATCAATAATACATTCAGTATCAGGACTAAAGTCTCCCGTCAATACAAACAGTTTGTAACAGTGGTTGAAATTCCAAATTAAAAAAAAAAAAAAGGTAGAAAACATCCATAAGAAAACAGCAAATATTAAACTAGCTCGTCCTTCTGTTGACCATAGGAGATTTCCTTCGACTATAAAGATACTCATAGCTTGCAAGTGAAGAAACAGGGAAGACATAGGTTATGCTATTCCCAAGGAGAAGAGAGCCAAAGTGTTTGTGCATAAGTCAGCGAGAGTCATTTTATGCCTTCGAGAGACAAAAGATAAGCGGAAGGTGTTTTGTCTTGATGGAGCATCAAAACAACAGAAACCTGGAAGAATTGCCAACATATACACCACGAACAAGGGTGTATCTAAACGTTGGAAGCCTATGAACACACAGGAATGGAGATGGCTGTTCTGCCCCATCTCTCTGCCCTTCAACCACACTGCCTCCTTCTTCCTGTGGAGACCTCTCATGGCACCTGCCTCCAAGCACAGGTGATTCCCATTGATGGGAAGACCCTCTTCTCTCCCCCATCTCCCCACTCCAGTTACTCCCACTTATTCGTGAGCTCACAAGCCCCATGGTACACACTCTCCATGCAGCATGCTCTCTCTTTTCTAGCATTGGCCTCCGTTTCTAGCTGTGCTTGTGTCATGGATGTCCCTCCCCAGCCAGCCTCCAAGCTCTCCTTCCCTTTAGCTCCAACACCTGACACAGTGCCTGGCACGTATCACTTTGAGCTTCCCTTGGGTGGACCTTTTCCTGTTGAGATGCTCCACTGGGAGCTTAGCCCCGCACCCCAGCATGGGCTCCGGCCTCAGAAGTGAGGGGGCGGGGCCAGCGCAGAGAAGGGTCTTTGCTTATTTCCAAAGCTGGAAGTGAGCTCTCAGAGGACTCAGGAGGGAGGGGGGCGGGGGCGGCCGGAAGAGGGGCTTTGCTAATTGCCCAGGCGGGAAGGAGGGGCGGGCAGCGCCAGTGTGCTGTGCTGCAGCCCATTTGGGACTGCAGGACCCACCATACTCGCTGCCCCTGCACTCCCATGCTCCAGCCTAGCCCCTGAGGCCGCGGTGTCCTGTTCCCATTCCTGCCGCCTGCTGCCCCTCCCCGCCCCATGGCTTCTCTGGAGGACCCTCTGCTCACAGGTAAAGTGACACCACGACACGCCCTCACCTGAAGCAGAAAACGCAGTCCAGGAGCTGGGCGCAGCCTCCCGCCAAGCCCAGGGCAAAAGGACCACCCCAGACGCTGCGCCACACCCTGTCCGCAGGGGGTCAGGCCCGGGACAGCGCCACAGGAGGTACCCCCCCCTGCCAGCGGGCAGGCTAGCCCCCATAGTTCTGCACCCCCACGCGCTTTTCAGAGCCTCCTGCCATTCCCAGGGCACCCAGAACCCAGAGAGTGAGGCCTTGGGTGTTCTCTAGTGACAGATTCAAGGCAATTTTTCGACTTTGGGACTCAGAGTTAACATAGTTTTCATTTGTGATTATTATTTTTGTGTGGGGGCCGTCGCTTTTCTTTTGACCTATGCTTGTTTTCACTCCCGGTTCTGAAGAAGCCCCTAAATCCTAACCCTTTGAGGACTCCGAAAGCTCTCAGAGCAGCAGTGCTGGGGGACAGTGTGGACACATGGTTTGGTTTCTCCTCTGGCCTGCTTCTGTGGCAGCCCCGCTCTGTCCTCCTCAGACTTCAGAGCAATATCTGAACAAGTGGAGAAGCAACCAGGGGGTCAGGAAGGTGGCCACCGAAGAGTGACTTCTCTGGAGGGTGGCTGAGCTAGCAAGTGAGCATGTTAGTCCAGCTCTGCCTGCATTCAGTATGGAGCTGAACAGGGGCCAGGGAAGGGGAGGAGGAGCAGAGAGCAGGGACAAAGGGACCAAAGAGGAGATTCAGATGAAGGGAAGTAATGGGGAGGAAAGAGAAGAAACTCTAGAAGACAGGTATGTAGAAAGGAAAAGGGATGAAGTGGGCATTGGGAAAGGGCACCACCAGGGAAGGAGAGAGGGGAAGGAAAGAGGGAGGAAAGAGGAAAGGGGAAAGGGAGAAGGGAGGAGTCAGCATGCCAGGGCTCCCCCTGCATCTGAAGAAGAGGTGGCTGATCCAGCTTGTCAAACAGGGTGCTCACTCTTTGGCCCCAGTTTCTGCTCCCAGTGCTACTGGGCTTTGCAAGGAAGGCAGGCTGTCCCTTGGGACCTACTGGAGCCCACTGGAGCCCACAGGAGGGTGGGAGAGGTAAGATGCCACCAGGTCCTGTCCTGAGCTGCTCCCAGCCACCAGCCTCACCACATGGTGCAAGAGGGACCCCAGAACAAAGGACGGACACAGGCCAGCATGTCTGCTGGTGGCCCTGGGCACTTAGCTCATCGCAGTGAACCACACGGCCTCCTCAACCCACGCTTTCAAAGCCTCCTTCTTCGCTTCTGGCTTTCATGTCTGTAGGAACATGAGCCAGATCTAACTCATCTCCGACAGACAATTCTGACTCACCCCGTGTCAGATTTTTATGAGTGGCTGTGATAGAGTAAGATAGCAATGCTCCAACAAACGGACTGTTTCCTCCCACTTGACCTCAACAGTCTTATACATTTTCTTAGCGAAAACATCTTGTCTCCTTCCATTAAGCTCATAACGTGGTCTAATACTATACATGCGCCTTCCTTAGATGCGAAGCGATACAGAGGTCCTTTTTTTTTTTTAATTTTACAAGGTAAAGTCAGTGAACATATCCAACTTGACGAATACGTCTCTAAAATGTCAATCCAGGCAAAGCTTTTTCTGCCTACAGTTTCGAGCCTACGTGGTGACATTTTTAAAATGCTTTCAGTCCCTCAGTGAGGCTCTTAGAAGCTAGCCAGGGCTTACTACGTGCCAGGCACTGTGTCAGGTGTTGGAGCTAAAGGGAAGGAGAGCTTGGAGGCTGGCTGGGGAGGGACATCCATGACACAAGCACAGCTAGAAACGGAGGCCAATGCTAGAAAAGAGAGAGCATGCTGCATGGAGAGTGTGTACCATGGGGCTTGTGAGCTCACGAATAAGTGGGAGTAACTGGAGTGGGGAGATGGGGGAGAGAAGAGGGTCTTCCCATCAATGGGAATCACCTGTGCTTGGAGGCAGGTGCCATGAGAGGTCTCCACAGGAAGAAGGAGGCAGTGTGGTTGAAGGGCAGAGAGATGGGGCAGAACAGGCATCAGTCAGTTGGAGGGGTATGAATAGACTGATGGGAGGATTATGGGTGCCTTTGGAGGACTGAGAATTTGTTAGAAGATCAGTGCAGATTTCTATGGAGACAAATGCCAGGAACTGATAGGTCTTTGAAAGGTCACTCTGGCTGCCTTTTGGCAAAGGGGTTGGTAAAAGGCACTTGCAGGTGTGAACACACCAGGTGGGAGGTGAGTGCAGGAAATCGGGTGAGGGAGCATGGGAACTTGGTCCCGGGGTATATAAGGGAGAATAGCCTTTAAGGAGTTCCACAAATTGGCACCAGCTGTGGCTTCATTACAGAGCTGGAAGGGGGAGGTGGGTGTGTCCTGGAGGTTACAGAAATTACATGAGAAAGGGAAGTCTTTTTAGATCTCTTTTTCAACTAGAGGAACTCTCACCTTATTGATAGAATTCCAGAGTGGGAACCAATGATATGAGGACATCTTTGAAATGTCTGAATATGTTCTTCGACATCTTTGCAAGTGACGAGGAGACCTTGACCTTAGGAGGCCTTGGCCCTCTTTGTAGCCAGAAAGATTTCACCTACAGATTTGGGTTCTCCCTTTTAAAGTCAAGGAGTCAGTCCTTCCAAAGGACACCTCCTATCATTTTACCCTCTCATCATACCTCACGTGCTGGCATCTCCAAGACCCTCTGTTCCAGGTTGAGAGTATCCACTTTGGCCGGGCTGGTCTTGCAAAGAACACCACAACAGGAAATCTAGAGCCTATAGTGCTATTAATAACATCATCTAAGACTGTGTTTGCTACCCTCTTGGCCTCTTCCCACCATGACTCACTGAAGCTTTTTACACATTGTATCCATTATGCTATAGTTCCCAAAGCTCATCTTCTCTAGTGCCATTAGTTTTTAGGGGACCAGGCAAACCTTAAACTTGTCCCCCTTAATTGGATCCCTGTGCCCCCACAATCTCTTTGAATGCCTTTCACCATGATTCTTGAATGAGATCTGAGACCACTGCTGGTACCTAACACTTCTTGGCACCTTGTCTGCTAGGTTCTTGGAAGAGGAGGTGGCTATGGAGGTGAGTGGGAATGGGAGTGGGAGGATTTCTCCCTTCACTTCCCTTTTTGTGTTTTCAAATAATGGGTTTTGAGGGGGAGGGAAAGGTTAACCAGACCATTTATTTTCCATCTCCCATCGATAAAATGTCACACAGGAGAGAGGTGGCAGAAACGCACTTTCAGGTTAATTATTTTACAAGGAAGATTGACTTATGAACCTACTTTGTTATTCCCTTTCATTCAATTTCCCTGTACCTCCTTTTCTATGAAGTGTAACGGTAACCCATTATTATTTTTATTGTTGGCACGTGCCTTGTGAACCATAAAGTGTACGCTATAAATGGGAGCGCTTTTCTTTTTTCTTTTTTTTTTTGTAGTTTACGAAAAACTAATATTTTTTAAATTAATTTTTTATTTATTTTCAGCATAACAGTATTCATTCTTTTTGCACCACACCCAGTGCTCCATGCAAGCAGTGCCCTCTATGATACCCAACACCTGGTACCCCAACCTCCAAATCCCCCGCCCCTTCAAAACCCTCAGATTGTTTTTCAGAGTCCATAGTCTCTCATGATTCAGCTCCCCTTCCAATTTCCCCCACCTCCCTTCTCGTCTCTAACTCCCCATGTCCATGAAAAACTAATTTAAAAACATTCATCCACCAGAGTACCCAAAGGGCTCCCATATAAACTATCTGTCGTTACATTATGTCCCGATGTGGAGCTCGATCCCAGGATCCTGAGATCATGACCTGAACTGAAGGCAGAGGCTTTAACACACTGAGCCACCAGCCCCAATGTATTCTCTTCAGTACCAGAATTTGTAACCAATTGACAGATGAAAAAGGAGGCAGTCAAGTGAAAATCAATAGGTCTTAGACCTGCAAGAAATTTGAATTACATGAATTCAGCTACTCAGGCACTGTTTCACATTTTCAGATCTCTGCAGAAAAGGGGTTAACCTTTTTACAGCATGTAAAAGAGAAGACTATAACACATACTATGTGTAAGCATGTAAATATCAAAAAATATCCCATTAGTTGCTAAGACACACAGGGCCTATATTTTCTCTCAAATTCATGAATATGTAGGAGCAATAAGTGAGAAGTGAATGTATACTCTTCACTTCGAAGTCTTTTAGAAATCTAAAATATGACTTTCTATGGTTAGTGTCTCCATATTCCTTTATTGCCAGTTTGAACAAATCCACATGCTTTGATTCAAAGGTAATAAATTCCTCTTATTTGGAAACATGATGTTTATTTTTATTCTCTCACCCTTAGCAGGTGGTTTCATTTTAGCACACTTCAGAGTTATAATTTCATGCTTATTAAAAACATTTATTATGATCTACATAGATGAATGAAACTTTTATTTTATTAAATTATTTGACAAAAAATCTGTTATTTTTAAAAATGTATTTCCTTTAGGGTTATTTTAGAGCGTTCAGAGAGGATCTAGGAGTGTGGTATTATGTAGTTTTTAAGTAGGTATGAAATGGTTATTTATAGGATTGTTTCTTTAAGGCTTATGTATATTGTCCATTATATGCTATAAAATATTTTGAAAGTAAATTTAAGGTATGTTTTACATAGTTTATTTTTTGGAAATAAATATTGAAATGACTTGTGAAATTCAGTATATTCTCAACATTAATTTATTTTGAAATTTACCAGTTGTCTACTGAACTATTATATGGCAGATATTACTTCAGACTACACTGGTAAATGAAATACTTGGCTTTGTAGAACTTTTATTTTAATGGGTGAGACAATTCAAAGCTATAAACCTTAATAAAAATTGCATAGTGCATTCAAAAAGGATGAGTACAATGGGGAAAAAGAAAAACTCGATCAGGGTGAGAAAAATCAAGGTTGCTAGGCAGGGGATGGGGAGTTAAAATTTTTAATAGGAAGATCAGGGTAGTTACAATGAAGCTGACAATTGAACAAAGGTATGGAAAGGTGATGAATTTGCGCAGAACTATCAGCAATAAGGTCACTCCAGACAAAGGAATTGGCTATCTTGAAGGCCATAAGGTTGGATCATGCCTGGCATATCTGAGGAATAGCAAGGAGGCCACTGTGAGTGACTGAAGAGTAGCAGGGAAAGAGGTCACAGAGGTTAAATGAGTGGCTAGATCATGTAAAAGCTTAGAAGTCATTGTAAAACTCTGGCTTTTATATTTGGAAAATTACTGTGTGATAGAATTTCTGCTAATAACTGAGAGTTCAATTGTCCATAAAATTTCAAGGACTCTTATTCTAGTAAGACAGAATGAAGAGAAAGAGTTCATATTTTCACATGGTGTAACAAATGCTCAGAGATGCAAGTGTAGGAAGCTATAGGATCACAGAAGAAGGCACTAAAATCACACCAATATATTTGATGACTGTGACTATATATAAATTTGTATTTTCTAGATTTTTTATAGTCATGAATGACACTGTATATACTATTCATTGCCTGGCTTTTCTTTTCTCAGCATCATTACTTTGAGAATCTCCAATTGTAAATAGTTCATTTTGATGTTGAATAGTAATCTCTTTAATGAATAGATCATAATTTTTCTTTGCTCTATGGATGGACATTGATGAACATTTCCACTGTTTTCAATTCTTAAAAATAAAGCTGCTATGAAATTCATATACAAGTCCCTGTATGAACATAGGGTTTGTTTCTCTTGGTTAAATGCCTAGAAGTAAAATGGCTATTTTTGTAACTGCAACATATTTTGCATTTAAAAATATTTTCAAACTATTTTCCAAAGTGGTTGTATCATGATATATGCCAACAACAGTTTAGATTTTTTGTTGCTTCTCAATCTAGCTCAGACCAAGTACAATTAGCCTTTATAATTTTAGCCATTCTAATAGATATGTAAGCATGTCTCATTATGATTTTAATTTGTATTTCTTTAATGTCTAAATGTTGAGAAATTTGTCATGTGCCTATAAGCCATCCATATACTTTTGGTGACATGTCTCTTCCATTATTTCCTTCACATGTAAAATTGGATACTCTGTTTGGTTATTAGTAAGGTTTTTTATTTTTATTCATATTTAAATAATCAGAGTAGATGTCCATTATCAGATATGTAATTTGGAAATCGCTTGTCCATCTTTACAGTTTCTCAATGGAGCTTTGATAGCTGTGTCTTTCAAGAAATATGCTACTTCTTTCCTGGTACACGGAGGTATGACTAGAACATTATCAATGTTGACCTTTGCAAAGAAAATCATGGCTTAAGATATATGTAGTCTGCAGTTGTTGGGAGTGTTCACCATCCTTGCCTCTAACTCATCTCTCACTGCCCACACATTCAGATATAGGGGAATATTGATTGACAAAATATTAATTGCCAAATAACACTAGTTAGAGAATAAGAAAAATGCAGGCACCTGATTATATAATATTACATAAATAAAATGTGTTTTTATAAGTGCTATTGGAAGGAAATTCCTCAATACTTTAATCACACAGAATGATGGAATCCTAGATTTTTTTTCTTGTATTTACTAAGAAAATGATCATGCCTCAAGTATATTAAAATGGAATAGGGAAAATTAAAAATTGTTTTAAGATGATTTGCGTGTGTTGTGCGTATGTGAGAGAGAAAGTGAGAGAGAAAGATAAAGAAAAAGAGAAAGGGAAAGACAGAGAGGTGGCTGCAGTGAATTGATGAGTTGGAGGATAGATTTTAAAGTTTTGTCTTTTGCTTTCTACATTTCTTTTTCCTTAGGTACAAGAGAACAATCAGTAATATCTCAGAAGCCTGCTGGTAACATCAGCAGAAAGAATTAGAGGTTCCCAGAAAATTAAGATGACATATAGTTTTCCTGACATAAGAAAATCATTTTTTGGGACGCCTGGGTGGCTCAGTTGGTTAAGCAGCTGCCTTCGGCTCAGGTCATGATCCCAGCGTCCTGGGATCGAGTCCCACATCGGGCTCCTTGCTCCGCAGGGAGCCTGCTTCTCCCTCTGACCCTGCCTTCCACTCTGTCTGCCTGTGCTCACTCTCGCTCGCTCTCTCTCTGACAAATAAATAAATAAAATCTTTAAAAAAAAAAAAAAAGAAAATCATTTTTTGTCCCCAGCTATTTTCAATGATCTATACCCCACCTGTGTACTTGCCCAAGCACACTTCTTCCAAAACTTCCTGGGAGGTTCTTAAAAAGAAATGCAAAAACCTCACTCCTTAAGGATTTTGAGGGAACAAGGCAATGGGAAAACTAACAGTCACCACCAGACCAGGAAATAGCCTAAGCTATTGAGACAATAAATCAGTGGTAAAACTCCTAGTGCTATTTCAAAAGCAATCAAGGCCTTGCATTCCTTGTCCCAGAAAATGAGCCCAAGACCCCATCTAGTTTCTATCTGCTCTTGAAGCCTGCAGAGTCCCTTTCCCTTGTCCAACAGTTACCTCTGCTTTATTCTAACGTTGAAGTTTCTGCCCTCGGTGGAATACAAGCTTCATTCAGGTGAACATGCAATACATATTGCACAAATACATATGTGGATGTGCATGCAGCCACAACCTTATGACCAACCATACACGGAATAATAAAACTCTCCCTTCTGAGTATTCATCTTAAATACTAAATAAAAATCTCTCTCCTGTTCAAACAGTCAAGGCTTTGGAACTTATTCCCTGTGATCTCCTTGTATGTTGTAAACAAAGATTCCTTTGTTTGACAACTCCACCTGTTTCTGTGATTCACCAAAGACTGACCTCAGTTAGTTCAGTTGCTGTAATGGCTTTCACTACTCTGATTCTACCTCTGCAAGTCTCCAAATTTAACTATTTTTTCTCCCAATTCTGCATGTTCTTGGCTTTAAACTGCAACTCTGAAGAGAAGATTTGCTTGTTTAAAAAAAAAATCAAGAAAAGGTAGTAGTAGTTAACATTGTTACTTTGAACTTCCTGCCCTAAGGGGCTCTCCTGTTCTTTCTCTTTGACTTCCTGGACTAAAACGACAGAAATTTGGCAATACATCACTCCCCAATCCAGATTACTGCCAGAACAGTTTATACTCTTAGAAAAATATTAGTTTAAAAGATCACATAATTAAATACTTAAGCATGTAGTGTAATATAGTGGTTTACAAGAAATATATTTTGGTCATCTGAATATTTGGTTTTCAACCATGGCTACTGACTCACAGCTCCTAAAACTCTTGGGATTTCCTGTGATAAGGGTGAGAGAGGTGTGTTTTGTTCTGTTAATGAAGTGACCTTCAGACCTCACTCAAGGCAAGGGCTGTTTGCCTGAAGGACCAACCACTTGGTGAAAGCCTTCACAACTTTTTGCCTCCCCTTCCTCCCAATACAGGATTATCTGGGGAGGGAAGAGGATCTGGAGATTAGATCAGCAAATGACAATGATTTAGTCAGTCATGACTATGTCATGAAGCCTCCACAGAAAAGCTGAAAGGACTGGGTTCAGAAAGCTTTTAGTTTGTGAAATGTATGAAAAGGCAGGAAGAGTGGCAGTCTTACAGAAGGTAATAGAAGCTCTGTGCCCATTCTCCATACCTTGCCCTGTGCACTTCTTTATCTATCTATTGATTTAAATCTTCTATTATATCTTTTAATAAGCTGGCAAACATAAAGTAAGTATTTTTCTGAGTTTTGTGAGTCCCTGTAGCAAATTAAAAGAACGTAAGAAGTAGGCCATTGGGACCTCCAACCTGTAGTTGCTCAGTCACAAGCACAGGTAATAACCTGGGGCCTACAGTGAGACTGGCATCTGAGGTGGGGTTGGAGATAGTCTTGGAGGACTGATCCATTAACTGATGAAATCTTACACTATGTTCAGGTAGATAGTGTCAGAATTTAGTTGAATTCTTGGAGATCCTGCTGTTGTCTGAAAATTATTTGGCATTGTTGGTATGATGTCCTAAAACCCAAAAAGATATAGCTACCTCAAAATAAGAATACGGTTGACAGCTTATATATAATAAGTGAGTATTTCAGGGATTTAAAATATACCCAATAAATAATGTAAGGAAATAAGGAAAGATTTTGAAATAAAAACAAGAATAAGAACCTAGTGGTACTAATAGATTAAATATATGTAATCTAGTTGAATTAAGAATACAATGGATAGAATATGTAATGGATTCAATAGAGATAAGAAGTCACTTAAGGATATAGTCATCTGGATACCAGCAAAGCATTAAAATTATCAATATAAAAGAGGTGTAAGATGTAGGTGATGTGTGTGGAACAAAAGCTAGAGAAGAAATTAGATTTCCTTACTACTCATAGCCTGTTGACAAGTCCTTGAAGCTCCTCTGGGGACTCAGCTGCTTCCATGTGGACACATCCACTCAGGGCAAAAAGCATTCTTAGTCCTCCCCCCAGGATACTGAAAATCTACTTTCACATGTAAAAATTCCTTTGGAAACTTCTTTATCTCTACTCCCCACCCCTGCCCTCAAGATATAAATTGGCAATCATCTCCCAAGCATATACCCACTGATACACATCAGAAGAGTCTCTTCCCTGAGTTTTTACTAAATAGTAATAAATGACCTTTCCCTAACAATAGCTAGCCCCCTCAAGGTCCTGGAAACCTTGTTTATAAAATACCTTGGAGGCTTGTGCTATCCCTAACCTCCTCCCAAATTGAAAGTATATAATCAGCCACTCTTCATGACCCTCTCTCTCTACTCCAAATAAATAAATAAATATTTTTAAATAAAATAAAATAAATGACTTTTTTTAAATGAAAGAAGAAAAAGGAAAGAAATATTTGAATATTAATGTACATCTATTTCTCAAGCATAAAATAGTCAAGACACTGGATTAAAACTTACATACAAGAAAAGAAAGAAAATATTCATAACTAGAGTTGACTCTATGAATCCCAAACTAGGGCATACATACCAAAGACACACAAAAAAAATCACAAGTGTTAGAGAGAGAAAAAATAATTCATTAATAAAGAAACAAGAATCAGACTGACAGAAATTTTTTAAATAACATCAGATATAAAAAAGAATGAAGTAATAGCTTTATTATCTTGAAAAAAAATCACAAATGGAAACATTTAGATCCTTATAAAATGTCATTGGCATAGGAAGGCATAATAAAAAAAATATTTTCAGGAATACAGACCACAGATAATTTGCCTTAATTTGTGTAGGCAGCACTTAAATACTAATATTATTTTAACAGTTAAAATATACTCTATGATCTTTGAGGTTGGGGAAAAGAGGATGACCAAGTCATCTTGAAATAATTCAGTTTTATGAAAAAAGTAAAAAGATCAAAAAAAAGACTTGTAGAAAAGAGAGATAAAACATATGCATAATAAAAATAAATAAATAAATAAACAGCTGGAGTGCCTGGGTGACTTAGTCGGTTCAAGTGTCTGCCTTCAGCTCAGGTGATGATCCCAGGGTCCTGGTATTGAGCCCTGCATCAGGCTCCCTGCTCAGTGGAGAGTCTGCTTCTCCCTCCCATTGAGAAAAAAAATTTTGACTTATTTATTTGAGAGAGATAATCTTTAAATTTTACTTATTTATTTGAGAGAGAGTGAGAAAAGAAAAACATGCACACAGCAGAGGGAATAACAGAGGGAGAGGGAGAAGCACGCCACTGAGCAGGGAACCCCCTGCGGGGCTCTATCCCAGGACCCGGGTATTATGACCTGAGCTATAGGTAGACACTTAACTCAGGTACCCCAATAAATACAATCTTTTAAAAAAAATAAATAATAATAAAAATAAATAATATTTCAGATAGTATGATTTTTTTAATGTGAGACTTGGTATAAAAACAGGATGACATACTTGTCTAATTATAGCAAAGACTTTGATAAGTTTAGATGCAGTAGTACATAAAAAATTTAACTTCTTTCATTAACTGATAATTTAATTAGATTAAATTAAGAGACATCAAAATTTAGAGAATCTAATAGTCCTGATCTATTAATAAATGTAGCCATCCTGACCCCAAAACAAGAGTCTTCAGTAAGTATATAAGCATAAGTTGAACATTTACACAAACAGGCCATTATTTAGGCCAGAATTATATGCCAATAAATTCCTAGAGTTAAATATCAGGCTATATTTTCCAAGAATAAGGCAATAAAATTAGAAAACAATGACCAAAATATTAAATTCATATAATTGGAAGTTAACTTCATACCTAAAAAGAAATAATACAGCTAATTCAGAAATTTTTAGAATTACAGTACTTTGGTAATATCAACTATCAAAATGAGTAACGGACAGATGGGGCTAGCAAGAGACTCGTGGGAGGATTAAATCATGGGCCCCTGTATCTCAGGTGCAGTAGAAGCAGTGGATTTGGAATTTCAGTTTTTCCACAACGTTCCACCACAAGCTGGTTAGAACTGTGCAAAAGCAGGAAGGGAAGCCCCAGTAAAGTGGACTGGGGATGCCAGAAGGGGAGGCTGGAAGGGGGCGCCTGGTGCTCAGTGCCCATTACAGACCCCACATTGCAATCCCCCACAGGAGAGACTCACCAATTTTAGGCCCCACAGGGGAAGCTGGAGGTTCATCTCCTGACTTTTTGTAGGAGCTTTGCAGCTCAGCTGGTGAGAATTCTCCATCATCCTGCCTTTCTCCAAGGGACTTTCCTTCAAGCACCCTTCCCAACTTCTTCCTCCTCCATGAAATAATGTTCCTCTCCTTTGTTTCTCGCACTTGCCTGTGATGGGACCTTAGCTTGCTCAGCCCAGACTGCCATTCTCTGCTCTTCCCAATTAAACCCATGCTGCTGGTCAAATAACTGGCAGATTAAGTTTAAGGCCAATCGAACTAATAAATTCAAGAACTTGCAAGGAACAAAATCAATATGCACAAATTAGTGGCACTCCTAGGTGCTCCAAAGGACCCATCAGAAAGAGACTGCTGAGAACGATCTCATTTACACCTGCATCCAAGATAGCAAGATACCCAGGAGGCCCCTGAACCAAGAAAGTGACAGCCCTGCAACAATGACGACAGACAGGGAGGGGTACACACGGAGATGGGGAGGCACTGTGCTCAGGGAAGAACCCACACTGGGAAAATACCTACTCTCCCCCAAAACCGGCTACAGAGTCCTCACTCTGGCTCCCGAATTTCCGGACTCGGCGCAAGCCTGGAGTGGGTGTGGACACGGGAAGGACCCCGCAGGGCTGAGGTGGGGAGAGCACAAGCACCAAAGAAGGCAGACGCTCCCTGACTGCAGACCATCTGAGGAGCCCCAGGAACCCAATCCGCGAGCACACAAACACAGACAAGGACCAAGGATCACCCGAGCCCAGAAAGTGGGGACCCCACAGCCCCGCGCACAGCACAGCAGGAGGCCACGTCTCCTCACACAAAACGACGGAAGCCCCAGTGTCTACACAGGGCGCCCTTTCTCTGTGGGGTCCTGAGACCACGAACCCCTTGACAGTCCACTAAGGGACTTCTCCTCACCTCCTCCAGCGTCTGGTCCTTAGGAGGTTGGACTGCTGCCAGTGTGGGCGCGTCCTCCACAACGGGTCCGGTCAGTGTGGATGCAGAGCCACACCCTCCTCAGCTTGTCCTGTCAGGGTGGGAGGCGCCCCACATTCTCCAGAAGTCTCCACAGTGGGTCCTGAAAAGGCAGGGCTCAGGTCCCAGCTGTGGCTGTGCATCCTGGGCTCAGGGCGGGAGCTGGGGTCTGTCGCCCTCTGCAGGCGGTGCAAGGCAGTGCAGGACTGTGGGAGCTCACCCTTCAGTGGAAGGTCCTGCTCCCTCCTGGGGTCCAGCTGACGCCATTTCATTCCGGAAATTCAAGCTGCATGGAGCCCCATACCCCCCAACTCCCCCCCAAATAGCTAAGGAACAATGAATTGGAAACAATGTGGAATTACAACAGTCCTTGACCCAAACAGTGTCACTGAACATGGCCCTGATGCGGACCCACACTCTGACCTCAACTTGGTCTCAAGCCTGGACCCTACCCTAATCCAAGACCCTAACCCTAGCCCCCAACCCAAACAATGTTCACAAAAATCAAGAGGTAGAAACTGCAAATATCCATCAATGGCAAGTGCATAAGCAAAGTGTGGTAAAGGGTTTGAATTTGGGTTCAGGTTCAGGTTCTAGTCAGAGTTCTAATCAGGCTTTGGGTTTAGTGTTATGGTGAGGATTTAGAGTGAAGGACAAGGGAACAGAGTTATAGTTTAGGGCTTTAAGTTTATGATTTAGGCTTTAAGACTCAGGGCTTATGGGATAAAGTTCAAGGTCAAATTTGGGGTTTGACTTCATGCTAAGATTTGGGTTCAGGTTTCATGACTTGGAGGTCTGGTTTAGGGTTTGGGTTCGTGGTTCAGGGCTTGGATCCAGGGCTCAGGTACAGG
Organism: Mustela nivalis; assembly: GCF_964662115.1. Lineage (NCBI taxonomy): Eukaryota > Metazoa > Chordata > Mammalia > Carnivora > Mustelidae > Mustela > Mustela nivalis. The sequence goes on along the minus strand of NW_028136427.1, from coordinate 584,725 downwards.
CTTTGGGTTCCATTCCAGGTTTGGGATTCAGGGTTCTAGTTTGGGCTTTAAGGTCAGCTTAGGTTTCAGTGTTGGTAGGGTTTAAGGTTAGGTTTAGGGATGACACATTTTCTTCAGTTGTCATCATGGACAAAATAATTCTATCTGAAGTTTCTAAGTCAGAAATGTATTTCATCTGGGGGCGCCTGGGTGGCTCCGTGTGTTAAGCCTCTGCCTTGGGCTCAGGTCATGATCTCAGGGTCCTGGGATCGAGCCCTTCATCAGGCTCTCTGCCAGGCATGGAGCCTGCTCCCTCCTCTCTCTCTCTCTACTTGTGATCTCTCTCTGTCAAATGAATAAAATCTTAAAAAAAAAAAAGAAAAAGTAACAATTGTGAACTGTTGGTGGTGATGCAAACTGATACAGCCATATTTGAAAACAGTATGGAATTTCCATAAAATTTAAAAATAGATGTCCTTTGTGATCCAACAATCCTGTTGGTGTGTATTTACCCAATGAATATAAGAAAACTTATTCAAAGGGATGCTAGCACCCCTATGTTTATAGCAGCATTATTTATAAAGCTAAGATATGGAAAGCGCCCAAGTATCCATCAATTGATGAATAAATAAAGAATAAGTGGTATGTATATACAATGGAATATTATTCTGCCATAAAAAAGACTGAAATCTTGCCATTTGCAATAACATGGTTGGAACTAGACAGTATAATGCTAAAAGTGAAATAAGTCTGTCAGAGAAAGACAAATACCTTTACTCATATATGGAATAAAAGAAACAAAACAAACAAGCAAAGGGGAAATAATAAGACATAGAAAGAGAAAGAAAGCAAGAAACAGACATTTCATTAAGGAGAACAAACTGATGGTTACTTGAGGGGATCTGAAAGGAGTGATGGATTAAATAAGTGATGGGGTTAATTAGAGCACTTGTCATGATGAGCACTGAGTGCTATATGTTATATTGTACACATGAAACGAATACAACCATATATGTTAACTAACTGGATTTCAAATGAAAATTTTTTAAAATCCCAGTTTTTAGCTCACATTCTGGCTTACAAAAGGGATTTAGTCAGGAATTTGGAGATTAGTTAATGAACAAATAAGGGGTGAACAGGCAGTTGTTAGATAAAATTACTATCCTTTCTGGCATGATCTTATACCTTTTATCTAGAATTATTTTTAGCACTTTAGACTCTTCCTATTTTATTTTGAGTCACTAAATAAAAATTTCCTCAAAGGACCTTAGACTCCATCCAATTTGAGCAACAGTGTGAGAGAGGAAATGGTGTCCAGGAGGAAAAAAAAAAAAGATGAAACTACTTTTGCTTACTAGTGAATGCATAGTTCTTCCACAGAAGAAGCTCTAAATGGTCAGGGCTCCAGCTTTATATGTGTTCAGTCATATGTTCAGAAGTAGGTAACACTATCAAAAAATATAAAGCATCTGAGATTATTTTCCCTTATTTGAAAGCTGGTGTATGAGTCTGCCATAGTTTCTTGGGTGTTGATAGAAGACGCAGACTCATGGTTCAGAAATAATATAGTTTAATATTCACAGCAATAGAGGTAGCCAGAATATTAACAGTATTTGTGTGTGTGTGTGTGTGTGTGTGTGTGTGTGTGTAGGGGTGGGAGTTATATATCAGTTCTGAGCCTTAGTTCCCACAAGAAGAATCAAAACAGAGGCAGATAATATTTGCAAACACAACAGGTTAAGTTAAAAAAAAGATACTATTTCTGTCTTCTAACTCTATTCAATACAACAATCTTCAAAGGATGGCCTAGAACAAATAATAAATGCAGAAATGTAAGCAACCAATTGAAAAGTGTCTCCCAAGAAACACACTTTGAGAGTCTTCATTTGACAAAAATACTATAGGATATTACATGGATCAGGTGCATTGAATACTGGAAGGTTAAAATTACAAGGGACCAAATATTTTTAAACAGTTCTGGCATCCAGTAGAGTTCACATAGGTTTTATAAGATTGAGGAAAGAAGCCATCAAAACCTGGGCCCAGGGGCACCTGGGTAGCTCAGTGGGTTAAGCCTCTGCCTTCGGCTCAGGCCATGAACTCAGGGTCCTGGGATCGAGCTCTGCATCAGGCTCTCTGTTCAGCAGGGAGCCTGCTTCCCCCTTCCCTCTGCCTCTTTGCCTACTTGTGGTCTCTGTCTGTCAAATAAATAAATAAAATCTTAAAACAAAACAAAACAAAACAAAAATCCTGGGCCCAATTTTCCCAAAAGTATGATTCTGATTCTAGTCTCTATGATGTTATCCCTTGAAGACAATGCCTCTAATTGAGTTGAATTAGTTTACTAAAGAGCATACCCCCATTTGTTGTAGGAGATGAACAATATGCAAGAGGCAAAATGCCACTTGGAAGCCACCTGGTCTTCAGTGGAATATAGAATCAGTTCCTTTGGGATGAATTTGTTCCACATTTGACTTCCCACTTAAGGGAAAATAAAAGTGCCTTCTAATAGATTTTAAATAGGAAATGACAACGGAAGCTTATACAAGATTATAAAATGGGAAATTTCATTTAGATAAGCAATCATTTCAAAGTCATCTTCTTAATATTACAGACTCTTCACATAATCATAATTTTATTTTGGTATTATATGGTAATTTCAAATATAGTAAATATAAAGAATTTACCTCTGTAATTATAGCGAGTCTGGTCGTAGTTTAATGGCAACAAATCTTCAATTTAGAAGTATGGTCTACCAATTATTAATACATTTGGAAATGGTGTGTCATCTTCACTCCACTTGTCTCACTAAAACAGTGAGCCAAAAAAAGTAGGTCCAAGCTGTTTACTATGGTCAAAATGGGTTGCTTTTGCACTTGGTAAAGAAGCAGTCATATTTTGGAAGAAGAAACTGAGGCTATTAATATTTTCAACTTATTTTCAGAAAAGGAAAGAAAGGATAATCTAAGCTAAAGCCAAAATCTTACACAAGGTGGCAGGAGAATGATCTTTTCCCAGATAAAGGGTTTTTCAACTTAGCCATGTTAGGAGGAAGAAGAGATGAGACATTGTGGACTTGACTAACGTATGTACACTGTTCAAAAAGTTTTCAAAATAATGTGTATTATTTTTCTTCTTTTAGTTGAGACAAAAACAAACAAACAAACAAAAAAAACACTAATGAGCTTACTCTTAAAAGGAGGTAAACAAGAAACTAGCAAAGATTGAGTGTTAGGTATTGTCCCCCTCCTTTTTTTTTTTAATTCTGTTATGCTAGTTACCATACAATACATCATTAGTTTTTGACGTAGTGTTCCATGATTCATTGTTTGTGTAAAACACCCAGTGCCCCATGCAATATGTGCACTCCTTAATACCCATCACCAGGCTCACCCATCCCCACATCCTTCTCATCTTTAAAACCCTCAGTTTGTTTCTTGGAGTCCATAGTTTTTCATGTTTCATTTCCCCTTCCAATCCCCCCACTTCATTTTTCCTTTCCTTCTCCTAATGTCCTCCATGCTATTCCTTAGGTTCCACAAATAAGTGAAACCATATGATGATTGACTTTCACTGCTTGACTTATTTCACTTAACATAATCTCCTACAGTCCCATCAATGTTGATGCAAAAGTTGGGTATTCATCCTTTCTGATGGCTGAGTGATATTCCATTGTATCCATAGATCACATCTTCTTTATCCGTTTGTCTGTTGAAGGGGATCTTGGCTCTTTCAACAGAATGGCTATAGTGGACATTGCTGCTATGAACACTGGGGTGCATATGGCCCTTCTTTCCAGTAAAATAGAGCTAGCCTATGACCCAGCGATTGCACTACTGAGTATTGACCTCAAAGATACAGATGCAGTGAAAAGAATTAGGTATTGTTAAAGCACAAATGCAGGGGATAGAAGTTATGGTACAGAAGAGGGAAGGGCAACCATATGGCAGAGTAGAATAAAGTAGCTCAGGAAGAAATTAGTCATATCCAGATATTGTAAGGCATGTGGGGTTGGCAGGGAGAGCATGAGAAATCATGAGAGAAGAGAGAGAAAATGGACCAGGCAGGAGAGGTTTATAACATTTTAACATCTAAGGTAAGCATATGCAAAGCAGAATAGGGAAAGAAATAAAAGTTCTTATAAGAATCAATACATAAGGAATAACGTAGAGGACACTGGGAGATGGAGAGAAGTGTGCTGGAGGAAATCAGAGGGAGAGACAAACCATGAGAGACTGTGGACTCTGAGAAACAAACTGAGGGTTTTGAAGAGGAGGGTGGCAGGTGGTTGGGTGAGCCCAGTGGTGGGTATTAAGGAGGGAATTTATTACATGAAGCACTGGGTGTGGTGCATAAACAATGAATTTTGGATCCCTGAAAATAAACTAAAAGAAAAAAAAGACTGACTACAGACATGGAACTCAGTGTAACACAGATATGGAACTCACTGTAATACCAGCCACTTCCCACCGACACACACAGACTATGATAATAATAAATAATAATGCAATTAAGAAAATTTCCTGCCAAATAATTTTTCCTCTTTTTTATTTTTATGATTATTATTTTTATTTTATTTTAAAGTTTTTATTTAAATTCCAGTTAGTTAAAATAAGGTTAATATTAGTTTCAGGTGTACAATATAGTGATCAACACTGCCATACAATGGCTTAAATAAAAAAATGAAAAAAAAATTTTTAAAGATTTTATTTTTAAATAAAACCTCTACACCCAAGGTGGATTTCAAACGTACAACCCCAAGATAAAGATTTACATATTTTACTGACTGTTCCAGCCAGGCACCTCAACAAATAAAAATTTTATAAAATTGTTGAGTTTGTGGGAGTCTCATTTGCTTAGTCAGTTAAGTGTCTGCCTTTGTCTCAGATCAGGATCTCAAGAGTCCTGGCATCGAGCCCCATATTGCTCATGCTCTCTCTCTCTCTCTCTCTCTCTCTCTCTGGCTTTTGCTCTTAAATAAATAAATAAAATATTTTTTAAAAAATAGTTGAATTTGTTTAACTAGTTTTAAACTAGTAGACAGAGATGAAGATAAAGGATGATGTCATGGCACGGAAAAATACAACTTACACGTTTTAAAAATAAAATGTGTAATGCAGGGGCGCCTGGGTGGCTCAGTGGTTAAGCCGCTGCCTTCGGCTCAGGTCATGATCTCAGGGTCCTGGGATCGAGTCCTGCTCTCTCTCTGCCTGCCTCTTTGCCTACTTGTGATTTCTCTCGGTCAAATAAATAAAATAAAATATAAAAAAAATGTGTAATGCAAGTTACCTCACTTCTTTTATCACCACACTGGGACTTTCCCTACTGAGTTGTTGTAATGTAAGGACCTATTTATATTTTTATATTTTAGCAAGAGGCTTTCATTGAGGTTAACCCTTAAACTGTCCTTGCTCCCCTTCCCCCAGGGGATTCACTTAAAAACAAGTCCTGGAAATCAGCTCCAGGTAACAAAGCCCATATACAAGGGTGGGTCAGGCCAGGTGGAGACATCAATGAGCAGAAGGGGGGGGGCGGCGTTTGCATATTGTCTCCCTAGATACTAATGAGTATGCCCCACTCCTCTGCTCTTTGGGAACCTTTTTGGCACTAATCCTAATCAAGGTGTAATAGGCTGGGTCAAATGTCTATACTAGGGTAAATTGAACCTCAATTGGTCACCTAGCCTCACTGTGGAGTTTCCTGTGTGTGTTAAAATCTCATTGGTCACCTGTGCGTGGCCAGGCCTGACTGCATGGCCTTTGCCCTTAAAAGCTAGACTGTGAAACAGCAAAGGGTTGCCTTCTCTCATAAGAGGTGTGGCCCCAAACGTTCGGTTAGATTCTTGATGCTTGGCATGAAATAAAGCTTTGCTTGACCTTTGCTTTACATCAGTCTCGCTCCTTTAATCATAGACCCATTATTGGGGCATAACAGTATTAATCTTAAAGTTATAAGTCCACAATGCATCCATCATCCATTCTACCCTTTAACATTCCCCTTTGGACAGACCCATGATCTAGAACAAGCCTTATTTTATAGTGCCTTGTAGGAGATTTTTGCTGCTGCCTAAATTGCCTACTTTCCTCTCACCATTACCACGGAAATTGGGTCCACTGAAACAAAGGGGTAGTGTAAGAAATTAACACTTCCATAAATCTCTTTAAATAATAAAGTATAAGATAGTGATACCTTTTTTTCTGCCACATAACCAATTCTTGCAAGAATAAGGTCATATAAAAGAATTTACAACACATGCTAGCATTATCCTACTGGACCCAGACCATTTGTATGTTTCTCTGTCTCTGAGAAATGTAGTTATTTACATGACTGAAACCTAAAAATTGTTTGATATGACCACTAATATCACCTACATTATTTTAAAGCCTGTTTAAGGCTTCTGTAATACATAGGCTTTGTAAACACTTATTAAGCATCTTGTATATATCAAACACTTTAAAAAAAATCTCTGCTTTAAAAAAAAAAAAAACTCTACCTCAATGGAACTTTGAGTCTGAAAAAGATACAGGCAATATACAAGGCAACAGATAGAATAATTACATATTTGATTATATACTCTGAGGATGTCACCTTAAATTGATATGAAAATGATCAGAAGGATCTGGATTTCTTGTCAAAATTTTTTGCCTTACAAAGAAATTGATATTTAGGGAAAGTTGTTACTGAAAGAGGTCCTGTGTCAACCAAAAATGTTAAACCATGATCTCGCTAAATTTTCCAGTTGTGATCATTGCTTTGTTTAGCTGTCTTCTATTAAGACTGAATTTAGTAATTCAGTCTCAGATTTCAGTAAGTCTTTTTTTTAAAGATTTTATTTATTTATTAGAGAGAGAGAGGGAGGGGCAGAGGGAGAGGAAGAACCAGACTCCTTGCTGAGCAGGCAGCTGATGCAGGACTGGATCCTAGTACCCTGGCATCATGACCTAAGCTGAAGGAAGACACTTAACCAACTGAGCCACCCAGGCACTCTAGACTGTAAACTTCTTAAAGGTAAAAAAGTTTATTCTTCTAGTAGTTCCACAGACATTTCTAACATCCATAAGAAAGCATGTACTGATGTAAAATGCCAGCAAATCAAATTATTTAAAAAAGAAAGAAAGAAAGAAAAGATATATCTGGATAAAGAGAAAAACAGAAAATCTAATAATACATTGAATTATTAGAGCAAAGAGTGGAGGAAGAGAAAATAAATATGAAATAGAGATTTCCACTAAAAGAAAAAAATTGAATAAGGCAGGAGATTTAGAAAATTATTATGACAGACTTGAGAAAAAAATAAAATAGGAATTTTTAGAAAATAGCAATGAATGAAAAGGTCAATTGTACCTACCTCTATAATATTAGCTGTTTGTTGTTGTTGTTGTTGCTAATTTACCTATTTATGCTAATAAACAAAGAAAGGTTTCATTTAGGGATAAGGTTTCTCTCTCTATATATATATTTTTTCCATTTAGGGATAAGGTATATGTATATATACATAGATATATATGTATATATATATATATATTTTTAATTTTAATTGTTAGAAAATGTGTCACAGAAAGTGTTTAAACTTTAAGATACAGATGCAACATGTAATGAACTGCATTGTTTGAACGTCTAATTTGTAAATGCTGTTAGAGGAAACTTGGTGGAAATGTTCTTATGTGCTTGTGTTTCTGGAACTAAGTATATTTATTAATAAGGAATAGTTTAAAATTATGAAATGACCAGGAGCGGACAATTTTCCTAATCCTATCAGCTCTTTGCAGCTCTTTTATTAGCCCCCTTCAGGAATATCAGCTTTTTTATCTAATTAAATTTTATATTAATGTGCTTTTTTACTTTTGGCCTTTCTCTTCCTTCTGCTCTTTTTTTCCCCCTAAATTACATGTTTCTGTTTAACAGCTACTATCAATTCTTTGATATGAATTCTCAACATCAATTTACTAACTCCAGAGATGAAGGAGCATCAATATTTAGAAGCGAAGAATACAAAGCCTTGGGCATCTGGATGGCTCAGTCACTTAAGCATCTGCCTTCGACTCAGGTGGTGATCCCAGGGTTGTGGGATGGAACCCCAGGTTGAACTTTCTACTCAGCTGGGAGCCTACTTCTCCCTCTCCTTCTGCCTGCAGCTCCCTTTGCTTGCGTTCTCCCTCTCTATGTCAAGTAAATAAAATAAAATAAAATAAAATAAAATAATGTAAATAATACATTTATTTATTTATTAAAATGCAATTATTACACAATACATAATGTATTGCATAATTATAATAATGGTTAAATAATTTATTAAATATTTATATTAAATATATCAATTTAATTAAATAAATATTTTTAGAATTTAAAATATTTCAAATTTAGATTATTAAATATTAAATCATTAATTTAATAAATAAATATCTAAACATAATTAAATAAAATAATTTATTTATTAAAATGAATAAAATAATGTTGTCATTATCTCAGCATGTATTTTTAAATAGTCTAAAAAAAATCTAATAAAGTCTAAATACATTGAGTTCAGATATTTATACAAGTTAACCCAGACACTGAACCCACAGTTTCAAAACTTTTGTTTTTATCTACTACTCAAAATACGATTTTAATGTATTTATTTGTAACTTTGACATAGCAAGGAAACTTGGAGGAAAAGGAGACATTTGCTTTTAATATTTGAAAATTATTTTGTTGATTTAAAAAAATAAAAACCTTAACACGTGAGCATTTCTTCTTAAATAACACTGTGAAGTTTCTGAGTCGCATTCTATTAAAAGTGCTGATAAAATGGCCTCAGTTACTCATTTAAATTATCAGCTGAATGGGTAACAAATGAAGTAGAGAGCTTTTTAATTATTTATGAATGTATTGCTTGTGGATGGAGTGCCACATAGAGTTACCTCTCTTTTTGGCTTTGTTTTGTGAGCAGCAGTGGAATCTATGAATGAGATTAAACATAAGGACATTCACAGAAATTCTTAATGAACTTCTGGGGAAGGGCAATAAGTGCAAGGAAAAACTGCAGCAAGACTAATTACAAATTTCAAGTGGTCATCGCTTAATTATAGAAGCTTTTAAGTTCAAGTAATATATCATTTTTATGAGCCTATCATATTGTATTAATTACCACAAACTGCACTCTTGAACACTTATCTTTTCACATATTTCTTATTCTTAGTACTTAAAATTACCCTTATGATTGATAAGTAAATGGATTTTACAGACAATGCATTTATTTACATAAATAAATAATGCTGTTTATATATATAAAAACAATTGAATATGTGTATGTGTTCAATGAATTTTTTTTCAAATTAACATCTTAATTCTACCACATTAGTTACAAATAGATATAGACTTTATAGATTCATCAAATATTTTATTCTCAAATTTATATGTCCTTTGTGAAGTAAATGAAACTGTATATATTAAATATAATCCTATCACATGTAACAGTTACTAGTGCATCCCAGGACATACATAGGTCAGGTCCTCCTCAAGGCATCACGGATAACTGGATTTCACTTTCTATCCTAGGAGTCTTCTGTATATTTCTGTGGCTTTTATACTACAATCAGGAGGAAGAATTCTTTTGCTAAAAGCTTCCAAATGACTATGCGAGTAGATTATTTGTAGACTAGTGATATAATATTATTGTTTAATATGTGAAGCATGATAAAATAAAATGCTATTGCCATATTTAATTTGTTCAGTAAAGCATTCATTTAGTTATCAAGCATTCATTTTCTTTTTTTAAAGATTTTATTTATTTATTTGACAGACAGAGATCACAAGTAGACAGAGAGGCAGGCAGAGAGAAAGGAAGGGAAGCAGGGTCCCTGCTGAGCAGAGAGCCTGATGTGGGGCTCTATCCCAGGACTCTGGGATCATGACCTGAGCAGAAGGCAGAGGCTTTAACACACTGAGCCACCCAAGAGCCCCAAGCATTCATTTTCTTTATACAGAAGAGATAGAACAATATTATATAGTAGAAAATACAGTAAATAATCTAGAAACCTTGATCATTTTGTTTTGGCAATTTTAGAACATAAAATTAGCTAAAGCTCAAGTGCAAGTTATATTTGTATCATAGGAGGAAAAGTTAATTAAAAGTTTGTTTATTACCATAGTTTAACACTTCAACGAAATGATAACGAGTCCAAAATCAATGAATATATGAAGTATACAATAAAAACAATAATCTTGAGTGTATGTGACTCACTGTAGGTATTGATAGGCTAGAAATCAAAGGGAAAGTATCTATAGGGTTTGTTCAGTTCCATGCTCATCAGATTAATAGGCTTTCTCATATTGCTTCCTTCACCACATTAATTTGTCTAATGAAGTTTTCAAGAGTTAAAGACAGTGATAGGTTCATGGCTGGAGAGAAGGTACAGAATCTAAGATAGTTCAGCAGTGCTTATTATTTAAGAGAAAGACAGCATGGGAGGTGAGGGGTATATCATGCATCCTGTTTTCACTCCCTTTGTGGAGCACCTACCCTGGAGGTCATGTAATAATAACCAATGACCAAAAAACAATAAAAAAACCCAAACATCCATGTGGAAGTGCCATCCCTGCCTGGAGATGAGTAGACTGCTCAAACAGATCCTGGGCAGGCATCTCAGCCCAGGCCTGTGCTGGGGAAGCTGGTTCATGGCTTTGGGCGCAATCAGGAAGCCAGCAAACTGACGGGAGAGTGCAGCCAGGGTTAACAGGACTGATGATCTTTTTGCAGCCAGGCCGCGGGTAGACACCCGCTCAAGGAGCCAGGCTAGGAGGCTGCCCAGCGCCAGCGCTGGCAAAGCTTGCAGCCCCCGGGGCTTCCCCCCGCGCCCCAGCCAGGGCGGGGCCTCAGGAGGGAGGGGGGCGGGGCGGCGCGGAGAAGGGGCTTTGCTAATTGCCAAAGCGAAAAGGGAGCTCGCGGAGGACTCAGGAGGGAGGGGGGCGGGGGCGGGTGGAGGGCGGCGGGGAGAAGGCGCTTTGCTAATTGCCTAAGCTGGAAGTGAGCTCACAGAGGATGTGGCTGAGAGTCTGGGAGGAGGTGGAGGGGCTGGCGGAGGAGGGGCGGGCAGCGCCGCGGTGCTGTGCTGCGGCCCAGTCGGGACTGCAGGACCCACCGGACTCGCCGCCCGTTCGCTCCCATGTGAGGCTCCGCTGTCCCGCTCCTGCTGCCTGCTGCCCCTCCCTGCCCCAAGGCTTCTCCGGACCACCCTCTGCACAGGGGTAAAGTGACACCGCGCCGCGCCCTCACCTGGAGCAGAAAGCGCGGACCCGACCTGGGGGCGGAGAGGGAGGTTGTGGAGGCCCAGCCTCCCGGAACGCCAGGGCACCGGGACCACCCCGGACACTGCGCCAAACCCGGGTCCTCATGGGGTCGGGCTGGGGACAGCGCCTTGCGAGGTGCCCCCCGCCAGCAGGCACGCTAGCCCCCATCTTTCCGCAGCCCCATGCGCCCGTGCTGAGGACCCCTTTCCCTCCCCCGCCGTGGCCCCGCTGCTTTTGTTCTGGACTTGGGATCCCAGGTGGAAACTAGTCCCTCAGACCTCCCTGGCAGCAAGGAGGGCAGGGAGGAATTCTTGGTTTTCTGCCCTGGCTCCTCCTCTCTCCCCATTCACAAGCCTTTTGGCTTCCCTTTCCTCTCCTCATTGCCAGTTTTCTGAAATGGTTTTCTTCTGCATGTTGACCCAAAGAGCTATTTCATGAATGAATATACACGAAACTGAGTTGGGGCCCACCTGTGAGAGCCCACCTGTAGAGGCCTTTCATTAGAATGGTCTCTGGTTCTAGCCTCAGTTCAGAATACTGCATGTACCTGAGGACCAAGTCCAGATGTTTCTTTCATCTCTGACTTGAATTTGAAATCCTCCTCAGACTTCAGCTTCCAGGATTTCTCCAGTCCTTGCTCTCCCACTGTCTTGGTGGGGATCCGCCATGAGTGTTGAACACAGGAATGAATGAATGATATATACCCCAGACTGCTGGGGCTTTGTCTTCTTTTGCTGAGGTTGGAAAGGCTTGGGAGAGACCCCCTGTATGCAGATAGAGAGCTGCATGCAATTGCTTAGATAAACGTGTTCCCCACTTAATTGCTTGGGCATTGAACATTTCGCCCTTAACCTGTGGCTTGAGCAGTTAGGAGGAGACAATCTGGAGGTGAATCAGAAGATGGCTGAATCCACATGGTGGTGGTCTGGGTTTGGGAGATTTTCCTGTAGATTCAAAGGAAAGATATAAATTCTTCCAGTGGGGAGTGGTAAACTTTTTATCGATGGGAGATGGAAAATAAATGGTCTGGTTAAACTTTCCCGCCCCCTCAAAACCCATTATTTGAAAACACAAAAAGCAAAGTGAAGGGAGAAATCCTCCCACTCCCATTCCCACTCACCTCCATAGCCATCTCCTCTTCCAAGAACCTAACAGACAAGGTGCCAAGAAGTGTTAGGTACCAGCAGTGGTCTCAGATCTCATTCAAGAATCATGGTGAAAGGCTTTCAAATAGATTGTGGGGGAACAGGGGTCCAATTAGGGGGGACAAGTTTAAGGTTTGCCTGGTACCCTAAAAATTAATGGCACTAGAGAAGATGACCTTTGGGAACTATAGCTTAATGGATACAATGTGTTAAAAGCTTCAGTGAGTCATGGTGGGAAGAAGCCATGAGGGCAGCAATCACAGTCTTAGATGATGTTATTAATAGCACTACAGGCTCTAGATTTCCTGTGGTGGTGTTCTTGGCAAGACCAGCCCGGCCAAAGTGGATACTCTCAACCTGGAACAGAGGGTCTTGGAGATGCCAGCACGTGAGGTATGATGAGAGGGTAAAATGATAGGAGGTGTCCTTTGGAAGGACTGACTCCTTGACTTTAAAAGGGAGAACCCAAATCTGTAGGTGAAATCTTTCTGGCTACAAAGAGGGCCAAGGCCTCCTAAGGCCAAGGTCTCCTCGTCACTTGCAAAGATGTCGAAGAACATATTCAGACATTTCAAAGATGTCCTCATATCATTGGTTCTCACTCTGGAATTCTATCAATAAGGTGAGAGTTCCTGTAGTTGAAAAAGAGATCTAAAAAGACTTCCCTTTCTCATGTAATTTCTGTAACCTCCAGGACACACCCACCTCCCCCTTCCAGCTCTGTAATGAAGCCACAGCTGGTGCCAATTTGTGGAACTCCTTAAAGGCTATTCTCCCTTATATACCCCCGGACCAAGTTCCCATGCTCCCTCACCCAATTTCCTGCACTCACCTCCCACCTGGTGTGTTCACACCTGCAAGTGCCTTTTACCAACCCCTTTGCCAAAAGGCAGCCAGAGTGACCTTTCAAAGACCTATCAGTTCCTGGCATTTGTCTCCATAGAAATCTGCACTGATCTTCTAACAAATTCTCAGTCCTCCAAAGGCACCCATAATCCTCCCATCAGTCTATTCATACCCCTCCAACTGACTGATGCCTGTTCTGCCCCATCTCTCTGCCCTTCAACCACACTGCCTCCTTCTTCCTGTGGAGACCTCTCATGCCACCTGCCTCCAAGCACAGGTGATTCCCATTGATGGGAAGACCCTCTTCTCTCCCACATCTCCCCACTCCAGTTACTCCCACTTATTCGTGAGCTCACAAGCCCCATGGTACACACTCTCCATGCAGCCTGCTCTCTCTTTTCTAGCACTGGCCTCCGTTTCTAGCTGTGGTTGTGTCATGGATGTCCTTCCCCAGCCAGCCTCCAAGCTCTCCTTCCCTTTAGCTCCAACACCTGACACAGTGCCTGGCACGTAGTAAGCCCTGGCTAGCTTCTAAGAGCCTCACTGAGGGACTGAAAGCATTTTAAAAATGTCACTACGTAGCCTCCAAACTGTAGGCAGAAAAAGCTTTGCCTGGATTGACATTTTAGAGACGTATTGGTCAAGTTGGATGTGTTCACTGACTTTACCTTGTAAAATTTAAAAAAAAAAAAAAAGACCTCTGTATCGCTTCGCATCTACCGAAGGCGCATGTATACTCCTAGACCACGTTATGAGCTTAATGGAAGGAGACAAGATGTTTTCGCTAAGAAAATGTATAAGACTGTTGAGGTCAAGTGGGAGGAAACAGTCCGTTTGTTGGAGCATTGCTATCTTACTCTATCACAGCCACTCATAAAAATCTGACACGGGGTGAGTTCAGAATTGTCTGTCGGAGATGAGTTAGATCTGGCTCATGTTCCTACAGACATGAAAGCCAGAAACGAAAAAGGAGGCTTTAAAAGCGTGGGTTGAGGAGGCCGTGTGGTTCACTGCGATGAGCTAAGTGCCCAGGGCCACCAGCAGACATGCTGGCCTGTGTCCGTCCTTTGTTCTGGGGTCCCTCTTGCACCATGTGGTGAGGCTGGTGGCTGGGAGCAGCTCAGGACAGGACCCGGTGGCATCTTAATTCTCCCACCCTTTTGTGGGCTCCAGTGGGCTCCAGTAGGTCTCAAGGGACAGCCTGCCTTCCTTGCAAAGCCCAGTAGCACTGGGAGCAGAAACTGGGACCAAAGAGTGAGCACCCTGTTTGACAAGCTGGAGCAGCCACCTCTTCTTCAGATGCAGGGGGAGCCCTGGCATGCTGACTCCTCCCTTCTCCCTTTCCCCTTTCCTCTTTCCTCCCTCTTTCCTTCCCCTCTCTCCTTCCCTGGTGGTGCCCTTTCCCAATGCCCACTTCATCCCTTTTCCTTTCTACATGCCTGTCTTCTAGAGTTTCTTCTTTTTCCTCCCCATTACTTCCCTTCATCTGAATCTCCTCTTTGGTCCCTTTGTCCCTGCTCTCTGCTCCTCCTCCCCTTCCCTGGCCCCTGTTCAGCTCCATACTGAATGCAGGCAGAGCTGGACTAACATGCTCACTTGCTAGCTCAGCCACCCTCCAGAGAATTCACTCTTCGGTGGCCACCTTCCTGACCCCCTGGTCGCTTCTCCACTTGTTCAGATATTGCTCTGAAGTCTGAGGAGGACAGAGCAGGGCTGCCACAGAAGCAGGCCAGAGGAGAAACCAAACCATGTGTCCACACTGTCCCCCAGCACTGCTGCTCTGAGAGCTTTCGGAGTCCTCAACAGGGTTAGGATTTAGGGGCTTCTTCAGAACCGGGAGTGAAAACAAGCATAGGTCAAAAGAAAAGCGACGGCCCCCACACAAAAATAATAATCACAAATGAAAACTATGTTAACTCTGAGTCCCAAAGTCGAAAAATTGCCTTGAATCTGTCACTAGAAAGCACCCAAGGCCTCACTCTCTGGGTTCTTGGTGCCCTGGGAATGGCAGGAGGCTCTGACATGCACGTGGGGGTGCCGAACTATGGGGGCTAGCCTGCCCGCTGGCGGGGGGCGGGGGGTACCTCCTGTGGCTCTGTCCTGGCCTGACCCCTTGCGGAGGGGGTGTGGCGCGGCGTCCAGGGTGGTCCTGGTGCCCTGGGGTTGGCGGTTGCCTGGGCCCCCACCACTCCACCCCCCCCCCTCCTGTCCTGCGTTTTCTGCTTCAGGTGAGGGCGCGTCGAGGTGTCACTTTACCTGTGAGCAGAGGGTCCTCCAGAGAAGCCATGGGTCAGGGAGGGGCAGCAGGCCGCAGGAATGAGAACGGGACACCAAGGCCTCTGGGGCTAAGCTGGAGCGTGGGAGCGCAGGGGCAGCGAGTATGGTGGTTCCTGCCGTCCCGAATGGGCTGCAGCACAGCACCCTGGCGCTGTGCGCCCCTCCTTCCCGCCTGGGCGATTAGCAAAGCCCCTTCTCCTGGCAGCCCCCACCCCGCCCCCGCCCCCCTCCCTCCTGAGTCCTCTGAGAGCTCACTTCCAGCTTTGGAAATTAGGAAAGACCCTTTTCTGCGCCAGCCCTGCCCCCTCACTCCAGGGGCCTGAGCCCTGGCTGGGGTGCAGGGCTATGCCCTAGCATGCTGCCCCATTGCCAGCGCCTGCGCTGGGCAGACTCCTAGCCTGGCTCCCTGAGCGGGTGTCCACGGGCAGCCTGGCTGCGAAAAGATCATCAGTCCTAAAGGCCAGCTGCACTCTTGGGTCAGTTTGCTGGCTTCCAGATTGCGCCCAAAGCCAGGAAACAGCTTCCCCAGCACAGGCCTGGGCTGAGATGCCTGCCTGGGATCTGTCTGAGCAGTCTCCTCCACTCCAGGCAGGGATGGCACTTCGACCTGGATGTTTGGGTTTTTGGTTTGTTTTTTTGGTCATTGGTTATTACATGACCTCCAGGGTAGGTGCTCCACAAAGGGAGTGAAAACAGGACGCCATATATAAGCATACAGCCATTCTAGAAAAATAGCTTGGGGTTCTCTCGGAAACGCGGCATTGGTCCTTGCACTATGGTTTAATAGAAAAGGGATTATGCACCAAGTTACTTAAATGAGCATAGGTTGAAATCGTTTACTGAGAGTAAATATTTTAAATAGTTATATTTTAACTAAATCTATCATCAATCATAAATCTATTACACGAAGGTTACAGGCAATTTAAAAGCAAGAGCACTCTCTTCAGGGTTTTAAATAATCCCTGTCTGTCTTGGCACATGAGAAGGCAAAGATAGGAAATGGTTTGTAAAAGATCATATAATAGCTTTTACTAATTCTATTTATTTGACAGACAGAGATCACAAGTAGGCAGAGAGGCAGGCAGAGAGAAAGATGGGGAAGCAGGCTCCCGGTCAAGCAGAGAGCCTGATGAAGGGCTCGATCCCAGGACCCTGAGATCATGACCTGAGCCCAAGGCAGAGGCTTAACACACGGAGCCACCCAGGCGCCCCCAGATGAAATACATTTCTGACTTAGAAACTTCAGATAGAATTATTTTGTCCATGATGACAACTGAAGAAAATGTGTCATCCCTAAACCTAACCTTAAACCCTACCAACACTGAAACCTAAGCTGACCTTAAAGCCCAAACTAGAACCCTGAATCCCAAACCTGGAATGGAACCCAAAGCCTGTACCTGAGCCCTGGATCCAAGCCCTGAACCACGAACCCAAACCCTAAACCAGACCTCCAAGTCATGAAACCTGAACCCAAATCTTAGCATGAAGTCAAACCCCAAATTTGACCTTGAACTTTATCCCATAAGCCCTGAGTCTTAAAGCCTAAATCATAAACTTAAAGCCCTAAACTATAACTCTGTTCCCTTGTCCTTCACTCTAAATCCGCACCATAACATTAACCCAAAGCCTGATTAGAACTCTGACTAGAACCTGAACCTGAACCCAAATTCAAACCCTTTACCACACTTTGCTTATGCACTTGCCATTGATGGATATTTGCAGTTTCTACCTCTTGATTTTTGTGAACATTGTTTGGGTTGGGGGCTAGGGTTAGGGTCTTGGATTAGGGTAGGGTCCAGGCTTGAGACCAAGTTGAGGTCAGAGTGTGGGTCCGCTTCAGGGCCATGTTCAATGACACTGTTTGGGTCAAGGACTGTTGTAATTCCACATTGTTTCCAATTCATTGTTCCTTAGCTATTTGGGGGGGAGTTGGGGGGTATTGGGCTCCATGCAGCTTGAATTTCCGGAATGAAATGGCGTCAGCTGGACCCCAGGAGGGAGCAGGACCTTCCACTGAAGGGTGAGCTCCCACAGTCCTGCACTGCCTTGCACCGCCTGCAGAGGGCGCCAGACCCCAGCTCCCGCCCTGAGCCCAGGCTGCACAGCCACAGCTGGGACCTGAGCCCTGCCTTTTCAGGACCCACTGTGGAGACTTCTGGAGAATGTGGGGCGCCTCCCACCCTGACAGGACAAGCTGAGGAGGGTGTGGCTCTGCATCCACACTGACCGGACCCGTTGTGGAGGACGCGCCCACACTGGCAGCAGTCCAACCTCCTAAGGACCAGATGCTGGAGGAGGTGAGGAGAAGTCCCTTAGTGGACTGTCAAGGGGTTCGTGGTCTCAGGACCCCACAGAGAAAGGGCGCCCTGTGTAGACACTGGGGCTTCCGTCGTTTTGTGTGAGGAGACGTGGCCTCCTGCTGTGCTGTGCGCGGGGCTGTGGGGTCCCCACTTTCTGGGCTCGGGTGATCCTTGGTCCTTGTCTGTGTTTGTGTGCTCGCGGATTGGGTTCCTTGGGCTCCTCAGATGGTCTGCAGTCAGGGAGCGTCCCCCTGCTTTGGTGCTCGTGCTCTCCCCACCTCAGCCCTGCGGGGTCCTTCCCGTGTCCACACCCACTCCAGGCTTGCGCCGAGTCCGGAAATTCGGGAGCCAGAGTGAGGACTCTGTAGCCGGTTTTGGGGGAGAGTAGGTATTTTCCCAGTGTGGGTTCTTCCCTGAGCACAGTGCCTCCCCATCTCCGTGTGTACCCCTCCCTGTCTGTCGTCATTGTTGCAGGGCTGTCACTTTCTTGGTTCAGGGGCCTCCTGGGTATCTTGCTATCTTGGATGCAGGTGTAAATGAGATCGTTCTCAGCTGTCTCTTTCTGATGGGTCCTTCCGAGCACCTAGGAGTGCCACTAATTTGTGAATATTGATTTTGTTCCTTGTAAGTTCTTGAATTTATTAGTTCGATTGGCCTTAAACTTAATCTGCCAGTTATTTGACCAGCAGCATGGGTTTAATTGGGAAGAGCAGAGAATGGCAGTCTGGGCTGAGCAAGCTAAGGTCCCATCACAGGCAAGTGCGAGAAACAAAGGAGAGGAACATTATTTCATGGAGGAGGAAGAAGTTGGGAAGGGTGCTTGAAGAAAAGTCCCTTGGAGAAAGGCAGGGTGATGGAGAATTCTCACCAGCTGAGCTGCAAAGCTCCTACAAAAAGTCAGGAGATGAACCTCCAGCTTCCCCTGTGGGGCCTAAAATTGGTGAGTCTCTCCTGTGGGGGATTGCAATGTGGGGTCTGTAATGGGCACTGAGCACCAGGCGCCCCCTTCCAGCCTCCCCTTCTGGCATCCCCAGTCCACTTTACTGGGGCTTCCCTTCCTGCTTTTGCACAGTTCTAACCAGCTTGTGGTGGAACGTTGTGGAAAAACTGAAATTCCAAATCCACTGCTTCTACTGCACATGGGATACAGGGGCCCATGATTTAATCCTCCCACGAGTCTCTTGCTAGCCCCATCTGTCCGTTACTCATTTTGATAGTTGATATTACCAAAGTACTGTAATTCTAAAAATTTCTGAATTAGCTGTATTATTTCTTTTTAGGTATGAAGTTAACTTCCAATTATATGAATTTAATATTTTGGTCATTGTTTTCTAATTTTATTGCCTTATTCTTGGAAAATATAGCCTGATATTTAACTCTAGGAATTTATTGGCATATACTTCTGGCCTAAATAATGGCCTGTTTGTGTAAATGTTCAACTTATGCTTATATACTTACTGAAGACTCTTGTTTTGGGGTCAGGATGGCTACATTTATTAATAGATCAGGACTATTAGATTCTCTAAATTTTGATGTCTCTTAATTTAATCTAATTAAATTATCAGTTAATGAAAGAAGTTAAATTTTTTATGTACTACTGCATCTAAACTTATCAAAGTCTTTTGCTATAATTAGACAAGTATGTCATCCTGTTTTTATACCAAGTCTTACATTAAAAAAATCATACTATCTGAAATATTATTTATTTTTATTATTATTTATTTTTTTAAAAGATTGTATTTATTGGGGTACCTGAGTTAAGTGTCTACCTATAGCTCAGGTCATAATACCCAGGTCCTGGGATAGAGCCCCGCAGGGGGTTCCCTGCTCAGTGGCGTGCTTCTCCCTCTCCCTCTGTTATTCCCTCTGCTGTGTGCATGTTTTTCTTTTCTCACTCTCTCTCAAATAAATAAGTAAAATTTAAAGATTATCTCTCTCAAATAAATAAGTCAAATTTTTTTTTCTCAATGGGAGGGAGAAGCAGACTCTCCACTGAGCAGGGAGCCTGATGCAGGGCTCAATACCAGGACCCTGGGATCATCACCTGAGCTGAAGGCAGACACTTGAACCGACTAAGTCACCCAGGCACTCCAGCTGTTTATTTATTTATTTATTTTTATTATGCATATGTTTTATCTCTCTTTTCTACAAGTCTTTTTTTTGATCTTTTTACTTTTTTCATAAAACTGAATTATTTCAAGATGACTTGGTCATCCTCTTTTCCCCAACCTCAAAGATCATAGAGTATATTTTAACTGTTAAAATAATATTAGTATTTAAGTGCTGCCTACACAAATTAAGGCAAATTATCTGTGGTCTGTATTCCTGAAAATATTTTTTTTATTATGCCTTCCTATGCCAATGACATTTTATAAGGATCTAAATGTTTCCATTTGTGATTTTTTTTCAAGATAATAAAGCTATTACTTCATTCTTTTTTATATCTGATGTTATTTAAAAAATTTCTGTCAGTCTGATTCTTGTTTCTTTATTAATGAATTATTTTTTCTCTCTCTAACACTTGTGATTTTTTTTGTGTGTCTTTGGTATGTATGCCCTAGTTTGGGATTCATAGAGTCAACTCTAGTTATGAATATTTTCTTTCTTTTCTTGTATGTAAGTTTTAATCCAGTGTCTTGACTATTTTATGCTTGAGAAATAGATGTACATTAATATTCAAATATTTCTTTCCTTTTTCTTCTTTCATTTAAAAAAAGTCATTTATTTTATTTTATTTAAAAATATTTATTTATTTATTTGGAGTAGAGAGAGAGGGTCATGAAGAGTGGCTGATTATATACTTTCAATTTGGGAGGAGGTTAGGGATAGCACAAGCCTCCAAGGTATTTTATAAACAAGGTTTCCAGGACCTTGAGGGGGCTAGCTATTGTTAGGGAAAGGTCATTTATTACTATTTAGTAAAAACTCAGGGAAGAGACTCTTCTGATGTGTATCAGTGGGTATATGCTTGGGAGATGATTGCCAATGTATATCTTGAGGGCAGGGGTGGGGAGTAGAGATAAAGAAGTTTCCAAAGGAATTTTTACATGTGAAAGTAGATTTTCAGTATCCTGGGGGGAGGACTAAGAATGCTTTTTGCCCTGAGTGGATGTGTCCACATGGAAGCAGCTGAGTCCCCAGAGGAGCTTCAAGGACTTGTCAACAGGCTATGAGTAGTAAGGAAATCTAATTTCTTCTCTAGCTTTTGTTCCACACACATCACCTACATCTTACACCTCTTTTATATTGATAATTTTAATGCTTTGCTGGTATCCAGATGACTATATCCTTAAGTGACTTCTTATCTCTATTGAATCCATTACATATTCTATCCATTGTATTCTTAATTCAACTAGATTACATATATTTAATCTATTAGTACCACTAGGTTCTTATTCTTGTTTTTATTTCAAAATCTTTCCTTATTTCCTTACATTATTTATTGGGTATATTTTAAATCCCTGAAATACTCACTTATTATATATAAGCTGTCAACCGTATTCTTATTTTGAGGTAGCTATATCTTTTTGGGTTTTAGGACATCATACCAACAATGCCAAATAATTTTCAGACAACAGCAGGATCTCCAAGAATTCAACTAAATTCTGACACTATCTACCTGAACATAGTGTAAGATTTCATCAGTTAAGGGATCAGTCCTCCAAGACTATCTCCAACCCCACCTCAGATGCCAGTCTCACTGTAGGCCCCAGGTTATTACCTGTGCTTGTGACTGAGCAACTACAGGTTGGAGGTCCCAGTGGCCTACTTCTTACGTTCTTTTAATTTGCTACAGGGACTCACAAAACTCAGAAAAATACTTACTTTATGTTTGCCAGCTTATTAAAAGATATAATAGAAGATTTAAATCAATAGATAGATAAAGAAGTGCACAGGGCAAGGTATGGAGAATGGGCACAGAGCTTCTATTACCTTCTGTAAGACTGCCACTCTTCCTGCCTTTTCATACATTTCACAAACTAAAAGCTTTCTGAACCCAGTCCTTTCAGCTTTTCTGTGGAGGCTTCATGACATAGTCATGACTGACTAAATCATTGTCATTTGCTGATCTAATCTCCAGATCCTCTTCCCTCCCCAGATAATCCTGTATTGGGAGGAAGGGGAGGCAAAAAGTTGTGAAGGCTTTCACCAAGTGGTTGGTCCTTCAGGCAAACAGCCCTTGCCTTGAGTGAGGTCTGAAGGTCACTTCATTAACAGAACAAAACACACCTCTCTCACCCTTATCACAGGAAATCCCAAGAGTTTTAGGAGCTGTGAGTCAGTAGCCATGGTTGAAAACCAAATATTCAGATGACCAAAATATATTTCTTGTAAACCACTATATTACACTACATGCTTAAGTATTTAATTATGTGATCTTTTAAACTAATATTTTTCTAAGAGTATAAACTGTTCTGGCAGTAATCTGGATTGGGGAGTGATGTATTGCCAAATTTCTGTCGTTTTAGTCCAGGAAGTCAAAGAGAAAGAACAGGAGAGCCCCTTAGGGCAGGAAGTTCAAAGTAACAATGTTAACTACTACTACCTTTTCTTGATTTTTTTTTTTTTAAACAAGCAAATCTTCTCTTCAGAGTTGCAGTTTAAAGCCAAGAACATGCAGAATTGGGAGAAAAAATAGTTAAATTTGGAGACTTGCAGAGGTAGAATCAGAGTAGTGAAAGCCATTACAGCAACTGAACTAACTGAGGTCAGTCTTTGGTGAATCACAGAAACAGGTGGAGTTGTCAAACAAAGGAATCTTTGTTTACAACATACAAGGAGATCACAGGGAATAAGTTCCAAAGCCTTGACTGTTTGAACAGGAGAGAGATTTTTATTTAGTATTTAAGATGAATACTCAGAAGGGAGAGTTTTATTATTCCGTGTATGGTTGGTCATAAGGTTGTGGATGCATGCACATCCACATATGTATTTGTGCAATATGTATTGCATGTTCACCTGAATGAAGCTTGTATTCCACCGAGGGCAGAAACTTCAACGTTAGAATAAAGCAGAGGTAACTGTTGGACAAGGGAAAGGGACTCTGCAGGCTTCAAGAGCAGATAGAAACTAGATGGGGTCTTGGGCTCATTTTCTGGGACAAGGAATGCAAGGCCTTGATTGCTTTTGAAATAGCACTAGGAGTTTTACCACTGATTTATTGTCTCAATAGCTTAGGCTATTTCCTGGTCTGGTGGTGACTGTTAGTTTTCCCATTGCCTTGTTCCCTCAAAATCCTTAAGGAGTGAGGTTTTTGCATTTCTTTTTAAGAACCTCCCAGGAAGTTTTGGAAGAAGTGTGCTTGGGCAAGTACACAGGTGGGGTATAGATCATTGAAAATAGCTGGGGACAAAAAATGATTTTCTTATGTCAGGAAAACTATATGTCATCTTAATTTTCTGGGAACCTCTAATTCTTTCTGCTGATGTTACCAGCAGGCTTCTGAGATATTACTGATTGTTCTCTTGTACCTAAGGAAAAAGAAATGTAGAAAGCAAAAGACAAAACTTTAAAATCTATCCTCCAACTCATCAATTCACTGCAGCCACCTCTCTGTCTTTCCCTTTCTCTTTTTCTTTATCTTTCTCTCTCACTTTCTCTCTCACATACGCACAACACACGCAAATCATCTTAAAACAATTTTTAATTTTCCCTATTCCATTTTAATATACTTGAGGCATGATCATTTTCTTAGTAAATACAAGAAAAAAAATCTAGGATTCCATCATTCTGTGTGATTAAAGTATTGAGGAATTTACTTCCAATAGCACTTATAAAAACACATTTTATTTATGTAATATTATATAATCAGGTGCCTGCATTTTTCTTATTCTCTAACTAGTGTTATTTGGCAATTAATATTTTGTCAATCAATATTCCCCTATATCTGAATGTGTGGGCAGTGAGAGATGAGTTAGAGGCAAGGATGGTGAACACTCCCAACAACTGCAGACTACATATATCTTAAGCCATGATTTTCTTTGCAAAGGTCAACATTGATAATGTTCTAGTCATACCTCCGTGTACCAGGAAAGAAGTAGCATATTTCTTGAAAGACACAGCTATCAAAGCTCCATTGAGAAACTGTAAAGATGGACAAGCGATTTCCAAATTACATATCTGATAATGGACATCTACTCTGATTACTTAAATATGAATAAAAATAAAAAACCTTACTAATAACCAAACAGAGTATCCAATTTTACATGTGAAGGAAATAATGGAAGAGACATGTCACCAAAAGTATATGGATGGCTTATAGGCACATGACAAATTTCTCAACATTTAGACATTAAAGAAATACAAATTAAAATCATAATGAGACATGCTTACATATCTATTAGAATGGCTAAAATTATAAAGGCTAATTGTACTTGGTCTGAGCTAGATTGAGAAGCAACAAAAAATCTAAACTGTTGTTGGCATATATCATGATACAACCACTTTGGAAAATAGTTTGAAAATTTTTTTAAATGCAAAATATGTTGCAGTTACAAAAATAGCCATTTTACTTCTAGGCATTTAACCAAGAGAAACAAACCCTATGTTCATACAGGGACTTGTATATGAATTTCATAGCAGCTTTATTTTTAAGAATTGAAAACAGTGGAAATGTTCATCAATGTCCATCCATAGAGCAAAGAAAAATTATGATCTATTCATTAAAGAGATTACTATTCAACATCAAAATGAACTATTTACTATTGGAGATTCTCAAAGTAATGATGCTGAGAAAAGAAAAGCCAGGCAATGAATAGTATATACAGTGTGATTCCATGACTATAAAAAATCTAGAAAATACAAATTTATATATAGTCACAGTCATCAAATATATTGGTGTGATTTTAGTGCCTTCTTCTGTGATCCTATAGCTTCCTACACTTGTATCTCTGAGCATTTGTTACACCATGTGAAAATATGAACTCTTTCTCTTCATTCTGTCTTACTAGAATAAGAGTCCTTGAAATTTTATGGACAATTGAACTCTCAGTTATTAGCAGAAATTCTATCACACAGTAAGTTTCCAAATATAAAAGCCAGAGTTTTACAATGACTTCTAAGCTTTACATGATCTAGCCACTCATTTAACCTCTGTGACCTCTTTCCCTGCTACTCTTCAGTCACTCACAGTGGCCTCCTTGCTATTCCTCAGATATGCCAGGCATGATCCAACCTTATGGCCTTCAAGATAGCCAATTCCTTTGTCTGGAGTGACCTTATTGCTGATAGTTCTGGGCAAATTCATCACCTTTCCATACATTTGTTCAATTGTCAGCTTCATTGTAACTACCCTGATCTTCCTATTAAAAATTTTAACTCCCCATCCCCTGCCTAGCAACCTTGATTTTTCTCACCCTGATCGAGTTTTTCTTTTTCCCCATTGTACTCATCCTTTTTGAATGCACTATGCAATTTTTATTAAGGTTTATAGCTTTGAATTGTCTCACCCATTAAAATAAAAGTTCTACAAAGCCAAGTATTTCATTTACCAGTGTAGTCTGAAGTAATATCTGCCATATAATAGTTCAGTAGACAACTGGTAAATTTCAAAATAAATTAATGTTGAGTATATACTGAATTTCACAAGTCATTTCAATATTTATTTCCAAAAAATAAACTATGTAAAACATACCTTAAATTTACTTTCAAAATATTTTATAGCATATAATGGACAATATACATAACCTTAAAGAAACAATCCTATAAATAACCATTTCATACCTACTTAAAAACTACATAATACCACACTCCTAGATCCTCTCTGAACGCTCTAAAATAACCCTAAAGGAAATACATTTTTAAAAATAACAGATTTTTTGTCAAATAATTTAATAAAATAAAAGTTTCATTCATCTATGTAGATCATAATAAATGTTTTTAATAAGCATGAAATTATAACTCTGAAGTGTGCTAAAATGAAACCACCTGCTAAGGTTGAGAGAATAAAAATAAACATCATGTTTCCAAATAAGAGGAATTTATTACCTTTGAATCAAAGCATGTGGATTTGTTCAAACTGGCAATAAAGGAAAATGGAGACACAAACCATAGAAAGTCATTTTTTAGATTTCTAAAAGACTTCGAAGTGAAGAGTATACATTCACTTCTCACTTATTGCTCCTACATATTCATGAATTTGAAAGAAAATATAGGCCCTGTGTGTCTTAGCATCTAATGGGATATTTTTTTGATATTTACATGCTTACACATAGTATGTGTTATAGTCTTCTCTTTTACATGCTGTAAAAAGGTTAACCCCTTTTCTGCAGAGATCTGAAAATGTGAAACAGTGCCTGAGTAGCTGAATTCATCTAATTCAAATTTCTTGCAGGTCTAAGACCTATTGTTTTTCACTTGACTGCTTCCTTTTTCATCTGTCAATTGGTTACAAATTCTGGTACTGAAGAGAATACATTGGGGCTGGTGGCTCAGTGTGTTAAAGCCTCTGCCTTCAGTTCAGGTCATGATCTCAGGATCCTGGGATCGAGCTCCACATCGGGACATAATGTAACGACAGATAGTTTATATGGGAGCCCTTTGGGTACTCTGGTGGATGAATGTTTTTAAATTAGTTTTTCATGGACATGGGGAGTTAGAGACGAGAAGGGAGGTGGGGGAAATTGGAAGGGGAGCTGAATCATGAGAGACTATGGACTCTGAAAAACAATCTGAGGGTTTTGAAGGGGCGGGGGATTTGGAGGTTGGGGTACCAGGTGTTGGGTATCATAGAGGGCACTGCTTGCATGGAGCACTGGGTGTGGTGCAAAAAGAATGAATACTGTTATGCTGAAAATAAATAAAAAATTAATTTAAAAAATATTAGTTTTTCGTAAACTACAAAAAAAAAAAAAGAAAAGCGCTCCCATTTATAGCGTACACTTTATGGTTCACAAAGCACGTGCCAACAATAAAAATAATAATGGGTTACCGTTACACTTCATAGAAAAGGAGGTACAGGGAAATTGAATGAAAGGGAATAACAAAGTAGGTTCATAAGTCAATCTTCCTTGTAAAATAATTAACCTGAAAGTGCGTTTCTGCCACCTCTCTCCTGTGTGACATTTTATCGATGGGAGATGGAAAATAAATGGTCTGGTTAACCTTTCCCTCCCCCTCAAAACCCATTATTTGAAAACACAAAAAGGGAAGTGAAGGGAGAAATCCTCCCACTCCCATTCCCACTCACCTCCATAGCCACCTCCTCTTCCAAGAACCTAGCAGACAAGGTGCCAAGAAGTGTTAGGTACCAGCAGTGGTCTCAGATCTCATTCAAGGATCATGGTGAAAGGCATTCAAAGAGATTGTGGGGGCACAGGGATCCAATTAAGGGGGACAAGTTTAAGGTTTGCCTGTTCCCCTAAAAACTAATGGCACTAGAGAAGATGACCTTTGGGAACTATAGCATAATGGATACAATGTGTAAAAAGCTTCAGTGAGTCATGGTGGGAAGAGGCCAAGAGGGCAGCAAACACAGTCTTAGATGATGTTATTAATAGCACTACAGGCTCTAGATTTCCTGTGGTGGTGTTCTTGGCAAGACCAGCCCGGCCAAAGTGGATACTCTCAACCTGGAACAGAGGGTCTTGGAGATGCCAGCACGTGAGGTATGATGAGAGGGTAAAATGATAGGAGGTGTCCTTTGGAAGGACTGACTGCTTGACTTTAAAAGGGAGAACCCAAATCTGTAGGTGAAATCTTTCTGGCTACAAAGAGGGCCAAGGCCTCCTAAGGTCAAGGTCTCCTCGTCACTTGCAAAGATGTCGAAGAACATATTCAGACATTTCAAAGATGTCCTCATATCATTGGTTCTCACTCTGGAATTCTATCAATAAGGTGAGAGTTCCTCTAGTTGAAAAAGAGATCTAAAAAGACTTCCCTTTCTCATGTAATTTCTGTAACCTCCAGGACACACCCACCTCCCCCTTCCAGCTCTGTAATGAAGCCACAGCTGGTGCCAATTTGTGGAACTCCTTAAAGGCTATTCTCCCTTATATACCCCGGGACCAAGTTCCCATGCTCCCTCACCCGATTTCCTGCACTCACCTCCCACCTGGTGTGTTCACACCTGCAAGTGCCTTTTACCAACCCCTTTGCCAAAAGGCAGCCAGAGTGACCTTTCAAAGACCTATCAGTTCCTGGCATTTGTCTCCATAGAAATCTGCACTGATCTTCTAACAAATTCTCAGTCCTCCAAAGGCACCCATAATCCTCCCATCAGTCTATTCATACCCCTCCAACTGACTGATGCCTGTTCTGCCCCATCTCTCTGCCCTTCAACCACACTGCCTCCTTCTTCCTGTGGAGACCTCTCATGCCACCTGCCTCCAAGCACAGGTGATTCCCATTGATGGGAAGACCCTCTTCTCTCCCCCATCTCCCCACTCCAGTTACTCCCACTTATTCGTGAGCTCACAAGCCCCATGGTACACACTCTCCATGCAGCCTGCTCTCTCTTTTCTAGCACTGGCCTCCGTTTCTAGCTGTGCTTGTGTCATGGATGTCCCTCCCCAGCTAGCCTCCAAGCTCTCTTTCCCTTTAGCTCCAACACCTGACACAGTGCCTGGCACGTAGTAAGCCCTGGCTAGCTTCTAAGAGCCTCACTGAGGGACTGAAAGCATTTTAAAAATGTCACCACGTAGGCTCCAAACTGTAGGCAGAAAAAGCTTTGCCTGGATTGACATTTTAGAGACGTATTGGTCAAGTTGGATGTGTTCACTGACTTTACCTTGTAAAATTTAAAAAAAAAAAAAAAGACCTCTGTATCGCTTCGCATCTACCGAAGGCGCATGTATACTCCTAGACCACGTTATGAGCTTAATGGAAGGAGACAAGATGTTTTCGCTAAGAAAATGTATAAGACTGTTGAGGTCAAGTGGGAGGAAACAGTCCGTTTGTTGGAGCATTGCTATCTTACTCTATCACAGCCACTCATAAAAATCTGACACGGGGTGAGTCAGAATTGTCTGTCGGAGATGAGTTAGATCTGGCTCATGTTCCTACAGATATGAAAGCCAGAAACGAAGAAGGAGGCTTTGAAAGCGTGGGTTGAGGAGGCCGTGTGGTTCACTGCGATGAGCTAAGTGCCCAGGGCCACCAGCAGACATGCTGGCCTGTATCCTTCCTTTGTTCTGGGGTCCCTCTTGCACCATGTGGTGAGGCTGGTGGCTGGGAGCAGCTCAGGACAGTACCCGGTGGCATCTTAATTCTCCCACCCTCCTGTGGGCTCCAGTGGGCTCCAGTAGGTCCCAAGGGACAGCCTGCCTTCCTTGAAAAGCCCAGTAGCACTGGGAGCAGAAACTGGGGCCAAAGAGTGAGCACCCTGTTTGACAAGCTGGACCAGCCACCTCTTCTTCAGATGCAGGGGGAGCCCTGGCATGCTGACTCCTCCCTTCTCCCTTTCCCCTTTCCTCTTTCCTCCCTCTTTCCTTCCCCTCTCTCCTTCCCTGGTGGTGCCCTTTCCCAATGCCCACTTCATCCCTTTTCCTTTCTACATGCCTGTCTTCTAGAGTTTCTTCTCTTTCCTCCCCATTACTTCCCTTCATCTAATCTCCTCTTTGGTCCCTTTGTCCCTGCTCTCTGCTCCTCCTCCCCTTCCCTGGCCCCTGTTCAGCTCCATACTGAATGCAGGCAGAGCTGGACTAACATGCTCACTTGCTAGCTCAGCCACCCTCCAGAGAATTCACTCTTCGGTGGCCACCTTCCTGACCCCCTGGTCGCTTCTCCACTTGTTCAGATATTGCTCTGAAGTCTGAGGAGGACAGAGCGGGGCTGCCACAGAAGCAGGCCAGAGGAGAAACCAAAACATGTGTCCACACTGTCCCCCAGCACTGCTGCTCTGAGAGCTTTCAGAGTCCTCAACAGGGTTAGGATTTAGGGGCTTCTTCCGAACCGGGAGTGAAAACAACCATAGGTCAAAAGAAAAGCTATGGCACCCACAAAAAATAATAATCACAAATGAAAACTATGTTAACTCTGAGTCCCAAAGTCGAAAAATTGCCTTGAATCTGTCTCTAGAAAGCACCCAAGGCCTCACTCTCTGGGTTCTGGGTGCCCTGGAAATGGCAGGAGGCTCTGAAAAGCGCGTGGGGGTGCCGAACTATGGGGGCTAGCCTGCCCTCTGGCGGGGGGGGCGGTGTACCTCCTGTGGCGCTGTCCTGGCCTGACCCCCTGCGGACAGGGTGTGGCACAGCGTCTGGGGTGGTCCTGGTGCCCTGGGGTTGGCGGGAGGCTGGGGCCCAAACATCCCACGCCCAGCTTCTGGACCCCGTTTTCTGCTTCAGGTGAGGGCGCGTCGTGGTGTCACTTTACCTGTGAGCAGAGGGTCCTCCAGAGAAGCCATTGGGCGGGGAGGGGCAGCAGGCGGCAGGAACGGGAACAGGACACCACGGCCTCATGGGCTAGGCTGGATCATGAGAGTGCAGGGGCAGCGAGTATGGTGGGTCCTGCAGTCCCGAATGGGCTGCAGCACAGCACCCTGGCGCTGTGCGCCCCTCCTTCCCGCCTGGGCAATTAGCAAAGCCCCTTCTCCCGGCCGCCCCCGACCCGCCCCCGCCCCCCTCCCTCCTGAGTCCTCTGAGAGCTCACTTCCAGCTTTGGAAATTAGCAAAGACCCTTCTCTACGCTGGCCCCACCCCCTCACTTCTGAGGCCGGAGCCCATGCTGGGGTGCGGGGCTAAGCCCTGGCATGCTGCTGCATTGCCAGCGCCTGCGCTGGGCAGCCGCCTAGCCTGGCTCCCTGAGCGGGTGTCCACGCGCAGCCTGGCTGCCAAAAGATCATCAGTCCTAAACGCCGGCTGCACTCTTGGGTCAGTTTGCTGGCTTCCAGTTTGCGCCCAAAGCCAGGAACCAGCTTCCCCAACACAGGCCTGGGCTGAGATGCCTGCCTGGGATCTGTCTGAGCAGTCTCCTCCACTCCAGGCAGGGATGGCACTTCGACCTGGATGTTTGGGTTTCTTGTTTGTTTTTTTGGTCATTGGTTATTACATGACCTCCAGGGTAGGTGCTCCACAAAGGGAGTGAAAACAGGACGCCATATATAGCATACAGCCATTCTAGAAAAATAGCTTGGGGTTCTCTCGGGAACGAGCCATTGGTCCTTGCACTATGGTTTAATAGAAAAGGGATTATGCACCAAGTTACTTAAATGAGCATAGGTTGAAATCATTTACAGAGAGTAAATATTTTAAATAGTTATATTTTAACTAAATCTATTATCAATCATAAATCTATTACACGAAGGTTACAGGCAATTTAAAAGCAAGAGCACTCTCTTCAGGGTTTTAAATAACCCCTGTCTGTCTTGGCACAAGAAATGCAAAGATAGGAAATGGTTTGTAAAAGATCATATAATAGCTTTTACTAATTCTATTTATTTGACAGACAGAGATCACAAGTAGGCAGAGAGGCAGGCAGAGAGAAAGATGGGGAAGCAGGCTCCTGGTCAAGCAGAGAGTCTGATGAAGGGCTCGATCCCAGGACCCTGAGATCATGACCTGAGCCCAAGGCAGAGGCTTAACACACGGAGCCACCCAGGCGCCCCCAGATGAAATACATTTCTGACATAGAAACTTCAGATAGAATTATTTTGTCCATGATGACAACTGAAGAAAATGTGTCATCCCTAAACCTAACCTTAAACCCTACCAACGCTGAAACCTAAGCTGACCTTAAAGCCCAAACTAGAACCCTGAATCCCAAACCTGGAATGGAACCCAAAGCCTGTACCTGAGCCCTGGATCCAAGCCCTGAACCACGAACCCAAACCCTAAACCAGACCTCCAAGTCATGAAACCTGAACCCAAATCTCAGCATGAAGTCAAACCCCAAATTTGACCTTGAACTTTATCCCATAAGCCCTGAGTCTTAAAGCCTAAATCATAAACTTAAAGCCCTAAACTATAACTCTGTTCCCTGTCCTTCACTCTAAACCCTCACCCTAACACTAAACCCAAAGCCTGATCTAGAACTCTGACTAAAACCTGAACCTGTACCCAAATTCAAATGCTTCACCACACTTTGCTTAGGCACTTGCCATTGATGGATATTTGCAGTTTCTACCTTTTGATTCTTGTGAACATTGTTTGGGTTGGGGGCTAGGGTTAGGGTCTTGGATTAGGGTAGGGTCCAGGCTTGAGACCAAGTTGAGGTCAGAGTGTGGGTCTGCATCAGGGCCATGTTCAGTGACACTGTTTGGGTCAAGGACTGTTGTAATTCCACATTGTTTCCAATTCATTGTTCCTTAGCTATTTGGGGGGAAGTTGGGGGGTATTGGGCTCCATGCAGCTTGAATTTCCGGAATGAAATGGCATCAGCTGGACCCCAGGAGGGAGCAGGACCTTCCACTGAAGGGTGAGCTCCCACAGTCCTGCACTGCCTTGCACCGCCTGCAGAGGGCGCCAGACCCCAGCTCCGCCCTGAGCCCAGGCTGCACAGCCACAGCTGGGACCAGAGCCCCGCCTCTTCAGGACCCACTGTGGAGACTTCTGGAGAATGTGGGGCGCCTCCCACCCTGACAGGACAAGCTGAGGAGGGTGTGGCTCTGCATCCACACTGACCGGACCCGTTGTGGAGGACGCGCCCACACTGGCAGCAGTCCAACCTCCTAAGGACCAGATGCTGGAGGAGCTGAGGAGAAGCCGCCTGAGTGGACTGTCAAGGGGTTCGTGGTCTCAGGACCCCACAGAGAAAGGGAGCCCTATGTAGACACTGGGGCTTCCGTCGTTTTGTGTGAGGAGACGTGGCCTCCTGCTGTGCTGTGCGCGGGGCTGTCGGGTCCCCCCTTTCTGGGCTCGGGTGCTCCTCGGTCCTCGTCTGTGTTTGTGTGCTCGCGGATTCGGTTCCTGGGGCTCCTCAGATGGTCTGAGGTCAGGGAGCGTCCGCCTGCTTCGGTGCTTGTGCTCTCCCCACCTCAGCCCTGCGGGGTCCTTCCCGTGTCCACACCCACTCCAGGCTTGCGCCGAGTCCAGAAATTCGGGAGCCAGAGTGAGGACTCTGTAGACGGTTTTGGGGAGAGTAGGTATTTTCCCAGTGTGGGTTCTACCCTGAGCACAGTGCCTCCCCATCTCCGTGTGTACCCCTCCCTGTCTGTCGTCATTGTTGCAGGGCTGTCAGATGACAGGTCTGTCACCTTCTTGGTTCAGGGGCCTCCCGGGTATCTTGCTGTCTTGGATGCAGGTGTAAATGAGATCGTTCTCAGCAGTCTCTTTTTGATGGTTCCTTCCGAGCACGTAGGAGTGCCACTAATTTGTGCATATTGATTTTGTTCCTTGCAAGTTTTTGAATTTATTAGTTCAATTGGCCTTAAACTCAATCTGCCAGTTATTTGACCAGCAGCATGGGTTTAATTGGGAAGAGCAGAGAATGGCAGTCTGGGCTGAGCAAGCTAAGGTCCCATCACAGGCAAGTGCGAGAAACAAAGGAGAGGAACATTATTTCATGGAGGAGGAAGAAGTTGGGAAGGGTGCTTGAAGGAAAGTCCCTTGGAGAAAGGCAGGGTGATGGAGAATTCTCACCAGCTGAGCTGCAAAGCTCCTACAAAAAGTCAGGAGATGAACCTCCAGCTTCCCGTGTGGGGCCTGGAATTGGTGAGTCTCTCCTGTGGGGGATTGCAATGTGGAGTCTGTAATGGGCACTGAGCAGCAGGCGCCCCCTTCCAGCCTCCCCTTCTGGCATCCCCAGTCCACTTTACTGGGGCTTCCCTTCCTGCTTTTGCACAGTTCTAACCAGCTTGTGGTGGAACGTTGTGGAAAAACTGAAATTCCAAATCCACTGCTTCTACTGCACCTGTGATACAGGGGCCCATGATTTAATTCTCCCACGAGTCTCTTGCTAACATGTGTCCTCTCCATGTTGGGTGACCTGGATCTGGGGGGGCTTGGACTCCATCCCAAAGTCTGATGTTCTCTCTGCTTCCGTGTCGTCGTGCTAACATGGTTGTTTGGAAGATTCATTTCCTCTGTGGTGATTTCAAAGTGCAGTCAGCTTGTTATAGCAGCACAAATACGTGCTGTCTCCACACTCAGATTCCCCAGCCGTCATTTCTTTACCACGTTTGCCACTTCACACGGGATGCTTCAGTGTGTTTGATCCCACACCAGGACAATGTCCTGCAGAACCACCACATAACCTGAAATGAGGAGATCATTACAGAAACCATCCAAGGGTTAGTGTTAGGAACCAGGGACATGGCAGGGCTGATCTGAAGACCTCATGGAGAGCTGTCTGGGTGGCTGAGTTGACAGTGGAGGTGAGGGTGAGTGTCTGGCTCTGGCTTTGTGTCCAGGAGTCAGCTCTGTGTGGGTGTGTCCTTAGCTAGGCATGCAGATTTCTGCTCCTCTGAATCCTTTCCGGAGTTCCAAATGGCACAGTTTCCTTCTGGGCAGCAGGCTGAGTCCTCTGGGATTGCCCATGTGTCCCCAAATTGTAGGGCACCTACTGCAAGGCCTTTGGGGTCAGAATCTTGAAAAGCAAACCAAAGGTTATGGTTAGGGACCACAACATGGCAGGCCCGATCTGCCAGCACTCTGTCCATCTTTCTGGGGGAGGGGGCAGTCGAGGGATTTGTTCAGGTTGAGTGTCAAGCTCCAGGTTTGCATCCAGGGGCCTGCTGAATATGGGGCTGTCCAGAGGTAGGAATGCAGATTTCAGTTCCTCTGAATCCTTTCTGGAGTTCCAAATGGCATGGTTCCTTTCAGGGTGGCAGGGTTAGTCCTATGGTGTTCCTCACTGTCCCCAATCTCTGAGGCTTTGGAGCCAGGCCGTCGGGGACAGACAAACACAGGCTGGAGAGCTTTAATGTCAGAAATGTATTTTCGCACAGATCTGGAGGCCAGAAGTTCCAGATCAAGGTGCCAGCAAGGTTGGTCTCCAGTGAGCTTTTTCTTGTTGTTCTATAGATCACTACCTTTTCAACTGTGCCCTCAGATGACCTCTTCTCTGTGGGCCCCCAGAGGGGAGGTAGGGGGAGTGCTTTCATGTGTTTCACCCTTATGAGGACACCAGTCCTAGCAGATTAGGACTCCTGTGACCTCACCAAGCCTTCAGTACCTCCTTCTAGGTAGGCCCTATCTCCAGATGCAGTCACACTGGAGATTAGGAATTCTTCATATGACTTTTGTGGGGACACAATTCAGTCCATAACAATTAGTACAGGAGAAAAGCCATGGAGAGAATTCTAGAGGAGTCACACGTTGATGTTATAAGGTAAGTGGGTATAAAAGAGCACCTCTGAAGTCCAATAGGTCATTAGAGCTAGAGGCTGACAGGAAAGTCCCGTACGTGCCACAGTTTTGAGTTTGATGCAAGCGCAACTCTGAAGGGAAGATATTTGGGAGGCCTTGGCCGACCACTACTTCCAGCCAGGGGTGATTCTGGAGGGAGTATCTCTCGGAGTGCTGCCTAGAATCAAGACTTTGGGGTTGGAAAAGTGCCACTTCCAAAGCTGGAGAAGGATGGTGCTGTAAGTTACTTGAAGAGTACTGTTCTGGGAGATAGGAGATCTGGGGTGTCTTCTTTGTTCTGCTGCTGACCAGATGTGAAAATGCAGATTAACTCCCTAACCATCTCAGTTCTACCACCATGTGCTGCTGTCATGTGTCCCAAGCCCCAGAGTTAGTTTGATCCATAAGCAGAAGCCGGTCTTTTAGTTCCCAATCTCTTAATCGGGCTGATCGTCACAATATATAGCGGACACGTGACAGCCACCGGGGAGAAGTAAGGGTTGTCTTCCCCTCAGGGAGAGTGGAAAAGCTCTAGGAGAGGGCATACCCGTAGACCAAAGGCAGCCAGTGCTGGGGAGTGGAGCCACGGGGAAGAGTGTGCTGATGACAGCCTTGTGGAGGGAGGGCAGAAAGAGCCACCACCATGACACTTGAGTTACAGATCGAGCTTGGGGATAGAGAAGGGATCAGGGCACGGTAGAGCAGCAGCTGGCAAAGTGATTCTGTTGAGCTTAAGCTCATAGTGCCTTAGCGAATTAGAATGGGAAATGCCTTGCTATTGTCTGTGACTCTGTGATTGTGTGAGTATGAGTGACAGAGTGGGGACAAAGAGAGAGGGAGAGAGAATACATTAAATTTTAAAGAAGGACAATAAGGGACGCCTGGGTAGCTTACTCAGTTAAGCATCTACCTTTGGTTCAGGTCATGATCCCAGGGTCCTGGGATTGGATCCCATACCAGGCTCTAGTGGGGGGCCTGCCTTCCCTCTGCCTGCAGCTCCCCTTGCTTGTGATCTCTCTCTTCCTCTGTAACAAATAATAGTAAAAAATAAACAAGGGCGATACGTTATGTTTACTTTTGTTTCTGATGCCAGACATGGGTTCAGAGGATTGAAGAGGGAGATCCAAGGAGCTAGCCTCTCAAGAGGAGTGAATACCTAGTCACTGGTAAGACCCCTGGTCCTGCAATACAATATGGCTCCTGTGATCTGGGTCCTGTTAAATGCCCCTCGCCATCCTTCACCCGATAGTTTGATTCTTCATTGCGTTCAGTGTGGGGAACTGGGAGAAGCTATGACACTTGGCCCTTTGTGGAGGAATGTTAGTAGTATAAATAGCAATAGTTATCAGTTCTGGAGCACTTCCATGACTCTGCTGCAGGCACTCTGCTGTGACCTGGGTTTATAGCAGTGAGATAAACATAGAAATAGATGTGGGCTCTGTTCCCAAGAATCTGAAACCCACTATTCTCCTTGTCCCCTTCCCATTCTGTCTTCTTCAGCCCTTGTGCAATCCCACCAAGCAGGAAGCTTGCTTCTCCCCTTCCCTCTCCTGCTCCCCCTGCTTGTGCTCTCATTCCCTCTCTCTGACATGTAAATAAATCAAATGTTTTAAAAAATTATAAAAAAGGCAAAACAAATAACCATTTTTGGAGAGTGATTTTCTGAATGCAGTTATGGGCAGTGCTGGGTACTGAAGAAGACGCTCTGCTGACCAGAGGAGTGGGGAAATTACAGAACAAATTCCACAGGTCATTGAATATATCACATTCATCACCCCACCCATAGCACTCATTAATCTCTAGCCCAGCCAATATGTTGGTTATAAAAATGAGCTTTCTCCAAACTGACAGGAAGTTCTCGTTTTAGCAATGTAAATCATTCTGATCTTTATCACTAATGTGATCTAATCCTGTCTAGTAAAGAAACTTGAGAGTTCTATATCTCTGTAAGCATTTAAGAAAAACAATGGACTCTACTCTAATTACTTTTTAACTAACTTGACTTGCCAAAGGAAGGAGAAAGTAAATATCAGAAATCTTACCACTAAGCACAAGTTGCAAGTTATACCTGCCAAAATGTGGTTCAAAATATAAGTAACCAGTCTCCTTAGAAGCCTTTTACCTTCTTATATCTGTTATGTTGGGTAAATGAGTAGTTACTAGAATACAGCTGGCTCAGTGATCACAATTCTGCTTACCCTCAGAAATATAAATAGATTACATGTTTAGCCCGGTAACTGGACACTGATATAGAATTATTCACTGGCTGATTCCTAGATCAGAAACCACAAAAAATTTTTCTTTTTTATGGAAGTATGGCTGTTACAATAGTCTCACCTGTACCTCATAGTGATTGACTTAACTACTCTATACGTTACAACTCTAGATGTAACATTTTAATAAAACAACAATATCTTTGATGGTATCATGGAAATGTAAGTGCCTTGTGCACTTTTCTTAATGTGTATAATTACCTAAACATCATAGTAAGTAAATCAAGGCCATTGTCAAGCTTCCGTCAAGGAGAGTCCTTAACTAGAGGGATTTCCCATTGCTCTCAGGATGATAACCACTGAGTTACAGGTTCCGTTAGTTGGCCACACACATTTGGAGCCTTGTGGACTTTCTGACAGCTGAGCAGCATATCTGTTTCAAGCATTGTGATCCCTGTTCTTACTGCAAGAGTGACAGTTGTCACTTTTCCTTTGACCCCTGTCTTTAGGAAAGTGTCTGACTCAGAAAGTCGAGTCAGTACCCCCCAAAAATATTTTCAGGAGAACCACCTCAAAGATGATCACCTGAGATACTGTCAAGAAAAAAAAAAACTGAAATTCTAAGCAACATCCATAAAAAGTATTTTCATGTTGATAAGGAAAGATTTTCCCCTAAATACCAGAGAGGCTCCATGAAAGTGTGATTTTTACCTATTTTGTTCACCGTGTCACCAGTCCCTAGAAGAGCGCCTAAGACATCACTCAAGATTAGGTTGCTTTGAATGAATCAAATGAATGAATGAACTGTAGCCTTTGATAGTGAGGTAGTTTATGGTCCTTAGGCAAGAGATGTGATTTGTGTTGGGATTTCAAGAATGGGAGGTGCCGAAGAGAAAATTGAGAAGCTAAATGTGAAAATATGCAATTTACTGACTGGAGTAGTTCTGAATATATTTCAAACATAATTAAACTATGGCTGTGGGTCTATATGCGTTTTCATAATTTTCCCTTGAAAATGTGAGGCATACAGATGTCATCTCCAATGAATTCTCCTTGTCCGTATACAGAATCACCAAAAAAAAAAAAAAAAAAAGGCATTCTGACAGTCCTCAGCCCATCCACTCCAGGATTGTGACTCTTTCTTCTCCATGTTCTTTCTGACATCATGGACTTTCAGGTTGACCTCTCTCATCTTGGGTCCTACTCTCATTAGCTGTAGAAGTCATGCAATGTTTGTGATGTGAGGGTGGCAATACTCTCTGACTTTTGGTTACAATATGTCTTTGAAAGCCAGTGTTTATTCTGCTTTTACAGCATTTCTCCATTTGAATTGGCCACCTTTTAAGTGGTCATTAGCCACATGTGGCTACTAGCCATGGGACTTGGACAGCAGAGGTGTGGAAAGTCCGCACATTCTTCCACTCAAAGGATATTGTGAGTTATGCTACATCTTTTTTTTTGAAGTGCCTTTTTTAGATATTTAAATTCAATTAGCCATTAGATAGTACATCATTGGTTTCAGAGAATTCAGTAACTCATCAGTTGTGGATAACCCTTGGTGCTCATCACATCACGTGTCCTCCTTAATGCCTATCACCCAGTTTCTCCATGTCTCCCACTCCCCTCCCCCCCAGCAACTCTCAGTTTGTTTCCTATAGTTAAAGGTGCCTCATGGCTTGTCTCCCTTTCTGATGACTCCCATTCAGATTTCCCTCCCTTCCCTCTGATCCTCTGTACTACATCTTAATCTCAACAGTCAAGCAGTGGTAGTAATTCAGTCATGGAGTCATGCATATTCTAAATCTGATGAGGTGGATTCCCATACTGCCTTTGTCTCTTCTAGAGCGCTTACATTTGTTATATTATTGCTGCTGCGTTCATGTTTCTCGTTCACTGAATGTCTGATAAAAGAATTAGTAAAATGTGTGACTGCAGAAAATACAATGGTCATGGATGATGAAGATTTTCTCCTTGACCAGACTCGAGTCAAGTTCCTCTGAGTCCTCTTTCTGTCTAGCCTTGACCTTAGGCTCCGCCCACTTAGCCCAGTTTTAGCAAGAAATCTGCTTGGTCATTTTTCAGCAATCTTCTATCCTACTCTTGATATCTGATCAAATTCCTTATCTCTCACCCCTGGTATCTTACCACTTTTTTTTTTTTTAAGATTTATTTATTTTGACAGAGAGAGAGCCTGAGCAGGGGGAATAGCAGAGGGAGAGAGAGAACCAGACTCCCCACTGAGCAGCAAGCCCAATGCCAGGCTTGATCCTGGGATCAGATCATGACCAAGCCAAAGCCAGAGATTTAACCAACTAAGCCACCCAGGTGCTTCAGTATCTATAACCCTTAATATCTGATCCAATCCCTTATTCCCAGGGCACCTGGTTGGTGCAGCTGGTTGAACGTTTGACTCTTGGTTTCTACTCTGGTCATGATCTCACGGTCCTGAGATTAAGCCTCACCTCAGGCTCTATGCTCAGTGAAGAGTCTGATTAAAATTCTCTTTCCCTCTCCCTCTACCCCTACCCCTGCTCCCTCTCTCTAGAATGTATTAATAAGTCTTTTAAAAAATTCCTTATCCCCTGATCTCAATAGTTTATGACCCTAGCCTTCCTTCAACAATATTACTGTCCAGATGGTTTAGCGAGAATCCCTTCATCCTTACCCTTGATGTTCCATCTTAATTTTACATTCAGTGATCCCCACCATGCTCTTTAGCTGTAAATCTCCATTTGTCTGAGCTGAGCCAGATTTCTCTCCCATACTATACAATAAAATCTCATCATAGTAGCATCCCTTGAATAAAATCTTCCTTACTCTCTTTAATGGGTGTCACAATATTTTTTTTTTCTTTAACAGTCAGGAGGGTGCTAATGGAGTACCATGACAAAAGGCCTAACTTCCTATAATGGACATTTCCTTGGTTTACCTGACAAATACTCTTTCTCTCTTCTAAGGAAAATTTCCGGTTCTCAGTATAACTGCCAACTGGCCCAGGGGTGGACAAGTGAGGCAGATGAGACCAAAATGAAAATTCTGTTGAGACACTGGACCTTGAGGATTCAAGCCAAGGACATAAAAGTGTTGGTACTCCATTATTCTGATGGTCCGTTAACTCTTGCTTTTTTGGTTCCTGTGTCTATCACTGCCCCTGCCTTTTTGAAGATAATGACCATTCATCTGAGTACACGGTTCACAGAATCCCTTTGCAGTGGCCCATGCGGGCCAAGGTAGTAGAGCATAATAGATCTCTGTAAGTTTTTAAAAAATGTCTTTGTCCCTGTTGCCCATGGCCATTAAAGACCAAAGGTCGGGGGTAGGGGGATATTGGAAAAGGTGAAGTTATAGTTACTCACTGATTTTTTGATTGGTAGAGAGAAAGCAACACCTACATACAGGGCCAGTGGGTGAGTGGAGGAAACATCTTTGGCTCTAGGAGGAATGGGGGAAGGAGAAATATTAATAATCTTTGTCTTTGGAACTGCCCCTGAAGACTTCCCCACACAGGAAAATGACCTAGCGTGACTCTCCTAAACTTCGGCAAGCCCCTTAAATTTAACTGACTTCTAGATCTGATACTCCCTGCTGGATAACTCTGATCATTATTGGATTGTTACTTATTTTATTTTAAAATTATTTTTAAAGAAAATTTTAATCTAAATACAATTAATTAACATATAATACTAGTTTCAGACATACAGGTTAGTGATTCATCAGTCTTTTGTAACACCCAGTGCTCACTGTATCACATGCCTTCCTTAATGTCCATCACCCAGTTACCCCATCCACCCATCCCTCTCCCCTCCAAGAACCCTCAGTTTGTTTACTGTGATTAAGAGTCTCTTCTGAGGGGTACCTGGCTGGCTCAGTGGGTTAAAGCCTCTGCCTTCAACTCAGGTTATGATCTCAGGGTCCTGGGATCGAGCCCCACATCAGGCTCTCTGCTCCCTGGGGAGTCTGCATCCTCCTCTCTCGCTCTTCCTGCCTCTCTGCCTACTTGTGATCTCTGTTTGTCAAATAAGTAAATAAAAATCTTTTTTTTTAAAGTCTCTTCTGGTTTGTCTCCCTCTTTGACTTCATCTTGTTTTATTTTTTTCCTTTACTCCCCTATGATTCTGGTTTGTTTCTTGAACTCCACATATGAGTGAGATCATATGATAATTGTCTTTCTCTGACTGACTTATTTCGCTTGGCATAATACCCTCTACTTTCACCCCTGTCATTGCAAATAATTGCCATTTATTTTAACTCGACAGAGAAGGCCACTAGAAACAGCAGGTGATGGCCCCAGCTCCTGTTCCTCCATGCAGAACATCTGTCAACACCTGTGGACATCTTTTCCTCCCCCCATTCCTATGAATGTTGCTCAGTTGTTACATGGCATGGACAAATGCTGTTGGCTGGTGGCATGGACACACTGGACAAGCTTGGCCTTCGGTAAAACAAAGACTGGCTTCAATTACTCAAACTGAAACAGGAATGCTTGGATGAACAAGCCTGCCAGGAAGTCCCACTGGAGGTACTCAACCTGTGCCCCTTCCCTCCTTGGACCAAGAACCTGAACTTGAGAGATGAATGGCTTATCCAAGGTTATGGCAAGGTTACACAGAGCTGAAACTAGACACAGGTGTACATGCCTATTGATCAAGGCTGGCTGAGAAATCGAACTGCCTCAAATCTTGATTCTTTTTGCCACTTCTTATTCTCTGACCCTGTTTTTCATAGATTAGGATGTAGGAATAATAAAAATATCAGCTAATGGGGTATCCTGACTTTTTGATCTTTTAGTTCTTGTCAGACATTTACCATAATGCTTAGCACATGGATATGTGTGTGCACACACGTGCACATGCATGACACTCAAAAAATTGTTCCCTGATATTAACTTTATCAGTGCACTTTGCATCCACCACCAATTGGCTGTTTTGTCACAAACTGATTAAAGCAGAACTGTCAAGTGAGGAACTTCAAAGCCAAAGCATTAAGTGCTTTGAAAAACCAGCACCTGGGAGGATTTGTCTCAGCATCTGTGATTAGAAGGCAGCAAAAAGAGACTTTGGGGACACAGTTCACCCCTTCATGAAGCAGCCATTCAGAACTTTCTCCGAAGGGCTAATGCCTAATCTTCCAAAGACCAGCAAGAACAAGCTTATGGTCTGTTAAAATCAGATTTTTAAAAGATTTTTATTTATTTATTTGAGAGAGAGAGAGAGAGAGAGAGAGAGAGAGCATGAGAGGGGAGAAGGTCAGAGGGAGAAGCGGACTCCCCATGAAGCTGGGAGCCTGATGCAGTCCTTGATCCTGGGACTCCAGAATCAAAATCAGTTTGATTGACTCAATACAGTCAGGGAGGACAGTCCTCAGGAGTCACAGAATGCTGGTTGCCATGAGGGAGGAGTCTTTTACAAAGTCTGGGCTCTCACAGAAGGAGTCTGAAGCACGTGTATGGAAAGCAGAGGTCAGTTCTGGATTAGAAGCTCTTTCTGAGGGGAAATGAGTAGAAGCAGGGATTAACCAGGACTTGGGCTCTGCTTTATTCAGTTCAAGTTGCTGCAACAAATGATGACAGACTGGGTGGCTGAAACAGCAAAACATGTACTATTCCTTGCAGTTCTAGAGACTGAGAAGTCCAAAAGCAAGATCCTGGGAGATCTGATATCTAGCAAGAGACTGCTTCATTATCTACAAATGCCCATATTTCTGTTGTAGACTTGCATGGATGACAGCTGGCAGAACAATCTCTCAGGTCGTTTCTCAGAAGTGCTTTTATCTCATTCACAAGTGTTCCAATCTCATGACCTCACCACCTCTCAAAGCCCATACCTCCTGATGGCACTCCTTGAGGGTCAGGGCTTCAACATCTGAATTGGGACAAGACACAAACATTCAGTCCATTAGCAAGTGTTGTCATGAGGACAGCATAGCTTATCAACTGGGTATCCCCAGGAATCCATGGGACTAGCAAAGCAGAATCTGGGGGTGTCACTGGTAGGAAAGCAGGAGGTCCCCAAGACAGTCCTCATAGCATTTTACAGAGACAGCAGGACCCTTGAGAAACAATAGTTTCCGTGACCCATACACCAGCCTTTATCTATGCCTGTCCTCCCTGCTGGATTCACAGCAAGCCTACTTCTTTCTTTTCCAGTACAAATGGATTTCCACTCTCTGAATCCTGATGAATTTTTGCTCTTTTGCAGTTAGTAGGTTGTCCCTCAGGATTCTGCATGTCTGGATTTGCAATCGTGGAAACTGCCAAAGGTCTAGGGACCTGCATGGCAGAACCCGGCCTCTACCACTATTGCCCAAGGTAGGGACTCTGGTCCCTTGAGTGTCCTGTGCTGCTGTCAAAGGTCTGTGTGCATTGGCTTATTGTTTTTTTTTTTTAATGTAATTGCTTATACGTGTGTTTCATCATGCTCAAGTGGCCTTTCTGTGAAAAAGTGGCCAAGCTACACCTAGAAGTCACTGAAGAAAGTTCTAAGAACTCCTGGTTAGTATGAGGCTAGAGAGAGAGAGAAAGAGAGAAAAGAAATCTGCCTCTCTGCATTTTGCAAGTCCCTGGGCAAAATCTGTTGGCTGTGCACTCCTCACACGAAGATTCCAGGCAGGGAGACCCGCCTGAGCCTCATCTCCCTGAGTTCCTCTTCCAGAAGCAATCCCTAGTTTGAGACCAGGGTTAGCGAAAATAGAGCAGCAAAGCAGGGTCCAGAAGGAAGGACTGCCACAGACCATGGAGCACCAGGGGGACAGGCTGGTACCTCCTCACGGTTGGGGTACAAATGGGCTCAGCTCAGCAGGTATAGGGGTGCCCTTGGCCCCTCTGGTGGGCTTTGCAGTGCCCCAATCTC
Source organism: Mustela nivalis (assembly GCF_964662115.1). Lineage (NCBI taxonomy): Eukaryota > Metazoa > Chordata > Mammalia > Carnivora > Mustelidae > Mustela > Mustela nivalis. The sequence goes on along the minus strand of NW_028136427.1, from coordinate 540,630 downwards.
AGGAAGAAAAAAGGCTGGCTCAGGTGACATATTTTTGACTGGGAAGGAGCTGACAGCAATGGAAATAAACAAGTAGGGAATGATGTTGTAAAGTTGGAGGGTTTGTCCTTTATATCTCAGCTTTCTCTTCTATCTTCCCTTGCTCTGTAGTGTGTTATCAAAGAAGTTTTTGGCATGATATTCCTGTTCACTGATTAACTCTTGAGCTGTGTCTTTTCTGCTGTTCAGCTCATCTGGTGAATTCTTTTACTGTAAAAAGTATCTTGCCCTTGCAAGGGCAATGGCAAGACCTGAGAAATCCCAGAGATTTCAGCTTGCCACCCAGAAGGAAACCAGGCTATTTGGAATGCTGGAAAGGATTCAGAGTAGGGGAAATCGTCTTGGACATCTGAGACCACCCCCACATTCAGCGGTCCACTGGACACAAACCCAGACCTTGATACTGATCCTGAACCATGCTCTCAACTCAGACCCCTGTGATCCTCACCACAGTGCTTTCAGATCAGTGCAGCCATGCCCATAGGCACAAACTCTTAAGCCTAGATTCTGTCCTGAGAGGTGTGTCCCCGATGGCCTGGCTCCAAATCCTCAAAGATTGGGGACAGTGAGGAACACCATAGGACTCACCCTGCCACCCTGAAAGGAACCATGCCATTTGGAACTCCAGAAAGGATTCAGAGGAACTGAAATCTGCATTCCTACCTCTGGACAGCCCCATATTCAGCAGGCCCCTGGATGCAAACCTGGAGCTTGACACTCACCCTGAACAAATCCCTCGACTGCTTCCTCCCCCAGAAAGATGGACAGAGTGCTGGCAGATCGGGCCTGCCATGTGGTGGGCCCTAACCATAACCTTTGGTTTGGTTCGGTTCTCAGGATTGTGACCCCAAAGGCCTTGCAGTAGGTGCCCTACAATTTGGGGACACATGGGCAATCCCAGAGGACTCAGCCTGCTGCCCAGAAGGAAACTGTGCCATTTGGAACTCCGGAAAGGATTCAGAGGAGCAGAAATCTGCATGCCTAGCTGAGGACACACCCACACAGAGCTGACTCCTGGACACAAAGCCAGAGCCAGACACTCACCCTCACCTCCACTGTCAACTCAGCCACCCTGACAGCTCTCCATGGGGTCTTCAGGTCAGTCCTGCCATGTCCCTGGTTCCTAACACTAACCCTTGGATGGGTTCTGTAATGATCTCCTCATTTCAGGTTATGTGGTGGTTCTGCAGGACATTGTCCTGGTGTGGGATCAAACACACTGAAGCATCCCGTGTGAAGTGGCAAACGTGGTAAAGAAATGAGGGCTGGGGAATCTGAGTGTGGAGACAGCACGTATTTGTGCTGCTATAACAAGCTGACTGCACTTTGAAATCACCACAGAGGAAATGAATCTTCCAAACAACCATGTTAGCACGACGACACGGAAGCAGAGAGAACATCAGACTTTGGGATGGAGTCCAAGCCCCCCCAGATCCAGGTCACCCAACATGGAGAGGACACATGTTAGCAAGAGACTCGTGGGAGAATTAAATCATGGGCCCCTGTATCACAGGTGCAGTAGAAGCAGTGGATTTGGAATTTCAGTTTTTCCACAACGTTCCACCACAAGCTGGTTAGAACTGTGCAAAAGCAGGAAGGGAAGCCCCAGTAAAGTGGACTGGGGATGCCAGAAGGGGAGGCTGGAAGGGGGCGCCTGCTGCTCAGTGCCCATTACAGACTCCACATTGCAATCCCCCACAGGAGAGACTCACCAATTCCAGGCCCCACACGGGAAGCTGGAGGTTCATCTCCTGACTTTTTGTAGGAGCTTTGCAGCTCAGCTGGTGAGAATTCTCCATCACCCTGCCTTTCTCCAAGGGACTTTCCTTCAAGCACCCTTCCCAACTTCTTCCTCCTCCATGAAATAATGTTCCTCTCCTTTGTTTCTCGCACTTGCCTGTGATGGGACCTTAGCTTGCTCAGCCCAGACTGCCATTCTCTGCTCTTCCCAATTAAATCCATGCTGCTGGTCAAATAACTGGCAGATTGAGTTTAAGGCCAATCGAACAAATAAATTCAAGATCTTGCAAGGAACAAAATCAATATGCACAAATTAGTGGCACTCCTAGGTGCTCGGAAGGAACCATCAAAAAGAGACTGCGGAGAACGATCTCATTTACACCTGCATCCAAGACAGCAAGATACCCGGGAGGCCCCTGAACCAAGAAGGTGACAGACCTGTCATCTGACAGCCCTGCAACAATGACGACAGACAGGGAGGGGTACACACGGAGATGGGGAGGCACTGTGCTCAGGGTAGAACCCACACTGGGAAAATACCTACTCTCCCCAAAACCGTCTACAGAGTCCTCACTCTGGCTCCCGAATTTCTGGACTCGGCGCAAGCCTGGAGTGGGAGTGGACACGGGAAGGACCCCGCAGGGCTGAGGTGGGGAGAGCACAAACACCGAAGAAGGCTGATGCTCCCTGACTGCAGACCATCTGAGGAGCCCAAGGAACCGAATCCGCGAGCACACAAACACAGACGAGGACCGAGGAGCACCCGAGCCCAGAAAGGGGGGACCCCACAGCCCCGTGCACAGCACAGCAGGAGGCCACGTCTCCTCACACAAAACGACGGAAGCCCCAGTGTCTACACAGGGCGCCCTTCCTCTGTGGGGTCCTGAGACCACGAACCCCTTGACAGTCCACTCAGGCGGCTTCTCCTCAGCTCCTCCAGCATCTGGTCCTTAGGAGGTTGGACTGCTGCCAGTGTGGGCGCGTCCTCCACAACGGGTCCGGTCAGTGTGGATGCAGAGCCACACCCTCCTCAGCTTGTCCTGTCAGGGTGGGAGGCGCCCCACATTCTCCAGAAGTCTCCACAGTGGGTCCTGAAGAGGCGGGGCTCTGGTCCCAGCTGTGGCTGTGCAGCCTGGGCTCAGGGCGGAGCTGGGGTCTGGCGCCCTCTGCAGGCGGTGCAAGGCAGTGCAGGACTGTGGGAGCTCACCCTTCAGTGGAAGGTCCTGCTCCCTCCTGGGGTCCAGCTGATGCCATTTCATTCCGGAAATTCAAGCTGCATGGAGCCCAATACCCCCCAACTTCCCCCCAAATAGCTAAGGAACAATGAATTGGAAACAATGTGGAATTACAACAGTCCTTGACCCAAACAGTGTCACTGAACATGGCCCTGATGCAGACCCACACTCTGACCTCAACTTGGTCTCAAGCCTGGACCCTACCCTAATCCAAGACCCTAACCCTAACCCCCAACCCAAACAATGTTCACAAGAATCAAAAGGTAGAAACTGCAAATATCCATCAATGGCAAGTGCCTAAGCAAAGTGTGGTGAAGCATTTGAATTTGGGTACAGGTTCAGGTTTTAGTCAGAGTTCTAGATCAGGCTTTGGGTTTAGTGTTAGGGTGAGGGTTTAGAGTGAAGGACAAGGGAACAGAGTTATAGTTTAGGGCTTTAAGTTTATGATTTAGGCTTTAAGACTCAGGGCTTATGGGATAAAGTTCAAGGTCAAATTTGGGGTTTGACTTCATGCTGAGATTTGGGTTCAGGTTTCATGACTTGGAGGTCTGGTTTAGGGTTTGGGTTCGTGGTTCAGGGCTTGGATCCAGGGCTCAGGTACAGGCTTTGGGTTCCATTCCAGGTTTGGGATTCAGGGTTCTAGTTTGGGCTTTAAGGTCAGCTTAGGTTTCAGCGTTGGTAGGGTTTAAGGTTAGGTTTAGGGATGACACATTTTTTTCAGTTGTCATCATGGACAAAATAATTCTATCTGAAGTTTCTAAGTCAGAAATGTATTTCATCTGGGGGCGCCTGGGTGGCTCCGTGTGTTAAGCCTCTGCCTTGGGCTCAGGTCATGATCTCAGGGTCCTGGGATCAAGCCCTTCATCAGACTCTCTGCTTGACGAGGAGCCTGCTTCCCCATCTTTCTCTCTGCCTGCCTCTCTGCCTACTTGTGATCTCTGTCTGTCAAATAAATAGAATTAGTAAAAGCTATTATATGATCTTTTACAAACCATTTCCTATCTTTGCATTCTCATGTGCCAAGACAGACAGGGATTATTTAAAACCCTGAAGAGAGTGCTCTTGCTTTTAAATTGCCTGTAACCTTCTTGTAATAGATTTATGATTGATGATAGATTTAGTTAAAATATAACTATTTAAAATATTTACTCTCAGTAAACGATTTCAACCTATGCTCATTTAAGTAACTTGGTGCATAATCCCTTTTCTATTAAACCATAGTGCAAGGATCAATGCAGCGTTTCCAGGAGAACCCCAAGCTATTTTTCTAGAATGGCTGTATGCTTATATATGGCGTCCTGTTTTCACTCCCTTTGTGGAGCACCTACCCTGGAGGTCATGTAATAACCAATGACCAAAAAAAACAAACAAAAAACCCAAACATCCAGGTCGAAGTGCCATCCCTGCCTGGAGTGGAGGAGACTGCTCAGACAGATCCCAGGCAGGCATCTCAGCCCAGGCCTGTGCTGGGGAAGCTCGTTCCTGGCTTTGGGCGCAATCTGGAAGCCAGCAAACTGACCCAAGAGTGCAGCAGGCGTTTAAGACTGATGATCTATTCGCAGCCAGGCTGCACGTGGACACCCGCTCAGGGAGCCCGGCTAGGAGGCTGCCCAGCGCTGGCGCTGGCAATGCAGTAGCATGCCAGGGCTTAGCCCCGCACCCCAGCCATGGCTCAGGTTTCAGAAGTTAGGGGGCGGGGCCGGAGCAGAGAAGGGTCTTTGCTAATTTCTGAAGCTGGAAGTGAGCTCTCAGAGGACTCAGGAGGGAAGGGGGGGCGGGTCGGGGGCGGCCTTGAGCAGGGGTTTTGCTAATTGCCCAGGCGGGAAGGAGGGGCGCACAGGGCCAGGGTGCTGTGCTGCAGCCCATTCGGGACTGCAGGACACACCATACTCGCTGCCCCTGTGCTCCCACGCTGCAGCCTAGCCCCTGACGCAGCGGTGTCCCTTTCCCGTTCAGGCCTTCAGGCCACATGCTGCCCCTCCCCGCCCCATGGCTTCTCTGGAGGACCCTCTGCTCACAGGTAAAGTGACACCGCGACGCGCCCTCACCTGAAGCAGAAAACGCAGGACATGAGCGGGGTGTGGGGTGGTCGGGGCCCAGCCTCCCGCCAACCCCAGGGCTCCAGGACCACCCCGGACGCCGCACCACACCCTGTCCGCAGGGGGTCGGGCCAGGACGGCGCCACAGGAGGTACCTCCCCCCCCCCCCCCCCCCCCCCCCCCCCGCCAGCCGGCAGGCTAGCCCCCATAGTTCAGCACTCCCATGCGCCTGTCAGAGCCTCCTGCCATTCCCAGGGCACCCAGAACCCAGAGAGTGAGGCCTTGGGTGCTTTCTAGTGACAGATTCAAGGCAATTTTTCGATTTTGGGACTCAGAGTTAACATAGTTTTCATTTGTGATTATTATTTTTGTGTGGGGGCCGTAGCTTTTCTTTTGACCTATGGTTGTTTTCACAACCGGTTCTGAAGAAGCCCCTAAATCCTAACCCTGTTGAGGACTCAGAAAGCTCTCAGAGCAGCAGTGCTGAGGGACAGTGTGGACACATGGTTTGGTTTCTCCTCTGGCCTGCTTCTGTGGCAGCCCCGCTCTGTCCTCCTCAGACTTCAGAGCAATATCTGAACAAGTGGAGAAGCGACCAGGGGGTCAGGAAGGTGGCCACCTAAGATGACTTCTCTGGAGGGTGGCTGAGCTAGCAAGTGAGCATGTTAATCCAGCTCTGCCTGCATTAGCAATGGAGCTGAACAGGAGCCAGGGAAGGGGAGGAGGAGCAGAGAGCAGGGACAAAGGAACCAAAGAGGAGATTCAGATGAAGGGAAGTAATGGGGAGGAAAGAGAAGAAACTCTAGAAGACAGGCATGTAGAAAGGAAAAGGGATGAAGTGGGCATTGGGAAAGGGCACCACCAGGGAAGGAGAGAGGGGAAGGAAAGAGGGAGGAAGAGAGGAAAGGGGAAAGGGAGAAGGGAGGAGTCAGCATGCCAGGGCTCCCCCTGCATCTGAAGAAGAGGTGGCTGGTCCAGCTTGTCAAACAGGGTGCTCACTCTTTGGCCCCAGTTTCTGCTCCCAGTGCTACTGGGCTTTTCAAGGAAGGCAGGCTGTCCCTTGGGACCCACTGGAGCCCACAGGAGGGTGGGAGAGGTAAGATGCCACCAGGTCCTGTCCTGAGCTGCTCCCAGCCACCAGCCTCACCACATGGTGCAAGAGGGACCCCAGAACAAAGGAGGGACACAGGCCAGCATGTCTGCTGGTGGCCCTGGGCACTTAGCTCATCGCAGTGAACCACACGGCCTCCTCAACCCACGCTTTCAAAGCCTCCTTCTTCGTTTCTGGCTTTCATGTCTGTAGGAACATGAGCCAGATCTAACTCGTCTCCGACAGACAATTCTGACTCACCCCGTGTCAGATTTTTATGAGTGGCTGTGATAGAGTAAGATAGCAATGCTCCAACAAACGGACTGTTTCCTCCCACTTGACCTCAACAGTCTTATACATTTTCTTAGCGAAAACATCTTGTCTCCTTCCATTAAGCTCATAACGTGGTCTAGTAGTATACATGCGCCTTCCTTAGATGCGAAGCGATACAGAGGTCCTTTTTTTTTTTTTTTAATTTTACAAGGCAAAGTCAGTGAACACATCCAACTTGACCAATACGTCTCTAAAATGTCAATCCAGGCAAAGCTTTTTCTGCCTACAGTTTGGAGCCTACGTAGTGACATTTTTAAAATGCTTTCAGTCCCTCAGTGAGGCTCTTAGAAGCTAGCCAGGGCTTACTACGTGCCAGGCACTGTGTCAGGTGTTGGAGCTAAAGGGAAGGAGAGCTTGGAGGCTGGCTGGGGAGGGACATCCATGACACAAGCACAGCTAGAAACGGAGGCCAGTGCTAGAAAAGAGAGAGCAGGCTGCATGGAGAGTGTGTACCATGGGGCTTGTGAGCTCACGAATAAGTGGGAGTAACTGGAGTGGGGAGATGGGGGAGAGAAGAGGGTCTTCCCATCAATGGGAATCACCTGTGCTTGGAGGCAGGTGCCATGAGAGGTCTCCACAGGAAGAAGGAGGCAGTGTGGTTGAAGGGCAGAGAGATGGGGCAGAACAGGCATCAGTCAGTTGGAGGGGTATGAATAGACTGATGGGAGGATTATGGGTGCCTTTGGAGGACTGAGAATTTGTTAGAAGATCAGTGCAGATTTCTATGGAGACAAATGCCAGGAACTGATAGGTCTTTGAAAGGTCACTCTGGCTGCCTTTTGGCAAAGGGGTTGGTAAAAGGCACTTGCAGGTGTGAACACACCAGGTGGGAGGTGAGTGCAGGAAATCAGGTGAGGGAGCATGGGAACTTGGTCCGGGGGTATATAAGGGAGAATAGACTTTAAGGAGTTCCACAAATTGGCACCAGCTGTGGCTTCATTACAGAGCTGGAAGGGGTGTGTCCTGGAGGTTACAGAAATTACATGAGAAAGGGAAGTCTTTTTAGATCTCTTTTTCAACTAGAGGAACTCTCACCTTATTGATAGAATTCCAGAGTGGGAACCAATGATATGAGGACATCTTTGAAATGTCTGAATATATTCTTCGACATCTTTGAAAGTGACGAGGAGACCTTGGCCTTAGGAGGCCTTGGCCCTCTTTGTAGCCAGAAAGATTTCACCTACAGATTTGGGTTCTCCCTTTTAAAGTCAAGGAGTCAGTCCTTCCAAAGGACACCTCCTATCATTTTACCCTCTCATCATACCTCACGTGCTGGCATCTCCAAGACCCTCTGTTCCAGGTTGAGAGTATCCACTTTGGCCAGGCTGGTCTTGCCAAGAACACCACCATAGGAAATCTAGAGCCTATAATGCTATTAATAACATCATCTAGGACTGTGTTTGCTGCCCTCATAGCCTCTTTCCACCATGACTCACTGAAGCTTTTAACACATTGTATCCATTAAGCTATAGTTCCCAAAGCTCATCTTCTCTAGTGCCATTAATTTTTAGGGTACCAGGCAAACCTTAAACTTGTCCCCCCTAATTGGACCCCTGTACCCCCACAATCTATTTGAAAGCCTTTCACCATGATTCTTGAATGAGATCTGAGACCACTGCTGGTACCTAACACTTCTTGGCACCTTGTCTGTTAGGTTCTTGGAAGAGGAGATGGCTATGGAGGTGAGTGGGAATGGGAGTGGGAGGATTTCTCCCTTCACTTTGCTTTTTGTGTTTTCAAATAATGGGTTTTGAGGGGGCGGGAAAGTTTAACCAGACCATTTATTTTCCATCTCCCATCGATAAAAAGTTTACCACTCCCCACTGGAAGAATTTATATCTTTCCTTTGAATCTACAGGAAAATCTCCCAAACCCAGACCACCACCATGTGGATTCAGCCATCTTCTGATTCACCTCCAGATTGTCTCCTCCTAACTGCTCAAGCCACAGGTTAAGGGCGAAATGTTCAATGCCCAAGCAATTAAGTGGGGAACACGTTTATCTAAGCAATTGCATGCAGCTCTCTATCTTCATACAGGGGGTCTCTCCCAAGCCTTTCCAACCTCAGCAAAAGAAGACAAAGCCCCAGCAGTCTGGGGTATATATCATTCATTCATTCCTGTGTTCAACACTCATGGCGGATCCCCACCAAGACAGTGGGAGAGCAAGGACTGGAGAAATCCTGGAAGCTGAAGTCTGAGGAGGATTTCAAATTCAAGTCAGAGATGAAAGAAACATCTGGACTTGGTCCTCAGGTACATGCAGTATTCTGAACTGAGGCTAGAACCAGAGACCATTCTAATGAAAGGCCTCTACAGGTGGGCTCTCACAGGTGGGCCCCAACTCAGTTTCGTGTATATTCATTCATGAAATAGCTCTTTGGGTCAACATGCAGAAGAAAACCATTTCAGAAAACTGACAATGAGGAGAGGAAAGGGAAGCCAAAAGACTTGTGAATGGGGAGAGAGGAGGAGCCAGGGCAGAAAACCAAGAATCCCTCCCTGCACTCCTTGCTGCCAGGGAGGTCTGAGGGACTAGTTTCCACCTGGGATCCCAAGTCCAGAACAAAAGCAGCGGGGCCACGGCGGGGGAGGGAAGGGGGTCCTCAGCACGGGCGCATGGGGCTGCGGAAAGATGGGGGCTAGCGTGCCTGCTGGCGGGGGGCACCTCGCAAGGCGCTGTCCCCAGCCCGACCCCATGAGGACCCGGGTTTGGCGCAGCGTCCGGGGTGGTCCCGGTGCCCTGGCGTTCCGGGAGGCTGGGCCTCCACAACCTCCCTCTCCGCCCCCAGGTCTGGTCCGCGCTTTCTGCTCCAGGTGAGGGCGCGGCGCGGTGTCACTTTACCCCTGTGCAGAGGGTGGTCCGGAGAAGCCTTGGGGCAGGGAGGGGCAGCAGGCAGCAGGAGCGGGACAGCGGAGCCTCACATGGGAGCGTAGGGGCGGCGAGTCCGGTGGGTCCTGCAGTCCCGACTGGGCCGCAGCACAGCACCGCGGCGCTGCCCGCCCCTCCTCCGCCAGCCCCTCCACCTCCTCCCAGACTCTCAGCCACATCCTCTGTGAGCTCACTTCCAGCTTAGGCAATTAGCAAAGCGCCTTCTCCCCGCCGCCCTCCACCCGCCCCCACCCCCCTCCCTCCTGAGTCCTCCGCGAGCTCCCTTTTCGCTTTGGCAATTAGCAAAGCCCCTTCTCCGCGCCGCCCCGCCCCCCTCCCTCCTGAGGCCCCGCCCTGGCTGGGGCGCGGGGGGAAGCCCCGGGGGCTGCAAGCTTTGCCAGCGCTGGCGCTGGGCAGCCTCCTAGCCTGGCTCCTTGAGCGGGTGTCCACCCGCGGCCTGGCTGCAAAAAGATCATCAGTCCTGTTAACCCTGGCTGCACTCTCCCGTCAGTTTGCTGGCTTCCTGATTGCGCCCAAAGCCATGAACCAGCTTCCCCAGCACAGGCCTGGGCTGAGATGCCTGCCCAGGATCTGTTTGAGCAGTCTACTCATCTCCAGGCAGGGATGGCACTTCCACATGGATGTTTGGGTTTTTTTATTGTTTTTTGGTCATTGGTTATTATTACATGACCTCCAGGGTAGGTGCTCCACAAAGGGAGTGAAAACAGGATGCATGATATACCCCTCACCTCCCATGCTGTCTTTCTCTTAAATAATAAGCACTGCTGAACTATCTTAGATTCTGTACCTTCTCTCCAGCCATGAACCTATCACTGTCTTTAACTCTTGAAAACTTCATTAGACAAATTAATGTGGTGAAGGAAGCAATATGAGAAAGCCTATTAATCTGATGAGCATGGAACTGAACAAACCCTATAGATACTTTCCCTTTGATTTCTAGCCTATCAATACCTACAGTGAGTCACATACACTCAAGATTATTGTTTTTATTGTATACTTCATATATTCATTGATTTTGGACTCGTTATCATTTCGTTGAAGTGTTAAACTATGGTAATAAACAAACTTTTAATTAACTTTTCCTCCTATGATACAAATATAACTTGCACTTGAGCTTTAGCTAATTTTATGTTCTAAAATTGCCAAAACAAAATGATCAAGGTTTCTAGATTATTTACTGTATTTTCTACTATATAATATTGTTCTATCTGTATATCTTCTGTATAAAGAAAATGAATGCTTGGGGCTCTTGGGTGGCTCAGTGTGTTAAAGCCTCTGCCTTCTGCTCAGGTCATGATCCCAGAGTCCTGGGATAGAGCCCCACATCAGGCTCTCTGCTCAGCAGGGACCCTGCTTCCCTTCCTTTCTCTCTGCCTGCCTCTCTGTCTACTTGTGATCTCTGTCTGTCAAATAAATAAATAAAATCTTTAAAAAAAGAAAATGAATGCTTGATAACTAAATGAATGCTTTACTGAACAAATTAAATATGGCAATAGCATTTTATTTTATCATGCTTCACATATTAAACTATAATATTATATCACTAGTCTACAAATAATCTACTCGCATAGTCATTTGGAAGCTTTTAGCAAAAGAATTCTTCCTCCTGATTGTAGTATAAAAGCCACAGAAATATACAGAAGACTCCTAGGATAGAAAGTGAAATCCAGTTATCCGTGATGCCTTGAGGAGGACCTGACCTATGTATGTCCTGGGATGCACTAGTAACTGTTACATGTGATAGGATTATATTTAATATATACAGTTTCATTTACTTCACAAAGGACATATAAATTTGAGAATAAAATATTTGATGAATCTATAAAGTCTATATCTATTTGTAACTAATGTGGTAGAATTAAGATGTTAATTTGAAAAAAAATTCATTGAACACATTCAATTGTTTTTATATATATAAACAGCATTATTTATTTATGTAAATAAATGCATTGTCAGTAAAATCCATTTACTTATCAATCATAAGGGTAATTTTAAGTACTAAGAATAAGAAATATGTGAAAAGATAAGTGTTCAAGAGTGCAGTTTGTGGTAATTAATACAATATGATAGGCTCATAAAAATGATATATTACTTGAACTTAAAAGCTTCTATAATTAAGCGATGACCACTTGAAATTTGTAATTAGTCTTGCTGCAGTTTTTCCTTGCACTTATTGCCCTTCCCCAGAAGTTCATTAAGAATTTCTGTGAATGTCCTTATGTTTAATCTCATTCATAGATTCCACTGCTGCTCACAAAACAAAGCCAAAAAGAGAGGTAACTCTATGTGGCACTCCATCCACAAGCAATACATTCATAAATAATTAAAAAGCTCTCTACTTCATTTGTTACCCATTCAGCTGATAATTTAAATGAGTAACTGAGGCCATTTTATCAGCACTTTTAATAGAATGCGACTCAGAAACTTCACAGTGTTATTTAAGAAGAAATGCTCACGTGTTAAGGTTTTTATTTTTTTAAATCAACAAAATAATTTTCAAATATTAAAAGCAAATGTCTCCTTTTCCTCCAAGTTTCCTTGCTATGTCAAAGTTACAAATAAATATATTAAAATCGTATTTTGAGTAGTAGATAAAAACAAAAGTTTTGAAACTGTGGGTTGAGTGTCTGGGTTAACTTGTATAAATATCTGAACTCAATGTATTTAGACTTTATTAGATTTTTTTTTTAGACTATTTAAAAATACATGCTGAGATAATGACAACATTATTTTATTCATTTTAATAAATAAATTATTTTATTTAATTATGTTTAGATATTTATTTATTAAATTAATGATTTAATATTTAATAATCTAAATTTGAAATATTTTAAATTCTAAAAATATTTATTTAATTAAATTGATATATTTAATATAAATATTTAATAAATTATTTAACCATTATTATAATTATGCAATACATTATGTATTGTGTAATAATTGCATTTTAATAAATAAATAAATGTATTATTTACATTATTTTATTATATTTTATTTCGTTGACAAAGAGAGGGAGAACGCAAACAAAGGGAGCTGCAGGCAAAAGGAGAGGGAGAAGTAGGCTCCCAGCTGAGCAGAAAGTTCAACCTGGGGTTCCATCCCACGACCCTGGGATCACCACCTGAGTCGAAGGCAGATGCTTAAGTGACTGAGCCATCCAGATGTCGAAGGCTTTGTATTCTTCGCTTCTAAATATTGATGCTCCTTCATCTCTGGAGTTAGTAAATTGATGTTGAGAATTCATATCAAAGAATTGATAGTAGCTGTTAAACAGAAACATGTAATTTAGGGGAAAAAAAAGAACAGAAGGAAGAGAAAGGCCAAAAGTCAAAAGCACATTAATATAAAATTTAATTAGATAAAAAAGCTGATATTCCTGAAGGGGGCTAATAAAAGAGCTGCAAAGAGCTGATAGGATTAGGAAAATTGTCCACTCCTGGTCATTTCATAATTTTAAACTATTCCTTATTAATAAATATACATAGTTCCAGAAACACAAGCACATAGGAACATTTCCACCAAGTTTCCTCTAACAGCATTTACAAATTAGACGTTCAAACAATGCAGTTCATTACATGTTGCATCTGTATCTTAAAGTTTAAACACTTTCTGTGACACATTTTCTAACAATTAAAATTAAAATATATATATATATATACCTTATCCCTAAATGGAAAAAAAAATATATATATATACATAGAAACCTTATTCCTAAATGAAACCTTTCTTTGTTTATTAGCTTAAATAGGTAAATTAGCAACAACAACAACAACAAACAGCTAATATTATAAAGGTAGGAACAATTTACCTTTTCATTTATTGCTATTTTCTAAAAATTCCTATTTTATTTTTTTCTCAAGTCTGTCATAATAATTTTCTAAATCTCCTGCCTTATTCTTCAATTTTTTTCTTTTAGTGGAAATCTCTATTTCATATTTATTTTCTCTTCCTCCACTCTTTGCTCTAATAATTCAATGTATTATTAGATTTTCTGTTTTTCTCTTTATCCAGATATATCTTTTCTTTCTTTTTTTTTTTTTTAATAATTTGATTTGCTGGCATTTTACATCAGTACATGCTTTCTTATGGATGTTAGAAATGTCTGTGGAACTACTAGAAGAATAAACTTTTTTACCTTTAAGCAGTTTACAGTCTAGAGTGCCTGGGTGGCTCAGTTGGTTAAGTGTCTTCCTTCAGCTTAGGTCATGATGCCAGGGTACTAGGATCCAGTCCTGCATCAGCTGCCTGCTCAGCAAGGAGTCTGGTTCTTCCTCTCCCTCTGCCCCTCCCTCTCTCTCTCTAATAAATAAATAAAATCTTTTAAAAAAAGACTTACTGAAATCTGAGACTGAATTACTAAATTCAGTCTTAATAGAAGACAGCTAAACAAAGCAATGATCACAACTGGAAAATTTAGCGAGATCATGATTTAACATTTTTGGTTGACACAGGACCTCTTTCAGTAACAACTTTCCCTAAATATCAATTTCTTTGTAAGGCAAAAAATTTTGACAAGAAATCCAGATCCTTCTGATCGTTTTCATATCAATTTAATGTGACATCCTCAGAGTATATAATCAAATATGTAATTATTCTATCTGTTGCCTTGTATATTGCCTGTATCTTTTTCAGACTCAAAGTTCCATTGAGGTAGAGTTTTTTTTTTTTTAAAGCAGAGATTTTTAAAGTGTTTGATATATACAATATGCTTAATAAGTTTTTAAAAAACCTATGTATTACAGAAGCCTTAAACAGGCTTTAAAAAAAGAAGGTGATATTAGTGGTCATATCAAACAATTTTCAGGTTTCAGTCATGTAAATAACTACATTTCTCAGAGACAGAGAAACATACAAATGATCTGGGTCCAGTAGGATAATGCTAGCATGTGTTGTAAATTCTTTTATATGACCTTATTCTTGCAAGAATTGGTTATGTGGCAGAAAAAAAGGTATCACTATCTTATACTTTATTATTTAAAGAGATTTATGGAAGTGTTAATTTCTTACACTACCCCTTTGTTTCAGTGGACCCAATTTCCGTGGTAATGGTGAGAGGAAAGTAGGCAATTTAGGCAGCAGCCAAAATCACCTACAAGGCACTATAAAATAAGGCTTGTTCTAGATCATGGGTCTGTCCAAAGGGGAATGTTAAGGGGTAGAATGGATGATGGATGCATTGTGGACTTATAACTTTAAGATTAATACTGTTATGCCCCAATAATGGGTCTATGATTAAAGGAGCGAGACTGATGTAAAGCAAAGGTCAAGCAAAGCTTTATTTCATGCCAAGCATCAAGAATCTAACCGAACGTTTGGGGCCACACCTCTTATGAGAGAAGGCAACCCTTTGCTGTTTCACAGTCTAGCTTTTAAGGGCAAAGGCCATGCAGTCAGGCCTGGCCACGCACAGGTGACCAATGAGATTTTAACACACACAGGAAACTCCACAGTGAGGCTAGGTGACCAATTGAGGTTCAATTTACCCTAGTATAGACATTTGACCCAGCCTATTACACCTTGATTAGGATTAGTGCCAAAAAGGTTCCCAAAGAGCAGAGGAGTGGGGCATACTCATTAGTATCTAGGGAGACAATATGCAAACGCCGCCCCCCCCCCTTCTGCTCATTGATGTCTCCACCTGGCCTGACCCACCCTTGTATATGGGCTTTGTTACCTGGAGCTGATTTCCAGGACTTGTTTTTAAGTGAATCCCCTGGGGGAAGGGGAGCAAGGACAGTTTAAGGGTTAACCTCAATGAAAGCCTCTTGCTAAAATATAAAAATATAAAATAGGTCCTTACATTACAACAACTCAGTAGGGAAAGTTCCAGTGTGGTGATAAAAGAAGTGAGGTACCTTGCATTGCACATTTTTTTTTAAAAAGTGTAAGTTGTATTATTCCGTGCCATGACATCATACTTTATCTTCATCTCTGTCTACTAGTTTAAAACTAGTTAAACAAATTCAACAATTTTTTTAAAAATATTTTATTTATTTATTTAAGAGCAAAAGCCAGAGAGAGAGAGAGAGAGAGAGCATGAGCAATATGGGGCTCGATCCCAGGACTCTTGAGATCCTGATCTGAACCAAAGGCAGACACTTAACTGACTAAGCAAATGAGACTCCCACAAACTCAACAATTTTATAAAATTTTTATTTGTTGGGGTGCCTGGCTGGAACAGTCAGTAAAATATATAAATCTTGATCTTGGAGTTGTACGTTTGAAATCCACCTTGGGTGTAGAGGTTTTATTTAAAAATAAAATCTTTAAAAAAATTTTTTTCATTTTTTTATTTAAGCCATTGTATGGCAGTGTTGATCACTATATTGTACACCTGAAACTAATATTAACCTTATTTTAACTAACTGGAATTTAAATAAAAACTTTAAAAATAAAATAAAAATAATAATCATAAAAATAAAAAAGAGGAAAAATTATTTGGCAGGAAATTTTCTTAATTGCATTATTATTTATTATTATCATAGTCTGTGTGTGTCGGTGGGAAGTGGCTGGTATTACAGTGAGTTCCATATCTGTGTTACACTGAGTTCCATGTCTGTAGTCAGTCTTTTTTTTCTTTTAGTTTATTTTCAGGGATCCAAAATTCATTGTTTATGCACCACACCCAGTGCTTCATGTAATAAATTCCCTCCTTAATACCCACCACTGGGCTCACCCAACCACCTGCCACCCTCCTCTTCAAAACCCTCAGTTTGTTTCTCAGAGTCCACAGTCTCTCATGGTTTGTCTCTCCCTCCGATTTCCCCCAGCACACTTCTCTCCATCTCCCAGTGTCCTCCACGTTATTCCTTATGTATTGATTCTTATAAGAACTTTTATTTCTTTCCCTATTCTGCTTTGCATATGCTTACCTTAGATGTTAAAATGTTATAAACCTCTCCTGCCTGGTCCATTTTCTCTCTCTTCTCTCATGATTTCTCATGCTCTCCCTGCCAACCCCACATGCCTTACAATATCTGGATATGACTAATTTCTTCCTGAGCTACTTTATTCTACTCTGCCATATGGTTGCCCTTCCCTCTTCTGTACCATAACTTCTATCCCCTGCATTTGTGCTTTAACAATACCTAATTCTTTTCACTGCATCTGTATCTTTGAGGTCAATACTCAGTAGTGCAATCGCTGGGTCATACGCTAGCTCTATTTTACTGGAAAGAAGGGCCATATGCACCCCAGTGTTCATAGCAGCAATGTCCACTATAGCCATTCTGTTGAAAGAGCCAAGATCCCCTTCAACAGACAAACGGATAAAGAAGATGTGATCTATGGATACAATGGAATATCACTCAGCCATCAGAAAGGATGAATACCCAACTTTTGCATCAACATGGATGGGAATGTAGGAGATTATGTTAAGTGAAATAAGTCAAGCAGTGAAAGTCAATCATCATATGGTTTCACTTATTTGTGGAACCTAAGGAATAGCATGGAGGACATTAGGAGAAGGAAAGGAAAAATGAAGTGGGGGGATTGGAAGGGGAAATGAAACATGAAAAACTATGGACTCCAAGAAACAAACTGAGGGTTTTAAAGATGAGAAGGATGTGGGGATGGGTGAGACTGGTGATGGGTACTAAGGAGTGCACATATTGCATGGGGCATTGGGTGTTTTACACAAACAATGAATCATGGAACACTACGTCAAAAACTAATGATGTATTGTATGGTAACTAACATAACATAATTAAAAAGAAAAGGAGGGGGACAATACCTAACACTCAATCTTTGCTAGTTTCTTGTTTACCTCCTTTTAAGAGTAAGCTCATTAGTGTTTTTTTTTTGTTTGTTTGTTTGTTTTTGTCTCAACTAAAAGAAGAAAAATAATACACATTATTTTGAAAACTTTTTGAACAGTGTACAAACGTTAGTCAAGTCCACAATGTCTCATCTCTTCTTCCTCCTAACATGGCTAAGATGAAAAACCCTTTATCTGGGAAAAGATCATTCTCCTGCCACCTTGTGTAAGATTTTGGCTTTAGCTTAGATTATCCTTTCTTTCCTTTTCTGAAAATAAGTTGAAAATATTAATAGCCTCAGTTTCTTCTTCCAAAATATGACTGCTTCTTTACCAAGTGCAAAAGCAACCCATTTTGACCATAGTAAACAGCTTGGACCTACTTTTTTTGGCTCACTGTTTTAGTGAGACAAGTGGAGTGAAGATGACACACCATTTCCAAATGTATTAATAATTGGTAGACCATACTTCTAAATTGAAGATTTGTTGCCATTAAACTATGACCAGACTCGCTATAATTACAGAGGTAAATTCTTTATATTTACTATATTTGAAATTACCATATAATACCAAAATAAAATTATGATTATGTGAAGAGTCTGTAATATTAAGAAGATGACTTTGAAATGATTGCTTATCTAAATGAAATTTCCCATTTTATAATCTTGTATAAGCTTCCGTTGTCATTTCCTATTTAAAATCTATTAGAAGGCACTCTTATTTTCCCTTAAGTGGGAAGTCAAATGTGGAACAAATTCATCCCAAAGGAACTGATTCTATATTCCACTGAAGACCAGGTGGCTTCCATGTGGCATTTTGCCTCTTGCATATTGTTCATCTCCTACAACAAATGGGGGTATGCTCTTTAGTAAACTAATTCAACTCAATTAGAGGCATTGTCTTCAAGGGATAACATCATAGAGACTAGAATCAGAATCATACTTTTGGGAAAATTGGGCCCAGGATTTTTGTTTTGTTTTGTTTTAAGATTTTATTTATTTATTTGACAGGCAGAGACCACAAGTAGGCAAAGAGGCAGGGGGGGGGGGAGCAGGCTCCCTGCTGAACAGAGAGCCTGATGCAGAGCTTGATCCCAGGATCCTGAGATCATGGCCTGAGCCGAAGGCAGAGGCTTAACCCACTGAGCTACCCAGGGGCCCCTGGGCCCAGGTTTTGATGGCTTCTTTCCTCAATCTTATAAAACCTATTTGAACTCTACTGGATGCCAGAACTGCTTAAAAATATTTGGTCCCTTGTAATTTTAACCTTCCAGTATTCAATGCACCTGATCCATGTAATATCCTATAGTATTTTTGTCAAATGAAGACTCTCAAAGTGTGTTTCTTGGGAGACACTTTTCAATTGGTTGCTTACATTTCTGCATTTATTATTTGTTCTAGGCCATCCTTTGAAGATGGTTGTATTGAATAGACTTGGAAGACAGAAATAGTATCTTTTTTTTTAACTTAACCTGTTGTGTTTGCAAATATTATCTGCCTCTGTTTTGATTCTTCTTGTGGGAACTGAGGCTCAGAACTGATATATAACTCCCACCCCTACACACACACACACACACACACACACACAAATACACACACACACACAAATACTGTTAATATTCTGGCTACCTCTATTGCTGTGAATAATAAACTATATTATTTCTGAACCATGAGTCTGCGTCTTCTATCAACACCCAAGAAACTACGGCAGACTCATACACCAGCTTTCAAATAAGGGAAAATAATCTCAGATGCTTTATATTTTTTGATAGTGTTACCTACTTCTGAACATATGACTGAACACATATAAAGCTGGAGCCCTTTCCATTTAGAGCTTCTTCTGTGGAAGAACTATGCATTCACTAGTAAACAAAAGTAGATTCATCTTTTTTTTTTTTTTCCTCCTGACACCATTTCCTCTCTCACACTGTTGCTCAAATTGGATGGAGTCTAAGGTCCTTTGAGGAAATTTTTGTTTAATGACTCAAAATAAAATAGGAAGAGTCTAAAGTGCTAAAAATACTTCTAGATAAAAGGTATAAGATAATGCCAGAAAGGATAGTAATTTTATCTAACAACTGCCTGTTCACCCCTTATTTGTTCATTAACTAATCTCCAAATTCCTGACTAAATCCCTTTTGTAAGCCAGAATGTGAGCTAAAAACTGGGATTTTAAAAAATGTTCATTTGAAATCCAGTTAGTTAACATATATGGTTGTATTAGTTTCATGTGTACAATATAACATATAGCACTCAGTGCTCATCATGACAAGTGCTCTAATTAACCCCCATCACTTATTTAATCCATCACTCCTTTCAGATCCTGTCAAGTAACCATCAGTTTGTTCTCTGTAATGAAATGTCTGTTTCTTGCTTTGTTTCTCTTTCTATGTCTTATTATTTCCCCTTTGCTTGTTTGTTTTGTTTCTTTTATTCCATATATGAGTAAAGGTATTTGTCTTTCTCTGACTGACTTATTTCACTTTTAGCATTATACTGTCTAGTTCCAACCATGTTATTGCAAATGGCAAGATTTCAGTCTTTTTTATGGCAGAATAATATTCCATTGTATATACATACCACTTATTCTTTATTTATTCATCAATTGATGGATACTTGGGTGCTTTCCATATCTTAGCTTTATAAATAATGCTGCTATAAACATAGGGGTACTAGAATCCCTTTGAATAAGTTTTCTTATATTCATTGGGTAAATACACACCAACAGGATTGTTGGATCACAAAGGACTTCTATTTTTAAATTTTATGGAAATTCCATACTGTTTTCAAATATGGCTGTATCAGTTTGCATCACCACCAACAGTTCACAATTGTTATTTTTTTTTTAAGATTTTATTCATTTGACAGAGAGAGATCACAAGTAGAGAGAGAGAGAGGGGGGAGCAGGCTCCATGCCTGGCAGAGAGCCCGATGTGGGACTTGATCCCAGGACCCTGAGATCATGACCTGAGCTGAAGGCAGAGGCTTAACCCACTGAGCCACCCAGGCAGCCCCCACAAGTGTTACTTTTTCACATCCTCTCCAACACCTTTTGTTTCTTGTAGTGTTGATTTTAGCCATTCTGACAGGTGTGAGGTGGTATCTCTTTCTAGTTTTGCTTTGCAATTTCCTGATGATACATGATGATGGACATCTTTTCATGTATCTACTGAACATTTGAATGTGTGCTTTGGGGAAACACTTGTTCATGTCTTCTATCCATGGTTTTATTGGATTATTTGTTTTTGGATGTTGACTAAAAACTGGATATTAAGTAACACACAAGACAGGTTTCTTGAGCTTAAATTTTATTTGCATGAGTATCATTAACAGGAAAAAATATGCATATGTGTATGTACAAGTGTGTTTATGTATACATCTATCTATCTATCCTCTATCCCATGTCTTCTAATTGTGGTAAATCCTGTAAGGTGGGGAATGGGATAGTCTGAAGAAATATGCTTCTGGATATGCTGGGTAAGCAAATT
The DNA here is from genome assembly GCF_964662115.1 of Mustela nivalis. Lineage (NCBI taxonomy): Eukaryota > Metazoa > Chordata > Mammalia > Carnivora > Mustelidae > Mustela > Mustela nivalis. The sequence goes on along the minus strand of NW_028136427.1, from coordinate 520,019 downwards.
TAATTGCACTCAGATGCATTGGATATAAGTGAATCACTCAAATGAGTTATTTAATATTATATAGAAACAAATTAAAAGTTTATGTAGTTGAAAATAATAGGTAGTTAAAATAATTTTTTTGTTTGTTGTTTTTGTGTCTTTTCTTGTTTATATATACTATGGTGTGAATGTTTATGTCTCCCAAAATCATATTATGGAATCTAACTCTGGAAGTGATAGTATTAAAACTTAGGGGCCTTTGGGAGGTGATTAGGTCATAAGTGGGATTACAGTCCTTTTAAAGGAGACCCCAGAGAGTTCTCTTGATTCATTCATCATGTACGTTTACAGTGAGAAGATAGCCATCTATGAGGAAGTGGGCTCTCCCTGGATCTGCCCATTCCTTAATCATGAACTTCTCCGTTCTAGAACTGTGAGAAATAAATTCCTGTTCTTTATAAGCTATTAAGTCTATATCATGTCCGTTATAGCAGCCTGCATGCAGAAGGACACTATGACCTAAAATGAGAGCAATAAATATAAAGTTTCAGTAAAGTCAGTTGGTACAATGTTTTTTTTTTTTTACTTAGAGAAGACATGCTGCTTCATGTTAAACCTTGATATTGTATATGTTTCTTGAAGGGCCACTTCTTACTCATTTGTGTGTTTTCCACAAAGTCCAGGATGATGCCTTACATAAAGGTAATATTTTATAAATACTGTTGGAAATATATACTTCTCTAAAATCTTATTTTGCCTACAGATTACTTGGATCCACTTTGCCTTGTGTAGAATATTTGAAATATATTAAGTACAGAATGTCTCTCTAAATAACATTTAGAATCATCATTAGTTTATGACTCCTGACTCATTTGTTTATGCAGTGATACTTACTTCAAGAACACTGAAATTTGTAATATAATGTGGAATTAATCACCAAGCTAGTTTATTTTAACTTATGAAAAAATAATTTCTCATGTTGGTTTAATTCTGCTCTTATGTTATGGTCATGACATTTTCATTAAAATAAAGTAGAAAATAGAAGTAAATAATTAATGAAAAATAAAAAATAATAAATAAAAAATAAAAGCAAATCTCTTGTGAAATGTTAAACTTTTCTTACTTATTTTGTTTTGCTTTTCCTCTACCATGCTGGCAAAGCTGTATGTTGCAGATAAGTATAATTTTCTAGGTGGTAGGTTTGTTACTTTTACTAAAATTTTCAAAATATAAAGAGTTGAATAGTCATGGATTGTTTATTAAACTCCTTATCTACACATATAAAAATAAAACAATGATGGTGACCTGGGTATTTCTAAAATTGTATTCTGTTTTTCCATATTATGGTTTACAATGTAATTAATAAAGATTCTGCATATATTAACATCCATCCCCTTCTATCTCATCTGTATGTCCATACAGAGCATGTATGATTTCTATTCATTTCTATGTTGTGGTGAAGAGATTGTCTGAAGTAGCCTATATTTATGCAGGTAGATCTTAAGCTACGGTGCTCTTGTTTATTTGCTTGTTCGTGATCAGTATGTCTGAAAGATGATAACTATTGCATCAGGTGTGACGATTAAAAAATATTATTGGTGCCTGATACACTGTGATGAAATAGGTAAGTCAATTCATAATTTGTTAATTAAATTAGAAAAGAAATTCCTTTGGATTTGTTCTTTATTAAAGTTTTTTTTTAACGAATTCCTTGGGATGTTTTTTGTGTAATATATATCACATGCCTCAACCTTTAAATTTGAATGTAGAAAAGAGTTATCAGAATGAGCCTAGAAAATATTGTTATGGGGGCGCCTGGGTGGCTCAGTGGGTTAAGCCGCTGCCTTTGGCTCAGGTCATAATCTCAGAGTCCTGGGATCGAGTCCCACATTGGGCTCTCTGCTCAGCAGGGTGCCTGCTTCCTCCTCTCTTTCTGCCTGCCTCTCTGCCTACTTGTGATCTCTCTCTGTCAAATAAATAAACAAAATCTTAAAAAAAAGAAAACATTGTTTTGAAATATTTTTGTTCTGTTATATTATGTTAACTTAGGAAATAATGGTAGTTATTTTTATTAGCATTTCCTACTTTCCACATGCCCTTACAGATGAGATATCATGTTTTTCCTACTCTTTTTATCGTGGTTGTTATATTCTTCATGATCAATAACAATCAATGAAAATTCCTAACATTAATTTTCTTTGGGAAAGTGATATTTTAGCAGGAATCCATGACCTAAAATTTTAGCTGTTGTTCTTCCAGGAGATGAGACTATCAATGTTCCCGAAATTTCAAGAAATAGAACTTATTAATTGTGTTGGTTGATGTTTATTGTCTCTGAACTTAGAGGTGCATAATTCAATTTAAAATTTATTTTGGGGGCGCCTGGGTGGCTCAGTGGGTTAAAGCCTCTGCCTTTGGCTCAGGTCATGATCCCAGGGTCCTGGGATCGAGCCCCGCATCGGGCTCTCTGCCTAGCAGGGAGCCTGCTTCCTCTTCCCTCTCTCTCTGCCTGCCTCTCTGCCTACTTGTGATCTCTATCTGTCAAATAAAATAAATAAAATCTTAAAAAAAACCGGAGTGGACATTATGGGGGTGCTTATCTGAAATTGAGGGACATTATAAAAAAATAAAAAATAAAATTTATTTTGAATTGAAAACAAGATCTTACTGAAGTTTAGGCATCCCACTTTATATCAGGCCTCCAGTACATTCTAATTTATTTATAGAAAATATCATAAACATGAATGACACTTTTCCTATTGCATTTATATGAAACTACAATGACTCAAAGATGTCAGATTTGAAAAGCACTACCTTTCTATAATTTCTGTTTCCTAGGAGGAATGGATATACCATTTTAGCTCAATTATCCAACAGTATTCAAAACCACCATGAATTTTAAAACATAGTTATTACACCCTAAAAATCAAGTATGAAAATGTATAAACAACCAAATCTCTATCTGTAAATGAAATACTCCCACACAGACGGGTTTTAAAACTTTCTAACTTAAGGAATTTGATAGCACAGACTCAGGGTAGTAGTTTCAGTGCCTACAGTATACTTTCAGGGAGAGAGTAATGTAAGCTCTGAGTCACTTTCTGCCTAGAGATGACCTAATAGTGGTTCTGGCATTGTTTGTTTGTTTTTGAAAATACGTTCCTGGGCGTCATTCAGAAAATGCAGAGTTTGGCATCTATATAAATTAAGGATGATCTTTTTGAACTTTTGTCTTTCATTACATCAAATTACCATAATTGGACAGAAATTCCACTAAATTAAGCATTGTTAGGAAATGTGTAAATTGGAGCTACTCAAATTAGTTGCTCTTTGAACTATGTGCTGTTGGTTCAGGATTAGATAAGGATTTTGAAGGCAAACCTAAATCATTGCTTCCTTTTTTGAGAGATTCTCAGCATATTTTCTTAAAATTAGCTGAAATAAACAATGTGTTTAGTCGCAAAGTGATTTGCATTTTTGCACAAACTCCCTATCTCCTTGAGAATTATAACAGATATTTCATGAAACATCATTGATCTTTACTTTGTTACACTGCTGTAAAGTACATTCAGAGTTGCCAGTTAAAGGTGTTAGTGTTGAGATGAAATGTCATGCATTTTTCTTCACTTCCATGCAAATGAACACAGTAATTTATTAAGACACAATGAAGAAAAAAAAATTGACAATGAGTTCCAGATTTTAAAAATCACTTGCCATTCAATCCAAATTGTGAGTTTGATCGGTTACCGAACACTTTATAATGCACCCCCGGTAATTTTACAGAGATTACTTTTTTCTTACCAATTCTTGATTATTCTGTCTTGCAATGCAGAGAAAGCTAACTAATTTAAAATAAACTTCCGTTAATTTTGATTGTTATAAACTTAAAATTGACTAATTTCCATATACAGAGTTTAAAATGTTCACAATTTACATTAAATATATATTCTGTGTATACCTTGGAAAAATTATACTGAAAATTGAAATTAAAATGATGTTGTATATAGCTGCAAGAAGCCGCCTGTCCCATTTCATCTTACTATATAAGTTGTGTCAGGTAATTTATAAAATCCCTGCTGCATAACAAATCTATTTTTTGTTGGAATGGGTAGTAATGTTTCTTCTTATTTCGAAATAAGAGTTGGTCTATGAGTGCCTCTGCAACTGTATTTTTCCTAAGTGGCTTCATGGTCTTGAACTGAGAAAGTTCAGAGCATTAAACATCAAAGTAATATATTTTGACATAATTAGACATCAAGGAAATGCAATTAAAATGACACTGAGATATCACTACACACTTACCAGAATGGCTAAAATAAAATATAATGACAAGCCCAAAAGAAAAAAATATACCATTTGATGATACACAATGGCAAGTTGTACCATAACTTAACCATCTCAGACTAGTGTAGTGTTAAATTTGTTTTTCTAAGCCATGTTTTGGGTCACTTACCACTTTTCAAGAATATAAAGTGCTATCATTTTACTTAAAACTGTGAAATTTGGTCAGATTTAAATTTCAATTTATGTTAAAACATTCTGTAAACTGTGTTAGACTTTGACATTTGTTCCCTCAGTTCAGTGAATAACACTATATCATATTCTGAAAAATACGCTAATTTTTTATTATTTTGAAAAATATCCCTTTTTCCTCTTATGGTAATTATGAATATGAATTAATAGTAGAATTTGATATGGTCCAGTATGACCATAAATACTTTATTGTATATTATCAAATTTAATAATGAATATAATGTACTTCTTTGGACAATTTTTAAAGACCAGTCTACTCTTAAAACAAAAAAAATGGAGATGCACTTCTTTAGTTCACACAAATTTCATTTTATTATATATGACCTCAGATAAATTTCAACAAATCATAATTTATTAAAATCATGTCTACTTAAAAATCTCATAGAAGAGTTAAACCATCAAAAATAAAAATAAACATACACAACACACACACATCACCCATGTATTGGCAAATCACAATTGCTGTAACAATACATTAGGCATTCCACAGTTAAGGGCTATCAAAATTTCCATCAGTGACAAAAAGATTTGTATCCAAATGGACTGATTTTCCAGAATCCAAGAAAAAGTCTCCTAGGATTTATTTAAAGATAAATATTTGAACAAATACTTCTTAAATTTAGGAAATTCAGAACATACGATTAAAGAATATTTGCAGTGCAGACTATATTCAATCCTTCCTTCAAAATGTGCCTTTGAGTACATAATTCTGTTTTCTCGATCTCAATTGAGCTGTCTTCCAAGGAAGTTTTCCAAAATGTGTGTCTCTGTGTGATAAATGTTCTAAGACCTAAAATGCTTCATTGTATTTTTACTGTGCTCTCAAATTTAATCAATAATTTGGATTGATGTATAATACCTAGTTTCAAATATCTTTTCCATCTATAAAAACTCCCAGCTGTCTCTTTATATGCTATTACTATTGAGAATTGTGCTGTCAGTATTATTCTTGTACATTTTAGGTGATCTGTTCTTCTCTTGGGCATCATTTATGCTCTTCTCTGTTTTTGATATTCTTAAAACTCACCATAATGTATACGAGTGGTTTTTAGTGTGTGTAGTTTTTGTTTTGTTTTGTTTCTGATATCTCATGTTTGGCATCATTTTAAGTCTGGTATCTTTTATCTTTCTTTAATTCTCCAAAATTTATCTCAGTACTTATTTAAATATTTTCTTTATTTTTTTTTTCTCTTCTGCTGTATTTGGGCAGAAGTCATTAATTTGTTTGTTTTTCCCAACTCATTTATTCATTTTACAGCTATATTCATCTTAGTCTCCATTTATTGTATTCTTTATTTCAACAATTTTCACTTAATTTATATTCACAGTATAGTATCTTTCTTTTCCTTGTATATGTATATCATTATTTTATCATATACTTTTAAGCTATTTTTAAAAATATTTTATTTATTTATTTGACAGTGAGAGATCACAAGTAGGCAGAGAGGTGGGCAGAGAGAGAGGAAGAGAAGCAGGCTACCTGCTGAGCAGAAAGCCCGATGTGGGGCTTGATCCCAGGACCCTGAGATCATGACCTGAACGGAAGGCAGCGGCTTAACCCACTGAGCCACCCAGGCGCTCCTTTTAAGCTATTTTTTAAAAGTACAGTCATTCTTTTTTTTTTTTTAAGATTTTATTTATTTATTTATTTGACAGAGAGAGATCACAAGTAGACAGAGGGCAGGCAGAGAGAGAGAGAGGGAAGCAGACTCCCTGCTGAGCAGAGAGCCTGATGCAGGACTTGATCCCAGGACCCTGAGATTATGACCTGAGCTGAAGGCAGTGGCTTAATCCACTGTGCCACCTAGGCGCCCCTAAGCTATTTTTTTAATTCCTGTTCCAATAACACTTGGATTGGCATATAAAGTTAACCACATCATATTTTTTAGGTAAGTAATTGTACTTTTTATGTGCATAGTTATTTTGGTCCATGAGTTCAGCTCTTCTTAGGATCATCAAATCTCTGTAAAGTCTGGGTATGCTAGGATTTTCTAAGCAACAATAAAATACATTGAAACCTGGTAGCTTAATTATAATAATGTTTTCTTTCTCAATCATTCATAATAGTATTCCATTCTGAGTAGCTTCCTTCTATTTTGCAGCTTTAGTGTTTGGAAAAACTTGAAATGTGATATTACTGTGATAATGTGAATTAGTCAGGGTTTTTCAGAGAATCGGGAAGAGAAAAAAAGGAAGATATTCTCCAGGGCCAACTCTAGAAGTGACTATTAAAACATCTGTCCAAATTCAATTGAACAAAACTCAGAAATGCCATCTCCAGTGAAATACAAAAAAGATTATATATAGTTCTGGGCACACACATCTCATTTGACCCAATGATGTATATCAATGAAAGACTGAAGGCCAATCACCACTCCATGGGAGAATTTAAAAATAAATTTACTAATGAGGCCAAGAATTCAGAATCACCAATACTTCAGAACTAATAATAACTGCCTTCACTTGATTTTATTCTATAAGATAAAGCCTATGATCAAGTTTCAATTTTAAATTCTTACAATTTTAAATTCTTAAATCCTTATGAAGAAGCATCATTTGGAGGGAGCAGTTTTCATAATTTATCATCCATCAGCTTTTTTTTAAAAGATTTTATTTATTTATTGGACACAGAGAGAGAGAAAGAGAGAGAGAGAGAGATCACAAGTAAGCAGAGAGGCAGGCAAGCAGGGAGGGAAGCAGGCTTCTTTTTGAGCAGAGCCCGATGTGGGGCTGGATCCCAGGACCCAGAGACCATGACTTGAGATGAAGGCAGAGGCTTAACCCACCACCCACGTGATGAGAGAGCCACTCAGGTGCCCCTCATCCATCAGTCTTAATTGATTGGAGGAAAATGTGTGGAGGAATAATGCCTTAGGGAGCTAATCTCTCTAAAGAATTTTCAAGTCTTTACCCCTTCAAGGTTTTTGTAAAGTTCTGATAGCCTCTAAACATCTAGTGGATTTCTACAGTGACAGGCCTGTTAAAACCTGTCTTCAAACCAGGAATAGAGCTTGAAACATACCAGTCAAGGGCAACTTTGAGTCTTTTAAGGAATTTATCATCATTTCTTTCTTTTTGGTTAATATCTGAAATAGTTCCATATTACACTGGCATAATTTCTCCAGAGCTGACTTTGAAGGAGGCATTCAGTTCCAGCTAGTTCCATATTTTGGCAAGAACTATACTTCTATATTAAAAAAAAAACATATTTTAGGGCACCTGGGTGGCTCAGTGGGTTAAAATCTCTTCCTTCGGCTCAGGTCATGATTCCAGGTTCCTGGGATTGAGTCCTACAGTGGGCTCTCTTCTCAGCTGGGAGCATGCTTCCATTCCTCTCTCTCTGGCTGCCTCTCTGCCTTCCTATGATCTCTGTCAAGTAAATAAATAAAATTTTTAAAAAAACATATTTTATACCAGTTATCCATGTTTATTAACTAAGATATCACAATACAAATAATACAAACAGTTGCTCTTTATTAATACCTTCAACCAAGATCAAAAAATATGTCATATTTTCTCCAAAAATTTTATATCATCTGATAGGTCAGATATATATATAAATTACTTTTAAAGTTTTAAAAATATCAGCAAATATTTTCATTTAAATGCAAATTTGAAAAAAAATCTACTTTTCCAAACACGACTTTTTATCCTATTTATTTTGAATTTTGTCAACAACTGATAAAATGTTTAGCGAGACTATAAATGTTAGATCGAAAAAAATGATTAATAGATGTAGGTTCAAATTATTATGTTCCATTAAAAATGATTTAGTCTTTGATGAACATCTGTTTGGTAATATGTTGATCCAGATATAGTAAATTAAAGACATATATAAAATTATAGGGAAATGACATCTTTCGTTCCATTATGAGTAGAGCTTTTAAAATGCTATTTGTCTCAACCTGTCATCTTGTCATTATGTAGCATTATGTAGCAATTAAAAAATGTATACTCTTCACTTAGAAGTCTTTTGGAAATCTAAAATATGACTTTCTATGGTTTGTGTCTCCATATTGCTTTATTGCCAGTTAAAACAAATCCACATGCTTTGATTCAAAGGTAATAAATTCCTCTTATTTGGAAAAAGGATGTTTATTTTTGTTCTCTCACCCTTAGCAGGTGGTTTCATTTTAGCACACTTCAGAGTTATAATTTCATGCTTATTAAAAATATTTATTTTGATCTACATAGATGAATGAAACTTTTATTTTATTAAATTATTTGCCAAAAAATCTGTGAGTTTTAAAAATGTATTTCCTTTGAAGGGTTATTTTAGAGCATTCAAAGAGGATCTAAGAGTGTGGTATTATGCAGTTTTTAAGTAGGTATGAAATGGTTAATTATAGGATTGTTTCTTTAGGCTTATGTATATTGTCCATTATATGCTATAAAATATTTTGAAAGTAAATTTAAAGTATGTTTTATGTAGTTTATTTTTTGGAAAAAAATATTGAAATGACTTATGAAATTCAGTATACTCTCAACATTGATTTATTTTGAAATTTACCAGTTGTCTACTGAACTATTATATGGCAGATATTACTTCAGACTACACTGGTAAATGAAATACTTGGCTTTGTAGAACTTTTATTTTAATGGGTGAGACAATTCAAAACTATAAACCTTAATAAAAATGGCATAGTGCATTCAAAAAGGAAGAGTACAATGGGGAAAAAGAAAAATTCGATCAGGGTGAGAAAAATCAAGGTTGCTAGGCAGGGGATGGGGAGTTAAATCTTTTAATAGAAAGATCAGGGTAGTTACAATGAAGCTGACAATTGAACAAATGTATGGAAAGGTGATGAATTTGCGCAGAACTATCAGCAATAAGGTCACTCCAGACAAAGGAATTGGCTATCTTGAAGGCCATAAGGTTGGATCATGCCTGGCATATCTGAGGAATAGCAAGGAGGCCACTGTGAGTGACTGAAGAGTAGCAGGGAAAGAGGTCACAGAGGTTAAATGAGTGGCTAGATCATGTAAAAGCTTCGAAGTCATTGTAAAACTCTGGCTTTTATATTTGGAAACTTACTGTGTGATAGAATTTTTGCTAATAACTGAGAGTTCAAATGTCCATAAAATTTCAAGGATTCTTATTCTAGTAAGACAGAATAAAGAGAAAGAGTTCATATTTTCACATGGTGTAAGAAATGCTCGGAGATCCAAGTGTAGGAAGCTATGGGAGCACAGAAGAAGGCACTAAAATCACACCATATATTTGATGACTGTGACTATATATAAATTTGTATTTTCTAGATTTTTTGTAGTCATGGAATCACACAGTATATACTATTCATGGCCTGGATTTTCTTTTCTCGGCATCATTACTTTGAGAATCTCCAATTGTCTTTGCTCTATTGATGGACATTGATGAACATTTCCACTGTTTTCAATTCTTAAAAATAAAGCTGCTATGAAATTCACATACAAGTCCTTGTATGAACATAGGGATTGTTTCTCTTGGTGAAATGCCTAGAATAAAATGGCTATTTGTGTAACTGCAACATATTTTTCATTTAAAAAAATTTTGAAACTATTTTCCAAAGTGGTTGTATCATGATATATGCCAACAACAGTTTAGATTTTTTGTTTCTTCTCAATCTAGCTCAGACCAAGTACAATTAGCCTTTATAATTTTAGCCATTCTAATAGATATGTAAGCATGTCTCATTATGATTTTAATTTTTATTTCTTTAATGTTTAAATGTTGAGAAATTGGCCATGTGCTTATAAGCCATCCATATACTTTTGGTGACATGTCTCTTCCATTATTTCCTTCACATGTAAAATTGGATACTCTGTTTGGTTATTAGTAAGGTTTTTTATTTTTATTCATTTTTAAATAATCAGAGTAGATGTCCATTATCAGATATTTAATTTGCAAATCCCTTCTCCATCTTTACGGATTCTCAATGGAGCTTTGATAGCTGTGTCTTTCAAGAAATATGCTACTTCTTTCCTGGTACACGGAGGTATGACTAGAACATTATCAATGTTGACCTTTGCAAAGAAAATCATGGCTTAAGATATATGTAGTCTGCAGTTGTTGGGAGTGTTCACCATCCTTGCCTCTAACTCATCTCTCACTGCCCACACATTCAGGTATAGGGGAATATTGATTGACAAAATATTAATTGCCAAATAACACTAGTTAGAGAATAAGAAAAATGCAGGCACCTGATTATATAATATTCCTTAAATAAAATATGTTTTTATAAGTGCTATTGGAAGTAAATTCCTCAATACTTTAATCACACAGAATGATGGAATCCTAGATTTTTTTTTCTTGTATTTACTAAGAAAATGATCATGCCTCAAGTATATTAAAATGGAATAGGGAAAATTAAAAATTGCTTTAAGTCGATTTGCGTGTGTTGTGCGTATGTGAGAGAGAAAGTGAGAGAGAAAGAGAAAGAGAGAAAAAGAGAAAGGGAAAGACAGAGAGGTGGCTGCAGTGAATTGATGAGTTGCAGGATAGATTTTAAAGTTTTTTCTTTTGCTTTCTACATTTCCTTTTCCTTAGGTTCAAGAGAAAAATCAGTAATATCTCAGATGCCTGCTGGTAACATCAGCAGAAAGAGTTAGAGGTTCCTAGAAAATTAAAGAAGAGATATAGTTTTCCTGACATAAGAAAAGTCATTTTTTGTCCCCAGCTATTTTCAATGATCTATACCCCACCTGTGTACTTGCCCCAGCACACTTCTTCCAAAAATTCCTGGGAGGTTCTTACAAAGAAATGCAAAAACCTCACTCCTAAGGATTTTGAGGGAACAAGGCAATGGGAAAACTAACAGTCACCACCAGACCAGGAAATAGCCTAAGCTATTGAGACAATAAATCAGTGGTAAAACTCCTAGTGCTATTTCAAAAGCAATCAAGGCCTTTCATTCCTTGTCCCAGAAAATGAGCCCAAGATCCCATCTAGTTTCTATCTGCTCTTGAAGCCTGCAGAGTTCCTTTCCCTTGTCCAACAGTTACCTCTGCTTTATTCTAACGTTGAAGTTTCTGCCCTCGGTGGAATACAAGCTTCATTCAGGTGAACATGCAATACATATTGCACAAATACATATGTGGATGTGCATGCATCCACAACCTTATGACCAACCATACACGGGATAATAAAACTCTCCCTTCTGAGTATTCATCTTAAATACTAAATAAAAATCTCTCTCCTGTTCAAACAGTCAAGGCTTTGGAACTTATTCCCTGTGAACTCCTTGTATGTTGTAAACAAAGATTCCTTTGTTTGACAACTCCACCTGTTTCTGTGATTCACCAAAGACTGACCTCAGTTAGTTCAGTTACTGTAATGTAATATCAAGCATATCTAGTTAGTTGATCATTTTGTTCAAGTCTTACATATCTTACCAATATGATGACCATTTGTCTATGTAATCTTAAAATAAGGGTGTTGAAATTATTTTCCATTTGTCGTCCAAGGTAGAAGTTATGATTTTTGTTCTTAGTTTTTCCCTATATATCCCCAAATCTGTTGTTACGTATTAAAATTCAAGAATTATTATACTCCCGGGGCGCCTGGGTGGCTCAGTGGGTTAGGCCGCTGCCTTAGGCTCAGGTCATGATCTCAGGGTCCTGGGATCGAGTCCCGCATCGGGCTCTCTGCTCAGCAGGGAGCCTGCTTCCTCCTCTCTCTGTCTCTGCCTGCCTCTCTGCCTACTTGTGATCTCTCTCTGTCAAATAAATAAATAAAATCTTTAAAAAAAAAAAGAATTATTATACTCCCTGATGAATTCATCCTTTTACTCTTCTGTAATTTTGACTTGATCTTTATGTCTGATAATGAAATTTGCTTTAAAATCACTTTTCATTATCTTGATATAACCACCAAAGTTATAGTGTGATTAGAGTTAATATAGCATATTTTTTCTTTTACTTTTTAAAGCACTTCTATATTGAATCCTGACAAAGAAACAAAACAGATTTTTAACTCTGGAAGCATCTTTCTAAATTATCCTTTTTTTTTTTTTTTTAATGAAGCAGTAGCAATTTTTGTTAAGGGACCTAAACTGAAAGTAGGTTTAGAAATTTATTTATTTTTTTATTTATTTAGTAAAAGATTTTATTTTATTTATTGACAGCAAGAGAGAGAGAGAGAGAGAGAAGAAGCACACAAACAGAGGGAATCATGTGCAAAGGGAGAGGAAGAAGCAAGCTCCTTGGGGTGCAAGTAGTCCCATGCAGGGCTGGATCCCTGTACACTGGAATCATGACCTCAGCCAAAGGCAAACATCTGCTTAAACAACTAAGTCATCCAGGCACCCCTAGAAAATTAAAAAAAAAAAGGCCTTTTAAAACATTTTGTTTCTTTCTTTTTTTTTAAAAAATATTTTATTTATTTGACAGACAGAGAGACAGGAAGAGGAACTATAAGCAGGGCAGAGGGAAAAGGAGAAGCAGGTTTCCCACTGTGCAGAGAGCCTGATGTGGGGCTTCATCCCAGGACCCTGGGATCATGACCTGAAAAGAAGGGACACTTCTTGGAAGAAGCCACCCAGACACCTCTTTTCTTTGTTTTTAATATATGGCAACTGATGCTTCCCAGCCACGAGGAGCATATTACCCATTGATTAAATCTTTGATAACAACCTATTTAAAAAGGTGTGTAAATATATACTTACTCAGATTTATACACTTTGTGTTTTCTTCATAGTTTGGGGCTGGACCCCATGGTCACAACACTGCTTCCAGTCTTTGCCTTCCCATCTTTTGATACCAGGTATTTGGTCAGCAAAGCAAATTAGTATCAAAATTGATAAGCCCTTGGCACCATATCTCTGGAGCAGGGCTTGCTCTTAGCCAAGGCCCAGAGCAGTTGACCTCCCCTCGCTAGTGCTATAGCCCCAAGGACTAGGTCCCTGTCACCAGAACTCAGTCTTACATGTTATGCTAAGCAGACAAAACCAAACCAGGAAAGCTCCAACAGCTTTCACTGGCCTGCCTCATCTCCAACTCTCTCGACGTCTAGGCAGTACCAGATGACAGGGAGGGGTCTTGGTCCAACATATGGGAGGGAAGGAAGTAGCCACGAGCAAGTACCTGCCTCTCTGTTCCTTTCTTTCATGAGCAGGTTGTAAGGAGGAGGAAGAGGAAGGGGAAGAGAGGTGAACTTCAAGGGGTGAAGGCCTCAGGTAGGCAGCTGGCTCCTGCCAGTAGGAAAGGGACAAAGGAGAAGGCAGTGAGTCTTGCAGGGAGGGTGGGGGGTAAGGGTTACAGCTTATGACGGAATCTGGACAGGAGTAATAGGGATACTAGTCATTTGAGTCCACCATTGGCAAGCTGGGCTGGGTGTCAGGGCAGATAGGCCTCCCTGGGCAACGGCACATGAGAGAAGGTGGAATTCTTCTCTGAGGAGCAGGTGAAGCTTTGGGTGTTGGGAAAGCATAGACAGTATTGTTCCAGGGCCAAGGACAGGTCCGGGTACTCCTGGTTGGAGGTCAAGGCCACAGTATGATCCAGGTCTTCTACCAGCAGCTTGAAGGTACCACATGCCAGCCACCCCTCATTATTGTGTATAACTCTCTGGTGCACTTATTGGCTTATCCATCAAATGACTCCTTCAGCAGCTTGAAAACCACCTCCACAGGCACTCCAGGATATGGGAGGCTTCCAGAGTGAAAATTTTGCACAGGATCACCCCCAAAAGACCAGAAGTCACTCTGGTGGATGTAGATCTGGTCAAACATGGCCTTAGGGACCATCCACTTCACAGGCAGTCCACTGTTGGTTCTCATTTTATAGTAACTGATGTGGTGATATCTCTGGCAAGGCTGAAGTCTGAGATCTTCATCATGTTGTCCTTTGTCACCAGCACTTCCCTGGTGGCCAGGTCTTGGTGTATGCACTTCTTGGAGGCAAGGTACTCCATGCCTCAGGCTACCTGGTAGGCAAAGTATACCGGGTGCTTGGAGGAGAGTTGCTCTGCTGCATTGTGGCTGATATTGTAACAGTACTCCAGGTCAGGAGGCCTCTGGGCCTGCAGGTACTCCTGTATGTTGTCTTTGGAGGCATATTCCATGATAGTGTACGAAGGACCATCCTGTGTGCAGGACCCAGCAGGTTGATGGTGTCCTTGTGCTGTCCAATCATCTTCATCATCTCCATTTCTGAGATTAGGTTTGACAGGTCTTTCTCTGCTGCATCTGACTTCAACATCTTCACAGACACTTTAGTCAAATGGTTGGATTTGTCTTTGTCCAGCCCAAAGTAGGCCTCTCTTAGGGGTCTGCCTAAACTGCCTACAACCAGCCTGCCTCAAGGCAGTTATGAACTCTAGATTATCCTCAAAAACATTAAACCACAAGCTAAAAATTCTCTTCACTAGGTCTCTGTCGCAGGTCTAATTTTCTTATCTTTCATCATTTATCTTTTTCCTAATTCTTATTTTCAGTATAGTTTATTTGGCTTCCAGGTGTTTCCCTGGGTTTCTGTATGCTGTTTCATAGGGAAGAATTATCCTGTCATAAAATTATTTCTTGAGCATTCATTACATCTCTCGGTTAAAATGGGTTCTTTTATGGTATTGATTCATTTGAGTTTTCTCAAAATGGGAAGAATTTTCAAAATGGTGTTTTCCTCAAGGTTCAGAGTATGTCTTAGCCTCATCTTTACTCTTTTTGAAATTCACTTTTCAAATTCTTGTCCCTCTTTTTATCTTTTTAAATTAAAATGTTTCCTTTTACTATTTTTTTATTTGAGTGTAGTTGATAGTCAGTGTTACATTGGTTTCAGGTTTTCAAGATCTCCATACATTATTCTATGATCACTACAAATATAGCCACCATCTGTCACCATATAACACTATTATAATATCATTGACTATATTCTCTACACTGTCCCATATCTCTTTTTAAAATCTCTGATTTTTATGTTTTCTGTTATTCCAATTTTCGACCTCATTTTACTTGGTTACTTTAATAAAATATGCCTGATTACACACTCTATGCTGAAAACCATAGCATTTGATTTATAGTAGTCTTCTTCTTCTTCTTCTTCTTCTTCTTCTTCTTCTTTCTTCTTCTTAATTAACATATAATGTATTATTAGCCCCAGGGGTACAGGTCTGTGAATCGCCAGGTTTACACACTTCACAGCACTCACCACAGCACATACCCTCCCCAATGTTCATAACCCCACCACCCTCTCCCTAACCTCCCCACCCCCCCCCCGGCAACTCTCAGTTTGTTTTGTGAGATTAAGAGTCTCTTATGGTTTGTCTCCCTCCCGATCCCATCTTGTTTCATTTACTCTTTTCCTGTTCCCCAAACCCCCCACATTGCACCTCCATTTCCTCATATCAGGGAGATCATATGATAGTGCCTTTCTCTGGTTGACTTATTTTGCTAAGCATAATACCCTCCAGTTCCATCCATGTCAACGCAAATGGCAAGATTTCATTTCTTTTGATGGCTGAATAGTATTCCATTGTGTGTGTGTATATATATATATATATATATATATATATATATATATATATATTTCATTTGTTGATGGACATCTAGGTTCTTTCCATAGTTTGCCTATTGTGGATATTAATGCTATAAACATTTGGTGCACGTGCCCCTTTGGATCATATACAGTCTTCTTTACCTCTATCAGAACCCCAGGAAGCTTTATTTATTTATTTACTCACATAAACAGATGATCCAACACAACGTTTTTTGATGTTCCAATGTATTATAATGTCTTACCGCTTAACACTATGCTTACTGCTCTCTTTCACTGTCTGACTAAATCCTCATCATCACTATGCCATTTAATGAGAAAGAACATTTGAACTCAGAGTTCTCTCCATATCAGGGAATGAAGACTCCACCCTTCTGTTTGTGCAGGTAAAATAAATGTTGATGTCTGTCCTGCACATACCCCATCCTGTTCACCAGAATATTCACCATCAAAATATATACACAATGAAAACCATACCTCACCACTTCTATTACCACCCAGCATGCTAAAAACACCATCATATGTTCCTGAATTATTGACTTGATTGATAACCCCACTTCCACACATACTGCACTCCTTTCTCCATGCAAATTTATTTTGGTACAGCAATTTAACCTAAAAATCAAGTCATATGATTTTATTCTGCTGTTGAAAGACTTTTGGTATCTTCCCCTTTCATATTAAATAAAAACTGAAGGCGTTTCAATGTACTAGAAGGTCATACATCAATACGTTCTTCCTCTCTCCACCACTATGAACTCCTCATTGGCCTCCTTGCTTTTCCTCAAAAGTAACAGACAAGCTGTTCACACAAAGTCTATATACTTACTTGCTCTGCCTAGAGCAATCTTTTCCTTTAATATTTGTATAACACTCTCCTTCACTTCCTGGGTCTTTGTGCAAATAACATCTCATAAATGAGATATAACCACCCAAAACAAAATAAAATTAACTTTCATCCCAGCATTCCCCAATGGCTTTTACCTTTCTTGTATTTCTTTGTATCACTTATCACCATCAACCATCAATCATTATTCTATTACTGGTTTATTTTCTTATTTGAGACAGAGAGAGAGAGAATTGGGAGGGTGCGCAGAGGAAGAAGAAAACACCCCACTGCCTAGAAAGCCTGCTGGGGAGTTACATCCCAGGACCCTGAGATCATGACCCAAGCCAAAGGCAGTCACTCAATGGACTGAGCCACCCAGGTGCCCCTCTATTATTGGTTTATTTCACTATTATATTTCAAAAGAATGTGAGCTCTTTGTGGTCAGGTATTTTATATGTTTTATTAATTGAAGTATTCTCAGAAAGGTAGCTGGCAGATTGTAAGGGCTCACTAAACTGTATTTTGTTGTTATTATTGGGCTCCTTTATGGGCTTTACCTCTTACGCTAGAAGTCTATCCTTCAGATGTAAGCGATAAGAATAGAGCCCTGCTGCCTGTTCAAATGTGTAAAAAGCCTGTATTAAGTGGATATTTTAAAAGCTAAATGAATGGCTTAATAGTTGTATATAGGGGGAAAGGGAACATATTTTCCACAGTTTAGAAGTGGAGTTCTTTTATAGAGTTCTTGTACAAGCCTACACTATGGAACGATAATGGGCAGTTGTACATTACAATTATACAAACACTTTGGTAATTTATATCCTTTTTTAGTAATTCTTGACTGGATCATTTAATTCCTTAGGAGCATTATAGCATTTCAACTTTTCATGTTCAATAAACTTATTGGGGTTGCTACCTTTTTTATTCAAATGGAGAAATAGTCATGATTTAATCTAAATAAAGTGTTATTGATTGTGTTGTTTTCTAGGAATGAGTCGCACATGCTAGTTTAAAAGTTTTGTTAAAGTCCCAAGTCTGTCACTGATAAAAGCCTTTTGTAGATTAGTAACTTGATCAAAACGGAAAAGTTATGTAACACCAATTGTTATACTATCTTTGTTTCCATCTTGCATTGTAATAACACCCATCTTAACTCTATTTAAGACAAATCATTGCCAGATGGATTTCTGGCATTGATTGCAGGATATGAAATCTAGTATAACTAAAAGTTTTTGGTTTTAGTAGCATATAAATCAATTTAGAAAAATATATGTATTTGAATATAAGATAAAGTTTTAAATTATTTGGCAATAATAAACTAAACTTTTTTTTTGTAAATTTTTATTTTCTAAAATTTCATTGAGCTCTCTTGCAATAAGAAACAAGTTACAAAAAATTAAGGTTTATTTACCCCAATTCAAAATTATTAGGAATATAATCATAGAGGTTGAAGTATTTAAAATATTGAACCCAAAATGTTTTATTAGGTAAATTCATGAATGCTGAGCATTCACTGTTAAAATATACTAATACTATTGATAGACTGGTAGAAGCCTAAAATCAAATATTTATTAAATATTTATATCCATATCTTTTCATAGCTTGGTAATTCATTTCTCTAGCATTAAATAATATTCCATTGTTTGCATGTACTACACTTTCTTTGACCTTTCACTTATGGAAGGATATCTTGGTTGCTTCCAAGCTTTTGTCAGTTATGAATAAAACTACTATAGACATCTTTGTGGGTATAGATTTCATCTTCTTTGGATAAATACCAAGAGCTGCTACTGCTGAATCATCTGGCAAGAATATGTTTAGTTTTGTAAGAAACTGCCAAGTTGTTTTCCATTCTTTATTCTCAATACACATGGAAGAACATTCCTGTTGCTCCACATCCTCACCAACATTTCGTGTTCTGTTGTCAGTGCTCTGGATTCTGGGTATGTACTGGTGTCTCTTTTTTGTTTTAATTTGCATTTTCCTGATGACATATGATGTGAAGCATCTTTTTATATGCTTATTTGCCATCTGTAATATTTTCTTTGGTGAGGTATCTGCTAAGGCCTTTGGCTCATTTTTAATCCGGTTTTTCCCCCATTGTTGAGTTTTTAGGGGTCTTTGTGTATTTTTGATTAACAGTCCTTTGCCAGATGTGTATTTTGCAAATTTTTTCTCATAGTCTGTGCTTTGCCTTTTCATTCTCTTGGCATTGTGTTTCACAGAGTAGACATTTTTAAATTCAGTGCTTGTGCTTTTGTAGCTAAAGTTATTGTGAAAACCAAGGTCATTTAAATTTTCTTCTATATTACCTTCTACATGTTTCATGTTTAGGTTTATAATCCAATCTGAGTTCATTTTTGTGAAGAGTGTAGGATATCTGCCTGGATTTATTTTATTTTATATTTTTAGATTTAGCTTCACCATTGCTACAGAACCATTTGTTTAAAAGATTGTATTTTGCTCTCTTGTATTGCTTTTGCTTTTCTATTATATATAAAATATAATTGATAATATATATTCTGTTGCTTTAATCTAGTCTCTCTGTGGTATTAAAATATCATGCTTACAATTATCGTTATGGTAAACTTTTTTTTAAGATTTTATTTATTTATTTGACAGAGAGAGAGATCACAAATGGGCAGAGAGACAGCCAGAGAGAGAGATGAGGAGAAGCAGGCTCCCTGCTGAGCAGAGAACCCAATGCCGGACTCGATCCCTGGCCCCTGGGATCATGACCTGAGCCGGAAGGCAGAGGCTTAACCAACTGAGCCACCCAGGTGCCCAATCGCTTTAGTAAACTTTGAAGTCAGTCCTCAGTCTTTGTTCTCCTTCAACACTATGTTGACTATTGTGAGTCTTTGCCTCTCCATATAAACTTTAAAATAAGTTTGTTAATATTAAAAAAAAGAACTTGCTGGAATGCATTAATTTTATAGATAAACTTGGAAACCAGTGACCTCTTGAGCTTAGCAGGAGATAGACCATGGACATCAGTTGTCACAGTGGTGCCTCTGGCAGAACCTATTGCAAATCCCTAGGCAAAATGACACCTCAAGGATCTGAGAGAATGTCTAAGAAGTACTTGATACATCCCTTGGGTATGGTTTATTGAAGTGTCCACCTGTCTGAAAGCTGGGGAATCTAGATAAGGGAGGGAAAATTAGTTATGATAAAACATATCAACAAACATCAATAAATTTTGTAAAACTAATTGTCATGGCTCATATACAATATGACCAACAGAGGGACCATCAGAAGGAAAGCATCAGTTATGTTTATTGTGAAATTTTTTATTCAAAATAAAGCAATGTGAGGGGAAGACACAATGAGAAAATTACCATTTTTTAAATGGTAAACATCTTACAAAATGGAATAGGTTTTATATTCTAAGTAGTATATTGAAAAGTAAAACATTGGGGCGCCTGGGTGGCGCAGTGGGTTGGGCTGCTGCCTTCAGCTCGGGTCATGATCTCAGGGTCCTTGGATTGAGCCCCGCATCGGGCTCTCTGCTCCGCAGGGAGCCTGCTTCCCCCTCTCTCTCTCTCTCTCACTGCCTGCCTCTCTGCCTACTTGTGATCTCTGTCTCTCAAATAAATAAATAAAATCTTTAAAAAAAAAGAAAAGAAAAGTAAAACATTAAAAAATAAAATTTCAATGAAAAAAATTATTTAATTTTTAAAAAGGTTAAAAATAGCAGAACCATTTTTCTTATAACTGGAAAATACACTGTATATACATCTATCAAAATAACTTGTCATGGGGGAGCCTGGGTGGCTCAGTAGGTTAAAGCATCTGCCTTCGGCTCAGGTCATGATTCCAGGATCCTTGGATCGAGGCCCACATCGGGCTCTCAGCTCAGCAGGGAGCCTGCTTCCTCCTCTCTCTCTCTGCCTGACTCTGCCTTATTGTGATCTCTGTCAAATAAATAAATAAAAACTTTTATAATAAATATTTGAAAAATAACTTGTCATGTCTGGAATCAGGAGCATATGGAAAAAAATAATATCTGAGGACAATACTTCTGCCATGTTTTGTGCCTTGCTAATATTTTTAAACAGTCAGGCAAATTTTAGCCTTATTGAAATACCTGCTAAGATACCTGCAGTGCCTTTTGGAGCCCTATGACTATAAAAATTAATTGCAAATATTCAAAATGTTTACTATGGTGTCACTATTTAGGGCCACCACCAAGTATGTTTCAGAAGTAAGCATAACTGTTACTCTTCCATAAGGCAAAAGGGCATATTTTCAGGAGTTCCATCTGCTGTACCAGGAGGTGAATCAAGTAATGATTTTTGTCTATAAAATAATTCACTTTTCAATCTAACATTCCTCATTCCACATTATAATAATAAAAACTAGGAGGAGACTAAAACAAACAAACAAATACAACTACAACAACCAGCTTTTCCTACAGTGGAAAAGTAAATATAACCTTAGGAGTAGCCTAAAATTTATTTTTAAATATTTTAAGATAAACGTTTTTGTTAGAAAACCATATATTTTATATTACTAAGAAATAACAGGCAACGTTTTATTAACTTCTAAAAAGTCTAGTTACTTGTATTTATCTATTAACTCATCTCTTTATGAAGTAGAACATGATCACACCTCTTGTATCTACCCAAGTTTGTATGCTTTGGTTGTTTTATGTTTGCTATTTCCTTGCTTAATTTTTACAATATTTGATACATAATAGTATCTTTAAGTCCATCTATGATTTCACAGAATTTGTTTGAACTTCATAAAAATGTACCATACTTTTTGCACTGTCCTTGTTTTACTTCTCTATTAGCTTTCCAAGTTTTATTCACTTTAGAGTGTGTAGCTATCATTTATTTTTACTCCTCCATAATGCTATGTTTACAAATTTGTATTTATCTGTACTTTTAAAAATATCTTAATTATATACCATTTCTCATCTCACGTAACACTCATGTTACTTCTACACTTATCAGATATTATGTAACGGAAAACCACAACTCAGCAACAATAGAACACCATTTTTCAAAATTAAATGGCTTACCAGAATTCTTTAATTCTATCCTTTATTTGTATTAGATGACCCTTTATTCTGGTATTTGGCATTGTTCATATGGAGGAAAGCTTATAAGTTGATATTCCATAAATAGAAGGATTTTTATGATCGATTAATTATTTTCATTTAGAATGCATAGAATATGGTTGATTTAATATTTCTTTCTTACTCTCTGCCTGGAACATAGTGCTATCTATGCAATAGCCACTAAAATATTAAGTTAATTACCTAGACTTTAAACTGCATATTAATAGGAATAGCATACAGAACTCTTCTCAGATTGGGACACCTGGGTGGCTCAGTCAGTTAAACGCCTGAGCCTTTAGCTCGGGTCATGATCTTAGGGTCCTGGGACTCAGTTCTGCAACAGATTCCCTGCTTAGCCGGGAGTTTGCTTCTCCCTCATCCTGCTGCTCCCCCTGCTTGTGCTCTCTCTCACTCTCTCTCTTACAAATAAATAAAATTAAAAAAATAAATTCTTCTCAGATAGCTAATATAGAATATCGTCTTTGTATTCATCAAAGGGAAAGTGCCATATAATAATGAAATCCAGACTACTTCAAATTCATTTTTTAACCAGTAAGAAAGTACTGGAAACAAGCCAAAAATGTCTTCAATGAATTAAAGAAATAGATTGATTTTCAATATCTTAATGTTTCTAATGTTAAATTGCAAGATTTTTATACTAGATATCAGTGTAAATATTCATTATACAAGGATATTCTAAAAATAAACCTGAGAAAACTACTTGACATATATGATGACAAAAACCAATGTCAGTTTGGGTAAAACTTACAACACCTACCACCTGAAACTCTTGTTCTATATGGTGCCATCTTGTGATGCTGGGCAGCGGCAGTGAGCCACAGCTTCCAGTCAGCTAGAAGATTACAGGGGTGAACACCTGATATTCTTACAAGCATTCTATATATAGAATATATATATAGAATATATATATTCTTCTTTTTTTAGTGTAATATTTAATAAATTGCATGTGATATTTGATACTTTGTTATAAAATAGGCTTTGCTTAAGATGATTTTGCCCAAATGCAGGCAAATGTAAGTGTTCTGAGTATGTTTAAATAAGCTTAAGGTAAGCTATGATATTTGATAGTTTTGGGGTATTAAATGCATTTTCAATTTTTTATGTGTTTCTCTGTACATAGCCCCCTTGTAAGCTGAGGAACATCTCTATATGTATATGTAGCCTTGGTATGGCTTACATATTATTGGCATGAAACATCTAGAACAGTACGTGTGCCATAGAACTGTCTACAACATCAAACAAGTTTCTTGAAAACTTGTGCCAAAGGGGTTATGTCTTTAAGGATTCTTATTTCAGAAGGGTTCTCTCAAACGTAAGATTTTTCAGAAGTTAAGTGAAAATCTGACCAAACTAAACATTTTTCCATTTTCCCTAGTGAGCAAAGATAGCTAAAATCTATCTGCCATTTTCAACACTGTACTCAACGATTGTAATTCTAATTTAAGAACAGATTATTTATATCAAAACCACATGTTGGCCTAATCTTATACAATATTCATAAGTCACACTCAGACCCTTGGACACTTTTATTTGTTGAGTCTATATGGTACTACGGACATTCATCTTTTTTGACCTCATAGCTTCATGTATGTCTATACTTTTGAAAATACATGCATCATAGTTCCATTGTAAAATGTCTGGGTTATAAAATGTGCTATGCTATCAAAATGGTAATAAGAACATACAAATGACCTGATGTAATGAACTGGACCAGATTGCCAGATATCACATTGCATACCAGAAAGATTCAGTGGTAAGTTTTAAAATGGCCAGCTATACACTGACTGAATTATAACTCATTTAGCTTCTTTCTTTGTGTACAGTATTATACATTAGTCAGTATTATAGTAGATAAGTACTTTGGACAGATGTAAATATGCTGTAATAAAAAATGTTTTTCTTCTTTCTTTTAGTCCTTTTTACTTGTAAGACTAGCCACAAATACCACGCCTCCCCCAAAATAATTTGCAATCCAAATTTATCTCTAAATGAATTTATTGCACAGAAAAATATGTATATATATATATATATATATATATATACACTTACAGAAGACATGTTCAAAAATAGTTACACAACAGCAGGGCCCTAAATGTAAGCAGTATAGTTGTTTTGTTTTGTTTTGTTTTGTTTCTTTTAAAAAAAGAGGTTATGTGAAATATTAGGATTTTATTTCCAGGCGTAGTATTTCAAGACAGTTAACTACACCTATGGTGTCAACAGCCTCTTGTTGGCAGTATGATTTTATTGGCTCCATGGAATAACAGCAAGAATTTACTATTGCTTCTTTCTTTTATGACACACACAGAAAAAAAAAATTGACACATTTGCTCAAGACCAACCAGAATCATTTTAACCTATCAAAATTGATGGGAGGCCTTCACTGCCAAAGTCACTGCTGCGTTTTCACAATTCACTGCAGACAATCTGCTACTCCCATTATGATAAAGGAGAGCAGAGTCATAATCAGGGAAGAAAGCTAGATTAATACTTGTAATTATCATTGAATATTTAGCCTGCTATAGGATTATTATTATTAGTGTCATTTGATAATTTTCTCTCATTTTATTAAACACAACTGTGAGTAATTACGCTACCTAATATTTCTCTGTATTGGCTGACTAGCTAGCAAACATTCATGAAAATATCCATTAGCCACACATATAAAATGCTGCATTATGATGCTGTTGAATCAGAACATACCACTACCTGATCCTGTAGCTCTTTGGGGATTTGCAAATCAATTAATTCTATGTTTATTGGATTCTTCCCATACAATTAGAAAATTTATAATCGAGTCCATGAACATTATTAGTTTTACCATTTTAAACCAGCAATCACACTTTGATTTTTACAACAAAAGCAGAAATATAAACACACACATTTGGATCAGTTTTCTCTTAGTCTGTCTGGACTTCAAAATCCTATTCCTCAAGATGATGCACACCAAAGTTCTGGATTAAACAAGAAATTAGATGGCACCTGAACACTTGGTTTAATATTCTCAAAAGTATTATGCAACTTCTTTCTTACAATATGACATTGTTTTACAAAGATCCACACTTTTATAATGTTAGTATTTTTAATAATCAATAAAGTCAATTAATCATGATTAAAAATCAAACATAAAAATTTCTACTTTTTGCTTTTGCCCCCTCCATTTAGAACTTATTTATAGCCTGATAATTCAAAGGTCCCTATGTTTATGAAAATCTGGACAGAAATAGCTCTAAGATCCCATTCAGAACTTGATATTAATCTAAGTCTTTTGGCTCCATTTATCCTGAGAGCAAAGAGTAGGACAAAGGATTTGAGTACTGTTAGTTTATCTGGGAGATTATCCAAGGTAGAAAAGAATGGGAAAGTGATACAGTGAAGAAGCAACTTTGTCAAAGAGGTACATTGTTGATATAATTGTTGTGGATAGAAAATGAAGGCTTGCTTTTACTGAAAGGTCCTGAGAAACTTCTTTAAGTTGTCCTCATGAAGACCTGAAAACTGACAATTTTAACTATGGTTCTTATTTCCACTTCACTGAGAGCTGTCCTCAGAGGACATTAACTCTCCTACACTTTCGGGTTGTGTTGGAGACATTCCAAAATGAGAGAGAGAACATGAGATCCTATCAGTGTTAAGTAACTGCAATTTCCCATGGAACTATCCACCACAGGTTTGGCTATAATCAGGTGTTGGGCCTTGATATCAGAGGGATTTGAGGCAGTATCATTTTAGGTTAATCATTATATCTGAAATTTCCAAAAACTTCAACTGATGAAACTTTGATTATAAACCTATAAATATAACAATAAATCTACAGTATTCAAATTATTTTCATAGAAATACACAAACAAAGCATCAACTGATTAATATTTAAATGTTACAAAATACTGAACTGAAAGAATTTGGTCATATAACAACGTGTAAGAAGTAGAGCTTAGGTTTAGGTTAGAAGTCAGGATGCATTTGGGACTCAGTTAAGAAATTGAATGGAGGGACGCCTGGGTGGCTCAGTGGGTTAAGCCACTGCCTTCGGCTCAGGTCATGATCCCAGGGTCCTGGGACCGAGCCCCAAATCAGGCTCTCTGCTCAGCAGGGAGACTGCTTCCTCCTCTCTCTCTGCCTGCCTCTCTGCCTGCTTGTCATCTCTCTCTGTCAAATAAATAAATAAAATCTTAAAAAAAAAGAAATTGAATGGATGTCTGACTATCTTATAGGTTTGCTAAAAATCAGTGACTTTGTGTTCACGTGTGGCTATGCGGGAATTTTTAACTTTCTCTAAGAAGTTATTAGATTGATTATATAATGGCAGTAAAGGATGGGGAAAAGCAAAGTACAAACCCCATAAAGACAAAGACACTGAGTATGAGAAAAGAGTAATAGATAAGAAGAATCAATGCATTTGAGGAAAATGGGAATTGAAATACACAATGATTGTTGATTTTTTTAGATGCAGAAATCAAAACTAGCTTGCAAGAAGGAAATAACAGAAGACATGTTGTGAAAAGGCAGTAACGTGGAATAAAGGAGTAGGGAGAGCATATCAGGTAATTTGGATAGGAAGGAGTTAGGAGATAACTGCTTGATAAATTTTATATGGCCCACTTAAATGCACAGATTTCTCTTCTTTAATTTATATGGAGAACAGGGTGTCGTTTCTCTTCCCTTTCAGAGCACCCGAGGTGTACTCTTTCAGACTGAAAACCTGAAAAGCTCAGGACTCAGTTGCTTAAGCACAGCTGAGAGGACATATTTCAATTAAGATTTACAGTTTGCTGTAGGTAGTAGACTGTCAAAAGTGGTTTAACCATATTTTTCATTTAACAAGAAGACTACAGAGAGTGTTTTCTGGTGTTGGTTCAGAGTCTTAAGAAAGTCAAGTGAACTATCTTAGAGGTTTTCATGGCTTTTTATTCACAGTTGCAAAAATTGCTGTTGGAGTTCTCACTATTAAGCCCACATTTCTGGCAGAAAGATAGAGGTAAAAGAGAATGATATCTTGTACGACTGATACTTTGTCATATGGTTACAATGTAACTAGAAAAGAGACAATAAAATATTTGATGTTGTTTTAAGTTTCCTTGTTGTCAATCCCTCAGTGCTTTCTGATACTAAAGGAAAAAGTAGATGGATATTGACCTGGCAACTATCAACACCTGTCAGTCTCTCTTGGATAACCAATATCTCTATAATCTCTTCTTCCCAGTAAAAAAAAAATAAAATATATTCATAAACCACACTGTGCCATCTCAAGTTACTGCACCAAGATAAAATTACAATGATTTTCAGTTGTTCCAAATGGACAGAATACCCTTCCTTATGATATCATGTCTTATAAGATAGATAATTGGCTTGCTACCAATATACCCAGATGAGACTGTGGAAGAGACAGGAAAAAAATAATAATATTTATTTATTCCTTGGGTTGACCCTGTTTACACAGATGCATTACTATTAGAAAAGGTTGGTTTGGGACATTGGAATGAATTTACTTAATGGGTCTGTATGTAATTGGGTTGGAGAAAATTTTTAATTTCTACAAAAATTATTAGAATTCTATCTTATTCCCTTTTGATAATTTTCACATGTTAACAAAGCCAACGTTTTTGTCTAGCAGACAAGATCTTAAATCCTAACAAAACTCAATTTTTTCCTTTTTTTTTTAAGTTTGAGAGCCTCATGTTCTCTCATGCTGCTTTAAATACAACTCAAAAAAACAAAAGGAGCTAAATGGGGCAGTAAGCCCAGACTTTTTATTTTAATTTATTTATCTTATTTTTAATTAAAAAATTAAAGATTGTATTTATTTATTTGAGAGAGAGAGAGCATGAGTGGGGCAGGGGGATGTAGCTGCAGAGAGAGACTGAGAAGTATACTCCCTAATGAGCAGGAAGTCCGATATGGGGCTCGATCCCAGGATACTGACTGAGATCATGACCAGAGACAAAGGCAGATACATGTGCAAAATCCCTTTTTTTCTGGGAAACAATACTTTACAAGAGATGTTTGAAAAAGTACTGGGGAAACAACTTTAATCAGAGATACAAAAATTTAATTGACTTCTGTAAAGCTACAGGGATCCAAATGATGGGAATCCCAGGCCGTTTAGGTTGTGGACCACAGAGTATTCTTCTCTGTAATATTTTATTTTCTTCCATGTCTACTAACTCCAGTCCAAGTTCACTGATCTCTTTTTAGATAGTGCAAAACATGGCAAAGAATACCAAACAAGTGCCCAATATTCTACATTTATTACATCATTTCTAACATATAGAAGTGTGTTACCAAGGCTGGTTCTGTGAACAAACCTAGTTATGCTAAAGTGTGTTTTGTTCTCCAAAAATTAAATTCATGATTATCACACAATTATAAAATACTTGTGTCAAGAATTTTTATTCAAAAATTAATAAGAGAAGCAGATATTAAAACTAGTTCACATGGTTATTTGGGATATAAGCAGAGTTGTGCAGCAGAAGTGCTCTGGGCCCATAATTTGGGTTATAGAATTTATGTTTTCTAATGAAAAATCACTAACTTGCATTATTGTTAACAAGAATCCTGTGCATTACCATCAGTTTTCTCCATTATAACCTCTTGCTCTACAGTTTGTAAATAACTTTGTCAATAGCAAGCTAATAAACGGGGTGACTCCAATGGATTGAGATAATCTCCAGAGTTTCTGCTACATAATGAACAGGACTCCATTGAAAGGACACCTAAGAGTTTATTTTGCCCAAAAATTTGATCACTTTTTTCACTGTCCTTACCTATTTTCCAAACCTAGTTCTTTTCAGTCTACAGACAACCCTGTATCTGACTGACTTGTTAATTCTGGGAATGTCTTGCAGATTAATTTGCTTGCCCGAGGTGGTTCCTCTAATTGATGTCTAAGAACCCTAATTAGTTAAGAAAACTTTTTTTTTAACATTTTCATTGCTATTTATTATTATTATTATTATTATTATTATTGCTAATATCTCTATTATAAATAATTCACAAGGGCATCTTTCTGACAAAAGACAAAGAGCTGGCTACTAGTAGAAAAAGTACATTTGACTCTGTCAGTGAAAGTTGTAAAGGGATTTGAGAAAATAAGGCAAAGCAGTGGAATTATGTGTTAAAACTTTAAATATTATAGACACATTTACTTAATTTCTAATACTGCTTATAATTAAAAAAGATGTTTTCCATGAACCACGCATTACAGCAAATATATTGTTTATACAGATTAAATTTTCATCAAAAGGGACGCCTGGGTGGCTCAGTTGGTTAAGCAGCTGCCTTTGGCTCAGGTCATGATCCCAGCATCCTGGGATCGAGTCCCGCATCTGGCTCCTTGCTCGGCCGGAGCCTGCTTCTCCCTCTACCTCTGCCTGCCATTCTGTCTGCCTGTGCTTGCTCTCTCGCCCACTCTCTCTGATAAAGAAATAAAATCTTAAAATAAATAAATAAATTTTCATCAAAAAATTATAAGTGTATTTTTTTGTAGGATCATGATAAGCATTTTGCAGATGAGAAAAGTGAAATTTAGAAAAGTATGTCTCTTCAAATCCCTCATACAATATCTGGCCTAGATAGAAGGATATACTATCACAATTGAGGAAGATAATTGAGATGACTTAAAATGATAAACTTTACTGTATAGGGTTTTTTACAAGTTTGCCACAGATTCACATTTTTTAAAATATATATCTATTTGTGTAAAGAGAATGCACTGAGAAGTAAAAAGATAGTGATATATCAGTGCTACCAACTAATGGCTATAATATCATCACCTTATTTATGAACAATGAAACAGTGTGTAATATTTAAATAAATTTAAATAAATTCCTATTTATTTTATATATTTATAAATTTAAATGAATTCCTATTTATTTATTATTAAAGAAATTCCTCTAACAAACAGTATGTTTTGAAGGTTGCTAGCAGGAAAGTGTTGTACGACATGGAAGTAATCAGAAAATGTGATCTAAAATTCTGCTTTCAAGGGCGCCTGGGTGGCTCAGTGGGTTAAAATTCTGCTTTCAAGAAGCTATAACAGTAAGTACTGAGCATTAGCTATTATATGCTATGGATGAATAACTGAAATCTACATTTGAAACTATTGGTACACTATATGTTACCTAATTGAATTTTAAAAAGTTAATAAAAAAAACCACTATTTTATAAAACAATATTCCCAACAGGCTCTTTTGCTTTAAAATACTCACTTTGTTTCCTCTCCGAGAGAACACCAAATGGCGGATGACGCCGGTGCTGCGGGAGGGCCCGGAGGGCCCGGGGGCCCTGGAATGGGAGGCCGCGGCGGTTTCCGCGGTGGCTTCGGCAGTGGCATCCGGGGCCGGGGCGGGCCAGGGCCGTGGTCGGGGCCGGGGCCGAGGCCGCGGAGCTCGCGGGGGCAAGGCCGCGGACAAGGAGTGGATCCCCGTCACCAAGCTGGGCCGCCTGGTCAAAGACATGAAGATCAAGTCCCTGGAGGAGATCTATCTCTTCTCCCTGCCCATCAAGGAGTCTGAGATCATCGACTTCTTCCTGGGAGCCTCCCTCAAGGACGAGGTTTTGAAGATCATGCCTGTGCAGAAGCAGACGCGCGCGGGCCAGCGGACCAGGTTCAAGGCATTTGTCGCCATCGGAGATTACAATGGACACGTCGGTTTGGATGTCAAGTGTTCCAAGGAGGTAGCCACTGCCATCCGCGGAGCCATCATTCTGGCGAAGCTTTCCATTGTCCCTGTGCGGCGAGGCTACTGGGGGAACAAGATCGGCAAGCCCCACACTGTCCCGTGCAAGGTGACTGGCCGCTGTGGCTCTGTGCTGGTGCGTCTCATCCCCGCCCCCAGAGGCACTGGCATTGTCTCGGCCCCTGTGCCCAAGAAACTGCTGATGATGGCTGGTATTGACGACTGCTACACCTCGGCCAGGGGCTGCACTGCCACCCTAGGGAACTTTGCCAAGGCTACTTTCGATGCCATCTCCAAGACCTACAGCTATCTCACCCCTGATCTCTGGAAGGAGACTGTGTTCACCAAGTCTCCCTATCAGGAGTTCACGGACCATCTTGTGAAGACCCACACCAGAGTCTCTGTTCAGAGGACCCAGGCTCCAGCTGTGGCTACTACATAGTTTTATACAAGAAAAATAAACTGAACTAAAGCTTGAAAAAAAAATACTCACTTTGTAATGAGAGTCATTACTTTTGTCTAGCCAAATCTTATAGCACTGTTTATCCCTTCCCTGCTTTATCCCTTCCCAGTATCAATAAAGGCTCACTTGGGTTACCTAGAAGCCATGAGAAAGCTTGTAATAGATCTGGCTGGTTTTCACCAGCAATTTGACCACCATGTGCACAGGGAAGTCTATTGATAAAGGCTTTATTGCAATAAGTTGCAAATACATGGATGATTTTGAATTCTCTTTCTTGAGGTCTTGTTTCATGATAATAAATTTAGGGTGGCTTATTGGAATGGATGTTATTAACATATCTTCATAGTTATAAGCACATGGAATTGTAAAATAGATGAATGAATGTGGCATTACTGACAACTGTCCTCATTTTGAAATCAAATTACAGTGTACTAAGATGAGGAAGCAAAGCAGATTTGGGATTATGAGTGAAATAATTTTAAAAAGTATTAGGGGTATGATCGGACTATTGGGTAATTCAGTAGAAAAATGTCTACTGATTGAGATTCTGTGTTCCCTGATTTCAGAGAGAAGTTAAGATAAATAAGTAACACGAGGAGACTAGGAAGCCAAACATAAGTGATAATTTTGTGCCAGGGTGTGTATACATCTGTTTATCTTCTTGCTTTACCACTAAGGTTGCTCCTAGAGGAGAGTTTAAATATGTGTTGGAGCTAATCTCTGTGGATTACACAAGAAACCACATCCTACAGCTCTCCCTGAAACACCCCTTATGATTTCAATGTAATTTGGTTTTTGCATTTTTAGAAATAACAAAATACTTTGCAAACTCATCTACTTTATTACCATCACAAGTGAGTCAGCTGACTCCACATTTTAACACAGTGACAGTCACAGAGGAATGGAGGAATGAGTAGAGTTATCAATATATGTGCTTTTAAGAAGTATGACAGGGTAGCAGCTATTTCCAGGAACCAAAACATGGGTCAGCAGCTGTGCAGGAAAAGTGATGGAATAAATGACTCATTTCAGAGGAGTTCTATAACATATTAGTTCTATAATGTATCTTCAGCCCCCAATTACCCGCTTTGATCTAAAGATAAGGATTTACAGTTAAGGTCCCATTTATGATTTGACTGGTAGGGTCTGAATCATGTTTACTATTGTTTTGACTATTACTTGAAACCTATAGTAGTACTTGGGATATGTGTTGTGTATTCTGTGAACATGTGCTATTTTTAGATTAGATAATTTCTGTCTCGAACCCCTGTTCATTTCTTTGTTTTTGTTTATTTGATAGTGGTTTCAGTAAATGGATATATCTGAAAAATTGCAAAGCCACTATTAAAACAAGTTATTATTATATATAGCATGGAATTGCACATTCCTCCTTTGAATCCGACAGAGCTTCACCATATCCTTAACAATTTGGGAAAAACATGCTATTATTTTTCTTTATAAAATTTCTCCTGTTAGGCTGTGATGGTTGTCATCAGCAGTAACTCCTCTGAAGGCTTTGTCAAAAGAGTTGAAAAAATTGGAAAGGTGTGTGAATGAAGCTGTTTGTTGAATATAAAGAAAAGAGCATTGAAGTACAATTCACACTCTTACTTCTCCTTCTATGCTTTCAGATGTTTGTCATTTGAAAATTTTGCTTCTAGAAGAGATGCCCTATATAATTCTTACTTTAAGGAGCAAGTTGCTTTTATAATTTTTTTATTATTCTACCATTCCAGTATTTCCATTTAAATTAAATTCAATACCATTTAAAAAAAATCAAAAGTGCAGCCAGTATTCAATTCCTGGGCTAAATAATTTTAGAAAGCTTTGTGTTATTGAACCTACGGGGTTTTTATGTAGTTTTAACTCTTTCTTTCTGTGATTTTTCCCATTAGTCATGTAAGTGACTGCAATATAACAGACATTGAGGATAAAGAAGGACTGAATAGAACAATCCTTGGCCTCATGAAGTTGAGAATCTAGCAAGGGAGTCAAACAATTCAATCATTCAGAGACAATTTATTGAGTGCCTGGCCTAAGATGAGCACAACAAAACCCCAGCCCAGAGGAATCATTTTAATGGGGGAGATAGATAATAGGTAAGCCAACTTTAAAAAAAAAAAACGTACTGCTTTTTCTTTAATAGAGATGCATATTTGAACTAAATAAGCACATTTTTAAAAGAGCAGTGATTGAGAAGAGGTTTTTAAACTGAGTGGTCCAAAAGGGCCTCCCTGAAAAAGTCTGTTTTGAACAGATTTCTGAATAATATCAGCTAGGAAGCTGCGTAAAAATCTCAGGGATGGGTGATTTTTCCAGTCGAAAAACTGTAAAGGCTCCAAAGTCACAATAGAGCTATAAGTTTCTCTAATAAAGTAACTTCTGACAAAGAATGAGAAGAAATAACTAACCCAGGTTTGAAAGAAAAGGGACAGACTTTCTATGGAATTCATATTTAATTAAAGCTCTAAAGGACAAAAATACAATAGAGCAAAATTCTGGTCACGCTGATATACCTAACGAAAGTTCATAAACAAGGTGTGGGTAGCAAAGAGTGTGTGGGAAGTTTGGTAAGAACAGTGGGGAAGAGTCATCCCTGAACATGTTCTTAAATGAAGCAATTCTTGGGTTGTTTTAAAGGGTAAATTGGAGTTTGCCTAAGTGATTAGAGAAGGATGCCTCAGCTTATGGAAGTTCAAAGCCATAAAGATGTGATAAACTACTGCAGATATTTTCATGTATATTTGTTGTTGCTTCTAGTAATGGTGATCTAAAAACTCCTACTTAAGACAACTAAAAATCCAGACAAAATAGCTTTTAAAGTTAAAAATATCAGAATGATTATAAAAATAAGTGAGGGATTACTGGGCCAAAATACGAAATACAATGAGAGCCTAGAGATATATGCCCTGAAGCCATTTTAGCTATGAGAGCATTTGAAACTGCTAAAACACACTGAGCTGTGTTGTTCATAGACTCTTGATACTAGAGAAACAAAATTCAAAATCCAGCAGCAATCAAATTTGAGGACTTTGGTACAACCCAAATTTAACTTGAGATCCCCAAAGCACAAGGAGAAGCAGAAATAAGACTATAGCCTACCTTGCCTTCTGTGTAAACTGAGAAAGTCAATCACTGAATTTGGAGTATGATTGTCTTGTAGAGTCTCAGATATAAGAGAAAATCCTACCAAGGAGGACCATACCATTATTATAGCTCTTAATTATCCCTACTCAATAAGAGTTTCAAATATAATGTCTTGAACATAGCAAAATGTAACAAAGCACACAAAGAAAAACCATTAACAAGATTTGATAGACAAAATGGGATTAAGTATGATGTTAAAATGATCAATAAAGATTGTAAAATGGCTTGATTACTCTGCTCAAAGAAATGAGAGGGGAAGCAAATTGAACCAAAAACTGACACTAAAAATGATATTGAGAAAGGTTTTATAAATGAACCAAATGGATACTCTAGAACTTTAAAGATATGACAGCTAATTTAAGGTACCACAGGGGTGCCTGGGTGGCTCACTTAATTAAACCTCCAATTCTTTTTCCTTTTTTTTTTAACACCTTAATTTTATTTTATCTCTTTCATTTGGCTCAGGTCATGATGTCAGGGTTGTGAAATAGAGCCCAGAGTTGGGCTCTGTGCTGAGCCTGGAGTCTGCTTAAGATTCTTTTCCCTTCTTTTTCTATCCCTCCCTGCACTCTCACTTGCTCGCTCTCTCTTGCTTGCAAATAAATAGATAGATAGATAGATAATAGACAAAGAAAAATAAAAGCAGATTATGAAAATAAATATAAAGATTTTGAAATGAAAACAAGTTCAAAATAAAATAGAGAAGACCTACACAGCTTAAAGTTCATTCAGAAAATCTACTATTAAAGAAGTCAGTATGACACAATGTTAAGATATCAAAAGATTTGAGCATGCACTTTACAGAAAGGGTAATCCAAATGGCCACTCATATATAAAAACTGTTTATCTTTATTATGAATCTGGAATTAAATTAAATTAAATTAATAATAAATTAAAACCTAAAATGACATACTATTACACACTTACCATATTGGGCAACAGTAAAATTGCCTTGCAAGAATGTGAAAGAATGAAAGTGCCCATAATAAAAACATTTGAGGTAAGTTGGACAATATTTAGAAAACTTAAAAATAAAAATAAAAATTTGGTCCATTCCTAGAAATACAACATGGAACTAAATGAATATTTTCACCAGGATATGCAAACAGATGATTATAGCTATTTCATTCATAACAGCAGATCAGTAGTGGTCTATTTGCACAATGTTACATTAAATAAGAGAGAATATTAACAAACTGGGAGGAGGGGCTAGGTTGTTATCATAAACAGATCTTCTATGGTGCTGATTATGTTCTATTTCTCAAAATCTTTAAGTTAAAAAAGTTTTCACATTATATCTAGATAGATAGATGATAGATAGATATCCCAGAAGCTGCAATGCTAGGCTAAGACCAGGCTTTAAAGGGCTTTTCTATACTCTACTAAATACTTGAAACCATTCATTATATCATAGCTCAGTGTTCAAATCTCCATTTGTTTCCTCATGTTCCTAATATTTACCTTAAGGTGACCTGATCCAGACTTTTGATCACCTTTGTCTAAATATTTCTATTTTAACAAAGTCCTTTTTAACACTGAGAGACTAAAACTTAGAAAAATACTCTTTTATCTCACTAGAGTGGAAAATATATAGTTACCCATTAACTAATGATATCCATGTCTACATTAGATCAATGACATTTTTAATTCTTGGGAGCTTTTGGTTAAATGAAATTTTTAAGCTTCCTTTAAATGAAGCTTTAAGCCATCACCACATGAATAAAATTAAAGAACCAAATGAAAACAGGCCAAGTATTTACAGAGTAATAGAATGTGCAATGGTAAGAGTACAATTCTGAAATCATAAAGCCTAAATTAGTGTGATGCATTTTTGCTACCCATGTAATCATAAACCAGTTATCCAAATGTGTTAGCCTCAGTTTTTTCACCCATGAAATGGTGATGATAATACTTATGCTGCGTTGTTGTGTGTATGTGATGAAGCATGGAGCATGAGAATCTCATATTCCATGCTAAAATGATAGCTATTTTTATACTTATAATAATTCTAGTAATAGTAATTAAATTGTTCAAAATGGTAATATTCATTTATATTGAGGCATTGTATTGACTATTCATAGACACATTTACCAAAATAAATTTCATTTTACTTTACCCCCTCTGAGGATATATATTCCCTAATTCAATATGAATCTCTTTATGAATAATAATTATCATAATAAATATGCTGATTTGTCTTCTATTTGTTTTTAGGGAGGTATCCTTTACTGTTGAACATGAAACTTAAGCAAGTCTGTCTTATTCAAAATTTGCATGCTGTTTTCTTATGAAACTAGATTATAGAGTTGTATGAAATAAATTCATGCAGTTAAGACATTGATGTTTGGAACACTGGGTGGTCAGTTTAGTATTTCAAAAGAAGATTTTAAATTTAAACCTTAAAACTGAGCTCTTTCAGCCTTTTTTATAGACCATCCTTCATGTTTCATAAGTACTCCTCCATTGTAAACTAAGTAATACTTTTTGTCACAGTGTATATAATGAAAATGGATTTTATATTCTATTATTTCAGAGTTAGTTGCAGTTTCTACTGCCTTACTTCATTTTTTGAAAAATAGATTAATTCTACAAAAAGTTTTTTCCAGGTTTATTGAAAAAAATCGACATATTTGTAAATTTAAGAAATGATTTCTTATAACATTGCAAACCTTTAACATTGTGTAAATTTTGTACAATTTGATAAATTGGTATACATCTTTATTGCAATATAATCTACATAAAAATGTTAATACATCTACTATCTCGTATAGTTGCCACTGTTTTTTATGCATTTATCATAAGGAATTTTAAGATCTACTCTCTTAGCAACTTTTATGTATATAGTATAGTAGAGATAAACTTCAGAGGTCTTGTGGGTTTTGTTCCAGACTGCCTCAATAAAGTGATTATCTCAATAAACTAAGTCAAATTATTATATTTTTTGGTTTCCCAGTGCATATAAAAAATTATGTTTCCCAGTGCATATAAAAAATAAAAACTATACTGCACTGTTCAAAAGCATTATGTTTTTAAAGAAAAACAATGTATATACCTTAAGTACACTAGTTCTGAGTTTTCAGTGGGTCATAATTACTGATCACAGATCACCATAACAAATACAATAATAATGAAAAAACTTGATATATTGCAAGAATTACCAACATGTGACAAAGAGACACAAAATGAGCAAATGTTGTTAGAAAAATGGTGGCAGCAGACCTCTTTTATACAAGATTGCTATAAACTTTCAACTTGTAAGAATGTGATATATGCAAAGTTTAATAAAGGGAAGCACAATAAAAAAAAGTATGTATATCTTATTAACTATGATCATCATGCTGTACATTAGATCCCCAGAACTTTTTCATATTATAGTTGCAAGTTTGCACCCTTGGACCACCTTACTCCACCCCAGGTTCACCCCTTGTCAACTCAACTCTAAGTTTCCATTAGTTTTCCTTTTCCTCAGATTCTGTATGTAAGGGATATCATAATACATAAATTAAAAAAATATACAAAATCTTTGAAATATTTCACTTAGAATAATACCTTCAAGATCCATCCATGCTGTTGTAAATGGCAGTATTTCTTAATTTTTCATGGTTAAGTAGTATTCCGTAGTATATATTTACCATACTTATTTTACTCATTCATCCATTAATGGATACTGAAGTTATTTCCATCTCTTGCTTAGAGTTAATAATTTTATAATAAACATAAGAGTGCAGATATGTCTTTGAACAGTGAACTTCGTTTTCTTTAGATAGATACCTAGAAGTGGGATTACTGAATCATATGGTAATTTTACTTTTAATAATATGAATAATCTCCATACTGTTTTTCATACAAATTTATATCCCTATTACAGTGCATAAGTTCCCCGTTTTCCCCAATATTTACCAAAATTGGTTAGTTTCAATTTTTTGGTAGTATATATTCTAATATCTTGCTGTGTTTTTCAGAGGTAAACAACAACAACAACAACATAAGGACTTTGCCCTGAGATTTTTACGTTGAGCACTTTTTAAT
The DNA here is from genome assembly GCF_964662115.1 of Mustela nivalis. Lineage (NCBI taxonomy): Eukaryota > Metazoa > Chordata > Mammalia > Carnivora > Mustelidae > Mustela > Mustela nivalis. The sequence continues at coordinate 481,806 of NW_028136427.1, read as the reverse complement.
GCTCCTGTTGGTCATTTATATAACTTTTTTGAAAAAAAAAGTCTATTGAGATCCTTTTGCTATTTTTTTAATCATATATTTTTTTCTATTTGTATCTGTTGGTTATTAACCTCTTTTCAGATATAAGATTCGTAAGTATTTTCTTACATTCTGTGGATTGTGTTTTCATTCTCTCTCCCTTTTTTTGGCAATGCAGAAACGTTAGTTTGATGTAATACCATTTATTTATTTTTGCTTTTTTTGCTTGTGTTTTTAGTCTGGTATCCAAAAAACTATTGGCAAGACCAATGTCAAGGAGAATTTTTCCTATGTTTTCCTTTAGGAAATTTAGTTTCATGCATCACCTTTAAGTCTTTAATCTATTTCAAGTTCAGACTTATGAGTGATATAAGGTTCCCTTTTCATACTGTTTATGTGACTATTCAGTTTTAAATATCATTTATTGAACAGACTATCTTTCCCCATTACATATGTTGGCCCCTGTCAAATATTAGGTGACTGTATGAAAGGATTTATTTCTGGACTCTCAATTCTGTTCTACTTGTTTATTGGTCTGTTTTTATGCCAGTTTACTTTATTGTTTTGAGCATGAGGGCTTTGTAGTATAGTTTCAAATCAAGAAGTGTAATCTCCCTTCTTCATTCTTTCTCAGAACTGCTTTGATTATTTGTTGTCTTTTATGGTCTCATATAAACTTTAGGATTCTTTACTTACTTCTGTAAAACAATAATATTGGATTTTTTTTTAAGATTTTTAATTTATTTATTTGACAGAGAGAGATGACAAGCAGGCAGAGAGGCAGGCAGAGAGAGAAGAGGAAGCAGGCTTCCTGCTGAGCAGAGAGCCTGATGCGGGGCTCGATCCCAGGACCCTGGGATCATGACCAGAGCCGAAGGCAGCGGCTTAACCCACTGAGCCACCCAGGCGCCCCTAACATTGGATTTTTGATAGGAATTGGATTTACAGATGGTTTACGGTAGTATGGACATTTTAACAATGTTAATTCTTACCATTCATAAATATGAGCTATCTTTCCATTTCTGTCACCTTCAATTTCTTTATCAATGTCATAGTTTATGGAGTACAGATCTTTCATCTTCTTAGTTAAATCTATTCCTAAGTATTTTATTATTTTTGATGCTATTGTGAATTAGATTGTTTTCTTTATTTTTTCAGATAGTTCATCATTAGAATGTTAAAATGCTCCTGTCTTGTGCTTACTTTGGCAGCACATATACTAAAATTGGAATGATGCAGAGAAGATTAGCGTGATCACTGAACAAGGATGACATGACAAACTGGGAAGCAGTCCATAAAAAAAAAAAGAAACAAAACAAAATTCTTTTCTTTTATATATTGATCTTGTATTTGGTAATTTTACTAAATTTGTTTATTCAAATTTTTTGTGAATTTTTTAGGATTTTTTAACATGTAAGTTCATGTTATCCAAAAAAAGAAAATTTTACTTCTTCCTTTTTTTTTTTTTTTTTTTTTGGAGTCTCTTATTTCTTTGTGTTCCTTGTTTCTCTGGCTAGGACATCCACTACTGTGTCAAATGAGAGTAGTGAAAATGGACACACTTGTCTTTCTTCTGATCTTTAAGGGGAAAACTTTCAAAAGTTTTGATTGAATATGAGATTAGCTCTGGGCTTGCAATCTGTGTTTTTTCTTTAATGGGTTTTTTAAATTATTTTTTAAAATTTTTTATATAATGTGTTTTTATCCCTAGGGGTACAGGTCTGTGATTCACAGCACTCACCATCACTCACCATAGCACCTGCCCTCTCCAATGTCCATACCCCCACCATCCTCTCCCAACACACCTCCCCCCAGCAACCCTCAGTCTGTTTTGTGAGATTCAGTCTTTTATGGTTTGTCTCCCTCCTACTACCATCTTTTTTTATTTTTTTTTCGTACGCCCGAAACTGCCTATGTTGCATCTCCACTTCATCATATCAGGGAGATCATATGATAGTTGTCTTTCTCAGATTGATTTATTTCGCCAAGCATAATACCCTCTAGTTCCATCCACGTCATCACAAATAGCAGGATTTCATTTTTTTTGATGGCTGCATAGTATTCCATTGAACATATATACCACATCTTATTTATTGATTCATCTGTTGAAGGACATTTAGTCTCTTTCCATAGTTTAACTATTGTGGACATTGCTGCTATAAACATTTGGGTGCATGTGCCCCTTCAGAATGCCACGTTTGTATCTGTAGGGTATATACCCAGTACTACAAGCACTGGGTCATAGGGTAGTTCTATTTTCAGCTTTTTGAGGCACGTCCACACTGTTTTCCAGAGTGGTTGCACCAGCTTGCATTCCCACATACAGTGTAGGAGGGTTGCCCTTTCTCCACATCCTCGCCAGCATCTGTCATTGACTGACTTGTTCATTTTAGCCATTCTGAACGGTGTGAGGTGGTATCTCATTCTGGTTTTGATTTGTATTTCCCTGATGCCGAGTGATGTGGAGCATTTTTTCATGTGTCTGTTGGCCATTTGAATGTATTCTTTGATGGAACATGATAGTGAGCTTAGGGAATCACCAAGTTAATGAAAGAGGTGCCTCTTGTAGGTGAAGTAAGAGTGAGAGAAAGAAAAGAGGGCTTATCCTAGATTGGAGAACTCGGGGCTGAAAAGGACCCTCATCTGGGAGCAGAGAAAGTGGTCCAGAATCAGAGGCACAGAGGACTCCCAACACCTTCCACAGAACGGAGCACCTAAAGACATAGTGCCATTACCCCTGAAAATCTAGGCATGGAGGTATTCTCTTTAGGCAAATAGGCATCGGAGAATAGTTTGTCCATAGCCCAGTCACTGACTTCAAGAGGAAAAGCTATACCAGCTCTCGAAGCAGGCCGGATAGCTCAAGCAACAGCAGCCAAGCCAAAATCCTTATCCCCTGCATTTCTGAACAATGACAGAGCAGCGGTTCTGTCTAGAACCAGGAGGTATTCAGAAGTCAATTGTTGGGTCCCGGGTTGTGTCCATCAGTTCAGACGCGGCCTTCAGATCAACTCATGATTCCAGGGCCTTGGCATTGACTCTGTTCTCAGGTTCTCTGCTCAGGGGCAAGTAAGCTTCTCCCTCTCCAGCTCCACCCCCTGATTGGGATCTCTCTGCCTCTCTGTCCAAACGTGCATGTGCATGTTCGATAAGATAACAAAGACAAAAACAGTGCACAATAATTGACTGGGGCCAAAGGATGTTTTATTGAATTTGGACCTAGGTTCCTATGGAGGGCAGCCAGGTATAGAGAACCTCCCACCATCCTAAAATGCCCGACCTTCGCTTGGAGCTTCCTTGTTCATTCTCCTGTTCTTTGCCTTCCTGGATCTCCTCACCAACCTGCAGCATCCGCTGTCTGTCGTGCTGTACTGACCCCTTGTTAACACATTGTGCATCCTCTCGGGGCTCCATTGGAACATGCCCATCTTCCTCAAGAGGCACTGTTTGCTTATCGCATGTAACCATTTGGGGGATGGTCATGAGAGGGTGAAGGCAGGCTTGTGCTGCCACATCTCCATGCAGTTCCACAGAGGGTAGCTGATCCACCATGAGGGAGTGCTCAAGGTTCTTCCACATTCGAATCCTCTTCAATGCGTCCTTTTGCACATACAAGTTGTCTTCCTGAAATGGGCACCGAAGTCTTTCAGATGGCTTCACTTGGGCTTGGGTCTCTTCCAACATGCTCTCCGTTGGCTTCTGTGGACTCCAAGAACATGAGTCCGTCCTGGACCTAAGGTTCTAGGGTGTAGACTCTGCCTTGGATGCATGGTCTTTTTGGAAGATTGGGAGGCCTTGTTGGCACCGTTTCTGGAGACCATCGAGGTACTCGTGTGCTTGCTGTGGAAGATTCCAGACATGTCTTTGGCACGGTTGCGGGGGTTCACTTTGAGCTTCCCTTGGGTGGACCTTTTCCTGTTGAGATGCTCCATGATTTGGTGGGAGGGTCTCACCCTTACGCAGGGCTCGGATTTCCTCCCCTGAGGCTTTGCTTGTGGTCTGTTAGTTTCTTGGCCTGTCGTGGCTAAGATGGAATGAGGGATCCTTGCCTTTCTCCGAGGTCCAGAGGGCTGGTGCTGACACTCACGACCAAATACTACGAATTGGGCCATGGAGAAGTTGACACCGACTCGCTTCGCAAACTGCCTTGGTGAGAGACCCAGGCGGCTCCAGCGGTTTGGGATGGCTTGGGGTCCTCTTGGCCCACCCATGACTACTCCAGTCAAGAGTAGTGATCAGGCCTGGGTTGATGAGGAGTGGTTGCTATGACCTCACGGCTTTGTGACATCACAGATGCTGGCTTCACTGAAGCAGCTGTCCCTCTCCCATGACCTTGGTGTCCTATGGCTTTAAGTAGGAAGCCCCGGGAAGGACAGAACAAGAGCCCTCTGAACCTGATCAAGAACTCAGGATGTCTTGTGGGTTAATGTCCAACTTCCCCTTTCTGGAGACATAGAGGAAGGAAAATGACATTCAGTATACCTTCCTTTAGGCCAACATATCCCCAGAGACGGCAAGGTGTCCTTTTACACTACAATTTCTAGATATCTCAAGAAAAGGTGAGGCCTCGCGGGTATAAGCAGCTCTCCGTGGGGTTTGTCGTCCTGTGGGTGAGAGCGTACTTTGTCAGTGTCTTTTGCCTATGGGTCAGTGATGACTAAGATACGGAAAGTCCCTTTCGGAGGTAAAAGGTGAGGGCATCGCTATATGGTGCTGTCTGTGGCCTCGTCTCCTAGTGTTCTGAAACACGCGGCTAAGGGATGAGGCCTCTGTCTACCTGGCTTTCCCTTAAATACCTTTGCAAAGTCTTTGAGGAGAGTGATACTCTGCATCTGAGCTAACTCTCAATGAAGAGGCCTGGACCGAACCCGTTGTTATTATTAGTTAACTGTACTTGTTGTGGTAACGGGTATAAACATGTGGACCAAGACTCTTTAGTCAGAAGGAAAGGGACGGCCTATACCGAAGGCTTGCAAGGCCCATTCGAGCAGAACTTTGGAGTGAGTCGCAATGCCCTTGCAAGGACTAGTGGATCAGAAAGTTTGGGTCCATTTCGGCACCACAGTATTCCTCTGCCGTCGAGTGAATGAACCCCTGGACCTTGCCTTGACATGAATGTCCCATGCCCTGCTGTTGGGAAATGGAAAAGGCAAGCAAACAAAGGGAAATGTCATATGGCTACCCACAATATGTGCCTCGGGAGGAATACCTTGGCCCACTTAAGGAAGGGAATAATAAAGGGCAAGAAGTCAGAGAAGGAGACCCACCAGGAGTGACTCAGGACTCTGAGAATCCAGCTGAGGGCTACCGAAAAGAGAACTGATTAATGGGTGGTCAGGAGTTGTGGCATATATTAGGAGGAGCACTAGGACGTCCATGCAACTAAAGCATCCGTGAATACTCTGTCAAAAATGGATGATGGATGATAGGCAGGCTTTCTCAACAGAACAGCAACAAGAACAACATCAATTCATAGGAAAACAATGTGGCCCTCTCAAAACCAAAGGAAGTCACAGGGAGAAAAGGAAAGAATTATATTGTTTATTATCTTTCCTTATTGAAATGACATGGGTGGGTTTCCTAAAATGTCCTTCTTTGAATTGGGTCTTTATCCTTGTAAATTAGAGTTTACCCACCTCTTCCATCTCTGGATTTGATGAGAGGACATGACAATGCCTTCACTAAATACATAGAAGAGTGGCCCAAGCAAATGACTTGACCTGGCCTTCTGTGTGTTGGCAGGGGTTGGATTACTGCTTCAAAGGCTTCCGTCTAAACTAGAGAGCTGAGATTTTGTAGGTTTCCTGACCTAATCTTGGAAGTTTCTATGTGTCTGGGAATTTATCCTTTTCTCTCAGTTCTTGGATTTGCTAGCATAAATGTGTGGCTATGCCTTTTCGGTTATTCTTTTTTCCTTGCTACCAGTTGTGATGTGGTTTCATACTTGCAGCTGTGTGCTTGTCTCCCTGTTTTATCCCAGTAATGGCTTCTGCGGTTTGTTCCTGTTGTCAAAACTCAAGTGTGAGATCTCCTGATTTTTTTCCTATTGGTTTGTTTGTATTTCCTTAATTTTGATAATCACATGTCTGATTTCAATTTTTCTGTTAACTTTGGAGTTCGGTTTTTCTTCATCTTGTTCCTTCAGTCGTCCTTTTAGGTGGCTTTCTTTTTCGGTGTTTTTAAATTTTGGAAATGCACACATTTAACCCTATATTGTTTCCCCATAAAATGTTTTGGCATCCTCCTCTAAGTTTCTTAGAATTCCTTCGTTCATGGCTCTTCTTTTCCTTTGGATTTTCTTTCTTGCATTCATTGCAGTTCGTGAATGTGTTGTGTTTTCCACTTTAGTGTCTGGCTGTATTTCCAATTTGAAAGTGATATCTTCCTGTTTTCATACCTTCGTGATGATAAGTGCACAGGATAGGTTTTGACTTCTCTTCCATGAATTATGACTGGATTTGGACTCGAGCTCATGACCTGCGATAGACAAAGTTAGGTCTGCTGCTGGGAAGAACATATCTTATTGTCCTCAGAGACGCAATCTTACTCATGGACCCCCAAAGTTCAGGTGGTCTCGAATGCCCATGTGGACGTCTGTTATTCCTTAGCACCTTCCCATCCAGATAATCTGTCCTGTGCTTAACCTGGATATCATAGTTGCCAACAGTATTGGATAAACGTCGCCATCTCCATTCCTGTGTGTTCATAGGCTTCCAACGTTTAGATACACCTTTTTTCATGGTGGATATGTTGGCAATTCTTCCAGGTTTCTGATGTTTTGATGCTCCATCAAGACAAAACACCTTCCGCTTAGCTTTTTTCTCTCGAAGGCATAAAATGACTCTCGCTGACTTAGGCACAAACACTTTGGCTCTCTTCTCCTTGGGAATAGCATAACCTACATCTTCCCTGTTTCTTCACTTGCAAGCTATGAGTATCTTTATAGTCGAAGGAAATCTCCAATGGGCAACAGAAGGACGAGCCTGTTTAATATTTGCTGTTTTCTTATGGATGTTTCTATTTTTTTTTTTTTTTTGATTTGGAATTTCAACCACTGTTACAAACTGTTTGTATTGACGGGAGTCTTTAGTCCTGAGTACTGAATGTATTATTGACAGGTAATAGTTCACTTTCTCATTTCGGTTGGCTTCTGACTTGGATTCTATTTGCCTTTCACCTATATGGTATTTTCTTGGGGTTGCTTCATTGGTACGATTCCTCGCTTCCTTCCCATATTTTGCATGTCTTATCTTTGTGTGTTTGCATGTGCAAGTGTTAATGCTGTGTGGTGTGTGTGTGTTTCACATCACAATTATTATTAAAATACGAGAGAATGGAATTCGGTCTCTTGTGGGTAGCAATTCAATTTGACATGCCTTGAAATCTCACATTCCATTAGTTTCAGGAAATCTCCTTAAAGGAATGTCATCTCTTGTCCTCTTCAAGAATCCCGTGTTCTCACAAAACGGCCTTCCAACAAACAGCACCATTTGAATTCCTCATTAGAGTCATAATGTTTGTCCCAATACCCTTTCTTTTTCGTATGTTTCTTGACTGTCATGAGTTAGTGAAATCGTCTGTTTATTGTCTTTCTGAGAATGATAGATGTGACAAAGTCCAATGCTCTCCGCAAGACTGCCATAAGAGACATGTGGAAGAATTCCTTCTTGCTTATGTCACAGTACAAATTGTGGTGACATGAAGACACTGAGATGGTAGTAGTGTCTAATAACCTCATGCTTCTTCAACCATGAAGGCAACAAAAAGATGACCACAACAACTGCAGTGGGGTGGAAATTGACCTGAAGCCTACAAGGTAAACTCCACAGCGAAAGAGAACGGAAGTTGCAGAGATGATGGGAGAAGGTTGGAGACATGGCTCAGGGGAGATTTGGTTGGTTCGTGGATCAGAGGGCTGGAGTCCATGAAGAGGACCAAAGCACAGGAGAGCAGGGCACCCTGGGAACACACAAGGAACCTGTTTCCCAGTGCCGTTGACTGTGAGACGCAGAGGGTCTGAAGGGCACGAGTACTTGACAACACAAGTGTTGAGGGCTGAAGTTTTCCTATCAGCAGGCTTGGCAGACATCAACTTGAAAGAACACCATCTTTTTCCTGCATATGACACCAACAAGCGACCAGGAGCAGACAGCCTGGAGACAATGATCAGAGAGAGACAATACCAAGAGACGCAGTGGGAAGATGATGAGTCGTGGGAGTGATTCCGTGAAAGGCAGTGTTCGTGGAGATGACTCAATGTGGACATAATAAATTTTGGCTCTCACAACAGCAGCATCAAGACAGAGCTTGGCCAAGACAGGTATGTGAGGACAGAGACTCCCTAGCCAGCCAACACAAAATACCAACAGTGGAACACTTGGAGGATTGCCTTCCTCAGTCCAAGATGCTTAGTCCAAGGAGAACAGACTCTCCCATACGGGACGAGAAGAAAGCTTTGACCACATGTTCTCTTCTGAACACAGCATTCTGCAGGCCTGCGTTCTGTTGAGTTGGTAGAGTTTCTCCTTTCACAGGCACACCAGAGCCCACCAAGGTAAACCTCAGCATATTCAGCCCGGACCCTAAAAACAACAAACGGCCGGAAAGGAGAGCTACTGCAAATGACTGGCCTCCAGGACAGGGTCAGCCACAACACAAACAGCAGTGGCATGCATGCCACATACACTCTCACAAACACACACACACACATGCACTCAACAAACCTTAAGGGCGAGCCCTGGGTCACTCACGGATCACTTCCTCCTAAATAAATTACCCTCAGGTTAGAAAACAGAATGAGTTTAACGAATACAGAGAGGTGACAGAGACTTAGATCCAATGCAAAGATGGAAGAATCAATTGATTCCCAGGTAAAGGAAGAAGGAGTGATTACGACTAGGCAGTCAGAGTGAAACCTCTACATAGAGCACGCCCGATGCGGGATAGAAAGCTGTGGCCTGGATACTCGCTGTACATCAGAAAACATAGGAGATATCAGAGAGTCTCGAAACACAGAGATAAAACTGATAAAGATAAAAACACCTAAAGAACTCCTGAAGAGAAGATTGGCAGGAGACTGGATGCAAAGTTCGGGAACATGGTAGAAGTGGAGGATCCAATTAGGAACCGAGAAGAACAAGCCTAGAAAATAAGGATGCAAATTCTAAGAGAGAAGGCAGAATGATGGAACATGATAGTGAGCTTAGGGAATCTCTAAGGAAATGAAAGAGGTGCCTCTTGTAGGTGAATTAAGAGTGAGAGAAAGAAAAGAGGGCTGATCCTAGATTAGAGAACTCGGGGCTGGAAAGGACCCTCATCTGGGAGCAGAGAAAGTGGTCCAGAATCAGAGGCACAGAGAACTCCCAACACCTTCCACAGAAGCGGAGCACCTAAAGACATAGTGCCATTCCCCCTGGAAAATCTAGGCATGGAGGTATTCTCTTTAGGCAAATAGGCATCGGAGAATAGTTTGTCCATAGCCCAGTCACTGACTTCAAGAGGAAAAGCTATACCAGCTCTCGAAGCAGGCCGGATAGCTCAAGCAACAGCAGCCAAGCCAAAATCCTTATCCCCTGCATTTCTGAACAATGACAGAGCAGCGGTTCTGTCTAGAACCAGGAGGTATTCAGAAGTCAATTGTTGGGTCCCGGGTTGTGTCCATCAGTTCAGACGCGGCCTTCAGATCAACTCATGATTCCAGGGCCTTGGCATTGACTCTGTTCTCAGGTTCTCTGCTCAGGGGCAAGTAAGCTTCTCCCTCTCCAGCTCCACCCCCTGATTGGGATCTCTCTGCCTCTCTGTCCAAACGTGCATGTGCATGTTCGATAAGATAACAAAGACAAAAACAGTGCACAATAATTGACTGGGGCCAAAGGATGTTTTATTGAATTTGGACCTAGGTTCCTATGGAGGGCAGCCAGGTATAGAGAACCTCCCACCATCCTAAAATGCCCGACCTTCGCTTGGAGCTTCCTTGTTCATTCTCCTGTTCTTTGCCTTCCTGGATCTCCTCACCAACCTGCAGCATCCGCTGTCTGTCGTGCTGTACTGACCCCTTGTTAACACATTGTGCATCCTCTCGGGGCTCCATTGGAACATGCCCATCTTCCTCAAGAGGCACTGTTTGCTTATCGCATGTAACCATTTGGGGGATGGTCATGAGAGGGTGAAGGCAGGCTTGTGCTGCCACATCTCCATGCAGTTCCACAGAGGGTAGCTGATCCACCATGAGGGAGTGCTCAAGGTTCTTCCACATTCGAATCCTCTTCAATGCGTCCTTTTGCACATACAAGTTGTCTTCCTGAAATGGGCACCGAAGTCTTTCAGATGGCTTCACTTGGGCTTGGGTCTCTTCCAACATGCTCTCCGTTGGCTTCTGTGGACTCCAAGAACATGAGTCCGTCCTGGACCTAAGGTTCTAGGGTGTAGACTCTGCCTTGGATGCATGGTCTTTTTGGAAGATTGGGAGGCCTTGTTGGCACCGTTTCTGGAGACCATCGAGGTACTCGTGTGCTTGCTGTGGAAGATTCCAGACATGTCTTTGGCACGGTTGCGGGGGTTCACTTTGAGCTTCCCTTGGGTGGACCTTTTCCTGTTGAGATGCTCCATGATTTGGTGGGAGGGTCTCACCCTTACGCAGGGCTCGGATTTCCTCCCCTGAGGCTTTGCTTGTGGTCTGTTAGTTTCTTGGCCTGTCGTGGCTAAGATGGAATGAGGGATCCTTGCCTTTCTCCGAGGTCCAGAGGGCTGGTGCTGACACTCACGACCAAATACTACGAATTGGGCCATGGAGAAGTTGACACCGACTCGCTTCGCAAACTGCCTTGGTGAGAGACCCAGGCGGCTCCAGCGGTTTGGGATGGCTTGGGGTCCTCTTGGCCCACCCATGACTACTCCAGTCAAGAGTAGTGATCAGGCCTGGGTTGATGAGGAGTGGTTGCTATGACCTCACGGCTTTGTGACATCACAGATGCTGGCTTCACTGAAGCAGCTGTCCCTCTCCCATGACCTTGGTGTCCTATGGCTTTAAGTAGGAAGCCCCGGGAAGGACAGAACAAGAGCCCTCTGAACCTGATCAAGAACTCAGGATGTCTTGTGGGTTAATGTCCAACTTCCCCTTTCTGGAGACATAGAGGAAGGAAAATGACATTCAGTATACCTTCCTTTAGGCCAACATATCCCCAGAGACGGCAAGGTGTCCTTTTACACTACAATTTCTAGATATCTCAAGAAAAGGTGAGGCCTCGCGGGTATAAGCAGCTCTCCGTGGGGTTTGTCGTCCTGTGGGTGAGAGCGTACTTTGTCAGCGTCTTTTGCCTATGGGTCAGTGATGACTAAGATACGGAAAGTCCCTTTCGGAGGTAAAAGGTGAGGGCATCGCTATATGGTGCTGTCTGTGGCCTCGTCTCCTAGTGTTCTGAAACACGCGGCTAAGGGATGAGGCCTCTGTCTACCTGGCTTTCCCTTAAATACCTTTGCAAAGTCTTTGAGGAGAGTGATACTCTGCATCTGAGCTAACTCTCAATGAAGAGGCCTGGACCGAACCCGTTGTTATTATTAGTTAACTGTACTTGTTGTGGTAACGGGTATAAACATGTGGACCAAGACTCTTTAGTCAGAAGGAAAGGGACGGCCTATACCGAAGGCTTGCAAGGCCCATTCGAGCAGAACTTTGGAGTGAGTCGCAATGCCCTTGCAAGGACTAGTGGATCAGAAAGTTTGGGTCCATTTCGGCACCACAGTATTCCTCTGCCGTCGAGTGAATGAACCCCTGGACCTTGCCTTGACATGAATGTCCCATGCCCTGCTGTTGGGAAATGGAAAAGGCAAGCAAACAAAGGGAAATGTCATACGGCTACCCACAATATGTGCCTCGGGAGGAATACCTTGGCCCACTTAAGGAAGGGAATAATAAAGGGCAAGAAGTCAGAGAAGGAGACCCACCAGGAGTGACTCAGGACTCTGAGAATCCAGCTGAGGGCTACCGAAAAGAGAACTGATTAATGGGTGGTCAGGAGTTGTGGCATATATTAGGAGGAGCACTAGGACGTCCATGCAACTAAAGCATCCGTGAATACTCTGTCAAAAATGGATGATGGATGATAGGCAGGCTTTCTCAACAGAACAGCAACAAGAACAACATCAATTCATAGGAAAACAATGTGGCCCTCTCAAAACCAAAGGAAGTCACAGGGAGAAAAGGAAAGAATTATATTGTTTATTATCTTTCCTTATTGAAATGACATGGGTGGGTTTCCTAAAATGTCCTTCTTTGAATTGGGTCTTTATCCTTGTAAATTAGAGTTTACCCACCTCTTCCATCTCTGGATTTGATGAGAGGACATGACAATGCCTTCACTAAATACATAGAAGAGTGGCCCAAGCAAATGACTTGACCTGGCCTTCTGTGTGTTGGCAGGGGTTGGATTACTGCTTCAAAGGCTTCCGTCTAAACTAGAGAGCTGAGATTTTGTAGGTTTCCTGACCTAATCTTGGAAGTTTCTATGTGTCTGGGAATTTATCCTTTTCTCTCAGTTCTTGGATTTGCTAGCATAAATGTGTGGCTATGCCTTTTCGGTTATTCTTTTTTCCTTGCTACCAGTTGTGATGTGGTTTCATACTTGCAGCTGTGTGCTTGTCTCCCTGTTTTATCCCAGTAATGGCTTCTGCGGTTTGTTCCTGTTGTCAAAACTCAAGTGTGAGATCTCCTGATTTTTTTCCTATTGGTTTGTTTGTATTTCCTTAATTTTGATAATCACATGTCTGATTTCAATTTTTCTGTTAACTTTGGAGTTCGGTTTTTCTTCATCTTGTTCCTTCAGTCGTCCTTTTAGGTGGCTTTCTTTTTCGGTGTTTTTAAATTTTGGAAATGCACACATTTAACCCTATATTGTTTCCCCATAAAATGTTTTGGCATCCTCCTCTAAGTTTCTTAGAATTCCTTCGTTCATGGCTCTTCTTTTCCTTTGGATTTTCTTTCTTGCATTCATTGCAGTTCGTGAATGTGTTGTGTTTTCCACTTTAGTGTCTGGCTGTATTTCCAATTTGAAAGTGATATCTTCCTGTTTTCATACCTTCGTGATGATAAGTGCACAGGATAGGTTTTGACTTCTCTTCCATGAATTATGACTGGATTTGGACTCGAGCTCATGACCTGCGATAGACAAAGTTAGGTCTGCTGCTGGGAAGAACATATCTTATTGTCCTCAGAGACGCAATCTTACTCATGGACCCCCCAAAGTTCAGGTGGTCTCGAATGCCCATGTGGACGTCTGTTATTCCTTAGCACCTTCCCATCCAGATAATCTGTCCTGTGCTTAACCTGGATATCATAGTTGCCAACAGTATTGGATAAACGTCGCCATCTCCATTCCTGTGTGTTCATAGGCTTCCAACGTTTAGATACACCTTTTTTCATGGTGGATATGTTGGCAATTCTTCCAGGTTTCTGATGTTTTGATGCTCCATCAAGACAAAACACCTTCCGCTTAGCTTTTTTCTCTCGAAGGCATAAAATGACTCTCGCTGACTTAGGCACAAACACTTTGGCTCTCTTCTCCTTGGGAATAGCATAACCTACATCTTCCCTGTTTCTTCACTTGCAAGCTATGAGTATCTTTATAGTCGAAGGAAATCTCCTATGGGCAACAGAAGGACGAGCCTGTTTAATATTTGCTGTTTTCTTATGGATGTTTCTATTTTTTTTTTTTTTTTGATTTGGAATTTCAACCACTGTTACAAACTGTTTGTATTGACGGGAGTCTTTAGTCCTGAGTACTGAATGTATTATTGACAGGTAATAGTTCACTTTCTCATTTCAGTTGGCTTCTGACTTGGATTCTATTTGCCTTTCACCTATATGGTATTTTCTTGGGGTTGCTTCATTGGTACGATTCCTCGCTTCCTTCCCATATTTTGCATGTCTTATCTTTGTGTGTTTGCATGTGCATGTGTTAATGCTGTGTGGTGTGTGTGTGTTTCACATCACAATTATTATTAAAATACGAGAGAATGGAATTCGGTCTCTTGTGGGTAGCAATTCAATTTGACATGCCTTGAAATCTCACATTCCATTAGTTTCAGGAAATCTCCTTAAAGGAATGTCATCTCTTGTCCTCTTCAAGAATCCCGTGTTCTCACAAAACGGCCTTCCAACAAACAGCACCATTTGAATTCCTCATTAGAGTCATAATGTTTGTCCCAATACCCTTTCTTTTTCGTATGTTTCTTGACTGTCATGAGTTAGTGAAATCGTCTGTTTATTGTCTTTCTGAGAATGATAGATGTGACAAAGTCCAATGCTCTCCGCAAGACTGCCATAAGAGACATGTGGAAGAATTCCTTCTTGCTTATGTCACAGTACAAATTGTGGTGACATGAAGACACTGAGATGGTAGTAGTGTCTAATAACCTCATGCTTCTTCAACCATGAAGGCAACAAAAAGATGACCACAACAACTGCAGTGGGGTGGAAATTGACCTGAAGCCTACAAGGTAAACTCCACAGCGAAAGAGAACGGAAGTTGCAGAGATGATGGGAGAAGGTTGGAGACATGGCTCAGGGGAGATTTGGTTGGTTCGTGGATCAGAGGGCTGGAGTCCATGAAGAGGACCAAAGCACAGGAGAGCAGGGCACCCTGGGAACACACAAGGAACCTGTTTCCCAGTGCCGTTGACTGTGAGACGCAGAGGGTCTGAAGGGCACGAGTACTTGACAACACAAGTGTTGAGGGCTGAAGTTTTCCTATCAGCAGGCTTGGCAGACATCAACTTGAAAGAACACCATCTTTTTCCTGCATATGACACCAACAAGCGACCAGGAGCAGACAGCCTGGAGACAATGATCAGAGAGAGACAATACCAAGAGACGCAGTGGGAAGATGATGAGTCGTGGGAGTGATTCCGTGAAAGGCAGTGTTCGTGGAGATGACTCAATGTGGACATAATAAATTTTGGCTCTCACAACAGCAGCATCAAGACAGAGCTTGGCCAAGACAGGTATGTGAGGACAGAGACTCCCTAGCCAGCCAACACAAAATACCAACAGTGGAACACTTGGAGGATTGCCTTCCTCAGTCCAAGATGCTTAGTCCAAGGAGAACAGACTCTCCCATACGGGACGAGAAGAAAGCTTTGACCACATGTTCTCTTCTGAACACAGCATTCTGCAGGCCTGCGTTCTGTTGAGTTGGTAGAGTTTCTCCTTTCACAGGCACACCAGAGCCCACCAAGGTAAACCTTAGCATATTCAGCCCGGACCCTAAAAACAACAAACGGCCGGAAAGGAGAGCTACTGCAAATGACTGGCCTCCAGGACAGGGTCAGCCACAACACAAACAGCAGTGGCATGCATGCCACATACACTCTCACAAACACACACACACGCATGCACTCAACAAACCTTAAGGGCGAGCCCTGGGTCACTCACGGATCACTTCCTCCTAAATAAATTACCCTCAGGTTAGAAAACAGAATGAGTTTAACGAATACAGAGAGGTGACAGAGACTTAGATCCAATGCAAAGATGGAAGAATCAATTGATTCCCAGGTAAAGGAAGAAGGAGTGATTACGACTAGGCAGTCAGAGTGAAACCTCTACATAGAGCACTCCCGATGCGGGATAGAAAGCTGTGGCCTGGATACTCGCTGTACATCAGAAAACATAGGAGATATCAGAGAGTCTCAAAACACAGAGATAAAACTGATAAAGATAAAAACTCCTAAAGAACTCCTGAAGAGAAGATTGGCAGGAGACTGGATGCAAAGTTCGGGAACATGGTAGAAGTGGAGGATCCAATTAGGAACCGAGAAGAACAAGCCTAGAAAATAAGGATGCAAATTCTAAGAGAGAAGGCAGAATGATGGAACATGATAGTGAGCTTAGGGAATCTCTAAGGAAATGAAAGAGGTGCCTCTTGTAGGTGAATTAAGAGTGAGAGAAAGAAAAGAGGGCTGATCCTAGATTAGAGAACTCGGGGCTGGAAAGGACCCTCATCTGGGAGCAGAGAAAGTGGTCCAGAATCAGAGGCACAGAGAACTCCCAACACCTTCCACAGAAGCGGAGCACCTAAAGACATAGTGCCATTCCCCCCGGAAAATCTAGGCATGGAGGTATTCTCTTTAGGCAAATAGGCATCGGAGAATAGTTTGTCCATAGCCCAGTCACTGACTTCAAGAGGAAAAGCTATACCAGCTCTCGAAGCAGGCCGGATAGCTCAAGCAACAGCAGCCAAGCCAAAATCCTTATCCCCTGCATTTCTGAACAATGACAGAGCAGCGGTTCTGTCTAGAACCAGGAGGTATTCAGAAGTCAATTGTTGGGTCCCGGGTTGTGTCCATCAGTTCAGACGCGGCCTTCAGATCAACTCATGATTCCAGGGCCTTGGCATTGACTCTGTTCTCAGGTTCTCTGCTCAGGGGCAAGTAAGCTTCTCCCTCTCCAGCTCCACCCCCTGATTGGGATCTCTCTGCCTCTCTGTCCAAACGTGCATGTGCATGTTCGATAAGATAACAAAGACAAAAACAGTGCACAATAATTGACTGGGGCCAAAGGATGTTTTATTGAATTTGGACCTAGGTTCCTATGGAGGGCAGCCAGGTATAGAGAACCTCCCACCATCCTAAAATGCCCGACCTTCGCTTGGAGCTTCCTTGTTCATTCTCCTGTTCTTTGCCTTCCTGGATCTCCTCACCAACCTGCAGCATCCGCTGTCTGTCGTGCTGTACTGACCCCTTGTTAACACATTGTGCATCCTCTCGGGGCTCCATTGGAACATGCCCATCTTCCTCAAGAGGCACTGTTTGCTTATCGCATGTAACCATTTGGGGGATGGTCATGAGAGGGTGAAGGCAGGCTTGTGCTGCCACATCTCCATGCAGTTCCACAGAGGGTAGCTGATCCACCATGAGGGAGTGCTCAAGGTTCTTCCACATTCGAATCCTCTTCAATGCGTCCTTTTGCACATACAAGTTGTCTTCCTGAAATGGGCACCGAAGTCTTTCAGATGGCTTCACTTGGGCTTGGGTCTCTTCCAACATGCTCTCCGTTGGCTTCTGTGGACTCCAAGAACATGAGTCCGTCCTGGACCTAAGGTTCTAGGGTGTAGAGTCTGCCTTGGATGAATGGTGTTTTTGGAAGATTGGGAGGCCTTGTTGGCACCGTTTCTGGAGACCATCGAGGTACTCGTGTGCTTGCTGTGGAAGATTCCAGACATGTCTTTGGCACGGTTGCGGGGGTTCACTTTGAGCTTCCCTTGGGTGGACCTTTTCCTGTTGAGATGCTCCATGATTTGGTGGGAGGGTCTCACCCTTACGCAGGGCTCGGATTTCCTCCCCTGAGGCTTTGCTTGTGGTCTGTTAGTTTCTTGGCCTGTCGTGGCTAAGATGGAATGAGGGATCCTTGCCTTTCTCCGAGGTCCAGAGGGCTGGTGCTGACACTCACGACCAAATACTACGAATTGGGCCATGGAGAAGTTGACACCGACTCGCTTCGCAAACTGCCTTGGTGAGAGACCCAGGCGGCTCCAGCGGTTTGGGATGGCTTGGGGTCCTCTTGGCCCACCCATGACTACTCCAGTCAAGAGTAGTGATCAGGCCTGGGTTGATGAGGAGTGGTTGCTATGACCTCACGGCTTTGTGACATCACAGATGCTGGCTTCACTGAAGCAGCTGTCCCTCTCCCATGACCTTGGTGTCCTATGGCTTTAAGTAGGAAGCCCCGGGAAGGACAGAACAAGAGCCCTCTGAACCTGATCAAGAACTCAGGATGTCTTGTGGGTTAATGTCCAACTTCCCCTTTCTGGAGACATAGAGGAAGGAAAATGACATTCAGTATACCTTCCTTTAGGCCAACATATCCCCAGAGACGGCAAGGTGTCCTTTTACACTACAATTTCTAGATATCTCAAGAAAAGGTGAGGCCTCGCGGGTATAAGCAGCTCTCCGTGGGGTTTGTCGTCCTGTGGGTGAGAGCGTACTTTGTCAGCGTCTTTTGCCTATGGGTCAGTGATGACTAAGATACGGAAAGTCCCTTTCGGAGGTAAAAGGTGAGGGCATCGCTATATGGTGCTGTCTGTGGCCTCGTCTCCTAGTGTTCTGAAACACGCGGCTAAGGGATGAGGCCTCTGTCTACCTGGCTTTCCCTTAAATACCTTTGCAAAGTCTTTGAGGAGAGTGATACTCTGCATCTGAGCTAACTCTCAATGAAGAGGCCTGGACCGAACCCGTTGTTATTATTAGTTAACTGTACTTGTTGTGGTAACGGGTATAAACATGTGGACCAAGACTCTTTAGTCAGAAGGAAAGGGACGGCCTATACCGAAGGCTTGCAAGGCCCATTCGAGCAGAACTTTGGAGTGAGTCGCAATGCCCTTGCAAGGACTAGTGGATCAGAAAGTTTGGGTCCATTTCGGCACCACAGTATTCCTCTGCCGTCGAGTGAATGAACCCCTGGACCTTGCCTTGACATGAATGTCCCATGCCCTGCTGTTGGGAAATGGAAAAGGCAAGCAAACAAAGGGAAATGTCATATGGCTACCCACAATATGTGCCTCGGGAGGAATACCTTGGCCCACTTAAGGAAGGGAATAATAAAGGGCAAGAAGTCAGAGAAGGAGACCCACCAGGAGTGACTCAGGACTCTGAGAATCCAGCTGAGGGCTACCGAAAAGAGAACTGATTAATGGGTGGTCAGGAGTTGTGGCATATATTAGGAGGAGCACTAGGACGTCCATGCAACTAAAGCATCCGTGAATACTCTGTCAAAAATGGATGATGGATGATAGGCAGGCTTTCTCAACAGAACAGCAACAAGAACAACATCAATTCATAGGAAAACAATGTGGCCCTCTCAAAACCAAAGGAAGTCACAGGGAGAAAAGGAAAGAATTATATTGTTTATTATCTTTCCTTATTGAAATGACATGGGTGGGTTTCCTAAAATGTCCTTCTTTGAATTGGGTCTTTATCCTTGTAAATTAGAGTTTACCCACCTCTTCCATCTCTGGATTTGATGAGAGGACATGACAATGCCTTCACTAAATACATAGAAGAGTGGCCCAAGCAAATGACTTGACCTGGCCTTCTGTGTGTTGGCAGGGGTTGGATTACTGCTTCAAAGGCTTCCGTCTAAACTAGAGAGCTGAGATTTTGTAGGTTTCCTGACCTAATCTTGGAAGTTTCTATGTGTCTGGGAATTTATCCTTTTCTCTCAGTTCTTGGATTTGCTAGCATAAATGTGTGGCTATGCCTTTTCGGTTATTCTTTTTTCCTTGCTACCAGTTGTGATGTGGTTTCATACTTGCAGCTGTGTGCTTGTCTCCCTGTTTTATCCCAGTAATGGCTTCTGCGGTTTGTTCCTGTTGTCAAAACTCAAGTGTGAGATCTCCTGATTTTTTTCCTATTGGTTTGTTTGTATTTCCTTAATTTTGATAATCACATGTCTGATTTCAATTTTTCTGTTAACTTTGGAGTTCGGTTTTTCTTCATCTTGTTCCTTCAGTCGTCCTTTTAGGTGGCTTTCTTTTTCGGTGTTTTTAAATTTTGGAAATGCACACATTTAACCCTATATTGTTTCCCCATAAAATGTTTTGGCATCCTCCTCTAAGTTTCTTAGAATTCCTTCGTTCATGGCTCTTCTTTTCCTTTGGATTTTCTTTCTTGCATTCATTGCAGTTCGTGAATGTGTTGTGTTTTCCACTTTAGTGTCTGGCTGTATTTCCAATTTGAAAGTGATATCTTCCTGTTTTCATACCTTCGTGATGATAAGTGCACAGGATAGGTTTTGACTTCTCTTCCATGAATTATGACTGGATTTGGACTCGAGCTCATGACCTGCGATAGACAAAGTTAGGTCTGCTGCTGGGAAGAACATATCTTATTGTCCTCAGAGACGCAATCTTACTCATGGACCCCCCAAAGTTCAGGTGGTCTCGAATGCCCATGTGGACGTCTGTTATTCCTTAGCACCTTCCCATCCAGATAATCTGTCCTGTGCTTAACCTGGATATCATAGTTGCCAACAGTATTGGATAAACGTCGCCATCTCCATTCCTGTGTGTTCATAGGCTTCCAACGTTTAGATACACCTTTTTTCATGGTGGATATGTTGGCAATTCTTCCAGGTTTCTGATGTTTTGATGCTCCATCAAGACAAAACACCTTCCGCTTAGCTTTTTTCTCTCGAAGGCATAAAATGACTCTCGCTGACTTAGGCACAAACACTTTGGCTCTCTTCTCCTTGGGAATAGCATAACCTACATCTTCCCTGTTTCTTCACTTGCAAGCTATGAGTATCTTTATAGTCGAAGGAAATCTCCTATGGGCAACAGAAGGACGAGCCTGTTTAATATTTGCTGTTTTCTTATGGATGTTTCTATTTTTTTTTTTTTTTTTTGATTTGGAATTTCAACCACTGTTACAAACTGTTTGTATTGACGGGAGTCTTTAGTCCTGAGTACTGAATGTATTATTGATAGGTAATAGTTCACTTTCTCATTTCGGTTGGCTTCTGACTTGGATTCTATTTGCCTTTCACCTATATGGTATTTTCTTGGGGTTGCTTCATTGGTACGATTCCTCGCTTCCTTCCCATATTTTGCATGTCTTATCTTTGTGTGTTTGCATGTGCATGTGTTAATGCTGTGTGGTGTGTGTGTGTTTCACATCACAATTATTATTAAAATACGAGAGAATGGAATTCGGTCTCTTGTGGGTAGCAATTCAATTTGACATGCCTTGAAATCTCACATTCCATTAGTTTCAGGAAATCTCCTTAAAGGAATGTCATCTCTTGTCCTCTTCAAGAATCCCGTGTTCTCACAAAACGGCCTTCCAACAAACAGCACCATTTGAATTCCTCATTAGAGTCATAATGTTTGTCCCAATACCCTTTCTTTTTCGTATGTTTCTTGACTGTCATGAGTTAGTGAAATCGTCTGTTTATTGTCTTTCTGAGAATGATAGATGTGACAAAGTCCAATGCTCTCCGCAAGACTGCCATAAGAGACATGTGGAAGAATTCCTTCTTGCTTATGTCACAGTACAAATTGTGGTGACATGAAGACACTGAGATGGTAGTAGTGTCTAATAACCTCATGCTTCTTCAACCATGAAGGCAACAAAAAGATGACCACAACAACTGCAGTGGGGTGGAAATTGACCTGAAGCCTACAAGGTAAACTCCACAGCGAAAGAGAACGGAAGTTGCAGAGATGATGGGAGAAGGTTGGAGACATGGCTCAGGGGAGATTTGGTTGGTTCGTGGATCAGAGGGCTGGAGTCCATGAAGAGGACCAAAGCACAGGAGAGCAGGGCACCCTGGGAACACACAAGGAACCTGTTTCCCAGTGCCGTTGACTGTGAGACGCAGAGGGTCTGAAGGGCACGAGTACTTGACAACACAAGTGTTGAGGGCTGAAGTTTTCCTATCAGCAGGCTTGGCAGACATCAACTTGAAAGAACACCATCTTTTTCCTGCATATGACACCAACAAGCGACCAGGAGCAGACAGCCTGGAGACAATGATCAGAGAGAGACAATACCAAGAGACGCAGTGGGAAGATGATGAGTCGTGGGAGTGATTCCGTGAAAGGCAGTGTTCGTGGAGATGACTCAATGTGGACATAATAAATTTTGGCTCTCACAACAGCAGCATCAAGACAGAGCTTGGCCAAGACAGGTATGTGAGGACAGAGACTCCCTAGCCAGCCAACACAAAATACCAACAGTGGAACACTTGGAGGATTGCCTTCCTCAGTCCAAGATGCTTAGTCCAAGGAGAACAGACTCTCCCATACGGGACGAGAAGAAAGCTTTGACCACATGTTCTCTTCTGAACACAGCATTCTGCAGGCCTGCGTTCTGTTGAGTTGGTAGAGTTTCTCCTTTCACAGGCACACCAGAGCCCACCAAGGTAAACCTCAGCATATTCAGCCCGGACCCTAAAAACAACAAACGGCCGGAAAGGAGAGCTACTGCAAATGACTGGCCTCCAGGACAGGGTCAGCCACAACACAAACAGCAGTGGCATGCATGCCACATACACTCTCACAAACACACACACACGCATGCACTCAACAAACCTTAAGGGCGAGCCCTGGGTCACTCACGGATCACTTCCTCCTAAATAAATTACCCTCAGGTTAGAAAACAGAATGAGTTTAACGAATACAGAGAGGTGACAGAGACTTAGATCCAATGCAAAGATGGAAGAATCAATTGATTCCCAGGTAAAGGAAGAAGGAGTGATTACGACTAGGCAGTCAGATGAAACCTCTACATAGAGCACGCCCGATGCGGGATAGAAAGCTGTGGCCTGGATACTCGCTGTACATCAGAAAACATAGGAGATATCAGAGAGTCTCGAAACACAGAGATAAAACTGATAAAGATAAAAACACCTAAAGAACTCCTGAAGAGAAGATTGGCAGGAGACTGGATGCAAAGTTCGGGAACATGGTAGAAGTGGAGGATCCAATTAGGAACCGAGAAGAACAAGCCTAGAAAATAAGGATGCAAATTCTAAGAGAGAAGGCAGAATGATGGAACATGATAGTGAGCTTAGGGAATCTCTAAGGAAATGAAAGAGGTGCCTCTTGTAGGTGAATTAAGAGTGAGAGAAAGAAAAGAGGGCTGATCCTAGATTAGAGAACTCGGGGCTGGAAAGGACCCTCATCTGGGAGCAGAGAAAGTGGTCCAGAATCAGAGGCACAGAGAACTCCCAACACCTTCCACAGAAGCGGAGCACCTAAAGACATAGTGCCATTCCCCCCGGAAAATCTAGGCATGGAGGTATTCTCTTTAGGCAAATAGGCATCGGAGAATAGTTTGTCCATAGCCCAGTCACTGACTTCAAGAGGAAAAGCTATACCAGCTCTCGAAGCAGGCCGGATAGCTCAAGCAACAGCAGCCAAGCCAAAATCCTTATCCCCTGCATTTCTGAACAATGACAGAGCAGCGGTTCTGTCTAGAACCAGGAGGTATTCAGAAGTCAATTGTTGGGTCCCGGGTTGTGTCCATCAGTTCAGACGCGGCCTTCAGATCAACTCATGATTCCAGGGCCTTGGCATTGACTCTGTTCTCAGGTTCTCTGCTCAGGGGCAAGTAAGCTTCTCCCTCTCCAGCTCCACCCCCTGATTGGGATCTCTCTGCCTCTCTGTCCAAACGTGCATGTGCATGTTCGATAAGATAACAAAGACAAAAACAGTGCACAATAATTGACTGGGGCCAAAGGATGTTTTATTGAATTTGGACCTAGGTTCCTATGGAGGGCAGCCAGGTATAGAGAACCTCCCACCATCCTAAAATGCCCGACCTTCGCTTGGAGCTTCCTTGTTCATTCTCCTGTTCTTTGCCTTCCTGGATCTCCTCACCAACCTGCAGCATCCGCTGTCTGTCGTGCTGTACTGACCCCTTGTTAACACATTGTGCATCCTCTCGGGGCTCCATTGGAACATGCCCATCTTCCTCAAGAGGCACTGTTTGCTTATCGCATGTAACCATTTGGGGGATGGTCATGAGAGGGTGAAGGCAGGCTTGTGCTGCCACATCTCCATGCAGTTCCACAGAGGGTAGCTGATCCACCATGAGGGAGTGCTCAAGGTTCTTCCACATTCGAATCCTCTTCAATGCGTCCTTTTGCACATACAAGTTGTCTTCCTGAAATGGGCACCGAAGTCTTTCAGATGGCTTCACTTGGGCTTGGGTCTCTTCCAACATGCTCTCCGTTGGCTTCTGTGGACTCCAAGAACATGAGTCCGTCCTGGACCTAAGGTTCTAGGGTGTAGAGTCTGCCTTGGATGAATGGTGTTTTTGGAAGATTGGGAGGCCTTGTTGGCACCGTTTCTGGAGACCATCGAGGTACTCGTGTGCTTGCTGTGGAAGATTCCAGACATGTCTTTGGCACGGTTGCGGGGGTTCACTTTGAGCTTCCCTTGGGTGGACCTTTTCCTGTTGAGATGCTCCATGATTTGGTGGGAGGGTCTCACCCTTACGCAGGGCTCGGATTTCCTCCCCTGAGGCTTTGCTTGTGGTCTGTTAGTTTCTTGGCCTGTCGTGGCTAAGATGGAATGAGGGATCCTTGCCTTTCTCCGAGGTCCAGAGGGCTGGTGCTGACACTCACGACCAAATACTACGAATTGGGCCATGGAGAAGTTGACACCGACTCGCTTCGCAAACTGCCTTGGTGAGAGACCCAGGCGGCTCCAGCGGTTTGGGATGGCTTGGGTCCTCTTGGCCCACCCATGACTACTCCAGTCAAGTGTAGTGATCAGGCCTGGGTTGATGAGGAGTGGTTGCTATGACCTCAAGGCTTTGTGACATCACAGATGCTGGCTTCACTGAAGCAGCTGTCCCTCTCCCATGACCTTGGTGTCCTATGGCTTTAAGTAGGAAGCCCCGGGAAGGACAGAACAAGAGCCCTCTGAACCTGATCAAGAACTCAGGATGTCTTGTGGGTTAATGTCCAACTTCCCCTTTCTGGAGACATAGAGGAAGGAAAATGACATTCAGTATACCTTCCTTTAGGCCAACATATCCCCAGAGACGGCAAGGTGTCCTTTTACACTACAATTTCTAGATATCTCAAGAAAAGGTGAGGCCTCGCGGGTATAAGCAGCTCTCCGTGGGGTTTGTCGTCCTGTGGGTGAGAGCGTACTTTGTCAGCGTCTTTTGCCTATGGGTCAGTGATGACTAAGATACGGAAAGTCCCTTTCGGAGGTAAAAGGTGAGGGCATCGCTATATGGTGCTGTCTGTGGCCTCGTCTCCTAGTGTTCTGAAACACGCGGCTAAGGGATGAGGCCTCTGTCTACCTGGCTTTCCCTTAAATACCTTTGCAAAGTCTTTGAGGAGAGTGATACTCTGCATCTGAGCTAACTCTCAATGAAGAGGCCTGGACCGAACCCGTTGTTATTATTAGTTAACTGTACTTGTTGTGGTAACGGGTATAAACATGTGGACCAAGACTCTTTAGTCAGAAGGAAAGGGACGGCCTATACCGAAGGCTTGCAAGGCCCATTCGAGCAGAACTTTGGAGTGAGTCGCAATGCCCTTGCAAGGACTAGTGGATCAGAAAGTTTGGGTCCATTTCGGCACCACAGTATTCCTCTGCCGTCGAGTGAATGAACCCCTGGACCTTGCCTTGACATGAATGTCCCATGCCCTGCTGTTGGGAAATGGAAAAGGCAAGCAAACAAAGGGAAATGTCATATGGCTACCCACAATATGTGCCTCGGGAGGAATACCTTGGCCCACTTAAGGAAGGGAATAATAAAGGGCAAGAAGTCAGATAAGGAGACCCACCAGGAGTGACTCAGGACTCTGAGAATCCAGCTGAGGGCTACCGAAAAGAGAACTGATTAATGGGTGGTCAGGAGTTGTGGCATATATTAGGAGGAGCACTAGGACGTCCATGCAACTAAAGCATCCGTGAATACTCTGTCAAAAATGGATGATGGATGATAGGCAGGCTTTCTCAACAGAACAGCAACAAGAACAACATCAATTCATAGGAAAACAATGTGGCCCTCTCAAAACCAAAGGAAGTCACAGGGAGAAAAGGAAAGAATTATATTGTTTATTATCTTTCCTTATTGAAATGACATGGGTGGGTTTCCTAAAATGTCCTTCTTTGAATTGGGTCTTTATCCTTGTAAATTAGAGTTTACCCACCTCTTCCATCTCTGGATTTGATGAGAGGACATGACAATGCCTTCACTAAATACATAGAAGAGTGGCCCAAGCAAATGACTTGACCTGGCCTTCTGTGTGTTGGCAGGGGTTGGATTACTGCTTCAAAGGCTTCCGTCTAAACTAGAGAGCTGAGATTTTGTAGGTTTCCTGACCTAATCTTGGAAGTTTCTATGTGTCTGGGAATTTATCCTTTTCTCTCAGTTCTTGGATTTGCTAGCATAAATGTGTGGCTATGCCTTTTCGGTTATTCTTTTTTCCTTGCTACCAGTTGTGATGTGGTTTCATACTTGCAGCTGTGTGCTTGTCTCCCTGTTTTATCCCAGTAATGGCTTCTGCGGTTTGTTCCTGTTGTCAAAACTCAAGTGTGAGATCTCCTGATTTTTTTCCTATTGGTTTGTTTGTATTTCCTTAATTTTGATAATCACATGTCTGATTTCAATTTTTCTGTTAACTTTGGAGTTCGGTTTTTCTTCATCTTGTTCCTTCAGTCGTCCTTTTAGGTGGCTTTCTTTTTCGGTGTTTTTAAATTTTGGAAATGCACACATTTAACCCTATATTGTTTCCCCATAAAATGTTTTGGCATCCTCCTCTAAGTTTCTTAGAATTCCTTCGTTCATGGCTCTTCTTTTCCTTTGGATTTTCTTTCTTGCATTCATTGCAGTTCGTGAATGTGTTGTGTTTTCCACTTTAGTGTCTGGCTGTATTTCCAATTTGAAAGTGATATCTTCCTGTTTTCATACCTTCGTGATGATAAGTGCACAGGATAGGTTTTGACTTCTCTTCCATGAATTATGACTGGATTTGGACTCGAGCTCATGACCTGCGATAGACAAAGTTAGGTCTGCTGCTGGGAAGAACATATCTTATTGTCCTCAGAGACGCAATCTTACTCATGGACCCCCCAAAGTTCAGGTGGTCTCGAATGCCCATGTGGACGTCTGTTATTCCTTAGCACCTTCCCATCCAGATAATCTGTCCTGTGCTTAACCTGGATATCATAGTTGCCAACAGTATTGGATAAACGTCGCCATCTCCATTCCTGTGTGTTCATAGGCTTCCAACGTTTAGATACACCTTTTTTCATGGTGGATATGTTGGCAATTCTTCCAGGTTTCTGATGTTTTGATGCTCCATCAAGACAAAACACCTTCCGCTTAGCTTTTTTCTCTCGAAGGCATAAAATGACTCTCGCTGACTTAGGCACAAACACTTTGGCTCTCTTCTCCTTGGGAATAGCATAACCTACATCTTCCCTGTTTCTTCACTTGCAAGCTATGAGTATCTTTATAGTCGAAGGAAATCTCCTATGGGCAACAGAAGGACGAGCCTGTTTAATATTTGCTGTTTTCTTATGGATGTTTCTATTTTTTTTTTTTTGATTTGGAATTTCAACCACTGTTACAAACTGTTTGTATTGACGGGAGTCTTTAGTCCTGAGTACTGAATGTATTATTGATAGGTAATAGTTCACTTTCTCATTTCGGTTGGCTTCTGACTTGGATTCTATTTGCCTTTCACCTATATGGTATTTTCTTGGGGTTGCTTCATTGGTACGATTCCTCACTTCCTTCCCATATTTTGCATGTCTTATCTTTGTGTGTTTGCATGTGCATGTGTTAATGCTGTGTGGTGTGTGTGTGTTTCACATCACAATTATTATTAAAATACGAGAGAATGGAATTCGGTCTCTTGTGGGTAGCAATTCAATTTGACATGCCTTGAAATCTCACATTCCATTAGTTTCAGGAAATCTCCTTAAAGGAATGTCATCTCTTGTCCTCTTCAAGAATCCCGTGTTCTCACAAAACGGCCTTCCAACAAACAGCACCATTTGAATTCCTCATTAGAGTCATAATGTTTGTCCCAATACCCTTTCTTTTTCGTATGTTTCTTGACTGTCATGAGTTAGTGAAATCGTCTGTTTATTGTCTTTCTGAGAATGATAGATGTGACAAAGTCCAATGCTCTCCGCAAGACTGCCATAAGAGACATGTGGAAGAATTCCTTCTTGCTTATGTCACAGTACAAATTGTGGTGACATGAAGACACTGAGATGGTAGTAGTGTCTAATAACCTCATGCTTCTTCAACCATGAAGGCAACAAAAAGATGACCACAACAACTGCAGTGGGGTGGAAATTGACCTGAAGCCTACAAGGTAAACTCCACAGCGAAAGAGAACGGAAGTTGCAGAGATGATGGGAGAAGGTTGGAGACATGGCTCAGGGGAGATTTGGTTGGTTCGTGGATCAGAGGGCTGGAGTCCATGAAGAGGACCAAAGCACAGGAGAGCAGGGCACCCTGGGAACACACAAGGAACCTGTTTCCCAGTGCCGTTGACTGTGAGACGCAGAGGGTCTGAAGGGCACGAGTACTTGACAACACAAGTGTTGAGGGCTGAAGTTTTCCTATCAGCAGGCTTGGCAGACATCAACTTGAAAGAACACCATCTTTTTCCTGCATATGACACCAACAAGCGACCAGGAGCAGACAGCCTGGAGACAATGATCAGAGAGAGACAATACCAAGAGACGCAGTGGGAAGATGATGAGTCGTGGGAGTGATTCCGTGAAAGGCAGTGTTCGTGGAGATGACTCAATGTGGACATAATAAATTTTGGCTCTCACAACAGCAGCATCAAGACAGAGCTTGGCCAAGACAGGTATGTGAGGACAGAGACTCCCTAGCCAGCCAACACAAAATACCAACAGTGGAACACTTGGAGGATTGCCTTCCTCAGTCCAAGATGCTTAGTCCAAGGAGAACAGACTCTCCCATACGGGACGAGAAGAAAGCTTTGACCACATGTTCTCTTCTGAACACAGCATTCTGCAGGCCTGCGTTCTGTTGAGTTGGTAGAGTTTCTCCTTTCACAGGCACACCAGAGCCCACCAAGGTAAACCTCAGCATATTCAGCCCGGACCCTAAAAACAACAAACGGCCGGAAAGGAGAGCTACTGCAAATGACTGGCCTCCAGGACAGGGTCAGCCACAACACAAACAGCAGTGGCATGCATGCCACATACACTCTCACAAACACACACACACGCATGCACTCAACAAACCTTAAGGGCGAGCCCTGGGTCACTCACGGATCACTTCCTCCTAAATAAATTACCCTCAGGTTAGAAAACAGAATGAGTTTAACGAATACAGAGAGGTGACAGAGACTTAGATCCAATGCAAAGATGGAAGAATCAATTGATTCCCAGGTAAAGGAAGAAGGAGTGATTACGACTAGGCAGTCAGAGTGAAACCTCTACATAGAGCACGCCCGATGCGGGATAGAAAGCTGTGGCCTGGATACTCGCTGTACATCAGAAAACATAGGAGATATCAGAGAGTCTCGAAACACAGAGATAAAACTGATAAAGATAAAAACACCTAAAGAACTCCTGAAGAGAAGATTGGCAGGAGACTGGATGCAAAGTTCGGGAACATGGTAGAAGTGGAGGATCCAATTAGGAACCGAGAAGAACAAGCCGAGAAAATAAGGATGCAAATTCTAAGAGAGAAGGCAGAATGATGGAACATGATAGTGAGCTTAGGGAATCTCTAAGGAAATGAAAGAGGTGCCTCTTGTAGGTGAATTAAGAGTGAGAGAAAGAAAAGAGGGCTGATCCTAGATTAGAGAACTCGGGGCTGGAAAGGACCCTCATCTGGGAGCAGAGAAAGTGGTCCAGAATCAGAGGCACAGAGAACTCCCAACACCTTCCACAGAAGCGGAGCACCTAAAGACATAGTGCCATTCCCCCCGGAAAATCTAGGCATGGAGGTATTCTCTTTAGGCAAATAGGCATCGGAGAATAGTTTGTCCATAGCCCAGTCACTGACTTCAAGAGGAAAAGCTATACCAGCTCTCGAAGCAGGCCGGATAGCTCAAGCAACAGCAGCCAAGCCAAAATCCTTATCCCCTGCATTTCTGAACAATGACAGAGCAGCGGTTCTGTCTAGAACCAGGAGGTATTCAGAAGTCAATTGTTGGGTCCCGGGTTGTGTCCATCAGTTCAGACGCGGCCTTCAGATCAACTCATGATTCCAGGGCCTTGGCATTGACTCTGTTCTCAGGTTCTCTGCTCAGGGGCAAGTAAGCTTCTCCCTCTCCAGCTCCACCCCCTGATTGGGATCTCTCTGCCTCTCTGTCCAAACGTGCATGTGCATGTTCGATAAGATAACAAAGACAAAAACAGTGCACAATAATTGACTGGGGCCAAAGGATGTTTTATTGAATTTGGACCTAGGTTCCTATGGAGGGCAGCCAGGTATAGAGAACCTCCCACCATCCTAAAATGCCCGACCTTCGCTTGGAGCTTCCTTGTTCATTCTCCTGTTCTTTGCCTTCCTGGATCTCCTCACCAACCTGCAGCATCCGCTGTCTGTCGTGCTGTACTGACCCCTTGTTAACACATTGTGCATCCTCTCGGGGCTCCATTGGAACATGCCCATCTTCCTCAAGAGGCACTGTTTGCTTATCGCATGTAACCATTTGGGGGATGGTCATGAGAGGGTGAAGGCAGGCTTGTGCTGCCACATCTCCATGCAGTTCCACAGAGGGTAGCTGATCCACCATGAGGGAGTGCTCAAGGTTCTTCCACATTCGAATCCTCTTCAATGCGTCCTTTTGCACATACAAGTTGTCTTCCTGAAATGGGCACCGAAGTCTTTCAGATGGCTTCACTTGGGCTTGGGTCTCTTCCAACATGCTCTCCGTTGGCTTCTGTGGACTCCAAGAACATGAGTCCGTCCTGGACCTAAGGTTCTAGGGTGTAGAGTCTGCCTTGGATGAATGGTGTTTTTGGAAGATTGGGAGGCCTTGTTGGCACCGTTTCTGGAGACCATCGAGGTACTCGTGTGCTTGCTGTGGAAGATTCCAGACATGTCTTTGGCACGGTTGCGGGGGTTCACTTTGAGCTTCCCTTGGGTGGACCTTTTCCTGTTGAGATGCTCCATGATTTGGTGGGAGGGTCTCACCCTTACGCAGGGCTCGGATTTCCTCCCCTGAGGCTTTGCTTGTGGTCTGTTAGTTTCTTGGCCTGTCGTGGCTAAGATGGAATGAGGGATCCTTGCCTTTCTCCGAGGTCCAGAGGGCTGGTGCTGACACTCACGACCAAATACTACGAATTGGGCCATGGAGAAGTTGACACCGACTCGCTTCGCAAACTGCCTTGGTGAGAGACCCAGGCGGCTCCAGCGGTTTGGGATGGCTTGGGGTCCTCTTGGCCCACCCATGACTACTCCAGTCAAGAGTAGTGATCAGGCCTGGGTTGATGAGGAGTGGTTGCTATGACCTCACGGCTTTGTGACATCACAGATGCTGGCTTCACTGAAGCAGCTGTCCCTCTCCCATGACCTTGGTGTCCTATGGCTTTAAGTAGGAAGCCCCGGGAAGGACAGAACAAGAGCCCTCTGAACCTGATCAAGAACTCAGGATGTCTTGTGGGTTAATGTCCAACTTCCCCTTTCTGGAGACATAGAGGAAGGAAAATGACATTCAGTATACCTTCCTTTAGGCCAACATATCCCCAGAGACGGCAAGGTGTCCTTTTACACTACAATTTCTAGATATCTCAAGAAAAGGTGAGGCCTCGCGGGTATAAGCAGCTCTCCGTGGGGTTTGTCGTCCTGTGGGTGAGAGCGTACTTTGTCAGCGTCTTTTGTCTATGGGTCAGTGATGACTAAGATACGGAAAGTCCCTTTCGGAGGTAAAAGGTGAGGGCATCGCTATATGGTGCTGTCTGTGGCCTCGTCTCCTAGTGTTCTGAAACACGCGGCTAAGGGATGAGGCCTCTGTCTACCTGGCTTTCCCTTAAATACCTTTGCAAAGTCTTTGAGGAGAGTGATACTCTGCATCTGAGCTAACTCTCAATGAAGAGGCCTGGACCGAACCCGTTGTTATTATTAGTTAACTGTACTTGTTGTGGTAACGGGTATAAACATGTGGACCAAGACTCTAGTCAGAAGGAAAGGGACGGCCTATACCGAAGGCTTGCAAGGCCCATTCGAGCAGAACTTTGGAGTGAGTCGCAATGCCCTTGCAAGGACTAGTGGATCAGAAAGTTTGGGTCCATTTCGGCACCACAGTATTCCTCTGCCGTCGAGTGAATGAACCCCTGGACCTTGCCTTGACATGAATGTCCCATGCCCTGCTGTTGGGAAATGGAAAAGGCAAGCAAACAAAGGGAAATGTCATATGGCTACCCACAATATGTGCCTCGGGAGGAATACCTTGGCCCACTTAAGGAAGGGAATAATAAAGGGCAAGAAGTCAGAGAAGGAGACCCACCAGGAGTGACTCAGGACTCTGAGAATCCAGCTGAGGGCTACCGAAAAGAGAACTGATTAATGGGTGGTCAGGAGTTGTGGCATATATTAGGAGGAGCACTAGGACGTCCATGCAACTAAAGCATCCGTGAATACTCTGTCAAAAATGGATGATGGATGATAGGCAGGCTTTCTCAACAGAACAGCAACAAGAACAACATCAATTCATAGGAAAACAATGTGGCCCTCTCAAAACCAAAGGAAGTCACAGGGAGAAAAGGAAAGAATTATATTGTTTATTATCTTTCCTTATTGAAATGACATGGGTGGGTTTCCTAAAATGTCCTTCTTTGAATTGGGTCTTTATCCTTGTAAATTAGAGTTTACCCACCTCTTCCATCTCTGGATTTGATGAGAGGACATGACAATGCCTTCACTAAATACATAGAAGAGTGGCCCAAGCAAATGACTTGACCTGGCCTTCTGTGTGTTGGCAGGGGTTGGATTACTGCTTCAAAGGCTTCCGTCTAAACTAGAGAGCTGAGATTTTGTAGGTTTCCTGACCTAATCTTGGAAGTTTCTATGTGTCTGGGAATTTATCCTTTTCTCTCAGTTCTTGGATTTGCTAGCATAAATGTGTGGCTATGCCTTTTCGGTTATTCTTTTTTCCTTGCTACCAGTTGTGATGTGGTTTCATACTTGCAGCTGTGTGCTTGTCTCCCTGTTTTATCCCAGTAATGGCTTCTGCGGTTTGTTCCTGTTGTCAAAACTCAAGTGTGAGATCTCCTGATTTTTTTCCTATTGGTTTGTTTGTATTTCCTTAATTTTGATAATCACATGTCTGATTTCAATTTTTCTGTTAACTTTGGAGTTCGGTTTTTCTTCATCTTGTTCCTTCAGTCGTCCTTTTAGGTGGCTTTCTTTTTCGGTGTTTTTAAATTTTGGAAATGCACACATTTAACCCTATATTGTTTCCCCATAAAATGTTTTGGCATCCTCCTCTAAGTTTCTTAGAATTCCTTCGTTCATGGCTCTTCTTTTCCTTTGGATTTTCTTTCTTGCATTCATTGCAGTTCGTGAATGTGTTGTGTTTTCCACTTTAGTGTCTGGCTGTATTTCCAATTTGAAAGTGATATCTTCCTGTTTTCATACCTTCGTGATGATAAGTGCACAGGATAGGTTTTGACTTCTCTTCCATGAATTATGACTGGATTTGGACTCGAGCTCATGACCTGCGATAGACAAAGTTAGGTCTGCTGCTGGGAAGAACATATCTTATTGTCCTCAGAGACGCAATCTTACTCATGGACCCCCCAAAGTTCAGGTGGTCTCGAATGCCCATGTGGACGTCTGTTATTCCTTAGCACCTTCCCATCCAGATAATCTGTCCTGTGCTTAACCTGGATATCATAGTTGCCAACAGTATTGGATAAACGTCGCCATCTCCATTCCTGTGTGTTCATAGGCTTCCAACGTTTAGATACACCTTTTTTCATGGTGGATATGTTGGCAATTCTTCCAGGTTTCTGATGTTTTGATGCTCCATCAAGACAAAACACCTTCCGCTTAGCTTTTTTCTCTCGAAGGCATAAAATGACTCTCGCTGACTTAGGCACAAACACTTTGGCTCTCTTCTCCTTGGGAATAGCATAACCTACATCTTCCCTGTTTCTTCACTTGCAAGCTATGAGTATCTTTATAGTCGAAGGAAATCTCCTATGGGCAACAGAAGGACGAGCCTGTTTAATATTTGCTGTTTTCTTATGGATGTTTCTATTTTTTTTTTTTTTTTTGATTTGGAATTTCAACCACTGTTACAAACTGTTTGTATTGACGGGAGTCTTTAGTCCTGAGTACTGAATGTATTATTGATAGGTAATAGTTCACTTTCTCATTTCGGTTGGCTTCTGACTTGGATTCTATTTGCCTTTCACCTATATGGTATTTTCTTGGGGTTGCTTCATTGGTACGATTCCTCGCTTCCTTCCCATATTTTGCATGTCTTATCTTTGTGTGTTTGCATGTGCATGTGTTAATGCTGTGTGGTGTGTGTGTGTTTCACATCACAATTATTATTAAAATACGAGAGAATGGAATTCGGTCTCTTGTGGGTAGCAATTCAATTTGACATGCCTTGAAATCTCACATTCCATTAGTTTCAGGAAATCTCCTTAAAGGAATGTCATCTCTTGTCCTCTTCAAGAATCCCGTGTTCTCACAAAACGGCCTTCCAACAAACAGCACCATTTGAATTCCTCATTAGAGTCATAATGTTTGTCCCAATACCCTTTCTTTTTCGTATGTTTCTTGACTGTCATGAGTTAGTGAAATCGTCTGTTTATTGTCTTTCTGAGAATGATAGATGTGACAAAGTCCAATGCTCTCCGCAAGACTGCCATAAGAGACATGTGGAAGAATTCCTTCTTGCTTATGTCACAGTACAAATTGTGGTGACATGAAGACACTGAGATGGTAGTAGTGTCTAATAACCTCATGCTTCTTCAACCATGAAGGCAACAAAAAGATGACCACAACAACTGCAGTGGGGTGGAAATTGACCTGAAGCCTACAAGGTAAACTCCACAGCGAAAGAGAACGGAAGTTGCAGAGATGATGGGAGAAGGTTGGAGACATGGCTCAGGGGAGATTTGGTTGGTTCGTGGATCAGAGGGCTGGAGTCCATGAAGAGGACCAAAGCACAGGAGAGCAGGGCACCCTGGGAACACACAAGGAACCTGTTTCCCAGTGCCGTTGACTGTGAGACGCAGAGGGTCTGAAGGGCACGAGTACTTGACAACACAAGTGTTGAGGGCTGAAGTTTTCCTATCAGCAGGCTTGGCAGACATCAACTTGAAAGAACACCATCTTTTTCCTGCATATGACACCAACAAGCGACCAGGAGCAGACAGCCTGGAGACAATGATCAGAGAGAGACAATACCAAGAGACGCAGTGGGAAGATGATGAGTCGTGGGAGTGATTCCGTGAAAGGCAGTGTTCGTGGAGATGACTCAATGTGGACATAATAAATTTTGGCTCTCACAACAGCAGCATCAAGACAGAGCTTGGCCAAGACAGGTATGTGAGGACAGAGACTCCCTAGCCAGCCAACACAAAATACCAACAGTGGAACACTTGGAGGATTGCCTTCCTCAGTCCAAGATGCTTAGTCCAAGGAGAACAGACTCTCCCATACGGGACGAGAAGAAAGCTTTGACCACATGTTCTCTTCTGAACACAGCATTCTGCAGGCCTGCGTTCTGTTGAGTTGGTAGAGTTTCTCCTTTCACAGGCACACCAGAGCCCACCAAGGTAAACCTCAGCATATTCAGCCCGGACCCTAAAAACAACAAACGGCCGGAAAGGAGAGCTACTGCAAATGACTGGCCTCCAGGACAGGGTCAGCCACAACACAAACAGCAGTGGCATGCATGCCACATACACTCTCACAAACACACACACACGCATGCACTCAACAAACCTTAAGGGCGAGCCCTGGGTCACTCACGGATCACTTCCTCCTAAATAAATTACCCTCAGGTTAGAAAACAGAATGAGTTTAACGAATACAGAGAGGTGACAGAGACTTAGATCCAATGCAAAGATGGAAGAATCAATTGATTCCCAGGTAAAGGAAGAAGGAGTGATTACGACTAGGCAGTCAGAGTGAAACCTCTACATAGAGCACGCCCGATGCGGGATAGAAAGCTGTGGCCTGGATACTCGCTGTACATCAGAAAACATAGGAGATATCAGAGAGTCTCGAAACACAGAGATAAAACTGATAAAGATAAAAACACCTAAAGAACTCCTGAAGAGAAGATTGGCAGGAGACTGGATGCAAAGTTCGGGAACATGGTAGAAGTGGAGGATCCAATTAGGAACCGAGAAGAACAAGCCTAGAAAATAAGGATGCAAATTCTAAGAGAGAAGGCAGAATGATGGAACATGATAGTGAGCTTAGGGAATCTCTAAGGAAATGAAAGAGGTGCCTCTTGTAGGTGAATTAAGAGTGAGAGAAAGAAAAGAGGGCTGATCCTAGATTAGAGAACTCGGGGCTGGAAAGGACCCTCATCTGGGAGCAGAGAAAGTGGTCCAGAATCAGAGGCACAGAGAACTCCCAACACCTTCCACAGAAGCGGAGCACCTAAAGACATAGTGCCATTCCCCCCGGAAAATCTAGGCATGGAGGTATTCTCTTTAGGCAAATAGGCATCGGAGAATAGTTTGTCCATAGCCCAGTCACTGACTTCAAGAGGAAAAGCTATACCAGCTCTCGAAGCAGGCCGGATAGCTCAAGCAACAGCAGCCAAGCCAAAATCCTTATCCCCTGCATTTCTGAACAATGACAGAGCAGCGGTTCTGTCTAGAACCAGGAGGTATTCAGAAGTCAATTGTTGGGTCCCGGGTTGTGTCCATCAGTTCAGACGCGGCCTTCAGATCAACTCATGATTCCAGGGCCTTGGCATTGACTCTGTTCTCAGGTTCTCTGCTCAGGGGCAAGTAAGCTTCTCCCTCTCCAGCTCCACCCCCTGATTGGGATCTCTCTGCCTCTCTGTCCAAACGTGCATGTGCATGTTCGATAAGATAACAAAGACAAAAACAGTGCACAATAATTGACTGGGGCCAAAGGATGTTTTATTGAATTTGGACCTAGGTTCCTATGGAGGGCAGCCAGGTATAGAGAACCTCCCACCATCCTAAAATGCCCGACCTTCGCTTGGAGCTTCCTTGTTCATTCTCCTGTTCTTTGCCTTCCTGGATCTCCTCACCAACCTGCAGCATCCGCTGTCTGTCGTGCTGTACTGACCCCTTGTTAACACATTGTGCATCCTCTCGGGGCTCCATTGGAACATGCCCATCTTCCTCAAGAGGCACTGTTTGCTTATCGCATGTAACCATTTGGGGGATGGTCATGAGAGGGTGAAGGCAGGCTTGTGCTGCCACATCTCCATGCAGTTCCACAGAGGGTAGCTGATCCACCATGAGGGAGTGCTCAAGGTTCTTCCACATTCGAATCCTCTTCAATGCGTCCTTTTGCACATACAAGTTGTCTTCCTGAAATGGGCACCGAAGTCTTTCAGATGGCTTCACTTGGGCTTGGGTCTCTTCCAACATGCTCTCCGTTGGCTTCTGTGGACTCCAAGAACATGAGTCCGTCCTGGACCTAAGGTTCTAGGGTGTAGAGTCTGCCTTGGATGAATGGTGTTTTTGGAAGATTGGGAGGCCTTGTTGGCACCGTTTCTGGAGACCATCGAGGTACTCGTGTGCTTGCTGTGGAAGATTCCAGACATGTCTTTGGCACGGTTGCGGGGGTTCACTTTGAGCTTCCCTTGGGTGGACCTTTTCCTGTTGAGATGCTCCATGATTTGGTGGGAGGGTCTCACCCTTACGCAGGGCTCGGATTTCCTCCCCTGAGGCTTTGCTTGTGGTCTGTTAGTTTCTTGGCCTGTCGTGGCTAAGATGGAATGAGGGATCCTTGCCTTTCTCCGAGGTCCAGAGGGCTGGTGCTGACACTCACGACCAAATACTACGAATTGGGCCATGGAGAAGTTGACACCGACTCGCTTCGCAAACTGCCTTGGTGAGAGACCCAGGCGGCTCCAGCGGTTTGGGATGGCTTGGGGTCCTCTTGGCCCACCCATGACTACTCCAGTCAAGAGTAGTGATCAGGCCTGGGTTGATGAGGAGTGGTTGCTATGACCTCACGGCTTTGTGACATCACAGATGCTGGCTTCACTGAAGCAGCTGTCCCTCTCCCATGACCTTGGTGTCCTATGGCTTTAAGTAGGAAGCCCCGGGAAGGACAGAACAAGAGCCCTCTGAACCTGATCAAGAACTCAGGATGTCTTGTGGGTTAATGTCCAACTTCCCCTTTCTGGAGACATAGAGGAAGGAAAATGACATTCAGTATACCTTCCTTTAGGCCAACATATCCCCAGAGACGGCAAGGTGTCCTTTTACACTACAATTTCTAGATATCTCAAGAAAAGGTGAGGCCTCGCGGGTATAAGCAGCTCTCCGTGGGGTTTGTCGTCCTGTGGGTGAGAGCGTACTTTGTCAGCGTCTTTTGCCTATGGGTCAGTGATGACTAAGATACGGAAAGTCCCTTTCGGAGGTAAAAGGTGAGGGCATCGCTATATGGTGCTGTCTGTGGCCTCGTCTCCTAGTGTTCTGAAACACGCGGCTAAGGGATGAGGCCTCTGTCTACCTGGCTTTCCCTTAAATACCTTTGCAAAGTCTTTGAGGAGAGTGATACTCTGCATCTGAGCTAACTCTCAATGAAGAGGCCTGGACCGAACCCGTTGTTATTATTAGTTAACTGTACTTGTTGTGGTAACGGGTATAAACATGTGGACCAAGACTCTTTAGTCAGAAGGAAAGGGACGGCCTATACCGAAGGCTTGCAAGGCCCATTCGAGCAGAACTTTGGAGTGAGTCGCAATGCCCTTGCAAGGACTAGTGGATCAGAAAGTTTGGGTCCATTTCGGCACCACAGTATTCCTCTGCCGTCGAGTGAATGAACCCCTGGACCTTGCCTTGACATGAATGTCCCATGCCCTGCTGTTGGGAAATGGAAAAGGCAAGCAAACAAAGGGAAATGTCATATGGCTACCCACAATATGTGCCTCGGGAGGAATACCTTGGCCCACTTAAGGAAGGGAATAATAAAGGGCAAGAAGTCAGAGAAGGAGACCCACCAGGAGTGACTCAGGACTCTGAGAATCCAGCTGAGGGCTACCGAAAAGAGAACTGATTAATGGGTGGTCAGGAGTTGTGGCATATATTAGGAGGAGCACTAGGACGTCCATGCAACTAAAGCATCCGTGAATACTCTGTCAAAAATGGATGATGGATGATAGGCAGGCTTTCTCAACAGAACAGCAACAAGAACAACATCAATTCATAGGAAAACAATGTGGCCCTCTCAAAACCAAAGGAAGTCACAGGGAGAAAAGGAAAGAATTATATTGTTTATTATCTTTCCTTATTGAAATGACATGGGTGGGTTTCCTAAAATGTCCTTCTTTGAATTGGGTCTTTATCCTTGTAAATTAGAGTTTACCCACCTCTTCCATCTCTGGATTTGATGAGAGGACATGACAATGCCTTCACTAAATACATAGAAGAGTGGCCCAAGCAAATGACTTGACCTGGCCTTCTGTGTGTTGGCAGGGGTTGGATTACTGCTTCAAAGGCTTCCGTCTAAACTAGAGAGCTGAGATTTTGTAGGTTTCCTGACCTAATCTTGGAAGTTTCTATGTGTCTGGGAATTTATCCTTTTCTCTCAGTTCTTGGATTTGCTAGCATAAATGTGTGGCTATGCCTTTTCGGTTATTCTTTTTTCCTTGCTACCAGTTGTGATGTGGTTTCATACTTGCAGCTGTGTGCTTGTCTCCCTGTTTTATCCCAGTAATGGCTT
The DNA here is from genome assembly GCF_964662115.1 of Mustela nivalis. Lineage (NCBI taxonomy): Eukaryota > Metazoa > Chordata > Mammalia > Carnivora > Mustelidae > Mustela > Mustela nivalis. Next base: position 442,419 of record NW_028136427.1, on the reverse strand, counting down.
CTGCGGTTTGTTCCTGTTGTCAAAACTCAAGTGTGAGATCTCCTGATTTTTTTCCTATTGGTTTGTTTGTATTTCCTTAATTTTGATAATCACATGTCTGATTTCAATTTTTCTGTTAACTTTGGAGTTCGGTTTTTCTTCATCTTGTTCCTTCAGTCGTCCTTTTAGGTGGCTTTCTTTTTCGGTGTTTTTAAATTTTGGAAATGCACACATTTAACCCTATATTGTTTCCCCATAAAATGTTTTGGCATCCTCCTCTAAGTTTCTTAGAATTCCTTCGTTCATGGCTCTTCTTTTCCTTTGGATTTTCTTTCTTGCATTCATTGCAGTTCGTGAATGTGTTGTGTTTTCCACTTTAGTGTCTGGCTGTATTTCCAATTTGAAAGTGATATCTTCCTGTTTTCATACCTTCGTGATGATAAGTGCACAGGATAGGTTTTGACTTCTCTTCCATGAATTATGACTGGATTTGGACTCGAGCTCATGACCTGCGATAGACAAAGTTAGGTCTGCTGCTGGGAAGAACATATCTTATTGTCCTCAGAGACGCAATCTTACTCATGGACCCCCCAAAGTTCAGGTGGTCTCGAATGCCCATGTGGACGTCTGTTATTCCTTAGCACCTTCCCATCCAGATAATCTGTCCTGTGCTTAACCTGGATATCATAGTTGCCAACAGTATTGGATAAACGTCGCCATCTCCATTCCTGTGTGTTCATAGGCTTCCAACGTTTAGATACACCTTTTTTCATGGTGGATATGTTGGCAATTCTTCCAGGTTTCTGATGTTTTGATGCTCCATCAAGACAAAACACCTTCCGCTTAGCTTTTTTCTCTCGAAGGCATAAAATGACTCTCGCTGACTTAGGCACAAACACTTTGGCTCTCTTCTCCTTGGGAATAGCATAACCTACATCTTCCCTGTTTCTTCACTTGCAAGCTATGAGTATCTTTATAGTCGAAGGAAATCTCCTATGGGCAACAGAAGGACGAGCCTGTTTAATATTTGCTGTTTTCTTATGGATGTTTCTATTTTTTTTTTTTTTTGATTTGGAATTTCAACCACTGTTACAAACTGTTTGTATTGACGGGAGTCTTTAGTCCTGAGTACTGAATGTATTATTGATAGGTAATAGTTCACTTTCTCATTTCGGTTGGCTTCTGACTTGGATTCTATTTGCCTTTCACCTATATGGTATTTTCTTGGGGTTGCTTCATTGGTACGATTCCTCGCTTCCTTCCCATATTTTGCATGTCTTATCTTTGTGTGTTTGCATGTGCATGTGTTAATGCTGTGTGGTGTGTGTGTGTTTCACATCACAATTATTATTAAAATACGAGAGAATGGAATTCGGTCTCTTGTGGGTAGCAATTCAATTTGACATGCCTTGAAATCTCACATTCCATTAGTTTCAGGAAATCTCCTTAAAGGAATGTCATCTCTTGTCCTCTTCAAGAATCCCGTGTTCTCACAAAACGGCCTTCCAACAAACAGCACCATTTGAATTCCTCATTAGAGTCATAATGTTTGTCCCAATACCCTTTCTTTTTCGTATGTTTCTTGACTGTCATGAGTTAGTGAAATCGTCTGTTTATTGTCTTTCTGAGAATGATAGATGTGACAAAGTCCAATGCTCTCCGCAAGACTGCCATAAGAGACATGTGGAAGAATTCCTTCTTGCTTATGTCACAGTACAAATTGTGGTGACATGAAGACACTGAGATGGTAGTAGTGTCTAATAACCTCATGCTTCTTCAACCATGAAGGCAACAAAAAGATGACCACAACAACTGCAGTGGGGTGGAAATTGACCTGAAGCCTACAAGGTAAACTCCACAGCGAAAGAGAACGGAAGTTGCAGAGATGATGGGAGAAGGTTGGAGACATGGCTCAGGGGAGATTTGGTTGGTTCGTGGATCAGAGGGCTGGAGTCCATGAAGAGGACCAAAGCACAGGAGAGCAGGGCACCCTGGGAACACACAAGGAACCTGTTTCCCAGTGCCGTTGACTGTGAGACGCAGAGGGTCTGAAGGGCACGAGTACTTGACAACACAAGTGTTGAGGGCTGAAGTTTTCCTATCAGCAGGCTTGGCAGACATCAACTTGAAAGAACACCATCTTTTTCCTGCATATGACACCAACAAGCGACCAGGAGCAGACAGCCTGGAGACAATGATCAGAGAGAGACAATACCAAGAGACGCAGTGGGAAGATGATGAGTCGTGGGAGTGATTCCGTGAAAGGCAGTGTTCGTGGAGATGACTCAATGTGGACATAATAAATTTTGGCTCTCACAACAGCAGCATCAAGACAGAGCTTGGCCAAGACAGGTATGTGAGGACAGAGACTCCCTAGCCAGCCAACACAAAATACCAACAGTGGAACACTTGGAGGATTGCCTTCCTCAGTCCAAGATGCTTAGTCCAAGGAGAACAGACTCTCCCATACGGGACGAGAAGAAAGCTTTGACCACATGTTCTCTTCTGAACACAGCATTCTGCAGGCCTGCGTTCTGTTGAGTTGGTAGAGTTTCTCCTTTCACAGGCACACCAGAGCCCACCAAGGTAAACCTCAGCATATTCAGCCCGGACCCTAAAAACAACAAACGGCCGGAAAGGAGAGCTACTGCAAATGACTGGCCTCCAGGACAGGGTCAGCCACAACACAAACAGCAGTGGCATGCATGCCACATACACTCTCACAAACACACACACACGCATGCACTCAACAAACCTTAAGGGCGAGCCCTGGGTCACTCACGGATCACTTCCTCCTAAATAAATTACCCTCAGGTTAGAAAACAGAATGAGTTTAACGAATACAGAGAGGTGACAGAGACTTAGATCCAATGCAAAGATGGAAGAATCAATTGATTCCCAGGTAAAGGAAGAAGGAGTGATTACGACTAGGCAGTCAGAGTGAAACCTCTACATAGAGCACGCCCGATGCGGGATAGAAAGCTGTGGCCTGGATACTCGCTGTACATCAGAAAACATAGGAGATATCAGAGAGTCTCGAAACACAGAGATAAAACTGATAAAGATAAAAACACCTAAAGAACTCCTGAAGAGAAGATTGGCAGGAGACTGGATGCAAAGTTCGGGAACATGGTAGAAGTGGAGGATCCAATTAGGAACCGAGAAGAACAAGCCTAGAAAATAAGGATGCAAATTCTAAGAGAGAAGGCAGAATGATGGAACATGATAGTGAGCTTAGGGAATCTCTAAGGAAATGAAAGAGGTGCCTCTTGTAGGTGAATTAAGAGTGAGAGAAAGAAAAGAGGGCTGATCCTAGATTAGAGAACTCGGGGCTGGAAAGGACCCTCATCTGGGAGCAGAGAAAGTGGTCCAGAATCAGAGGCACAGAGAACTCCCAACACCTTCCACAGAAGCGGAGCACCTAAAGACATAGTGCCATTCCCCCCGGAAAATCTAGGCATGGAGGTATTCTCTTTAGGCAAATAGGCATCGGAGAATAGTTTGTCCATAGCCCAGTCACTGACTTCAAGAGGAAAAGCTATACCAGCTCTCGAAGCAGGCCGGATAGCTCAAGCAACAGCAGCCAAGCCAAAATCCTTATCCCCTGCATTTCTGAACAATGACAGAGCAGCGGTTCTGTCTAGAACCAGGAGGTATTCAGAAGTCAATTGTTGGGTCCCGGGTTGTGTCCATCAGTTCAGACGCGGCCTTCAGATCAACTCATGATTCCAGGGCCTTGGCATTGACTCTGTTCTCAGGTTCTCTGCTCAGGGGCAAGTAAGCTTCTCCCTCTCCAGCTCCACCCCCTGATTGGGATCTCTCTGCCTCTCTGTCCAAACGTGCATGTGCATGTTCGATAAGATAACAAAGACAAAAACAGTGCACAATAATTGACTGGGGCCAAAGGATGTTTTATTGAATTTGGACCTAGGTTCCTATGGAGGGCAGCCAGGTATAGAGAACCTCCCACCATCCTAAAATGCCCGACCTTCGCTTGGAGCTTCCTTGTTCATTCTCCTGTTCTTTGCCTTCCTGGATCTCCTCACCAACCTGCAGCATCCGCTGTCTGTCGTGCTGTACTGACCCCTTGTTAACACATTGTGCATCCTCTCGGGGCTCCATTGGAACATGCCCATCTTCCTCAAGAGGCACTGTTTGCTTATCGCATGTAACCATTTGGGGGATGGTCATGAGAGGGTGAAGGCAGGCTTGTGCTGCCACATCTCCATGCAGTTCCACAGAGGGTAGCTGATCCACCATGAGGGAGTGCTCAAGGTTCTTCCACATTCGAATCCTCTTCAATGCGTCCTTTTGCACATACAAGTTGTCTTCCTGAAATGGGCACCGAAGTCTTTCAGATGGCTTCACTTGGGCTTGGGTCTCTTCCAACATGCTCTCCGTTGGCTTCTGTGGACTCCAAGAACATGAGTCCGTCCTGGACCTAAGGTTCTAGGGTGTAGAGTCTGCCTTGGATGAATGGTGTTTTTGGAAGATTGGGAGGCCTTGTTGGCACCGTTTCTGGAGACCATCGAGGTACTCGTGTGCTTGCTGTGGAAGATTCCAGACATGTCTTTGGCACGGTTGCGGGGGTTCACTTTGAGCTTCCCTTGGGTGGACCTTTTCCTGTTGAGATGCTCCATGATTTGGTGGGAGGGTCTCACCCTTACGCAGGGCTCGGATTTCCTCCCCTGAGGCTTTGCTTGTGGTCTGTTAGTTTCTTGGCCTGTCGTGGCTAAGATGGAATGAGGGATCCTTGCCTTTCTCCGAGGTCCAGAGGGCTGGTGCTGACACTCACGACCAAATACTACGAATTGGGCCATGGAGAAGTTGACACCGACTCGCTTCGCAAACTGCCTTGGTGAGAGACCCAGGCGGCTCCAGCGGTTTGGGATGGCTTGGGGTCCTCTTGGCCCACCCATGACTACTCCAGTCAAGTGTAGTGATCAGGCCTGGGTTGATGAGGAGTGGTTGCTATGACCTCAAGGCTTTGTGACATCACAGATGCTGGCTTCACTGAAGCAGCTGTCCCTCTCCCATGACCTTGGTGTCCTATGGCTTTAAGTAGGAAGCCCCGGGAAGGACAGAACAAGAGCCCTCTGAACCTGATCAAGAACTCAGGATGTCTTGTGGGTTAATGTCCAACTTCCCCTTTCTGGAGACATAGAGGAAGGAAAATGACATTCAGTATACCTTCCTTTAGGCCAACATATCCCCAGAGACGGCAAGGTGTCCTTTTACACTACAATTTCTAGATATCTCAAGAAAAGGTGAGGCCTCGCGGGTATAAGCAGCTCTCCGTGGGGTTTGTCGTCCTGTGGGTGAGAGCGTACTTTGTCAGCGTCTTTTGCCTATGGGTCAGTGATGACTAAGATACGGAAAGTCCCTTTCGGAGGTAAAAGGTGAGGGCATCGCTATATGGTGCTGTCTGTGGCCTCGTCTCCTAGTGTTCTGAAACACGCGGCTAAGGGATGAGGCCTCTGTCTACCTGGCTTTCCCTTAAATACCTTTGCAAAGTCTTTGAGGAGAGTGATACTCTGCATCTGAGCTAACTCTCAATGAAGAGGCCTGGACCGAACCCGTTGTTATTATTAGTTAACTGTACTTGTTGTGGTAACGGGTATAAACATGTGGACCAAGACTCTTTAATCAGAAGGAAAGGGACGGCCTATACCGAAGGCTTGCAAGGCCCATTCGAGCAGAACTTTGGAGTGAGTCGCAATGCCCTTGCAAGGACTAGTGGATCAGAAAGTTTGGGTCCATTTCGGCACCACAGTATTCCTCTGCCGTCGAGTGAATGAACCCCTGGACCTTGCCTTGACATGAATGTCCCATGCCCTGCTGTTGGGAAATGGAAAAGGCAAGCAAACAAAGGGAAATGTCATATGGCTACCCACAATATGTGCCTCGGGAGGAATACCTTGGCCCACTTAAGGAAGGGAATAATAAAGGGCAAGAAGTCAGAGAAGGAGACCCACCAGGAGTGACTCAGGACTCTGAGAATCCAGCTGAGGGCTACCGAAAAGAGAACTGATTAATGGGTGGTCAGGAGTTGTGGCATATATTAGGAGGAGCACTAGGACGTCCATGCAACTAAAGCATCCGTGAATACTCTGTCAAAAATGGATGATGGATGATAGGCAGGCTTTCTCAACAGAACAGCAACAAGAACAACATCAATTCATAGGAAAACAATGTGGCCCTCTCAAAACCAAAGGAAGTCACAGGGAGAAAAGGAAAGAATTATATTGTTTATTATCTTTCCTTATTGAAATGACATGGGTGGGTTTCCTAAAATGTCCTTCTTTGAATTGGGTCTTTATCCTTGTAAATTAGAGTTTACCCACCTCTTCCATCTCTGGATTTGATGAGAGGACATGACAATGCCTTCACTAAATACATAGAAGAGTGGCCCAAGCAAATGACTTGACCTGGCCTTCTGTGTGTTGGCAGGGGTTGGATTACTGCTTCAAAGGCTTCCGTCTAAACTAGAGAGCTGAGATTTTGTAGGTTTCCTGACCTAATCTTGGAAGTTTCTATGTGTCTGGGAATTTATCCTTTTCTCTCAGTTCTTGGATTTGCTAGCATAAATGTGTGGCTATGCCTTTTCGGTTATTCTTTTTTCCTTGCTACCAGTTGTGATGTGGTTTCATACTTGCAGCTGTGTGCTTGTCTCCCTGTTTTATCCCAGTAATGGCTTCTGCGGTTTGTTCCTGTTGTCAAAACTCAAGTGTGAGATCTCCTGATTTTTTTCCTATTGGTTTGTTTGTATTTCCTTAATTTTGATAATCACATGTCTGATTTCAATTTTTCTGTTAACTTTGGAGTTCGGTTTTTCTTCATCTTGTTCCTTCAGTCGTCCTTTTAGGTGGCTTTCTTTTTCGGTGTTTTTAAATTTTGGAAATGCACACATTTAACCCTATATTGTTTCCCCATAAAATGTTTTGGCATCCTCCTCTAAGTTTCTTAGAATTCCTTCGTTCATGGCTCTTCTTTTCCTTTGGATTTTCTTTCTTGCATTCATTGCAGTTCGTGAATGTGTTGTGTTTTCCACTTTAGTGTCTGGCTGTATTTCCAATTTGAAAGTGATATCTTCCTGTTTTCATACCTTCGTGATGATAAGTGCACAGGATAGGTTTTGACTTCTCTTCCATGAATTATGACTGGATTTGGACTCGAGCTCATGATCTGCGATAGACAAAGTTAGGTCTGCTGCTGGGAAGAACATATCTTATTGTCCTCAGAGACGCAATCTTACTCATGGACCCCCCAAAGTTCAGGTGGTCTCGAATGCCCATGTGGACGTCTGTTATTCCTTAGCACCTTCCCATCCAGATAATCTGTCCTGTGCTTAACCTGGATATCATAGTTGCCAACAGTATTGGATAAACGTCGCCATCTCCATTCCTGTGTGTTCATAGGCTTCCAACGTTTAGATACACCTTTTTTCATGGTGGATATGTTGGCAATTCTTCCAGGTTTCTGATGTTTTGATGCTCCATCAAGACAAAACACCTTCCGCTTAGCTTTTTTCTCTCGAAGGCATAAAATGACTCTCGCTGACTTAGGCACAAACACTTTGGCTCTCTTCTCCTTGGGAATAGCATAACCTACATCTTCCCTGTTTCTTCACTTGCAAGCTATGAGTATCTTTATAGTCGAAGGAAATCTCCTATGGGCAACAGAAGGACGAGCCTGTTTAATATTTGCTGTTTTCTTATGGATGTTTCTATTTTTTTTTTTTTTTGATTTGGAATTTCAACCACTGTTACAAACTGTTTGTATTGACGGGAGTCTTTAGTCCTGAGTACTGAATGTATTATTGATAGGTAATAGTTCACTTTCTCATTTCGGTTGGCTTCTGACTTGGATTCTATTTGCCTTTCACCTATATGGTATTTTCTTGGGGTTGCTTCATTGGTACGATTCCTCGCTTCCTTCCCATATTTTGCATGTCTTATCTTTGTGTGTTTGCATGTGCATGTGTTAATGCTGTGTGGTGTGTGTGTGTTTCACATCACAATTATTATTAAAATACGAGAGAATGGAATTCGGTCTCTTGTGGGTAGCAATTCAATTTGACATGCCTTGAAATCTCACATTCCATTAGTTTCAGGAAATCTCCTTAAAGGAATGTCATCTCTTGTCCTCTTCAAGAATCCCGTGTTCTCACAAAACGGCCTTCCAACAAACAGCACCATTTGAATTCCTCATTAGAGTCATAATGTTTGTCCCAATACCCTTTCTTTTTCGTATGTTTCTTGACTGTCATGAGTTAGTGAAATCGTCTGTTTATTGTCTTTCTGAGAATGATAGATGTGACAAAGTCCAATGCTCTCCGCAAGACTGCCATAAGAGACATGTGGAAGAATTCCTTCTTGCTTATGTCACAGTACAAATTGTGGTGACATGAAGACACTGAGATGGTAGTAGTGTCTAATAACCTCATGCTTCTTCAACCATGAAGGCAACAAAAAGATGACCACAACAACTGCAGTGGGGTGGAAATTGACCTGAAGCCTACAAGGTAAACTCCACAGCGAAAGAGAACGGAAGTTGCAGAGATGATGGGAGAAGGTTGGAGACATGGCTCAGGGGAGATTTGGTTGGTTCGTGGATCAGAGGGCTGGAGTCCATGAAGAGGACCAAAGCACAGGAGAGCAGGGCACCCTGGGAACACACAAGGAACCTGTTTCCCAGTGCCGTTGACTGTGAGACGCAGAGGGTCTGAAGGGCACGAGTACTTGACAACACAAGTGTTGAGGGCTGAAGTTTTCCTATCAGCAGGCTTGGCAGACATCAACTTGAAAGAACACCATCTTTTTCCTGCATATGACACCAACAAGCGACCAGGAGCAGACAGCCTGGAGACAATGATCAGAGAGAGACAATACCAAGAGACGCAGTGGGAAGATGATGAGTCGTGGGAGTGATTCCGTGAAAGGCAGTGTTCGTGGAGATGACTCAATGTGGACATAATAAATTTTGGCTCTCACAACAGCAGCATCAAGACAGAGCTTGGCCAAGACAGGTATGTGAGGACAGAGACTCCCTAGCCAGCCAACACAAAATACCAACAGTGGAACACTTGGAGGATTGCCTTCCTCAGTCCAAGATGCTTAGTCCAAGGAGAACAGACTCTCCCATACGGGACGAGAAGAAAGCTTTGACCACATGTTCTCTTCTGAACACAGCATTCTGCAGGCCTGCGTTCTGTTGAGTTGGTAGAGTTTCTCCTTTCACAGGCACACCAGAGCCCACCAAGGTAAACCTCAGCATATTCAGCCCGGACCCTAAAAACAACAAACGGCCGGAAAGGAGAGCTACTGCAAATGACTGGCCTCCAGGACAGGGTCAGCCACAACACAAACAGCAGTGGCATGCATGCCACATACACTCTCACAAACACACACACACGCATGCACTCAACAAACCTTAAGGGCGAGCCCTGGGTCACTCACGGATCACTTCCTCCTAAATAAATTACCCTCAGGTTAGAAAACAGAATGAGTTTAACGAATACAGAGAGGTGACAGAGACTTAGATCCAATGCAAAGATGGAAGAATCAATTGATTCCCAGGTAAAGGAAGAAGGAGTGATTACGACTAGGCAGTCAGAGTGAAACCTCTACATAGAGCACGCCCGATGCGGGATAGAAAGCTGTGGCCTGGATACTCGCTGTACATCAGAAAACATAGGAGATATCAGAGAGTCTCGAAACACAGAGATAAAACTGATAAAGATAAAAACACCTAAAGAACTCCTGAAGAGAAGATTGGCAGGAGACTGGATGCAAAGTTCGGGAACATGGTAGAAGTGGAGGATCCAATTAGGAACCGAGAAGAACAAGCCTAGAAAATAAGGATGCAAATTCTAAGAGAGAAGGCAGAATGATGGAACATGATAGTGAGCTTAGGGAATCTCTAAGGAAATGAAAGAGGTGCCTCTTGTAGGTGAATTAAGAGTGAGAGAAAGAAAAGAGGGCTGATCCTAGATTAGAGAACTCGGGGCTGGAAAGGACCCTCATCTGGGAGCAGAGAAAGTGGTCCAGAATCAGAGGCACAGAGAACTCCCAACACCTTCCACAGAAGCGGAGCACCTAAAGACATAGTGCCATTCCCCCCGGAAAATCTAGGCATGGAGGTATTCTCTTTAGGCAAATAGGCATCGGAGAATAGTTTGTCCATAGCCCAGTCACTGACTTCAAGAGGAAAAGCTATACCAGCTCTCGAAGCAGGCCGGATAGCTCAAGCAACAGCAGCCAAGCCAAAATCCTTATCCCCTGCATTTCTGAACAATGACAGAGCAGCGGTTCTGTCTAGAACCAGGAGGTATTCAGAAGTCAATTGTTGGGTCCCGGGTTGTGTCCATCAGTTCAGACGCGGCCTTCAGATCAACTCATGATTCCAGGGCCTTGGCATTGACTCTGTTCTCAGGTTCTCTGCTCAGGGGCAAGTAAGCTTCTCCCTCTCCAGCTCCACCCCCTGATTGGGATCTCTCTGCCTCTCTGTCCAAACGTGCATGTGCATGTTCGATAAGATAACAAAGACAAAAACAGTGCACAATAATTGACTGGGGCCAAAGGATGTTTTATTGAATTTGGACCTAGGTTCCTATGGAGGGCAGCCAGGTATAGAGAACCTCCCACCATCCTAAAATGCCCGACCTTCGCTTGGAGCTTCCTTGTTCATTCTCCTGTTCTTTGCCTTCCTGGATCTCCTCACCAACCTGCAGCATCCGCTGTCTGTCGTGCTGTACTGACCCCTTGTTAACACATTGTGCATCCTCTCGGGGCTCCATTGGAACATGCCCATCTTCCTCAAGAGGCACTGTTTGCTTATCGCATGTAACCATTTGGGGGATGGTCATGAGAGGGTGAAGGCAGGCTTGTGCTGCCACATCTCCATGCAGTTCCACAGAGGGTAGCTGATCCACCATGAGGGAGTGCTCAAGGTTCTTCCACATTCGAATCCTCTTCAATGCGTCCTTTTGCACATACAAGTTGTCTTCCTGAAATGGGCACCGAAGTCTTTCAGATGGCTTCACTTGGGCTTGGGTCTCTTCCAACATGCTCTCCGTTGGCTTCTGTGGACTCCAAGAACATGAGTCCGTCCTGGACCTAAGGTTCTAGGGTGTAGAGTCTGCCTTGGATGAATGGTGTTTTTGGAAGATTGGGAGGCCTTGTTGGCACCGTTTCTGGAGACCATCGAGGTACTCGTGTGCTTGCTGTGGAAGATTCCAGACATGTCTTTGGCACGGTTGCGGGGGTTCACTTTGAGCTTCCCTTGGGTGGACCTTTTCCTGTTGAGATGCTCCATGATTTGGTGGGAGGGTCTCACCCTTACGCAGGGCTCGGATTTCCTCCCCTGAGGCTTTGCTTGTGGTCTGTTAGTTTCTTGGCCTGTCGTGGCTAAGATGGAATGAGGGATCCTTGCCTTTCTCCGAGGTCCAGAGGGCTGGTGCTGACACTCACGACCAAATACTACGAATTGGGCCATGGAGAAGTTGACACCGACTCGCTTCGCAAACTGCCTTGGTGAGAGACCCAGGCGGCTCCAGCGGTTTGGGATGGCTTGGGGTCCTCTTGGCCCACCCATGACTACTCCAGTCAAGTGTAGTGATCAGGCCTGGGTTGATGAGGAGTGGTTGCTATGACCTCAAGGCTTTGTGACATCACAGATGCTGGCTTCACTGAAGCAGCTGTCCCTCTCCCATGACCTTGGTGTCCTATGGCTTTAAGTAGGAAGCCCCGGGAAGGACAGAACAAGAGCCCTCTGAACCTGATCAAGAACTCAGGATGTCTTGTGGGTTAATGTCCAACTTCCCCTTTCTGGAGACATAGAGGAAGGAAAATGACATTCAGTATACCTTCCTTTAGGCCAACATATCCCCAGAGACGGCAAGGTGTCCTTTTACACTACAATTTCTAGATATCTCAAGAAAAGGTGAGGCCTCGCGGGTATAAGCAGCTCTCCGTGGGGTTTGTCGTCCTGTGGGTGAGAGCGTACTTTGTCAGCGTCTTTTGCCTATGGGTCAGTGATGACTAAGATACGGAAAGTCCCTTTCGGAGGTAAAAGGTGAGGGCATCGCTATATGGTGCTGTCTGTGGCCTCGTCTCCTAGTGTTCTGAAACACGCGGCTAAGGGATGAGGCCTCTGTCTACCTGGCTTTCCCTTAAATACCTTTGCAAAGTCTTTGAGGAGAGTGATACTCTGCATCTGAGCTAACTCTCAATGAAGAGGCCTGGACCGAACCCGTTGTTATTATTAGTTAACTGTACTTGTTGTGGTAACGGGTATAAACATGTGGACCAAGACTCTTTAATCAGAAGGAAAGGGACGGCCTATACCGAAGGCTTGCAAGGCCCATTCGAGCAGAACTTTGGAGTGAGTCGCAATGCCCTTGCAAGGACTAGTGGATCAGAAAGTTTGGGTCCATTTCGGCACCACAGTATTCCTCTGCCGTCGAGTGAATGAACCCCTGGACCTTGCCTTGACATGAATGTCCCATGCCCTGCTGTTGGGAAATGGAAAAGGCAAGCAAACAAAGGGAAATGTCATATGGCTACCCACAATATGTGCCTCGGGAGGAATACCTTGGCCCACTTAAGGAAGGGAATAATAAAGGGCAAGAAGTCAGAGAAGGAGACCCACCAGGAGTGACTCAGGACTCTGAGAATCCAGCTGAGGGCTACCGAAAAGAGAACTGATTAATGGGTGGTCAGGAGTTGTGGCATATATTAGGAGGAGCACTAGGACGTCCATGCAACTAAAGCATCCGTGAATACTCTGTCAAAAATGGATGATGGATGATAGGCAGGCTTTCTCAACAGAACAGCAACAAGAACAACATCAATTCATAGGAAAACAATGTGGCCCTCTCAAAACCAAAGGAAGTCACAGGGAGAAAAGGAAAGAATTATATTGTTTATTATCTTTCCTTATTGAAATGACATGGGTGGGTTTCCTAAAATGTCCTTCTTTGAATTGGGTCTTTATCCTTGTAAATTAGAGTTTACCCACCTCTTCCATCTCTGGATTTGATGAGAGGACATGACAATGCCTTCACTAAATACATAGAAGAGTGGCCCAAGCAAATGACTTGACCTGGCCTTCTGTGTGTTGGCAGGGGTTGGATTACTGCTTCAAAGGCTTCCGTCTAAACTAGAGAGCTGAGATTTTGTAGGTTTCCTGACCTAATCTTGGAAGTTTCTATGTGTCTGGGAATTTATCCTTTTCTCTCAGTTCTTGGATTTGCTAGCATAAATGTGTGGCTATGCCTTTTCGGTTATTCTTTTTTCCTTGCTACCAGTTGTGATGTGGTTTCATACTTGCAGCTGTGTGCTTGTCTCCCTGTTTTATCCCAGTAATGGCTTCTGCGGTTTGTTCCTGTTGTCAAAACTCAAGTGTGAGATCTCCTGATTTTTTTCCTATTGGTTTGTTTGTATTTCCTTAATTTTGATAATCACATGTCTGATTTCAATTTTTCTGTTAACTTTGGAGTTCGGTTTTTCTTCATCTTGTTCCTTCAGTCGTCCTTTTAGGTGGCTTTCTTTTTCGGTGTTTTTAAATTTTGGAAATGCACACATTTAACCCTATATTGTTTCCCCATAAAATGTTTTGGCATCCTCCTCTAAGTTTCTTAGAATTCCTTCGTTCATGGCTCTTCTTTTCCTTTGGATTTTCTTTCTTGCATTCATTGCAGTTCGTGAATGTGTTGTGTTTTCCACTTTAGTGTCTGGCTGTATTTCCAATTTGAAAGTGATATCTTCCTGTTTTCATACCTTCGTGATGATAAGTGCACAGGATAGGTTTTGACTTCTCTTCCATGAATTATGACTGGATTTGGACTCGAGCTCATGATCTGCGATAGACAAAGTTAGGTCTGCTGCTGGGAAGAACATATCTTATTGTCCTCAGAGACGCAATCTTACTCATGGACCCCCCAAAGTTCAGGTGGTCTCGAATGCCCATGTGGACGTCTGTTATTCCTTAGCACCTTCCCATCCAGATAATCTGTCCTGTGCTTAACCTGGATATCATAGTTGCCAACAGTATTGGATAAACGTCGCCATCTCCATTCCTGTGTGTTCATAGGCTTCCAACGTTTAGATACACCTTTTTTCATGGTGGATATGTTGGCAATTCTTCCAGGTTTCTGATGTTTTGATGCTCCATCAAGACAAAACACCTTCCGCTTAGCTTTTTTCTCTCGAAGGCATAAAATGACTCTCGCTGACTTAGGCACAAACACTTTGGCTCTCTTCTCCTTGGGAATAGCATAACCTACATCTTCCCTGTTTCTTCACTTGCAAGCTATGAGTATCTTTATAGTCGAAGGAAATCTCCTATGGGCAACAGAAGGACGAGCCTGTTTAATATTTGCTGTTTTCTTATGGATGTTTCTATTTTTTTTTTTTTTTGATTTGGAATTTCAACCACTGTTACAAACTGTTTGTATTGACGGGAGTCTTTAGTCCTGAGTACTGAATGTATTATTGATAGGTAATAGTTCACTTTCTCATTTCGGTTGGCTTCTGACTTGGATTCTATTTGCCTTTCACCTATATGGTATTTTCTTGGGGTTGCTTCATTGGTACGATTCCTCGCTTCCTTCCCATATTTTGCATGTCTTATCTTTGTGTGTTTGCATGTGCATGTGTTAATGCTGTGTGGTGTGTGTGTGTTTCACATCACAATTATTATTAAAATACGAGAGAATGGAATTCGGTCTCTTGTGGGTAGCAATTCAATTTGACATGCCTTGAAATCTCACATTCCATTAGTTTCAGGAAATCTCCTTAAAGGAATGTCATCTCTTGTCCTCTTCAAGAATCCCGTGTTCTCACAAAACGGCCTTCCAACAAACAGCACCATTTGAATTCCTCATTAGAGTCATAATGTTTGTCCCAATACCCTTTCTTTTTCGTATGTTTCTTGACTGTCATGAGTTAGTGAAATCGTCTGTTTATTGTCTTTCTGAGAATGATAGATGTGACAAAGTCCAATGCTCTCCGCAAGACTGCCATAAGAGACATGTGGAAGAATTCCTTCTTGCTTATGTCACAGTACAAATTGTGGTGACATGAAGACACTGAGATGGTAGTAGTGTCTAATAACCTCATGCTTCTTCAACCATGAAGGCAACAAAAAGATGACCACAACAACTGCAGTGGGGTGGAAATTGACCTGAAGCCTACAAGGTAAACTCCACAGCGAAAGAGAACGGAAGTTGCAGAGATGATGGGAGAAGGTTGGAGACATGGCTCAGGGGAGATTTGGTTGGTTCGTGGATCAGAGGGCTGGAGTCCATGAAGAGGACCAAAGCACAGGAGAGCAGGGCACCCTGGGAACACACAAGGAACCTGTTTCCCAGTGCCGTTGACTGTGAGACGCAGAGGGTCTGAAGGGCACGAGTACTTGACAACACAAGTGTTGAGGGCTGAAGTTTTCCTATCAGCAGGCTTGGCAGACATCAACTTGAAAGAACACCATCTTTTTCCTGCATATGACACCAACAAGCGACCAGGAGCAGACAGCCTGGAGACAATGATCAGAGAGAGACAATACCAAGAGACGCAGTGGGAAGATGATGAGTCGTGGGAGTGATTCCGTGAAAGGCAGTGTTCGTGGAGATGACTCAATGTGGACATAATAAATTTTGGCTCTCACAACAGCAGCATCAAGACAGAGCTTGGCCAAGACAGGTATGTGAGGACAGAGACTCCCTAGCCAGCCAACACAAAATACCAACAGTGGAACACTTGGAGGATTGCCTTCCTCAGTCCAAGATGCTTAGTCCAAGGAGAACAGACTCTCCCATACGGGACGAGAAGAAAGCTTTGACCACATGTTCTCTTCTGAACACAGCATTCTGCAGGCCTGCGTTCTGTTGAGTTGGTAGAGTTTCTCCTTTCACAGGCACACCAGAGCCCACCAAGGTAAACCTCAGCATATTCAGCCCGGACCCTAAAAACAACAAACGGCCGGAAAGGAGAGCTACTGCAAATGACTGGCCTCCAGGACAGGGTCAGCCACAACACAAACAGCAGTGGCATGCATGCCACATACACTCTCACAAACACACACACACGCATGCACTCAACAAACCTTAAGGGCGAGCCCTGGGTCACTCACGGATCACTTCCTCCTAAATAAATTACCCTCAGGTTAGAAAACAGAATGAGTTTAACGAATACAGAGAGGTGACAGAGACTTAGATCCAATGCAAAGATGGAAGAATCAATTGATTCCCAGGTAAAGGAAGAAGGAGTGATTACGACTAGGCAGTCAGAGTGAAACCTCTACATAGAGCACGCCCGATGCGGGATAGAAAGCTGTGGCCTGGATACTCGCTGTACATCAGAAAACATAGGAGATATCAGAGAGTCTCGAAACACAGAGATAAAACTGATAAAGATAAAAACACCTAAAGAACTCCTGAAGAGAAGATTGGCAGGAGACTGGATGCAAAGTTCGGGAACATGGTAGAAGTGGAGGATCCAATTAGGAACCGAGAAGAACAAGCCTAGAAAATAAGGATGCAAATTCTAAGAGAGAAGGCAGAATGATGGAACATGATAGTGAGCTTAGGGAATCTCTAAGGAAATGAAAGAGGTGCCTCTTGTAGGTGAATTAAGAGTGAGAGAAAGAAAAGAGGGCTGATCCTAGATTAGAGAACTCGGGGCTGGAAAGGACCCTCATCTGGGAGCAGAGAAAGTGGTCCAGAATCAGAGGCACAGAGAACTCCCAACACCTTCCACAGAAGCGGAGCACCTAAAGACATAGTGCCATTCCCCCCGGAAAATCTAGGCATGGAGGTATTCTCTTTAGGCAAATAGGCATCGGAGAATAGTTTGTCCATAGCCCAGTCACTGACTTCAAGAGGAAAAGCTATACCAGCTCTCGAAGCAGGCCGGATAGCTCAAGCAACAGCAGCCAAGCCAAAATCCTTATCCCCTGCATTTCTGAACAATGACAGAGCAGCGGTTCTGTCTAGAACCAGGAGGTATTCAGAAGTCAATTGTTGGGTCCCGGGTTGTGTCCATCAGTTCAGACGCGGCCTTCAGATCAACTCATGATTCCAGGGCCTTGGCATTGACTCTGTTCTCAGGTTCTCTGCTCAGGGGCAAGTAAGCTTCTCCCTCTCCAGCTCCACCCCCTGATTGGGATCTCTCTGCCTCTCTGTCCAAACGTGCATGTGCATGTTCGATAAGATAACAAAGACAAAAACAGTGCACAATAATTGACTGGGGCCAAAGGATGTTTTATTGAATTTGGACCTAGGTTCCTATGGAGGGCAGCCAGGTATAGAGAACCTCCCACCATCCTAAAATGCCCGACCTTCGCTTGGAGCTTCCTTGTTCATTCTCCTGTTCTTTGCCTTCCTGGATCTCCTCACCAACCTGCAGCATCCGCTGTCTGTCGTGCTGTACTGACCCCTTGTTAACACATTGTGCATCCTCTCGGGGCTCCATTGGAACATGCCCATCTTCCTCAAGAGGCACTGTTTGCTTATCGCATGTAACCATTTGGGGGATGGTCATGAGAGGGTGAAGGCAGGCTTGTGCTGCCACATCTCCATGCAGTTCCACAGAGGGTAGCTGATCCACCATGAGGGAGTGCTCAAGGTTCTTCCACATTCGAATCCTCTTCAATGCGTCCTTTTGCACATACAAGTTGTCTTCCTGAAATGGGCACCGAAGTCTTTCAGATGGCTTCACTTGGGCTTGGGTCTCTTCCAACATGCTCTCCGTTGGCTTCTGTGGACTCCAAGAACATGAGTCCGTCCTGGACCTAAGGTTCTAGGGTGTAGAGTCTGCCTTGGATGAATGGTGTTTTTGGAAGATTGGGAGGCCTTGTTGGCACCGTTTCTGGAGACCATCGAGGTACTCGTGTGCTTGCTGTGGAAGATTCCAGACATGTCTTTGGCACGGTTGCGGGGGTTCACTTTGAGCTTCCCTTGGGTGGACCTTTTCCTGTTGAGATGCTCCATGATTTGGTGGGAGGGTCTCACCCTTACGCAGGGCTCGGATTTCCTCCCCTGAGGCTTTGCTTGTGGTCTGTTAGTTTCTTGGCCTGTCGTGGCTAAGATGGAATGAGGGATCCTTGCCTTTCTCCGAGGTCCAGAGGGCTGGTGCTGACACTCACGACCAAATACTACGAATTGGGCCATGGAGAAGTTGACACCGACTCGCTTCGCAAACTGCCTTGGTGAGAGACCCAGGCGGCTCCAGCGGTTTGGGATGGCTTGGGGTCCTCTTGGCCCACCCATGACTACTCCAGTCAAGTGTAGTGATCAGGCCTGGGTTGATGAGGAGTGGTTGCTATGACCTCAAGGCTTTGTGACATCACAGATGCTGGCTTCACTGAAGCAGCTGTCCCTCTCCCATGACCTTGGTGTCCTATGGCTTTAAGTAGGAAGCCCCGGGAAGGACAGAACAAGAGCCCTCTGAACCTGATCAAGAACTCAGGATGTCTTGTGGGTTAATGTCCAACTTCCCCTTTCTGGAGACATAGAGGAAGGAAAATGACATTCAGTATACCTTCCTTTAGGCCAACATATCCCCAGAGACGGCAAGGTGTCCTTTTACACTACAATTTCTAGATATCTCAAGAAAAGGTGAGGCCTCGCGGGTATAAGCAGCTCTCCGTGGGGTTTGTCGTCCTGTGGGTGAGAGCGTACTTTGTCAGCGTCTTTTGCCTATGGGTCAGTGATGACTAAGATACGGAAAGTCCCTTTCGGAGGTAAAAGGTGAGGGCATCGCTATATGGTGCTGTCTGTGGCCTCGTCTCCTAGTGTTCTGAAACACGCGGCTAAGGGATGAGGCCTCTGTCTACCTGGCTTTCCCTTAAATACCTTTGCAAAGTCTTTGAGGAGAGTGATATTCTGCATCTGAGCTAACTCTCAATGAAGAGGCCTGGACCGAACCCGTTGTTATTATTAGTTAACTGTACTTGTTGTGGTAACGGGTATAAACATGTGGACCAAGACTCTTTAGTCAGAAGGAAAGGGACGGCCTATACCGAAGGCTTGCAAGGCCCATTCGAGCAGAACTTTGGAGTGAGTCGCAATGCCCTTGCAAGGACTAGTGGATCAGAAAGTTTGGGTCCATTTCGGCACCACAGTATTCCTCTGCCGTCGAGTGAATGAACCCCTGGACCTTGCCTTGACATGAATGTCCCATGCCCTGCTGTTGGGAAATGGAAAAGGCAAGCAAACAAAGGGAAATGTCATACGGCTACCCACAATATGTGCCTCGGGAGGAATACCTTGGCCCACTTAAGGAAGGGAATAATAAAGGGCAAGAAGTCAGAGAAGGAGACCCACCAGGAGTGACTCAGGACTCTGAGAATCCAGCTGAGGGCTACCGAAAAGAGAACTGATTAATGGGTGGTCAGGAGTTGTGGCATATATTAGGAGGAGCACTAGGACGTCCATGCAACTAAAGCATCCGTGAATACTCTGTCAAAAATGGATGATGGATGATAGGCAGGCTTTCTCAACAGAACAGCAACAAGAACAACATCAATTCATAGGAAAACAATGTGGCCCTCTCAAAACCAAAGGAAGTCACAGGGAGAAAAGGAAAGAATTATATTGTTTATTATCTTTCCTTATTGAAATGACATGGGTGGGTTTCCTAAAATGTCCTTCTTTGAATTGGGTCTTTATCCTTGTAAATTAGAGTTTACCCACCTCTTCCATCTCTGGATTTGATGAGAGGACATGACAATGCCTTCACTAAATACATAGAAGAGTGGCCCAAGCAAATGACTTGACCTGGCCTTCTGTGTGTTGGCAGGGGTTGGATTACTGCTTCAAAGGCTTCCGTCTAAACTAGAGAGCTGAGATTTTGTAGGTTTCCTGACCTAATCTTGGAAGTTTCTATGTGTCTGGGAATTTATCCTTTTCTCTCAGTTCTTGGATTTGCTAGCATAAATGTGTGGCTATGCCTTTTCGGTTATTCTTTTTTCCTTGCTACCAGTTGTGATGTGGTTTCATACTTGCAGCTGTGTGCTTGTCTCCCTGTTTTATCCCAGTAATGGCTTCTGCGGTTTGTTCCTGTTGTCAAAACTCAAGTGTGAGATCTCCTGATTTTTTTCCTATTGGTTTGTTTGTATTTCCTTAATTTTGATAATCACATGTCTGATTTCAATTTTTCTGTTAACTTTGGAGTTCGGTTTTTCTTCATCTTGTTCCTTCAGTCGTCCTTTTAGGTGGCTTTCTTTTTCGGTGTTTTTAAATTTTGGAAATGCACACATTTAACCCTATATTGTTTCCCCATAAAATGTTTTGGCATCCTCCTCTAAGTTTCTTAGAATTCCTTCGTTCATGGCTCTTCTTTTCCTTTGGATTTTCTTTCTTGCATTCATTGCAGTTCGTGAATGTGTTGTGTTTTCCACTTTAGTGTCTGGCTGTATTTCCAATTTGAAAGTGATATCTTCCTGTTTTCATACCTTCGTGATGATAAGTGCACAGGATAGGTTTTGACTTCTCTTCCATGAATTATGACTGGATTTGGACTCGAGCTCATGACCTGCGATAGACAAAGTTAGGTCTGCTGCTGGGAAGAACATATCTTATTGTCCTCAGAGACGCAATCTTACTCATGGACCCCCCAAAGTTCAGGTGGTCTCGAATGCCCATGTGGACGTCTGTTATTCCTTAGCACCTTCCCATCCAGATAATCTGTCCTGTGCTTAACCTGGATATCATAGTTGCCAACAGTATTGGATAAACGTCGCCATCTCCATTCCTGTGTGTTCATAGGCTTCCAACGTTTAGATACACCTTTTTTCATGGTGGATATGTTGGCAATTCTTCCAGGTTTCTGATGTTTTGATGCTCCATCAAGACAAAACACCTTCCGCTTAGCTTTTTTCTCTCGAAGGCATAAAATGACTCTCGCTGACTTAGGCACAAACACTTTGGCTCTCTTCTCCTTGGGAATAGCATAACCTACATCTTCCCTGTTTCTTCACTTGCAAGCTATGAGTATCTTTATAGTCGAAGGAAATCTCCTATGGGCAACAGAAGGACGAGCCTGTTTAATATTTGCTGTTTTCTTATGGATGTTTCTATTTTTTTTTTTTTTTTTGATTTGGAATTTCAACCACTGTTACAAACTGTTTGTATTGACGGGAGTCTTTAGTCCTGAGTACTGAATGTATTATTGACAGGTAATAGTTCACTTTCTCATTTCGGTTGGCTTCTGACTTGGATTCTATTTGCCTTTCACCTATATGGTATTTTCTTGGGGTTGCTTCATTGGTACGATTCCTCGCTTCCTTCCCATATTTTGCATGTCTTATCTTTGTGTGTTTGCATGTGCATGTGTTAATGCTGTGTGGTGTGTGTGTGTTTCACATCACAATTATTATTAAAATACGAGAGAATGGAATTCGGTCTCTTGTGGGTAGCAATTCAATTTGACATGCCTTGAAATCTCACATTCCATTAGTTTCAGGAAATCTCCTTAAAGGAATGTCATCTCTTGTCCTCTTCAAGAATCCCGTGTTCTCACAAAACGGCCTTCCAACAAACAGCACCATTTGAATTCCTCATTAGAGTCATAATGTTTGTCCCAATACCCTTTCTTTTTCGTATGTTTCTTGACTGTCATGAGTTAGTGAAATCGTCTGTTTATTGTCTTTCTGAGAATGATAGATGTGACAAAGTCCAATGCTCTCCGCAAGACTGCCATAAGAGACATGTGGAAGAATTCCTTCTTGCTTATGTCACAGTACAAATTGTGGTGACATGAAGACACTGAGATGGTAGTAGTGTCTAATAACCTCATGCTTCTTCAACCATGAAGGCAACAAAAAGATGACCACAACAACTGCAGTGGGGTGGAAATTGACCTGAAGCCTACAAGGTAAACTCCACAGCGAAAGAGAACGGAAGTTGCAGAGATGATGGGAGAAGGTTGGAGACATGGCTCAGGGGAGATTTGGTTGGTTCGTGGATCAGAGGGCTGGAGTCCATGAAGAGGACCAAAGCACAGGAGAGCAGGGCACCCTGGGAACACACAAGGAACCTGTTTCCCAGTGCCGTTGACTGTGAGACGCAGAGGGTCTGAAGGGCACGAGTACTTGACAACACAAGTGTTGAGGGCTGAAGTTTTCCTATCAGCAGGCTTGGCAGACATCAACTTGAAAGAACACCATCTTTTTCCTGCATATGACACCAACAAGCGACCAGGAGCAGACAGCCTGGAGACCATGATCAGAGAGAGACAATACCAAGAGACGCAGTGGGAAGATGATGAGTCGTGGGAGTGATTCCGTGAAAGGCAGTGTTCGTGGAGATGACTCAATGTGGACATAATAAATTTTGGCTCTCACAACAGCAGCATCAAGACAGAGCTTGGCCAAGACAGGTATGTGAGGACAGAGACTCCCTAGCCAGCCAACACAAAATACCAACAGTGGAACACTTGGAGGATTGCCTTCCTCAGTCCAAGATGCTTAGTCCAAGGAGAACAGACTCTCCCATACGGGACGAGAAGAAAGCTTTGACCACATGTTCTCTTCTGAACACAGCATTCTGCAGGCCTGCGTTCTGTTGAGTTGGTAGAGTTTCTCCTTTCACAGGCACACCAGAGCCCACCAAGGTAAACCTCAGCATATTCAGCCCGGACCCTAAAAACAACAAACGGCCAGAAAGGAGAGCTACTGCAAATGACTGGCCTCCAGGACAGGGTCAGCCACAACACAAACAGCAGTGGCATGCATGCCACATACACTCTCACAAACACACACACACGCATGCACTCAACAAACCTTAAGGGCGAGCCCTGGGTCACTCACGGATCACTTCCTCCTAAATAAATTACCCTCAGGTTAGAAAACAGAATGAGTTTAACGAATACAGAGAGGTGACAGAGACTTAGATCCAATGCAAAGATGGAAGAATCAATTGATTCCCAGGTAAAGGAAGAAGGAGTGATTACGACTAGGCAGTCAGAGTGAAACCTCTACATAGAGCACGCCCGATGCGGGATAGAAAGCTGTGGCCTGGATACTCGCTGTACATCAGAAAACATAGGAGATATCAGAGAGTCTCGAAACACAGAGATAAAACTGATAAAGATAAAAACTCCTAAAGAACTCCTGAAGAGAAGATTGGCAGGAGACTGGATGCAAAGTTCGGGAACATGGTAGAAGTGGAGGATCCAATTAGGAACCGAGAAGAACAAGCCTAGAAAATAAGGATGCAAATTCTAAGAGAGAAGGCAGAATGATGGAACATGATAGTGAGCTTAGGGAATCTCTAAGGAAATGAAAGAGGTGCCTCTTGTAGGTGAATTAAGAGTGAGAGAAAGAAAAGAGGGCTGATCCTAGATTAGAGAACTCGGGGCTGGAAAGGACCCTCATCTGGGAGCAGAGAAAGTGGTCCAGAATCAGAGGCACAGAGAACTCCCAACACCTTCCACAGAAGCGGAGCACCTAAAGACATAGTGCCATTCCCCCCGGAAAATCTAGGCATGGAGGTATTCTCTTTAGGCAAATAGGCATCGGAGAATAGTTTGTCCATAGCCCAGTCACTGACTTCAAGAGGAAAAGCTATACCAGCTCTCGAAGCAGGCCGGATAGCTCAAGCAACAGCAGCCAAGCCAAAATCCTTATCCCCTGCATTTCTGAACAATGACAGAGCAGCGGTTCTGTCTAGAACCAGGAGGTATTCAGAAGTCAATTGTTGGGTCCCGGGTTGTGTCCATCAGTTCAGACGCGGCCTTCAGATCAACTCATGATTCCAGGGCCTTGGCATTGACTCTGTTCTCAGGTTCTCTGCTCAGGGGCAAGTAAGCTTCTCCCTCTCCAGCTCCACCCCCTGATTGGGATCTCTCTGCCTCTCTGTCCAAACGTGCATGTGCATGTTCGATAAGATAACAAAGACAAAAACAGTGCACAATAATTGACTGGGGCCAAAGGATGTTTTATTGAATTTGGACCTAGGTTCCTATGGAGGGCAGCCAGGTATAGAGAACCTCCCACCATCCTAAAATGCCCGACCTTCGCTTGGAGCTTCCTTGTTCATTCTCCTGTTCTTTGCCTTCCTGGATCTCCTCACCAACCTGCAGCATCCGCTGTCTGTCGTGCTGTACTGACCCCTTGTTAACACATTGTGCATCCTCTCGGGGCTCCATTGGAACATGCCCATCTTCCTCAAGAGGCACTGTTTGCTTATCGCATGTAACCATTTGGGGGATGGTCATGAGAGGGTGAAGGCAGGCTTGTGCTGCCACATCTCCATGCAGTTCCACAGAGGGTAGCTGATCCACCATGAGGGAGTGCTCAAGGTTCTTCCACATTCGAATCCTCTTCAATGCGTCCTTTTGCACATACAAGTTGTCTTCCTGAAATGGGCACCGAAGTCTTTCAGATGGCTTCACTTGGGCTTGGGTCTCTTCCAACATGCTCTCCGTTGGCTTCTGTGGACTCCAAGAACATGAGTCCGTCCTGGACCTAAGGTTCTAGGGTGTAGAGTCTGCCTTGGATGAATGGTGTTTTTGGAAGATTGGGAGGCCTTGTTGGCACCGTTTCTGGAGACCATCGAGGTACTCGTGTGCTTGCTGTGGAAGATTCCAGACATGTCTTTGGCACGGTTGCGGGGGTTCACTTTGAGCTTCCCTTGGGTGGACCTTTTCCTGTTGAGATGCTCCATGATTTGGTGGGAGGGTCTCACCCTTACGCAGGGCTCGGATTTCCTCCCCTGAGGCTTTGCTTGTGGTCTGTTAGTTTCTTGGCCTGTCGTGGCTAAGATGGAATGAGGGATCCTTGCCTTTCTCCGAGGTCCAGAGGGCTGGTGCTGACACTCACGACCAAATACTACGAATTGGGCCATGGAGAAGTTGACACCGACTCGCTTCGCAAACTGCCTTGGTGAGAGACCCAGGCGGCTCCAGCGGTTTGGGATGGCTTGGGGTCCTCTTGGCCCACCCATGACTACTCCAGTCAAGTGTAGTGATCAGGCCTGGGTTGATGAGGAGTGGTTGCTATGACCTCAAGGCTTTGTGACATCACAGATGCTGGCTTCACTGAAGCAGCTGTCCCTCTCCCATGACCTTGGTGTCCTATGGCTTTAAGTAGGAAGCCCCGGGAAGGACAGAACAAGAGCCCTCTGAACCTGATCAAGAACTCAGGATGTCTTGTGGGTTAATGTCCAACTTCCCCTTTCTGGAGACATAGAGGAAGGAAAATGACATTCAGTATACCTTCCTTTAGGCCAACATATCCCCGGAGATGGCAAGGTGTCCTTTTACACTACAATTTCTAGATATCTCAAGAAAAGGTGAGGCCTCGCGGGTATAAGCAGCTCTCCGTGGGGTTTGTCGTCCTGTGGGTGAGAGCGTACTTTGTCAGCGTCTTTTGCCTATGGGTCAGTGATGACTAAGATACGGAAAGTCCCTTTCGGAGGTAAAAGGTGAGGGCATCGCTATATGGTGCTGTCTGTGGCCTCGTCTCCTAGTGTTCTGAAACACGCGGCTAAGGGATGAGGCCTCTGTCTACCTGGCTTTCCCTTAAATACCTTTGCAAAGTCTTTGAGGAGAGTGATATTCTGCATCTGAGCTAACTCTCAATGAAGAGGCCTGGACCGAACCCGTTGTTATTATTAGTTAACTGTACTTGTTGTGGTAACGGGTATAAACATGTGGACCAAGACTCTTTAGTCAGAAGGAAAGGGACGGCCTATACCGAAGGCTTGCAAGGCCCATTCGAGCAGAACTTTGGAGTGAGTCGCAATGCCCTTGCAAGGACTAGTGGATCAGAAAGTTTGGGTCCATTTCGGCACCACAGTATTCCTCTGCCGTCGAGTGAATGAACCCCTGGACCTTGCCTTGACATGAATGTCCCATGCCCTGCTGTTGGGAAATGGAAAAGGCAAGCAAACAAAGGGAAATGTCATACGGCTACCCACAATATGTGCCTCGGGAGGAATACCTTGGCCCACTTAAGGAAGGGAATAATAAAGGGCAAGAAGTCAGAGAAGGAGACCCACCAGGAGTGACTCAGGACTCTGAGAATCCAGCTGAGGGCTACCGAAAAGAGAACTGATTAATGGGTGGTCAGGAGTTGTGGCATATATTAGGAGGAGCACTAGGACGTCCATGCAACTAAAGCATCCGTGAATACTCTGTCAAAAATGGATGATGGATGATAGGCAGGCTTTCTCAACAGAACAGCAACAAGAACAACATCAATTCATAGGAAAACAATGTGGCCCTCTCAAAACCAAAGGAAGTCACAGGGAGAAAAGGAAAGAATTATATTGTTTATTATCTTTCCTTATTGAAATGACATTGGGTGGGTTTCCTAAAATGTCCTTCTTTGAATTGGGTCTTTATCCTTGTAAATTAGAGATTACCCACCTCTTCCATCTCTGGATTTGATGAGAGGACATGACAATGCCTTCACTAAATACATAGAAGAGTGGCCCAAGCAAATGACTTGACCTGGCCTTCTGTGTGTTGGCAGGGGTTGGATTACTGCTTCAAAGGCTTCCGTCTAAACTAGAGAGCTGAGATTTTGTAGGTTTCCTGACCTAATCTTGGAAGTTTCTATGTGTCTGGGAATTTATCCTTTTCTCTCAGTTCTTGGATTTGCTAGCATAAATGTGTGGCTATGCCTTTTCGGTTATTCTTTTTTCCTTGCTACCAGTTGTGATGTGGTTTCATACTTGCAGCTGTGTGCTTGTCTCCCTGTTTTATCCCAGTAATGGCTTCTGCGGTTTGTTCCTGTTGTCAAAACTCAAGTGTGAGATCTCCTGATTTTTTTCCTATTGGTTTGTTTGTATTTCCTTAATTTTGATAATCACATGTCTGATTTCAATTTTTCTGTTAACTTTGGAGTTCGGTTTTTCTTCATCTTGTTCCTTCAGTCGTCCTTTTAGGTGGCTTTCTTTTTCGGTGTTTTTAAATTTTGGAAATGCACACATTTAACCCTATATTGTTTCCCCATAAAATGTTTTGGCATCCTCCTCTAAGTTTCTTAGAATTCCTTCGTTCATGGCTCTTCTTTTCCTTTGGATTTTCTTTCTTGCATTCATTGCAGTTCGTGAATGTGTTGTGTTTTCCACTTTAGTGTCTGGCTGTATTTCCAATTTGAAAGTGATATCTTCCTGTTTTCATACCTTCGTGATGATAAGTGCACAGGATAGGTTTTGACTTCTCTTCCATGAATTATGACTGGATTTGGACTCGAGCTCATGACCTGCGATAGACAAAGTTAGGTCTGCTGCTGGGAAGAACATATCTTATTGTCCTCAGAGACGCAATCTTACTCATGGACCCCCCAAAGTTCAGGTGGTCTCGAATGCCCATGTGGACGTCTGTTATTCCTTAGCACCTTCCCATCCAGATAATCTGTCCTGTGCTTAACCTGGATATCATAGTTGCCAACAGTATTGGATAAACGTCGCCATCTCCATTCCTGTGTGTTCATAGGCTTCCAACGTTTAGATACACCTTTTTTCATGGTGGATATGTTGGCAATTCTTCCAGGTTTCTGATGTTTTGATGCTCCATCAAGACAAAACACCTTCCGCTTAGCTTTTTTCTCTCGAAGGCATAAAATGACTCTCGCTGACTTAGGCACAAACACTTTGGCTCTCTTCTCCTTGGGAATAGCATAACCTACATCTTCCCTGTTTCTTCACTTGCAAGCTATGAGTATCTTTATAGTCGAAGGAAATCTCCTATGGGCAACAGAAGGACGAGCCTGTTTAATATTTGCTGTTTTCTTATGGATGTTTCTATTTTTTTTTTTTTTTTGATTTGGAATTTCAACCACTGTTACAAACTGTTTGTATTGACGGGAGTCTTTAGTCCTGAGTACTGAATGTATTATTGACAGGTAATAGTTCACTTTCTCATTTCGGTTGGCTTCTGACTTGGATTCTATTTGCCTTTCACCTATATGGTATTTTCTTGGGGTTGCTTCATTGGTACGATTCCTCGCTTCCTTCCCATATTTTGCATGTCTTATCTTTGTGTGTTTGCATGTGCATGTGTTAATGCTGTGTGGTGTGTGTGTGTTTCACATCACAATTATTATTAAAATACGAGAGAATGGAATTCGGTCTCTTGTGGGTAGCAATTCAATTTGACATGCCTTGAAATCTCACATTCCATTAGTTTCAGGAAATCTCCTTAAAGGAATGTCATCTCTTGTCCTCTTCAAGAATCCCGTGTTCTCACAAAACGGCCTTCCAACAAACAGCACCATTTGAATTCCTCATTAGAGTCATAATGTTTGTCCCAATACCCTTTCTTTTTCGTATGTTTCTTGACTGTCATGAGTTAGTGAAATCGTCTGTTTATTGTCTTTCTGAGAATGATAGATGTGACAAAGTCCAATGCTCTCCGCAAGACTGCCATAAGAGACATGTGGAAGAATTCCTTCTTGCTTATGTCACAGTACAAATTGTGGTGACATGAAGACACTGAGATGGTAGTAGTGTCTAATAACCTCATGCTTCTTCAACCATGAAGGCAACAAAAAGATGACCACAACAACTGCAGTGGGGTGGAAATTGACCTGAAGCCTACAAGGTAAACTCCACAGCGAAAGAGAACGGAAGTTGCAGAGATGATGGGAGAAGGTTGGAGACATGGCTCAGGGGAGATTTGGTTGGTTCGTGGATCAGAGGGCTGGAGTCCATGAAGAGGACCAAAGCACAGGAGAGCAGGGCACCCTGGGAACACACAAGGAACCTGTTTCCCAGTGCCGTTGACTGTGAGACGCAGAGGGTCTGAAGGGCACGAGTACTTGACAACACAAGTGTTGAGGGCTGAAGTTTTCCTATCAGCAGGCTTGGCAGACATCAACTTGAAAGAACACCATCTTTTTCCTGCATATGACACCAACAAGCGACCAGGAGCAGACAGCCTGGAGACCATGATCAGAGAGAGACAATACCAAGAGACGCAGTGGGAAGATGATGAGTCGTGGGAGTGATTCCGTGAAAGGCAGTGTTCGTGGAGATGACTCAATGTGGACATAATAAATTTTGGCTCTCACAACAGCAGCATCAAGACAGAGCTTGGCCAAGACAGGTATGTGAGGACAGAGACTCCCTAGCCAGCCAACACAAAATACCAACAGTGGAACACTTGGAGGATTGCCTTCCTCAGTCCAAGATGCTTAGTCCAAGGAGAACAGACTCTCCCATACGGGACGAGAAGAAAGCTTTGACCACATGTTCTCTTCTGAACACAGCATTCTGCAGGCCTGCGTTCTGTTGAGTTGGTAGAGTTTCTCCTTTCACAGGCACACCAGAGCCCACCAAGGTAAACCTCAGCATATTCAGCCCGGACCCTAAAAACAACAAACGGCCGGAAAGGAGAGCTACTGCAAATGACTGGCCTCCAGGACAGGGTCAGCCACAACACAAACAGCAGTGGCATGCATGCCACATACACTCTCACAAACACACACACACGCATGCACTCAACAAACCTTAAGGGCGAGCCCTGGGTCACTCACGGATCACTTCCTCCTAAATAAATTACCCTCAGGTTAGAAAACAGAATGAGTTTAACGAATACAGAGAGGTGACAGAGACTTAGATCCAATGCAAAGATGGAAGAATCAATTGATTCCCAGGTAAAGGAAGAAGGAGTGATTACGACTAGGCAGTCAGAGTGAAACCTCTACATAGAGCACGCCCGATGCGGGATAGAAAGCTGTGGCCTGGATACTCGCTGTACATCAGAAAACATAGGAGATATCAGAGAGTCTCGAAACACAGAGATAAAACTGATAAAGATAAAAACACCTAAAGAACTCCTGAAGAGAAGATTGGCAGGAGACTGGATGCAAAGTTCGGGAACATGGTAGAAGTGGAGGATCCAATTAGGAACCGAGAAGAACAAGCCTAGAAAATAAGGATGCAAATTCTAAGAGAGAAGGCAGAATGATGGAACATGATAGTGAGCTTAGGGAATCTCTAAGGAAATGAAAGAGGTGCCTCTTGTAGGTGAATTAAGAGTGAGAGAAAGAAAAGAGGGCTGATCCTAGATTAGAGAACTCGGGGCTGGAAAGGACCCTCATCTGGGAGCAGAGAAAGTGGTCCAGAATCAGAGGCACAGAGAACTCCCAACACCTTCCACAGAAGCGGAGCACCTAAAGACATAGTGCCATTCCCCCCGGAAAATCTAGGCATGGAGGTATTCTCTTTAGGCAAATAGGCATCGGAGAATAGTTTGTCCATAGCCCAGTCACTGACTTCAAGAGGAAAAGCTATACCAGCTCTCGAAGCAGGCCGGATAGCTCAAGCAACAGCAGCCAAGCCAAAATCCTTATCCCCTGCATTTCTGAACAATGACAGAGCAGCGGTTCTGTCTAGAACCAGGAGGTATTCAGAAGTCAATTGTTGGGTCCCGGGTTGTGTCCATCAGTTCAGACGCGGCCTTCAGATCAACTCATGATTCCAGGGCCTTGGCATTGACTCTGTTCTCAGGTTCTCTGCTCAGGGGCAAGTAAGCTTCTCCCTCTCCAGCTCCACCCCCTGATTGGGATCTCTCTGCCTCTCTGTCCAAACGTGCATGTGCATGTTCGATAAGATAACAAAGACAAAAACAGTGCACAATAATTGACTGGGGCCAAAGGATGTTTTATTGAATTTGGACCTAGGTTCCTATGGAGGGCAGCCAGGTATAGAGAACCTCCCACCATCCTAAAATGCCCGACCTTCGCTTGGAGCTTCCTTGTTCATTCTCCTGTTCTTTGCCTTCCTGGATCTCCTCACCAACCTGCAGCATCCGCTGTCTGTCGTGCTGTACTGACCCCTTGTTAACACATTGTGCATCCTCTCGGGGCTCCATTGGAACATGCCCATCTTCCTCAAGAGGCACTGTTTGCTTATCGCATGTAACCATTTGGGGGATGGTCATGAGAGGGTGAAGGCAGGCTTGTGCTGCCACATCTCCATGCAGTTCCACAGAGGGTAGCTGATCCACCATGAGGGAGTGCTCAAGGTTCTTCCACATTCGAATCCTCTTCAATGCGTCCTTTTGCACATACAAGTTGTCTTCCTGAAATGGGCACCGAAGTCTTTCAGATGGCTTCACTTGGGCTTGGGTCTCTTCCAACATGCTCTCCGTTGGCTTCTGTGGACTCCAAGAACATGAGTCCGTCCTGGACCTAAGGTTCTAGGGTGTAGAGTCTGCCTTGGATGAATGGTGTTTTTGGAAGATTGGGAGGCCTTGTTGGCACCGTTTCTGGAGACCATCGAGGTACTCGTGTGCTTGCTGTGGAAGATTCCAGACATGTCTTTGGCACGGTTGCGGGGGTTCACTTTGAGCTTCCCTTGGGTGGACCTTTTCCTGTTGAGATGCTCCATGATTTGGTGGGAGGGTCTCACCCTTACGCAGGGCTCGGATTTCCTCCCCTGAGGCTTTGCTTGTGGTCTGTTAGTTTCTTGGCCTGTCGTGGCTAAGATGGAATGAGGGATCCTTGCCTTTCTCCGAGGTCCAGAGGGCTGGTGCTGACACTCACGACCAAATACTACGAATTGGGCCATGGAGAAGTTGACACCGACTCGCGTCGCAAACTGCCTTGGTGAGAGACCCAGGCGGCTCCAGCGGTTTGGGATGGCTTGGGGTCCTCTTGGCCCACCCATGACTACTCCAGTCAAGTGTAGTGATCAGGCCTGGGTTGATGAGGAGTGGTTGCTATGACCTCAAGGCTTTGTGACATCACAGATGCTGGCTTCACTGAAGCAGCTGTCCCTCTCCCATGACCTTGGTGTCCTATGGCTTTAAGTAGGAAGCCCCGGGAAGGACAGAACAAGAGCCCTCTGAACCTGATCAAGAACTCAGGATGTCTTGTGGGTTAATGTCCAACTTCCCCTTTCTGGAGACATAGAGGAAGGAAAATGACATTCAGTATACCTTCCTTTAGGCCAACATATCCCCAGAGACGGCAAGGTGTCCTTTTACACTACAATTTCTAGATATCTCAAGAAAAGGTGAGGCCTCGCGGGTATAAGCAGCTCTCCGTGGGGTTTGTCGTCCTGTGGGTGAGAGCGTACTTTGTCAGCGTCTTTTGCCTATGGGTCAGTGATGACTAAGATACGGAAAGTCCCTTTCGGAGGTAAAAGGTGAGGGCATCGCTATATGGTGCTGTCTGTGGCCTCGTCTCCTAGTGTTCTGAAACACGCGGCTAAGGGATGAGGCCTCTGTCTACCTGGCTTTCCCTTAAATACCTTTGCAAAGTCTTTGAGGAGAGTGATATTCTGCATCTGAGCTAACTCTCAATGAAGAGGCCTGGACCGAACCCGTTGTTATTATTAGTTAACTGTACTTGTTGTGGTAACGGGTATAAACATGTGGACCAAGACTCTTTAGTCAGAAGGAAAGGGACGGCCTATACCGAAGGCTTGCAAGGCCCATTCGAGCAGAACTTTGGAGTGAGTCGCAATGCCCTTGCAAGGACTAGTGGATCAGAAAGTTTGGGTCCATTTCGGCACCACAGTATTCCTCTGCCGTCGAGTGAATGAACCCCTGGACCTTGCCTTGACATGAATGTCCCATGCCCTGCTGTTGGGAAATGGAAAAGGCAAGCAAACAAAGGGAAATGTCATACGGCTACCCACAATATGTGCCTCGGGAGGAATACCTTGGCCCACTTAAGGAAGGGAATAATAAAGGGCAAGAAGTCAGAGAAGGAGACCCACCAGGAGTGACTCAGGACTCTGAGAATCCAGCTGAGGGCTACTGAAAAGAGAACTGATTAATGGGTGGTCAGGAGTTGTGGCATATATTAGGAGGAGCACTAGGACGTCCATGCAACTAAAGCATCCGTGAATACTCTGTCAAAAATGGATGATGGATGATAGGCAGGCTTTCTCAACAGAACAGCAACAAGAACAACATCAATTCATAGGAAAACAATGTGGCCCTCTCAAAACCAAAGGAAGTCACAGGGAGAAAAGGAAAGAATTATATTGTTTATTATCTTTCCTTATTGAAATGACATGGGTGGGTTTCCTAAAATGTCCTTCTTTGAATTGGGTCTTTATCCTTGTAAATTAGAGTTTACCCACCTCTTCCATCTCTGGATTTGATGAGAGGACATGACAATGCCTTCACTAAATACATAGAAGAGTGGCCCAAGCAAATGACTTGACCTGGCCTTCTGTGTGTTGGCAGGGGTTGGATTACTGCTTCAAAGGCTTCCGTCTAAACTAGAGAGCTGAGATTTTGTAGGTTTCCTGACCTAATCTTGGAAGTTTCTATGTGTCTGGGAATTTATCCTTTTCTCTCAGTTCTTGGATTTGCTAGCATAAATGTGTGGCTATGCCTTTTCGGTTATTCTTTTTTCCTTGCTACCAGTTGTGATGTGGTTTCATACTTGCAGCTGTGTGCTTGTCTCCCTGTTTTATCCCAGTAATGGCTTCTGCGGTTTGTTCCTGTTGTCAAAACTCAAGTGTGAGATCTCCTGATTTTTTTCCTATTGGTTTGTTTGTATTTCCTTAATTTTGATAATCACATGTCTGATTTCAATTTTTCTGTTAACTTTGGAGTTCGGTTTTTCTTCATCTTGTTCCTTCAGTCGTCCTTTTAGGTGGCTTTCTTTTTCGGTGTTTTTAAATTTTGGAAATGCACACATTTAACCCTATATTGTTTCCCCATAAAATGTTTTGGCATCCTCCTCTAAGTTTCTTAGAATTCCTTCGTTCATGGCTCTTCTTTTCCTTTGGATTTTCTTTCTTGCATTCATTGCAGTTCGTGAATGTGTTGTGTTTTCCACTTTAGTGTCTGGCTGTATTTCCAATTTGAAAGTGATATCTTCCTGTTTTCATACCTTCGTGATGATAAGTGCACAGGATAGGTTTTGACTTCTCTTCCATGAATTATGACTGGATTTGGACTCGAGCTCATGACCTGCGATAGACAAAGTTAGGTCTGCTGCTGGGAAGAACATATCTTATTGTCCTCAGAGACGCAATCTTACTCATGGACCCCCCAAAGTTCAGGTGGTCTCGAATGCCCATGTGGACGTCTGTTATTCCTTAGCACCTTCCCATCCAGATAATCTGTCCTGTGCTTAACCTGGATATCATAGTTGCCAACAGTATTGGATAAACGTCGCCATCTCCATTCCTGTGTGTTCATAGGCTTCCAACGTTTAGATACACCTTTTTTCATGGTGGATATGTTGGCAATTCTTCCAGGTTTCTGATGTTTTGATGCTCCATCAAGACAAAACACCTTCCGCTTAGCTTTTTTCTCTCGAAGGCATAAAATGACTCTCGCTGACTTAGGCACAAACACTTTGGCTCTCTTCTCCTTGGGAATAGCATAACCTACATCTTCCCTGTTTCTTCACTTGCAAGCTATGAGTATCTTTATAGTCGAAGGAAATCTCCTATGGGCAACAGAAGGACGAGCCTGTTTAATATTTGCTGTTTTCTTATGGATGTTTCTATTTTTTTTTTTTTTTTGATTTGGAATTTCAACCACTGTTACAAACTGTTTGTATTGACGGGAGTCTTTAGTCCTGAGTACTGAATGTATTATTGACAGGTAATAGTTCACTTTCTCATTTCGGTTGGCTTCTGACTTGGATTCTATTTGCCTTTCACCTATATGGTATTTTCTTGGGGTTGCTTCATTGGTACGATTCCTCGCTTCCTTCCCATATTTTGCATGTCTTATCTTTGTGTGTTTGCATGTGCATGTGTTAATGCTGTGTGGTGTGTGTGTGTTTCACATCACAATTATTATTAAAATACGAGAGAATGGAATTCGGTCTCTTGTGGGTAGCAATTCAATTTGACATGCCTTGAAATCTCACATTCCATTAGTTTCAGGAAATCTCCTTAAAGGAATGTCATCTCTTGTCCTCTTCAAGAATCCCGTGTTCTCACAAAACGGCCTTCCAACAAACAGCACCATTTGAATTCCTCATTAGAGTCATAATGTTTGTCCCAATACCCTTTCTTTTTCGTATGTTTCTTGACTGTCATGAGTTAGTGAAATCGTCTGTTTATTGTCTTTCTGAGAATGATAGATGTGACAAAGTCCAATGCTCTCCGCAAGACTGCCATAAGAGACATGTGGAAGAATTCCTTCTTGCTTATGTCACAGTACAAATTGTGGTGACATGAAGACACTGAGATGGTAGTAGTGTCTAATAACCTCATGCTTCTTCAACCATGAAGGCAACAAAAAGATGACCACAACAACTGCAGTGGGGTGGAAATTGACCTGAAGCCTACAAGGTAAACTCCACAGCGAAAGAGAACGGAAGTTGCAGAGATGATGGGAGAAGGTTGGAGACATGGCTCAGGGGAGATTTGGTTGGTTCGTGGATCAGAGGGCTGGAGTCCATGAAGAGGACCAAAGCACAGGAGAGCAGGGCACCCTGGGAACACACAAGGAACCTGTTTCCCAGTGCCGTTGACTGTGAGACGCAGAGGGTCTGAAGGGCACGAGTACTTGACAACACAAGTGTTGAGGGCTGAAGTTTTCCTATCAGCAGGCTTGGCAGACATCAACTTGAAAGAACACCATCTTTTTCCTGCATATGACACCAACAAGCGACCAGGAGCAGACAGCCTGGAGACCATGATCAGAGAGAGACAATACCAAGAGACGCAGTGGGAAGATGATGAGTCGTGGGAGTGATTCCGTGAAAGGCAGTGTTCGTGGAGATGACTCAATGTGGACATAATAAATTTTGGCTCTCACAACAGCAGCATCAAGACAGAGCTTGGCCAAGACAGGTATGTGAGGACAGAGACTCCCTAGCCAGCCAACACAAAATACCAACAGTGGAACACTTGGAGGATTGCCTTCCTCAGTCCAAGATGCTTAGTCCAAGGAGAACAGACTCTCCCATACGGGACGAGAAGAAAGCTTTGACCACATGTTCTCTTCTGAACACAGCATTCTGCAGGCCTGCGTTCTGTTGAGTTGGTAGAGTTTCTCCTTTCACAGGCACACCAGAGCCCACCAAGGTAAACCTCAGCATATTCAGCCCGGACCCTAAAAACAACAAACGGCCGGAAAGGAGAGCTACTGCAAATGACTGGCCTCCAGGACAGGGTCAGCCACAACACAAACAGCAGTGGCATGCATGCCACATACACTCTCACAAACACACACACACGCATGCACTCAACAAACCTTAAGGGCGAGCCCTGGGTCACTCACGGATCACTTCCTCCTAAATAAATTACCCTCAGGTTAGAAAACAGAATGAGTTTAACGAATACAGAGAGGTGACAGAGACTTAGATCCAATGCAAAGATGGAAGAATCAATTGATTCCCAGGTAAAGGAAGAAGGAGTGATTACGACTAGGCAGTCAGAGTGAAACCTCTACATAGAGCACGCCCGATGCGGGATAGAAAGCTGTGGCCTGGATACTCGCTGTACATCAGAAAACATAGGAGATATCAGAGAGTCTCGAAACACAGAGATAAAACTGATAAAGATAAAAACACCTAAAGAACTCCTGAAGAGAAGATTGGCAGGAGACTGGATGCAAAGTTCGGGAACATGGTAGAAGTGGAGGATCCAATTAGGAACCGAGAAGAACAAGCCTAGAAAATAAGGATGCAAATTCTAAGAGAGAAGGCAGAATGATGGAACATGATAGTGAGCTTAGGGAATCTCTAAGGAAATGAAAGAGGTGCCTCTTGTAGGTGAATTAAGAGTGAGAGAAAGAAAAGAGGGCTGATCCTAGATTAGAGAACTCGGGGCTGGAAAGGACCCTCATCTGGGAGCAGAGAAAGTGGTCCAGAATCAGAGGCACAGAGAACTCCCAACACCTTCCACAGAAGCGGAGCACCTAAAGACATAGTGCCATTCCCCCCGGAAAATCTAGGCATGGAGGTATTCTCTTTAGGCAAATAGGCATCGGAGAATAGTTTGTCCATAGCCCAGTCACTGACTTCAAGAGGAAAAGCTATACCAGCTCTCGAAGCAGGCCGGATAGCTCAAGCAACAGCAGCCAAGCCAAAATCCTTATCCCCTGCATTTCTGAACAATGACAGAGCAGCGGTTCTGTCTAGAACCAGGAGGTATTCAGAAGTCAATTGTTGGGTCCCGGGTTGTGTCCATCAGTTCAGACGCGGCCTTCAGATCAACTCATGATTCCAGGGCCTTGGCATTGACTCTGTTCTCAGGTTCTCTGCTCAGGGGCAAGTAAGCTTCTCCCTCTCCAGCTCCACCCCCTGATTGGGATCTCTCTGCCTCTCTGTCCAAACGTGCATGTGCATGTTCGATAAGATAACAAAGACAAAAACAGTGCACAATAATTGACTGGGGCCAAAGGATGTTTTATTGAATTTGGACCTAGGTTCCTATGGAGGGCAGCCAGGTATAGAGAACCTCCCACCATCCTAAAATGCCCGACCTTCGCTTGGAGCTTCCTTGTTCATTCTCCTGTTCTTTGCCTTCCTGGATCTCCTCACCAACCTGCAGCATCCGCTGTCTGTCGTGCTGTACTGACCCCTTGTTAACACATTGTGCATCCTCTCGGGGCTCCATTGGAACATGCCCATCTTCCTCAAGAGGCACTGTTTGCTTATCGCATGTAACCATTTGGGGGATGGTCATGAGAGGGTGAAGGCAGGCTTGTGCTGCCACATCTCCATGCAGTTCCACAGAGGGTAGCTGATCCACCATGAGGGAGTGCTCAAGGTTCTTCCACATTCGAATCCTCTTCAATGCGTCCTTTTGCACATACAAGTTGTCTTCCTGAAATGGGCACCGAAGTCTTTCAGATGGCTTCACTTGGGCTTGGGTCTCTTCCAACATGCTCTCCGTTGGCTTCTGTGGACTCCAAGAACATGAGTCCGTCCTGGACCTAAGGTTCTAGGGTGTAGAGTCTGCCTTGGATGAATGGTGTTTTTGGAAGATTGGGAGGCCTTGTTGGCACCGTTTCTGGAGACCATCGAGGTACTCGTGTGCTTGCTGTGGAAGATTCCAGACATGTCTTTGGCACGGTTGCGGGGGTTCACTTTGAGCTTCCCTTGGGTGGACCTTTTCCTGTTGAGATGCTCCATGATTTGGTGGGAGGGTCTCACCCTTACGCAGGGCTCGGATTTCCTCCCCTGAGGCTTTGCTTGTGGTCTGTTAGTTTCTTGGCCTGTCGTGGCTAAGATGGAATGAGGGATCCTTGCCTTTCTCCGAGGTCCAGAGGGCTGGTGCTGACACTCACGACCAAATACTACGAATTGGGCCATGGAGAAGTTGACACCGACTCGCGTCGCAAACTGCCTTGGTGAGAGACCCAGGCGGCTCCAGCGGTTTGGGATGGCTTGGGGTCCTCTTGGCCCACCCATGACTACTCCAGTCAAGTGTAGTGATCAGGCCTGGGTTGATGAGGAGTGGTTGCTATGACCTCAAG
The DNA here is from genome assembly GCF_964662115.1 of Mustela nivalis. NCBI lineage: Eukaryota > Metazoa > Chordata > Mammalia > Carnivora > Mustelidae > Mustela > Mustela nivalis. The sequence goes on along the minus strand of NW_028136427.1, from coordinate 404,071 downwards.
GCTTTGTGACATCACAGATGCTGGCTTCACTGAAGCAGCTGTCCCTCTCCCATGACCTTGGTGTCCTATGGCTTTAAGTAGGAAGCCCCGGGAAGGACAGAACAAGAGCCCTCTGAACCTGATCAAGAACTCAGGATGTCTTGTGGGTTAATGTCCAACTTCCCCTTTCTGGAGACATAGAGGAAGGAAAATGACATTCAGTATACCTTCCTTTAGGCCAACATATCCCCAGAGACGGCAAGGTGTCCTTTTACACTACAATTTCTAGATATCTCAAGAAAAGGTGAGGCCTCGCGGGTATAAGCAGCTCTCCGTGGGGTTTGTCGTCCTGTGGGTGAGAGCGTACTTTGTCAGCGTCTTTTGCCTATGGGTCAGTGATGACTAAGATACGGAAAGTCCCTTTCGGAGGTAAAAGGTGAGGGCATCGCTATATGGTGCTGTCTGTGGCCTCGTCTCCTAGTGTTCTGAAACACGCGGCTAAGGGATGAGGCCTCTGTCTACCTGGCTTTCCCTTAAATACCTTTGCAAAGTCTTTGAGGAGAGTGATATTCTGCATCTGAGCTAACTCTCAATGAAGAGGCCTGGACCGAACCCGTTGTTATTATTAGTTAACTGTACTTGTTGTGGTAACGGGTATAAACATGTGGACCAAGACTCTTTAGTCAGAAGGAAAGGGACGGCCTATACCGAAGGCTTGCAAGGCCCATTCGAGCAGAACTTTGGAGTGAGTCGCAATGCCCTTGCAAGGACTAGTGGATCAGAAAGTTTGGGTCCATTTCGGCACCACAGTATTCCTCTGCCGTCGAGTGAATGAACCCCTGGACCTTGCCTTGACATGAATGTCCCATGCCCTGCTGTTGGGAAATGGAAAAGGCAAGCAAACAAAGGGAAATGTCATACGGCTACCCACAATATGTGCCTCGGGAGGAATACCTTGGCCCACTTAAGGAAGGGAATAATAAAGGGCAAGAAGTCAGAGAAGGAGACCCACCAGGAGTGACTCAGGACTCTGAGAATCCAGCTGAGGGCTACCGAAAAGAGAACTGATTAATGGGTGGTCAGGAGTTGTGGCATATATTAGGAGGAGCACTAGGACGTCCATGCAACTAAAGCATCCGTGAATACTCTGTCAAAAATGGATGATGGATGATAGGCAGGCTTTCTCAACAGAACAGCAACAAGAACAACATCAATTCATAGGAAAACAATGTGGCCCTCTCAAAACCAAAGGAAGTCACAGGGAGAAAAGGAAAGAATTATATTGTTTATTATCTTTCCTTATTGAAATGACATGGGTGGGTTTCCTAAAATGTCCTTCTTTGAATTGGGTCTTTATCCTTGTAAATTAGAGTTTACCCACCTCTTCCATCTCTGGATTTGATGAGAGGACATGACAATGCCTTCACTAAATACATAGAAGAGTGGCCCAAGCAAATGACTTGACCTGGCCTTCTGTGTGTTGGCAGGGGTTGGATTACTGCTTCAAAGGCTTCCGTCTAAACTAGAGAGCTGAGATTTTGTAGGTTTCCTGACCTAATCTTGGAAGTTTCTATGTGTCTGGGAATTTATCCTTTTCTCTCAGTTCTTGGATTTGCTAGCATAAATGTGTGGCTATGCCTTTTCGGTTATTCTTTTTTCCTTGCTACCAGTTGTGATGTGGTTTCATACTTGCAGCTGTGTGCTTGTCTCCCTGTTTTATCCCAGTAATGGCTTCTGCGGTTTGTTCCTGTTGTCAAAACTCAAGTGTGAGATCTCCTGATTTTTTTCCTATTGGTTTGTTTGTATTTCCTTAATTTTGATAATCACATGTCTGATTTCAATTTTTCTGTTAACTTTGGAGTTCGGTTTTTCTTCATCTTGTTCCTTCAGTCGTCCTTTTAGGTGGCTTTCTTTTTCGGTGTTTTTAAATTTTGGAAATGCACACATTTAACCCTATATTGTTTCCCCATAAAATGTTTTGGCATCCTCCTCTAAGTTTCTTAGAATTCCTTCGTTCATGGCTCTTCTTTTCCTTTGGATTTTCTTTCTTGCATTCATTGCAGTTCGTGAATGTGTTGTGTTTTCCACTTTAGTGTCTGGCTGTATTTCCAATTTGAAAGTGATATCTTCCTGTTTTCATACCTTCGTGATGATAAGTGCACAGGATAGGTTTTGACTTCTCTTCCATGAATTATGACTGGATTTGGACTCGAGCTCATGACCTGCGATAGACAAAGTTAGGTCTGCTGCTGGGAAGAACATATCTTATTGTCCTCAGAGACGCAATCTTACTCATGGACCCCCCAAAGTTCAGGTGGTCTCGAATGCCCATGTGGACGTCTGTTATTCCTTAGCACCTTCCCATCCAGATAATCTGTCCTGTGCTTAACCTGGATATCATAGTTGCCAACAGTATTGGATAAACGTCGCCATCTCCATTCCTGTGTGTTCATAGGCTTCCAACGTTTAGATACACCTTTTTTCATGGTGGATATGTTGGCAATTCTTCCAGGTTTCTGATGTTTTGATGCTCCATCAAGACAAAACACCTTCCGCTTAGCTTTTTTCTCTCGAAGGCATAAAATGACTCTCGCTGACTTAGGCACAAACACTTTGGCTCTCTTCTCCTTGGGAATAGCATAACCTACATCTTCCCTGTTTCTTCACTTGCAAGCTATGAGTATCTTTATAGTCGAAGGAAATCTCCTATGGGCAACAGAAGGACGAGCCTGTTTAATATTTGCTGTTTTCTTATGGATGTTTCTATTTTTTTTTTTTTTTTGATTTGGAATTTCAACCACTGTTACAAACTGTTTGTATTGACGGGAGTCTTTAGTCCTGAGTACTGAATGTATTATTGACAGGTAATAGTTCACTTTCTCATTTCGGTTGGCTTCTGACTTGGATTCTATTTGCCTTTCACCTATATGGTATTTTCTTGGGGTTGCTTCATTGGTACGATTCCTCGCTTCCTTCCCATATTTTGCATGTCTTATCTTTGTGTGTTTGCATGTGCATGTGTTAATGCTGTGTGGTGTGTGTGTGTTTCACATCACAATTATTATTAAAATACGAGAGAATGGAATTCGGTCTCTTGTGGGTAGCAATTCAATTTGACATGCCTTGAAATCTCACATTCCATTAGTTTCAGGAAATCTCCTTAAAGGAATGTCATCTCTTGTCCTCTTCAAGAATCCCGTGTTCTCACAAAACGGCCTTCCAACAAACAGCACCATTTGAATTCCTCATTAGAGTCATAATGTTTGTCCCAATACCCTTTCTTTTTCGTATGTTTCTTGACTGTCATGAGTTAGTGAAATCGTCTGTTTATTGTCTTTCTGAGAATGATAGATGTGACAAAGTCCAATGCTCTCCGCAAGACTGCCATAAGAGACATGTGGAAGAATTCCTTCTTGCTTATGTCACAGTACAAATTGTGGTGACATGAAGACACTGAGATGGTAGTAGTGTCTAATAACCTCATGCTTCTTCAACCATGAAGGCAACAAAAAGATGACCACAACAACTGCAGTGGGGTGGAAATTGACCTGAAGCCTACAAGGTAAACTCCACAGCGAAAGAGAACGGAAGTTGCAGAGATGATGGGAGAAGGTTGGAGACATGGCTCAGGGGAGATTTGGTTGGTTCGTGGATCAGAGGGCTGGAGTCCATGAAGAGGACCAAAGCACAGGAGAGCAGGGCACCCTGGGAACACACAAGGAACCTGTTTCCCAGTGCCGTTGACTGTGAGACGCAGAGGGTCTGAAGGGCACGAGTACTTGACAACACAAGTGTTGAGGGCTGAAGTTTTCCTATCAGCAGGCTTGGCAGACATCAACTTGAAAGAACACCATCTTTTTCCTGCATATGACACCAACAAGCGACCAGGAGCAGACAGCCTGGAGACCATGATCAGAGAGAGACAATACCAAGAGACGCAGTGGGAAGATGATGAGTCGTGGGAGTGATTCCGTGAAAGGCAGTGTTCGTGGAGATGACTCAATGTGGACATAATAAATTTTGGCTCTCACAACAGAAGCATCAAGACAGAGCTTGGCCAAGACAGGTATGTGAGGACAGAGACTCCCTAGCCAGCCAACACAAAATACCAACAGTGGAACACTTGGAGGATTGCCTTCCTCAGTCCAAGATGCTTAGTCCAAGGAGAACAGACTCTCCCATACGGGACGAGAAGAAAGCTTTGACCACATGTTCTCTTCTGAACACAGCATTCTGCAGGCCTGCGTTCTGTTGAGTTGGTAGAGTTTCTCCTTTCACAGGCACACCAGAGCCCACCAAGGTAAACCTCAGCATATTCAGCCCGGACCCTAAAAACAACAAACGGCCGGAAAGGAGAGCTACTGCAAATGACTGGCCTCCAGGACAGGGTCAGCCACAACACAAACAGCAGTGGCATGCATGCCACATACACTCTCACAAACACACACACACGCATGCACTCAACAAACCTTAAGGGCGAGCCCTGGGTCACTCACGGATCACTTCCTCCTAAATAAATTACCCTCAGGTTAGAAAACAGAATGAGTTTAACGAATACAGAGAGGTGACAGAGACTTAGATCCAATGCAAAGATGGAAGAATCAATTGATTCCCAGGTAAAGGAAGAAGGAGTGATTACGACTAGGCAGTCAGAGTGAAACCTCTACATAGAGCACGCCCGATGCGGGATAGAAAGCTGTGGCCTGGATACTCGCTGTACATCAGAAAACATAGGAGATATCAGAGAGTCTCGAAACACAGAGATAAAACTGATAAAGATAAAAACACCTAAAGAACTCCTGAAGAGAAGATTGGCAGGAGACTGGATGCAAAGTTCGGGAACATGGTAGAAGTGGAGGATCCAATTAGGAACCGAGAAGAACAAGCCTAGAAAATAAGGATGCAAATTCTAAGAGAGAAGGCAGAATGATGGAACATGATAGTGAGCTTAGGGAATCTCTAAGGAAATGAAAGAGGTGCCTCTTGTAGGTGAATTAAGAGTGAGAGAAAGAAAAGAGGGCTGATCCTAGATTAGAGAACTCGGGGCTGGAAAGGACCCTCATCTGGGAGCAGAGAAAGTGGTCCAGAATCAGAGGCACAGAGAACTCCCAACACCTTCCACAGAAGCGGAGCACCTAAAGACATAGTGCCATTCCCCCCGGAAAATCTAGGCATGGAGGTATTCTCTTTAGGCAAATAGGCATCGGAGAATAGTTTGTCCATAGCCCAGTCACTGACTTCAAGAGGAAAAGCTATACCAGCTCTCGAAGCAGGCCGGATAGCTCAAGCAACAGCAGCCAAGCCAAAATCCTTATCCCCTGCATTTCTGAACAATGACAGAGCAGCGGTTCTGTCTAGAACCAGGAGGTATTCAGAAGTCAATTGTTGGGTCCCGGGTTGTGTCCATCAGTTCAGACGCGGCCTTCAGATCAACTCATGATTCCAGGGCCTTGGCATTGACTCTGTTCTCAGGTTCTCTGCTCAGGGGCAAGTAAGCTTCTCCCTCTCCAGCTCCACCCCCTGATTGGGATCTCTCTGCCTCTCTGTCCAAACGTGCATGTGCATGTTCGATAAGATAACAAAGACAAAAACAGTGCACAATAATTGACTGGGGCCAAAGGATGTTTTATTGAATTTGGACCTAGGTTCCTATGGAGGGCAGCCAGGTATAGAGAACCTCCCACCATCCTAAAATGCCCGACCTTCGCTTGGAGCTTCCTTGTTCATTCTCCTGTTCTTTGCCTTCCTGGATCTCCTCACCAACCTGCAGCATCCGCTGTCTGTCGTGCTGTACTGACCCCTTGTTAACACATTGTGCATCCTCTCGGGGCTCCATTGGAACATGCCCATCTTCCTCAAGAGGCACTGTTTGCTTATCGCATGTAACCATTTGGGGGATGGTCATGAGAGGGTGAAGGCAGGCTTGTGCTGCCACATCTCCATGCAGTTCCACAGAGGGTAGCTGATCCACCATGAGGGAGTGCTCAAGGTTCTTCCACATTCGAATCCTCTTCAATGCGTCCTTTTGCACATACAAGTTGTCTTCCTGAAATGGGCACCGAAGTCTTTCAGATGGCTTCACTTGGGCTTGGGTCTCTTCCAACATGCTCTCCGTTGGCTTCTGTGGACTCCAAGAACATGAGTCCGTCCTGGACCTAAGGTTCTAGGGTGTAGAGTCTGCCTTGGATGAATGGTGTTTTTGGAAGATTGGGAGGCCTTGTTGGCACCGTTTCTGGAGACCATCGAGGTACTCGTGTGCTTGCTGTGGAAGATTCCAGACATGTCTTTGGCACGGTTGCGGGGGTTCACTTTGAGCTTCCCTTGGGTGGACCTTTTCCTGTTGAGATGCTCCATGATTTGGTGGGAGGGTCTCACCCTTACGCAGGGCTCGGATTTCCTCCCCTGAGGCTTTGCTTGTGGTCTGTTAGTTTCTTGGCCTGTCGTGGCTAAGATGGAATGAGGGATCCTTGCCTTTCTCCGAGGTCCAGAGGGCTGGTGCTGACACTCACGACCAAATACTACGAATTGGGCCATGGAGAAGTTGACACCGACTCGCTTCGCAAACTGCCTTGGTGAGAGACCCAGGCGGCTCCAGCGGTTTGGGATGGCTTGGGGTCCTCTTGGCCCACCCATGACTACTCCAGTCAAGTGTAGTGATCAGGCCTGGGTTGATGAGGAGTGGTTGCTATGACCTCAAGGCTTTGTGACATCACAGATGCTGGCTTCACTGAAGCAGCTGTCCCTCTCCCATGACCTTGGTGTCCTATGGCTTTAAGTAGGAAGCCCCGGGAAGGACAGAACAAGAGCCCTCTGAACCTGATCAAGAACTCAGGATGTCTTGTGGGTTAATGTCCAACTTCCCCTTTCTGGAGACATAGAGGAAGGAAAATGACATTCAGTATACCTTCCTTTAGGCCAACATATCCCCAGAGACGGCAAGGTGTCCTTTTACACTACAATTTCTAGATATCTCAAGAAAAGATGAGGCCTCGCGGGTATAAGCAGCTCTCCGTGGGGTTTGTCGTCCTGTGGGTGAGAGCGTACTTTGTCAGCGTCTTTTGCCTATGGGTCAGTGATGACTAAGATACGGAAAGTCCCTTTCGGAGGTAAAAGGTGAGGGCATCGCTATATGGTGCTGTCTGTGGCCTCGTCTCCTAGTGTTCTGAAACACGCGGCTAAGGGATGAGGCCTCTGTCTACCTGGCTTTCCCTTAAATACCTTTGCAAAGTCTTTGAGGAGAGTGATATTCTGCATCTGAGCTAACTCTCAATGAAGAGGCCTGGACCGAACCCGTTGTTATTATTAGTTAACTGTACTTGTTGTGGTAACGGGTATAAACATGTGGACCAAGACTCTTTAGTCAGAAGGAAAGGGACGGCCTATACCGAAGGCTTGCAAGGCCCATTCGAGCAGAACTTTGGAGTGAGTCGCAATGCCCTTGCAAGGACTAGTGGATCAGAAAGTTTGGGTCCATTTCGGCACCACAGTATTCCTCTGCCGTCGAGTGAATGAACCCCTGGACCTTGCCTTGACATGAATGTCCCATGCCCTGCTGTTGGGAAATGGAAAAGGCAAGCAAACAAAGGGAAATGTCATACGGCTACCCACAATATGTGCCTCGGGAGGAATACCTTGGCCCACTTAAGGAAGGGAATAATAAAGGGCAAGAAGTCAGAGAAGGAGACCCACCAGGAGTGACTCAGGACTCTGAGAATCCAGCTGAGGGCTACCGAAAAGAGAACTGATTAATGGGTGGTCAGGAGTTGTGGCATATATTAGGAGGAGCACTAGGACGTCCATGCAACTAAAGCATCCGTGAATACTCTGTCAAAAATGGATGATGGATGATAGGCAGGCTTTCTCAACAGAACAGCAACAAGAACAACATCAATTCATAGGAAAACAATGTGGCCCTCTCAAAACCAAAGGAAGTCACAGGGAGAAAAGGAAAGAATTATATTGTTTATTATCTTTCCTTATTGAAATGACATGGGTGGGTTTCCTAAAATGTCCTTCTTTGAATTGGGTCTTTATCCTTGTAAATTAGAGTTTACCCACCTCTTCCATCTCTGGATTTGATGAGAGGACATGACAATGCCTTCACTAAATACATAGAAGAGTGGCCCAAGCAAATGACTTGACCTGGCCTTCTGTGTGTTGGCAGGGGTTGGATTACTGCTTCAAAGGCTTCCGTCTAAACTAGAGAGCTGAGATTTTGTAGGTTTCCTGACCTAATCTTGGAAGTTTCTATGTGTCTGGGAATTTATCCTTTTCTCTCAGTTCTTGGATTTGCTAGCATAAATGTGTGGCTATGCCTTTTCGGTTATTCTTTTTTCCTTGCTACCAGTTGTGATGTGGTTTCATACTTGCAGCTGTGTGCTTGTCTCCCTGTTTTATCCCAGTAATGGCTTCTGCGGTTTGTTCCTGTTGTCAAAACTCAAGTGTGAGATCTCCTGATTTTTTTCCTATTGGTTTGTTTGTATTTCCTTAATTTTGATAATCACATGTCTGATTTCAATTTTTCTGTTAACTTTGGAGTTCGGTTTTTCTTCATCTTGTTCCTTCAGTCGTCCTTTTAGGTGGCTTTCTTTTTCGGTGTTTTTAAATTTTGGAAATGCACACATTTAACCCTATATTGTTTCCCCATAAAATGTTTTGGCATCCTCCTCTAAGTTTCTTAGAATTCCTTCGTTCATGGCTCTTCTTTTCCTTTGGATTTTCTTTCTTGCATTCATTGCAGTTCGTGAATGTGTTGTGTTTTCCACTTTAGTGTCTGGCTGTATTTCCAATTTGAAAGTGATATCTTCCTGTTTTCATACCTTCGTGATGATAAGTGCACAGGATAGGTTTTGACTTCTCTTCCATGAATTATGACTGGATTTGGACTCGAGCTCATGACCTGCGATAGACAAAGTTAGGTCTGCTGCTGGGAAGAACATATCTTATTGTCCTCAGAGACGCAATCTTACTCATGGACCCCCCAAAGTTCAGGTGGTCTCGAATGCCCATGTGGACGTCTGTTATTCCTTAGCACCTTCCCATCCAGATAATCTGTCCTGTGCTTAACCTGGATATCATAGTTGCCAACAGTATTGGATAAACGTCGCCATCTCCATTCCTGTGTGTTCATAGGCTTCCAACGTTTAGATACACCTTTTTTCATGGTGGATATGTTGGCAATTCTTCCAGGTTTCTGATGTTTTGATGCTCCATCAAGACAAAACACCTTCCGCTTAGCTTTTTTCTCTCGAAGGCATAAAATGACTCTCGCTGACTTAGGCACAAACACTTTGGCTCTCTTCTCCTTGGGAATAGCATAACCTACATCTTCCCTGTTTCTTCACTTGCAAGCTATGAGTATCTTTATAGTCGAAGGAAATCTCCTATGGGCAACAGAAGGACGAGCCTGTTTAATATTTGCTGTTTTCTTATGGATGTTTCTATTTTTTTTTTTTTTTTGATTTGGAATTTCAACCACTGTTACAAACTGTTTGTATTGACGGGAGTCTTTAGTCCTGAGTACTGAATGTATTATTGACAGGTAATAGTTCACTTTCTCATTTCGGTTGGCTTCTGACTTGGATTCTATTTGCCTTTCACCTATATGGTATTTTCTTGGGGTTGCTTCATTGGTACGATTCCTCGCTTCCTTCCCATATTTTGCATGTCTTATCTTTGTGTGTTTGCATGTGCATGTGTTAATGCTGTGTGGTGTGTGTGTGTTTCACATCACAATTATTATTAAAATACGAGAGAATGGAATTCGGTCTCTTGTGGGTAGCAATTCAATTTGACATGCCTTGAAATCTCACATTCCATTAGTTTCAGGAAATCTCCTTAAAGGAATGTCATCTCTTGTCCTCTTCAAGAATCCCGTGTTCTCACAAAACGGCCTTCCAACAAACAGCACCATTTGAATTCCTCATTAGAGTCATAATGTTTGTCCCAATACCCTTTCTTTTTCGTATGTTTCTTGACTGTCATGAGTTAGTGAAATCGTCTGTTTATTGTCTTTCTGAGAATGATAGATGTGACAAAGTCCAATGCTCTCCGCAAGACTGCCATAAGAGACATGTGGAAGAATTCCTTCTTGCTTATGTCACAGTACAAATTGTGGTGACATGAAGACACTGAGATGGTAGTAGTGTCTAATAACCTCATGCTTCTTCAACCATGAAGGCAACAAAAAGATGACCACAACAACTGCAGTGGGGTGGAAATTGACCTGAAGCCTACAAGGTAAACTCCACAGCGAAAGAGAACGGAAGTTGCAGAGATGATGGGAGAAGGTTGGAGACATGGCTCAGGGGAGATTTGGTTGGTTCGTGGATCAGAGGGCTGGAGTCCATGAAGAGGACCAAAGCACAGGAGAGCAGGGCACCCTGGGAACACACAAGGAACCTGTTTCCCAGTGCCGTTGACTGTGAGACGCAGAGGGTCTGAAGGGCACGAGTACTTGACAACACAAGTGTTGAGGGCTGAAGTTTTCCTATCAGCAGGCTTGGCAGACATCAACTTGAAAGAACACCATCTTTTTCCTGCATATGACACCAACAAGCGACCAGGAGCAGACAGCCTGGAGACCATGATCAGAGAGAGACAATACCAAGAGACGCAGTGGGAAGATGATGAGTCGTGGGAGTGATTCCGTGAAAGGCAGTGTTCGTGGAGATGACTCAATGTGGACATAATAAATTTTGGCTCTCACAACAGAAGCATCAAGACAGAGCTTGGCCAAGACAGGTATGTGAGGACAGAGACTCCCTAGCCAGCCAACACAAAATACCAACAGTGGAACACTTGGAGGATTGCCTTCCTCAGTCCAAGATGCTTAGTCCAAGGAGAACAGACTCTCCCATACGGGACGAGAAGAAAGCTTTGACCACATGTTCTCTTCTGAACACAGCATTCTGCAGGCCTGCGTTCTGTTGAGTTGGTAGAGTTTCTCCTTTCACAGGCACACCAGAGCCCACCAAGGTAAACCTCAGCATATTCAGCCCGGACCCTAAAAACAACAAACGGCCGGAAAGGAGAGCTACTGCAAATGACTGGCCTCCAGGACAGGGTCAGCCACAACACAAACAGCAGTGGCATGCATGCCACATACACTCTCACAAACACACACACACGCATGCACTCAACAAACCTTAAGGGCGAGCCCTGGGTCACTCACGGATCACTTCCTCCTAAATAAATTACCCTCAGGTTAGAAAACAGAATGAGTTTAACGAATACAGAGAGGTGACAGAGACTTAGATCCAATGCAAAGATGGAAGAATCAATTGATTCCCAGGTAAAGGAAGAAGGAGTGATTACGACTAGGCAGTCAGAGTGAAACCTCTACATAGAGCACGCCCGATGCGGGATAGAAAGCTGTGGCCTGGATACTCGCTGTACATCAGAAAACATAGGAGATATCAGAGAGTCTCGAAACACAGAGATAAAACTGATAAAGATAAAAACACCTAAAGAACTCCTGAAGAGAAGATTGGCAGGAGACTGGATGCAAAGTTCGGGAACATGGTAGAAGTGGAGGATCCAATTAGGAACCGAGAAGAACAAGCCTAGAAAATAAGGATGCAAATTCTAAGAGAGAAGGCAGAATGATGGAACATGATAGTGAGCTTAGGGAATCTCTAAGGAAATGAAAGAGGTGCCTCTTGTAGGTGAATTAAGAGTGAGAGAAAGAAAAGAGGGCTGATCCTAGATTAGAGAACTCGGGGCTGGAAAGGACCCTCATCTGGGAGCAGAGAAAGTGGTCCAGAATCAGAGGCACAGAGAACTCCCAACACCTTCCACAGAAGCGGAGCACCTAAAGACATAGTGCCATTCCCCCCGGAAAATCTAGGCATGGAGGTATTCTCTTTAGGCAAATAGGCATCGGAGAATAGTTTGTCCATAGCCCAGTCACTGACTTCAAGAGGAAAAGCTATACCAGCTCTCGAAGCAGGCCGGATAGCTCAAGCAACAGCAGCCAAGCCAAAATCCTTATCCCCTGCATTTCTGAACAATGACAGAGCAGCGGTTCTGTCTAGAACCAGGAGGTATTCAGAAGTCAATTGTTGGGTCCCGGGTTGTGTCCATCAGTTCAGACGCGGCCTTCAGATCAACTCATGATTCCAGGGCCTTGGCATTGACTCTGTTCTCAGGTTCTCTGCTCAGGGGCAAGTAAGCTTCTCCCTCTCCAGCTCCACCCCCTGATTGGGATCTCTCTGCCTCTCTGTCCAAACGTGCATGTGCATGTTCGATAAGATAACAAAGACAAAAACAGTGCACAATAATTGACTGGGGCCAAAGGATGTTTTATTGAATTTGGACCTAGGTTCCTATGGAGGGCAGCCAGGTATAGAGAACCTCCCACCATCCTAAAATGCCCGACCTTCGCTTGGAGCTTCCTTGTTCATTCTCCTGTTCTTTGCCTTCCTGGATCTCCTCACCAACCTGCAGCATCCGCTGTCTGTCGTGCTGTACTGACCCCTTGTTAACACATTGTGCATCCTCTCGGGGCTCCATTGGAACATGCCCATCTTCCTCAAGAGGCACTGTTTGCTTATCGCATGTAACCATTTGGGGGATGGTCATGAGAGGGTGAAGGCAGGCTTGTGCTGCCACATCTCCATGCAGTTCCACAGAGGGTAGCTGATCCACCATGAGGGAGTGCTCAAGGTTCTTCCACATTCGAATCCTCTTCAATGCGTCCTTTTGCACATACAAGTTGTCTTCCTGAAATGGGCACCGAAGTCTTTCAGATGGCTTCACTTGGGCTTGGGTCTCTTCCAACATGCTCTCCGTTGGCTTCTGTGGACTCCAAGAACATGAGTCCGTCCTGGACCTAAGGTTCTAGGGTGTAGAGTCTGCCTTGGATGAATGGTGTTTTTGGAAGATTGGGAGGCCTTGTTGGCACCGTTTCTGGAGACCATCGAGGTACTCGTGTGCTTGCTGTGGAAGATTCCAGACATGTCTTTGGCACGGTTGCGGGGGTTCACTTTGAGCTTCCCTTGGGTGGACCTTTTCCTGTTGAGATGCTCCATGATTTGGTGGGAGGGTCTCACCCTTACGCAGGGCTCGGATTTCCTCCCCTGAGGCTTTGCTTGTGGTCTGTTAGTTTCTTGGCCTGTCGTGGCTAAGATGGAATGAGGGATCCTTGCCTTTCTCCGAGGTCCAGAGGGCTGGTGCTGACACTCACGACCAAATACTACGAATTGGGCCATGGAGAAGTTGACACCGACTCGCTTCGCAAACTGCCTTGGTGAGAGACCCAGGCGGCTCCAGCGGTTTGGGATGGCTTGGGGTCCTCTTGGCCCACCCATGACTACTCCAGTCAAGTGTAGTGATCAGGCCTGGGTTGATGAGGAGTGGTTGCTATGACCTCAAGGCTTTGTGACATCACAGATGCTGGCTTCACTGAAGCAGCTGTCCCTCTCCCATGACCTTGGTGTCCTATGGCTTTAAGTAGGAAGCCCCGGGAAGGACAGAACAAGAGCCCTCTGAACCTGATCAAGAACTCAGGATGTCTTGTGGGTTAATGTCCAACTTCCCCTTTCTGGAGACATAGAGGAAGGAAAATGACATTCAGTATACCTTCCTTTAGGCCAACATATCCCCAGAGACGGCAAGGTGTCCTTTTACACTACAATTTCTAGATATCTCAAGAAAAGGTGAGGCCTCGCGGGTATAAGCAGCTCTCCGTGGGGTTTGTCGTCCTGTGGGTGAGAGCGTACTTTGTCAGCGTCTTTTGCCTATGGGTCAGTGATGACTAAGATACGGAAAGTCCCTTTCGGAGGTAAAAGGTGAGGGCATCGCTATATGGTGCTGTCTGTGGCCTCGTCTCCTAGTGTTCTGAAACACGCGGCTAAGGGATGAGGCCTCTGTCTACCTGGCTTTCCCTTAAATACCTTTGCAAAGTCTTTGAGGAGAGTGATATTCTGCATCTGAGCTAACTCTCAATGAAGAGGCCTGGACCGAACCCGTTGTTATTATTAGTTAACTGTACTTGTTGTGGTAACGGGTATAAACATGTGGACCAAGACTCTTTAGTCAGAAGGAAAGGGACGGCCTATACCGAAGGCTTGCAAGGCCCATTCGAGCAGAACTTTGGAGTGAGTCGCAATGCCCTTGCAAGGACTAGTGGATCAGAAAGTTTGGGTCCATTTCGGCACCACAGTATTCCTCTGCCGTCGAGTGAATGAACCCCTGGACCTTGCCTTGACATGAATGTCCCATGCCCTGCTGTTGGGAAATGGAAAAGGCAAGCAAACAAAGGGAAATGTCATACGGCTACCCACAATATGTGCCTCGGGAGGAATACCTTGGCCCACTTAAGGAAGGGAATAATAAAGGGCAAGAAGTCAGAGAAGGAGACCCACCAGGAGTGACTCAGGACTCTGAGAATCCAGCTGAGGGCTACCGAAAAGAGAACTGATTAATGGGTGGTCAGGAGTTGTGGCATATATTAGGAGGAGCACTAGGACGTCCATGCAACTAAAGCATCCGTGAATACTCTGTCAAAAATGGATGATGGATGATAGGCAGGCTTTCTCAACAGAACAGCAACAAGAACAACATCAATTCATAGGAAAACAATGTGGCCCTCTCAAAACCAAAGGAAGTCACAGGGAGAAAAGGAAAGAATTATATTGTTTATTATCTTTCCTTATTGAAATGACATGGGTGGGTTTCCTAAAATGTCCTTCTTTGAATTGGGTCTTTATCCTTGTAAATTAGAGTTTACCCACCTCTTCCATCTCTGGATTTGATGAGAGGACATGACAATGCCTTCACTAAATACATAGAAGAGTGGCCCAAGCAAATGACTTGACCTGGCCTTCTGTGTGTTGGCAGGGGTTGGATTACTGCTTCAAAGGCTTCCGTCTAAACTAGAGAGCTGAGATTTTGTAGGTTTCCTGACCTAATCTTGGAAGTTTCTATGTGTCTGGGAATTTATCCTTTTCTCTCAGTTCTTGGATTTGCTAGCATAAATGTGTGGCTATGCCTTTTCGGTTATTCTTTTTTCCTTGCTACCAGTTGTGATGTGGTTTCATACTTGCAGCTGTGTGCTTGTCTCCCTGTTTTATCCCAGTAATGGCTTCTGCGGTTTGTTCCTGTTGTCAAAACTCAAGTGTGAGATCTCCTGATTTTTTTCCTATTGGTTTGTTTGTATTTCCTTAATTTTGATAATCACATGTCTGATTTCAATTTTTCTGTTAACTTTGGAGTTCGGTTTTTCTTCATCTTGTTCCTTCAGTCGTCCTTTTAGGTGGCTTTCTTTTTCGGTGTTTTTAAATTTTGGAAATGCACACATTTAACCCTATATTGTTTCCCCATAAAATGTTTTGGCATCCTCCTCTAAGTTTCTTAGAATTCCTTCGTTCATGGCTCTTCTTTTCCTTTGGATTTTCTTTCTTGCATTCATTGCAGTTCGTGAATGTGTTGTGTTTTCCACTTTAGTGTCTGGCTGTATTTCCAATTTGAAAGTGATATCTTCCTGTTTTCATACCTTCGTGATGATAAGTGCACAGGATAGGTTTTGACTTCTCTTCCATGAATTATGACTGGATTTGGACTCGAGCTCATGACCTGCGATAGACAAAGTTAGGTCTGCTGCTGGGAAGAACATATCTTATTGTCCTCAGAGACGCAATCTTACTCATGGACCCCCCAAAGTTCAGGTGGTCTCGAATGCCCATGTGGACGTCTGTTATTCCTTAGCACCTTCCCATCCAGATAATCTGTCCTGTGCTTAACCTGGATATCATAGTTGCCAACAGTATTGGATAAACGTCGCCATCTCCATTCCTGTGTGTTCATAGGCTTCCAACGTTTAGATACACCTTTTTTCATGGTGGATATGTTGGCAATTCTTCCAGGTTTCTGATGTTTTGATGCTCCATCAAGACAAAACACCTTCCGCTTAGCTTTTTTCTCTCGAAGGCATAAAATGACTCTCGCTGACTTAGGCACAAACACTTTGGCTCTCTTCTCCTTGGGAATAGCATAACCTACATCTTCCCTGTTTCTTCACTTGCAAGCTATGAGTATCTTTATAGTCGAAGGAAATCTCCTATGGGCAACAGAAGGACGAGCCTGTTTAATATTTGCTGTTTTCTTATGGATGTTTCTATTTTTTTTTTTTTTTTGATTTGGAATTTCAACCACTGTTACAAACTGTTTGTATTGACGGGAGTCTTTAGTCCTGAGTACTGAATGTATTATTGACAGGTAATAGTTCACTTTCTCATTTCGGTTGGCTTCTGACTTGGATTCTATTTGCCTTTCACCTATATGGTATTTTCTTGGGGTTGCTTCATTGGTACGATTCCTCGCTTCCTTCCCATATTTTGCATGTCTTATCTTTGTGTGTTTGCATGTGCATGTGTTAATGCTGTGTGGTGTGTGTGTGTTTCACATCACAATTATTATTAAAATACGAGAGAATGGAATTCGGTCTCTTGTGGGTAGCAATTCAATTTGACATGCCTTGAAATCTCACATTCCATTAGTTTCAGGAAATCTCCTTAAAGGAATGTCATCTCTTGTCCTCTTCAAGAATCCCGTGTTCTCACAAAACGGCCTTCCAACAAACAGCACCATTTGAATTCCTCATTAGAGTCATAATGTTTGTCCCAATACCCTTTCTTTTTCGTATGTTTCTTGACTGTCATGAGTTAGTGAAATCGTCTGTTTATTGTCTTTCTGAGAATGATAGATGTGACAAAGTCCAATGCTCTCCGCAAGACTGCCATAAGAGACATGTGGAAGAATTCCTTCTTGCTTATGTCACAGTACAAATTGTGGTGACATGAAGACACTGAGATGGTAGTAGTGTCTAATAACCTCATGCTTCTTCAACCATGAAGGCAACAAAAAGATGACCACAACAACTGCAGTGGGGTGGAAATTGACCTGAAGCCTACAAGGTAAACTCCACAGCGAAAGAGAACGGAAGTTGCAGAGATGATGGGAGAAGGTTGGAGACATGGCTCAGGGGAGATTTGGTTGGTTCGTGGATCAGAGGGCTGGAGTCCATGAAGAGGACCAAAGCACAGGAGAGCAGGGCACCCTGGGAACACACAAGGAACCTGTTTCCCAGTGCCGTTGACTGTGAGACGCAGAGGGTCTGAAGGGCACGAGTACTTGACAACACAAGTGTTGAGGGCTGAAGTTTTCCTATCAGCAGGCTTGGCAGACATCAACTTGAAAGAACACCATCTTTTTCCTGCATATGACACCAACAAGCGACCAGGAGCAGACAGCCTGGAGACCATGATCAGAGAGAGACAATACCAAGAGACGCAGTGGGAAGATGATGAGTCGTGGGAGTGATTCCGTGAAAGGCAGTGTTCGTGGAGATGACTCAATGTGGACATAATAAATTTTGGCTCTCACAACAGCAGCATCAAGACAGAGCTTGGCCAAGACAGGTATGTGAGGACAGAGACTCCCTAGCCAGCCAACACAAAATACCAACAGTGGAACACTTGGAGGATTGCCTTCCTCAGTCCAAGATGCTTAGTCCAAGGAGAACAGACTCTCCCATACGGGACGAGAAGAAAGCTTTGACCACATGTTCTCTTCTGAACACAGCATTCTGCAGGCCTGCGTTCTGTTGAGTTGGTAGAGTTTCTCCTTTCACAGGCACACCAGAGCCCACCAAGGTAAACCTCAGCATATTCAGCCCGGACCCTAAAAACAACAAACGGCCGGAAAGGAGAGCTACTGCAAATGACTGGCCTCCAGGACAGGGTCAGCCACAACACAAACAGCAGTGGCATGCATGCCACATACACTCTCACAAACACACACACACGCATGCACTCAACAAACCTTAAGGGCGAGCCCTGGGTCACTCACGGATCACTTCCTCCTAAATAAATTACCCTCAGGTTAGAAAACAGAATGAGTTTAACGAATACAGAGAGGTGACAGAGACTTAGATCCAATGCAAAGATGGAAGAATCAATTGATTCCCAGGTAAAGGAAGAAGGAGTGATTACGACTAGGCAGTCAGAGTGAAACCTCTACATAGAGCACGCCCGATGCGGGATAGAAAGCTGTGGCCTGGATACTCGCTGTACATCAGAAAACATAGGAGATATCAGAGAGTCTCGAAACACAGAGATAAAACTGATAAAGATAAAAACACCTAAAGAACTCCTGAAGAGAAGATTGGCAGGAGACTGGATGCAAAGTTCGGGAACATGGTAGAAGTGGAGGATCCAATTAGGAACCGAGAAGAACAAGCCTAGAAAATAAGGATGCAAATTCTAAGAGAGAAGGCAGAATGATGGAACATGATAGTGAGCTTAGGGAATCTCTAAGGAAATGAAAGAGGTGCCTCTTGTAGGTGAATTAAGAGTGAGAGAAAGAAAAGAGGGCTGATCCTAGATTAGAGAACTCGGGGCTGGAAAGGACCCTCATCTGGGAGCAGAGAAAGTGGTCCAGAATCAGAGGCACAGAGAACTCCCAACACCTTCCACAGAAGCGGAGCACCTAAAGACATAGTGCCATTCCCCCCGGAAAATCTAGGCATGGAGGTATTCTCTTTAGGCAAATAGGCATCGGAGAATAGTTTGTCCATAGCCCAGTCACTGACTTCAAGAGGAAAAGCTATACCAGCTCTCGAAGCAGGCCGGATAGCTCAAGCAACAGCAGCCAAGCCAAAATCCTTATCCCCTGCATTTCTGAACAATGACAGAGCAGCGGTTCTGTCTAGAACCAGGAGGTATTCAGAAGTCAATTGTTGGGTCCCGGGTTGTGTCCATCAGTTCAGACGCGGCCTTCAGATCAACTCATGATTCCAGGGCCTTGGCATTGACTCTGTTCTCAGGTTCTCTGCTCAGGGGCAAGTAAGCTTCTCCCTCTCCAGCTCCACCCCCTGATTGGGATCTCTCTGCCTCTCTGTCCAAACGTGCATGTGCATGTTCGATAAGATAACAAAGACAAAAACAGTGCACAATAATTGACTGGGGCCAAAGGATGTTTTATTGAATTTGGACCTAGGTTCCTATGGAGGGCAGCCAGGTATAGAGAACCTCCCACCATCCTAAAATGCCCGACCTTCGCTTGGAGCTTCCTTGTTCATTCTCCTGTTCTTTGCCTTCCTGGATCTCCTCACCAACCTGCAGCATCCGCTGTCTGTCGTGCTGTACTGACCCCTTGTTAACACATTGTGCATCCTCTCGGGGCTCCATTGGAACATGCCCATCTTCCTCAAGAGGCACTGTTTGCTTATCGCATGTAACCATTTGGGGGATGGTCATGAGAGGGTGAAGGCAGGCTTGTGCTGCCACATCTCCATGCAGTTCCACAGAGGGTAGCTGATCCACCATGAGGGAGTGCTCAAGGTTCTTCCACATTCGAATCCTCTTCAATGCGTCCTTTTGCACATACAAGTTGTCTTCCTGAAATGGGCACCGAAGTCTTTCAGATGGCTTCACTTGGGCTTGGGTCTCTTCCAACATGCTCTCCGTTGGCTTCTGTGGACTCCAAGAACATGAGTCCGTCCTGGACCTAAGGTTCTAGGGTGTAGAGTCTGCCTTGGATGAATGGTGTTTTTGGAAGATTGGGAGGCCTTGTTGGCACCGTTTCTGGAGACCATCGAGGTACTCGTGTGCTTGCTGTGGAAGATTCCAGACATGTCTTTGGCACGGTTGCGGGGGTTCACTTTGAGCTTCCCTTGGGTGGACCTTTTCCTGTTGAGATGCTCCATGATTTGGTGGGAGGGTCTCACCCTTACGCAGGGCTCGGATTTCCTCCCCTGAGGCTTTGCTTGTGGTCTGTTAGTTTCTTGGCCTGTCGTGGCTAAGATGGAATGAGGGATCCTTGCCTTTCTCCGAGGTCCAGAGGGCTGGTGCTGACACTCACGACCAAATACTACGAATTGGGCCATGGAGAAGTTGACACCGACTCGCTTCGCAAACTGCCTTGGTGAGAGACCCAGGCGGCTCCAGCGGTTTGGGATGGCTTGGGGTCCTCTTGGCCCACCCATGACTACTCCAGTCAAGTGTAGTGATCAGGCCTGGGTTGATGAGGAGTGGTTGCTATGACCTCAAGGCTTTGTGACATCACAGATGCTGGCTTCACTGAAGCAGCTGTCCCTCTCCCATGACCTTGGTGTCCTATGGCTTTAAGTAGGAAGCCCCGGGAAGGACAGAACAAGAGCCCTCTGAACCTGATCAAGAACTCAGGATGTCTTGTGGGTTAATGTCCAACTTCCCCTTTCTGGAGACATAGAGGAAGGAAAATGACATTCAGTATACCTTCCTTTAGGCCAACATATCCCCAGAGACGGCAAGGTGTCCTTTTACACTACAATTTCTAGATATCTCAAGAAAAGGTGAGGCCTCGCGGGTATAAGCAGCTCTCCGTGGGGTTTGTCGTCCTGTGGGTGAGAGCGTACTTTGTCAGCGTCTTTTGCCTATGGGTCAGTGATGACTAAGATACAGAAAGTCCCTTTCGGAGGTAAAAGGTGAGGGCATCGCTATATGGTGCTGTCTGTGGCCTCGTCTCCTAGTGTTCTGAAACACGCGGCTAAGGGATGAGGCCTCTGTCTACCTGGCTTTCCCTTAAATACCTTTGCAAAGTCTTTGAGGAGAGTGATATTCTGCATCTGAGCTAACTCTCAATGAAGAGGCCTGGACCGAACCCGTTGTTATTATTAGTTAACTGTACTTGTTGTGGTAACGGGTATAAACATGTGGACCAAGACTCTTTAGTCAGAAGGAAAGGGACGGCCTATACCGAAGGCTTGCAAGGCCCATTCGAGCAGAACTTTGGAGTGAGTCGCAATGCCCTTGCAAGGACTAGTGGATCAGAAAGTTTGGGTCCATTTCGGCACCACAGTATTCCTCTGCCGTCGAGTGAATGAACCCCTGGACCTTGCCTTGACATGAATGTCCCATGCCCTGCTGTTGGGAAATGGAAAAGGCAAGCAAACAAAGGGAAATGTCATACGGCTACCCACAATATGTGCCTCGGGAGGAATACCTTGGCCCACTTAAGGAAGGGAATAATAAAGGGCAAGAAGTCAGAGAAGGAGACCCACCAGGAGTGACTCAGGACTCTGAGAATCCAGCTGAGGGCTACCGAAAAGAGAACTGATTAATGGGTGGTCAGGAGTTGTGGCATATATTAGGAGGAGCACTAGGACGTCCATGCAACTAAAGCATCCGTGAATACTCTGTCAAAAATGGATGATGGATGATAGGCAGGCTTTCTCAACAGAACAGCAACAAGAACAACATCAATTCATAGGAAAACAATGTGGCCCTCTCAAAACCAAAGGAAGTCACAGGGAGAAAAGGAAAGAATTATATTGTTTATTATCTTTCCTTATTGAAATGACATGGGTGGGTTTCCTAAAATGTCCTTCTTTGAATTGGGTCTTTATCCTTGTAAATTAGAGTTTACCCACCTCTTCCATCTCTGGATTTGATGAGAGGACATGACAATGCCTTCACTAAATACATAGAAGAGTGGCCCAAGCAAATGACTTGACCTGGCCTTCTGTGTGTTGGCAGGGGTTGGATTACTGCTTCAAAGGCTTCCGTCTAAACTAGAGAGCTGAGATTTTGTAGGTTTCCTGACCTAATCTTGGAAGTTTCTATGTGTCTGGGAATTTATCCTTTTCTCTCAGTTCTTGGATTTGCTAGCATAAATGTGTGGCTATGCCTTTTCGGTTATTCTTTTTTCCTTGCTACCAGTTGTGATGTGGTTTCATACTTGCAGCTGTGTGCTTGTCTCCCTGTTTTATCCCAGTAATGGCTTCTGCGGTTTGTTCCTGTTGTCAAAACTCAAGTGTGAGATCTCCTGATTTTTTTCCTATTGGTTTGTTTGTATTTCCTTAATTTTGATAATCACATGTCTGATTTCAATTTTTCTGTTAACTTTGGAGTTCGGTTTTTCTTCATCTTGTTCCTTCAGTCGTCCTTTTAGGTGGCTTTCTTTTTCGGTGTTTTTAAATTTTGGAAATGCACACATTTAACCCTATATTGTTTCCCCATAAAATGTTTTGGCATCCTCCTCTAAGTTTCTTAGAATTCCTTCGTTCATGGCTCTTCTTTTCCTTTGGATTTTCTTTCTTGCATTCATTGCAGTTCGTGAATGTGTTGTGTTTTCCACTTTAGTGTCTGGCTGTATTTCCAATTTGAAAGTGATATCTTCCTGTTTTCATACCTTCGTGATGATAAGTGCACAGGATAGGTTTTGACTTCTCTTCCATGAATTATGACTGGATTTGGACTCGAGCTCATGACCTGCGATAGACAAAGTTAGGTCTGCTGCTGGGAAGAACATATCTTATTGTCCTCAGAGACGCAATCTTACTCATGGACCCCCCAAAGTTCAGGTGGTCTCGAATGCCCATGTGGACGTCTGTTATTCCTTAGCACCTTCCCATCCAGATAATCTGTCCTGTGCTTAACCTGGATATCATAGTTGCCAACAGTATTGGATAAACGTCGCCATCTCCATTCCTGTGTGTTCATAGGCTTCCAACGTTTAGATACACCTTTTTTCATGGTGGATATGTTGGCAATTCTTCCAGGTTTCTGATGTTTTGATGCTCCATCAAGACAAAACACCTTCCGCTTAGCTTTTTTCTCTCGAAGGCATAAAATGACTCTCGCTGACTTAGGCACAAACACTTTGGCTCTCTTCTCCTTGGGAATAGCATAACCTACATCTTCCCTGTTTCTTCACTTGCAAGCTATGAGTATCTTTATAGTCGAAGGAAATCTCCTATGGGCAACAGAAGGACGAGCCTGTTTAATATTTGCTGTTTTCTTATGGATGTTTCTATTTTTTTTTTTTTTTTGATTTGGAATTTCAACCACTGTTACAAACTGTTTGTATTGACGGGAGTCTTTAGTCCTGAGTACTGAATGTATTATTGACAGGTAATAGTTCACTTTCTCATTTCGGTTGGCTTCTGACTTGGATTCTATTTGCCTTTCACCTATATGGTATTTTCTTGGGGTTGCTTCATTGGTACGATTCCTCGCTTCCTTCCCATATTTTGCATGTCTTATCTTTGTGTGTTTGCATGTGCATGTGTTAATGCTGTGTGGTGTGTGTGTGTTTCACATCACAATTATTATTAAAATACGAGAGAATGGAATTCGGTCTCTTGTGGGTAGCAATTCAATTTGACATGCCTTGAAATCTCACATTCCATTAGTTTCAGGAAATCTCCTTAAAGGAATGTCATCTCTTGTCCTCTTCAAGAATCCCGTGTTCTCACAAAACGGCCTTCCAACAAACAGCACCATTTGAATTCCTCATTAGAGTCATAATGTTTGTCCCAATACCCTTTCTTTTTCGTATGTTTCTTGACTGTCATGAGTTAGTGAAATCGTCTGTTTATTGTCTTTCTGAGAATGATAGATGTGACAAAGTCCAATGCTCTCCGCAAGACTGCCATAAGAGACATGTGGAAGAATTCCTTCTTGCTTATGTCACAGTACAAATTGTGGTGACATGAAGACACTGAGATGGTAGTAGTGTCTAATAACCTCATGCTTCTTCAACCATGAAGGCAACAAAAAGATGACCACAACAACTGCAGTGGGGTGGAAATTGACCTGAAGCCTACAAGGTAAACTCCACAGCGAAAGAGAACGGAAGTTGCAGAGATGATGGGAGAAGGTTGGAGACATGGCTCAGGGGAGATTTGGTTGGTTCGTGGATCAGAGGGCTGGAGTCCATGAAGAGGACCAAAGCACAGGAGAGCAGGGCACCCTGGGAACACACAAGGAACCTGTTTCCCAGTGCCGTTGACTGTGAGACGCAGAGGGTCTGAAGGGCACGAGTACTTGACAACACAAGTGTTGAGGGCTGAAGTTTTCCTATCAGCAGGCTTGGCAGACATCAACTTGAAAGAACACCATCTTTTTCCTGCATATGACACCAACAAGCGACCAGGAGCAGACAGCCTGGAGACCATGATCAGAGAGAGACAATACCAAGAGACGCAGTGGGAAGATGATGAGTCGTGGGAGTGATTCCGTGAAAGGCAGTGTTCGTGGAGATGACTCAATGTGGACATAATAAATTTTGGCTCTCACAACAGCAGCATCAAGACAGAGCTTGGCCAAGACAGGTATGTGAGGACAGAGACTCCCTAGCCAGCCAACACAAAATACCAACAGTGGAACACTTGGAGGATTGCCTTCCTCAGTCCAAGATGCTTAGTCCAAGGAGAACAGACTCTCCCATACGGGACGAGAAGAAAGCTTTGACCACATGTTCTCTTCTGAACACAGCATTCTGCAGGCCTGCGTTCTGTTGAGTTGGTAGAGTTTCTCCTTTCACAGGCACACCAGAGCCCACCAAGGTAAACCTCAGCATATTCAGCCCGGACCCTAAAAACAACAAACGGCCGGAAAGGAGAGCTACTGCAAATGACTGGCCTCCAGGACAGGGTCAGCCACAACACAAACAGCAGTGGCATGCATGCCACATACACTCTCACAAACACACACACACGCATGCACTCAACAAACCTTAAGGGCGAGCCCTGGGTCACTCACGGATCACTTCCTCCTAAATAAATTACCCTCAGGTTAGAAAACAGAATGAGTTTAACGAATACAGAGAGGTGACAGAGACTTAGATCCAATGCAAAGATGGAAGAATCAATTGATTCCCAGGTAAAGGAAGAAGGAGTGATTACGACTAGGCAGTCAGAGTGAAACCTCTACATAGAGCACGCCCGATGCGGGATAGAAAGCTGTGGCCTGGATACTCGCTGTACATCAGAAAACATAGGAGATATCAGAGAGTCTCGAAACACAGAGATAAAACTGATAAAGATAAAAACACCTAAAGAACTCCTGAAGAGAAGATTGGCAGGAGACTGGATGCAAAGTTCGGGAACATGGTAGAAGTGGAGGATCCAATTAGGAACCGAGAAGAACAAGCCTAGAAAATAAGGATGCAAATTCTAAGAGAGAAGGCAGAATGATGGAACATGATAGTGAGCTTAGGGAATCTCTAAGGAAATGAAAGAGGTGCCTCTTGTAGGTGAATTAAGAGTGAGAGAAAGAAAAGAGGGCTGATCCTAGATTAGAGAACTCGGGGCTGGAAAGGACCCTCATCTGGGAGCAGAGAAAGTGGTCCAGAATCAGAGGCACAGAGAACTCCCAACACCTTCCACAGAAGCGGAGCACCTAAAGACATAGTGCCATTCCCCCCGGAAAATCTAGGCATGGAGGTATTCTCTTTAGGCAAATAGGCATCGGAGAATAGTTTGTCCATAGCCCAGTCACTGACTTCAAGAGGAAAAGCTATACCAGCTCTCGAAGCAGGCCGGATAGCTCAAGCAACAGCAGCCAAGCCAAAATCCTTATCCCCTGCATTTCTGAACAATGACAGAGCAGCGGTTCTGTCTAGAACCAGGAGGTATTCAGAAGTCAATTGTTGGGTCCCGGGTTGTGTCCATCAGTTCAGACGCGGCCTTCAGATCAACTCATGATTCCAGGGCCTTGGCATTGACTCTGTTCTCAGGTTCTCTGCTCAGGGGCAAGTAAGCTTCTCCCTCTCCAGCTCCACCCCCTGATTGGGATCTCTCTGCCTCTCTGTCCAAACGTGCATGTGCATGTTCGATAAGATAACAAAGACAAAAACAGTGCACAATAATTGACTGGGGCCAAAGGATGTTTTATTGAATTTGGACCTAGGTTCCTATGGAGGGCAGCCAGGTATAGAGAACCTCCCACCATCCTAAAATGCCCGACCTTCGCTTGGAGCTTCCTTGTTCATTCTCCTGTTCTTTGCCTTCCTGGATCTCCTCACCAACCTGCAGCATCCGCTGTCTGTCGTGCTGTACTGACCCCTTGTTAACACATTGTGCATCCTCTCGGGGCTCCATTGGAACATGCCCATCTTCCTCAAGAGGCACTGTTTGCTTATCGCATGTAACCATTTGGGGGATGGTCATGAGAGGGTGAAGGCAGGCTTGTGCTGCCACATCTCCATGCAGTTCCACAGAGGGTAGCTGATCCACCATGAGGGAGTGCTCAAGGTTCTTCCACATTCGAATCCTCTTCAATGCGTCCTTTTGCACATACAAGTTGTCTTCCTGAAATGGGCACCGAAGTCTTTCAGATGGCTTCACTTGGGCTTGGGTCTCTTCCAACATGCTCTCCGTTGGCTTCTGTGGACTCCAAGAACATGAGTCCGTCCTGGACCTAAGGTTCTAGGGTGTAGAGTCTGCCTTGGATGAATGGTGTTTTTGGAAGATTGGGAGGCCTTGTTGGCACCGTTTCTGGAGACCATCGAGGTACTCGTGTGCTTGCTGTGGAAGATTCCAGACATGTCTTTGGCACGGTTGCGGGGGTTCACTTTGAGCTTCCCTTGGGTGGACCTTTTCCTGTTGAGATGCTCCATGATTTGGTGGGAGGGTCTCACCCTTACGCAGGGCTCGGATTTCCTCCCCTGAGGCTTTGCTTGTGGTCTGTTAGTTTCTTGGCCTGTCGTGGCTAAGATGGAATGAGGGATCCTTGCCTTTCTCCGAGGTCCAGAGGGCTGGTGCTGACACTCACGACCAAATACTACGAATTGGGCCATGGAGAAGTTGACACCGACTCGCTTCGCAAACTGCCTTGGTGAGAGACCCAGGCGGCTCCAGCGGTTTGGGATGGCTTGGGGTCCTCTTGGCCCACCCATGACTACTCCAGTCAAGTGTAGTGATCAGGCCTGGGTTGATGAGGAGTGGTTGCTATGACCTCAAGGCTTTGTGACATCACAGATGCTGGCTTCACTGAAGCAGCTGTCCCTCTCCCATGACCTTGGTGTCCTATGGCTTTAAGTAGGAAGCCCCGGGAAGGACAGAACAAGAGCCCTCTGAACCTGATCAAGAACTCAGGATGTCTTGTGGGTTAATGTCCAACTTCCCCTTTCTGGAGACATAGAGGAAGGAAAATGACATTCAGTATACCTTCCTTTAGGCCAACATATCCCCAGAGACGGCAAGGTGTCCTTTTACACTACAATTTCTAGATATCTCAAGAAAAGGTGAGGCCTCGCGGGTATAAGCAGCTCTCCGTGGGGTTTGTCGTCCTGTGGGTGAGAGCGTACTTTGTCAGCGTCTTTTGCCTATGGGTCAGTGATGACTAAGATACAGAAAGTCCCTTTCGGAGGTAAAAGGTGAGGGCATCGCTATATGGTGCTGTCTGTGGCCTCGTCTCCTAGTGTTCTGAAACACGCGGCTAAGGGATGAGGCCTCTGTCTACCTGGCTTTCCCTTAAATACCTTTGCAAAGTCTTTGAGGAGAGTGATATTCTGCATCTGAGCTAACTCTCAATGAAGAGGCCTGGACCGAACCCGTTGTTATTATTAGTTAACTGTACTTGTTGTGGTAACGGGTATAAACATGTGGACCAAGACTCTTTAGTCAGAAGGAAAGGGACGGCCTATACCGAAGGCTTGCAAGGCCCATTCGAGCAGAACTTTGGAGTGAGTCGCAATGCCCTTGCAAGGACTAGTGGATCAGAAAGTTTGGGTCCATTTCGGCACCACAGTATTCCTCTGCCGTCGAGTGAATGAACCCCTGGACCTTGCCTTGACATGAATGTCCCATGCCCTGCTGTTGGGAAATGGAAAAGGCAAGCAAACAAAGGGAAATGTCATACGGCTACCCACAATATGTGCCTCGGGAGGAATACCTTGGCCCACTTAAGGAAGGGAATAATAAAGGGCAAGAAGTCAGAGAAGGAGACCCACCAGGAGTGACTCAGGACTCTGAGAATCCAGCTGAGGGCTACCGAAAAGAGAACTGATTAATGGGTGGTCAGGAGTTGTGGCATATATTAGGAGGAGCACTAGGACGTCCATGCAACTAAAGCATCCGTGAATACTCTGTCAAAAATGGATGATGGATGATAGGCAGGCTTTCTCAACAGAACAGCAACAAGAACAACATCAATTCATAGGAAAACAATGTGGCCCTCTCAAAACCAAAGGAAGTCACAGGGAGAAAAGGAAAGAATTATATTGTTTATTATCTTTCCTTATTGAAATGACATGGGTGGGTTTCCTAAAATGTCCTTCTTTGAATTGGGTCTTTATCCTTGTAAATTAGAGTTTACCCACCTCTTCCATCTCTGGATTTGATGAGAGGACATGACAATGCCTTCACTAAATACATAGAAGAGTGGCCCAAGCAAATGACTTGACCTGGCCTTCTGTGTGTTGGCAGGGGTTGGATTACTGCTTCAAAGGCTTCCGTCTAAACTAGAGAGCTGAGATTTTGTAGGTTTCCTGACCTAATCTTGGAAGTTTCTATGTGTCTGGGAATTTATCCTTTTCTCTCAGTTCTTGGATTTGCTAGCATAAATGTGTGGCTATGCCTTTTCGGTTATTCTTTTTTCCTTGCTACCAGTTGTGATGTGGTTTCATACTTGCAGCTGTGTGCTTGTCTCCCTGTTTTATCCCAGTAATGGCTTCTGCGGTTTGTTCCTGTTGTCAAAACTCAAGTGTGAGATCTCCTGATTTTTTTCCTATTGGTTTGTTTGTATTTCCTTAATTTTGATAATCACATGTCTGATTTCAATTTTTCTGTTAACTTTGGAGTTCGGTTTTTCTTCATCTTGTTCCTTCAGTCGTCCTTTTAGGTGGCTTTCTTTTTCGGTGTTTTTAAATTTTGGAAATGCACACATTTAACCCTATATTGTTTCCCCATAAAATGTTTTGGCATCCTCCTCTAAGTTTCTTAGAATTCCTTCGTTCATGGCTCTTCTTTTCCTTTGGATTTTCTTTCTTGCATTCATTGCAGTTCGTGAATGTGTTGTGTTTTCCACTTTAGTGTCTGGCTGTATTTCCAATTTGAAAGTGATATCTTCCTGTTTTCATACCTTCGTGATGATAAGTGCACAGGATAGGTTTTGACTTCTCTTCCATGAATTATGACTGGATTTGGACTCGAGCTCATGACCTGCGATAGACAAAGTTAGGTCTGCTGCTGGGAAGAACATATCTTATTGTCCTCAGAGACGCAATCTTACTCATGGACCCCCCAAAGTTCAGGTGGTCTCGAATGCCCATGTGGACGTCTGTTATTCCTTAGCACCTTCCCATCCAGATAATCTGTCCTGTGCTTAACCTGGATATCATAGTTGCCAACAGTATTGGATAAACGTCGCCATCTCCATTCCTGTGTGTTCATAGGCTTCCAACGTTTAGATACACCTTTTTTCATGGTGGATATGTTGGCAATTCTTCCAGGTTTCTGATGTTTTGATGCTCCATCAAGACAAAACACCTTCCGCTTAGCTTTTTTCTCTCGAAGGCATAAAATGACTCTCGCTGACTTAGGCACAAACACTTTGGCTCTCTTCTCCTTGGGAATAGCATAACCTACATCTTCCCTGTTTCTTCACTTGCAAGCTATGAGTATCTTTATAGTCGAAGGAAATCTCCTATGGGCAACAGAAGGACGAGCCTGTTTAATATTTGCTGTTTTCTTATGGATGTTTCTATTTTTTTTTTTTTTTGATTTGGAATTTCAACCACTGTTACAAACTGTTTGTATTGACGGGAGTCTTTAGTCCTGAGTACTGAATGTATTATTGACAGGTAATAGTTCACTTTCTCATTTCGGTTGGCTTCTGACTTGGATTCTATTTGCCTTTCACCTATATGGTATTTTCTTGGGGTTGCTTCATTGGTACGATTCCTCGCTTCCTTCCCATATTTTGCATGTCTTATCTTTGTGTGTTTGCATGTGCATGTGTTAATGCTGTGTGGTGTGTGTGTGTTTCACATCACAATTATTATTAAAATACGAGAGAATGGAATTCGGTCTCTTGTGGGTAGCAATTCAATTTGACATGCCTTGAAATCTCACATTCCATTAGTTTCAGGAAATCTCCTTAAAGGAATGTCATCTCTTGTCCTCTTCAAGAATCCCGTGTTCTCACAAAACGGCCTTCCAACAAACAGCACCATTTGAATTCCTCATTAGAGTCATAATGTTTGTCCCAATACCCTTTCTTTTTCGTATGTTTCTTGACTGTCATGAGTTAGTGAAATCGTCTGTTTATTGTCTTTCTGAGAATGATAGATGTGACAAAGTCCAATGCTCTCCGCAAGACTGCCATAAGAGACATGTGGAAGAATTCCTTCTTGCTTATGTCACAGTACAAATTGTGGTGACATGAAGACACTGAGATGGTAGTAGTGTCTAATAACCTCATGCTTCTTCAACCATGAAGGCAACAAAAAGATGACCACAACAACTGCAGTGGGGTGGAAATTGACCTGAAGCCTACAAGGTAAACTCCACAGCGAAAGAGAACGGAAGTTGCAGAGATGATGGGAGAAGGTTGGAGACATGGCTCAGGGGAGATTTGGTTGGTTCGTGGATCAGAGGGCTGGAGTCCATGAAGAGGACCAAAGCACAGGAGAGCAGGGCACCCTGGGAACACACAAGGAACCTGTTTCCCAGTGCCGTTGACTGTGAGACGCAGAGGGTCTGAAGGGCACGAGTACTTGACAACACAAGTGTTGAGGGCTGAAGTTTTCCTATCAGCAGGCTTGGCAGACATCAACTTGAAAGAACACCATCTTTTTCCTGCATATGACACCAACAAGCGACCAGGAGCAGACAGCCTGGAGACAATGATCAGAGAGAGACAATACCAAGAGACGCAGTGGGAAGATGATGAGTCGTGGGAGTGATTCCGTGAAAGGCAGTGTTCGTGGAGATGACTCAATGTGGACATAATAAATTTTGGCTCTCACAACAGCAGCATCAAGACAGAGCTTGGCCAAGACAGGTATGTGAGGACAGAGACTCCCTAGCCAGCCAACACAAAATACCAACAGTGGAACACTTGGAGGATTGCCTTCCTCAGTCCAAGATGCTTAGTCCAAGGAGAACAGACTCTCCCATACGGGACGAGAAGAAAGCTTTGACCACATGTTCTCTTCTGAACACAGCATTCTGCAGGCCTGCGTTCTGTTGAGTTGGTAGAGTTTCTCCTTTCACAGGCACACCAGAGCCCACCAAGGTAAACCTCAGCATATTCAGCCCGGACCCTAAAAACAACAAACGGCCGGAAAGGAGAGCTACTGCAAATGACTGGCCTCCAGGACAGGGTCAGCCACAACACAAACAGCAGTGGCATGCATGCCACATACACTCTCACAAACACACACACACGCATGCACTCAACAAACCTTAAGGGCGAGCCCTGGGTCACTCACGGATCACTTCCTCCTAAATAAATTACCCTCAGGTTAGAAAACAGAATGAGTTTAACGAATACAGAGAGGTGACAGAGACTTAGATCCAATGCAAAGATGGAAGAATCAATTGATTCCCAGGTAAAGGAAGAAGGAGTGATTACGACTAGGCAGTCAGAGTGAAACCTCTACATAGAGCACGCCCGATGCGGGATAGAAAGCTGTGGCCTGGATACTCGCTGTACATCAGAAAACATAGGAGATATCAGAGAGTCTCGAAACACAGAGATAAAACTGATAAAGATAAAAACACCTAAAGAACTCCTGAAGAGAAGATTGGCAGGAGACTGGATGCAAAGTTCGGGAACATGGTAGAAGTGGAGGATCCAATTAGGAACCGAGAAGAACAAGCCTAGAAAATAAGGATGCAAATTCTAAGAGAGAAGGCAGAATGATGGAACATGATAGTGAGCTTAGGGAATCTCTAAGGAAATGAAAGAGGTGCCTCTTGTAGGTGAATTAAGAGTGAGAGAAAGAAAAGAGGGCTGATCCTAGATTAGAGAACTCGGGGCTGGAAAGGACCCTCATCTGGGAGCAGAGAAAGTGGTCCAGAATCAGAGGCACAGAGAACTCCCAACACCTTCCACAGAAGCGGAGCACCTAAAGACATAGTGCCATTCCCCCCGGAAAATCTAGGCATGGAGGTATTCTCTTTAGGCAAATAGGCATCGGAGAATAGTTTGTCCATAGCCCAGTCACTGACTTCAAGAGGAAAAGCTATACCAGCTCTCGAAGCAGGCCGGATAGCTCAAGCAACAGCAGCCAAGCCAAAATCCTTATCCCCTGCATTTCTGAACAATGACAGAGCAGCGGTTCTGTCTAGAACCAGGAGGTATTCAGAAGTCAATTGTTGGGTCCCGGGTTGTGTCCATCAGTTCAGACGCGGCCTTCAGATCAACTCATGATTCCAGGGCCTTGGCATTGACTCTGTTCTCAGGTTCTCTGCTCAGGGGCAAGTAAGCTTCTCCCTCTCCAGCTCCACCCCCTGATTGGGATCTCTTTGCCTCTCTGTCCAAACGTGCATGTGCATGTTCGATAAGATAACAAAGACAAAAACAGTGCACAATAATTGACTGGGGCCAAAGGATGTTTTATTGAATTTGGACCTAGGTTCCTATGGAGGGCAGCCAGGTATAGAGAACCTCCCACCATCCTAAAATGCCCGACCTTCGCTTGGAGCTTCCTTGTTCATTCTCCTGTTCTTTGCCTTCCTGGATCTCCTCACCAACCTGCAGCATCCGCTGTCTGTCGTGCTGTACTGACCCCTTGTTAACACATTGTGCATCCTCTCGGGGCTCCATTGGAACATGCCCATCTTCCTCAAGAGGCACTGTTTGCTTATCGCATGTAACCATTTGGGGGATGGTCATGAGAGGGTGAAGGCAGGCTTGTGCTGCCACATCTCCATGCAGTTCCACAGAGGGTAGCTGATCCACCATGAGGGAGTGCTCAAGGTTCTTCCACATTCGAATCCTCTTCAATGCGTCCTTTTGCACATACAAGTTGTCTTCCTGAAATGGGCACCGAAGTCTTTCAGATGGCTTCACTTGGGCTTGGGTCTCTTCCAACATGCTCTCCGTTGGCTTCTGTGGACTCCAAGAACATGAGTCCGTCCTGGACCTAAGGTTCTAGGGTGTAGAGTCTGCCTTGGATGAATGGTGTTTTTGGAAGATTGGGAGGCCTTGTTGGCACCGTTTCTGGAGACCATCGAGGTACTCGTGTGCTTGCTGTGGAAGATTCCAGACATGTCTTTGGCACGGTTGCGGGGGTTCACTTTGAGCTTCCCTTGGGTGGACCTTTTCCTGTTGAGATGCTCCATGATTTGGTGGGAGGGTCTCACCCTTACGCAGGGCTCGGATTTCCTCCCCTGAGGCTTTGCTTGTGGTCTGTTAGTTTCTTGGCCTGTCGTGGCTAAGATGGAATGAGGGATCCTTGCCTTTCTCCGAGGTCCAGAGGGCTGGTGCTGACACTCACGACCAAATACTACGAATTGGGCCATGGAGAAGTTGACACCGACTCGCTTCGCAAACTGCCTTGGTGAGAGACCCAGGCGGCTCCAGCGGTTTGGGATGGCTTGGGGTCCTCTTGGCCCACCCATGACTACTCCAGTCAAGTGTAGTGATCAGGCCTGGGTTGATGAGGAGTGGTTGCTATGACCTCAAGGCTTTGTGACATCACAGATGCTGGCTTCACTGAAGCAGCTGTCCCTCTCCCATGACCTTGGTGTCCTATGGCTTTAAGTAGGAAGCCCCGGGAAGGACAGAACAAGAGCCCTCTGAACCTGATCAAGAACTCAGGATGTCTTGTGGGTTAATGTCCAACTTCCCCTTTCTGGAGACATAGAGGAAGGAAAATGACATTCAGTATACCTTCCTTTAGGCCAACATATCCCCAGAGACGGCAAGGTGTCCTTTTACACTACAATTTCTAGATATCTCAAGAAAAGGTGAGGCCTCGCGGGTATAAGCAGCTCTCCGTGGGGTTTGTCGTCCTGTGGGTGAGAGCGTACTTTGTCAGCGTCTTTTGCCTATGGGTCAGTGATGACTAAGATACGGAAAGTCCCTTTCGGAGGTAAAAGGTGAGGGCATCGCTATATGGTGCTGTCTGTGGCCTCGTCTCCTAGTGTTCTGAAACACGCGGCTAAGGGATGAGGCCTCTGTCTACCTGGCTTTCCCTTAAATACCTTTGCAAAGTCTTTGAGGAGAGTGATATTCTGCATCTGAGCTAACTCTCAATGAAGAGGCCTGGACCGAACCCGTTGTTATTATTAGTTAACTGTACTTGTTGTGGTAACGGGTATAAACATGTGGACCAAGACTCTTTAGTCAGAAGGAAAGGGACGGCCTATACCGAAGGCTTGCAAGGCCCATTCGAGCAGAACTTTGGAGTGAGTCGCAATGCCCTTGCAAGGACTAGTGGATCAGAAAGTTTGGGTCCATTTCGGCACCACAGTATTCCTCTGCCGTCGAGTGAATGAACCCCTGGACCTTGCCTTGACATGAATGTCCCATGCCCTGCTGTTGGGAAATGGAAAAGGCAAGCAAACAAAGGGAAATGTCATATGGCTACCCACAATATGTGCCTCGGGAGGAATACCTTGGCCCACTTAAGGAAGGGAATAATAAAGGGCAAGAAGTCAGAGAAGGAGACCCACCAGGAGTGACTCAGGACTCTGAGAATCCAGCTGAGGGCTACCGAAAAGAGAACTGATTAATGGGTGGTCAGGAGTTGTGGCATATATTAGGAGGAGCACTAGGACGTCCATGCAACTAAAGCATCCGTGAATACTCTGTCAAAAATGGATGATGGATGATAGGCAGGCTTTCTCAACAGAACAGCAACAAGAACAACATCAATTCATAGGAAAACAATGTGGCCCTCTCAAAACCAAAGGAAGTCACAGGGAGAAAAGGAAAGAATTATATTGTTTATTATCTTTCCTTATTGAAATGACATTGGGTGGGTTTCCTAAAATGTCCTTCTTTGAATTGGGTCTTTATCCTTGTGAATTAGAGCTTACCCGCCTCTTCCATCTCTGGATTTGATGAGAGGACATGACAATGCCTTCACTAAATACCTAGAAGAGTGGCCCAGGAAAATGATCTTTTAGGCCAACCTTTCTCCAGAGATGGCAAAGTTTTCCTATTTCCTCTGAAATATCTAGAGATATCAGAAACAACAAGTCCTCTGGTATATCATCCCGTCTCTCTGAGGTTTGTCATCCTTTGCATGAGAGAGTGACATTATACATTATAGCTAATCCTTAAGGAGGAGCAATGGACAGCACTCCTTGTTACCATTATTTATCTCTACCTACTGTGTTAATGGGTATAACCCTGTTGACCAAGTCTCTTTAATCAAAGGAAAATTAATGGCTTATATCGATGGTCTGCAAGGCTCACTTGAACAGAACTGAGGATTGAGCTGCTATGTCCTTGCAAAGACTAGTGGATAAAGAAGGTGTGGTCCATATTGGCAACAGAGTATTCCTCAGCAATTAGGGAGGATGAACTCTTGATTCTTGCACTGGCATGAATGCCACAGGACTGGGTTTGTGAAATGAAATGGGCAAGGAGACATAGGGAAATATCATATGGCTTCTCTCATATGTGCCCTAGGACGAATACCACGGCCCTTAGTAGAAAGAAGGAAAAACTGAAGGGGATAAGTCAGAGAAGGAGACAAACCAGGAGTAACTCAGAACTCTGAGGAATCAAGCTGAGAGTCAAGGAAAAAAGAGACATGCAGGGAATGAGGGAACGGGCTAATGGGTGTTGAAGAGTTCTGGCATATCTTAGGCGGAGTACTAGGTCATATATGGAACTGAAGCATCAGTGAATACTCTGTCAAAAATGGATGATGGATGACAGGCTGGCTTCCTCAACAGTACAAAATAATACAAAAACAAGCTGGCCCTTTCAAATGCAGGTGAAGACAGACAGAGAAAAGGAAAGAATTATATTTTTATTATGTTTAATTATTGAAATGGAATATAATTTATTTCCTAAAATGTCATTATTTGAATTGGGTCTTTATACTAGTAAAGTGGAGTTCATCCACCTCCTCCATTTGTGGAATTGATGAGAAGAAAATGGCATTGCCTTCTCTAAATGTCTAGAAGAGTTGAACAGGAAATGATTTGCACCTCGCCATCTGTGTGTTGACAGGGGTTTGATTACTGCTTCAAACGCTTTAGTCACTACTACAGAGCTGAGATTTTGTAGGTTTCCTGACCTAATCTTTGGAGTGAATATGTGTCTTGGAATTTATCCTTTTCTCTCAGTTCTTTTCTTTTGGGTTTGCTTCATTAGTGCTATTCTTCACTTCCTCCCCATCTTTTGTGTGTCTTATCTGTGTGTGTGTGTGTGTGTGTGTGTGTGTGTGTGTGTGCTGAGTGTGTTTCAAATAACAATTATAATTAAATTGATGGAGATAGGAAGTCGGTATTTAATGGATAGCAGTTCCATTTGACATGCCTTGAAAACTCACATTCCCTCTCTTTCAGCCACATTTCCTACAAAGAATGTCATCTTTTGTCCTCTTTGATAAACACATATTTTCTCAAACCTGACCTCAACAAACACCACATTTTGTGTGCCTGGGTAGTGTCGTATTATTTGTCCATTTTTCCCTTGCTTTTTCATATGTCTCTTGACAGTCATGAGAGAGTGAAATTGTATGTTATTTGTCTTTCTGGGACTGATAGATGTGACGTAGGCTAATGCTCTCCACAATTCTGCCACATGAGGCAAGTGGAAAGAATTCATTCTTGCTTATGGCTGGGTAAGATTCTGTGGGGCTTTTTCAGGACAGTGAGATGGTAGTAGTGTCTGGTAACTCCAGACTTGTCTTTATCCAGGAACACAACAGGAAGATTACCACATCAACTTCAACATGGCAGAAATGAACTGGAGCCCACAAAGCAAACTCCATAGCAAAAGAGAGAATAAGTTGCAATCACTATGGGAGAAGACTGGAGACATGGTTTAGGGGAAAAGTGGAAAGTTGGTAATTCAGAAGGCAGTGAGACAATGCAATGGGCAAAGCCACAAGAGATCGGAGCACACTTGGAACCCACAAGGAGTACGTTCTCCAATTCCATTGATTCTGACCATCAGGGGGTCTGAATCATACTAGTTCATGCCAACAAAGGGCCTTGAGGCCTGGAGATTTTAGATCAGCAGCCTTGGCATATCAACTCAAAAGAACACTGTATTTCTCTGTCAGAGAACACCAACAAATAGCCAGGTGAAGACAGCCTGGAAACCACGATTAGAGACAATACCAGGTGACACAGTGGGAAGATGGTGGGTTCTGGCTGTACATTAGTGAGAGGCAGTGTTCTTGGAGATGATTTGATGGGGGCAAAAGAAATTTGGGGCTCTCGCACAGGCAGCATCAAGCCCGAGCTACTGGCCAAAGACAGGTTGGTGAGGGCTTTAATTGCCTCTCCTGCAAACACGAAATTCTAACCATGGAACACATAGGGTACTGTGTTCCTCAGTCCAACTTGCTTCATTTTAAGAGAACAGATTCTCCCATAGGGGACTAGAAGAAAGCCCTGTCCATAGGCTGTCCCCTGACCACAGAATGCTACAGGCATTCATTCTGTTGTGAAGGTTGAATTTCTCCTTTCACAGGCACACCAGATCCCACCAAGCTAAACCTCAGCCTATTCAGCCCAGACCCCAAACACACCAAAAGGCTGGCAAAGAGAGCCTCTGCAGATGACTGGTCTCAAGGACAGGGGGCAGCTATGATACAACAGCAGAGGGCATGCATGCCACACACACATACCTGAGACTCCTTCAAGGGCCAGCCCTTGGGCACTCCATGATATCTTATTTCTAAAGAAATTACCATCAGGATAAAAAACAGAATTGATTTTTCAAATACTGAGAAAGAGTCAGAGACCTATATCCAAGACAAAGATGGAAGAATCAATTGTTGCCAAGGAAGAAGACAAGAAATTATCATGGCCAGGTAATCGGAGTGAAACCTCACATATAACACGCCCAATGGAGGATTGAAAGCAGAAAGATATCAGGGAGTCTCAAAACACATAGATTAAACTGATAGAAATAAAATAAAGTAAAATAAAATAAAATAAAATAAAATAAATAAAGAATTTCTAAAGAAAAGATTGGTAGCAGACTGAAGGAAAAGTCCAAGAAGCTGGCAGAAGCAAAGGACCAAATTTTTGACCTGGCAGAAAAGGAATGGTAAATAAGGAAACAAATCCAAAGAAAGAAGGAAGAATGATGAAACATGACAATGAGCTTAGGAAAGTCATTGACTCCAAGGAATAGAAAGAGGTGCTTATTGTAGGAGAAGTAGGAGTGAGAGAAAAAAAGAGGGCTGAACATGGATTTGAGAATTCAGAGCTAAAACTGTCCCTCATCTGGGAGCAGAAACAGAGATCCAGATTCAGAGGCAAGGAGGACTCACATCACCATCCACAGAAGCATGGAACCACAAGACATAGTTTCATTCAATGGAGGAATTCTCTTTACCTAAATATGCGTGGGAGTGTAGTTTGTACATAGCCAAATCACTTACCTCAAGAGGACAAACTATACCAGCTCTCAAAGCAGGCCAGGTTGCTCAAGCAACACCAGCCCAAGCCAAAATCCATTTCCCCTTCATTTGTGAACAATGACAGAGCAGTGGTTCACGTCTAGAACTAGGACGTATTCAGAAGTCAAAGGTTGTGTCATGGATTGTGTCTATCAGTTCAGAGGCGGCCTTCAGCTCAACTCATGATCCCAGGGTCTTGGCATCGACTCTGGTCTCAGGTTCCCTGCTCAGGGGTAAGTCAGCTTTTCCCTCTCCAGCTCTACACCCTGATTGTGATCTCTCTGTCTCTCTGTCAAATATGTGCATGTGCATTGTTTGACAAAAAGACAAAAACACAACCAGGGTACAAGGATTGACTGTGGCCAGGGGATGTTTTCTTTAATTTGGACCTAGATCTCTATGGAAGGCAGCCAGGTTCAGAGAACCTCCCATTATCTCAAATGCTAGACCTTCGCTCAGAGCTCCAATGTTCATTCTCCAGTTCCTTGTCTTCCTGAATATCCTCACCAACCTGTAGCATACGCTGTCTGTGGCTCTCTAATGGCCCTTTGTTGTCCCACTGTTCATCTTCTGCTGCCTCCATTAGAACACGCCCATCTTCCACAAGAGGCATTGTTTGCTTATCCCATGAAACTATTTGGGGGATGTTCATGAGAGGGTGAAGGCAGGCTTGTGCTGTCACATCTACATGTACTCCTCCAGAGGGTATCTGCACGACCCTGTGGGAATGCTCCAGGTTCTTTGACATTTGAATCCTCTTCAATGCGTCCTTTTGAAGATACAAGTTGTCTTCCTGAAACGGGCACGGAAGTCTTTCAGATGGCTTCATTTGGGCTATGGGTCTTTTCCAACATGCTCCATGCTTGCTCCTGTGGACTCCAAGTACATGAGTCCATTCTGGACCTAAGGTTCTAGGATGTAGAATCTGCTTTTGGTAAATCGTCAGTTTTGAAGATTTGGAAGTCATTTTGGCTCTATTTCTAGGGATGCTACAGCTACTCATTATAAGGTCCGCTAGGCCAGAGGGAGTCATTTTGTGTTTCTGCAGTAAACTTATATTGAACCCATGCTGTAAACAAAATTGACCCTACTCCTCCCAGAGGAGCTTACTCTCAAAGCCTAGATACAAGGGTGAATCAGGCCAGGTGAAGACATCCCATTAGAGGGGCACGCATATATCTACTAGGGTAAATTGAGATCCAATTGTCCACCCATGTGTTACCTAGCATTTTTGTTTTTGTGGTGTAGCAGACTTAGCACGACTGTGCAGTTTTTTCTGTATTGTTATCTCATTGGCCACGTCTGTATAGCCTGGCTAAACTACCGCTATAAATGTTAGTCTCTGAGGCTGGGAGGGGTTGCCTCTTTGCAAGAGAAGGCCCTGACCGGTCAATATGATTCTCGATGCTTTGTGCAAAATTAACGTTTGCTTGACCTTCACTTTGTATCAGTCTCGCTCTTTTGAATAAGGACCCTATCTTTGGAGGGCCACCCGAATTCAAATGATGAGAACTGAAACAGCATTGGAATTTTTGGAAAAGCCTCTGGAGGTAAGATCATGGGATCCTGCATGGAGCTGCAGTGTACAGTCTCCTACCAATCTTCTCTTCAGGAGTTCTTTAGGTGCTTTTATCTTTATCAGTTTTATCTCTGTGGTTCGAGACTCTCTGATATCTCCTATGTTTTCTGACGTACAGCGAGTATCCAGGCCCCTGCTTTCAATCCCGCATCGGGCGTTTTCTATGTAGAGGGTTCACTCTGATTGCCTAGCCATAATCATTCCTTCTTCCTTTACCTGGGCATCAATTGATTTTTTCATCTTTGCATTGGATCTAAGTCTCTGTCACCTCTCTGTATTCGTTAAACTCATTCTGCTTTCTAACCTGAGGGTAATTTATTTAGGAGGAAGAGATCCGGAGTACCCAGGGCTGGCCCTTAAGGTTTGTTGAGTGCGTGCGTGTGTGTGTGTTTGTGAGTGTGTATGTGGCATGCATGCCACTGCTGTTTGTGTTGTGGCTGACCCTGTCCTGGAGGCCAGTCATTTGCTGTAGCTCTCCTTTCCGGCCGTTTGTTGTTTTTAGGGTCCGGGTTGAATATGCAGAGGTTTACCTTGGTGGGCTCTGGTGTGCCTGTGAAAGGAGAAATTCGAGCAACTCAGCAGAACGCAGGCCTGCAGAATGCTGTGTTCAGAAGAGAACATGTGGTCAAAGCTTTCTTCTCGTCCCCTATGGGAGAGTCGTTGTCCTTGGACTAAGCATCTTGGACTGAGGAAGGCAGTTTTCCAAGTATTCCACTGTCGGGATTTCGAGTTGGCTGGCTAGGCAGCCTATGTCCTCACATACCTGTCTTGGCCAGTAGCTTTGTCTTGATGCTGCTGTTGCGAGAGCCCAAAATTTATTATGTCCACATTGAGACATCTCCACGAACACTGCCTTTCACGGAATCACTCCCACTACTCACCATCTTCCCAGTGCGTCACTTAGTATTGTCTCTCTCTGATCATTGTCTCCAGGCTGTCTGCTCCTGGTCGCTTGTTGGTGTCATATGCAGGAAAAAGATGGTGTTCCTTCAAGTTGATGTCTGCCAAGCCTGCTGATAGGAAAACTTCAGCCTTCAACACTTGTGTTGTAAAGTACTCGTGCCCTTCAGACCCTCTGCGTCTCACAGTCAACGGCACTGGGAAACAGGTTCCTTGTGGGTTCCCAGTGTGCCCTGCTCTCCTGTGCCTTGGTACTCTTCATGGGATCCAGCCCTCTGATCCACTAACCAACCAAATATCCCCTGAGCCATGTCTCCAACCTTCTCCCATCATCTCTGCAACTTCCGTTTTCTTTCGCTGTGGAGTTTATCTTGTAGGCTTCAGGTCAATTTCCACCCCAATGCAGTTGTTGTGTTCATCTTCCTGTTGCCTTCATAGCTGAAGACAAGCATGAGGTTATTAGACACTACTACCATCTCACTCTCCTCCATGTCACCGCAATTCGTACTGAGACATAAGCAAGAAGGAATTCTTCCACTTGTCTCTTATGGCAGTCTTGCGGAGAGCATTGGGCTTTGTCACATCTATCATTCTCAGAACGACATCAGACAGACGATTTCACTAACTCATGACACTCAAGAATCATACGAAAAAGAAAGGGTATTGGTACAAACAGTATGACTCTAATGAGAAATTCAAATGGTGCTGTTCTTTGGAAAGCAGTTTTGTGAGAACACGTGTTACTTGAAGAGGACAAGAGATGACATTCCTTGCAGGAGATTTCCTGAAACTGATGGAATGTGAGATTTCAAGGCATGTCAAATTGAATTGCTACCCACAAGAGACCGAATTCCATTCTCTCGTATTTTAATAATAATTGTGATGTGAAACACACACACACCACACAGCATTAACACATGCACATGCAAACACACAAAGATAAGACATGCAAAATATGGGAAGGAAGCGAGGAATCGTACCAATGAAGCAACCCCAAGAAAATACCATATAGGTGAAAGGCAAATAGAATCCAAGTCAGAAGCCAACCGAAATGAGAAAGTGAACTATTACCTATCAATAATACATTCAGTATCAGGACTAAAGTCTCCCGTCAATACAAACAGTTTGTAACAGTGGTTGAAATTCCAAATCAAAAAAAAAAAAAAAAAGGTAGAAAACATCCATAAGAAAACAACAAATATTAAACTAGCTCGTCCTTCTGTTGACCATAGGAGATTTCCTTCGACTATAAAGATACTCATAGCTTGCAAGTGAAGAAACAGGGAAGATGTAGGTTATGCTATTCCCAAGGAGAAGAGAGCCAAAGTGTTTGTGCATAAGTCAGCGAGAGTCATTTTATGCATTCGAGAGAAAAAAGATAAGCGGAAGTTGTTTTGTCTTGATGGAGCATCAAAACAACAGAAACCTGGAAGAATTGCCAACATATACACCACGAACAAGGGTGTATCTAAACGTTGGAAGGTATGAACACACAGGAAGGGAGATGGTAAATTTTATCCAATACTGTTGGCAATTATGATATCTACGTTAAGCACAGGACAGATCATCTGGATGGGAAGGTGCTAAGGAATAACAGACGTCCACATGGGCTCTCGAGACCACCTGAACTTTGGGGATCGATGAGAAAGATTGCGTCTCTGAGGACAATAAGATATGTTCTTCCCAGCAGCAGACCTAACTTTGTCTATCGCAGGTCATGAGCTCGAGTCCAAATCCAGTCGTAATTCATGGAAGAGAAGTCAAAACCTATCCTGTGCACTTATGATCACGAAGGTATGAAAACAGGAAGATATCACTTTCAAATTGGAAATACAGCCAGACACTAAAGTGGAAAACACAACACATTCACGAACTGCAATGAATGCAAGAAAGAAAATCCAAAGGAAAAGAAGAGCCATGAATGAAGGAATTCTAAGAAACTTAGAGGAGGATGCCAAAACATTTTATGGGGAAACCATATAGGGTTAAATGTGTGCATTTCCAAAATTTAAAAACACTGAAAAAGAAATCCCCCTATAAGGACGACTGAAGGAACAAGATGAAGAAAAACCGAACTCCAAAGTTAACAGAAAAATTGAAATCATACATGTGATTATCAAAATTAAGGAAATACAAACAAACCAATAGGAAATGAATCAGGAGACCTCACACTTCAGTTTTCACAACACGAACAAACCACAGAAGCCATTACTGGGATAAAACAGGGAGACAAGCACACAGCTGCAAGTATGAAACCACATGACAACTCGGAGAAAGGAAAAAAGAAAAACCGAAGAGGCACATCCACACATTTATGCTAGCAAATCCAAGAACTGAGAGAAAAGGATAAATTCGCAGACACATAGGAACATCCAAGTTAG
The DNA here is from genome assembly GCF_964662115.1 of Mustela nivalis. Taxonomy (NCBI): domain Eukaryota; kingdom Metazoa; phylum Chordata; class Mammalia; order Carnivora; family Mustelidae; genus Mustela; species Mustela nivalis. Next base: position 360,913 of record NW_028136427.1, on the reverse strand, counting down.
GTCAGTAATCCTACAAAATCTCAGCTCTAGTAGTGACGGAACCATTTGAAGCAGTAATCCAACCCCAGCCAACACACAGAAGGCCAGGTCAAGACATTTTCTTGAGCCACTCCTCTAGGTATTTAGTGAAGGCATTGTGATGTCCTCTCATCAAATCCAGAGATGGAAGAGGTGGGTAAACTCTAATTCACAAGGATAAAGACCCAATTCAAAAAAGGACATTTTAGGAAACCAATTCCATGTCATTTCAATAAAGGAAAGACAATAAACAATATAATTCTTTCCTTTTCTCCTGTGACTGCCTTTGGTTTAGAGAGGGCCATAATGTTTTCCTCTGAAATTATGTTGTTCTTGTTGCTGTTCTGTTGAGAAAGCCTGCCTATCATCCATCATCCGTTTTTGACAGAGTATTCAGGGATGCTTTAGTTGCATGTACGTCCAGTGCTCCTCTTAATATATTCCACAACTCCTGACTACCCATTAAGCAGTTCTCTTTTTGGTAAACCTCAGCTGGATTCTCAGAGTCCTGAGTCACTCCTGGTGGGTCTCCTTCTCTGACTTCTTGCCCGTCAGTATTCCCTTCCTTTTCCATTTCCCAACAGCAGGGCATGGGACATTCATGTCAAGGCAAGGTCCAGGGGTTCATTCACTTCGACGGCAGAGGAATACTGTGGTGCCGAAATGGACCCAAACTTCCTGATCCACTAGTCCTTGCAAAGGCATTGTGGCTCACTCCAAAAGTCTGCTCGAATGGGCCTTGCAAGCCGTCGGTATAGGCCGTCCCTTTCCTTCTGACTAAAGAGACTTGGTCCACATGTCTATACCCATTACCACAACAAGTACAGTTAACTAATAATGACAACAGTTTCGGTCCAGGCCTCTTCAATGAGAGTTAGCTCTGATGCAGAAGGTCACTCCCTCGAAGTCTTTGCAAAGGTATTTAAGGGAAAGCCAGGTAGACAGAGGCCTCATCCCTTAGCCGTGTGTTTCAGAACACTAGGAGACTAGGCCCCAGACAGCACCATATATCGATGCCATCACCTTTTACCTCGGAAAGGGACTTTCCGTACCTTAGTCATCACAGACGCATAGGCGAAAGACGCTGACAAAGTACGCTCTCACCCACAGGACGAGAAAACCCACGGAGAGCTATTCATACCCGCGAGGCCTCACCTTTTCTTGAAATATCTAGAAATTGTAGTGGAAAAGGACACCTTGCCATCTCCGGGGATATGTTGGCCTAAAGGAAGGTATACTGAATGTCATTTTCCTTCCTCTATGTCTCCAGAAAGGGGAAGTTGGACATTAACCCACAAGACATCCTGAGTTCTTGATCAGGTTCAGAGGGCTCTTGTTCTGTCCTTCCCGGAGCTTCCTACTTAAAGCCATAGGACACCAAGGTTATGGGAGAGGGACAGCTGCTTCAGTGAAGCCAGCATCTGTGATGTCACAAAGCTTTGAGGTCATAGCAACCACTCCTCATCAACCCAGGCCTGATCACTACACTTGACTGGAGTAGTCATGGGTGGGCCAAGAGGACCCCAGGCCGTCCCAAACCTCTGGAGCTGCCTGGGTCTCTCACCAAGGCAGTTTGCGAAGCGAGTCGGTGTCACCTTCTCCATGGCCCAATTCATAGAGGGAAAAGGGATATTTTTCAAAATAAAAATTAGCGTATTTTTCAGAATATGATATAGTGTTATTCACTGAACTGAGGGAACAAATGTCAAAGTCTAACACAGTTTACAGAATGTTTTAACATAAATTGAAATTTAAATCTGACCAAATTTCACAGTTTTAAGTAAAATGATAGCACTTTATATCCTTGAAAAGTGGTAAGTGACCCAAAACATGGCTTAGAAAAACAAATTTAACACTACACTAGTCTGAGATGGTTAAGTTATGGTACAACTTGCCATTGTGTATCATCAAATGGTATATATTTTCTTTTGGGCTTGTCATTATATTTTATTTTAGCCATTCTGGTAAGTGTGTAGTGATATCTCAGTGTCATTTTAATTGCATTTCCTTGATGTCTAATTATGTCAAAATATATTACTTTGATGTTTAATGCTCTGAGCTTTCTCAGTTCAAGATCATGAAGCCACTTAGGAAAAATACAGTTGCAGAGGCACTCATAGACCAACTCTTATTTCGAAATAAGAAGAAACATTACTACCCATTCCAACAAAAATTAGATTTGTTATGCAGCAGGGATTTTATAAATTACCTACACAACTTATATAGTAAGATGAAATGGGACAGGTGGCTTCTTGCAGCTATATACAACATCATTTTGTGATTTTAGTGCCTTCTTCTGTGCTCCCATAGCTTCCTACACTTGTATCTCCGAGCATTTGTTACACCATGTGAAAATATGAACTCTTTCTCTTTATTCTGTCTTACTAGAATAAGAATCCTTGAAAGTTTATGGACAATTGAACTCTCAGTTATTAGCAGAAATTCTATCACACAGTAAGTTTCCAAATATAAAAGCCAGAGTTTTACAATGACTTCTAAGCTTTTACATGATCTAGCCACTCATTTAACCTCTGTGACCTCTTTCCCTGCTACTCTTCAGTCACTCACAGTGGCCTCCTTGCTATTCCTCAGATATGCCAGGCATGATCCAACCTTATGGCCTTCAAGATAGCCAATTCCTTTGTCTGGAGTGACCTTATTGCTGATAGTTCTGCGCAAATTCATCACCTTTCCATACATTTGTTCAATTGTCAGCTTCATTGTAAGTACCCTGATCTTTCTATTAAAAGATTTAACTCCCCATCCCCTGCCTAGCAACCTTGATTTTTCTCACCCTGATCGAATTTTTCTTTTTCCCCATTGTACTCTTCCTTTTTGAATGCACTATGCCATTTTTATTAAGGTTTATAGCTTTGAATTGTCTCACCCATTAAAATAAAAGTTCTACAAAGCCAATTATTTCATTTACCAGTGTAGTCTGAAGTAATATCTGCCATATAATAGTTCAGTAGACAACTGGTAAATTTCAAAATAAATTAATGTTGAGAGTATACTGAATTTCATAAGTCATTTCAATATTTTTTTCCAAAAAATAAACTACATAAAACATACTTTAAATTTACTTTCAAAATATTTTATAGCATATAATGGACAATATACATAAGCCTAAAGAAACAATCCTATAATTAACCATTTCATACCTACTTAAAAACTGCATAATACCACACTCTTAGATCCTCTTTGAATGCTCTAAAATAACCCTTCAAATGAAATACATTTTAAAAACTCACAGATTTTTTGGCAAATAATTTAATAAAATAAAAGTTTCATTCATCTATGTAGATCAAAATAAATGTTTTTAATAAGCATGAAATTATAACTCTGAAGTGTGCTAAAATGAAACCACCTGCTAAGGGTGAGAGAACAAAAATAAACATCCTTTTTCCAAATAAGAGGAATTTATTACCTTTGAATCAAAGCATGTGGATTTGTTTTAACTGGCAATAAAGCAATATGGAGACACAAACCATAGGAAGTCATATTTTAGATTTCCAAAAGACTTCTAAGTGAAGAGTATACATTTTTTAATTGCTACATAATGCTACATAATGACAAGATGACAGGTTGTGGCAAATAGCATTTTAAAAGCTCTACTCATAATGGAACGGAAGATGTCATTTCCCTATAATTTTATATATGTCTTTAATTGACTATATCTGGATACAACATATTACCAAACAGATGTTCATCAAAGACTAAATCATTTTTAATGGAACATAATAATTTGAACCTACATCTATTAATCATTTTTTTCGATCTAACATTTATAGTCTCGCTAAACATTTTATCAGTTGTTGACAAAATTCAAAATAAATAGGATAAAAAGTCGTGTTTGGAAAAGTAGATTTCTTTTCAAATTGGCATTTAAATGAAAATATTTGCTGATATTTTTAAAACTTTAAATGTAATTTTATATATATATCTGACCTATCAGATGATATAAAATTTTTGGAGAAAATATGACATATTTTTTGATCTTGGTTGAAGGTATTAATAAAGAGCAACTGTTTGTATTATTTGTATTGTGATATCTTAGTTAATAAACATGAATAACTGGTATAAAATATGTTTTTTTAAAAATTTTATTTATTTACTTGACAGAGATCATAGGAAGGCAGAGAGGCAGCCAGAGAGAGAGGAATGGAAGCATGCTCCCAGCTGAGAAGAGAGCCCACTGTGGGACTCAATCCCAGGAACCTGGAATCATGACCTGAGCCGAAGGCAGAGATTTTAACCCACTGAGCCACCCAGGCGCCCTAAAATATGTTTTTTTTTTTTAATATAGAAGTATAGTTCTTGCCAAAATATGGAACTAGCTGGAACTGAATGCCTCCTTCAAAGTCAGCTATGGAGAAATTATCCAAGTGTAATATGGAACTATTTCAGATATTAACCAAAAACAAAGAAATGATGATAAACGCCTTAAAATACTCAAAGTTGCCCTTGACTGGTATGTTTCAAGCTCTATTCCTGGTTTGAAGACAGGTTTTAACAGGCCTGTCACTGTAGAAATCCGCTGGATGTTTAGAGGCTATCAGAACTGTACAAAACCTTGAAGGGGTAAAGACTTGAAAATTCTTTAGAGAGATTAGCTCCCTAAGGCATTATTCCTCCACACATTTTCCTCCAATCAATTAAGACTGATGGATGAGGGGCACCTGAGTGGCTCTCTCATCACGTGGGTGGTGGGTTAAGCCTCTGCCTTCATCTCAAGTCATGGTCTCTGGGTCCTGGGATCCAGCCCCACATCGGGCACTGCTCAAAAGGAAGCCTGCTTCCCTCCCTGCTTGCCTGCCTCTCTGCTTACTTGTGATCTCTCTCTCTCGCTCTCTTTCTCTCTCTCTGTGTCCAATAAATAAATAAAATCTTTTAAAAAAGGCTGATGGATGATAAATTATGAAAACTGCTCCCTCCAAATGATGCTTCTTCATAATGATTTAAGAATTTAAAATTGAAACTTGACCGTAGGATTTATCTTATAGAATAACATCAAGTGAAGGCAGTTATTATTAGTTCTGAAGTATTTGTGATTCTGAATTCTTGGCCTCATTAGTAAATTTATTTTTAAATTCTCCCATGGAGTGGTGATTGGCCTTCAGTCTTTCATTGATATACATCATTGGGTCAAATGAGATGTGTGTGCCCAGAACTATATATAATCTTTTTTGTATTTCACTGGAGATGGCATTTCTGAGTTTTGTTCAATTGAATTTGGACAGATGTTTTAATAGTCACTTCTAGAGTTGGCCCTGGAGAATATCTTCCTTTTTTTCTCTTCCCGATTCTCTGAAAAACCCTGACTAATTCACATTATCACAGTAATATCATAATTCAAGTTTTTCCAAACACTATAGCTGCAAAATAGAAGGAAGCTACTCAGAATGGAATACTATTGTGAATGATTGAGAAAGAAAACATTATTATAATTAAGCTACCAGGTTTCAATGTATTTTATTGTTGCTTAGAAAATCCTAGCATACCCAGACTTTACAGAGATTTGATGATCCTAAGAAGAGCTGAACTCATGGACCAAAATAACTATGCACATAAAAAGTACAATTACTTACCTAAAAAATATGATGTGGTTAACTTTATATGCCAATCCAAGTGTTATGGGAACAGGAATTTAAAAAATAGCTTAGGGGCGCCTAGGTGGCACAGTGGATTAAGCCACTGCCTTCAGCTCAGGTCATAATCTCAGGGTCCTGGGATCAAGTCCTGCATCAGGCTCTCTGCTCAGCAGGGAGTCTGCTTCCCTCTCTCTCTCTCTGCCTGCCCTCTGTCTACTTGTGATCTCTCTCTGTCAAATAAATAAATAAATAAATAAAATCTTAAAAAAAAAAAGAATGACTGTACTTTTAAAAAATAGCTTAAAAGGAGCGCCTGGGTGGCTCAGTGGGTTAAGCCGCTGCCTTCCGTTCAGGTCATGATCTCAGGGTCCTGGGATCAAGCCCCACATCGGGCTTTCTGCTCAGCAGGTAGCCTGCTTCTCTTCCTCTCTCTCTGCCCACCTCTCTGCCTACTTGTGATCTCTCACTGTCAAATAAATAAATAAAATATTTTTAAAAATAGCTTAAAAGTATATGATAAAATAATGATATACATATACAAGGAAAAGAAAGATACTATACTGTGAATATAAATTAAGTGAAAATTGTTGAAATAAAGAATACAATAAATGGAGACTAAGATGAATATAGCTGTAAAATGAATAAATGAGTTGGGAAAAACAAACAAACAAATTCATGACTTCTGCCCAAATACAGCAGAAGAGAAAAAAAAATAAAGAAAATATTTAAATAAGTACTGAGATAAATTTTGGAGAATTAAAGAAAGATAAAAGATACCAGACTTAAATGATGCCAAACACGAGATATCAGAAACAAAACAAAACAAAACAAAAACTACACACACTAAAAACCACTCGTATACATTATGGTGAGTTTTAAGAATATCAAAAACAGAGAAGAGCATAAATGATGCCCAAGAGAAGAACAGATCACCTAAAATATACAAGAATAATACTGACAGCACAATTCTCAATAGTAATAGCATATAAAGAGACAGCTGGGAGTTTTTATAGATGGAAAAGATATTTGAAACTAGGTATTATACATCAATCCAAATTATTGATTAAATTTGAGAGCACAGTAAAAATACAATGAAGCATGTTAGGTCTTAGAACATTTATCACACAGAGACACACATTTTGGAAAACTTCCTTGGAAGACAGCTCAATTGAGATCGAGAAAACAGAATTATGTACTCAAAGGCACATTTTGAAGGAAGGATTGAATATAGTCTGCACTGCAAATATTCTTTAATCGTATGTTCTGAATTTCCTAAATTTAAGAAGTATTTGTTCAAATATTTACCTTTAAATAAATCCTAGGAGACTTTTTCTTGGATTCTGGAAAATCAGTCCATTTGGATACAAATCTTTTTGTCACTGATGGAAATTTTGATAGCCCTTAACTGTGGAATGCCTAATGTATTGTTACAGCAATTGTGATTTGCCAATACATGGGTGATGTGTGTGTGTTGTGTATGTTTATTTTTATTTTTGATGGTTTAACTCTTCTATGAGATTTTTAAGTAGACATGATTTTAATAAATTATGATTTGTTGAAATTTATCTGAGGTTATATATAATAAAATGAAATTTGTGTGAACTAAAGAAGTGCATCTCCATTTTTTTTGTTTTAAGAGTAGACTGGTCTTTAAAAATTGTCCAAAGAAGTACATTATATTCATTATTAAATTTGATAATATACTATAAAGTATTTATGGTCATATTGGACCATATCAAATTCTACTATTAATTCATATTAATAATTACCATAAGAGGAAAAAGGGATATTTTTCAAAATAAAAATTAGCGTATTTTTCAGAATATGATATAGTGTTATTCACTGAACTGAGGGAACAAATGTCAAAGTCTAACACAGTTTACAGAATGTTTTAACATAAATTGAAATTTAAATCTGACCAAATTTCACAGTTTTAAGTAAAATGATAGCACTTTATATCCTTGAAAAGTGGTAAGTGACCCAAAACATGGCTTAGAAAAACAAATTTAACACTACACTAGTCTGAGATGGTTAAGTTATGGTACAACTTGCCATTGTGTATCATCAAATGGTATATTTTTTTCTTTTGGGCTTGTCATTATATTTTATTTTAGCCATTCTGGTAAGTGTGTAGTGATATCTCAGTGTCATTTTTTTTTTAAAGATTTTATTTGTTTATTTGACAGAGAGAAATCACAAGTAGATGGAGAGGCAGGCAGAGAGAGAGAGGGGGAAGCAGGCTCCCTGCTGAGCAGAGAGCCCGATGAGGGACTCGATCCCAGGACCCTGAGATCATGACCTGAGCTGAAGGCAGCGGCTTAACCCACTGAGCCACCCAGGCGCCCTCTCAGTGTCATTTTAATTGCATTTCCTTGATGTCTAATTGTGTCAAAATATATTACTTTGATGTTTAATGCTCTGAGCTTTCTCAGTTCAGGACCATGAAGCCACTTAGGAAAAATACAGTTGCAGAGGCACTCATAGACCAACTCTTATTTCGAAATAAGAAGAAACATTACTACCCATTCCAACAAAAAATAGATTTGTTATGCAGCAGGGATTTTATAAATTACCTGACACAACTTATATAGTAAGATGAAATGGGACAGGCGGCTTCTTGCAGCTATATACAACATCATTTTAATTTCAATTTTCAGTATAATTTTTCCAAGGTATACACAGAATATATATTTAATGTAAATTGTGAACATTTTAAACTCTGTATATGGAAATTAGTCAATTTTAAGTTTATAACAATCAAAATTAACGGAAGTTTATTTTAAATTAGTTAGCTTTCTCTGCATTGCAAGACAGAATAATCAAGAATTGGTAAGAAAAAAGTAATCTCTGTAAAATTACCGGGGGTGCATTATAAAGTGTTCGGTAACTGATCAAACTCACAATTTGGATTGAATGGCAAGTGATTTTTAAAATCTGGAACTCATTGTCAATTTTTTTTTCTTCATTGTGTCTTAATAATTTACTGTGTTCATTTGCATGGAAGTGAAGAAAAATGCATGACATTTCATCTCAACACTAACACCTTTAACTGGCAACTCTAAATGTACTTTACAGCAGTGTAACAAAGTAAAGATCAATGATGTTTCATGAAATATCTGTTATAATTCTCAAGGAGCTAGGGAGTTTGTGCAAAAATGCAAATCACTTTGCGACTAAACACATTGTTTATTTCAGCTAATTTTAAGAAAATATGCTGAGAATCTCTCAAAAAAGGAAGCAATGATTTAGGTTTGCCTTCAAACTCCTTATCTAATCCTGAACCAACAGCACATAGTTCAAAGAGCAACTAATTTGAGTAGCTCCAATTTACACATTTCCTAACAATGCTTAATTTAGTGGAATTTCTGTCCAATTATGTTAATTTGATGTAATGAAAGACAAAAGTTCAAAAAGATCATCCTTAATTTATATAGATGCCAAAATCTGCATTTTCTGAATGACGCCCAGGAACGTATTTTCAAAAACAAACAAACAATGCCAGAACCACTATTAGGTCATCTCTAGGCAGAAAGTGACTCAGAGCTTACATTACTCTCTCCCTGAAAGTATACTGTAGGCACTGAAACTACTACCCTGAGTCTGTGCTATCAAATTCCTTAAGTTAGAAAGTTTTAAAACCCGTCTGTGTGGGAGTATTTCATTTACAGATAGAGATTTGGTTGTTTATACATTTTCATACTTGATTTTTAGGGTGTAATAACTATGTTTTAAAATTCATGGTGGTTTTGAATACTGTTGGATAATTGAGCTAAAATGGTATATCCATTCCTCCTAAGAAACAGAAATTATAGAAAGGTAGTGCTTTTCAAATCTGACATCTTTGAGTCATTGCAGTTTCATATAAATGCAATAGGAAAAGTGTCATTCATGTTTATGATATTTTCTATAAATAAATTAGAATGTACTGGAGGCCTGATATAAAGTGGGATGCCTAAACTTCAGTAAGATCTTGTTTTCAATTCAAAATAAATTTTATTTTTTATTTTTTTATAATGTCCCTCAATTTCAGATAAGCACCCCCATAATGTCCACTCCGGTTTTTTTAAGATTTTATTTATTTTATTTGACAGATAGAGATCACAAGTAGGCAGAGAGGCAGGCAGAGAGAGAGGGAAGAGGAAGCAGGCTCCCTGCTAGGCAGAGAGCCCGATGCGGGGCTCGATCCCAGGACCCTGGGATCATGACCTGAGCCAAAGGCAGAGGCTTTAACCCACTGAGCCACCCAGGCGCCCCCAAAATAAATTTTAAATTGAATTATGCACCTCTAAGTTCAGAGACAATAAACATCAACCAACACAATTAATAAGTTCTATTTCTTGAAATTTCGGGAACATTGATAGTCTCATCTCCTGGAAGAACAACAGCTAAAATTTTAGGTCATGGATTCCTGCTAAAATATCACTTTCCCAAAGAAAATTAATGTTAGGAATTTTCATTGATTGTTATTGATCATGAAGAATATAACAACCACGATAAAAAGAGTAGGAAAAACATGATATCTCATCTGTAAGGGCATGTGGAAAGTAGGAAATGCTAATAAAAATAACTACCATTATTTCCTAAGTTAACATAATACAACAGAACAAAAATATTTCAAAACAATGTTTTCTTTTTTTTTTAATTTTATTTATTTATTTGACAGAGAGAGATCACAAGTAGGCAGAGAGGCAGGCAGAGAGAGAGGAAGAAGCAGGCACCCTGCTGAGCAGAGAGCCCAATGTGGGACTCGATCCCAGGACTCTGAGATTATGACCTGAGCCAAAGGCAGCGGCTTAACCCACTGAGCCACCCAGGCGCCCCCATAACAATATTTTCTAGGCTCATTCTGATAACTCTTTTCTACATTCAAATTTAAAGGTTGAGGCATGTGATATATATTACACAAAAAACATCCCAAGGCATTCGTTAAAAAAAAAAAAAAACTCTTAATAAAGAACAAATCCAAAGGAATTTCTTTTCTAATTTAATTAACAAATTATGAATTGACTTACCTATTTTATCACAGTGTATCAGGCACCAATAATGTTTTTTAATCGTCACACCTGATGCAATAGTTACCATCTTTCAAACATACTGATCACGAACAAGCAAATAAACAAGAGCACCTTAGCTTAAGATCTACCTGCATAAATATAGGCTACTTCAGACAATCTCTTCACCACAACATAGAAATGAATAGAAATCATACATGCTCTGTATGGACATACAGATGAGATAGAAGGGGATGGATGTTAATATATGCAGAATCTTTATTAATTACATTGTAAACCATAATATGGAAAAACAGAATACAATTTTAGAAATACCCAGGTCACCATCATTGTTTTATTTTTATATGTGTAGATAAGGAGTTTAATAAACAATCCATGACTATTCAACTCCTTATATTTTGAAAATTTTAGCAAAAGTAACAAACCTAGCACCTAGAAAATTGTACCTATCTGCAATATACAGCTTTGCCAGCATGGTAGAAGAAAAGCAAAACAAAATAAGTAAGAAAAGTTTAACATTTCACGAGAGATTTGCTTTTATTTTTTTATTTTTTAATTTTTATTTTTCATTTATTATTTACTTCTATTTTCTACTTTATTTTAATGAAAATGTCATGACCATAACATAAGAGCAGAATTAAACCAACATGAGAAATTATTTTTTCATAAGTTAAAATAAACTAGCTTGGTGATTAATTCAAAATTATATTACAAACTTCAATGTTCTTCCAGTAAGTATCACTGCATAAACAAATCAGTCAGGAGTCATAAACTAATGATGATTCTAAATGTTATTTAGAGAGACATTCTGTTCTTAATATATTTCAAATATTCTACACAAGGCAAAGTGGATCCAAGTAATCTGTAGGCAAAATAAGATTTTAGAGAAGTATATATTTCCAGCAGTATTTATAAAATATTACCTTTATGTAAGGCATCATCCTGGACTTTGTGGAAAACACACAAAGGAGTAAGAAGTGGCCCTTCAAGAAACATATACAATATCAAGGTTTAACATGAAGCAGCATGTCTTCTCTAATTAAAAAAAAAAAAAAACATTGTACCAACTGACTTTACTGAAACTTTATATTTATTGCTCTCATTTTAGGTCATAGTGTCCTTCTGCATGCAGGCTGCTATAACGGACATGATATAGACTTAATAGCTTATAAAGAACAGGAATTTATTTCTCACAGTTCTAGAACGGAGAAGTTCAAGATTAAGGAATGGGCAGATCCAGGGAGAGCCCACTTCCTCATAGATGGCTATCTTCTCACTGTAAACGTACATGATGAATGAATCAAGAGAACTCACTGGGGTCTCCTTTAAAAGGACTGTAATCCCACTTATGACCTAATCACCTCCCAAAGGCCCCTATGTTTTAATACTATCACTTCCAGAGTTAGATTCCATAATATGATTTTGGGAGACATAAACATTCACACCATAGTATATATAAACAAAAAAAGACACAAAAACAACAAACAAAAAAATTATTTTAACTACCTATTATTTTCAACTACATAAACTTTTAATTTGTTTCTATATAATATTAAATAACTCATTTGAGTGATTCACTTATATCCAATGCATCTGAGTGCAATTAAATTTGCTTACCCAGCATATCCAGAAGCATATTTCTTCAGACTATCCCATTCCCCACCTTACAGGATTTACCACAATTAGAAGACATGGGATAGAGGATAGATAGATAGATGTATACATAAACACACTTGTACATACCCATATGCATATTTTTTCCTGTTAATGATACTCATGCAAATAAAATTTAAGCTCAAGGAAACCTGTCTTGTGTGTTACTTAATATCCAGTTTTTAGTCAACATCCAAAAACAAATAATCCAATAAAACCATGGATAGAAGACATGAACAAGTGTTTCCCCAAAGAACACATTCAAATGTTCAGTAGATACATGAAAAGATGTCCATCATCATGTATCATCAGGAAATTGCAAAGCAAAACTATAAAGAGATACCACCTCAAACCTGTCAGAATGGCTAAAATCAACACTACAAGAAACAAAAGGTGTTGGAGAGGATGTGAAAAAGTAACACTTGTGGGGGCTGCCTGGGTGGCTCAGTGGGTTAAGCCTCTGCCTTCAGCTCAGGTCATGATCTCAGGGTCCTGGGATCAAGTCCCACATCAGGCTCTCTGCCAGGCATGGAGCCTGCTCCCTCCTCTCTCTCTCTCTACTTGTGATCTCTCTCTGTCAAATGAATAAAATCTTAAAAAAAAAAGAAAAAGTAACAATTGTGAACTGTTGGTGGTGATGCAAACTGATACAGCCATATTTGAAAACAGTATGGAATTTCCATAAAATTTAAAAATAGAAGTCCTTTGTGATCCAACAATCCTGTTGGTGTGTATTTACCCAATGAATATAAGAAAACTTATTCAAAGGGATGCTAGCACCCCTATGTTTATAGCAGCATTATTTATAAAGCTAAGATATGGAAAGCGCCCAAGTATCCATCAATTGATGAATAAATAAAGAATAAGTGTTATGTATATACAATGGAATATTATTCTGCCATAAAAAAGACTGAAATCTTGCCATTTGCAATAACATGGTTGGAACTAGACAGTATAATGCTAAAAGTGAAATAAGTCAGTCAGAGAAAGACAAATACCTTTACTCATATATGGAATAAAAGAAACAAAACAAACAAGCAAAGGGGAAATAATAAGACATAGAAAGAGAAACAAAGCAAGAAACAGACATTTCATTAAGGAGAACAAACTGATGGTTACTTGAGGGGATCTGAAAGGAGTGATGGATTAAATAAGTGATGGGGTTAATTAGAGCACTTGTCATGATGAGCACTGAGTGCTATATGTTATATTGTACACATGAAACTAATACAACCATATATGTTAACTAACTGGATTTCAAATGAAAATTTTTTAAAATCCCAGTTTTTAGCTCACATTCTGGCTTACAAAAGGGATTTAGTCAGGAATTTGGAGATTAGTTAATGAACAAATAAGGGGTGAACAGGCAGTTGTTAGATAAAATTACTATCCTTTCTGGCATGATCTTATACCTTTTATCTAGAATTATTTTTAGCACTTTAGACTCTTCCTATTTTATTTTGAGTCATTAAACAAAAATTTCCTCAAAGGACCTTAGACTCCATCCAATTTGAGCAACAGTGTGAGAGAGGAAATGGTGTCCAGGAGGAAAAAAAAAATATGAAACTACTTTTGCTTACTAGTGAATGCATAGTTCTTCCACAGAAGAAGCTCTAAATGGTCAGGGCTCCAGCTTTATATGTGTTCAGTCATATGTTCAGAAGTAGGTAACACTATCAAAAAATATAAAGCATCTGAGATTATTTTCCCTTATTTGAAAGCTGGTGTATGAGTCTGCCATAGTTTCTTGGGTGTTGATAGAAGACGCAGACTCATGGTTCAGAAATAATATAGTTTAATATTCACAGCAATGGAGGTAGCCAGAATATTAACAGTATTTGTGTGTGTGTGTGTGTGTGTGTGTGTGTGTGTGTGTAGGGGTGGGAGTTATATATCAGTTCTGAGCCTCAGTTCCCACAAGAAGAATCAAAACAGAGGCAGATAATATTTGCAAACACAACAGGTTAAGTTAAAAAAAAGATACTATTTCTGTCTTCTAAGTCTATTCAATACAACCATCTTCAAAGGATGGCCTAGAACAAATAATAAATGCAGAAATGTAAGCAACCAATTGAAAAGTGTCTCCCAAGAAACACACTTTGAGAGTCTTCATTTGACAAAAATACTATAGGATATTACATGGATCAGGTGCATTGAATACTGGAAGGTTAAAATTACAAGGGACCAAATATTTTTAAGCAGTTCTGGCATCCAGTAGAGTTCACATAGGTTTTATAAGATTGAGGAAAGAAGCCATCAAAACCTGGGCCCAGGGGCACCTGGGTAGCTCAGTGGGTTAAGCCTCTGCCTTCGGCTCAGGCCATGATCTCAGGGTCCTGGGATCGAGCTCTGCATCAGGCTCTCTGTTCAGCAGAGAGCCTGCTTCCCAACCCCCCCCCCTGCCTCTTTGCCTACTTGTGGTCTCTGTCTGTCAAATAAATAAATAAAATCTTAAAACAAAACAAAACAAAAATCCTGGGCCCAATTTTCCCAAAAGTATGATTCTGATTCTAGTCTCTATGATGTTATCCCTTGAAGACAATGTCTCTAATTGAGTTGAATTAGTTTACTAAAGAGCATACCCTCATTTGTTGTAGGAGATGAACAATATGCAAGAAGCAAAATGCCACATGGAAGCCACCTGGTCTTCAGTGGAATATAGAATCAGTTCCTTTGGGATGAATTTGTTCCACATTTGACTTCCCACTTAAGGGAAAATAAGAGTGCCTTCTAATAGATTTTAAATAGAAATGACAATGGAAGCTTATACAAGATTATAAAATGGGAAATTTCATTTAGATAAGCAATCATTTCAAAGTCATCTTCTTAATATTACAGACTCTTCACATAATCATAATTTTATTTTGGTATTATATGGTAATTTCAAATATAGTAAATATAAAGAATTTACCTCTGTAATTATAGCGAGTCTGGTCGTAGTTTAATGGCAACAAAACTTCAATTTAGAAGTATGGTCTACCAATTATTAATACATTTGGAAATGGTGTGTCATCTTCACTCCACTTGTCTCACTAAAACAGTGAGCCAAAAAAAGTAGGTCCAAGCTGTTTACTATGGTCAAAATGGGTTGCTTTTGCACTTGGTAAAGAAGCAGTCATATTTTGGAAGAAAAACTGAGGCTATTAATATTTTCAACTTATTTTCAGAAAAGGAAAGAAAGGATAATCTAAGCTAAAGCCAAAATCTTACACAAGTGGCTGGAGAATGATCTTTTCCCAGATAAAGGGTTTTTCAACTTAGCCATGTTAGGAGGAAGAAGAGATGAGACATTGTGGACTTGACTAACGTTTGTACACTGTTCAAAAAGTTTTCAAAATAATGTGTATTATTTTTCTTCTTTTAGTTGAGACAAAAAAAGCAAACAAACAAACAAACAAAAACACTAATGAGCTTACTCTTAAAAGGAGGTAAACAAGAAACTAGCAAAGATTGAGTGTTAGGTATTGTCCCCCTCCTTTTTTTTTTTTAATTCTGTTATGCTAGTTACCATACAATACATCATTAGTTTTTGAAGTAGTGTTCCATGATTCATTGTTTGTGTAAAACACCCAGTGCCCCATGCAATATGTGCCCTCCTTAATACCCATCACCATGCTCACCCATCCCCACATCCTTCTCATCTTTAAAACCCTCAGTTTGTTTCTTGGAGTCCATAGTTTTTCATGTTTCATTTCCCCCTCCAATACCCCCACTTCATTTTTCCTTTCCTTCTCCTAATGTCCTCCATGCTATTCCTTAGGTTCCACAAATAAGTGAAACCATATGATGATTGACTTTCACTGCTTGACTTATTTTACTTAACATAATCTCCTACAGTCCCATCCATGTTGATGCAAAAGTTGGGTATTCATCCTTTCTGATGGCTGAGTGATATTCCATTGTATCCTTGGATCACATCTTCTTTATCCGTTTGTCTGTTGTAGGGGATCTTGGATCTTTCAACAGAATGGCTATAGTGGACATTGCTGCTATGAACACTGGGGTGCATATGGCCCTTCTTTCCAGTAAAATAGAGCTAGCGTATGACCCAGCGATTGCACTACTGAGTATTGACCTCAAAGATACAGATGTAGTGAAAAGAATTAGGTATTGTTAAAGCACAAATGCAGGGGATAGAAGATATGGTACAGAAGAGGGAAGGGCGACCATATGGCAGAGTAGAATAAAGTAGCTCAGGAAGAAATTAGTCATATCCAGATATTGTAAGGCATGTGGGGTTGGCAGGGAGAGCATGAGAAATCATGAGAGAAGAGAGAGAAAATGGACCAGGCAGGAGAGGTTTATAACATTTTAACATCTAAGGTAAGCATATGCAAAGCAGAATAGGGAAAGAAATAAAAGTTTTTATAAGACTCAATACATAAGGAATAACGTGGAGGACACTGGGAGATGGAGAGAAGTGTGCTTGGGGAAATCGGAGGGAGAGACAAACCATGAGAGACTGTCGACTCTGAGAAACAAACTGAGGGTTTTGAAGAGGAGGGTGGCAGGTGGTTGGGTGAGCCCAGTGGTGGGTATTAAGGAGGGAATTTATTACATGAAGCACTGGGTGTGGTGCATAAACAATGAATTTTGGATCCCTGAAAATAAACTAAAAGAAAAAAAAGACTGACTACAGACATGGACCTCAGTGTAACACAGATATGGAACTCACTGTAATACCAGCCACTTCCCACCGACACACACAGACTA
This sequence comes from Mustela nivalis, assembly GCF_964662115.1. NCBI lineage: Eukaryota > Metazoa > Chordata > Mammalia > Carnivora > Mustelidae > Mustela > Mustela nivalis. The sequence continues at coordinate 343,926 of NW_028136427.1, read as the reverse complement.
TGATAATAATAAATAATAATGCAATTAAGAAAATTGCCTGCCAAATAATTTTTCCTCTTTTTTATTTTTATGATTATTATTTTTATTTTATTTTTAAAGTTTTTATTTAAATTGTAGTTAGTTAAAATAAGGTTAATATTACTTTCAGGTGTACAATATAGTGATCAACACTGCCATACAATGGCTTAAATAAAAAAATGAAAAAAAATTTTTTTAAAGATTTTATTTTTAAATAAAACCTCTACACCCAAGGTGGATTTCAAACGTACAACCCCACGATCAAGATTTACATATTTTACTGACTGTTCCAGCCAGGCACCCCAACAAATAAAAATTTTATAAAATTGTTGAGTTTGTGGGAGTCTCAGTTGCTTAGTCAGTTAAGTGTCTGCCTTTGGCTCAGATCAGGATCTCAAGAGTCCTGGGATCGAGCCCCATATTGCTCATGCTCTCTCTCTCTCTCTCTCTGGCTTTTGCTCTTAAATAAATAAATAAAATATTTTTAAAAAAATTGTTGAATTTGTTTAACTAGTTTTAAACTAGTAGACAGAGATGAAGATAAAGTATGATGTAATGGCACGGAAAAATACAACTTACACGTTTTAAAAAAAAATGTGCAATGCAAGTTACCTCACTTCTTTTATCACCACACTGGAACTTTCCCTACTGAGTTGTTGTAATGTAAGGACCTATTTTATATTTTTATATTTTAGCAAGAGGCTTTCATTGAGGTTAACCCTTAAACTGTCCTTGCTCCCCTTCCCCCAGGGGGTTCACTTAAAAACAAGTCCTGGTAATCAGCTCCAGGTAACAAAGCCCATATACAAAAGTGGGTCAGGCCAGGTGGAGACATCAATCAACGGGAGGGGGGGCGGTGTTTGCATATTGTCTCCCTAGATACTAAGGAGTATGCCCCACTCCTCCACCCTTTGGGAACCTTTTTGGCACTAATCCTAATCAAGGTGTAATAGGCTGGGTCAAATGTCTATACTAGGGTAAATTGAACCTCAATTGGTCATCTAGCCTCACTGTGCAGTTTCCTGTGTGTGTTAAAATCTCATTGGTCACCTGTGCGTGGCCAGGCCTGACTGCATGGCCTTTGCCCTTAAAAGCTAGACTGTGAAACAGCAAAGGGTTGCCTTCTCTCATAAGAGGTGTGGCCCCAAACGTTCGGTTAGATTCTTGATGCTTGGCATGAAATAAAGCTTTGCTTGACCTTTGCTTTACATCAGTCTCGCTCCTTTAATCATAGACCCATTATTGGGGCATAACAGTATTAATCTTAAAGTTATAAGTCCACAATGCATCCATCATCCATTCTACCCCTTAACATTCCCCTTTGGACAGACCCATGATCTAGAACAAGCCTTATTTTATAGTGCCTTGTAGGAGATTTTTGCTGCTTCCTAAATTGCCTACTTTCCTCTCACCATTACCACGGAAATTGGGTCCACTGAAACAAAGGTGTAGTGTAAGAAATTAAGACTTCCATAAATCTCTTTAAATAATAAAGTATAAGATAGTGATACCTTTTTTTCTGCCACATAACCAATTCTTGCAAGAATAAGGTCATATAAGAGAATTTACAACACATGCTAGCATTATCCTACTGGACCCAGACCATTTGTATGTTTCTCTGCCTCTGAGAAATGTAGATACTTACATGACTGAAACCTAAAAATTGTTTGATATGACCACTAATATCACCTACATTATTTTAAAGCCTGTTTAAGGCTTCTGTAATACATAGGCTTTGTAAACACTTATTAAGCATCTTGTATATATCAAACACTTTAAAAATCTCTGCTTTAAAAAAAAAAAACTCTACCTCAATGGAACTTTGAGTCTGAAAAAGATACAGGCAATATACAAGGCAACAGATAGAATAATTACATATTTGATTATATACTCTGAGGATGTCACCTTAAATTGATATGAAAATGATCAGAAGGATCTGGATTTCTTGTCAAAATTTTTTGCCTTAAAAAGAAATTGATATTTAGGGAAAGTTGTTACTGAAAGAGGTCCTGTGTCAACCAAAAATGTTAAACCATGATCTCGCTAAATTTTCCAGTTGTGATCATTGCTTTGTTTAGCTGTCTTCTATTAAGACTGAATTTAGTAATTCAGTCTCAGATTCAGTAAGTCTTATTTTTAAAGATTTTATTTATTTATTAGAGAGAGAGAGGGAGGGGCAGAGGGAGAGGAAGAACCAGACTCCTTGCTGAGCAGGCAGCTGATGCAGGACTGGATCCTAGTACCCTGGCATCATGACCTAAGCTGAAGGAAGACACTTAACCAACTGAGCCACCCAGGCACTCTAGACTGTAAACTTCTTAAAGGTAAAAAAGTTTATTCTTCTAGTAGTTCCACAGACATTTCTAACATCCATAAAAAAGCATGTACTGATGTAAAATGCCAGCAAATCAAATTATTTAAAAAAGAAAGAAAGAAAGAAAAGATATATCTGGATAAAGAGAAAAACAGAAAATCTAATAATACATTGAATTATTACAGCAAAGAGTGGAGGAAGAGAAAATAAATATGAGATAGAAATTTCCACTAAAAGAAAAAATTGAATAAGGCAGAAGATTTAGAAAATTATTATGACAGACTTGAGAAAAAAATAAAATAGGAATTTTTAGAAAATAGCAATGAATGAAAAGGTAAATTGTTCCTACCTCTATAATATTAGCTGTTTGTTGTTGTTGTTGTTGCTAATTTACCTACTTATGCTAATAAACAAAGAAAGGTTTCATTTAGGGATAAGGTTTCTCTCTCTATATATATATTTTTTCCATTTAGGGATAAGGTATATGTATATATACATATATATATATATATGTATATATATATATTTTTTTTTAATTTTAATTGTTAGAAAATGTGTCACAGAAAGTGTTTAAACTTTAAGATACAGATGCAACATGTAATGAACTGCATTGTTTGAACGTCTAATTTGTAAATGCTGTTAGAGGAAACTTGGTGGAAATGTTCTTATGTGATTGTGTTTCTGGACTAAGTATATTTATTAATAAGGAATAGTCTAAAATTATGAAATGACCAGGAGCGGACAATTTTCCTAATCCTATCAGCTCTTTGCAGCTCTTTTATTAGCCCCCTTCAGGAATATCAGCTTTTTTATCTAATTAAATTTTATATTAATGTGCTTTTGACTTTTGGCCTTTCTCTTCCTTCTGCTCTTTTTTACCCCTAAATTACATGTTTCTGTTTAACAGCTACTATCAATTCTTTGATATGAATTCTCAACATCAATTTACTAACTCCAGAGATGAAGGAGCATCAATATTTAGAAGCGAAGAATACAAAGCCTTCGACATCTGGATGGCTCAGTCACTTAAGAATCTGCCTTCGACTCAGGTGGTGATCCCAGGGTCGTGGGATGGAACCCCAGGTTGAACTTTCTGCTCAGCTGGGAGCCTACTTCTCCCTCTCCTTCTGCCTGCAGCTCCCTTTGTTTGCGTTCTCCCTCTCTTTGTCAACTAAATAAAATATAATAAAATAATGTAAATAATACATTTATTTATTTATTAAAATGCAATTATTACACAATACATAATGTATCGCATAATTATAATAATGACTAAATAATTTATTAAATATTTATATTAAATATATCAATTTAATTAAATAAATATTTTTAGAATTTAAAATATTTCACATTTAGATTATTAAATATTAAATCATTAATTTAATAAATAAATATCTAAACATAATTAAATAAAATAATTTATTTATTAAAATGAATAAAATAATGTCATTATCTGAGCATGTATTTTTAAATAGTCTAAAAAAAACCATGTAATAAAGTCTACATACATTGAGTTTAGATATTTATACAAGTTAAACCAGACACTCAACCCACAGACAGTTTCAAAACTTTTGTTTTTATCTACTACTCAAAATACGATTTTAATGTATTTATTTGTAACTTTGACATAGCAAGGAAACTTGGAGGAAAAGGAGACATTTGCTTTTAATATTTGAAAATTATTTGGTGATTTAAAAAAAATAAAAACCTTAACACGTGAGCATTTCTTCTTAAATAACACTGTGAAGTTTCTGAGTCGCATTCTATTAAAAGTGCTGATAAAATGGCCTCAGTTACTCATTTAAATTATCAGCTGAATGGGTAACAAATGAAGTAGAGAGCTTTTTAATTATTTATGAATGTATTGCTTGTGGATGGAGTGCCACATAGAGTTACCTCTCTTTTTGGCTTTGTTTTGTGAGCAGTAGTGGAATCTATGAATGTGATTAAACATAAGGACATTCACAGAAATTCTTAATGAACTTCTGGGGAAGGGCAATAAGTGCAAGGAAAAACTGCAGCAAGACTAATTACAAATTTCAAGTGGTCATCGCTTAATTATAGAAGCTTTTAAGTTCAAGTAATATATCATTTTATGAGCCTATCATATTGTATTAATTACCACAAACTGCACTCTTGAACACTTATCTTTTCACATATTTCTTATTCTTAGTACTTAAAATTACCCTTATGATTGATAAGTAAATGGATTTTACTGACAATGCATTTATTTACATAAATAAATAATGCTGTTTATATATATAAAAACAATTGAATATGTGTATGTGTTCAATGAATTTTTTTTCAAATTAACATCTTAATTCTACCACATTAGTTACAAATAGATATAGACTTTATAGATTCATCAAATATTTTATTCTCAAATTTATATGTCCTTTGTGAAGTAAATGAAACTGTATATATTAAATATAATCCTATCACATGTAACAGTTACTAGTGCATCCCAGGACATACATAGGTCAGGTCCTCCTCAAGGCATCACGGATAACTGGATTTAACTTTCTATCCTAGGAGTCTTCTGTATATTTCTGTGGCTTTTATACTACAATCAGGAGGAAGAATTCTTTTGCTAAAAGCTTCCAAATGACTATGCGAGTAGATTATTTGTAGACTAGTGATATAATATTATAGTTTAATATGTGAAGCATGATAAAATAAAATGCTATTGCCATATTTAATTTGTTCAGTAAAGCATTTAGTTATCAAGCATTCATTTTCTTTTTTAAAAGATTTTATTTATTTATTTGACAGACAGAGATCACGAGTAGACAGAGAGGCAGGCAGAGAGAAAGGAAGGGGAGCAGGGTACCTGCTGAGCAGAGAGCCTGATGTAGGACACTATCCCAGGACTCTGGGATCATGACCTGAGCAGAAGGCAGAGGCTTTAATGCACTGAGCTACCCAAGAGCCCCAAGCATTCATTTTCTTTATACAGAAGAGATAGAACAATATTATATAGTAGAAAATACAGTAAATAATCTAGAAACCTTGATCATTTTGTTTTGGCAATTTTAGAACATAAAATTAGCTAAAGCTCAAGTGCAAGTTATATTTGTATCATAGGAGGAAAAGTTAATTAAAAGTTTGTTTATTACCATAGTTTAACACTTCAACGAAATGATAACGAGTCCAAAATCAATGAATATATGAAGTATACAATAAAAACAATAATCTTGAGTGTATGTGACTCACTGTAGGTATTGATAGGCTAGAAATCAAAGGGAAAGTATCTATAGGGTTTGTTCAGTTCCATGCTCATCAGATTAATAGGCTTTCTCATATTGCTTCCTTCACCACATTAATTTGTCTAATGAAGTTTTCAAGAGTTAAAGACAGTGATAGGTTCATGGCTGGAGAGAAGGTACAGAATCTAAGATAGTTCAGCAGTGCTTATTATTTAAGAGAAAGACAGCATGGGAGGTGAGGGGTATATCATGCATCCTGTTTTCACTCCCTTTGTGGAGCACCTACCCTGGAGGTCATGTAATAATAACCAATGACCAAAAAACAATAAAAAAAACCCAAACATCCATGTGGAAGTGCCATCCCTGCCTGGAGATGAGTAGACTGCTCAAACAGATCCTGGGCAGGCATCTCAGCCCAGGCCTGTGCTGGGGAAGCTGGTTCATGGCTTTGGGCGCAATCAGGAAGCCAGCAAACTGACGGGAGAGTGCAGCCAGGGTTAACAGGACTGATGATCTTTTTGCAGCCAGGCCGCGGGTGGACACCCGCTCAAGGAGCCAGGCTAGGAGGCTGCCCAGCGCCAGCGCTGGCAAAGCTTGCAGCCCCCGGGGCTTCCCCCCGCGCCCCAGCCAGGGCGGGGCCTCAGGAGGGAGGGGGGCGGGGCGGCGCGGAGAAGGGGCTTTGCTAATTGCCAAAGCGAAAAGGGAGCTCGCGGAGGACTCAGGAGGGAGGGGGCCGGGGGCGGGTGGAGGGCGGCGGGGAGAAGGCGCTTTGCTAATTGCCGAAGCTAGAAGTGAGCTCACAGAGGATGTGGCTGAGAGTCTGGGAGGAGGTGGAGGGGCTGGCGGAGGAGGGGCGGGCAGCGCCGCGGTGCTGTGCTGCGGCCCAGTCGGGACTGCAGGACCCACCGGACTCGCCCCCCCCGTGCGCTCCCATGTGAGGCCTCGCTGTCCCGCTCCTGCTGCCTGCTGCCCCTCCCCGCCCCAAGGCTTTTCAGGACCACCCTCTGCACAGGGGTAAAGTGACACCGCGCCGCGCCCTCACCTGGAGCAGAAAGCGCGGACCCGACCTGGGGGCGGAGAGGGGGGTTGTGGAGGCCCAACCTCCCGCGAACCCCAGGGCACCGGGACCACCCCAGACGCTGCGCCAAACCCAGGTCCGCATGGGGTCGGGCTGGGGACAGCGCCTTGCGAGGTGCCCCTCGCTAGCGGGCGCGCTAGCCGCCATCTTTTGGCAGCCCCATGCGCCCCTGCTGAGGACCCCCTTCCCTCCCCCACCGTGGCCCCGCTGCTTTTGTTCTGGACTTGGGATCCCAGGTGGAAACTAGTCCCTCAGACCTCCCTGGCAGCAAGGAGGGCAGGGAGGGATTCTTGGTTTTCTGCCCTGGCTCCTCCTCTCTCCCCATTCACATGCCTTCTGGCTTCCCTTTCCTCTCCTCATTGTCAGTTTTCTTAAATGGTTTTCTTCTGCATGTTGACCCGAAGAGCTATTTCATGAATGAATATACACGAAACTGAGTTGGAGCCCACCTGTGAGAGCCCAACTGTAGTGGCCTTTCATTAGAATGGTCTCTGGTTCTAGCCTCAGTTCAGAATACTGCATGTACCTGAGGATCAAGTCCAGATGTTTCTTTCATCTCTGACTTGAATTTGAAATCCTCCTCAGACTTCAGCTTCCAGGATTTCTCCAGTCCTTGCTCTCCCACTGTCTTGGTGGGGATCCGCCATGAGTGTTGAACACAGGAATGAATGAATGATATATACCCCAGATTGCTGGGGCTTTCTCATGTTTTGCTGAGGTTGGAAAGGCTTGGTAGAGACCCCCTGTAAGCAGATAGAGAGCTGCATGCAATTGCTTAGATAAACGTGTTCCCCACTTAATTGCTTGGGCATTGAACATTTCGCCCTTAACCTGTGGCTGGAGCAGTTAGGAGGAGACAATCTGGAGGTGAATCAGTAGATGGCTGAATCCACATGGTGGTGGTCTGAGTTTGGGAGATTTTCCTGGAGATTCAAAGGAAAGATCTAAATTCTTCCAGTGGGGAGTGGTAAACATTTTATCGATGGGAGATGGAAAATAAATGGTCTGGTTAACCTTTCCCTCCCCCTCAAAACCCATTATTTGAAAACACAAAAAGGGAAGTGAAGGGAGAAATCCTCCCACTCCCATGCCCACTCACCTCCATAGCCACCTCCTCTTCCAAGAACCTAGCAGACAAGGTGCCAAGAAGTGTTAGGTACCAGCAGTGGTCTCAGGTACTCAGCATGATCTCATTCAAGGATCATGGTGAAAGGCATTCAAAGAGATTGTGGGGGCACAGGGATCCAGTTAAGGGGAACAAGTTTAAGGTTTGCCTGGTCCCCTAAAAATTACTGGCACTAGAGAAGATGAGCTTTGGGAACTATAGCTTAATGGATACAATGTGTTAAAAGCTTCAGTGAGTCATGGTGGGAAGAGGCTATGAGGGCAGCAAACACAGTCTTAGATGATGTTATTAATAGCACTACAGGCTCTAGATTTCCTGTGGTGGTGTTCTTGGCAAGACCAGCCCGGCCAAAGTGGATACTCTCAACCTGGAACAGAGGGTCTTGGAGATGCCAGCACGTGAGGTATGATGAGAGGGTAAAATGATAGGAGGTGTCCTTTGGAAGGACTGACTCCTTGACTTTAAAAGGGAGAACCCAAATCTGTAGGTGAAATCTTTCTGGCTACAAAGAGGGCCAAGGCCTCCTAAGGTCAAGGTCTCCTCGTCACTTGCAAAGATGTCGAAGAACATATTCAGACATTTCAAAGATGTCCTCATATCATTGGTTCCCACTCTGGAATTCTATCAATAAGGTGAGAGTTCCTCTAGTTGAAAAAGAGATCTAAAAAGACTTCCCTTTCTCATGTAATTTCTGTAACCTCCAGGACACACCCACCTCCCCCTTCCAGCTCTGTAATGAAGCCACAGCTGGTGCCAATTTGTGGAACTCCTTAAAGGCTATTCTCCCTTATATACCCCCGGACCAAGTTCCCATGCTCCCTCACCTGATTTCCTGCACTCCCCTCCCATCTGGTGTGTTCACACCTGCAAGTGCCTTTTACCAACCCCTTTGCCAAAAGGCAGCCAGAGTGACCTTTCAAAGACCTATCAGTTCCTGGCATTTGTCTCCATAGAAATCTGCACTGATCTTCTAACAAATTCTCAGTCCTCCAAAGGCACCCATAATCCTCCCATTAGTCTCTTCATACCCGTCCAACTGACTGATGCCTGTTCTGCCCCATCTCTCTGCCCTTCAACCACACTGCCTCCTTCTTCCTGTGGAGACCTCTCATGCCACCTGCCTCCAAGCACAGGTGATTCCCATTGATGGGAAGACCCTCTTCTCTCCCCCATCTCCCCACTCCAGTTACTCCCATTTATTCGTGAGCTCACAAGCCCCATGGTACACACTCTCCATGCAGCCTGCTCTCTCTTTTCTAGCACTGGCCTCCGTTTCTAGCTGTGCTTGTATCATGGATGTCCCTCCCCAGCCAGCCTCCAAGCTCTCCTTCCCTTTAGCTCCAACACCTGACACAGTGCCTGGCACGTAGTAAGCCCTCCTAGCTTCAAAGAGCCTCATTGAGGGACTGAAAGCATTTTTAAAATGTCACTACGTAGGCTCCAAACTGTAGGCAGAAAAAGCTTTGCCTGGATTGACATTTTAGAGACGTATTCGTCAAGTTGGATGTGTTCACTGACTTTGCCTTGTAAAATTAAAAAAAAAAAAAAAGGACCTCTGTATCGCTTCGCATCTACCAAAGGCGCATGTATACTCCTAGACCACGTTATGAGCTTAATGGAAGGAGACAAGATGTTTTCGCTAAGAAAATGTATAAGACTGTTGAGGTCAAGTGGGAGGAAACAGTCCGTTTGTTGGAGCATTGCTATCTTACTCTATCACAGCCACTCTTAAAAATCTGAAACGGGGTGTGTCAGAATTGTCTGTCGGAGATGAGTTAGATCTGGCTCATGTTCCTACAGACATGAAAGCCAGAAACGAAGAAGGAGGCTTTGAAAGCGTGGGTTGAGGAGGCGGTGTGGATCACTATGATGAGCTAAGTGCCCAGGGCCACCAGCAGACATGCTGGCCTGTGTCCTTCTTTTGTTCTGGGGTCCCTCTTGCACCATGTGGTGAGGCTGGTGGCTGGGAGCAGCTCAGACAGTACCTGGTGGCATCTTACCTCTCCCACCCTCCTGTGGGCTCCAGTGGGCTCCAGTAGGTCCCAAGGGACAGCCTGCCTTCTTTGAAAAGCGCAGTAGCACTGGGAGCAGAAACTAGGACCAAAGAGTGAGCACCCTGTTTGACAAGCTGGACCAGCCACCTCTTCTTCAGATGCAGGGGGAGCCCTGGCATGCTGACTCCTCCCTTCTCCCTTTCCCCTTTCCTCTCTTCCTCCCTCTTTCTTTCCCCTCTCTCCTTCCCTGGTGGTGCCCTTTCCCAATGCCCTCTTCATCCCTTTTCCTTTCTACATACCTGTCTTCCTGAGTTTCTTCTCTTTCCTCCCCATTACTTCCCTTCATCTGAATCTCCTCTTTGGTCCCTTTGTCCCTGCTCTCTGCTCCTCCTCCCCTTCCCTGGCCCCTGTTCAGCTCCATACTGAATGCAGGCAGAGCTGGACTAACATGCTCACTTGCTAGCTCAGCCACCCTCCAGAGAAGTCACTCTTCGGTGGCCACCTTCCTGACCCCCTGGTCGCTTCTCCACTTGTTCAGATATTGCTCTGAAGTCTGAGGAGGACAGAGCGGGGCTGCCACAGAAGCAGGCCAGAGGAGAAACCAAACCATGTGTCCACACTGTCCCCCAGCACTGCTGCTCTGAGAGCTTTCGGAGTCCTCAACAGGGTTAGGATTTAGGGGCTTCTTCAGAACCGGGAGTGAAAACAATCATAGGTCAAAAGAAAAGCGACGGCCCCCACACAAAAATAATAATCACAAATGAAAACTATGTTAACTCTGAGTCCCAAAGTCGAAAAATTGCCTTGAATCTGTCACTAGAAAGCACCCAAGGCCTCACTCTCTGGGTTCTGGGTGCCCTGGGAATGGCAGGAGGCTCTGACAGGCGCGTGGGAGTGCGGAACTATGGGGGCTAGCCTGCCCGCTGGCGGGGGTGAGGCGGTACCCCCTGTGGCACTGTCCTGGCCCGACCCCCTGCGGACAGGGTGTGGCGTGGCATCCAGTGTGGTCCTGGTGCACTGGGGTTGGCGGAAGGCTGGGCCCCACCACCCCACACCCTGCTCCTGGCTCGTGTTTTCTGCTTCAGGTGAGGGCGCGTCGCGGTGTCACTTTACCTGTGAACAGAGGGTCCTCCAGAGAAGCCATGGGGCGGGGAGGGGCAGCAGGCGGCCTGAACGGGAATGGGACACCGCAGCGTCTGGGGCTAGGCTGGAGCGTGGGAGCGCAGCGGCAGCGAGTATGGTGGGTCCTGCAGTCCCGAATGGGCTGCAGCACAGCACCCTGGCGCTTCGCGCCCCTCCTTCCCGCCTGGGCAATTAGCAAAGCCCCTTCTCCAGGCCGCCCCCGACCCGCCCCCGCCCCCCTCCCTCCTGAGTCCTCTGAGAGCTCACTTCCAGCTTTGGAAATTAGCAAAGAACCTTCTCTGCGCCGGCCCCGCCCCCTCACTCCTGAGGCCTGAGCACTGGCATGCTACTGCATTGCCAGCACCTGCTCTGGGCAGCCTCCTAGCCTGGCTCCCTGAGCGGCTGTCCACGTGCAGCCTGGCTGCGAATAGATCATCAGTCTTAAACGCCAGCTGCACTCTTGGGTCAGTTTGCTGGCTTCCAGATTGCGCCCAAAGCCAGGAACCAGCTTCCCCAGCACAGGCCTGGGCTGAGATGCATGCCCTGGATCTGTCTGAGCAGTCTCCTTGACTCCAGGCAGGGATGGCACTTCGACCTGGATGTTTGGGTTTTCTGTTTGTTTTTTTTGGTCATTGGTTATTACATGACCTCCAGGGTAGGTGCTCCACAAAGGGAGTGAAAACAGGACACCATATATAAGCATACAGCCATTCTAGAAAAATAGCTTGGGGTTCTCCTGGAAACGCTGCATTGGTCCTTGCACTATGGTTTAATAGAAAAGGGATAATGCACCAAGTTACTTAAATGAGCATAGGTTGAAATCGTTTACTGAGAGTAAATATTTTAAATAGTTATATTTTAACTAAATCTATCATCAATCATAAATCTATTACACGAAGGTTACAGGCAATTTAAAAGCAAGAGCACTCTCTTCAGGGTTTTAAATAACCCCTGTCTCTCTTGGCACATGAGAATGCAAAGATAGGAAATGGTTTGTAAAAGATCATATAATAGCTTTTACTAATTCTATTTATTTGACAGACAGAGATCACAAGTAGGCAGAGAGGCAGGCAGAGAGAAAGATGGGGAAGCAGGCTCCTGGTCAAGCAGAGAGCCTGATGAAGGGCTCGATCCCAGGACCCTGAGATCATGACCTGAGCCCAAGGCAGAGGCTTAACACACGGAGCCACCCAGGCGCCCCCAGATGAAATACATTTCTGACTTTGAAACTTCAGATAGAATTATTTTGTCCATGATGACAACTGAAGAAAATGTGTCATCCCTAAACCTAACCTTAAACCCTACCAACACTGAAACCTAAGCTGACCTTAAAGCCCAAACTAGAACCCTGAATCCCAAACCTGGAATGGAACCCAAAGCCTGTACCTGAGCCCTGGATCCAAGCCCTGAACCACGAACCCAAACCCTAAACCAGACCTCCAAGTCATGAAACCTGAACCCAAATCTCAGCATGAAGTCAAACCCCAAATTTGACCTTGAACTTTATCCCATAAGCCCTGAGTCTTAAAGCCTAAATCATAAACTTAAAGCCCTAAACTATAACTCTGTTCCCTTGTCCTTCACTCTAAACCCTCACCCTAACACTAAACCCAAAGCCTGATCTAGAACTCTGACTAAAACCTGAACCTGTACCCAAATTCAAATGCTTCACCACACTTTGCTTATGCACTTGCCATTGATGGATATTTGCAGTTTCTACCTTTTGATTCTTGTGAACATTGTTTGGGTTGGGGGCTAGGGTTAGGGTCTTGGATTAGGGTAGGGTCCAGGCTTGAGACCAAGTTGAGGTCAGAGTGTGGGTCTGCATCAGGGCCATGTTCAGTGACACTGTTTGGGTCAAGGACTGTTGTAATTCCACATTGTTTCCAATTCATTGTTCCTTAGCTATTTGGGGGGAAGTTGGGGGGTATTGGGCTCCATGCAGCTTGAATTTCCGGAATGAAATGGCATCAGCTGGACCCCAGGAGGGAGCAGGACCTTCCACTGAAGGGTGAGCTCCCACAGTCCTGCACTGCCTTGCACCGCCTGCAGAGGGCGCCAGACCCCAGCTCCGCCCTGAGCCAAGGCTGCACAGCCACAGCTGGGACCAGAGCCCCGCCTCTTCAGGACCCACTGTGGAGACTTCTGGAGAATGTGGGGCGCCTCCCACCCTGACAGGACAAGCTGAGGAGGGTGTGGCTCTGCATCCACACTGACCGGACCCGTTGTGGAGGACGCGCCCACACTGGCAGCAGTCCAACCTCCTAAGGACCAGATGCTGGAGGAGCTGAGGAGAAGCCGCCTGAGTGCACTGTCAAGGGGTTCGTGGTCTCAGGACCCCACAGAGGAAGGGCGCCCTGTGTAGACACTGGGGCTTCCGTCGTTTTGTGTGAGGAGACGTGGCCTCCTGCTGTGCTGTGCGCGGGGCTGTGGGGTCCCCCCTTTCTGGGCTCGGGTGCTCCTAGGTCCTCATCTGTGTTTGTGTGCTCACGGATTAGGTTCCTTGGGCTCCTCAGATGGTCTGCAGTCAGGGAGCGTCCCCCTGCTTCGGTGCTTGTGCTCTCCCCACCTCAGCCCTGCGGGGTCCTTCCCGTGTCCACACCCACTCCAGGCTTGCACCGAGTCCGGAAATTCGGGAGCCAGAGTGAGGACTCTGTAGACGGTTTTGGGGAGAGTAGGTATTTTCCCAGTGAGGGTTCTTCCCTGAGCACAGTGACTCCCCATCTCTGTGTGTACCCCTCCCTGTCTTTTGTCATTGTTGCAGGGCTGTCAGATGACAGGTCTGTCACCTTCTTGGTTCAGGGGCCTCCCGGGTATCTTGCTGTCTTGGATGCCGTTGTAAATGAGATCGTTCTCTGCAGTCTCTATTTGATGGTTCCTTCCGAGCACCTAGGAGTGCCACTAATTTGTGCATATTGATTTTGTTCCTTGCAAGTTCTTGTATTTATTTGTTCGATTGGCCTTAAACTCAATCTCCCAGTTATTTGACCAGCAGAATGTATTTAATTTGGAAGAGCAGAGAATGGCATTCTGGGCTGAGCAAGCTAAGGTCCCATCACAGGCAAGTGCGAGAAACAAAGGAGATTAACATTATTTCATGGAGGAGGAAGAAGTTGGGAAGGGTGCTTGAAGGAAAGTCCCTTGGAGAAAGGCAGGGTGATGGAGAATTCTCACCAGCTGAGCTGCAAAGCTCCTACAAAAAGTCAGGAGATGAACCTCCACCTTCCCGTGTGGGGCCTGGAATTGGTGAGTCTCTCCTGTGGGGGATTGCAATGTGGAGTCTGTAATGGGCACTGAGCAGCAGGCGCCCCCTTCCAGCCTCCCCTTCTGGCATCCCCAGTCCACTTTACTGGGGCTTCCCTTCCTGCTTTTGCACAGTTCTAACCAGCTTGTGGTGGAACGTTGTGGAAAAACTGAAATTCCAAATCCACTGCTTCTACTGCACCTGAGATACAGGGGCCCATGATTTAATTCTCCCACAAGTCTCTTGCTAACATGTGTCCTCTCCATGTTGGGTGACCTGGATCTGGGAGGGCTTGGCCTCCATCCCAAAGTCTGATGTTCTCTCTGCTTCCGTGTCGTCGTGCTAACATGGATGTTTGGAAGATTCATTTCCTCTGTGGTGATTTCAAAGTGCAGTCAGCTTGTTATAGCAGCACAAATACGTGCTGTCTCCACACTCAGATTCCCCAGCCATCATTTCTTTACCACGTTTGCCACTTCACACGGGATGCTTCAGTGTGTTTGATCCCACACCAGGACAATGTCCTGCAGAACCACCACATAACCTGAAATGAGGAGATCATTACAGAACCCATCCAAGGGTTAGTGTTAGGAACCAGGGACATGGCAGGACTGACCTGAAGACCCCATGGAGAGCTGTCTGGGTGGCTGAGTTGACAGTGGAGGTGAGGGTGAGTGTCTGGCTCTGGCTTTGTGTCCAGGAGTCAGCTCTGTGTGGGTGTGTCCTCAGCTAGGCATGCAGATTTCTGCTCCTCTGAATCCTTTCCGGAGTTCCAAATGGCACAGTTTCCTTCTGGGCAGCAGGCTGAGTCCTCTGGGATTGCCCATGTGTCCCCAAATTGTAGGGCACCTACTGCAAGGCCTTTGGGGTCACAATCCTGAGAACCGAACCAAACCAAAGGTTATGGTTAGGGCCCACCACATGGCAGGCCCGATCTGCCAGCACTCTGTCCATCTTTCTGGGGGAGGAAGCAGTCGAGGGATTTGTTCAGGGTGAGTGTCAAGCTCCAGGTTTGCATCCAGTGGCCTGCTGAATATGGGGTGTCCCAGGTAGGAATGCAGATTTCAGTTCCTCTGAATCCTTTCTGGAGTTCCAAATGGCATGGTTCCTTTCAGGGTGGCAGGGTGAGTCCTATGGTGTTCCTCACTGTCCCCAATCTCTGAGGCTTTAGAGCCAGGCTGTCGGGGACAGACCTCTCAGGACAGAATCTAGGCTTAAGAGTTTGTGCCTATGGGCATGGCTGCACTGATCTGAAAGCACTGTGGCGAGGATCACAGGGGTCTGAGTTGAGAGCATTGTTCAGGATCAGTATCAAGGTCTGGGTTTGTGTCCAGTGGTCCGCTGAATGTGGGGGTGGTCTCAGATGTCCAAGACGATTTCCCCTACTCTGAATCCTTTCCAGCATTCCAAATAGCCTGGTTTCCTTCTGGGTGGCAAGCTGAAATCTCTGGGATTTCTCAGGTCTTGCCATTGCCCTTGCAAGGGCAAGATACTTTTTACAGTAAAAGAATTCACCAGATGAGCTGAACAGCAGAAAAGACACAGCTCAAGAGTTAATCAGTGAACAGGAATATCATGCCAAAAACTTCTTTGATAACACACTACAGAGCAAGGGAAGATAGGAGAGAAAGCTGAGATATAAAGGACAAACCCTCCAACTTTCCAACATCATTCCCTACTTGTTTATTTCCATTGCTGTCAGCTCATTCCCAGTCAAAAATAAGTCACATGAGCCAGCCTTTTTTCTTCCTGAGATTGGGGCACTGTAAAGCCCACCAGAGGGGCCAAGGGCACCCCTATACCTGCTGAGCTGAGCCCATTTGTACCCCAACCGTGAGGAGGTACCAGCCTGTCCCCCTGGTGCTCCATGGTCTGTGGCAGTCCTTCCTTCTGGACTCTGCTTTGCTGCTCTATTTTCGATAACCCTGGTCTCAAACTAGGGATTGCTCCTGGAAGAGGAACTCAGGGAGATGAGGCTCAGGAGGGTCTCCCTGCCTGGAATCTTCGTGTGAGGAGTGCACAGCCAACAGATTTTGCCCAGGGACTTGCAAAATGCAGAGAGGCAGATTTCTTTCCTCTCTTTCTCTCTCTCTCTAGCCTCATACTAACCAGGAGTTCTTAGAACTTTCTTCAGTGACTTCTAGGTGTAGCTTGGCCACTTTTTCACAGAAAGGCCACTTGAGCATGATGAAACACACGTATAAGCAATTACATTAAAAAAAAAAAACAATAAGCCAATGTACACAGACCTTTGACAGCAGCACAGGACGCTCAAGGGACCAGAGTCCCTACCTTGGGCAATAGTGGTAGAGGCCGGGTTCTGCCATGCAGGTCCCTAGACCTTTGGCAGTTTCCACGATTGCAAATCCAGACATGCAGAATCCTGAGGGACAACCTACTAACTGCAAAAGAGCAAAAATTCATCAGGATTCAGAGAGTGGAAATCCATTTGTACTGGAAAAGAAAGAAGTAGGCTTGCTGTGAATCCAGCAGGGAGGACAGGCATAGATAAAAGCTGGTGTATGGGTCACGGAAACTATTGTTTCTCAAGGGTCCTGCTGTCTCTGTAAAATGCTATGAGGACTGTCTCTTGGGGACCTCCTGCTTTCCTACCAGTGACACCCCCAGATTCTGCTTTGCTAGTCCCATGGATTCCTGGGGATACCCAGTTGATAAGCTATGCTGTCCTCATGACAACACTTGCTAATGGACTGAATGTTTGTGTCTTGTCCCAATTCAGATGTTGAAGCCCTGACCCTCAAGGAGTGCCATCAGGAGGTATGGGCTTTGAGAGGTGGTGAGGTCATGAGATTGGAACACTTGTGAATGAGATAAAAGCACTTCTGAGAAACGACCTGAGAGATTGTTCTGCCAGCTGTCATCCATGCAAGTCTACAACAGAAATATGGGCATTTGTAGATAATGAAGCAGTCTCTTGCTAGATATCAGATCTCCCAGGATCTTGCTTTTGGACTTCTCAGTCTCTAGAACTGCAAGGAATAGTACATGTTTTGCTGTTTCAGCCACCCAGTCTGTCATCATTTGTTGCAGCAACTTGAACTGAATAAAGCAGAGCCCAAGTCCTGGTTAATCCCTGCTTCTACTCATTTCCCCTCAGAAAGAGCTTCTAATCCAGAACTGACCTCTGCTTTCCATACACGTGCTTCAGACTCCTTCTGTGAGAGCCCAGACTTTGTAAAAGACTCCTCCCTCATGGCAACCAGCATTCTGTGACTCCTGAGGACTGTCCTCCCTGACTGTATTGAGTCAATCAAACTGATTTTGATTCTGGAGTCCCAGGATCAAGGACTGCATCAGGCTCCCAGCTTCATGGGGAGTCCGCTTCTCCCTCTGACCTTCTCCCCTCTCATGCTCTCTCTCTCACTCTCTCTCTCTCCCTCTCAAATAAATAAATAAAAATCTTTTAAAAATCTGATTTTAACAGACCATAAGCTTGTTCTTGCTGGTCTTTGGAAGATTAGGCATTAGCCCTTCGGAGAAAGTTCTGAATGGCTGCTTCATGAAGGGGTGAACTGTGTCCCCAAAGTCTCTTTTTGCTGCCTTCTAATCACAGATGCTGAGACAAATCCTCCCAGGTGCTGGTTTTTCAAAGCACTTAATGCTTTGGCTTTGAAGTTCCTCACTTGACAGTTCTGCTTTAATCAGTTTGTGACAAAACAGCCAATTGGTGGTGGATGCAAAGTGCACTGATAAAGTTAATATCAGGGAACAATTTTTTGAGTGTCATGCATGTGCACGTGTGTGCACACACATATCCATGTGCTAAGCATTATGGTAAATGTCTGACAAGAACTAAAAGATCAAAAAGTCAGGATACCCCATTAGCTGATATTTTTATTATTCCTACATCCTAATCTATGAAAAACAGGGTCAGAGAATAAGAAGTGGCAAAAAGAATCAAGATTTGAGGCAGTTCGATTTCTCAGCCAGCCTTGATCAATAGGCATGTACACCTGTGTCTAGTTTCAGGTCTGTGTAACCTTGCCATAACCTTGGATAAGCCATTCATCTCTCAAGTTCAGGTTCTTGGTCCAAGGAGGGAAGGGGCACAGGTTGAGTACCTCCAGTGGGACTTCCTGGCAGGCTTGTTCATCCAAGCATTCCTGTTTCAGTTTGAGTAATTGAAGCCAGTCTTTGTTTTACCGAAGGCCAAGCTTGTCCAGTGTGTCCATGCCACCAGCCAACAGCATTTGTCCATGCCATGTAACAACTGAGCAACATTCATAGGAATGGGGGGAGGAAAAGATGTCCACAGGTGTTGACAGATGTTCTGCATGGAGGAACAGGAGCTGGGGCCATCACCTGCTGTTTCTAGTGGCCTTCTCTGTCGAGTTAAAATAAATGGCAATTATTTGCAATGACAGGGGTGAAAGTAGAGGGTATTATGCCAAGCGAAATAAGTCAGTCAGAGAAAGACAATTATCATATGATCTCACTCATATGTGGAGTTCAAGAAACAAACCAGAATCATAGGGGAGTAAAGGAAAAAAATAAAACAAGATGAAGTCAAAGAGGGAGACAAACCAGAAGAGACTTTAAAAAAAAAGATTTTTATTTACTTATTTGACAAACAGAGATCACAAGTAGGCAGAGAGGCAGGAAGAGCGAGAGAGGAGGATGCAGACTCCCCAGGGAGCAGAGAGCCTGATGTGGGGCTCGATCCCAGGACCCTGAGATCATAACCTGAGTTGAAGGCAGAGGCTTTAACCCACTGAGCCAGCCAGGTACCCCTCAGAAGAGACTCTTAATCACAGTAAACAAACTGAGGGTTCTTGGAGGGGAGAGGGATGGGTGGATGGGGTAACTGGGTGATGGACATTAAGGAAGGCATGTGATACAGTGAGCACTGGGTGTTACAAAAGACTGATGAATCACTAACCTGTATGTCTGAAACTAGTATTATATGTTAATTAATTGTATTTAGATTAAAATTTTCTTTAAAAATAATTTTAAAATAAAATAAGTAACAATCCAATAATGATCAGAGTTATCCAGCAGGGAGTATCAGATCTAGATGTCAGTTAAATTTAAGGGGCTTGCCAAAGTATAGGAGAGTCACGCTAGGTCATTTTCCTGTGTGGGGAAGTCTTCAGGGGCAGTTCCAAAGACAAAGATTATTAATATTCCTCCTTCCCCCATTCCTCCTAGAGCCAAAGATGTTTCCTCCACTCACCCACTGGCCCTGTATGTAGGTGTTGCTTTCTCTCTACCAATCAAAAAATCAGTGAGTAACTATAACTTCACCTTTTCCAATATCCCCCTACCCCCGACCTTTGGTCTTTAATGGCCATGGGCAACAGGGACAAAGACATTTTTTAAAAACTTACAGAGATCTATTATGTTCTACTACCTTGGCCCGCATGGGCCACTGCAAAGGGATTCTGTGAACCGTGTACTCAGATGAATGGTCATTATCTTCAAAAAGGCAGGGGCAGTGATAGACACAGGAACCAAAAAAGCAAGAGTTAACGGACCATCAGAATAATGGAGTACCAACACTTTTATGTCCTTGGCTTGAATCCTCAAGGTCCAGTGTCTCAACAGAATTTTCATTTTGGTCTCATCTGCCTCACTTGTCCACCCCTGGGCCAGTTGGCAGTTATACTGAGAACCGGAAATTTTCCTTAGAAGAGAGAAAGAGTATTTGTCAGGTAAACCAAGGAAATGTCCATTATAGGAAGTTAGGCCTTTTGTCATGGTACTCCATTAGCACCCTCCTGACTGTTAAAGAAAAAAAAAATATTGTGACACCCATTAAAGAGAGTAAGGAAGATTTTAATCAAGGGATGCTACTATGATGAGATTTTATTGTATAGTATGGGAGAGAAATCTGGCTCAGCTCAGACAAATGGAGATTTACAGCTAAAGAGCATGGTGGGGATCACTGAATGTAAAATTAAGATGGAACATCAAGGGTAAGGATGAAGGGATTCTGGCTAAACCATCTGGACAGTAATATTGTTGAAGGAAGGCTAGGGTCATAAACTATTGAGATCAGGGGATAAGGAATTTTTTAAAAGACTTATTAATACATTTTAAAGAGAGGGAGCAGGGGTAGGGGTAGAGGGAGAGGGAAAGAGAATTTTAATCAGACTCTTCACTGAGCATAGAGCCTGAGGTGAGGCTTAATCTCAGGACCGTGAGATCATGACCAGAGTAGAAACCAAGAGTCAAACGTTCAACCAGCTGCACCAACCAGGTGCCCTGGGAATAAGGGATTGGATCAGATATTAAGGGTTATAGATACTGAAGCACCAGGGTGGCTTAGTTGGTTAAATCTCTGGCTTTGGCTTGGTCATGATCTGATCCCAGGATCAAGCCTGGCATTGGGCTTGCTGCTCAGTGGGGAGTCTGGTTCTCTCTCTCCCTCTGCTATTCCCCCTGCTCAGGCTCTCTCTCTGTCAAAATAAATAAATCTTAAAAAAAAAAAAGTGGTAAGATACCAGGGGTGAGAGATAAGGAATTTGATCAGATATCAAGAGTAGGATAGAAGATTGCTGAAAAATGACCAAGCAGATTTCTTGCTAAAACTGGGCTAAGTGGGCGGAGCCTAAGGTCAAGGTAGACAGAAAGAGGACTCAGAGGAACTTGACTCGAGTCTGGTCAAGGAGAAAATCTTCATCAGCCATGACCATTGTATTTTCTGCAGTCACACATTTTACTAATTCTTTTATCAGACATTCAGTGAACGAGAAACATGAACGCAGCAGCAATAATATAACAAATGTAAGCGCTCTAGAAGAGACAAAGGCAGTATGGGAATCCACCTCATCAGATTTAGAATATGCATGACTCCATGACTGAATTACTACCACTGCTTGACTGTTGAGATTAAGATGTAGTACAGAGGATCAGAGGGAAGGGAGGGAAATCTGAATGGGAGTCATCAGAAAGGGAGACAAGCCATGAGGCACCTTTAACTATAGGAAACAGACTGAGAGTTGCTGGGGGGGAGGGGAGTGGGAGACATGGAGAAACTGGGTGATAGGCATTAAGGAGGACACGTGATGTGATGAGCACCAAGGGTTATCCACAACTGATGAGTTACTAAATTCTCTGAAACCAATGATGTACTATCTAATGGCTAATTGAATTTAAATATCTAAAAAAGGCACTTCAAAAAAAAAGATGTAGCATAACTCACAATATCCTTTGAGTGGAAGAATGTGCGGACTTTCCACACCTCTGCTGTCCAAGTCCCATGGCTAGTAGCCACATGTGGCTAATGACCACTTAAAAGGTGGCCAATTCAAATGGAGAAATGCTGTAAAAGCAGAATAAACACTGGCTTTCAAAGACATATTGTAACCAAAAGTCAGAGAGTATTGCCACCCTCACATCACAAACATCGCATGACTTCTACAGCTAATGAGAGTGGGACCCAAGATGAGAGAGGTCAACCTGAAAGTCCATGATGTCAGAAAGAACATGGAGAAGAAAGAGTCACAATCCTGGAGTGGATGGGCTGAGGACTGTCAGAATTCCTTTTTTTTTTTTTTTTGGTGATTCTGTATACGGACAAGGAGAATTCACTGGAGATGACATCTGTATGCCTCACATTTTCAAGGGAAAATTATGAAAACGCATATAGACCCACAGCCATAGTTTAATTATGTTTGAAATATATTCAGAATTACTCCAGTCAGTAAATTGCATATTTTCACATTTAGCTTCTCAATTTTCTCTTCGGCACCTCCCATTCTTGAAATCCCAACACAAATCACATCTCTTGCCTAAGGACCATAAACTACCTCACTATCAAAGGCTACAGTTCATTCATTCATTTGATTCATTCAAAGCAACCTAATCTTGAGTGATGTCTTAGGCGCTCTTCTAGGGACTGGTGACACGGTGAACAAAATAGGTAAAAATCTCACTTTCATGGAGCCTCTCTGGTATTTAGGGGAAAATCTTTCCTTATCAACATGAAAATACTTTTTATGGATGTTGCTTAGAATTTCAGTTTTTTTTTTCTTGACAGTATCTCAGGTGATCATCTTTGAGGTGGTTCTCCTGAAAATATTTTTGGGGGGTACTGACTCGACTTTCTGAGTCAGACACTTTCCTAAAGACAGGGGTCAAAGGAAAAGTGACAACTGTCACTCTTGCAGTAAGAACAGGGATCACAATGCTTGAAACAGATATGCTGCTCAGCTGTCAGAAAGTCCACAAGGCTCCAAATGTGTGTGGCCAACTAACGGAACCTGTAACTCAGAGGTTATCATCCTGAGAGCAATGGGAAATCCCTCTAGTTAAGGACTCTCCTTGACGGAAGCTTGACAATGGCCTTGATTTACTTACTATGATGTTTAGGTAATTATACACATTAAGAAAAGTGCACAAGGCACTTACATTTCCATGATACCATCAAAGATATTGTTGTTTTATTAAAATGTTACATCTAGAGTTGTAACGTATAGAGTAGTTAAGTCAATCACTATGAGGTACAGGTGAGACTATTGTAACAGCCATACTTCCATAAAAAAGAAAAATTTTTTGTGGTTTCTGATCTAGGAATCAGCCAGTGAATAATTCTATATCAGTGTCCAGTTACCGGGCTAAACATGTAATCTATTTATATTTCTGAGGGTAAGCTGAATTGTGATCACTGAGCCAGCTGTATTCTAGTAACTACTCATTTACCCAACATAACAGATATAAGAAGGTAAAAGGCTTCTAAGGAGACTGGTTACTTATATTTTGAACCACATTTTGGCAGGTATAACTTGCAACTTGTGCTTAGTGGTAAGATTTCTGATATTTACTTTCTCCTTCCTTTGGCAAGTCAAGTTAGTTAAAAAGTAATTAGAGTAGAGTCCATTGTTTTTCTTAAATGCTTACAGAGATATAGAACTCTCAAGTTTCTTTACTAGACAGGATTAGATCACATTAGTGATAAAGATCAGAATGATTTACATTGCTAAAACGAGAACTTCCTGTCAGTTTGGAGAAAGCTCATTTTTATAACCAACATATTGGCTGGGCTAGAGATTAATGAGTGCTATGGGTGGGGTGATGAATGTGATATATTCAATGACCTGTGGAATTTGTTCTGTAATTTCCCCACTCCTCTGGTCAGCAGAGCGTCTTCTTCAGTACCCAGCACTGCCCATAACTGCATTCAGAAAATCACTCTCCAAAAATGGTTATTTGTTTTGCCTTTTTTATAATTTTTTAAAACATTTGATTTATTTACATGTCAGAGAGAGGGAATGAGAGCACAAGCAGGGGGAGCAGGAGAGGGAAGGGGAGAAGCAAGCTTCCTGCTTGGTGGGATTGCACAAGGGCTGAAGAAGACAGAATGGGAAAGGGACAAGGAGAATAGTGGGTTTCAGATTCTTGGGAACAGAGCCCACATCTATTTCTATGTTTATCTCACTGCTATAAACCCAGGTCACAGCAGAGTGCCTGCAGCAGAGTCATGGAAGTGCTCCAGAACTGATAACTATTGCTATTTATACTACTAACATTCCTCCACAAAGGGCCAAGTGTCATAGCTTCTCCCAGTTCCCCACACTGAACGCAATGAAGAATCAAACTATCGGGTGAAGGATGGCGAGGGGCATTTAACAGGACCCAGATCACAGGAGCCATATTGTATTGCAGGACCAGGGGTCTTACCAGTGACTAGGTATTCACTCCTCTTGAGAGGCTAGCTCCTTGGATCTCCCTCTTCAATCCTCTGAACCCATGTCTGGCATCAGAAACAAAAGTAAACATAACGTATCGCCCTTGTTTATTTTTTACTATTATTTGTTACAGAGGAAGAGAGAGATCACAAGCAAGGGGAGCTGCAGGCAGAGGGAAGGCAGGCCCCCCACTAGAGCCTGGTATGGGATCCAATCCCAGGACCCTGGGATCATGACCTGAACCAAAGGTAGATGCTTAACTGAGTAAGCTACCCAGGCGTCCCTTATTGTCCTTCTTTAAAATTTAATGTATTCTCTCTCCCTCTCTCTTTGTCCCCACTCTGTCACTCATACTCACACAATCACAGAGTCACAGACAATAGCAAGGCATTTCCCATTCTAATTCGCTAAGGCACTGTGAGCTTAAGCTCAACAGAATCACTTTGCCAGCTGCTGCTCTACCGTGCCCTGATCCCTTCTCTATCCCCAAGCTCGATCTGTAACTCAAGTGTCATGGTGGTGGCTCTTTCTGCCCTCCCTCCATAAGGCTGCCATCAGCACACTCTTCCCCGTGGCTCCACTCCCCAGCACTGGCTGCCTTTGGTCTACGGGTATGCCCTCTCCTAGAGCTTTTCCACTCTCCCTGAGGGGAAGACAACCCTTACTTCTCCCTGGTGGCTGTCACGTGTCCGCTATATATTGTGACGATCAGCCCGATTAAGAGATTGGGAACTAAAAGACCAGCTTCTGCTTATGGATCAAACTAACTCTGGGGCTTGGGACACATGACAGCAGCACATGGTGGTAGAACTGAGATGGTTAGGGAGTTAATCTGCATTTTCACATCTGGTCAGCAGCAGAACAAAGAAGACACCCCAGATCTCCTATCTCCCAGAACAGTACTCTTCAAGTAACTTACAGCACCATCCTTCTCCAGCTTTGGAAGTGGCACTTTTCCAACCCCAAAGTCTTGATTCTAGGCAGCACTCCGAGAGATACTCCCTCCAGAATCACCCCTGGCTGGAAGTAGTGGTCGGCCAAGGCCTCCCAAATATCTTCCCTTCAGAGTTGCGCTTGCA
Organism: Mustela nivalis; assembly: GCF_964662115.1. Taxonomy (NCBI): domain Eukaryota; kingdom Metazoa; phylum Chordata; class Mammalia; order Carnivora; family Mustelidae; genus Mustela; species Mustela nivalis. Next base: position 319,095 of record NW_028136427.1, on the reverse strand, counting down.
TCAAACTCAAAACTGTGGCACGTATGGGACTTTCCTGTCAGCCTCTAGCTCTAATGACCTATTGGACTTCAGAGGTGCTCTTTTATACCCACTTACCTTATAACATCAACGTGTGACTCCTCTAGAATTCTCTCCATGGCTTTTCTCCTGTACTAATTGTTATGGACTGAATTGTGTCCCCACAAAAGTCATATGAAGAATTCCTAATCTCCAGTGTGACTGCATCTGGAGATAGGGCCTACCTAGAAGGAGGTACTGAAGGCTTGGTGAGGTCACAGGAGTCCTAATCTGCTAGGACTGGTGTCCTCATAAGGGTGAAACACATGAAAGCACTCCCCCTACCTCCCCTCTGGGGGCCCACAGAGAAGAGGTCATCTGAGGGCACAGTTGAAAAGGTAGTGATCTATAGAACAACAAGAAAAAGCTCACTGGAGACCAACCTTGCTGGCACCTTGATCTGGAACTTCTGGCCTCCAGATCTGTGCGAAAATACATTTCTGACATTAAAGCTCTCCAGCCTGTGTTTGTCTGTCCCCGACGGCCTGGCTCCAAAGCCTCAGAGATTGGGGACAGTGAGGAACACCATAGGACTAACCCTGCCACCCTGAAAGGAACCATGCCATTTGGAACTCCAGAAAGGATTCAGAGGAACTGAAATCTGCATTCCTACCTCTGGACAGCCCCATATTCAGCAGGCCCCTGGATGCAAACCTGGAGCTTGACACTCAACCTGAACAAATCCCTCGACTGCCCCCTCCCCCAGAAAGATGGACAGAGTGCTGGCAGATCGGGCCTGCCATGTTGTGGTCCCTAACCATAACCTTTGGTTTGCTTTTCAAGATTCTGACCCCAAAGGCCTTGCAGTAGGTGCCCTACAATTTGGGGACACATGGGCAATCCCAGAGGACTCAGCCTGCTGCCCAGAAGGAAACTGTGCCATTTGGAACTCCGGAAAGGATTCAGAGGAGCAGAAATCTGCATGCCTAGCTAAGGACACACCCACACAGAGCTGACTCCTGGACACAAAGCCAGAGCCAGACACTCACCCTCACCTCCACTGTCAACTCAGCCACCCAGACAGCTCTCCATGGGGTCTTCAGATCAGCCCTGCCATGTCCCTGGTTCCTAACACTAAGCCTTGGATGGTTTCTGTAATGATCTCCTCATTTCAGGTTATGTGGTGGTTCTGCAGGACATTGTCCTGGTGTGGGATCAAACACACTGAAGCATCCCGTGTGAAGTGGCAAACGTGGTAAAGAAATGACGGCTGGGGAATCTGAGTGTGGAGACAGCACGTATTTGTGCTGCTATAACAAGCTGACTGCACTTTGAAATCACCACAGAGGAAATGAATCTTCCAAATATCCATGTTAGCACGATGACACGGAAGCAGCGAGAACATCAGACTTTGGGATGGAGGCCAAGCCCTCCCAAATCCAGGTCACCCAACATGGAGAGGACACATGTTAGCAAGAGACTCGTGGGAGAATTAAATCATGGGCCCCTGTATCTCAGGTGCAGTAGAAGCAGTGGATTTGGAATTTCAGTTTTTCCACAACGTTCCACCACAAGCTGGTTAGAACTGTGCAAAAGCAGGAAGGGAAGCCCCAGTAAAGTGGACTGGGGATGCCAGAAGGGGAAGCTGGAAGGGAGCGCCTGGTGCTCAGTGCCCATTACAGACCCCACATTGCAATCCCCCACAGGAGAGACTCACCAATTCCAGGCCTCACACGGGAAGCTGGAGGTTCATCTCCTGACTTTTTGTAGGAGCTTTGCAGCTCAGCTGGTGAGAATTCTCCATCACCCTGCCTTTCTCCAAGGGACTTTCCTTCAAGCACCCTTCCCAACTTCTTCCTCCTCCATGAAATAATGTTCCTCTCCTTTGTTTCTCGCACTTGCCTGTGATGGGACCTTAGCTTGCTCAGCCCAGACTGCCATTCTCTGCTCTTCCCAATTAAACCCATGCTGCTGGTCAAATAACTGGCAGATTGAGTTTAAGGCCAATTGAACTAATAAATTCAAAAACTTGCAAGGAACAAAATCAATATGCACAAATTAGTGGCACTCCTACGTGCTCGGAAGGAACCATCAAAAAGAGACTGCTGAGAACGATCTCATTTACACCTGCATCCAAGACAGCAAGATACCCGGGAGGCCCCTGAACCAAGAAGGTGACAGACCTGTCATCTGACAGCCCTGCAACAATGACGACAGACAGGGAGGGGTACACACGGAGATGGGGAGGCACTGTGCTCAGGGTAGAACCCACACTGGGAAAATACCTACTCTCCCCAAAACCGTCTACAGAGTCCTCACTCTGGCTCCCGAATTTCCGGACTCGGCGCAAGCCTGGAGTGGGTGTGGACACGGGAAGGACCCCGCAGGGCTGAGGTGGGGAGAGCACAAGCACCGAAGCAGGCGGACGCTCCCTGACCTCAGACCATCTGAGGAGCCCCAGGAACCGAATCCGCGAGCACACAAACACAGATGAGGACCTAGGAGCCCCCGAGCCCAGAAAGGGGGGACCCCACAGCCCCGCGCACAGCACAGCAGGAGTCCACGTCTCCTCACACAAAACGACGGAAGCCCCAGTGTCTACATAGGGCTCCCTTTCTCTGTGGGGTCCTGAGACCACGAACCCCTTGACAGTGCACTCAGGCGGCTTCTCCTCAGCTCCTCCAGCATCTGGTCCTTAGGAGGTTGGACTGCTGCCAGTGTGGGCGCGTCCTCCACAACGGGTCCGGTCAGTGTGGATGCAGAGCCACACCCTCCTCAGCTTGTCCTGTCAGGGTGGGAGGCGCCCCACATTCTCCAGAAGTCTCCACAGTGGGTCCTGAAGAGGCGGGGCTCTGGTCCCAGCTGTGGCTGTGCAGCCTGGGCTCAGGGCGGGAGCTGGGGTCTGGCGCCCTCTGCAGGCGGTGCAAGGCAGTGCAGGACTGTGGGAGCTCACCCTTCAGTGGAAGGTCCTGCTCCCTCCTGGGGTCCAGCTGATGCCATTTCATTCCGGAAATTCAAGCTGCATGGAGCCCAATACCCCCCAACTTCCCCCCAAATAGCTAAGGAACAATGAATTGGAAACAATGTGAAATTACAACAGTCCTTGACCCAAACAGTGTCACTGAACATGGCCCTGATGCAGACCCACACTCTGACCTCAACTTGGTCTCAAGCCTGGACCCTACCCTAATCCAAGACCCTAACCCTAGCCCCCAACCCAAACAATGTTCACAAGAATCAAAAGGTAGAAACTGCAAATATCCATCAATGGCAAGTGCCTAAGCAAAGTGTGGTGAAGCATTTGAATTTGGGTACAGGTTCAGGTTTTAGTCAGAGTTCTAGATCAGGCTTTGGGTTTAGTGTTAGGGTGAGGGTTTAGAGTGAAGGACAGGGAACAGAGTTATAGTTTAGGGCTTTAAGTTTATGATTTAGGCTTTAAGACTCAGGGCTTATGGGATAAAGTTCAAGGTCAAATTTGGGGTTTGACTTCATGCTGAGATTTGGGTTCAGGTTTCATGACTTGGAGGTCTGGTTTAGGGTTTGGGTTCGTGGTTCAGGGCTTGGATCCAGGGCTCAGGTACAGGCTTTGGGTTCCATTCCAGGTTTGGGATTCAGGGTTCTAGTTTGGGCTTTAAGGTCAGCTTAGGTTTCAGCGTTGGTAGGGTTTAAGGTTAGGTTTAGGGATGACACATTTTCTTCAGTTGTCATCATGGACAAAATAATTCTATCTGAAGTTTCTAAGTCAGAAATGTATTTCATCTGGGGGCGCCTGGGTGGCTCCGTGTGTTAAGCCTCTGCCTTGGGCTCAGGTCATGATCTCAGGGTCCTGGGATCGAGCCCTTCATCAGGTTCTCTGCTTGACCGGGAGCCTGCTTCCCCATCTTTCTCTCTGCCTGCCTCTCTGCCTACTTGTGATCTCTGTCTGTCAAATAAATAGAATTAGTAAAATCTATTATATGATCTTTTACAAACCATTTCCTATCTTTGCATTTCTTGTGCCAAGACAGACAGGGGTTATTTAAAACCCTGAAGAGAGTGCTCTTGCTTTTAAATTGCCTGTAACCTTCGTGTAATAGATTTATGATTGATAATAGATTTAGTTAAAATATAACTATTTAAAATATTTACTCTCAGTAAACGATTTCAACCTATGCTCATTTAAGTAACTTGTTGCATAATCCCTTTTCTATTAAACCATAGTGCAAGGACCAATGCCGCGTTTCTGAGAGAACCCCAAGCTATTTTTCTAGAATGGCTGTATGCTATATATGCCGTCCTGTTTTCACTCCCTTTGTGGAGCACCTACCCTGGAGGTCATGTAATAACCAATGACCAAAAAAACAAACCAAAAACTCAAACATCCAGGTCGAAGTGCCATCCCTGCCTGGAGTGGAGGAGACTGCTCAGACAGATCCCAGGCAGGCATCTCAGCCCAGGCCTGTGTTGGGGAAGCTGGTTCCTGGCTTTGGGCGCAAACTGGAAGCCAGCAAACTGACCCAAGAGTGCAGCCGGCATTTAGGACTGATGATCTTTTGGCAGCCAGGCTGCGCGTGGACACCCGCTCAGGGAGCCAGGCTAGGAGGCTGCCCAGCGCAGGCGCTGGCAATGCAGCAGCATGCCAGGGCTTAGCCCCGCACCCCAGCATGGGCTCCGGCCTCAGAACTGAGGGGGTGGGGCCAGCGTAGAGAAGGGTCTTTGCTAATTTCCAAAGCTGGAAGTGAGCTCTCAGAGGACTCAGGAGGGAGGGGGGCGGGGGCGGGGGCGGGTCGGGCGCGGCCGGGAGAAGGGGCTTTGCTAATTGCCCAGGCGGGAAGGAGGGGCGCGCAGCGCCAGGGTGCTGTGCTGCAGCCCATTCGGGACTGCAGGACCCACCATACTCGCTGCCCCTGCACTCTCATGCTCCAGCCTAGCCCATGAGGCCATGGTGTCCTGTTCCCATTCCCGCCGCCTGCTGCCCCTCCCCGCCCAATGGCTTCTCTGGAGGACCCTCTGCTCACAGGTAAAGTGACACCACGACGCGCCCTCACCTGAAGCAGAAAACGCGGTCCAGGAGCTGGGCGTGGGATGTTTGGGCCCCAGCCTCCCGCCAACTCCAGGGCACCAGGACCACCCCAGACGCTGTGCCACACCCTGTCCGCAGGGGGTCAGGCCGGGACAGCGCCACAGGAGGTACCCCCCCCCCGCCAGAGGGCAGGCTAGCCCCCATAGTTCGGCACCCCCACGCGCTTTTCAGAGCCTCCTGCCATTTCCAGGGCACCCAGAACCCAGAGAGTGAGGCCTTGGGTGCTTTCTAGAGACAGATTCAAGGCAATTTTTCGACTTTGGGACTCAGAGTTAACATAGTTTTCATTTGTGATTATTATTTTTTGTGGGTGCCATAGCTTTTCTTTTGACCTATGGTTGTTTTCACTCCCGGTTCTGAAGAAGCCCCTAAATCCTAACCCTGTTGAGGACTCAGAAAGCTCTCAGAGCAGCAGTGCTGGGGGACAGTGTGGACACATGTTTTGGTTTCTCCTCTGGCCTGCTTCTGTGGCAGCCCCGCTCTGTCCTCCTCAGACTTCAGAGCAATATCTGAACAAGTGGAGAAGCGACCAGCGGGTCAGGAAGGTGGCCACCGAAGAGTGACTTCTCTGGAGGGTGGCTGAGCTAGCAAGTGAGCATGTTAGTCCAGCTCTGCCTGCATTCAGTATGGAGCTGAACAGGGGCCAGGGAAGGGGAGGAGGAGCAGAGAGCAGGGACAAAGGGACCAAAGAGGAGATTCAGATGAAGGGAAGTAATGGGGAGGAAAGAGAAGAAACTCTAGAAGACAGGTATGTAGAAAGGAAAAGGGATGAAGTGGGCATTGGGAAAGGGCACCACCAGGGAAGGAGAGAGGGGAAGGAAAGAGGGAGGAAGAGAGGAAAGGGGAAAGGGAGAAGGGAGGAGTCAGCATGCCAGGGCTCCCCCTGCATCTGAAGAAGAGGTGGCTGCTCCAGCTTGTCAAACAGGGGGCTCACTCTTTGGCCCCAGTTTCTGCTCCCAGTGCTACTGGGCTTTTCAAGGAAGGCAGGCTGTCCCTTGGGACCTACTGGAGCCCACTGGAGCCCACAGGAGGGTGGGAGAATTAAGATGCCACCGGGTACTGTCCTGAGCTGCTCCCAGCCACCAGCCTCACCACATGGTGCAAGAGGGACCCCAGAACAAAGGAAGGATACAGGCCAGCATGTCTGCTGGTGGCCCTGGGCACTTAGCTCATCGCAGTGAACCACACGGCCTCCTCAACCCACGCTTTCAAAGCCTCCTTCTTCGTTTCTGGCTTTCATGTCTGTAGGAACATGAGCCAGATCTAACTTATCTACGACAATTCTGACTCACCCCGTGTCAGATTTTTATGAGTGGCTGTGATAGAGTAAGATAGCAATGCTCCAACAAACGGACTGTTTCCTCCCACTTGACCTCAACAGTCTTATACATTTTCTTAGCGAAAACATCTTGTCTCCTTCCATTAAGCTCATAACGTGGTCTAGGAGTATACATGCGCCTTTGGTAGATGCGAAGCGATACAGAGGTCTTTTTTTTTTTTTTTAATTTTACAAGGTAAAGTCAGTGAACACATCCAACTTGACCAATACGTCTCTAAAATGTCAATCCAGGCAAAGCTTTTTCTGCCTACAGTTTGGAGCCTACGTGGTGACATTTTTAAAATGCTTTCAGTCCCTCAGTGAGGCTCTTAGAAGCTAGCCAGGGCTTACTACGTGCCAGGCACTGTGTCAGGTGTTGGAGCTAAAGGGAAAGAGAGCTTGGAGGCTAGCTGGGGAGGGACATCCATGACACAAGCACAGCTAGAAACGGAGGCCAGTGCTAGAAAAGAGAGAGCAGGCTGCATGGAGAGTGTGTACCATGGGGCTTGTGAGCTCACGAATAAGTGGGAGTAACTGGAGTGGGGAGATGGGGGAGAGAAGAGGGTCTTCCCATCAATGGGAATCACCTGTGCTTGGAGGCAGGTGGCATGAGAGGTCTCCACAGGAAGAAGGAGGCAGTGTGGTTGAAGGGCAGAGAGATGGGGCAGAACAGGCATCAGTCAGTTGGAGGGGTATGAATAGACTGATGGGAGGATTATGGGTGCCTTTGGAGGACTGAGAATTTGTTAGAAGATCAGTGCAGATTTCTATGGAGACAAATGCCAGGAACTGATAGGTCTTTGAAAGGTCACTCTGGCTGCCTTTTGGCAAAGGGGTTGGTAAAAGGCACTTGCAGGTGTGAACACACCAGGTGGGAGGTGAGTGCAGGAAATCGGGTGAGGGAGCATGGGAACTTGGTCCCGGGGTATATAAGGGAGAATAGCCTTTAAGGAGTTCCACAAATTGGCACCAGCTGTGGCTTCATTACAGAGCTGGAAGGGGGAGGTGGGTGTGTCCTGGAGGTTACAGAAATTACATGAGAAAGGGAAGTCTTTTTAGATCTCTTTTTCAACTACAGGAACTCTCACCTTATTGATAGAATTCCAGAGTGGGAACCAATGATATGAGGACATCTTTGAAATGTCTGAATATGTTCTTCGACATCTTTGCAAGTGACGAGGAGACCTTGACCTTAGGAGGCCTTGGCCCTCTTTGTAGCCAGAAAGATTTCACCTACAGATTTGGGTTCTCCCTTTTAAAGTCAAGGAGTCAGTCCTTCCAAAGGACACCTCCTATCATTTTACCCTCTCATCATACCTCACGTGCTGGCATCTCCAAGACCCTCTGTTCCAGGTTGAGAGTATCCACTTTGGCCGGGCTGGTCTTGCCAAGAACACCACCACAGGAAATCTAGAGCCTGTAGTGCTATTAATAACATCATCTAAGACTGTGTTTGCTGCCCTCTTGGCCTCTTCCCACCATGACTCACTGAAGCTTTTTACACATTGTATCCATTATGCTATAGTTCCCAAAGGTCATCTTCTCTAGTGCCATTAGTTTTTAGGGGAACAGGCAAACCTTAAACTTGTCCCCCTTAATTGGATCTCTGTGCCCCCACAATCTCTTTGAATGCCTTTCACCATGATCCTTGAATGAGATCTGAGACCACTGCTGGTACCTAACACTTCTTGGCACCTTGTCTGCTAGGTTCTTGGAAGAGGAGGTGGCTATGGAGGTGAGTGGGGATGGGAGTGGGAGGATTTCTCCCTTCACTTCCCTTTTTGTGTTTTCAAATAATGGGTTTTGAGGGGGAGGGAAAGGTTAACCAGACCATTTATTTTCCATCTCCCATCGATAAAATGTCACACAGGAGAGAGGTGGCAGAAACGCACTTTCACGTTAATTTTTTTACAAGGAAGATTGACTTATGAACCTACTTTGTTATTCCCTTTCATTCAATTTCCCTGTACCTCCTTTTCTATGAAGCGTAACGGTAACCCATTATTATTTTTATTGTTGGCACGTGCTTTGTGAACCATAAAGTGTACGCTATAAATGGGAGCGCTTTTCTTTTTTTTTTTTTTTTTGTAGTTTACGAAAAACTAATATTTTTTAAATTAATTTTTTATTTATTTTCAGCATAACAGTATTCATTCTTTTTGCACCACACCCAGTGCTCCATGCAAGCAGTGCCCTCTATGATACCCAACACCTGGTACCCCAACCTCCAAATCCCCCGCCCCTTCAAAACCCTCAGATTGTTTTTCAGAGTCCATAGTCTCTCATGATTCAGCTCCCCTTCCAATTTCCCCCACCTCCCTTCTCGTCTCTAACTCCCCATGTCCATGAAAAACTAATTTAAAAACATTCATCCACCAGAGTACCCAAAGGGCTCCCATATAAACTATCTGTCGTTACATTATGTCCCGATGTGGAGCTCGATCCCAGGATCCTGAGATAATGACCTGAACTGAAGGCAGAGGCTTTAACACACTGAGCCACCAGACCCAATGTATTCTCTTCAGTACCAGAATTTGTAACCAATTGACAGATGAAAAAGGAGGCAGTCAAGTGAAAATCAATAGGTCTTAGACCTGCAAGAAATTTGAATTAGATGAATTCAGCTACTCAGGCACTGTTTCACATTTTCAGATCTCTGCAGAAAAGGGGTTAACCTTTTTACAGCATGTAAAAGAGAAGACTATAACACATACTATGTGTAAGCATGTAAATATCAAAAAATATCCCATTAGATGCTAAGACACACAGGGCCTATATTTTCTCTCAAATTCATGAATATGTAGGAGCAATAAGTGAGAAGTGAATGTATACTTTTCACTTCGAAGTCTTTTAGAAATCTAAAATATGACTTTCTATGGTTTGTGTCTCCATATTCCTTTATTGCCAGTTTGAACAAATCCACATGCTTTGATTCAAAGGTAATAAATTCCTCTTATTTGGAAACATGATGTTTATTTTTATTCTCTCACCCTTAGCAGGTGGTTTCATTTTAGCACACTTCAGAGTTATAATTTCATGCTTATTAAAAACATTTATTATGATCTACATAGATGAATGAAACTTTTATTTTATTAAATTATTTGACAAAAAATCTGTTATTTTTAAAAATGTATTTCCTTTAGGGTTATTTTAGAGCGTTCAGAGAGGATCTAGGAGTGTGGTATTATGTAGTTTTTAAGTAGGTATGAAATGGTTATTTATAGGATTGTTTCTTTAAGGCTTATGTATATTGTCCATTATATGCTATAAAATATTTTGAAAGTAAATTTAAGGTATGTTTTACATAGTTTATTTTTTGGAAATAAATATTGAAATGACTTGTGAAATTCAGTATATTCTCAACATTAATTTATTTTGAAATTTACCAGTTGTCTACTGAACTATTATATGGCAGATATTACTTCAGACTACACTGGTAAATGAAATACTTGGCTTTGTAGAACTTTTATTTTAATGGGTGAGACAATTCAAAGCTATAAACCTTAATAAAAATTGCATAGTGCATTCAAAAAGGATGAGTACAATGGGGAAAAAGAAAAACTCGATCAGGGTGAGAAAAATCAAGGTTGCTAGGCAGGGGATGGGGAGTTAAAATTTTTAATAGGAAGATCAGGGTAGTTACAATGAAGCTGACAATTGAACAAAGGTATGGAAAGGTGATGAATTTGCGCAGAACTATCAGCAATAAGGTCACTCCAGACAAAGGAATTGGCTATCTTGAAGGCCATAAGGTTGGATCATGCCTGGCATATCTGAGGAATAGCAAGGAGGCCACTGTGAGTGACTGAAGAGTAGCAGGGAAAGAGGTCACAGAGGTTAAATGAGTGGCTAGATCATGTAAAAGCTTAGAAGTCATTGTAAAACTCTGGCTTTTATATTTGGAAAATTACTGTGTGATAGAATTTCTGCTAATAACTGAGAGTTCAATTGTCCATAAAATTTCAAGGACTCTTATTCTAGTAAGACAGAATGAAGAGAAAGAGTTCATATTTTCACATGGTGTAACAAATGCTCAGAGATGCAAGTGTAGGAAGCTATAGGATCACAGAAGAAGGCACTAAAATCACAACAATATATTTGATGACTGTGACTATATATAAATTTGTATTTTCTAGATTTTTTATAGTCATGGAATCACACTGTATATACTATTCATTGCCTGGCTTTTCTTTTCTCAGCATCATTACTTTGAGAATCTCCAATTGTAAATAGTTCATTTTGATGTTGAATAGTAATCTCTTTAATGAATAGATCATAATTTTTCTTTGCTCTATGGATGGACATTGATGAACATTTCCACTGTTTTCAATTCTTAAAAATAAAGCTGCTATGAAATTCATATACAAGTCCCTGTATGAACATAGGGCTTGTTTCTCTTGGTTAAATGCCTAGAAGTAAAATGGCTATTTTTGTAACTGCAACATATTTTGCATTTAAAAAAATTTTCAAACTATTTTCCAAAGTGGTTGTATCATGATATATGCCAACAACAGTTTAGATTTTTTGTTGCTTCTCAATCTAGCTCAGACCAAGTACAATTAGCCTTTATAATTTTAGCCATTCTAATAGATATGTAAGCATGTCTCATTATGATTTTAATTTGTATTTCTTTAATGTCTAAATGTTGAGAAATTTGTCATGTGCCTATAAGCCATCCATATACTTTTGGTGACATGTCTCTTCCATTATTTCCTTCACATGTAAAATTGGATACTCTGTTTGGTTATTAGTAAGGTTTTTTTATTTTTATTCATATTTAAATAATCAGAGTAGATGTCCATTATCAGATATGTAATTTGGAAATCGCTTGTCCATCTTTACAGTTTCTCAATGGAGCTTTGATAGCTGTGTCTTTCAAGAAATATGCTACTTCTTTCCTGGTACACGGAGGTATGACTAGAACATTATCAATGTTGACCTTTGCAAAGAAAATCATGGCTTAAGATATATGTAGTCTGCAGTTGTTGGGAGTGTTCACCATCCTTGCCTCTAACTCATCTCTCACTGCCCACACATTCAGATATAGGGGAATATTGATTGACAAAATATTAATTGCCAAATAACACTAGTTAGAGAATAAGAAAAATGCAGGCACCTGATTATATAATATTACATAAATAAAATGTGTTTTTATAAGTGCTATTGGAAGTAAATTCCTCAATACTTTAATCACACAGAATGATGGAATCCTAGATTTTTTTTTCTTGTATTTACTAAGAAAATGATCATGCCTCAAGTATATTAAAATGGAATAGGGAAAATTAAAAATTGTTTTAAGATGATTTGCGTGTGTTGTGCGTATGTGAGAGAGAAAGTGAGAGAGAAAGATAAAGAAAAAGAGAAAGGGAAAGACAGAGAGGTGGCTGCAGTGAATTGATGAGTTGGAGGATAGATTTTAAAGTTTTGTCTTTTGCTTTCTACATTTCTTTTTCCTTAGGTACAAGAGAACAATCAGTAATATCTCAGAAGCCTGCTGGTAACATCAGCAGAAAGAATTAGAGGTTCCCAGAAAATTAAGATGACATATAGTTTTCCTGACATAAGAAAATCATTTTTTGTCCCCAGCTATTTTCAATGATCTATACCCCACCTGTGTACTTGCCCAAGCACACTTCTTCCAAAACTTCCTGGGAGGTTCTTACAAAGAAATGCAAAAACCTCACTCCTTAAGGATTTTGAGGGAACAAGGCAATGGGAAAACTAACAGTCACCACCAGACCAGGAAATAGCCTAAGCTATTGAGACAATAAATCAGTGGTAAAACTCCTAGTGCTATTTCAAAAGCAATCAAGGCCTTGCATTCCTTGTCCCAGAAAATGAGCCCAAGACCCCATCTAGTTTCTATCTGCTCTTGAAGCCTGCAGAGTCCCTTTCCCTTGTCCAACAGTTACCTCTGCTTTATTCTAACGTTGAAGTTTCTGCCCTCGGTGGAATACAAGCTTCATTCAGGTGAACATGCAATACATATTGCACAAATACATATGTGGATGTGCATGCATCCACAACCTTATGACCAACCATACACGGAATAATAAAACTCTCCCTTCTGAGTATTCATCTTAAATACTAAATAAAAATCTCTCTCCTGTTCAAACAGTCAAGGCTTTGGAACTTATTCCCTGTGATCTCCTTGTATGTTGTAAACAAAGATTCCTTTGTTTGACAACTCCACCTGTTTCTGTGATTCACCAAAGACTGACCTCACTTAGTTCAGTTGCTGTAATGGCTTTCACTACTCTTTCTACCTCTGCAAGTCTCCAAATTTAACTATTTTTTCTCCCAATTCTGCATGTTCTTGGCTTTAAACTGCAACTCTGAAGAGAAGATTTGCTTGTTTAAAAAAAAAAAAATCAAGAAAAGGTAGTAGTAGTTAACATTGTTACTTTGAACTTCCTGCCCTAAGGGGCTCTCCTGTTCTTTCTCTTTGACTTCCTGGACTAAAACGACAGAAATTTGGCAATACATCACTCCCCAATCCAGATTACTGCCAGAACAGTTTATACTCTTAGAAAAATATTAGTTTAAAAGATCACATAATTAAATACTTAAGCATGTAGTGTAATATAGTGGTTTACAAGAAATATATTTTGGTCATCTGAATATTTGGTTTTCAACCATGGCTACTGACTCACAGCTCCTAAAACTCTTGGGATTTCCTGTGATAAGGGTGAGAGAGGTGTGTTTTGTTCTGTTAATGAAGTGACCTTCAGACCTCACTCAAGGCAAGGGCTGTTTGCCTGAAGGACCAACCACTTGGTGAAAGCCTTCACAACTTTTTGCCCAACGTGCCTCCCCTTCCTCCCAATACAGGATTATCTGGGGAGGGAAGAGGATCTGGAGATTAGATCAGCAAATGACAATGATTTAGTCAGTCATGACTATGTCATGAAGCCTCCACAGAAAAGCTGAAAGGACTGGGTTCAGAAAGCTTTTAGTTTGTGAAATGTATGAAAAGGCAGGAAGAGTGGCAGTCTTACAGAAGGTAATAGAAGCTCTGTGCCCATTCTCCATACCTTGCCCTGTGCACTTCTTTATCTATCTATTGATTTAAATCTTCTATTATATCTTTTAATAAGCTGGCAAACATAAAGTAAGTATTTTTCTGAGTTTTGTGAGTCCCTGTAGCAAATTAAAAGAACGTAAGAAGTAGGCCACTGGGACCTCCAACCTGTAGTTGCTCAGTCACAAGCACAGGTAATAACCTGGGGCCTACAGTGAGACTGGCATCTGAGGTGGGGTTGGAGATAGTCTTGGAGGACTGATCCCTTAACTGATGAAATCTTACACTATGTTCAGGTAGATAGTGTCAGAATTTAGTTGAATTCTTGGAGATCCTGCTGTTGTCTGAAAATTATTTGGCATTGTTGGTATGATGTCCTAAAACCCAAAAAGATATAGCTACCTCAAAATAAGAATACGGTTGACAGCTTATATATAATAAGTGAGTATTTCAGGGATTTAAAATATACCCAATAAATAATGTAAGGAAATAAGGAAAGATTTTGAAATAAAAACAAGAATAAGAACCTAGTGGTACTAATAGATTAAATATATGTAATCTAGTTGAATTAAGAATACAATGGATAGAATATGTAATGGATTCAATAGAGATAAGAAGTCACTTAAGGATATAGTCATCTGGATACCAGCAAAGCATTAAAATTATCAATATAAAAGAGGTGTAAGATGTAGGTGATGTGTGTGGAACAAAAGCTAGAGAAGAAATTAGATTTCCTTACTACTCATAGCCTGTTGACAAGTCCTTGAAGCTCCTCTGGGGACTCAGCTGCTTCCATGTGGACACATCCACTCAGGGCAAAAAGCATTCTTAGTCCACCCCCCAGGATACTGAAAATCTACTTTCACATGTAAAAATTACTTTGGAAACTTCTTTATCTCTACTCCCCACCCCTGCCCTCAAGATATACATTGGCAATCATCTCCCAAGCATATACCCACTGATACACATCAGAAGAGTCTCTTCCCTGAGTTTTTACTAAATAGTAATAAATGACCTTTCCCTAACAATAGCTAGCCCCCTCAAGGTCCTGGAAACCTTGTTTATAAAATACCTTGGAGGCTTGTGCTATCCCTAACCTCCTCCCAAATTGAAAGTATATAATCAGCCACTCTTCATGACCCTCTCTCTCTACTCCAAATAAATAAATAAATATTTTTAAATAAAATAAAATAAATGACTTTTTTTAAATGAAAGAAGAAAAAGGAAAGAAATATTTGAATATTAATGTACATCTATTTCTCAAGCATAAAATAGTCAAGACACTGGATTAAAACTTACATACAAGAAAAGAAAGAAAATATTCATAACTAGAGTTGACTCTATGAATCCCAAACTAGGGCATACATACCAAAGACACACAAAAAAAATCACAAGTGTTAGAGAGAAAAAAAATAATTCATTAATAAAGAAACAAGAATCAGACTGACAGAAATTTTTTAAATAACATCAGATATAAAAAAGAATGAAGTAATAGCTTTATTATCTTGAAAAAAAATCACAAATGGAAACATTTAGATCCTTATAAAATGTCATTGGCATAGGAAGGCATAATAAAAAAAATATTTTCAGGAATACAGATCACAGATAATTTGCCTTAATTTGTGTAGGCAGCACTTAAATACTAATATTATTTTAACAGTTAAAATATACTCTATGATCTTTGAGGTTGGGGAAAAGAGGATGACCAAGTCATCTTGAAATAATTCAGTTTTATGAAAAAAGTAAAAAGATCAAAAAAAAGACTTGTAGAAAAGAGAGATAAAACATATGCATAATAAAAATAAATAAATAAATAAACAGCTGGAGTGCCTGGGTGACTTAGTCGGTTCAAGTGTCTGCCTTCAGCTCAGGTGATGATCCCAGGGTCCTGGTATTGAGCCCTGCATCAGGCTCCCTGCTCAGTGGAGAGTCTGCTTCTCCCTCCCATTGAGAAAAAAAATTTGACTTATTTATTTGAGAGAGATAATCTTTAAATTTTACTTATTTATTTGAGAGAGAGTGAGAAAAGAAAAACATGCACACAGCAGAGGGAATAACAGAGGGAGAGGGAGAAGCACGCCACTGAGCAGGGAACCCCCTGCGGGGCTCTATCCCAGGACCCGGGTATTATGACCTGAGCTATAGGTAGACACTTAACTCAGGTACCCCAATAAATACAATCTTTTAAAAAAAATAAATAATAATAAAAATACATAATATTTCAGATAGTATGATTTTTTTAATGTGAGACTTGGTATAAAAACAGGATGACATACTTGTCTAATTATAGCAAAGACTTTGATAAGTTTAGATGCAGTAGTACATAAAAAATTTAACTTCTTTCATTAACTGATAATTTAATTAGATTAAATTAAGAGACATCAAAATTTAGAGAATCTAATAGTCCTGATCTATTAATAAATGTAGCCATCCTGACCCCAAAACAAGAGTCTTCAGTAAGTATATAAGCATAAGTTGAACATTTTCACAAACAGGCCATTATTTAGGCCAGAAGTATATGCCAATAAATTCCTAGAGTTAAATATCAGGCTATATTTTCCAAGAATAAGGCAATAAAATTAGAAAACAATGACCAAAATATTAAATTCATATAATTGGAAGTTAACTTCATACCTAAAAAGAAATAATACAGCTAATTCAGAAATTTTTAGAATTACAGTACTTTGGTAATATCAACTCTCAAAATGAGTAACGGACAGGTGGGGCTAGCAAGAGACTCGTGGGAGGATTAAATCATGGGCCCCTGTATCTCAGGTGCAGTAGAAGCAGTGGATTTGGAATTTCAGTTTTTCCACAACGTTCCACCACAAGCTGGTTAGAACTGTGCAAAAGCAGGAAGGGAAGCCCCAGTAAAGTGGACTGGGGATGCCAGAAGGGGAGGCTGGAAGGGGGCGCCTGCTGCTCAGTGCCCATTACAGACCCCACATTGCAATCCCCCACAGGAGAGACTCACCAATTTTAGGCCCCACAGGGGAAGCTGGAGGTTCATCTCCTGACTTTTTGTAGGAGCTTTGCAGCTCAGCTGGTGAGAATTCTCCATCACCCTGCCTTTCTCCAAGGGACTTTCCTTCAAGCACCCTTCCCAACTTCTTCCTCCTCCATGAAATAATGTTCCTCTCCTTTGTTTCTCGCACTTGCCTGTGATGGGACCTTAGCTTGCTCAGCCCAGACTGCCATTCTCTGCTCTTCCCAATTAAACCCATGCTGCTGGTCAAATAACTGGCAGATTAAGTTTAAGGCCAATCGAACTAATAAATTCAAGAACTTGCAAGGAACAAAATCAATATGCACAAATTAGTGGCACTCCTAGGTGCTCGGAAGGACCCATCAAAAAGAGACTGCTGAGAACGATCTCATTTACACCTGCATCCAAGATAGCAAGATACCCAGGAGGCCCCTGAACCAAGAAAGTGACAGCCCTGCAACAATGACGACAGACAGGGAGGGGTACACACGGAGAGGGGGAGGCACTGTGCTCAGGGAAGAACCCACACTGGGAAAATACCTACTCTCCCCAAAACCGGCTACAGAGTCCTTACTTTGGCTCCTGAATTTCCGGACTAGGCGCAAGCCTGGAGTGGGTGTGGACACGGGAAGGACCCCGCAGGGCTGAGGTGGGGAGAGCACGAGCACCAAAGCAGGGGGACGCTCCCTGACTGCAGACCATCTGAGGAGCCCAAGGAACCTAATCCGCGTGCACACAAACACAGACAAGACCAAGGATCACCCGAGCCCAGAAAGGGGGGACCCCACAGCCCCGCGCACAGCACAGCAGGAGGCCACGTCTCCTCACACAAAACGACGGAAGCCCCCGTGTCTACACAGGGCGCCCTTTCTCTGTGGGGTCCTGAGACCACGAACCCCTTGACAGTCCACTAAGGGACTTCTCCTCACCTCCTCCAGCGTCTGGTCCTTAGGAGGTTGGACTGCTGCCCTAAACTATAACTCTGTTCCCTTGTCCTTCACTCTAAACCCTCACCCTAACACTAAACCCAAAGCCTGATCTAGAACTCTGACTAAAACCTGAACCTGTACCCAAATTCAAATGCTTCACCACACTTTGCTTAGGCACTTGCCATTGATGGATATTTGCAGTTTCTACCTTTTGGTTCTTGTGAACATTGTTTGGGTTGGGGGCTAGGGTTAGGGTCTTGGATTAGGGTAGGGTCCAGGCTTGAGACCAAGTTGAGGTCAGAGTGTGGGTCTGCATCAGGGCCATGTTCAGTGACACTGTTTGGGTCAAGGACTGTTGTAATTCCACATTGTTTCCAATTCATTGTTCCTTAGCTATTTGGGGGGAAGTTGGGGGGTATTGGGCTCCATGCAGCTTGAATTTCCGGAATGAAATGGCATCAGCTGGACCCCAGGAGGGAGCAGGACCTTCCACTGAAGGGTGAGCTCCCACAGTCCTGCACTGCCTTGCACCGCCTGCAGAGGGCGCCAGACCCCAGCTCCGCCCTGAGCCAAGGCTGCACAGCCACAGCTGGGACCAGAGCCCCGCCTCTTCAGGACCCACTGTGGAGACTTCTGGAGAATGTGGGGCGCCTCCCACCCTGACAGGACAAGCTGAGGAGGGTGTGGCTCTGCATCCACACTGACCGGACCCGTTGTGGAGGACGCGCCCACACTGGCAGCAGTCCAACCTCCTAAGGACCAGATGCTGGAGGAGCTGAGGAGAAGCCGCCTGAGTGCACTGTCAAGGGGTTCGTGGTCTCAGGACCCCACAGAGGAAGGGCGCCCTGTGTAGACACTGGGGCTTCCGTCGTTTTGTGTGAGGAGACGTGGCCTCCTGCTGTGCTGTGCGCGGGGCTGTGGGGTCCCCCCTTTCTGGGCTCGGGTGCTCCTAGGTCCTCATCTGTGTTTGTGTGCTCACGGATTAGGTTCCTTGGGCTCCTCAGATGGTCTGCAGTCAGGGAGCGTCCCCCTGCTTCGGTGCTTGTGCTCTCCCCACCTCAGCCCTGCGGGGTCCTTCCCGTGTCCACACCCACTCCAGGCTTGCACCGAGTCCGGATATTCGGGAGCCAGAGTGAGGACTCTGTAGACGGTTTTGGGGAGAGTAGGTATTTTCCCAGTGTGGGTTCTTCCCTGAGCACAGTGCCTCCCCATCTCTGTGTGTACCCCTCCCTGTCTTTTGTCATTGTTGCAGGGCTGTCAGATGACAGGTCTGTCACCTTCTTGGTTCAGGGGCCTCCCAGGTATCTTGCTGTCTTGGATGCAGGTGTAAATGAGATCGTTCTCTGCAGTCTCTATTTGATGGTTCCTTCCGAGCACCTAGGAGTGCCACTAATTTGTGCATATTGATTTTGTTCCTTGCAAGTTCTTGTATTTATTTGTTCGATTGGCCTTAAACTCAATCTCCCAGTTATTTGACCAGCAGAATGTATTTAATTGGGAAGAGCAGAGAATGGCATTCTGGGCTGAGCAAGCTAAGGTCCCATCACAGGCAAGTGCGAGAAACAAAGGAGATTAACATTATTTCATGGAGGAGGAAGAAGTTGGGAAGGGTGCTTGAAGGAAAGTCCCTTGGAGAAAGGCAGGGTGATGGAGAATTCTCACCAGCTGAGCTGCAAAGCTCCTACAAAAAGTCAGGAGATGAACCTCCACCTTCCCGTGTGGGGCCTGGAATTGGTGAGTCTCTCCTGTGGGGGATTGCAATGTGGAGTCTGTAATGGGCACTGAGCAGCAGGCGCCCCCTTCCAGCCTCCCCTTCTGGCATCCCCAGTCCACTTTACTGGGGCTTCCCTTCCTGCTTTTGCACAGTTCTAACCAGCTTGTGGTGGAACGTTGTGGAAAAACTGAAATTCCAAATCCACTGCTTCTACTGCACCTGAGATACAGGGGCCCATGATTTAATTCTCCCACAAGTCTCTTGCTAACATGTGTCCTCTCCATGTTGGGTGACCTGGATCTGGGAGGGCTTGGCCTCCATCCCAAAGTCTGATGTTCTCTCTGCTTCCGTGTCGTCGTGCTAACATGGATGTTTGGAAGATTCATTTCCTCTGTGGTGATTTCAAAGTGCAGTCAGCTTGTTATAGCAGCACAAATACGTGCTGTCTCCACACTCAGATTCCCCAGCCATCATTTCTTTACCACGTTTGCCACTTCGCACGGGATGCTTCAGTGTGTTTGATCCCACACCAGGACAATGTCCTGCAGAACCACCACATAACCTGAAATGAGGAGATCATTACAGAAACCATCCAAGGCTTAGTGTTAGGAACCAGGGACATGGCGGGACTGACCTGAAGACCCCATGGAGAGCTGTCTGGGTGGCTGAGTTGACAGTGGAGGTGAGGGTGAGTGTCTGGCTCTGGCTTTGTGTCCAGGAGTCAGCTCTGTGTGGGTGTGTCCTCAGCTAGGCATGCAGATTTCTGCTCCTCTGAATCCTTTCCGGAGTTCCAAATGGCACAGTTTCCTTCTGGGCAGCAGGCTGAGTCCTCTGGGATTGCCCATGTGTCCCCAAATTGTAGGGCACCTACTGCAAGGCCTTTGGGGTCACAATCCTGAGAACCGAACCAAACCAAAGGTTATGGTTAGGGCCCACCACATGGCAGGCCCGATCTGCCAGCACTCTGTCCATCTTTCTGGGGGAGGAAGCAGTCGAGGGATTTGTTCAGGGTGAGTGTCAAGCTCCAGGTTTGCATCCAGTGGCCTGCTGAATATGGGGTGTCCCAGGTAGGAATGCAGATTTCAGTTCCTCTGAATCCTTTCTGGAGTTCCAAATGGCATGGTTCCTTTCAGGGTGGCAGGGTGAGTCCTATGGTGTTCCTCACTGTCCCCAATCTCTGAGGCTTTAGAGCCAGGCCGTCGGGGACAGACCTCTCAGGACAGAATCTAGGCTTAAGAGTTTGTGCCTATGGGCATGGCTGCACTGATCTGAAAGCACTGTGGCGAGGATCACAGGGGTCTGAGTTGAGAGCATTGTTCAGGATCAGTATCAAGGTCTGGGTTTGTGTCCAGTGGACCGCTGAATGTGGGGGTGGTCTCAGATGTCCAAGACGATTTCCCCTACTCTGAATCCTTTCCAGCATTCCAAATAGCCTGGTTTCCTTCTGGGTGGCAAGCTGAAATCTCTGGGATTTCTCAGGTCTTGCCATTGCCCTTGCAAGGGCAAGATACTTTTTACAGTAAAAGAATTCACCAGATGAGCTGAACAGCAGAAAAGACACAGCTCAAGAGTTAATCAGTGAACAGGAATATCATGCCAAAAACTTCTTTGATAACACACTACAGAGCAAGGGAAGATAGGAGAGAAAGCTGAGATATAAAGGACAAACCCTCCAACTTTCCAACATCATTCCCTACTTGTTTATTTCCATTGCTGTCAGCTCATTCCCAGTCAAAAATAAGTCACATGAGCCAGCCTTTTTTCTTCCTGAGATTGGGGCACTGTAAAGCCCACCAGAGGGGCCAAGGGCACCCCTATACCTGCTGAGCTGAGCCCATTTGTACCCCAACCGTGAGGAGGTACCAGCCTGTCCCCCTGGTGCTCCATGGTCTGTGGCAGTCCTTCCTTCTGGACTCTGCTTTGCTGCTCTATTTTCGATAACCCTGGTCTCAAACTAGGGATTGCTCCTGGAAGAGGAACTCAGGGAGATGAGGCTCAGGAGGGTCTCCCTGCCTGGAATCTTCGTGTGAGGAGTGCACAGCCAACAGATTTTGCCCAGGGACTTGCAAAATGCAGAGAGGCAGATTTCTTTCCTCTCTTTCTCTCTCTCTCTAGCCTCATACTAACCAGGAGTTCTTAGAACTTTCTTCAGTGACTTCTTTGTGTAGCTTGGCCACTTTTTCACAGAAAGGCCACTTGAGCATGATGAAACACACGTATAAGCAATTACATTAAAAAAAAAACAATAAGCCAATGTACACAGACCTTTGACAGCAGCACAGGACGCTCAAGGGACCAGAGTCCCTACCTTGGGCAATAGTGGTAGAGGCCGGGTTCTGCCATGCAGGTCCCTAGACCTTTGGCAGTTTCCACGATTGCAAATCCAGACATGCAGAATCCTGAGGGACAACCTACTAACTGCAAAAGAGCAAAAATTCATCAGGATTCAGAGAGTGGAAATCCATTTGTACTGGAAAAGAAAGAAGTAGGCTTGCTGTGAATCCAGCAGGGAGGACAGGCATAGATAAAAGCTGGTGTATGGGTCACGGAAACTATTGTTTCTCAAGGGTCCTGCTGTCTCTGTAAAATGCTATGAGGACTGTCTCTTGGGGACCTCCTGCTTTCCTACCAGTGACACCCCCAGATTCTGCTTTGCTAGTCCCATGGATTCCTGGGGATACCCAGTTGATAAGCTATGCTGTCCTCATGACAACACTTGCTAATGGACTGAATGTTTGTGTCTTGTCCCAATTCAGATGTTGAAGCCCTGACCCTCAAGGAGTGCCATCAGGAGGTATGGGCTTTGAGAGGTGGTGAGGTCATGAGATTGGAACACTTGTGAATGAGATAAAAGCACTTCTGAGAAACGACCTGAGAGATTGTTCTGCCAGCTGTCATCCATGCAAGTCTACAACAGAAATATGGGCATTTGTAGATAATGAAGCAGTCTCTTGCTAGATATCAGATCTCCCAGGATCTTGCTTTTGGACTTCTCAGTCTCTAGAACTGCAAGGAATAGTACATGTTTTGCTGTTTCAGCCACCCAGTCTGTCATCATTTGTTGCAGCAACTTGAACTGAATAAAGCAGAGCCCAAGTCCTGGTTAATCCCTGCTTCTACTCATTTCCCCTCAGAAAGAGCTTCTAATCCAGAACTGACCTCTGCTTTCCATACACGTGCTTCAGACTCCTTCTGTGAGAGCCCAGACTTTGTAAAAGACTCCTCCCTCATGGCAACCAGCATTCTGTGACTCCTGAGGACTGTCCTCCCTGACTGTATTGAGTCAATCAAACTGATTTTGATTCTGGAGTCCCAGGATCAAGGACTGCATCAGGCTCCCAGCTTCATGGGGAGTCCGCTTCTCCCTCTGACCTTCTCCCCTCTCATGCTCTCTCTCTCACTCTCTCTCTCTCCCTCTCAAATAAATAAATAAAAATCTTTTAAAAATCTGATTTTAACAGACCATAAGCTTGTTCTTGCTGGTCTTTGGAAGATTAGGCATTAGCCCTTCGGAGAAAGTTCTGAATGGCTGCTTCATGAAGGGGTGAACTGTGTCCCCAAAGTCTCTTTTTGCTGCCTTCTAATCACAGATGCTGAGACAAATCCTCCCAAGTGCTGGTTTTTCAAAGCACTTAATGCTTTGGCTTTGAAGTTCCTCACTTGACAGTTCTGCTTTAATCAGTTTGTGACAAAACAGCCAATTGGTGGTGGATGCAAAGTGCACTGATAAAGTTAATATCAGGGAACAATTTTTTGAGTGTCATGCATGTGCACGTGTGTGCACACACATATCCATGTGCTAAGCATTATGGTAAATGTCTGACAAGAACTAAAAGATCAAAAAGTCAGGATACCCCATTAGCTGATATTTTTATTATTCCTACATCCTAATCTATGAAAAACAGGGTCAGAGAATAAGAAGTGGCAAAAAGAATCAAGATTTGAGGCAGTTCGATTTCTCAGCCAGCCTTGATCAATAGGCATGTACACCTGTGTCTAGTTTCAGGTCTGTGTAACCTTGCCATAACCTTGGATAAGCCATTCATCTCTCAAGTTCAGGTTCTTGGTCCAAGGAGGGAAGGGGCACAGGTTGAGTACCTCCAGTGGGACTTCCTGGCAGGCTTGTTCATCCAAGCATTCCTGTTTCAGTTTGAGTAATTGAAGCCAGTCTTTGTTTTACCGAAGGCCAAGCTTGTCCAGTGTGTCCATGCCACCAGCCAACAGCATTTGTCCATGCCATGTAACAACTGAGCAACATTCATAGGAATGGGGGGAGGAAAAGATGTCCACAGGTGTTGACAGATGTTCTGCATGGAGGAACAGGAGCTGGGGCCATCACCTGCTGTTTCTAGTGGCCTTCTCTGTCGAGTTAAAATAAATGGCAATTATTTGCAATGACAGGGGTGAAAGTAGAGGGTATTATGCCAAGCGAAATAAGTCAGTCAGAGAAAGACAATTATCATATGATCTCACTCATATGTGGAGTTCAAGAAACAAACCAGAATCATAGGGGAGTAAAGGAAAAAAATAAAACAAGATGAAGTCAAAGAGGGAGACAAACCAGAAGAGACTTTAAAAAAAAAGATTTTTATTTACTTATTTGACAAACAGAGATCACAAGTAGGCAGAGAGGCAGGAAGAGCGAGAGAGGAGGATGCAGACTCCCCAGGGAGCAGAGAGCCTGATGTGGGGCTCGATCCCAGGACCCTGAGATCATAACCTGAGTTGAAGGCAGAGGCTTTAACCCACTGAGCCAGCCAGGTACCCCTCAGAAGAGACTCTTAATCACAGTAAACAAACTGAGGGTTCTTGGAGGGGAGAGGGATGGGTGGATGGGGTAACTGGGTGATGGACATTAAGGAAGGCATGTGATACAGTGAGCACTGGGTGTTACAAAAGACTGATGAATCACTAACCTGTATGTCTGAAACTAGTATTATATGTTAATTAATTGTATTTAGATTAAAATTTTCTTTAAAAATAATTTTAAAATAAAATAAGTAACAATCCAATAATGATCAGAGTTATCCAGCAGGGAGTATCAGATCTAGATGTCAGTTAAATTTAAGGGGCTTGCCAAAGTATAGGAGAGTCACGCTAGGTCATTTTCCTGTGTGGGGAAGTCTTCAGGGGCAGTTCCAAAGACAAAGATTATTAATATTCCTCCTTCCCCCATTCCTCCTAGAGCCAAAGATGTTTCCTCCACTCACCCACTGGCCCTGTATGTAGGTGTTGCTTTCTCTCTACCAATCAAAAAATCAGTGAGTAACTATAACTTCACCTTTTCCAATATCCCCCTACCCCCGACCTTTGGTCTTTAATGGCCATGGGCAACAGGGACAAAGACATTTTTTAAAAACTTACAGAGATCTATTATGTTCTACTACCTTGGCCCGCATGGGCCACTGCAAAGGGATTCTGTGAACCGTGTACTCAGATGAATGGTCATTATCTTCAAAAAGGCAGGGGCAGTGATAGACACAGGAACCAAAAAAGCAAGAGTTAACGGACCATCAGAATAATGGAGTACCAACACTTTTATGTCCTTGGCTTGAATCCTCAAGGTCCAGTGTCTCAACAGAATTTTCATTTTGGTCTCATCTGCCTCACTTGTCCACCCCTGGGCCAGTTGGCAGTTATACTGAGAACCGGAAATTTTCCTTAGAAGAGAGAAAGAGTATTTGTCAGGTAAACCAAGGAAATGTCCATTATAGGAAGTTAGGCCTTTTGTCATGGTACTCCATTAGCACCCTCCTGACTGTTAAAGAAAAAAAAAATATTGTGACACCCATTAAAGAGAGTAAGGAAGATTTTATTCAAGGGATGCTACTATGATGAGATTTTATTGTATAGTATGGGAGAGAAATCTGGCTCAGCTCAGACAAATGGAGATTTACAGCTAAAGAGCATGGTGGGGATCACTGAATGTAAAATTAAGATGGAACATCAAGGGTAAGGATGAAGGGATTCTGGCTAAACCATCTGGACAGTAATATTGTTGAAGGAAGGCTAGGGTCATAAACTATTGAGATCAGGGGATAAGGAATTTTTTAAAAGACTTATTAATACATTTTAAAGAGAGGGAGCAGGGGTAGGGGTAGAGGGAGAGGGAAAGAGAATTTTAATCAGACTCTTCACTGAGCATAGAGCCTGAGGTGAGGCTTAATCTCAGGACCGTGAGATCATGACCAGAGTAGAAACCAAGAGTCAAACGTTCAACCAGCTGCACCAACCAGGTGCCCTGGGAATAAGGGATTGGATCAGATATTAAGGGTTATAGATACTGAAGCACCAGGGTGGCTTAGTTGGTTAAATCTCTGGCTTTGGCTTGGTCATGATCTGATCCCAGGATCAAGCCTGGCATTGGGCTTGCTGCTCAGTGGGGAGTCTGGTTCTCTCTCTCCCTCTGCTATTCCCCCTGCTCAGGCTCTCTCTCTGTCAAAATAAATAAATCTTAAAAAAAAAAAAAAGTGGTAAGATACCAGGGGTGAGAGATAAGGAATTTGATCAGATATCAAGAGTAGGATAGAAGATTGCTGAAAAATGACCAAGCAGATTTCTTGCTAAAACTGGGCTAAGTGGGCGGAGCCTAAGGTCAAGGTAGACAGAAAGAGGACTCAGAGGAACTTGACTCGAGTCTGGTCAAGGAGAAAATCTTCATCAGCCATGACCATTGTATTTTCTGCAGTCACACATTTTACTAATTCTTTTATCAGACATTCAGTGAACGAGAAACATGAACGCAGCAGCAATAATATAACAAATGTAAGCGCTCTAGAAGAGACAAAGGCAGTATGGGAATCCACCTCATCAGATTTAGAATATGCATGACTCCATGACTGAATTACTACCACTGCTTGACTGTTGAGATTAAGATGTAGTACAGAGGATCAGAGGGAAGGGAGGGAAATCTGAATGGGAGTCATCAGAAAGGGAGACAAGCCATGAGGCACCTTTAACTATAGGAAACAGACTGAGAGTTGCTGGGGGGGAGGGGAGTGGGAGACATGGAGAAACTGGGTGATAGGCATTAAGGAGGACACGTGATGTGATGAGCACCAAGGGTTATCCACAACTGATGAGTTACTAAATTCTCTGAAACCAATGATGTACTATCTAATGGCTAATTGAATTTAAATATCTAAAAAAGGCACTTCAAAAAAAAAGATGTAGCATAACTCACAATATCCTTTGAGTGGAAGAATGTGCGGACTTTCCACACCTCTGCTGTCCAAGTCCCATGGCTAGTAGCCACATGTGGCTAATGACCACTTAAAAGGTGGCCAATTCAAATGGAGAAATGCTGTAAAAGCAGAATAAACACTGGCTTTCAAAGACATATTGTAACCAAAAGTCAGAGAGTATTGCCACCCTCACATCACAAACATCGCATGACTTCTACAGCTAATGAGAGTGGGACCCAAGATGAGAGAGGTCAACCTGAAAGTCCATGATGTCAGAAAGAACATGGAGAAGAAAGAGTCACAATCCTGGAGTGGATGGGCTGAGGACTGTCAGAATTCCTTTTTTTTTTTTTTTTGGTGATTCTGTATACGGACAAGGAGAATTCACTGGAGATGACATCTGTATGCCTCACATTTTCAAGGGAAAATTATGAAAACGCATATAGACCCACAGCCATAGTTTAATTATGTTTGAAATATATTCAGAATTACTCCAGTCAGTAAATTGCATATTTTCACATTTAGCTTCTCAATTTTCTCTTCGGCACCTCCCATTCTTGAAATCCCAACACAAATCACATCTCTTGCCTAAGGACCATAAACTACCTCACTATCAAAGGCTACAGTTCATTCATTCATTTGATTCATTCAAAGCAACCTAATCTTGAGTGATGTCTTAGGCGCTCTTCTAGGGACTGGTGACACGGTGAACAAAATAGGTAAAAATCTCACTTTCATGGAGCCTCTCTGGTATTTAGGGGAAAATCTTTCCTTATCAACATGAAAATACTTTTTATGGATGTTGCTTAGAATTTCAGTTTTTTTTTTCTTGACAGTATCTCAGGTGATCATCTTTGAGGTGGTTCTCCTGAAAATATTTTTGGGGGGTACTGACTCGACTTTCTGAGTCAGACACTTTCCTAAAGACAGGGGTCAAAGGAAAAGTGACAACTGTCACTCTTGCAGTAAGAACAGGGATCACAATGCTTGAAACAGATATGCTGCTCAGCTGTCAGAAAGTCCACAAGGCTCCAAATGTGTGTGGCCAACTAACGGAACCTGTAACTCAGAGGTTATCATCCTGAGAGCAATGGGAAATCCCTCTAGTTAAGGACTCTCCTTGACGGAAGCTTGACAATGGCCTTGATTTACTTACTATGATGTTTAGGTAATTATACACATTAAGAAAAGTGCACAAGGCACTTACATTTCCATGATACCATCAAAGATATTGTTGTTTTATTAAAATGTTACATCTAGAGTTGTAACGTATAGAGTAGTTAAGTCAATCACTATGAGGTACAGGTGAGACTATTGTAACAGCCATACTTCCATAAAAAAGAAAAATTTTTTGTGGTTTCTGATCTAGGAATCAGCCAGTGAATAATTCTATATCAGTGTCCAGTTACCGGGCTAAACATGTAATCTATTTATATTTCTGAGGGTAAGCTGAATTGTGATCACTGAGCCAGCTGTATTCTAGTAACTACTCATTTACCCAACATAACAGATATAAGAAGGTAAAAGGCTTCTAAGGAGACTGGTTACTTATATTTTGAACCACATTTTGGCAGGTATAACTTGCAACTTGTGCTTAGTGGTAAGATTTCTGATATTTACTTTCTCCTTCCTTTGGCAAGTCAAGTTAGTTAAAAAGTAATTAGAGTAGAGTCCATTGTTTTTCTTAAATGCTTACAGAGATATAGAACTCTCAAGTTTCTTTACTAGACAGGATTAGATCACATTAGTGATAAAGATCAGAATGATTTACATTGCTAAAACGAGAACTTCCTGTCAGTTTGGAGAAAGCTCATTTTTATAACCAACATATTGGCTGGGCTAGAGATTAATGAGTGCTATGGGTGGGGTGATGAATGTGATATATTCAATGACCTGTGGAATTTGTTCTGTAATTTCCCCACTCCTCTGGTCAGCAGAGCGTCTTCTTCAGTACCCAGCACTGCCCATAACTGCATTCAGAAAATCACTCTCCAAAAATGGTTATTTGTTTTGCCTTTTTTATAATTTTTTAAAACATTTGATTTATTTACATGTCAGAGAGAGGGAATGAGAGCACAAGCAGGGGGAGCAGGAGAGGGAAGGGGAGAAGCAAGCTTCCTGCTTGGTGGGATTGCACAAGGGCTGAAGAAGACAGAATGGGAAAGGGACAAGGAGAATAGTGGGTTTCAGATTCTTGGGAACAGAGCCCACATCTATTTCTATGTTTATCTCACTGCTATAAACCCAGGTCACAGCAGAGTGCCTGCAGCAGAGTCATGGAAGTGCTCCAGAACTGATAACTATTGCTATTTATACTACTAACATTCCTCCACAAAGGGCCAAGTGTCATAGCTTCTCCCAGTTCCCCACACTGAACGCAATGAAGAATCAAACTATCGGGTGAAGGATGGCGAGGGGCATTTAACAGGACCCAGATCACAGGAGCCATATTGTATTGCAGGACCAGGGGTCTTACCAGTGACTAGGTATTCACTCCTCTTGAGAGGCTAGCTCCTTGGATCTCCCTCTTCAATCCTCTGAACCCATGTCTGGCATCAGAAACAAAAGTAAACATAACGTATCGCCCTTGTTTATTTTTTACTATTATTTGTTACAGAGGAAGAGAGAGATCACAAGCAAGGGGAGCTGCAGGCAGAGGGAAGGCAGGCCCCCCACTAGAGCCTGGTATGGGATCCAATCCCAGGACCCTGGGATCATGACCTGAACCAAAGGTAGATGCTTAACTGAGTAAGCTACCCAGGCGTCCCTTATTGTCCTTCTTTAAAATTTAATGTATTCTCTCTCCCTCTCTCTTTGTCCCCACTCTGTCACTCATACTCACACAATCACAGAGTCACAGACAATAGCAAGGCATTTCCCATTCTAATTCGCTAAGGCACTGTGAGCTTAAGCTCAACAGAATCACTTTGCCAGCTGCTGCTCTACCGTGCCCTGATCCCTTCTCTATCCCCAAGCTCGATCTGTAACTCAAGTGTCATGGTGGTGGCTCTTTCTGCCCTCCCTCCACAAGGCTGTCATCAGCACACTCTTCCCCGTGGCTCCACTCTCCAGCACTGGCTGCCTTTGGTCTACGGGTATGCCCTCTCCTAGAGCTTTTCCACTCTCCCTGAGGGAAAGACAACCCTTACTTCTCCCCGGTGGCTGTCACGTGTCCGCTATATATTGTGACGATCAGCCCGATTAAGAGATTGGGAACTAAAAGACCGGCTTCTGCTTATGGATCAAACTAACTCTGGGGCTTGGGACACATGACAGCAGCACATGGTGGTAGAACTGAGATGGTTAGGGAGTTAATCTGCATTTTCACATCTGGTCAGCAGCAGAACAAAGAAGACACCCCAGATCTCCTATCTCCCAGAACAGTACTCTTCAAGTAACTTACAGCACCATCCTTCTCCAGCTTTGGAAGTGGCACTTTTCCAACCCCAAAGTCTTGATTCTAGGCAGCACTCCGAGAGATACTCCCTCCAGAATCACCCCTGGCTGGAAGTAGTGGTCGGCCAAGGCCTCCCAAATATCTTCCCTTCAGAGTTGCGCTTGCATCAAACTCAAAACTGTGGCACGTACGGGACTTTCCTGTCAGCCTCTAGCTCTAATGACCTATTGGACTTCAGAGGTGCTCTTTTATACCCACTTACCTTATAACATCAACGTGTGACTCCTCTAGAATTCTCTCCATGGCTTTTCTCCTGTACTAATTGTTATGGACTGAATTGTGTCCCCACAAAAGTCATATGAAGAATTCCTAATCTCCAGTGTGACTGCATCTGGAGATAGGGCCTACCTAGAAGGAGGTACTGAAGGCTTGGTGAGGTCACAGGAGTCCTAATCTGCTAGGACTGGTGTCCTCATAAGGGTGAAACACATGAAAGCACTCCCCCTACCTCCCCTCTGGGGGCCCACAGAGAAGAGGTCATCTGAGGGCACAGTTGAAAAGGTAGTGATCTATAGAACAACAAGAAAAAGCTCACTGGAGACCAACCTTGCTGGCACCTTGATCTGGAACTTCTGGCCTCCAGATCTGTGCGAAAATACATTTCTGACATTAAAGCTCTCCAGCCTGTGTTTGTCTGTCCCCGACGGCCTGGCTCCAAAGCCTCAGAGATTGGGGACAGTGAGGAACACCATAGGACTAACCCTGCCACCCTGAAAGGAACCATGCCATTTGGAACTCCAGAAAGGATTCAGAGGAACTGAAATCTGCATTCCTACCTCTGGACAGCCCCATATTCAGCAGGCCCCTGGATGCAAACCTGGAGCTTGACACTCAACCTGAACAAATCCCTCGACTGCCCCCTCCCCCAGAAAGATGGACAGAGTGCTGGCAGATCGGGCCTGCCATGTTGTGGTCCCTAACCATAACCTTTGGTTTGCTTTTCAAGATTCTGACCCCAAAGGCCTTGCAGTAGGTGCCCTACAATTTGGGGACACATGGGCAATCCCAGAGGACTCAGCCTGCTGCCCAGAAGGAAACTGTGCCATTTGGAACTCCGGAAAGGATTCAGAGGAGCAGAAATCTGCATGCCTAGCTAAGGACACACCCACACAGAGCTGACTCCTGGACACAAAGCCAGAGCCAGACACTCACCCTCACCTCCACTGTCAACTCAGCCACCCAGACAGCTCTCCATGGGGTCTTCAGATCAGCCCTGCCATGTCCCTGGTTCCTAACACTAAGCCTTGGATGGTTTCTGTAATGATCTCCTCATTTCAGGTTATGTGGTGGTTCTGCAGGACATTGTCCTGGTGTGGGATCAAACACACTGAAGCATCCCGTGTGAAGTGGCAAACGTGGTAAAGAAATGACGGCTGGGGAATCTGAGTGTGGAGACAGCACGTATTTGTGCTGCTATAACAAGCTGACTGCACTTTGAAATCACCACAGAGGAAATGAATCTTCCAAATATCCATGTTAGCACGATGACATGGAAGCAGCGAGAACATCAGACTTTGGGATGGAGGCCAAGCCCTCCCAAATCCAGGTCACCCAACATGGAGAGGACACATGTTAGCAAGAGACTCGTGGGAGAATTAAATCATGGGCCCCTGTATCTCAGGTGCAGTAGAAGCAGTGGATTTGGAATTTCAGTTTTTCCACAACGTTCCACCACAAGCTGGTTAGAACTGTGCAAAAGCAGGAAGGGAAGCCCCAGTAAAGTGGACTGGGGATGCCAGAAGGGGAGGCTGGAAGGGAGCGCCTGGTGCTCAGTGCCCATTACAGACCCCACATTGCAATCCCCCACAGGAGAGACTCACCAATTCCAGGCCTCACACGGGAAGCTGGAGGTTCATCTCCTGACTTTTTGTAGGAGCTTTGCAGCTCAGCTGGTGAGAATTCTCCATCACCCTGCCTTTCTCCAAGGGACTTTCCTTCAAGCACCCTTCCCAACTTCTTCCTCCTCCATGAAATAATGTTCCTCTCCTTTGTTTCTCGCACTTGCCTGTGATGGGACCTTAGCTTGCTCAGCCCAGACTGCCATTCTCTGCTCTTCCCAATTAAACCCATGCTGCTGGTCAAATAACTGGCAGATTGAGATTAAGGCCAATTGAACTAATAAATTCAAAAACTTGCAAGGAACAAAATCAATATGCACAAATTAGTGGCACTCCTAGGTGCTCGGAAGGAACCATCAAAAAGAGACTGCTGAGAACGATCTCATTTACACCTGCATCCAAGACAGCAAGATACCCGGGAGGCCCCTGAACCAAGAAGGTGACAGACCTGTCATCTGACAGCCCTGCAACAATGACGACAGACAGGGAGGGGTACACACGGAGATGGGGAGGCACTGTGCTCAGGGTAGAACCCACACTGGGAAAATACCTACTCTCCCCAAAACCGTCTACAGAGTCCTCACTCTGGCTCCCGAATTTCCGGACTCGGCGCAAGCCTGGAGTGGGTGTGGACACGGGAAGGACCCCGCAGGGCTGAGGTGGGGAGAGCACAAGCACCGAAGCAGGCGGACGCTCCCTGACCTCAGACCATCTGAGGAGCCCCAGGAACTGAATCCGCGAGCACACAAACACAGATGAGGACCTAGGAGCCCCCGAGCCCAGAAAGGGGGGACCCCACAGCCCCGCGCACAGCACAGCAGGAGTCCACGTCTCCTCACACAAAACGACGGAAGCCCCAGTGTCTACATAGGGCTCCCTTTCTCTGTGGGGTCCTGAGACCACGAACCCCTTGACAGTCCACTCAGGCGGCTTCTCCTCAGCTCCTCCAGCATCTGGTCCTTAGGAGGTTGGACTGCTGCCAGTGTGGGCGCGTCCTCCACAACGGGTCCGGTCAGTGTGGATGCAGAGCCACACCCTCCTCAGCTTGTCCTGTCAGGGTGGGAGGCGCCCACATTCTCCAGAAGTCTCCACAGTGGGTCCTGAAAAGGCAGGGCTCAGGTCACAGCTGTGGCTGTGCAGCCTGGGCTCAGGGCGGGTGTTGGGGTCTGGCGCCCTCTGCAGGCGGTGGAAGGCAGTGCAGGACTGTGGGAGCTCACTCTTCAGTGGAAGGTCCTGCTCCCTCCTGGGGTCCAGCTGATGCCATTTCATTCCGGAAATTCAAGCTGCATGGAGCCCAATACCCCCCAACATCCCCCCAAATAGCTAAGGAACAATGAATTGGAAACAATGTGGAATTACAACAGTCCTTGACCCAAACAGTGTCACTGAACATGGCCCTGATGCAGACCCACACTCTGACCTCAACTTGGTCTCAAGCCTGGACCCTACCCTAATCCAAGACCCTAACCCTAGCCCCCAACCCAAACAATGTTCACAAGAATCAAGAGGTACAAACTGCAAATATCCATCAATGGCAAGTGCATAAGCAAAGTGTGGTGAAGCATTTGAATTTGGGTACAGGTTCAGGTTTTAGTCAGAGTTCTAGATCAGGCTTTGGGTTTAGTGTTAGGGTGAGGGTTTAGAGTGAAGGACAAGGGAACAGAGTTATAGTTTAGGGCTTTAAGTTTATGATTTAGGCTTTAAGACTCAGGGCTTATGGGATAAAGTTCAAGGTCAAATTTGGGGTTTGACTTCATGCTGAGATTTGGGTTCAGGTTTCATGACTTGGAGGTCTGGTTTAGGGTTTGGGTTCGTGGTTCAGGGCTTGGATCCAGGGCTCAGGTACAGGCTTTGGGTTCCATTCCAGGTTTGGGATTCAGGGTTCTAGTTTGGGCTTTAAGGTCAGCTTAGGTTTCAGTGTTGGTAGGGTTTAAGGTTAGGTTTAGGGATGACACATTTTCTTCAGTTGTCATCATGGACAAAATAATTCTATCTGAAGTTTCTAAGTCAGAAATGTATTTCATCTGGGGGCGCCTGGGTGGCTCCGTGTGTTAAGCCTCTGCCTTGGGCTCAGGTCATGATCTCAGGGTCCTGGGATCGAGCCCTTCATCAGGCTCTCTGCTTGGCGGGGAGCCTGCTTCCCCATCTTTCTCTCTGCCTGCCTCTCTGCCTACTTGTGATCTCTGTCTGTCAAATAAATAGAATTAGTAAAAGCTATTATATGATCTTTTACAAACCATTTCCTATCTTTGCATTCTCATGTGCCAAGACAGACAGGGATTATTTAAAACCCTGAAGAGAGTGCTCTTGCTTTTAAATTGCCTGTAACCTTCGTGTAATAGATTTATGATTGATGATAGATTTAGTTAAAATATAACTATTTAAAATATTTACTCTCAGTAAACGATTTCAACCTATGCTCATTTAAGTAACTTGGTGCATAATCCCTTTTCTATTAAACCATAGTGCAAGGACCAATGCCGCGTTTCCGAGAGAACCCCAAGCTATTTTTCTAGAGTGGCCATATGCATATATATCAGGCGTCCTGTTTTCACTCCCTTTGTGGAGCACCTACCCTGGAGGTCATGTAATAACCAATGACCAAAAAAACAAACCAAAAACCCAAACATCCAGGTTGAAGTGCCATCCCTGCCTGGAGTGGAGGAGACTGCTCAGACAGATCCCAGGCAGGCATCTCAGCCCAGGCCTGTGCTGGGGAAGCTGGTTCCTGGCTTTGGGCGCAATCTGGAAGCCAGCAAACTGACCCAAGAGTGCAGCTGGCCTTTAGGACTGATGATCTTTTCGCAGCCAGGCTGCTCGTGGACACCCGCTCAGAAAGCCAGGCTATGAGTCTGCCCAGCGCAGGCGCTGGCAATGGGGCAGCATGCTAGGGCATAGCCCTGCACCCCAGCCAGGGTTCAGGCCCCTGGAGTGAGGGGGCAGGGCCGGCGCAGAGAAGGGTCTTTGCTATTTTCCAAAGCTGGAAGTGAGCTCTCAGAGGACTCAGGAGGGAGGGGGGCGGGGGCGGGGCGGGGGGGGGCCAGGAGAAGGGGCTTTGCTAATTGCCCAGGCGGGAAGGAGGGGCACACAGCTCCAGGGTGCTGTGCTGCAGCCCATTCGGGACTGCAGGACCCACCATACTCGCTGCCCCTGTGCTCCCACGCTCCAGCTTAGCCCCAGAGGCCACGGTGTCCCGTTCTCATTCCTGCTGCCTGCTGCCCCTCCCTGCCCCATGGCTTCTCTGGAGGACCCTCTGCTCACAGGTAAAGTGACACCTCGACGCGCCCTCACCTGAAGCAGAAAACGCAGGACAGGAGCGGGGGGGGGGGGGGGGGGGGGGGGTGGAGTGGTCGGGGCCCAGGCTTCCGGCAACCCCAGGGCACCAGGACAACCCAGGACGCCGCGCCACACCCCCTACGCAGGGGGTCGTGCCAGGACAGCGCCAAAGGAGGTACCCCCCCCCTGCCAGCGGGCAGGCTAGCCCTCATAGTTCGGCACCCCCACGTGCATGTCAGAGCCTCCTGCCATTCCCAGGGCACCCAGAACCCAGAGAGTGAGGCCTTGGGTGCTTTCTAGTGACAGATTCAAGGCAATTCTTCGACTTTGGGACTTCAGAGTTA
This sequence comes from Mustela nivalis, assembly GCF_964662115.1. Taxonomy (NCBI): domain Eukaryota; kingdom Metazoa; phylum Chordata; class Mammalia; order Carnivora; family Mustelidae; genus Mustela; species Mustela nivalis. Next base: position 283,969 of record NW_028136427.1, on the reverse strand, counting down.
ACATAGTTTTCATTTGTGATTATTATTTTTGTGTGGGGGCCGTCGCTTTTCTTTTGACCTATGCTTGTTTTCACTCCCGGTTCTGAAGAAGCCCCTAAATCCTAACCCTGTTGAGGACTCCGAAAGCTCTCAGAGCAGCAGTGCTGGGGGACAGTGTGGACACATGGTTTGGTTTCTCCTCTGGCCTGCTTCTGTGGCAGCCCCGCTCTGTCCTCCTCAGACTTCAGAGCAATATCTGAATAAGTGGAGAAGCGACCAGGGAGTCAGGAAGGTGGCCACCGAAGAGTGACTTCTCTGGAGGTTGGCTGAGCAAGCAAGTGAGCATGTTAGTCCAGCTCTGCCTGCATTCAGTATGGAGCTGAACAGGGGCCAGGGAAGGGGAGGAGGAGCAGAGAGCAGGGACAAAGGGACCAAAGAGGAGATTCAGATGAAGGGAAGTAATGGGGAGGAAAGAGAAGAAACTCTAGAAGACAGGTATGTAGAAAGGAAAAGGGATGAAGTGGGCATTGGGAAAGGGCACCACCAGGGAAGGAGAGAGGGGAAGGAAAGAGGGAGGAAAGAGGAAAGGGGAAAGGGAGAAGGGAGGAGTCAGCATGCCAGGGCTCCCCCTGCATCTGAAGAAGAGGTGGCTGGTCCAGCTTGTCAAACAGGGTGCTCACTCTTTGGCCCCAGTTTCTGCTCCCAGTGCTACTGGGCTTTTCAAGGAAGGCAGGCTGTCCCTTGGGACCTACTGGAGCCCACTGGAGCCCACAGGAGGGTGGGAGAAATAAGATGCCACCGGGTCCTGTCCTGAGCTTCTCCCAGCCACCAGCCTCACCACATGGTGCAAGAGGGACCCCAGAACAAAGGACGGACACAGGCCAGCATGTCTGCTGGTGGCCTTGGGCACTTAGCTCATCGCAGTGAACCACACCGCCTCCTCAACCCACGCTTTTAAAGCCTCCTTTTTCGTTTCTGGCTTTCATGTCTGTAGGAACATGAGCCAGATCTAACTCCTCTCCGACAGACAATTCTAACTCACCCCGTGTCAGATTTTTATGAGTGGCTGTGATAGAGTAAGATAGCAATGCTCCAACAAACGGACTGTTTCCTCCCACTTGACCTCAACAGTCTTATACATTTTCTTAGCGAAAACATCTTGTCTCCTTCCATTAAGCTCATAACGTGGTCTAATAGTATACATGCGCCTTCCTTAGATGCGAAGCGATACAGAGGTCCTTTTTTTTTTTTTTAAATTTTACAAGGTAAAGTCAGTGAACACATCCAACTTGACGAATACATCTCTAAAATGTCAATCCAGGCAAAGCTTTTTCTGCCTACAGTTTTGAGCCTACGTGGTGACATTTTTAAAATGCTTTCAGTCCCTCAGTGAGGCTCTTAGAAGCTAGCCAGGGCTTACTACGTGCCAGGCACTGTGTCAGGTGTTGGAGCTAAAGGGAAGGAGAGCATGGAGGCTGGCTGGGGAGGGACATCCATGACACAAGCACAGCTAGAAATGGAGGCCAGTGCTAGAAAAGAGAGAGCAGGCTGCATGGAGAGTGTGTACCATGGGGCTTGTGAGCTCACGAATAAGTGGGAGTAACTGGAGTGGGGAGATGGGGGAGAGAAGAGGGTCTTCCCATCAATGGGAATCACCTGTGCTTGGAGGCAGGTGCCATGAGAGGTCTCCACAGGAAGAAGGAGGCAGTGTGGTTGAAGGGCAGAGAGATGGGGCAGAACAGGCATCAGTCAGTTGGAGGGGTATGAATAGACTGATGGGAGGATTATGGGTGCCTTTGGAGGACTGAGAATTTGTTAGAAGATCAGTGCAGATTTCTATGGAGACAAATGCCAGGAACTGATAGGTCTTTGAAAGGTCACTCTGGCTGCCTTTTGGCAAAGGGGTTGGTAAAAGGCACTTGCAGGTGTGAACACACCAGGTGGGAGGTGAGTGCAGGAAATCGGGTGAGGGAGCATGGGAACTTGGTCCCGGGGTATATAAGGGAGAATAGCCTTTAAGGAGTTCCACAAATTGGCACCAGCTGTGGCTTCATTACAGAGCTGGAAGGGGGAGGTGGGTGTGTCCTGGAGGTTACAGAAATTACATGAGAAAGGGAAGTCTTTTTAGATCTCTTTTTCAACTAGAGGAACTCTCACCTTATTGATAGAATTCCAGAGTGGGAACCAATGATATGAGGACATCTTTGAAATGTCTGAATATGTTCTTTGACATCTTTGCAAGTGACGAGGAGACCTTGACCTTAGGAGGCCTTGGCCCTCTTTGTAGCCAGAAAGATTTCACCTACAGATTTGGGTTCTCCCTTTTAAAGTCAAGGAGTCAGTCCTTCCAAAGGACACCTCCTATCATTTTACCCTCTCATCATACCTCACGTGCTGGCATCTCCAAGACCCTCTGTTCCAGGTTGAGAGTATCCACTTTGGCCGGGCTGGTCTTGCCAAGAACACCACCACAGGAAATCTAGAGCCTGTAGTGCTATTAATAACATCATCTAAGACTGTGTTTGCTACCCTCTTGGCCTCTTCCCACCATGACTCACTGAAGCTTTTTACACATTGTATCCATTAAGCTATAGTTCCCAAAGCTCATCTTCTCTAGTGCCATTAATTTTTAGGGGACCAGGCAAACCTTAAACTTGTCCCCCCCTAATTGGATCCCTGTGCCCCCACAATCTCTTTGAAAGCCTTTCACCATGATTCTTGAATGAGATCTGAGACCACTGCTGGTACCTAACACTTCTTGGCACCTTGTCTGTTAGGTTCTTGGAAGAGGAGATGGCTATGGAGGTGAGTGGGAATGGGAGTGGGAGGATTTCTCCCTTCACTTCCCTTTTTGTGTTTTCAAATAATGGGTTTTGAGGGGGCGGGAAAGTTTAACCAGACCATTTATTTTCCATCTCCCATCGATAAAATGTTTACCACTCCACACTGGAAGAATTTATATCTTTCCTTTGAATCTCCAGGAAAATCTCCCAAACCCAGACCACCACCATGTGGATTCAGCCATCTTCTGATTCACCTCCAGATTGTCTCCTCCTAACTGCTCAAGCCACTGGTTAAGGGCGAAATGTTCAATGCCCTAGCAATTAAGTGGGGAACACGTTTATCTAAGCAATTGCATGCAGCTCTCTATCTGCATACAGGGGGTCTCTCCCAAGCATTTCCAACCTCAGCAAAAGAAGACAAAGCCCCAGCAGTCTGGGGTATATATCATTCATTCATTCCTGTGTTCAACACTCATGGCGGATCCCCAGCAAGACAGTGGGAGAGCAAGGACTGGAGAAATCCTGGAAGCTGAAGTCTGAGGAGGATTTCAAATTCAAGTCAGAGATGAAAGAAACATCTGGACTTGGTCCTCAGGTACATGCAGTATTCTGAACTGAGGCTAGAACCAGAGACCATTCTAATGAAAGGCCTCTACAGGTGGGCTCCAACTCAGTTTCGTGTATATTCATTCATGAAATAGCTCTTTGGGTCAACATGCAGAAGAAAACCATTTCAGAAAACTGACAATGAGGAGAGTAAAGGGAAGCCAGAAGGCTTGTGAATGGGGAGAGAGGAGGACCCAGGGCAGGAAACCAAGAATCCCTCCCTGCCCTCCTTGCTGCCAGGGAGGTCTGAGGGACTAGTTTCCACCTGGGATCCCAAGGCCAGAACAAAAGCAGCGGGGCCACGGCGGGGGAAGGAAGGGGGTCCTCAGCACGGGCGCATGGGGCTGCGGAAAGATGGGGGCTAGCGTGCCTGCTGGCGGGGGGCACCTCGCAAGGCGCTGTCCCCAGCCCGACCCCATGAGGACCCGGGTTTGGCGCAGCGTCCGGGGTGGTCCCGGTGCCCTGGGGTTCGCGGGAGGCTGGGCCTCCACAACCCCCCTCTTCGCCCCCAGGTCGGGTCCGCGCTTTCTGCTCCAGGTGAGGGCGCGGCGCGGTGTCACTTTACCCCTGTGCAGAGGGTGGTCCGGAGAAGCCTTGGGGCGGGGAGGGGCAGCAGGCAGCAGGAGCGGGACAGCGGAGCCTCACATGGGAGCGTACGGGCGGCGAGTCCGCTGGGTCCTGCAGTCCCGACTGAGCCGCAGCACAGCACCGCGGCGCTGCCCGCCCCTCCTCCGCCAGCCCCTCCACCTCCTCCCAGACTCTCAGCCACATCCTCTGTGAGCTCACTTCCAGCTTAGGCAATTAGCAAAGCGCCTTCTCCCCACCGCCCTCCACCCGCCCCCGCCCCCCTCCCTCCTGAGTCCTCCGCGAGCTCCCTTTTCGCTTTGGCAATTAGCAAAGCCCCTTCTCTGCCCCGCCCCCGCCCCCTCCCTCCTGAGGCCCCGCCCTGGCTGGGGCGCGGGGGAAGCCCCGGGGGCTACAAGCTTGACCAGCACTGGCGCTGGGCAGCCTCCTAGCCTGGCTCCTTGAGCGGGTGTCCACCCGCGGCCTGGCTGCAAAAAGATCATCAGTCCTGTTAACCCTGGCTGCACTCTCCCGTCAGTTTGCTGGCTTCCTGATTGCGCCCAAAGCCAGGAACCAGCTTCCCCAACACAGGCCTGGGCTGAGATGCCTGCCCAGGATCTGTTTGAGCAGTCTACTCATCTCCAGGCAGGGATGGCACTTCCACATGGATGTTTGGGTTTTTTTATTGTTTTTTGGTCATTGGTTATTATTACATGACCTCCAGGGTAGGTGCTCCACAAAGGGAGTGAAAACAGGATGCATGATATACCCCTCACCTCCCATGCTGTCTTTCTCTTAAATAATAAGCACTGCTGAACTATCTTAGATTCTGTACCTTCTCTCCAGCCATGAACCTATCACTGTCTTTAACTCTTGAAAACTTCATTAGACAAATTAATGTGGTGAAGGAAGCAATATGAGAAAGCCTATTAATCTGATGAGCATGGAACTGAACAAACCCTATAGATACTTTCCCTTTGATTTCTAGCCTATCAATACCTACAGTGAGTCACATACACTCAAGATTATTGTTTTTATTGTATACTTCATATATTCATTGATTTTGGACTCGTTATCATTTCGTTGAAGTGTTAAACTATGGTAATAAACAAACTTTTAATTAACTTTTCCTCCTATGATACAAATATAACTTGCACTTGAGCTTTAGCTAATTTTATGTTCTAAAATTGCCAAAACAAAATGATCAAGGTTTCTAGATTATTTACTGTATTTTCTACTATATAATATTGTTCTATCTCTTCTGTATAAAGAAAATGAATGCTTGGGGCTCTTGGGTGGCTCAGTGTGTTAAAGCCTCTGCCTTCTGCTTAGGTCATGATCCCAGAGTCCTGGGATAGAGCCCCACATCAGGCTCTCTGCTCAGCAGGGACCCTGCTTCCCTTCCTTTCTCTCTGCCTGCCTCTCTGTCTACTTGTGATCTCTGTCTGTCAAATAAATAAATAAAATCTTTAAAAAAAGAAAATGAATGCTTGATAACTAAATGAATGCTTTACTGAACAAATTAAATATGGCAATAGCATTTTATTTTATCATGCTTCACATATTAAACTATAATATTATATCACTAGTCTACAAATAATCTACTCGCATAGTCATTTGGAAGCTTTTAGCAAAAGAATTCTTCCTCCTGATTGTAGTATAAAAGCCACAGAAATATACAGAAGACTCCTAGGATAGAAAGTTAAATCCAGTTATCCGTGATGCCTTGAGGAGGACCTGACCTATGTATGTCCTGGGATGCACTAGTAACTGTTACATGTGATAGGATTATATTTAATATATACAGTTTCATTTACTTCACAAAGGACATATAAATTTGAGAATAAAATATTTGATGACTCTATAAAGTCTATATCTATTTGTAACTAATGTGGTAGAATTAAGATGTTAATTTGAAAAAAAATTCATTGAACACATACACATATTCAATTGTTTTTATATATATAAACAGCATTATTTATTTATGTAAATAAATGCATTGTCTGTAAAATCCATTTACTTATCAATCATAAGGGTAATTTTAAGTACTAAGAATAAGAAATATGTGAAAAGATAAGTGTTCAAGAGTGCAGTTTGTGGTAATTAATACAATATGATAGGCTCATGAAAAAGATATATTACTTGAACTTAAAAGCTTCTATAATTAAGCGATGACCACTTGAAATTTGTAATTAGTCTTGCTGCAGTTTTTCCTTGCACTTATTGCCCTTCCCCAGAAGTTCATTAAGAATTTCTGTGAATGTCCTTATGTTTAATCTCATTCATAGATTCCACTGCTGCTCACAAAACAAAGCCAAAAAGAGAGGTAACTCTATGTGGCACTCCATCCACAAGCAATACATTCATAAATAATTAAAAAGCTCTCTACTTCATTTGTTACCCATTCAGCTGATAATTTAAATGAGTAACTGAGGCCATTTTATCAGCACTTTTAATAGAATGCGACTCAGAAACTTCACAGTGTTATTTAAGAAGAAATGCTCACGTGTTAAGGTTTCTATTTTTTTAAATCAACAAAATAATTTTCAAATATTAAAAGCAAATGTCTCCTTTTCCTCCAAGTTTCATTGCTATGTCAAAGTTACAAATAAATACATTAAAATCGTATTTTGAGTAGTAGATAAAAACAAAAGTTTTGAAACTGTGGGTTCAGTGTCTGGGTTAACTTGTATAAATATCTGAACTCAATGTATTAAGACTTTATTAGATTTTTTTTAGACTATTTAAAAATACATGCTGAGATAATGACAACATTATTTTATTCATTTTAATAAATAAATTATTTTATTTAATTATGTTTAGATATTTATTTATTAAATTAATGATTTAATATTTAATAATCTAAATTTGAAATATTTTAAATTCTAAAAATATTTATTTAATTAAATTGATATATTTAATATAAATATTTAATAAATTATTTAATCATTATTATAATTATGCAATACATTATGTATTGTGTAATAATTGCATTTTAATAAATAAATAAATGTATTATTTACATTATTTTATTTTATTTTATTTTATTTTATTTACTTGACAAAGAGAGGAAGAACGCAAGCAAAGGGAGCTGCAGGCAGAAGGAGAGGGAGAAGTAGGCTCCCAGCTGAGGAGAAAGTTCAACCTGGGGTTCCATCCCACGACCCTGGGATCACCACCTGAGTCGAAGGCAGATGCTTAAGTGACTGAGCCATCCAGATGCCCAAGGCTTTGTATTCTTCGCTTCTAAATATTGATGCTCCTTCATCTCTGGAGTTAGTAAATTGATGTTGAGAATTCATATCAAAGAATAGATAGTAGCTGTTAAACAGAAACATGTAATTTAGGGGAAAAAAAGAACAGAAGGAAGAGAAAGGCCAAAAGTCAAAAGCACATTAATATAAAATTTAATTAGATAAAAAAGCTGATATTCCTGAAGGGGGCTAATAAAAGAGCTGCAAAGAGCTGATAGGATTAGGAAAATTGTCCACTCCTGGTCATTTCATAATTTTAAACTATTCCTTATTAATAAATATACTTAGTTCCAGAAACACAAGCACATAAGAACATTTCCACCAAGTTTCCTCTAACAGCATTTACAAATTAGACGTTCAAACAATGCAGTTCATTACATGTTGCATCTGTATCTTAAAGTTTAAACACATTCTGTGACACATTTTCCAACAATTAAAATTAAAAAATATATATATACATATATATCTATGTATATATATATATACCTTATCCCTAAATGGAAAAAATATATATATAGAGAGAGAAACCTTATCCCTAAATGAAATCTTTCTTTGTTTATTAGATTAAATAGGTAAATTAGCAACAACAACAACAAACAGCTAATATTATAGAGGTAGGAACAATTTACCTTTTCATTCATTGCTATTTTCTAAAAATTCCTATTTTATTTTTTTCTCAAGTCTGTCATAATAATTTTCTAAATCTCCTGCCTTATTCAATTTTTTTCTTTTAGTGGAAATCTCTATTTCATATTTATTTTCTCTTCCTCCACTCTTTGCTCTAATAATTCAATGTATTATTAGATTTTCTGTTTTTCTCTTTATCCAGATATATCTTTTCTTTCTTTTTTTCTTTTTTAAATAATTTGATTTGCTGGCATTTTACATCAGTACATGCTTTCTTATGGATGTTAGAAATGTCTGTGGAACTACTAGAAGAATAAACTTTTTTACCTTTAAGAAGTTTACAGTCTAGAGTGCCTGGGTGGCTCAGTTGGTTAAGTGTCTTCCTTCAGCTTAGGTCATGATGCCAGGGTACTAGGATCCAGTCCTGCATCAGCTGCCTGCTCAGCAAGGAGTCTGGTTCTTCCTCTCCCTCTGCCCCTCCCTCTCTCTCTCTAATAAATAAATAAAATCTTTAAAAAAAAGACTTACTGAAATCTGAGACTGAATTACTAAATTCAGTCTTAATAGAAGACAGCTACACAAAGCAATAATCACAACTGGAAAATTTAGCGAGATCATGGTTTAACATTTTTGGTTGACACAGGACCTCTTTCAGTAACAACTTTCCCTAAATATCAATTTCTTTTTAAGGCAAAAAATTTTGACAAGAAATCCAGATCCTTCTGATCATTTTCATATCAATTTAATGTGACATCCTCAGAGTATATAATCAAATATGTAATTATTCTATCTGTTGCCTTGTATATTGCCTGTATCTTTTTCAGACTCAAAGTTCCATTGAGGTAGAGTTTTTTTTTTTTTAAGCAGAGATTTTTAAAGTGTTTGATATATACAAGATGCTTAATAAGTGTTTACAAAGCCTATGTATTACAGAAGCTTTAAACAGGCTTTAAAATAATGTAGGTGATATTAGTGGTCATATCAAACAATTTTTAGGTTTCAGTCATGTAAATAACTACATTTCTCAGAGACAGAGAAACATACAAATGGTCTGGGTCCAGTAGGATAATGCTAGCATGTGTTGTAAATTCTTTTATATGACCTTATTCTTGCAAGAATTGGTTATGTGGCAGAAAAAAAGGTATCACTATCTTATACTTTATTATTTAAAGAGATTTATGGAAGTCTTAATTTCTTACACTACCCCTTTGTTTCAGTGGACCCAATTTCCGTGGTAATGGTGAGAGGAAAGTAGGCAATTTAGGCAGCAGCAAAAATCTCCTACAAGGCACTATAAAATAAGGCTTGTTCTAGATCATGGGTCTGTCCAAAGGGGAATGTTAAGGGGTAGAATGGATGATGGATGCATTGTGGACTTATAACTTTAAGATTAATACTGTTATGCCCCAATAATGGGTCTATGATTAAAGGAGCGAGACTGATGTAAAGCAAAGGTCAAGCAAAGCTTTATTTCATGCCAAGCATCAAGAATCTAACCAAACGTTCGGGGCCACACCTCTTATGAGAGAAGGAAACCCTTTGCTGTTTCACAGTCTAGCTTTTAAGGGCAAAGGCCATGCAGTCAGGCCTGGCCACGCACAGGTGACCAATGAGATTTTAACACACACAGGAAACTCCACAGTGAGGCTAGGTGACCAATTGAGGTTCAATTTACCCTAGTATAGACATTTGACCCAGCCTATTACACCTTGATTAGGATTGGTGCAAAAAAGGTTCCCGAAGGGCGGAGGAGTGGGACATACTCCTTAGTATCTAGGGAGACAATATGCAAACACCGCCCCCCTCCCGCTGATTGATGTCTCCACCTGGCCTGACCCACCCTTGTATATGGGCTTTGTTACCTGGAGCTGATTTCCAGGACTTGTTTTTAAGTGAATCCCCTGGGGGAAGGGGAACAAGGACAGTTTAAGGGTTAACCTCAATGAAAGCCTCTTGCTAAAATATAAAAATATAAAATAGGTCCTTACATTACAACAACTCAGTAGGGAAAGTCCCAGTGTGGTGATAAAAGAAGTGAGGTAACTTGCATTGCACATTTTTTTTTAAAACGTGTAAGTTGTATTTTTCCGTGCCATTACATCATACTTTATCTTCATCTCTGTCTACTAGTTTAAAACTAGTTAAACAAACTCAACAATTTTTTAAAAAATATTTTATTTATTTATTTAAGAGCAAAAGCCAGAGAGAGAGAGAGAGAGCATGAGCAATATGGGGCTCGATGCCAGGACTCTTGAGATCCTGATCTGAGCCAAAGGCAGACACTTAACTGACTAAGCAAATGAGACTCCCACAAACTCTACAATTTTATAAAATTTTTATTTGTTGGGGTGCCTGTCTGGAACAGTCAGTAAAATATGTAAATCTTGATTGTGGGGTTGTACGTTTGAAATCCACCTTGGGTGTAGAGGTTTTATTTAAAAATAAAATCTTTAAAAATTTTTTTTTCATTTTTTTATTTAAGCCATTGTATGGCAGTGTTGATCACTATATTGTACACCTGAAAGTAATATTAACCTTATTTTAACTAACTACAATTTAAATAAAAACTTTAAAAATAAAATAAAAATAATAATCATAAAAATAAAAAAGAGGAAAAATTATTTGGCAGGCAATTTTCTTAATTGCATTATTATTTATTATTATCATAGTCTGTGTGTGTCGGTGGGAAGTGGCTGGTATTACAGTGAGTTCCATATCTGTGTTACACTGAGGTCCATGTCTGTAGTCAGTCTTTTTTTTCTTTTAGTTTATTTTCAGGGATCCAAAATTCATTGTTTATGCACCACACCCAGTGCTTCATGTAATAAATTCCCTCCTTAATACCCACCACTGGGCTCACCCAACCACCTGCCACCCTCCTCTTCAAGACCCTCAGTTTGTTTCTCAGAGTCCACAGTCTCTCATGGTTTGTCTCTCCCTCCGATTTCCCCAAGCACACTTCTCGTTATTCCTTATGTATTGAGTCTTATAAAAACTTTTATTTCTTTCCCTATTCTGCTTTGCATATGCTTACCTTAGATGTTAAAATGTTATAAACCTCTCCTGCCTGGTCCATTTTCTCTCTCTTCTCTCATGATTTCTCATGCTCTCCCTGCCAACCCCACATGCCTTACAATATCTGGATATGACTAATTTCTTCCTGAGCTACTTTATTCTACTCTGCCATATGGTTGCCCTTCCATCTTCTGTACCATAACTTCTATCCCCTGCATTTGTGCTTTAACAATACCTAATTCTTTTCACTACATCTGTATCTTTGAGGTCAATACTCAGTAGTGCAATCGCTGGGTCATAGGCTAGCTCTATTTTACTGGAAAGAAGGGCCATATGCACCCCAGTGTTCATAGCAGCAATGTCCACTATAGCCATTCTGTTGAAAGAGTCAAGATCCCCTACAACAGACAAACGGATAAAGAAGATGTGATCCAAGGATACAATGGAATATCACTCAGCCATCAGAAAGGATGAATACCCAACTTTTGCATCAACATGGATGGGACTGTAGGAGATTATGTTAAGTGAAATAAGCCAAGCAGTGAAAGTCAATCATCATATGGTTTCACTTATTTGTGGAACCTAAGGAATAGCATGGAGGACATTAGGAGAAGGAAAGGAAAAATGAAGTGGGGGTATTGGAGGGGGAAATGAAACATGAAAAACTATGGACTCCAAGAAACAAACTGAGGGTTTTAAAGATGAGAAGGATGTGGGGATGGGTGAGCCTGGTGATGGGTATTAAGGAGGGCACATATTGCATGGGGCACTGGGTGTTTTACACAAACAATGAATCATGGAACACTACTTCAAAAACAAATGATGTATTGTATGGTAACTAACATAACATAATTTTTAAAAAAAAAGGAGAGGGACAATACCTAACACTCAATCTTTGCTAGTTTCTTGTTTACCTCCTTTTAAGAGTAAGCTCATTAGTGTTTTTTTTTTTTTTTTGGTTTGTTTTTTTTTTTTTGTCTCAACTAAAAGAAGAAAAATAATACACATTATTTTGAAAACTTTTTGAACAGTGTACAAACGTTAGTCAAGTCCACAATGTCTCATCTCTTCTTCCTCCTAACATGGCTAAGTTGAAAAACCCTTTATCTGGGAAAAGATCATTGTCCAGCCACCTTGTGTAAGATTTTGGCTTTAGGTTAGATTATCCTTTCTTTCCTTTTCTGAAAATAAGTTGAAAATATTAATAGCCTCAGTTTTTCTTCCAAAATATGACTGCTTCTTTACCAAGTGCAAAAGCAACCCATTTTGACCATAGTAAACAGCTTGGACCTACTTTTTTTGGCTCACTGTTTTAGTGAGACAAGTGGAGTGAAGATGACACACCATTTCCAAATGTATTAATAATTGGTAGACCATACTTCTAAATTGAAGATTTGTTGCCATTAAATTACGACCAGACTCGCTATAATTACAGAGGTAAATTCTTTATATTTACTATATTTGAAATTACCATATAATACCAAAATAAAATTATGATTATGTGAAGAGTCTGTAATATTAAGAAGATGACTTTGAAATGATTGCTTATCTAAATGAAATTTCCCATTTTATAATCTTGTATAAGCTTCCGTTGTCATTTCCTATTTAAAATCTATTAGAAGGCACTCTTATTTTCCCTTAAGTGGGAAGTCAAATGTGGAACAAATTCATCCCAAAGGAACTGATTCTATGTTCCACTGAAGACAAGGTGGCTTCCATGTGGCATTTTGCCTCTTACATATTGTTCATCTCCTACAACAAATGGGGGTATGCTCTTTAGTAAACTAATTCAACTCAATTAGAGACATTGTCTGCAAGGGATAACATCATAGAGACTAGAATCAGAATCATACTTTTGGGAAAATTGGGCCCAGGATTTTTTGTTTTGTTTTGTTTTGTTTTGTTTTAAGATTTTATTTATTTATTTGACAGACAGAGACCACAAGTAAGCAAATAGCGGGGGGGGGGGGGGGAAGCAGGCTCCCTGCTGAACAGAGAGCCTGATGCAGAGCTCAATCCCAGGGCTCTGAGATCATGGCCTGAGCCGAAGGCAGAGGCTTAACCCACTGAGCTACACAGGTGCCCCTGGGCCCAGGTTTTGATGGCTTCTTTCCTCAATCTTATAAAACCTATTTGAACTCTACTGGATGCCAGAACTGCTTAAAAATATTTGGTCCCTTGTAATTTTAACCTTCCAGTATTCAATGCACCTGATCCATGTAATATCCTATAGTAGTTTTGTCAAATGAAGACTCTCAAAGTGTGTTTCTTGGGAGACACTTTTCAATTGGTTGCTTACATTTCTGCATTTATTATTTGTTCTAGGCCATCCTTTGAAGATGGTTGTATTGAATAGACTTGGAAGACAGAAATAGTATCTTTTTTTTTAACTTAACCTGTTGTGTTTGCAAATATTATCTGCCTCTCTTTTGATTCTTCTTGTGGGAACTGAGGCTCAGAACTGATATATAACTCCCATCCCTACACACACACAAACACACACACACACACACAAACACACACACACACACACACACACACACACACACACACACAAATAATGTTAATATTCTGGCTACCTCTATTGCTGTGAATAATAAACTATATTATTTCTGAAACATGAGTCTGCGTCTTCTATCAACACCCAAGAAACTACGGCAGACTCATACACCAGCTTTCAAATAAGGGAAAATAATCTCAGATGCTTTATATTTTTTGATAGTGTTACCTACTTCTGAACATATGACTGAGCACATATAAAGCTGGACCATTTAGAGCTTCTTCTGTGGAAGAACTATGCATTCACTAGTAAACAATAGTAGTTTCATCTTTTTTTTTTTTCCTCCTGGACACCATTTCCTCTCTCAAACTGTTGCTCAAATTGGATGGAGTCTAAGGTCCTTTGAGGAAATTTTTGTTTAATGATTCAAAATAAAATAGGAAGAGTCTAAAGTGCTAAAAATACTTCTAGATAAAAGGTATAAGATCATGCCAGAAAGGATAGTAATTTTATCTAACAACTGCCTGTTCACCCCTTTTTTGTTCATTAACTAATCTCCAAATTCCTGACTAAATCCCTTTTGTAAGCCAGAATGTGAGCTAAAAACTGGGATTTTAAAAAATGTTCATTTGAAATCCAGTTAGTTAACATATATGGTTGTATTAGATTCATGTGTACAATATAACATATAGCACTCAGTGCTCATCATGACAAGTGCTCTAATTAACCCCCATCACTTATTTAATCCATCACTCCTTTCAGATCCCGTCAAGTAACCATCAGTTTGTTCTCCGTAATGAAATGTCTGTTTCTTGCTTTGTTTCTCTTTCTATGTCTTATTATTTCCCCTTTGCTTGTTTGTTTTGTTTCTTTTATTCCATATATGAGTAAAGGTATTTGTCTTTCTCTGACTGACTTATTTCACTTTTAGCATTATACTGTCTAGTTCCAACCATGTTATTGCAAATGGCAAGATTTCAGTCTTTTTTATGGCAGAATAATATTCCATTGTATATACATACCACTTATTCTTTATTTATTCATCAATTGATGGATACTTGGGCGCTTTCCATATCTTAGCTTTATAAATAATGCTGCTATAAACATAGGGGTGCTAGCATCCCTTTGAATAAGTTTTCTTATATTCATTGGGTAAATACACACCAACAGGTTTGTTGGATCAAAAAGGACTTCTATTTTTAAATTTTATGGAAATTCCATACTGTTCTCAAATATGGCTGTATCAGTTTGCATCACCACCAACAGTTCACAATTGTTACTTTTTCTTTTTTTTTTTTAAGATTTTATTCATTTGACAGAGAGAGATCACAAGTAGAGAGAGAGAGAGGAGGGAGCAGGCTCCATGCCTGGCAGAGAGCCCGATGTGGGACTTGATCCCAGGACCCTGAGATCATGGCCTGAGCTGAAGGCAGAGGCTTAACCCACTGAGCCACCCAGGCAGCCCCCACAAGTGTTACTTTTTCACATCCTCTCCAACACCTTTTGTTTCTTGTAGTGTTGATTTTAGCCATTCTGACAGGTGTGAGGTGGTATCTCTTTCTAGTTTTGCTTTGCAATTTCCTGATGACACATGATGATGGACATCTTTTCATGTATCTACTGAACATTTGAATGTGTTCTTTGGGGAAACACTTGTTCATGTCTTCTATCCATGTTTTTATTGGATTATTTGTTTTTGGATGTTGACTAAAAACTGGATATTAAGTAACACACAAGACAGGTTTCCTTGAGCTTAAATTTTATTTGCATGAGTATCATTAACAGGAAAAAATATGCATATGGGTATGTACAAGTGTGTTTATGTATACATCTATCTATCTATCCTCTATCCCATGTCTTCTAATTGTGGTAAATCCTGTAAGGTGGGGAATGGGATAGTCTGAAGAAATATGCTTCTGGATATGCTGGGTAAGCAAATTTAATTGCACTCAGATGCATTGGATATAAGTGAATCACTCAAATGAGTTATTTAATATTATATAGAAACAAATTAAAAGTTTATGTAGTTGAAAATAATAGGTAGTTAAAATAATTTTTTTGTTTGTTGTTTTTGTGTCTTTTTTTGTTTATATATACTATGGTGTGAATGTTTATGTCTCCCAAAATCATATTATGAAATCTAACTCTGTAAGTGCTAGTATTAAAACATAGGGGCCTTTGGGAGGTGATTAGGTCATAAGTGGGATTACAGTCCTTTTAAAGGAGACCCCAGAGAGTTCTCTTGCTTCATTCATCATGTACGTTTACAGTGAGAAGATAGCCATCTATGAGGAAGTGGGCTCTCCCTGGATCTGCCCATTCCTTAATCTTGAACTTCTCCGTTCTAGAACTGTGAGAAATAAATTCCTGTTCTTTATAAGCTATTAAGTCTATATCATGTCCATTATAGCAGCCTGCATGCAGAAGGACACTATGACCTAAAATGAGAGCAATAAATATAAAGTTTCAGTAAAGTCAGTTGGTACAATGTTTTTTTTTTTTACTTAGAGAAGACATGCTGCTTCATGTTAAACCTTGATATTGTATATGTTTCTTGAAGGGCCACTTCTTACTCCTTTGTGTGTTTTCCACAAAGTCCAGGATGATGCCTTACATAAAGGTAATATTTTATAAATACTGTTGGAAATATATACTTCTCTAAAATCTTATTTTGCCTACAGATTACTTGGATCCACTTTGCCTTGTGTAGAATATTTGAAATATATTAAGAACAGAATGTCTCTCTAAATAACATTTAGAATCATCATTAGTTTATGACTCCTGACTGATTTGTTTATGCAGTGATACTTACTGCAAGAACACTGAAGTTTGTAATATAATTTTGAATTAATCACCAAGCTAGTTTATTTTAACTTATGAAAAAATAATTTCTCATGTTGGTTTAATTCTGCTCTTATGTTATGGTCATGACATTTTCATTAAAATAAAGTAGAAAATAGAAGTAAATAATAAATGAAAAATAAAAATTAAAAAATAAAAAAATAAAAGCAAATCTCTTGTGAAATGTTAAACTTTTCTTACTTATTTTGTTTTGCTTTTCTTCTACCATGCTGGCAAAGCTGTATATTGCAGATAGGTACAATTTTCTAGGTGCTAGGTTTGTTACTTTTGCTAAAATTTTCAAAATATAAGGAGTTGAATAGTCATGGATTGTTTATTAAACTCCTTATCTACACATATAAAAATAAAACAATGATGGTGACCTGGGTATTTCTAAAATTGTATTCTGTTTTTCCATATTATGGTTTACAATGTAATTAATAAAGATTCTGCATATATTAACATCATCCCATTCTATCTCATCTGTATGTCCATACAGAGCATGTATGATTTCTATTCATTGCTATGTTGTGGTGAAGAGATTGTCTGAAGTAACCTATATTTATGCAGGTAGATCTTAAGCTACGGTGCTCTTGTTTATTTGCTTGTTCGTGATCAGTATGTTTGAAAGATGGTAACTATTGCATCAGGTGTGACGATTAAAAAATATTATTGGTGCCTGATACACTGTGATAAAATAGGTAAGTCAATTCATAATTTGTTAATTAAATTAGAAAAGAAATTCCTTTGGATTTGTTCTTTATTAAGAGTTTTTTTTTTTTTTTAACGAATGCCTTGGGATGTTTTTTGTGTAATATATATCACATGCCTCAACCTTTAAATTTGAATGTAGAAAAGAGTTATCAGAATGAGCCTAGAAAATATTGTTATGGGGGCGCCTGGGTGGCTCAGTGGGTTAAGCTGCTGCCTTTGGCTCAGGTCATAATCTCAGAGTCCTGGGATCGAGTCCCACATTGGGCTCTCTGCTCAGCAGGGTGCCTGCTTCTTCCTCTCTCTCTGCCTGCCTCTCTGCCTACTTGTGATCTCTCTCTGTCAAATAAATAAATAAAATTAAAAAAAAAAGAAAACATTGTTTTGAAATATTTTTGTTCTGTTGTATTATGTTAACTTAGGAAATAATGGTAGTTATTTTTATTAGCATTTCCTACTTTCCACATGCCCTTACAGATGAGATATCATGTTTTTCCTACTCTTTTTATCGTGGTTGTTATATTCTTCATGATCAATAACAATCAATGAAAATTCCTAACATTAATTTTCTTTGGGAAAGTGATATTTTAGCAGGAATCCATGACCTAAAATTTTAGCTGTTGTTCTTCCAGGAGATGAGACTATCAATGTTCCCGAAATTTCAAGAAATAGAACTTATTAATTGTGTTGGTTGATGTTTATTGTCTCTGAACTTAGAGGTGCATAATTCAATTTAAAATTTATTTTGGGGGCGCCTGGGTGGCTCAGTGGGTTAAAGCCTCTGCCTTTGGCTCAGGTCATGATCCCAGGGTCCTGGGATCGAGCCCCGCATCGGGCTCTCTGCCTAGCAGGGAGCCTGCTTCCTCTTCCCTCTCTCTCTGCCTGCCTCTCTGCCTACTTGTGATCTCTATCTGTCAAATAAAATAAATAAAATCTTAAAAAAACCGGAGTGGACATTATGGGGGTGCTTATCTGAAATTGAGGGACATTATAAAAAAATAAAAAATAAAATTTATTTTGAATTGAAAACAAGATCTTACTGAAGTTTAGGCATCCCACTTTATATCAGGCCTCCAGTACATTCTAATTTATTTATAGAAAATATCATAAACATGAATGACACTTTTCCTATTGCATTTATATGAAACTGCAATGACTCAAAGATGTCAGATTTGAAAAGCACTACCTTTCTATAATTTCTGTTTCTTAGGAGGAATGGATATACCATTTTAGCTCAATTATCCAACAGTATTCAAAACCACCATGAATTTTAAAACATAGTTATTACACCCTAAAAATCAAGTATGAAAATGTATAAACAACCAAATCTCTATCTGTAAATGAAATACTCCCACACAGACGGGTTTTAAAACTTTCTAACTTAAGGAATTTGATAGCACAGACTCAGGGTAGTAGTTTCAGTGCCTACAGTATACTTTCAGGGAGAGAGTAATGTAAGCTCTGAGTCACTTTCTGCCTAGAGATGACCTAATAGTGGTTCTGGCATTGTTTGTTTGTTTTTGAAAATACGTTCCTGGGCGTCATTCAGAAAATGCAGATTTTGGCATCTATATAAATTAAGGATGATCTTTTTGAACTTTTGTCTTTCATTACATCAAATTAACATAATTGGACAGAAATTCCACTAAATTAAGCATTGTTAGGAAATGTGTAAATTGGAGCTACTCAAATTAGTTGCTCTTTGAACTATGTGCTGTTGGTTCAGGATTAGATAAGGAGTTTGAAGGCAAACCTAAATCATTGCTTCCTTTTTTGAGAGATTCTCAGCATATTTTCTTAAAATTAGCTGAAATAAACAATGTGTTTAGTCGCAAAGTGATTTGCATTTTTGCACAAACTCCCTAGCTCCTTGAGAATTATAACAGATATTTCATGAAACATCATTGATCTTTACTTTGTTACACTGCTGTAAAGTACATTTAGAGTTGCCAGTTAAAGGTGTTAGTGTTGAGATGAAATGTCATGCATTTTTCTTCACTTCCATGCAAATGAACACAGTAAATTATTAAGACACAATGAAGAAAAAAAAAATTGACAATGAGTTCCAGATTTTAAAAATCACTTGCCATTCAATCCAAATTGTGAGTTTGATCAGTTACCGAACACTTTATAATGCACCCCCGGTAATTTTACAGAGATTACTTTTTTCTTACCAATTCTTGATTATTCTGTCTTGCAATGCAGAGAAAGCTAACTAATTTAAAATAAACTTCCGTTAATTTTGATTGTTATAAACTTAAAATTGATTAATTTCCATATAGAGAGTTTAAAATGTTCACAATTTACATTAAATATATATTCTGTGTATACCTTGGAAAAATTATACTGAAAATTGAAATTAAAATGATGTTGTATATAGCTGCAAGAAGCCGCCTGTCCCATTTCATCTTACTATATAAGTTGTGTCAGGTAATTTATAAAATCCCTGCTGCATAACAAATCTATTTTTTGTTGGAATGGGTAGTAATGTTTCTTCTTATTTCGAAATAAGAGTTGGTCTATGAGTGCCTCTGCAACTGTATTTTTCCTAAGTGGCTTCATGGTCCTGAACTGAGAAAGCTCAGAGCATTAAACATCAAAGTAATATATTTTGACACAATTAGACATCAAGGAAATGCAATTAAAATGACACTGAGAGGGCGCCTGGGTGGCTCAGTGGGTTAAGCCGCTGCCTTCGGCTCAGGTCATGATCTCAGGGTCCTGGGATCGAGTCCCGCATCGGGCTCTCTGCTCAGCAGGGAGCCTGCTTCCCCCTCTCTCTCTCTGCCTGCCTCTCCATCTACTTGTGATTTCTCTCTGTCAAATAAACAAATAAAATCTTTAAAAAAAATGACACTGAGATATCACTACACACTTACCAGAATGGCTAAAATAAAATATAATGACAAGCCCAAAAGAAAAAAATATACCATTTGATGATACACAATGGCAAGTTGTACCATAACTTAACCATCTCAGACTAGTGTAGTGTTAAATTTGTTTTTCTAAGCCATGTTTTGGGTCACTTACCACTTTTCAAGGATATAAAGTGCTATCATTTTACTTAAAACTGTGAAATTTGGTCAGATTTAAATTTCAATTTATGTTAAAACATTCTGTAAACTGTGTTAGACTTTGACATTTGTTCCCTCAGTTCAGTGAATAACACTATATCATATTCTGAAAAATACGCTAATTTTTATTTTGAAAAATATCCCTTTTTCCTCTTATGGTAATTATTAATATGAATTAATAGTAGAATTTGATATGGTCCAATATGACCATAAATACTTTATAGTATATTATCAAATTTAATAATGAATATAATGTACTTCTTTGGACAATTTTTAAAGACCAGTCTACTCTTAAAACAAAAAAAATGGAGATGCACTTCTTTAGTTCACACAAATTTCATTTTATTATATATGACCTCAGATAAATTTCAACAAATCATAATTTATTAAAATCATGTCTACTTAAAAATCTCATAGAAGAGTTAAACCATCAAAAATAAAAATAAACATACACAACACACACACATCACCCATGTATTGGCAAATCACAATTGCTGTAACAATACATTAGGCATTCCACAGTTAAGGGCTATCAAAATTTCCATCAGTGACAAAAAGATTTGTATCCAAATGGACTGATTTTCCAGAATCCAAGAAAAAGTCTCCTAGGATTTATTTAAAGGTAAATATTTGAACAAATACTTCTTAAATTTAGGAAATTCAGAACATACGATTAAAGAATATTTGCAGTGCAGACTATATTCAATCCTTCCTTCAAAATGTGCCTTTGAGTACATAATTCTGTTTTCTCGATCTCAATTGAGCTGTCTTCCAAGGAAGTTTTCCAAAATGTGTGTCTCTGTGTGATAAATGTTCTAAGACCTAACATGCTTCATTGTATTTTTACTGTGCTCTCAAATTTAATCAATAATTTGGATTGATGTATAATACCTAGTTTCAAATATCTTTTCCATCTATAAAAACTCCCAGCTGTCTCTTTATATGCTATTACTATTGAGAATTGTGCTGTCAGTATTATTCTTGTATATTTTAGGTGATCTGTTCTTCTCTTGGGCATCATTTATGCTCTTCTCTGTTTTTGATATTCTTAAAAATCACCATAATGTATACGAGTGGTTTTTAGTGTGTGTAGTTTTTGTTTTGTTTTGTTTTGTTTCTGATATCTCGTGTTTGGCATCATTTAAGTCTGGTATCTTTTATCTTTCTTTAATTCTCCAAAATTTATCTCAGTACTTATTTAAATATTTTCTTTATTTTTTTTTCTCTTCTGCTGTATTTGGGCAGAAGTCATTAATTTGTTTGTTTGTTTTTCCCAACTCATTTATTCATTTTACAGCTATATTCATCTTAGTCTCCATTTATTGTATTCTTTATTTCAACAATTTTCACTTAATTTATATTCACAGTATAGTATCTTTCTTTTCCTTGTATATGTATATCATTATTTTATCATATACTTTTAAGCTATTTTTAAAAATATTTTATTTATTTATTTGACAGTGAGAGATCACAAGTAGGCAGAGAGGTGGGCAGAGAGAGAGTAAGAGAAGCAGGCTACCTGCTGAGCAGAAAGCCGGATGTGGGGCTTGATCCCAGGACCCTGAGATCATGACCTGAACGGAAGGCAGCGGCTTAACCCACTGAGCCACCCAGGCGCTCCTTTTAAGCTATTTTTTAAAAGTACAGTCATTCTTTTTTTTTTTAAGATTTTATTTATTTATTTATTTGACAGAGAGAGATCACAAGTAGACAGAGGGCAGGCAGAGAGAGAGAGAGGGAAGCAGACTCCCTGCTGAGCAGAGAGCCTGATGCAGGACTTGATCCCAGGACCCTGAGATTATGACCTGAGCTGAAGGCAGTGGCTTAATCCACTGTGCCACCTAGGCGCCCCTAAGCTATTTTTTAAATTCCTGTTCCCATAACACTTGGATTGGCATATAAAGTTAACCACATCATATTTTTTAGGTAAGTAATTGTACTTTTTATGTGCATAGTTATTTTGGTCCATGAGTTCAGCTCTTCTTAGGATCATCAAATCTCTGTAAAGTCTGGGTATGCTAGGATTTTCTAAGCAACAATAAAATACATTGAAACCTGGTAGCTTAATTATAATAATGTTTTCTTTCTCAATCATTCACAATAGTATTCCATTCTGAGTAGCTTCCTTCTATTTTGCAGCTATAGTGTTTGGAAAAACTTGAATTATGATATTACTGTGATAATGTGAATTAGTCAGGGTTTTTCAGAGAATCGGGAAGAGAAAAAAAGGAAGATATTCTCCAGGGCCAACTCTAGAAGTGACTATTAAAACATCTGTCCAAATTCAATTGAACAAAACTCAGAAATGCCATCTCCAGTGAAATACAAAAAAGATTATATATAGTTCTGGGCACACACATCTCATTTGACCCAATGATGTATATCAATGAAAGACTGAAGGCCAATCACCACTCCATGGGAGAATTTAAAAATAAATTTACTAATGAGGCCAAGAATTCAGAATCACAAATACTTCAGAACTAATAATAACTGCCTTCACTTGATGTTATTCTATAAGATAAATCCTACGGTCAAGTTTCAATTTTAAATTCTTAAATCATTATGAAGAAGCATCATTTGGAGGGAGCAGTTTTCATAATTTATCATCCATCAGCCTTTTTTAAAAGATTTTATTTATTTATTGGACACAGAGAGAGAGAAAGAGAGCGAGAGAGAGAGATCACAAGTAAGCAGAGAGGCAGGCAAGCAGGGAGGGAAGCAGGCTTCCTTTTGAGCAGTGCCCGATGTGGGGCTGGATCCCAGGACCCAGAGACCATGACTTGAGATGAAGACAGAGGCTTAACCCACCACCCACGTGATGAGAGAGCCACTCAGGTGCCCCTCATCCATCAGTCTTAATTGATTGGAGGAAAATGTGTGGAGGAATAATGCCTTAGGGAGCTAATCTCTCTAAAGAATTTTCAAGTCTTTACCCCTTCAAGGTTTTGTACAGTTCTGATAGCCTCTAAACATCCAGCGGATTTCTACAGTGACAGGCCTGTTAAAACCTGTCTTCAAACCAGGAATAGAGCTTGAAACATACCAGTCAAGGGCAACTTTGAGTATTTTAAGGCGTTTATCATCATTTCTTTGTTTTTGGTTAATATCTGAAATAGTTCCATATTACACTTGCATAATTTCTCCAGAGCTGACTTTGAAGGAGGCATTCAGTTCCAGCTAGTTCCATATTTTGGCAAGAACTATACTTCTATATTAAAAAAAAAACATATTTTAGGGCGCCTGGGTGGCTCAGTGGGTTAAAATCTCTGCCTTCGGCTCAGGTCATGATTCCAGGTTCCTGGGATTGAGTCCCACAGTGGGCTCTCTTCTCAGCTGGGAGCATGCTTCCATTCCTCTCTCTCTGGCTGCCTCTCTGCCTTCCTATGATCTCTGTCAAGTAAATAAATAAAATTTTTAAAAAAACATATTTTATACCAGTTATTCATGTTTATTAACTAAGATATCACAATACAAATAATACAAACAGTTGCTCTTTATTAATACCTTCAACCAAGATCAAAAAATATGTCATATTTTCTCCAAAAATTTTATATCATCTGATAGGTCAGATATATATATAAAATTACATTTAAAGTTTTAAAAATATCAGCAAATATTTTCATTTAAATGCCAATTTGAAAAGAAATCTACTTTTCCAAACACGACTTTTTATCCTATTTATTTTGAATTTTGTCAACAACTGATAAAATGTTTAGCGAGACTATAAATGTTAGATCGAAAAAAATGATTAATAGATGTAGGTTCAAATTATTATGTTCCACTAAAAATGATTTAGTCTTTGATGAACATCTGTTTGGTAATATGTTGTATCCAGATATAGTAAATTAAAGACATATATAAAATTATAGGGAAATGACATCTTCCGTTCCATTATGAGTAGAGCTTTTAAAATGCTATTTGCCACAACCTGTCATCTTGTCATTATGTAGCATTATGTAGCAATTAAAAAATGTATACTCTTCACTTAGAAGTCTTTTAGAAATCTAAAATATGACTTTCTATGGTTTGTGTCTCCATATTGCTTTATTGCCAGTTAAAACAAATCCACATGCTTTGATTCAAAGGTAATAAATTCCTCTTATTTGGAAAAAGGATGTTTATTTTTCTTCTCTCACCCTTAGCAGGTGGTTTCATTTTAGCACACTTCAGAGTTATAATTTCATGCTTATTAAAAACATTTATTTTGATCTACATAGATGAATGAAACTTTTATTTTATTAAATTATTTGCCAAAAAATCTGTGAGTTTTTAAAATGTATTTCATTTGAAGGGTTATTTTAGAGCATTCAAAGAGGATCTAAGAGTGTGGTATTATGCAGTTTTTAAGTAGGTATGAAATGGTTAATTATAGGATTGTTTCTTTAGGCTTATGTATATTGTCCATTATATGCTATAAAATATTTTGAAAGTAAATTTAAAGTATGTTTTATGTAGTTTATTTTTTGGAAAAAAATATTGAAATGACTTATGAAATTCAGTATACTCTCAACATTAATTTATTTTGAAATTTACCAGTTGTCTACTGAACTATTATATGGCAGATATTACTTCAGACTACACTGGTAAATGAAATAATTGGCTTTGTAGAACTTTTATTTTAATGGGTGAGACAAATCAAAGCTATAAACCTTAATAAAAATGGCATAGTGCATTCAAAAAGGAAGAGTACAATGGGGAAAAAGAAAAATTCGATCAGGGTGAGAAAAATCAAGGTTGCTAGGCAGGGGATGGGGAGTTAAATCTTTTAATAGAAAGATCAGGGTACTTACAATGAAGCTGACAATTGAACAAATGTATGGAAAGGTGATGAATTTGCGCAGAACTATCAGCAATAAGGTCACTCCAGACAAAGGAATTGGCTATCTTGAAGGCCATAAGGTTGGATCATGCCTGGCATATCTGAGGAATAGCAAGGAGGCCACTGTGAGTGACTGAAGAGTAGCAGGGAAAGAGGTCACAGAGGTTAAATGAGTGGCTAGATCATGTAAAAGCTTAGAAGTCATTGTAAAACTCTGGCTTTTATATTTGGAAACTTACTGTGTGATAGAATTTCTGCTAATAACTGAGAGTTCAATTGTCCATAAACTTTCAAGGATTCTTATTCTAGTAAGACAGAATAAAGAGAAAGAGTTCATATTTTCACATGGTGTAACAAATGCTCGGAGATACAAGTGTAGGAAGCTATGGGAGCACAGAAGAAGGCACTAAAATCACACCATATATTTGATGACTGTGACTATATATAAATTTGTATTTTCTAGATTTTTTGTAGTCATGGAATCACACAGTATATACTATTCATTGCCTGGCTTTTCTTTTCTCAGCATCATTACTTTGAGAATCTCCAATTGTCTTTGCTCTATTGATGGACATTGATGAACATTTCCACTGTTTTCAATTCTTAAAAATAAAGCTGATATGAAATTCACATACAAGTCCTTGTATGAACATAGGGTTTGTTTTTCTTGGTTAAATGCCTAGAATAAAATGGCTATTTGTGTAACTGCAACATATTTTTCATTTAAAAATTTTTGAAACTATTTTCCAAAGTGGTTGTATCATGATATATGCCAACAACAGTTTAGATTTTTTGTTGCTTCTCAATCTAGCTCAGACCAAGTACAATTAGCCTTTATAATTTTAGCCATTCTAATAGATATGTAAGCATGTCTCATTATGATTTTAATTTGTATTTCTTTAATGTTTAAATGTTGAGAAATTGGCCATGTGCTTATAAGCCATCCATATACTTTTGGTGACATGTCTCTTCCATTATTTCCTTCACATGTAAAATTGGATACTCTGTTTGGTTATTAGTAAGGTTTTTTATTTTTATTCATTTTTAAATAATCAGAGTAGATGTCCATTATCAGATATTTAATTTGCAAATCCCTTCTCCATCTTTATGGTTTCTCAATGGAGCTTTGATAGCTGTGTCTTTCAAGAAATATGCTACTTCTTTCCTGGTACACGGAGGTATGACTAGAACATTATCAATGTTGACCTTTGCAAAGAAAATCATGGCTTAAGATATATGTAGTCTGCAGTTGTTGGGAGTGTTCACCATCCTTGCCTCTAACTCATCTCTCACTGCCCACACATTCAGATATAGGGGAATATTGATTGACAAAATATTAATTGCCAAATAACACTAGTTAGAGAATAAGAAAAATGCAGGCACCTGATTATATAATATTCCTTAAATAAAATATGTTTTTATAAGTGCTATTGGAAGTAAATTCCTCAATACTTTAATCACACAGAATGATGGAATCCTAGATTTTTTTTCCTTGTATTTACTAAGAAAATGATCATGCCTCAAGTATATTAAAATGGAATAGGGAAAATTAAAAATTGCTTTAAGTCGATTTGCGTGTGTTGTGCGTATGTGAGAGAGAAAGTGAGAGAGAAAGAGAAAGAGAGAAAAAGAGAAAGGGAAAGACAGAGAGGTGGCTGCAGTGAATTGATGAGTTGCAGGATAGATTTTAAAGTTTTTTCTTTTGCTTTCTACATTTCCTTTTCCTTAGGTTCAAGAGAACAATCAGTAATATCTCAGATGCCTGCTGGTAACATCAGCAGAAAGAGTTAGAGGTTCCTAGAAAATTAAAGAAGAGATATAGTTTTCCTGACATAAGAAAAGTCATTTTTTGTCCCCAGCTATTTTCAATGATCTATACCCCACCTGTGTACTTGCCCCAGCACACTTCTTCCAAAAATTCCTGGGAGGTTCTTACAAAGAAATGCAAAAACCTCACTCCTAAGGATTTTGAGGGAACAAGGCAATGGGAAAACTAACAGTCACCACCAGACCAGGAAATAGCCTAAGCTATTGAGACAATAAATCAGTGGTAAAACTCCTAGTGCTATTTCAAAAGCAATCAAGGCCTTTCATTCCTTGTCCCAGAAAATGAGCCCAAGACCCCATCTAGTTTCTATCTGCTCTTGAAGCCTGCAGAGTTCCTTTCCCTTGTCCAACAGTTACCTCTGCTTTATTCTAACGTTGAAGTTTCTGCCCTCGGTGGAATACAAGCTTCATTCAGGTGAACATGCAATACATATTGCACAAATACATATGTGGATGTGCATGCATCCACAACCTTATGACCAACCATACACAGGATAATAAAACTCTCCCTTCTGAGTATTCATCTTAAATACTAAATAAAAATCTCTCTCCTGTTCAAACAGTCAAGGCTTTGGAACTTATTCCCTGTGAACTCCTTGTATGTTGTAAACAAAGATTCCTTTGTTTGACAACTCCACCTGTTTCTGTGATTCACCAAAGACTGACCTCAGTTAGTTCAGTTACTGTAATGTAATATCAAGCATATCTAGTTAGTTGATCATTTTGTTCAAGTCCTACATATCTTACCAATATGATGACCATTTGTCTATGTAATCTTAAAATAAGGGTGTTGAAATTATTTTCCATTTGTCGTCCAAGGTAGAAGTTATGATTTTTGTTCTTAGTTTTTCCCTATATATCCCCAAATCTGTTGTTACGTATTAAAATTCAAGAATTATTATACTCCCGGGGCGCCTGGGTGGCTCAGTGGGTTAGGCCGCTGCCTTAGGCTCAGGTCATGATCTCAGGGTCCTGGGATCGAGTCCTGCATCGGGCTCTCTGCTCAGCAGGGAGCCTGCTTCCTCCTCTCTCTCTCTCTCTGCCTGCCTCTCTGCCTACTGGTGATCTCTCTCTGTCAAATAAATAAATAAAATCTTTAAAAAAAAAGAATTATTATACTCCCTGATGAATTCATCCTTTTACTCTTCTGTAATTTTGACTTGATCTTTATGCCTGATAATGAAATTTGCTTTAAAATCACTTTTCATTATCTTGATATAACCACCAAAGTTATAGTGTGATTAGAGTTAATATAGCATATTTTTTCTTTTACTTTTTAAAGCACTTCTATATTGAATCCTGACAAAGAAACAAAACAACTTTTTAACTCTGGAAGCATCTTTCTAAATTATCTTTTTTTTTTTTAATGAAGCAGTAGCAATTTTTGTTAAGGGACCTAAACTGAAAGTAGGTTTAGAAATTTATTTATTTAGTAAAAGATTTTATTTTATTTATTGACAGCAAGAGAGAGAGAGAGAGAGAAGAAGCACACAAACAGGGGGAATCATGTGCAAAGGGAGAGGAAGAAGCAAGCTCCTTGGGGTGCAAGTAGTCCCATGCAGGGCTGGATCCCTGTACACTGGAATCATGACCTCAGCCAAAGGCAAACATCTGCTTAAACAACTAAGTCATCCAGGCACCCCTAGAAAATTAAAAAAAAAAAAAGACCTTTTAAAAACATTTTGTTTCTTTCTTGTTTTTTTTTTTTAATATTTTATTTATTTGACAGACAGAGAGACAGGAAGAGGAACTATAAGCAGGGCAGAGGGAAAAGGAGAAGCAGGTTTCCCACTGAGCAGAGAGCCTGATGTGGGGCTCCATCCCAGGACCCTGGGATCATGACCTGAAAAGAAGGGACACTTCTTGGAGGAAGCCACCCAGACACCTCTTTTCTTTGTTTTTAATATATGGCAACTGATGCTTCCCAGCCACGAGGAGCATATTACCCATTGATTAAATCTTTGATAACAACCTATTTAAAAAGGTGTGTAAATATATACTTACTCAGATTTATACACTTTGTGTTTTCTTCATAGTTTGGGGCTGGACCCCATGGTCACAACACTGCTTCCAGTCTTTGCCTTCCCATCTTTTGATACCAGGTATTTGGTCAGCAAAGCAAATTAGTATCAAAATTGATAAGCCCTTGGCACCATATCTCTGGAGCAGGGCTTGCTCTTAGCCAAGGCCCAGAGCAGTTGACCTCCCCTCGCTAGTGCTATAGCCCCAAGGACTAGGTCCCTGCCACCAGAACTCAGTCTTACATGTTATGCTAAGCAGACAAAACCAAACCAGGAAAGCTCCAACAGCTTTCACTGGCGTGCCTCATCTCCAACTCTCTCGACGTCTAGGCAGTACCAGATGACAGGGAGGGGTCTTGGTCCAACATATGGGAGGGAAGGAAGTAGCCACGAGCAAGTACCTGCCTCTCTGTTCCTTTCTTTCATGAGCAGGTTGTAAGGAGGAGGAAGAGGAAGGGGAAGAGAGGTGAACTTCAAGGGGTGAAGGCCTCAGGTAGGCAGCTGGCTCCTGCCAGTAGGAAAGGGACAAAGGAGAAGGCAGTGAGTCTTGCAGGGAGGGTGGGGGGTAAGGGTTACAGCTTATGACGGAATCTGGACAGGAGTAATAGGGATACTAGTCATTTGAGTCCACCATTGGCAAGCTGGGCTGGGTGTCAGGGCAGATAGGCCTCCCTGGGCAACGGCACATGAGAGAAGGTGGAATTCTTCTCTGAGGAGCAGGTGAAGCTTTGGGTGTTGGGAAAGCATAGACAGTATTGTTCCAGGGCCAAGGACAGGTCCGGGTACTCCTGGTTGGAGGTCAAGGCCACAGTATGATCCAGGTCTTCTACCAGCAGCTTGAAGGTACCACATGCCAGCCACCCCTCATTATTGTGTATAACTCTCTGGTGCACTTATTGGCTTATCCATCAAATGACTCCTTCAGCAGCTTGAAAACCACCTCCACAGGCACTCCAGGATATGGGAGGCTTCCAGAGTGAAAATTTTGCACAGGATCACCCCCAAAAGACCAGAAGTCACTCTGGTGGATGTAGATCTGGTCAAACATGGCCTTAGGGACCATCCACTTCACAGGCAGTCCACTGTTGGTTCTCATTTTATAGTAACTGATGTGGTGATATCTCTGGCAAGGCTGAAGTCTGAGATCTTCATCATGTTGTCCTTTGTCACCAGCACTTCCCTGGTGGCCAGGTCTTGGTGTATGCACTTCTTGGAGGCAAGGTACTCCATGCCTCAGGCTACCTGGTAGGCAAAGTATACCGGGTGCTTGGAGGAGAGTTGCTCTGCTGCATTGTGGCTGATATTGTAACAGTACTCCAGGTCAGGAGGCCTCTGGGCCTGCAGGTACTCCTGTATGTTGTCTTTGGAGGCATATTCCATGATAGTGTACGAAGGACCATCCTGTGTGCAGGACCCAGCAGGTTTATGGTGTCCTTGTGCTGTCCAATCATCTTCATCATCTCCATTTCTGAGATTAGGTTTGACAGGTCTTTCTCTGCTGCATCTGACTTCAACATCTTCACAGACACTTTAGTCAAATGGTTGGATTTGTATTTGTCCAGCCCAATGGCCTCCTCCAACACCACTTGCCCAAAGTAGGCCTCTCTTAGGGGTCTGCCTAAACTGCCTACAACCAGCCTGCCTCAAGGCAGTTATGAACTCTAGATTATCCTCAAAAACATTAAACCACAAGCTAAAAATTCTCTTCACTAGGTCTCTGTCGCAGGTCTAATTTTCTTATCTTTCATCATTTATCTTTTTCCTAATTCTTATTTTCAGTATAGTTTATTTGGCTTCCAGGTGTTTCCCCGGGTTTCTGTATGCTGTTTCATAGGGAAGAATTATCCTGTCATAAAATTATTTCTTGAGCATTCATTACATCTCTCAGTTAAAATGGGTTCTTTTATGGTTTTGATTCATTTGAGTTTTCTCAAAATGGGAAGAATTTTCAAAATGGTGTTTTCCTCAAGGTTCAGAGTATGTCTTAGCCTCATCTTTACTCTTTTTGAAATTCACTTTTCAAATTCTTGTCCCTCTTTTTATCTTTTTAAATTAAAATGTTTTATTTTTACTATTTTTTAATTTGAGTGTAGTTGATAGTCAGTGTTACATTGGTTTCAGGTTTTCAATATCTCCATACATTATTCTATGATCACTACAAATATTGCCGCCATCTGTCACCATATAACACTATTATAATATCATTGACTATATTCTCTACACTGTCCCATATCTCTTTTTAAAATCTCTGATTTTTATGTTTTCTGTTATTCCAGTTTTCGACCATCATTTTACTTGGTTACTTTAATAAAATATGCCTGATTACACACTCTATGCTGAAAACCATAGCATTTGATTTATAGTAGTCTTCTTCTTCTTCTTCTTCTTCTTCTTCTTCTTCTTCTTCTTCTTCTTCATTAACATATAATGTATTATTAGCCCCAGGGGTACAGGTCTGTGAATCACCAGGTTTACACACTTCACAGCACTCACCACAGCACATACCCTCCCCAATGTTCATAACCCCACCACCCTCTCCCTAACCTCCCCACCCCCCCCCCCGGCAACTCTCAGTTTGTTTTGTGAGATTAAGAGTCTCTTATGGTTTGTCTCCCTCCCGATCCCATCTTGTTTCATTTACTCTTTTCCTGTTCCCCAAACCCCCCACATTGCACCTCCATTTCCTCATATCAGGGAGATCATATGATAGTGCCTTTATCTGGTTGACTTATTTTGCTAAGCATAATACCCTCCAGTTCCATCCATGTCAACGCAAATGGCAAGATTTCATTTCTTTTGATGGCTGAGTAGTATTCCATTGTGTGTGTATATATATATATATATATATATATATATATATATATATATATATATATATATTTATATATATCATTCATTTGTTGATGGACATCTATGTTCTTTCCATAGTTTGCCTATTGTGGATATTACTGCTATAAACATTTGGTGCACGTGTCCCTTTGGATCATATAGCAGTCTTCTTTACCTCTATCAGAACCCCAGGAAGCTTTATTTATTTATTTACTCACATAAACAGATGATCCAACACAACGTTTTTTGATGTTCCAATGTATTATAATGTCTTACCGCTTAACACTATGCTTACTGCTCTCTTTCACTGTCTGACTAAATCCTCATCATCACTATGCCATTTAATGAGAAAGAACATTTGAACTCAGAGTTCTCTCCATATCAGGGAATGAAGACTCCACCCTTCTGTTTGTGCAGGTAAAATAAATGTTGATGTCTGTCCTGCACATACCCCATCCTGTTCACCAGAATATTCACCATCAAAATATATACACAATGAAAACCATACCTCACCACTTCTATTACCACCCAGCATGCTAAAAACACCATCATATGTTCCTGAATTATTGACTTGATTGATAACCCCACTTCCACACAAACTGCACTCCTTTCTCCCTGCAAATTTATTTTGGTACAGCAATTTAACCTAAAAATCAAGTCATATGATTTTATTCTGCTGTTGAGGGTCTTTTGGTATCTTCCCCTTTCATATTAAATAAAAACTGAAGGCGTTTTAATGTACTAGAAGGTCATACATCAATACGTTCTTCCTCTCTCCACCACTATGAACTCCTCATTGGCCTCCTTGCTTTTCCTCAAAAGTAACAGACAAGCTGTTCACACAAAGTCTATATACTTACTTGCTCTGCCTAGAGCAATCTTTTCCTTTAATATTTGTATAACACTCTCCTTCACTTCCTGGGTCTTTGTGCAAATAACATCTCATAAATGAGATATAACCACCCAACACAAAATAAAATTAACTTTCATCCCAGCATTCTCCAATGGCTTTTACCTTTCTTGTATTTCTTTGTATCACTTATCACCATCAACCATCAATCATTATTCTATTACTGGTTTATTTTCTTATTTGAGACAGAGAGAGAGAGAATTGGGAGGGTGCGCAGAGGAAGAAGAAAACACCCCACTGCCTAGAAAGCCTGCTGGGGAGTTACATCCCAGGACCCTGAGATCATGACTCAAGCCAAAGGCAGTCACTCAATGGACTGAGCCACCCAGGTGCCCCTCTATTATTGGTTTATTTCACTATTATATTTCAAAAGAATGTAAGCTCTTTGTGGTCAGGTATTTTATATGTTTTATTAATTGAAGTATTCTCAGAAAGGTAGCTGGCAGATTGTAAGGGCTCACTAAACTGTATTTTGTTGTTATTATTGGGCTCCTTTATGGGCTTTACCTCTTACGCTAGAAGTCTATCCTTCAGATGTAAGCGATAAGAATAGAGCCCTGCTGCCTGTTCAAATGTGTAAAAAGCCTGTATTAAGTGGATATTTTAAAAGCTAAATGAATGGCTTAATAGTTGTATATAGGGGAAAAGGGAACATATTTTCCACAGTTTAGAAGTGGAGTTCTTTTATAGAGTTCTTGTACAAGCCTACACTATGGAACGATAATGGGCAGTTGTACATTACAATTATACAAACACTTTGGTAATTTATATCCTTTTTTAGTTATTCTTGACTGGATCATTTAATTCCTTAGGAGCATTATAGCATTTCAACTTTTCATGTTCAATAAACTTATTGGGGTTGCTACCTTTTTTATTCAAATGGAGAAATAGTCATGATTTAATCTAAATAAAGTGTTATTGATTGTGTTGTTTTCTAGGAATGAGTCGCACATGCTAGTTTAAAAGTTTTGTTAAAGTCCCAAGTCTGTCACTGATAAAAGCCTTTTGTAGATTAGTAACTTGATCAAAACGGAAAAGTTATGTAACACCAATTGTTATACTATCTTTGTTTCCATCTTGCATTGTAATAACACCCATCTTAACTCTATTTAAGACAAATCATTGCCAGATGGATTTCTGGCATTGATTGCAGGATATGAAATCTAGTATAACTAAAAGTTTTTGGTTTTAGTAGCATATAAATCAATTTAGAAAAATATATGTATTTGAATATAAGATAAAGTTTTAAATTATTTGGCAATAGTAAACTAAACTTTTTTTTTGTAAATTTTTATTTTCTAAAATTTCATTGAGCTCTCTTGCAATAAGAAACAAGTTACAAAAAATTAAGGTTTATTTACCCCAATTCAAAATTATTAGGAATATAATCATAGAGGTTGAAGTATTTAAAATATTGAACCCAAAATGTTTTATTAGGTAAATTCATGAATGCTGAGCATTCACTGTTAAAATATACTAATACTATTGATAGACTGGTAGAAGCCTAAAATCAAATATTTATTAAATATTTATATCCATATCTTTTCATAGCTTGGTAATTCATTTCTCTAGCATTAAATAATATTCCATTTTTTGCATGTACTACACTTTCTTTGACCTTTCACTTATGGAAGGATATCTTGGTTGCTTCCAAGCTTTTGTCAGTTATGAATAAAACTACTATAGACATCTTTGTGGGTATAGATTTCATCTTCTTTGGATAAATACCAAGAGCTGCTACTGCTGAATCATCTGGCAAGAATATGTTTAGTTATGTAAGAAACTGCCAAGTTGTTTTCCATTCTTTATTCTCAATACACATGGAAGAACATTCCTGTTGCTCCACATCCTCACCAACATTTCATGTTCTGTTGTCAGTGCTCTGGATTCTGGGTATGTACTGGTGTCTCTTTTTTGTTTTAATTTGCATTTTCCTGATGACCTTTGATGTGAAGCATCTTTTTATATGCTTATTTGCCATCTGTAATATTTTCTTTTGTGAGGTATCTGCTAAGGTCTTTGGCTCATTTTTAATCAGGTTTTTCCCCCATTGTTGAGTTTTAAGGGGTCTTTGTGTATTTTTGATTAACAGTCCTTTGCCAGATGTGTATTTTGCAAATTTTTTTTCATAGTCTGTGCTTTGCCTTTTCATTCTCTTGGCATTGTGTTTCACAGAGTAGACATTTTTAAATTCAGTGCTTGTGTTTTTTAGCTAAAGTTATTGCGAAAACCAAGGTCATTTAAATTTTCTTCTATATTACCTTCTACATGTTTCATGTTTAGGTTTATAATCCAATCTGAGTTCATTTTTGTGAAGAGTGTAGGATATCTGCCTGGATTTATTTTATTTTATATTTTTAGATTTAGCTTCACCATTGCTACAGAACCATTTGTTTAAAAGATTGTATTTTGCTCTCTTGTATTGCTTTTGCTTTTCTATTATATATAAAATATAATTGATAATATATATTCTGTTGCTTTAATCTAGTCTTTCTGTGGTATTACAATATCATGCTTACAATTATCGTTATGGTAAACTTTTTTTTAAGATTTTATTTATTTATTTGACAGAGAGAGAGATCACAAATGGGCAGAGAGACAGCCAGAGAGAGAGATGAGGAGAAGCAGGCTCCCTGCTGAGCAGAGAACCCAATGCGGGACTCGATCCCTGGCCCCTGGGATCATGACCTGAGCCGGAAGGCAGAGGCTTAACCCACTGAGCCACCCAGGCGCCCAATCGTTATGGTAAACTTTGAAGTCAGTCCTCAGTCTTTGTTCTCCTTCAACACTATGTTGACTATTGTGAGTCTTTGCCTCTCCATATAAACTTTAAAATAAGTTTGTTAATATTAAAAAAAAAGAACTTGCTGGTATGCATTAATTGTATAGATAAACTTGGAAACCAGTGACCTCTTGAGCTTAGCAGGAGATAGACCATGGACATCAGTTGTCACAGTGGTGCCTCTGGCAGAACCTATTGCAAATCCCTAGGCAAAATGACACCTCAAGGATCTGAGAGAATGTCTAAGAAGTACTTGATACATCCCTTGGGTATGGTTTATTGAAGTGTCCACCTGTCTGAAAGCTGGGGAATCTAGATAAGGGAGGGAAAATTAGTTATGATAAAACATATCAACAAACATCAATAAATTTTGTAAAACTAATTGTCATGGCTCATATACAATATGACCAACAGAGGGACCATCAGAAGGAAAGCATCAGTTATGTTTATTGTGAAATTTTTTATTCAAAATAAAGCAATGTGAGGGGAAGACACAATGAGAAAATTACCAGTTTTTAAATGGTAAACATCTTACAAAATGGAATAGGTTTTATATTCTAAGTAGTATATTGAAAAGTAAAACATTGGGGCGCCTGGGTTGCGCAGTGGGTTGGGCTGCTGCCTTCAGCTCGGGTCATGATCTCAGGGTCCTTGGATTGAGCCCCGCATCTGGCTCTCTGCTCCGCAGGGAGCCTGCTTCCCCCCCCCTCTCTCTCTGCCTGCCTCTCTGCCTACTTGTGATCTCTGTCTCTCAAATAAATATATAAAATCTTTAAAAAAAAAAAGAAAAGAGAAGTAAAACATTAAAAAATAAAATTTCAATGAAAAAAATTATTTAAGTTTAAAAAAAGGTTAAAAATAGCAGAACCATTTTTCTTATAACTGGAAAATACACTGTATATACATCTATCAAAATAACTTGTCATGGGGGAGCCTGGGTGGCTCAGTAGGTAAAAGCATCTGCCTTCGGCTCAGGTCATGATCCTAGGATCCTTGGATCGAGGCCCACATCGGGCTCTCAGCTCAGCAGGGAGCCTGCTTCCTCCTCTCTCTCTCTGCCTGACTCTGCCTAATTGTGATCTCTGTCAAATAAATAAATAAAAACTTTTATAATAAATATTTGAAAAAATAACTTGTCATGTGTGAAATCAGGAGCATATGGAAAAAAATAATATCTGAGGACAATACTTCTGCCATGTTTTGTGCCTTGCTAATATTTTTAAACAGTCAGGCAACTTTTAGCCTTATTGAAATACCTGCTAAGATACCTGCAGTGCCTTTTGGAGCCCTATGACTATAAAAATTAATTGCAAATATTCAAAATGTTTACTATGGTGTCACTATTTAGGGCCACCACCAAGTATGTTTCAGAAGTAAGCATAACTGTTACTCTTCCATAAGGCAAAAGGGCATATTTTCAGGAGTTCCATCTGCTGTACCAGGAGGTGAATCAAGTAATGATTTTTGTCTATAAAATAATTCACTTTTCAATCTAACATTCCTCATTCCACATTATAATAATAAAAACTAGGAGGAGACTAAAACAAACAAACAACTACAACTACAACAACCAGCTTTTCCCACAGTGGAAAAGTAAATATAACCTTAGGAGTAGCCTGAAATTTATTTTTAAATATTTTTAAGATAAACGTTTTTGTTAGAAAACCATATATTTTATATTACTAAGAAATAACAGGCAACGTTTTATGAACTTCTAAAAAGTCTAGTTACTTGTATTTATCTATTAAGTCATCTCTTTATGAAGTAGAACATGATCACACCTCTTGTATCTACCCAAGTTTGTATGCTTTGGTTGTTTTATGTTTGCTATTTCCTTGCTTAATTTTTACAATATTTGATACATAATAGTATCTTTAAGTCCATCTATGGTTTCACAGAATTTGTTTGAACTTCATAAAAATGTACCATACTTTTTGCACTGTCCTTGTTTTACTTCTCTATTAGCTTTCCAAGTTTTATTCACTTTAGAGTGTGTAGCTATCATTTATTTTTACTCCTCCATAATGCTATGTTTACAAATTTGTATTTATCTGTACTTTTAAAAATATCTTAATTATATACCATTTCTCATCTCACGTAACACTCATGTTACTTCTACACTTATCAGATATTATGTAACGGAAAACCACAACTCAGCAACAATAGAACACCATTTTTCAAAATTAAATGGCTTACCAGAATTCTTTAATTCTATCCTTTATTTGTATTAGATGACCCTTTATTCTGGTATTTGGCATTGTTCATATGGAGGAAAGCTTATAAGTTGATATTCCATAAATAGAAGGATTTATTATGATTGATTAATTATTTTCATTTAGAATGCATAGAATATGGTTGATTTAATATTTCTTTCTTACTCTCTGCCTGGAACATAGTGCTATCTATACAATAGCCACTAAAATATTAAGTTAATTACCTAGACTTTAAACTGCATATTAATAGGAATAGCATACAGAACTCTTCTCAGATTGGGACACCTGGGTGGCTCAGTCAGTTAAACGCCTGAGCCTTTAGCTCGGGTCATGATCTTAGGGTCCTGGGACTCAGTTCTGCAACAGATTTCCTGCTTAGCCGGGAGTTTGCTTCTCCCTCATCCTGCTGCTCCCCCTGCTTGTGCTCTCTCTCACTCTCTCTCTTACAAATAAATAAAATTAAAAAAATAAATTCTTCTCAGATAGCTAATATAGAATATCGTCTTTGTATTCATCAAAGGGAAAGTGCCATATAATAATGAAATCCAGACTTCTTCAAATTCACTTTTTAACCAGTAAGAAAGTACTGGAAACAAGCCAAAAATGTCTTCAATGAATTAAAGAAATAGATTGATTTTCAATATCTTAATGTTTCTAATGTTAAATTGCAAGATTTTTATACTAGATATCAGTGTGAATATTCATTATACAAGGATATTCTAAAAATAAACCCGAGAAAACTACTTGATATATATGATGACAAAAACGAGTTTGACCAATGTCAGTTTGGGTAAAATTTACAACACCTACCACCTGAAACTCTTGTTCTATATGGTGCCATCTTGTGATGCTGGGCAGCGGCAGTGAGCCACAGCTCCCAGTCAGCTAGAAGATTACAGGGGTGAACACCTGATATTCTTACAAGCATTCTATATATAGAATATATATATAGAATATATATATTCTTCTTTTTTTAATGTAATATTTAATAAATTGCATGTGATATTTGATACTTTGTTATAAAATAGGCTTTGCTTAAGATGATTTTGCCCAAATGCAGGCAAATGTAAGTGTTCTGAGTATGTTTAAATAAGCTTAAGGTAA
This sequence comes from Mustela nivalis, assembly GCF_964662115.1. Taxonomy (NCBI): domain Eukaryota; kingdom Metazoa; phylum Chordata; class Mammalia; order Carnivora; family Mustelidae; genus Mustela; species Mustela nivalis. The sequence continues at coordinate 245,510 of NW_028136427.1, read as the reverse complement.
GCTATGATATTTGATTGTTTAGGGGTATTAAATGCATTTTCAATTTTTTATGTGTTTCTCTGTACATAGCCCCCTTGTAAGCTGAGGAACATCTCTATATGTATATGTAGCCTTGGTATGGCTTACATATTATTGGCATGAAACATCTAGAACAGTACGTGTGCCATAGAACTGTCTACAACATCAAACAAGTTTCTTGAAAACTTGTGCCAAAGGGGTTATGTCTTTAAGGATTCTTATTTCAGAAGGGTTCTCTCAAACGTAAGATTTTTCAGAAGTTAAGTGAAAATCTGACCAAACTAAACATTTTTCCATTTTCCCTAGTGAGCAAAGATAGCTAAAATCTATCTGCCATTTTCAACACTGTACTCAACGATTGTAATTCTAATTTAAGAACAGATTATTTATATCAAAACCACATGTTGGCCTAATCTTATACAATATTCATAAGTCACACTCAGACCCTTGGACACTTTTATTTGTTGAGTCTATATGGTACTACGGACATTCATCTTTTTTGACCTCATAGCTTCATGTATGTCTATACTTTTGAAAATACATGCATCATAGTTCCATTGTAAAATGTCTGGGTTATAAAATGTGCTATGCTATCAAAATGGTAATAAGAACATACAAATGACCTGATGTAATGAACTGGACCAGATTGCCAGATTTAACATTGCATACCAGAAAGATTCAGTGGTAAGTTTTAAAATGGCCAGCTATACACTGACTGAATTATAACTCATTTAGCTTCTTTCTTTGTGTACAGTATTATACATTAGTCAGTATTATAGTAGATAAGTACTTTGGACAGATGTAAATATGCTGTAATAAAAAATGTTTTTCTTCTTTCTTTTAGTCCTTTTTACTTGTAAGACTAGCCACAAATACCACGCCTCCCCCAAAATAATTTGCAATCCAAATTTATCTCTAAATGAATTTATTGCACAGAAAAATATGTATATATATATATATATATATATATATACACTTACAGAAGACATGTTCAAAAATAGTTACACAACAGCAGGGCCCTAAATGTAAGCAGTATAGTTGTTTTGTTTTGTTTCTTTTAAAAAAAGAGGTTATGTGAAATATTAGGATTTTATTTCCAGGCGTAGTATTTCAAGACAGTTAACTACACCTATGGTGTCAACAGCCTCTTGTTGGCAGTATGATTTTATTGGCTCCATGGAATAACAGCAAGAATTTACTATTGCTTCTTTCTTTTATGACACACACAGAATAAAAAAATTGACACATTTGCTCAAGACCAACCAGAATCCTTTTAACCTATCAAAATTGATGGGAGGCCTTCACTGCCAAAGTCACTGCTGGGTTTTCACAATTCATTGCAGACAATGTGCTACTCCCATTATGATAAAGGAGAGAAGAGTCATAATCAGGGAAGAAAGCTAGATTAATACTTGTAATTATCATTGAATTATTTAGCCTGCTATAGGATTATTATTATTAGTGCCATTTGATAATTTTCTCTCATTATATTAAACACAACTGTGAGTAATTACCCTACCTAATATTTCTCTGTATTGGCTGACTAGCTAGCAAACATTCATGAAAATATCCATTAGCCACACATATAAAATGCTGCATTATGATGCTGTTGAATCAGAACATACCACTACCTGATCCTGTAGCTCTTTGAGGATTTGCAAATCAATTAATTCTATCTTTGTTGGATTCTTCCCATACAATTAGAAAATTTATAATCGAGTCCATGAACATTATTAGTTTTACCATTTTAAACAAGCAATCACACTTTGATTTTTACAACAAAAGCAGAAATATAAACACACACATTTGGATCAGTTTTCTGTTAGTCTGTCTGGACTTCAAAATCCTATTCCTCAAGATGATGCACACCAAAGTTCTGGATTAAACAAGAAATTAGATGGCACCTGAACACTTGGTTTAATATTCTCAAAAGGACTATGCAACTTCTTTCTTACATTAAGACATTGTTTTACAAAGATCCACACTTTTATAATGTTAGTATTTTTAATAATCAATAAAGTCAATTAATCATGATTAAAAATCAAACATAAAAATTTCTACTTTTTGCTTTTGCCCCCTCCATTTAGAACTTATTTATAGCCTGATAATTCAAAGGTCCCTATGTTTATGAAAATCTGGACAGAAATAGCTCTAAGATCCCATTCAGAACTTGATATTCATCTAAGTCTTTTGGCTCCATTTATCCTGAGAGCAAAGAGTAGGACAAAGGATTTGAGTACTGTTAGTTTATCTGGGAGATTATCCAAGGTAGAAAAGAATGGGAAAGTGATACAGTGAAGAAGCAACTTTGTCAAAGAGGTACATTGTTGATATAATTGTTGTGGATAGAAAATGAAGGCTTGCTTTTACTGAAAGGTCCTGAGAAACTTCTTTAAGTTGTCCTCATGAAGACCTGAAAACTGACAATTTTACCTATGGTTCTTATTTCCACTTCACTGAGAGCTGTCCTCAGAGGACATTAACTCTCCTACACTTTTGGGTTGTGTTGGAGACATTCCAAAATGAGAGAGAGAACATGAGATCCTATCAGTGTTAAGTAACTGCAATTTCCCATGGAACTATCCACCACAGGTTTGGCTATAATCAGGAGTTGGGCCTTGATATCAGAGGGATTTGAGGCAGTATCATTTTAGGTTAATCATTATATCTGAAATTTCCAAAAACTTCAACTGATGAAACTTTGATTATAAACCTATAAATATAACAATAAATCTACAGTATTCAAATTATTTTCATAGAAATACACAAACAAAGCATCAATTGACTAATATTTAAATGTTACAAAATACTGAACTGAAAGAATTTGGTCATATAACAACGTGTAAGAAGTAGAACTTAGGTTTAGGTTAGAAGTCAGGATGCATTTGGGACTCAGTTAAGAAATTGAATGGAGGGACGCCTGGGTGGCTCAGTGGGTTAAGCCGCTGCCTTCGGCTCAGGTCATGATCCCAGGGTCCTGGGACTGAGCCCCAAATCAGGCTCTCTGCTCAGCAGGGAGCCTGCTTCCTCCTCTCTCTCTGCCTGCCTCTCTGCCTGCTTTTCATCCCTCTCTGTCAAATAAATAAATAAAATCTTAAAAAGAAATTGAATGGATGTCTGACTATCTTATAGGTTTGCTAAAAATCAGTGACTTTGTGTTCACGTGTGGCTATGCAGGAATTTTTAACTTTCTCTAAGAAGTTATTAGATTTGATTATATAATGGCAGTAAAGAATGGGGAAAAGCAAAGTACAAACCCCATAAAGACAAAGACACTGAGTATGAGAAAAGAGTAATAGATAAGAAGAATCAATGCATTTGAGGAAAATGGGAATTGAAATACACAATGATTGTTGATTTTTTTAGATGGAGAAAACAAAACTAGCTTGCAAGAAGGAAATAACAGAAGACATGCTGTGATGTGATACAGAATCCTGGAAAAGGCAGTAACGTGGAATAAAGGAGTAGGGAGAGCATATCAGGTAATTTGGATAGGAAGGAGTTAGGAGATAATTGCTTGATAAATTTTATATGGCCCACTTAAATGCACAGATTTCTCTTCTTTAATTTATATGGAGAACAGGGTGTCCTTTCTCTTCCCTTTCAGAGCACCCGAGGTGTACTCTTTCAGACTGAAAACCTAAAAAGCTCAGGACTCAGTTGCTTAAGCACAGCTGAGAGGACATATTTCAATTAAGATTTACAGTTTGCTGTAGGTAGTAGACTGTCAAAAGTGGTTTAACCATATTTTTCATTTAACAAGAAGACTACAGAGAGTGTTTTCTGGTGTTGGTTCAGAGTCTTAAGAAAGTCAAGTGAACTATCTTAGAGGTTTTCATGGCTTTTCATTCACAGTTGCAAAAATGTAATGTGTTGGTTCAGAGTCTTAAGAAAGTCAAGTGAACTATCTTAGAGGTTTTCATGGCTTTTTATTCACAGTTGCAAAAATTGCTGTTGGAGTTCTCACTATTAAGCCCACATTTCTGGCAGAAAGATAGAGGTAAAAGAGAATGATATCTTGTACGACTGATACTTTGTCATAAGGTTACAATGTAACTAGAAAAGAGACAATAAAATATTTGATGTTGTTTTAAGTTTCCTTGTTGTCAATCCCTCAGTGCTTTCTGATATTAAAGGAAAGAGTAGATGGATATTGACCTGGCAACTATCAACACCTGTCAGTCTCTCTTGGATAACCAATATCTCTATAATCTCTTCTTCCCAGTAAAAAAAATAAAATATATTCATAACCCACACTGTGCCATCTCAAGTTACTGCACCAAGATAAAATTACAATGATTTTCAGTTGTTCCAAATGGACAGAATAACCTTCCTTATGATATCATGTCTTATAAGATAGATAATTGGCTTGCTACCAATATACCCAGATGTGACTGTGGAAGAGACAGGAAAAAAAATAATAATATTTATTTATTCCTTGGGTTGACCCTGTTTACACAGATGCATTACTATTAGAAAAGGTTGGTTTGGGACATTGGAATGAATTTACTTAATGGGTCTGTATGTAATTGGGTTGGAGGAAATTTTTAATTTCTACAAAAATTATTAGAATTCGATCTTATTCTCTTTTGTTGATTTTCACATGTTAACAAAGCCAACGTTTTTGTCTAGCAGACAAGATCTTAAATCCTAACAAAACTCAATTTTTTCCTTTTTTTTTTTTAAAGTTTGAGAGCCTCATGTTCTCTCATGCTGCTTTAAATACAACTCAAAAAAACAAAAGGAGCTAAATGGGGCAGTAAGACCAGACTTTTTATTTTATTTTATTTATCTTATTTTTAATTAAAAAATTAAAGATTGTATTTATTTATTTGAGAGAGAGAGAGAGCATGAGTGGGGCAGGGGGATGTAGCTGCAGAGAGAGACTGAGAAATATACTCCCTAATGAGCAGGAAGCCCGAAATGGGGCTCGATCCCAGGATCCTGACTGAGATCATGACCAGAGACAAAGGCAGATACATGTGCAAAATCCCTTTTTTACTGGGAAACAATACTTTACAAGAGATGTTTGAAAAAGTACTGGGGAATCAACTTTAATCGGAGATACAAAAATTTAATTGACTTTTGTAAAGCTACAGGGATCCAAATGATGGGAATCCCAGCCCGTTTAGGTTGTGGACCACAGAGTATTCTTCTCTGTAATATTTTATTTTCTTCCATGTCTACTAACTCCAGTCCAAGTTCACTGATCTCTTTTTAGATAGTGCAAAACATGGCAAAGAATACCAAACAAGTGCCCAATATTCTACATTTATTACATCATTTCTAACATATAGAAGTGTGTTATCAAGGCTGGTTCTGTGAACGAACCTAGTTATGCTAAAGTGTGTTTCGTTCTCCAAGAAATTAAATGCATGGTTATCACACAATTATAAAATACTTGTGTCAAGAATTTTTATTCAAAAATTAATAAGAGAAGCAGATATTAAAACTAGTTCACATGGTTATTTGGGATATAAGCAGAGTTGTGCAGCAGAAGTGCTCTGGGCCCATAATTTGGGTTATAGAATTTATGTTTTCTAATGAAAAATCACTAACTTGCATTATTGTTAACAAGAATCCTGTGCATTACCATCAGTTTTCTCCATTATAACCTCTTGCTCTACAGTTTGTAAATAACTTTGTCAATAGCAAGCTAATAAACGGGGTGACTCCAATGGATTGAGATAATCTCTAGAGTTTCTGCTACATAATGAACAGGACTCCATTGAAAGGACACCTAAGATTTTATTTTGCCCCAAAATTTGATCACTTTTTTCACTGTCCTTACCTATTTTCCAAACCTAGTCCTTTTGCTTCACCTTTCAGTCTACGGACAACCCTGTATCTGACTGACTTGTTAATTCTGGGAATGTCTTGCAGATTAATTTGCTTGCCCGAGGTGGTTCCTCTAATTGATGTCTAAGAACCCTAATTAGTTAAGAAAACTTTTTTTTAACATTTTCATTGCTATTTATTATTATTATTATTATTGCTAATATCTCTATTATAAATAATTCACAAGGGCATCTTTCTGACAAAAGACAAAGAGCTGGCTACTAGTAGAAAAAGTACATTTAACTCTGTCAGTGAAAGTGGTAAAGGGATTTGAGAAAATAAGGCAAAGCAGTGGAATTATGTGTTAAAACTTTAAATATTATAGACACATTTACTTAATTTCTAATACTGTTGTTGCTTATAATTAAATAAGATGTTTTCCATGAACCACGCATTACAGCAAATATATTGTTTATACAGATTAAATTTTCATCAAAAGGGACGCCTGGGTGGCTCAGTTGGTTAAGCAGCTGCCTTTGGCTCAGGTCATGATCCCAGCGTCCTGGGATCGAGTCCCGCATCGGGCTCCTTGCTCGGCCGGGAGCCTGCTTCTCCCTCTGCCTCTGCCTGCCATTCTGTCTGCCTGTGCTTGCTCTCTCGCCCACTCTCTCTGATAAAGAAATAAAATCTTAAAATAAATAAATAAATTTTCATCAAAAAATTGTAAGTGTATTTTATTGTAGGATATGATAAGCATTTTGCAGATGAGAAAAGTGAAATTTAGAAAAGTATGTCTTTTCAAATCCCTCATACAATATCTGGCCTAGATAGAAGGATATACTATCACAATTGAGGAAGATAATTGAGATTACTTAAAATGATAAACTTTACTGTATAGGGTTTTTTACAAGTTTGCCACAGATTCAGATTCTTTTAAAATATATATCTATTTTGTGTAAAGAGAATGCACTGAGAAGTAAAAAGAAAGTGATATATCAGTGCTACCAACTAATGGCTATAATATCATCACCTTATTTATGAACAATGAAACAGTGTGCAATATTTAAATAAATTTAAATAAATTCCTATTTATTTTATATATTTATAAATTTAAATAAATTTCTATTTATTTATTATTAAAGAAATTCCTCTAACAAACAGTATGTTTTGAAGGTTGCTAGCAGGAAAGTGTTGTACGACATGGAAGTAATCAGAAAATGTGATCTAAAATTCTGCTTTCAAGGGCGCCTGGGTGGCTCAGTGGGTTAAAATTCTGCTTTCAAGAAGCTATCACAGTAAGTACTGAGCATTAGCTATTATATGCTATGGATGAATAACTGAAATCTACATTTGAAACTAATGGTACACTATATGTTACCTAATTGAATTTTAAAAAGTTAATAAAAAAACCACTATTTTATAAAACAATATTCCCAACAGGCTCTTTTGCTTTAAAATACTCACTTTGTAATGAGAGTCATTACTTTTGTCTAGCCAATTCTTACAGCACTGTTTATCCCTTCCCTGCTTTATCCCTTCCCAGTATCAATAAAGGCTCACTTGGGTTACCTAGAAGCCATGAGAAAGCTTGTAATAGATCTGGCTGGTTTTCACCAGCAATTTGACCACCATGTGCACAGGGAAGTCTATTGATAAAGGCTTTATTGCAATAAGTTGCAAATACATGGATGATTTTGAATTCTCTTTCTTGAGGTCTTGTTTCATGATAATAAATTTAGGGTGGCTTATTGGAATGGATGTTATTAACATATCTTCATAGTTATAAGCACATGGAATTGTAAAATAGATGAACGAATGTGGCATTACTGACAACTGTCCTCATTTTGAAATCAAATTACAGTGTACTAAGATGAGGAAGCAAAGCAGATTTGGGATTATGAGTGAAATAATTTAAAAAAGTCTTGGGGTATGATCAGACTATTGGGTAATTCAGTAGAAAAATGTCAACTGATTGATATTCTGTGTTCCCTGATTTCAGAGAGAAGTTAAGATAAATAAGTAACACGAGGAGACTAGGAAGCCAAACATAAGTGATAATTTTGTGCCAGGGTGTGTTTACATCTGTTTATCTTCTTGCTTTACCACTAAGGTTGCTCCTAGAGGAGAGTTTAAATATGTGTTGGAGCTAATCTCTGTGGATTACACAAGAAACCACATCCTACAGCTCTCCCTGAGACACCCCTTATGATTTCAATGTAATTTGGTTTTTGCATTTTTAGAAATAACAAAATACTTTGCAAACTCATCTACTTTATTACCATCACAAGTGAGTCAGCTGACTCCACATTTTAACACAGTGACAGTCACAGAGAATGAAGGAATGAGTAGAGTTATCAATATATGTGCTTTTAAGAAGTATGACAGGGTAGCAGCTATTTCCAGGAACCAAAACATGGGTCAGCAGCTGTGCAGGAAAAGTGATGGAATAAATGACTCATTTCAGAGGAGTTCTATAACATATTAGTTCTATAATGTATCTTCAGCCCCCAATTACCCGCTTTGATCTAAAGATAAGGATTTACAGTTAAGGTCCCATTTATGATTTGACTGGTGTGGTCTGAATCATTTTTACTATTGTTTTGACTATTACTTGAAACCTATAGTAGTACTTGGGATATGTGTTGTGTATTCTGTGAACATGTGCTATTTTTAGATTAGATAATTTCTGTCTCGAACCCCTGTTCATTTGTTTGTTTTTGTTTATTTGATAGTGGTTTCAGTAAATGGATATATCTGAAAAATTGCAAAGCCACTATTAAAACAAGTTATTATTATATATAGCATGGAATTGCACATTCCTCCTTTGAATCCGACAGAGCTTCACCATATCCTTAACAATTTGGGAAAAACATGCTATTATTTTTCTTTATAAAATTTCTCCTGTTAGGCTGTGATGGTTGTCATCAGCAGTAACTCCTCTGAAGGTTTTGTCAAAAGAGTTGAAAAAATTGGAAAGGTGTGTGAATGAAGCTGTTTGCTGAATATAAAGAAAAGAGCATTGAAGTACAATTCACACTCTTACTTCTCCTTCTATGCTTTCAGATGTTTGACATTTGAAAATTTTGCTTCTAGAAGAGATGCCCTATATAATTCTTACTTTAAGGAGCAAGTTGCTTTTATAATTTTTTTATTATTCTACCATTCCAGTATTTCCATTTAAATTAAATTCAATACCATTTAAAAAAAATCAAAAGTGCAGCCAGTATTCAATTCCTGGGCTAAATAATTTTAGAAAGCTTTGTGTTATTGAACCTACAGGGTTTTTCTGTAGTTTTAACTCTTTCTTTCTGTGATTTTTCCCATTAGTCACGTAAGTGACTGCAATATAACAGACATTGAGGATAAAGAAGGACTGAATAGAACAATCCTTGGCCTCATGAAGTTGAGAATCTAGCAAGGGAGTCAAACAATTCAATCATTCAGTGACAATTTATTGAGTGCCTGGCCTAAAATGAGCACAACAAAACCCCAGGCCAGAGGAATCATTTTAATGGGAGAGATAGATAATAGGTAAGCCAACTTTAAAAAAAAAATCGTACTGCTTTTTCTTTAATAGAGATGCATATTTGAACTAAATAAGCACATTTTTAAAAGAGCAGTGATTGAGAAGAGGTTTTTTAACTGAGTGGTCCGAAAGGGCCTCCCTGAAAAAGTCTGTTTTGAACAGATTTCTGAATAATATCAGCTAGGAAGCTGCGTAAAAATCTCAGGGATGGGTGATTTTTCCAGTCGAAAAACTGTAAAGGCTCCAAAGTCACAATAGAGCTATAAGTTTCTCTAATAAAGTAACTTCTGACAAAGAATGAGAAGAAATAACTAACCCAGGTTTGAAAGAAAAGGGACAGACTTTCTATGGAATTCATATTTAATTAAAGCTCTAAAGGACAAAAATACAATAGAGCAAAATTCTGGTCACGCTGATATACCTAACGAAAGTTCATAAACAAGGTGTGGGTAGCAAAGAGTGTGTGGGAATGTTGGTAAGAACAGTGGGGAAGAGTCATCCCTGAACATGTTCTTAAATGAAGCAATTCTTGTGTTGTATTAAAGGGTAAATTGGAGTTTGCCTAAGTGATTAGAGAAGGATGCCTCAGCTTATGGAAGTTCAAAGCCATAAAGATGTGATAAACTACTGCAGATATTTTCATGTATATTTGTTGTTGCTTCTAGTAATGGTGATCTAAAAACTCCTACTTAAGACAACTAAAAATCCAGACAAAATAGCTTTTAAAGTTAAAAATATCAGAATGATTATAAAAATAAGTGAGGGATTACTGGGCCAAAATACGAAATACAATGAGAGCCTAGAGATATATGCCCTGAAGCCATTTTAGCTATGAGAGCATTTGAAACTGCTAAAACACACTGAGCTGTGTTGTTCATAGACTCTTGATACTAGAGAAACAAATCCAGCAGCAATCAAATTTGAGGACTTTGGTACAACCCAAATTTAAGTTGAGATCCCCAAAGCACAAGGAGAAGCAGAAATAAGACTATAGCCTACCTTGCCTTCTGTGTAAACTGAGAAAGCCAATCACTGAATTTGGAGTATGATTGTCTTGTAGAGTCTCAGATATAAGAGAAAATTCTACCAAGGAGGACCATAACATTATTATAGCTCTTAATTATCCCTACTCAATAAGAGTTTCAAATATAATGTCTTGAACATAGCAAAATGTAACAAAGCACACAAAGAAAAACCATTAACAAGATTTGATAGACAAAATGGGATTAAGTATGATGTTAAAATGATCAATAAAGATTGTAAAATGGCTTGATTACTCTGCTCAAAGAAATGAGAGGGGAAGCAAATTGAACCAAAAACTGACACTAAAAATGATATTGAGAAAGGTTTTATAAATGAACCAAATGGATACTCTAGAACTTTAAAGATATGACAGCTAATTTAAGATACCACAGGGGTGCCTGGGTGGCTCACTTAATTAAACCTCCAATTCTTTTTCCTTTTTTTTTAACACCTTAATTTTATTTTATCTCTTTCAATTTGGCTCAGGTCATGATGTCATGGTTGTGAAATAGAGCCCAGAGTTGGGCTCTGTGCTGAGCCTGGAGCCTGCTTAAGATTCTTTTCCCTTCTTTTTCTATCCCTCCCTGCACTCTCACTTGCTCACTCTCTCTTGCTTGCAAATAAATAGATAGATAGATAGATAATAGACAAAGCAAAATAAAAGCAGATTATGAAAATAAATATAAAGATTTTGAAATGAAAACAAGTTCAAAATAAAATAGAGAAGACCTACACAGCTAAAAGTTCATTCAGAAAATCTACTATTAAAGAAGTCAGTATGACACAGTGTTAAGATATCAAAAGATTTGAGCATGTACTTTACAGAAAGGGTAATCCAAATGGCCACTCATATATAAAAACTGTTTATCTTTATTATGAATCTGGAATTAAATTAAAATAAATTAAAAATAAATTAAAACCTAAAATGACATACTATTACACACTTACCATATTGGGCAACAGTAAAATTGCCTTGCAAGAATGTGAAAGAATGAAAGTGCCCATAATAAAAACATTTGAGGTAAGTTGGACAATATTTAGAAAACTTAAAAATAAAAATAAAAATTTGGTCCATTCCTAGAAATACAACATGGAACTAAATGAATATTTTCACCAGGATATGCAAACAGATGATTATAGCTATTTCATTCATAACGGCAGATCAGTAGTGGTCTATTTGCACAATGTTACATTAAATAAGAGAGAATATTAACAAACTGGGAGGAGGGGCTAGGTTGTTATCAGAAACAGATCTTCTATGGTGCTGATTATGTTCTATTTCTCAAAATCTTTAAGTTAAAAAAGTTTTCAAATTTATATCTAGATAGATAGATGATAGATAGACAGATATCCCAGAAGCTGCAATGCTAGGCTAAGACCAGGCTTTAAAGGGCTTTTCTATACTCTACTAAATACTTGAAACCATTCATTATATCATAGCTCAGTGTTCAAATCTCCATTTGTTTCCTCAGGTTCCTAATATTTACCTTAAGGTGACCTGATTCAGACTTTTGATCACCTTTGTCTAAATATTTCTATTTTAACAAAGTCCTTTTTAACACTGAGAGACTAAAACTTAGAAAAATACTCTGATTGTTATCTCACTAGGGTGGAAAATATATAGTTACCCATTAACTAATGATATCCATGTCTACATTAGATCCGTGGCATTTTTAATTCTTGGGAGCTTTTGGTTAAATGAAATTTTTAAGCTTCCTTTAAAGGAAGCTTTAAGCCATCACCACATGAGTAAAATTAAAGAACCAAATGAAAACAGGCCAAGTATTTACAGAGTAATAGAATGTGCAGTGGAAAGAGTACAATTCTGAAATCATAAAGCCTAAATTAGTGTGATGCATTTTTGCTACCCATGTAATCATAAACCAGTTATCTAAATGTGTTAGCCTCAGTTTTTTCACCCATGAAATGGTGATGATAATACTTATTATGCAGCGTTGTTGTGTGGATGTGATGAAGCATGGAGCATGAGAGTCTCATATTCCATGCTAAAATGATAGCTATTTTTATACTTATAATAATTCTAGTAATAGTAATTAAATTGTTCAAAATGGTAATATTCATTTATATTGAGGCATTGTATTGACTATTATTAGACACATTTACCAACATAAATTTCATTTTACTTTACCCCCTCTGAGGATATATATTCCCTAATTCAATATGAATCTCCTTATGAATAATAATTATCATAATAAATATGCTGATTTTTCTTCTATTTGTTTTTAAGGAGGTATCCTTTACTGTTGAACATAAAGAAACTTAAGCAAGTCTGTCTTATTCAAACTTTGCATGCTGCTTTCTTATGAAACTAGATTATAGAGTTGTATGAAATAAATTCATGCAGTTAAGACATTGATGTTTGGAACACTGGGTGGTCAGTTTAGTATTTCAAAAGAAGATTTTAAATTTAAACCTTAAAACTGAGCTCTTTCAGCCTTTTTTATAGACCATCCTTCATGCTTCATAAGTACTCCTCCATTGTAAACTAAGTAATAGTTTTTGTCACAGTGTATATAACAAAAATGGATTTTATATTCTATTATTTCAGAGTTAGTTGCAGTTTCTACTGCCTTACTTCCTTTTTTGAAAAATAGATTAATTCTACAAAAAGTTTTTTCCAGCTTTATTGAAAAAAATCGACATATTTGTAAATTTAAGAAATGATTTCTTATAACATTGCAAACTTTTAACATTGTGTAAATTTTGTACAATTTGATAAATTGGTATACATCTTTATTGCAATATAATCTACACAAAAATGTTAATACATCTACTATCTCGTATAGTTGCCACTGATTTTTATGCATGTATCGTAAGGAATTTTAAGATCTACTCTCTTAGCAACTTTTATGTATATAGTATAGTAGAGATAAACTTCAGAGGTCTTGTGGGTTTTGTTCCAGACTGCCTCAATAAAGTGATTATCTCAATAAACTAAGTCAAATTATTATATTTTTTGGTTTCCCAGTGCATATAAAAAATTATGTTTCCCAGTGCATATAAAAAATAAAAACTATACTGCACTGTTCAAAAGCATTAGGTTTTTAAAGAAAATCAATGTATATACCTTAAGTACACTAGTTCTGAGTTTTCAGTGGGTCATAATTACTGATCACAGATCACCATAACAAATACAATAATAATGAAAAAACTTGATATATTGCAAGAATTACCAACATGTGACAAAGAGACACAAAATGAACAAATGTTGTTAGAAAAATGGTGGCAGCAGACCTCTTTTATACAAGATTACTATAAACTTTCAACTTGTAAGAATGTGATATATGCAAAGTTTATTAAAGGGAAGCACAATAAATAAAAAGTATGTATATCTTATTAACTATGATCATCATGCTGTACATTAGATCCCCAGAACTTTTTCATATTATAGTTGCAAGTTTGCACCCTTGGACCACCTTACTCCACCCCAGGTTCACCCCTTGTCAACTCAACTCTAAGTTTCCATTAGTTTTCCTTTTCCTCAGATTCTGTATGTAAGGGATATCATAATACATAAATTAAAAAAATATACAAAAATTTTGAAATATTTCACTTAGAATAATACCTTCAAGATCCATCCATGCTGTTGTAAATGGCAGTATTTCTTAATTTTTCATGGTTAAGTAGTATTCCGTAGTATATATTTACCATACTTATTTTACTCATTCATCCATTAATGGATACTGAAGTTATTTCCATCTCTTGCTTAGAGTTAATAATTTTATAATAAACATAAGAGTGCAGATATGTCTTTGAACAGTGAACTTTGTTTTCTTTAGATAGATACCTAGAAGTGGGATTACTGAATCATATGGTAATTTTACTTTTAATATGAATAATCTCCATACTGTTTTCCATACAAATTTATATCTCTATTACAGTGCATAAGTTCCCCGTTTTCTCCAATATTTACCAAAATTGGTTAGTTTCAATTTTTTGGTAGTATATATTCTAATATCTTGCTGCGTTTTTCAGAGGTAAACAACAACAACAACAACATAAGGACTTTGCCCTGAGATTTTTACGTTGAGCACTTTTTAGTGCTCCTGTTGGTCATTTATATAACTTTTTTGAAAAAAAAGTCTATTGAGATCCTTTTGCTATTTTTTTAATCATATATTTTTTTTCTATTTGTATCTGTTGGTTATTAACCTCTTTTCAGATATAAGATTCGTAAGTATTTTCTTACATTCTGTGGATTGTGTTTTCATTCTCTCTCCCTTTTTTTGGCAATGCAGAAACGTTAGTTTGATGTAATACCATTTATTTATTTTTGCTTTTTTTGCTTGTGTTTTTGGTCTGGTATCCAAAAAACTATTGGCAAGACCAATGTCAAGGAGAATTTTTCCTATGTTTTCCTTTAGGAAATTTAGTTTCATGCATCACCTTTAAGTCTTTAATCTATTTCAAGTTCAGACTTATGAGTGATATAAGGTTCCCTTTTCATACTGTTTATGTGACTATTCAGTTTTAAATATCATTTATTGAACAGGCTATCTTTCCCCATTACATATGTTGGCCCCTGTCAAATATTAGGTGACTGTATGAAAGGATTTATTTCTGGACTCTCAATTCTGTTCTACTTGTTTATTGGTCTGTTTTTATGCCAGTATACTTTATTGTTTTGAGCATGAGGGCTTTGTAGTATAGTTTCAAATCAAGAAGTGTAATCTCCCTTCTTCATTCTTTCTCAGAACTGCTTTGATTATTTGTTGTCTTTCATGGTCTCATATAAACTTTAGGATTCTTTACTTACTTCTGTAAAACAATAATATTGGATTTTTTTTAAGATTTTTAATTTATTTATTTGACAGAGAGAGATGACAAGCAGGCAGAGAGGCAGGCAGAGAGAGAAGAGGAAGCAGGCTTCCTGCTGAGCAGAGAGCCTGATGCGGGGCTCGATCCCAGGACCCTGGGATCATGACCAGGTTCACCCCTTGTCAACTCAACTCTAAGTTTCCATTAGTTTTCCTTTTCCTCAGATTCTGTATGTAAGGGATATCATAATACATAAATTAAAAAAATATATAAAATCTTTGAAATATTTCTCCAAGCATAATACCCTCTAGTTCCATCCACGTCATCACAAATAGCAGGATTTCATTTCTTTTGATGGCTGCATAGTATTCCATTGAACATATATACCACATCTTATTTATTGATTCATCTGTTGAAGGACATTTAGTTTCTTTCCATAGTTTAACTATTGTGGACATTGCTGCTATAAACATTTGGGTGCATGTGCCCCTTCAGAATGCCACGTTTGTATCTGTAGGGTATATACCCAGTACTACAAGCACTGGGTCATAGGGTAGTTCTATTTTCAGCTTTTTGAGGCACGTCCACGCTGTTTTCCAGAGTGGTTGCACCAGCTTGCATTCCCACATACAGTGTAGGAGGGTTGCCCTTTCTCCACATCCTCGCCAGCATCTGTCATTGACGGACTTGTTCATTTTAGCCATTCTGAACGGTGTGAGGTGGTATCTCATTCTGGTTTTGATTTGTATTTCCCTGATGCCGAGTGATGTGGAGCATTTTTTCATGTGTCTGTTGGCCATTTGGATGTATTCTTTGCAGAAATGTCTGTTCATGTCCTCTGCCCATTTCTTCATTGGATTATTTGTTTTTAGGGTGTTGAGTTTGATAAGCTCTTTATAGATTTTGGATACTGGCCCTTTATCTGGTATGTCATTTGCAAATATCTTCTCCCAGATAACTTCTGACAGTGATCTTTTGGCTTTGTTAACTGTTTCCTTTGCAGTGCAAAAGCTTTTGGATCTGATGAAATCCCAATAGTTCATTCTTGCCCTTGCTTCCCTGGCCTTTCGCGATGTTCCTAGGAAGAAGTTGCTGCTGCTGAGGTCAAAGAAGTTGCTACCTGTTCTCTCCTCAAGGACTATGATGGATTCCTTTCTCACATTATGCTTCTTCATCCATTTCCAGTCGATTATAATGTATGGTGTTAGGATGGTCCAATTTCATTTTCTGCATGTGGCTGTTCAATTTTCCAGACCCCAAGGCCAATGGCTCCTTCTCTTCCCCAGGGACAGTGTGCTGTGCCTTCCCCACACTTGCTCCTGGGGAGCGCAGTGACAGACGTGTGCAACCATGCATCTCTCCCATGCAGAGGGGATGCCCAGGCAAAGAGGATTTCGCTCCATGCGGGTTTATTACACCGTGCTGTGGAGACTAGCTCCGGCAAGCAGCAGGCAGCATCCCACAGACCCGACTCTGATTTCCCAAAGAATGCTGTGCTTTCCCAGAGGGGATGCCCGGGCAAAGAGGCTTTCGCTCTATGCGGGTTTCTCCAAAAGTGCTGCGAATACTAGGCTAAGGCAAGCAACAAAAGCAGCCCACAGAACCGACTCTGATTTCCCAGCGACGGCCATGTTTTCGCAGAGGTTTTCAGCTTGGCGCGAAACGCACTTCGCTGCTGCTTCCTCAACAAGGCTGTGGTCGTTCGCTCTGTCCCGGCAGGAAAGAAGAGCCGCGGGAGAGCTGGTGCCTCTTGGTCCTTGCTTTCCCGGGCTCCATGTTCGCGCCCGGGGTTCACCTTGCTAAGCCGAACTAAGCAGACACAGTCACAACCCTGCAGCAGCGTGCGTGGCCTAGCATGGCACTCTATGCCTATTACCATCTCCTGGCGTAGGTAAGGCTTTGCCTTTTGCTCCGGCGCTCGGGCAGACTCGGGGTCTACGCCAGTGCCTTCACCATAGGAGAGAGGAGGCGACAGGATTCCTGCACCGGGCCCGAGCACTGGGATGGGGAACAGTGGGGACTGTCTCCACTCTTTCCCCGGCACACCCCCTGCCACCCACAATGCTGCCATATCTTGATGGAAGACGGCATCTGACTGCACGTTTCTCCATGGGGTTGTTTCTGCGAGTTCCGGGTATGGCAACTGGTGGCAAGCCCAAGTCTGCCCTTGGGACAGGTGGCCAAAAAAATGCTTTCCCCTTGGGACCAGAGGCACAGGACAGGCTTGCCTTCTGCCCAGACTCCTTCCTCAGAGTGGAGCACGCACCCATGCCCTTGTCGTCTGCTCATGTCTCCTTAGCAGCCAGGCTTCAATCTCTCCGCACAGTGAGCAGAGGACACTTGTCTTCTCATGGCCTGCTATTCGTGCCTCGGCAGGCTATTCTGACTCCCGAGCGTTTCCAGACCCCTCGGCCAAGGGATCCTTCTCTTCCCCGTGGGCGGCGTGCTGTGCCTTCCCCAAAATTGCTCCTGGGGAGCGCGGTGACAGACGTGTGCAACCATGCTTCTCTCTCAAGCAGAGGGGATGCTAGGGCAAAGAGGATTTCGCTCCATGCGGGTATCTTCCACCATGTTGCCGAGACTCGCTCAGGCAAGCAGCAGCAGCATCCCCAAACCCAACTCAGATTTCCCAATGAATGCTGTGCTTTCCTAAGGGAGAGGTCCAGGCAAAGAGGCTTTCGCTGTATGCGGGTTTCTCCCACCGCGAGACTGGGCTCAGGGAAGCAGCAGCAGGCCTGACAACATTTCTCAGCGAATGCTGTGCTTTCGCAGAGGCTTTGGTTGGAGCGAACCGCACTTCGCTGCTGCTTCCTCAGCAAGGCTTTGGTCCTTCGCTCTTTCGCAGCAGGGACGAAGAGCCGCGGGAGAGCTGGTGCCTCTTGGGCCTTGCTTTCGCGGGCTCCAAGTTCGCGCCTGGGTTTCACTTTGCTAAGCCGAACTAGGCAGACACAGTCACAACCCTGCAGCAGCGTGCGTGGCCTAGCATGGCACTCTATGCCTAATTCCATCTCCTGGCCTAGGTAAGGCTTTGCCTTTTGCTTCGGCGCTCGGGCAGACTCGGGGTCGAGGCCAGTGCCTTCACCACAGGAGAGAAGAGGCAACAGGATCCCTGCACACGGCCCGGGCACTGGGATGGGGAACTGTGGGGGACTGTCTCCACTCCTTCCCCGCCGCACCCCCTGTCTCCTACAATGCTGCCACATCTTGGTGGAAGATGGCATCTGACTGACCGTTTCTCCATGGGGTTGTTTCTGCAAGTTCCAGGTATGGCACCTGGTGGCAAGCCCAAGTCTGCCCTTGGGACAGGTGGCCAAAGAGATGCTTTCCCCTTGGGACAAGAGCACAGGACAGGCCTGCCTTCTGCACAGACTCCTTCCTCAGAGTGGAGCACGCGACCCTGCCTAGTCATCACCTCATGTCTCCTTAGCAGCCAGGCTCCCATTTCTCCGCACAGGGAGCGGGTGACACATGTCTGGCCACCGGCCTGCATTTCGAGCCGCGGCAGGCTATCCTGTTCCCGAGCGTTTCCCGACCCCAAGGCCAAGGCATCCTTCTCTTCCCCGGGGGCGGCGTGCTGTGCCTTCCCCACACTTGCTCCTGGGGAGCGTGGTGACAGACGTGAGCAACCATGCTTCTCTCTCAGGCAGAAAGGATGCTAGGGCAAAGAGGATTTGGCTCCATGCGGGTGTCTTCCAACATGCTGCGGAGACTCGCTTAGGCAAGCAGCAGCACCATCCCCAAACCCAACTATGATTTCCCAACGAATGCTGTGCTTTCCAAGGGGAGATGCCAAGGCAAAGGGGCTTTCGCTGTATGCGGGTTTCTCCCACCGCGAGACTGGGCTCAGGCACGCAGCAGCAGCCCCCAAAACATTTCTCGGGGAATGCTGTCCTTTCGCAGAGGCTTTGGTTTGGAGCAAACAGCACTTCGCCACTGCTTCCTCAGCAAGGCTTCTGTCGCGTCAGGGAAGAAGAGCTGCGGGAGAGCTGGTGCCTCTTGGGCCTTGCTTTCCCTGGCTCCATGTTCGCGTCCTGGGTTCACCCTGCCAGGCCGAACTACGCAGACACAGTCACAACCGTGCAGTAGCGCGCTTAGCCTAGGATGGCACTCCATGCACACTACCATCTCCCGGTGTAGGCATCGCTTGGCCTTTTACTCTGGCGCTCAGGCCGACTCGCGGACTAGGCCTGTGCTTTCCCCACAGGAAAGGAGAGGTGACAGGATCCCTGCACACCACCCGTGAACTGAATAGGGAGCTTTGGGGGACTGTCACCACTCCTTCCCCTTAAAACCCGGGCCTCCTCCAAGCTTCTACATCCCGGAGGAAGACGGCATCTGATGGCCAGGTCTTTCTGGGAGTTGTTTCTCGAGTTTAGGGTAGGCGCCTGGTGGCAAGCCCATGGCTCCACCACGATCAGGTGGCCTAGGAGCTGCTGTCTCCTTGGGCCCAAAGGCTCAGGACAGGCATGCTTTCTGCCCAGACTCCTTCCTCAGAGTGGAGCCCTTTCCCCTGCCCTAATCTCCCCCTCGTGTCTCCTTAGCAGCCCGGCTTCCTTCGCTCTGCAGTGACAGATGTGTCCCTTTCCTTAAGGCTCTTTCCACAGGCACCACCGCGCTTCTCTCTCAGGCAGAGCGGAAGCCCAGGCAAGGAGAATTTCGCCCCATGCGGGTTTATTCCACCGTGCAGGGGAGACTAGCTCCAGCAAGCAGCAGGCAGCATCCCACAGACCCGACTCTGATTTCCCAGAGAATGCTGTGCTTTCCCAGAGGGGATGCCCCGGCCAAGAAGCTTTCGCTCTATGCGGGTTTTTCCCATTGTGCTGCGAATACTAGGCTAAGGCAAGCAACAAAAGCATCCCACAGAACCGACTCTGATTTCCCAGCGACTGCTATGCTTTCGCAGAGGTTTTCAGCTTGGCGCAAACCGCACTTCGCTTCTGCTTCCTCAGCAAGGCTTTGGTCGTTCGCTCTGTCGCGGCTGGAAAGTAGAGCCGCGGGAGAGCTGGTGCCTCTTGGGCCTTGTTTTCCCGGGCTCCAAGTTCGCGCCCGGGGTTCACCTTGCTAAGCCGATCTAAGCAGACACAGTCACAACCCTGCAGCAGCGTGCGTGGCCTAGCATGACACTCTATGGCTATTACCATCTCCTGGCGTAGGTAAGGCTTTGCCTTTTGCTCCGGCGCTCGGGCAGACTCGGGGTCAAGGCCAGTGCCTTCACCACAGGAGAGAGGAGGCAACAGGATCCCTGCACAAGGCCCGAGCACTGGGATGGGGAACAGTGGGGACTGTCTCCACTCTTTCCCCGGCACACCCCGGCCACCCACAATGCTGCCACATCTTGGTGGAAGACGGCATCTGACTGCACGTTTCTCCATGGGGTTGTTTCTGCGAGTTCCGGGTATGGCACCTGGTGGCAAGCCCAAGTCTGCCCTTGGGACAGGTGGCCAAGGAGATGCTGTCCCCTTGGTAACAGAGGCACAGGACAGGCCTGCCTTCTGCCCAGACTCCTTAGAGTGGAGCACGCGCCCCTGCCCTAGTCGTCCCCTCATGTCTCCTTAGCAGCCAGGCTTCCATCTCTCCGCACAGGGAGCGGGTGACACATGTCTGGCCACCGGCCTGCATTTCGAGCCGCGGCAGGCTATCCTGTTCCCGAGCGTTTCCCGACCCCAAGGCCAAGGGATCCTTCTCTTCCCCGGGGGCGGCGTGCTGTGCCTTCCCCACACTTGCTCCTGGGGAGCGTGGTGACAGACGTGAGCAACCATGCTTCTCTCTCAGGCAGAAAGGATGCTAGGGCAAAGAGGATTTGGCTCCATGCGGGTGTCTTCCAACATGCTGCGGAGACTCGCTTAGGCAAGCAGCAGCACCATCCCCAAACCCAACTATGATTTCCCAACGAATGCTGTGCTTTCCAAGGGGAGATGCCAAGGCAAAGGGGCTTTCGCTGTATGCGGGTTTCTCCCACCGCGAGACTGGGCTCAGGCACGCAGCAGCAGCCCCCAAAACATTTCTCGGGGAATGCTGTCCTTTCGCAGAGGCTTTGGTTTGGAGCAAACAGCACTTCGCCACTGCTTCCTCAGCAAGGCTTCTGTCGCGTCAGGGAAGAAGAGCTGCGGGAGAGCTGGTGCCTCTTGGGCCTTGCTTTCCCTGGCTCCATGTTCGCGTCCTGGGTTCACCCTGCCAGGCCGAACTACGCAGACACAGTCACAACCGTGCAGTAGCGCGCTTAGCCTAGGATGGCACTCCATGCACACTACCATCTCCCGGTGTAGGCATCGCTTGGCCTTTTACTCTGGCGCTCAGGCCGACTCGCGGACTAGGCCTGTGCTTTCCCCACAGGAAAGGAGAGGTGACAGGATCCCTGCACACCACCCGTGAACTGAATAGGGAGCTTTGGGGGACTGTCACCACTCCTTCCCCTTAAAACCCGGGCCTCCTCCAAGCTTCTACATCCCGGAGGAAGACGGCATCTGATGGCCAGGTCTCTCTGGGAGTTGTTTCTCGAGTTTAGGGTAGGCGCCTGGTGGCAAGCCCATGGCTCCACCACGGTCAGGTGGCCTAGGAGCTGCTGTCTCCTTGGGCCCAAAGGCTCAGGACAGGCATGCTTTCTGCCCAGACTCCTTCCTCAGAGTGGAGCCCTTTCCCCTGCCCTAATCTCCCCCTCGTGTCTCCTTAGCAGCCCGGCTTCCTTCGCTCTGCAGGGACAGATGTGTCCCTTTCCTTAAGGCTCTTTCCACAGGCACCACCGCGCTTCTCTCTCAGGCAGAGCGGAAGCCCAGGCAAGGAGAATTTCGCCCCATGCGGGTTTATTCCACCGTGCAGGGGAGACTAGCTCCAGCAAGCAGCAGGCAGCATCCCACAGACCCGACTCTGATTTCCCAGAGAATGCTGTGCTTTCCCAGAGGGGATGCCCGGGCCAAGAAGCTTTCGCTCTATGCGGGTTTTTCCCATTGTGCTGCGAATACTAGGCTAAGGCAAGCAACAAAAGCATCCCACAGAACCGACTCTGATTTCCCAGCGACTGCTATGCTTTCGCAGAGGTTTTCAGCTTGGCGCAAACCGCACTTCGCTTCTGCTTCCTCAGCAAGGCTTTGGTCGTTCGCTCTGTCGCGGCTGGAAAGAAGAGCCGCGGGAGAGCTGGTGCCTCTTGGGCCTTGTTTTCCCGGGCTCCAAGTTCGCGCCCGGGGTTCACCTTGCTAAGCCGATCTAAGCAGACACAGTCACAACCCTGCAGCAGCGTGCGTGGCCTAGCATGACACTCTATGGCTATTACCATCTCCTGGCGTAGGTAAGGCTTTGCCTTTTGCTCCGGCGCTCGGGCAGACTCGGGGTCAAGGCCAGTGCCTTCACCACAGGAGAGAGGAGGCAACAGGATCCCTGCACAAGGCCCGAGCACTGGGATGGGGAACAGTGGGGACTGTCTCCACTCTTTCCCCGGCACACCCCGGCCACCCACAATGCTGCCACATCTTGGTGGAAGACGGCATCTGACTGCACGTTTCTCCATGGGGTTGTTTCTGCGAGTTCCGGGTATGGCACCTGGTGGCAAGCCCAAGTCTGCCCTTGGGACAGGTGGCCAAGGAGATGCTGTCCCCTTGGTAACAGAGGCACAGGACAGGCCTGCCTTCTGCCCAGACTCCTTAGAGTGGAGCACGCGCCCCTGCCCTAGTCGTCCCCTCATGTCTCCTTAGCAGCCAGGCTTCCATCTCTCCGCACAGGGAGCGGGTGACACATGTCTGGCCACCGGCCTGCATTTCGAGCCGCGGCAGGCTATCCTGTTCCCGAGCGTTTCCCGACCCCAAGGCCAAGGGATCCTTCTCTTCCCCGGGGGCGGCATGCTGTGCCTTCCCCACACTTGCTCCTGGGGAGCGTGGTGACAGACGTGAGCAACCATGCTTCTCTCTCAGGCAGAAAGGATGCTAGGGCAAAGAGGATTTGGCTCCATGCGGGTGTCTTCCAACATGCTGCGGAGACTCGCTTAGGCAAGCAGCAGCACCATCCCCAAACCCAACTATGATTTCCCAACGAATGCTGTGCTTTCCAAGGGGAGATGCCAAGGCAAAGGGGCTTTCGCTGTATGCGGGTTTCTCCCACCGCGAGACTGGGCTCAGGCACGCAGCAGCAGCCCCCAAAACATTTCTCGGGGAATGCTGTCCTTTGGTTTGGAGCAAACAGCACTTCGCCACTGCTTCCTCAGCAAGGCTTCTGTCGCGTCAGGGAAGAAGAGCTGCGGGAGAGCTGGTGCCTCTTGGGCCTTGCTTTCCCTGGCTCCATGTTCGCGTCCTGGGTTCACCCTGCCAGGCCGAACTACGCAGACACAGTCACAACCGTGCAGTAGCGCGCTTAGCCTAGGATGGCACTCCATGCACACTACCATCTCCCGGTGTAGGCATCGCTTGGCCTTTTACTCTGGCGCTCAGGCCGACTCGCGGACTAGGCCTGTGCTTTCCCCACAGGAAAGGAGAGGTGACAGGATCCCTGCACACCACCCGTGAACTGAATAGGGAGCTTTGGGGGACTGTCACCACTCCTTCCCCTTAAAACCCGGGCCTCCTCCAAGCTTCTACATCCCGGAGGAAGACGGCATCTGATGGCCAGGTCTTTCTGGGAGTTGTTTCTCGAGTTTAGGGTAGGCGCCTGGTGGCAAGCCCATGGCTCCACCACGGTCAGGTGGCCTAGGAGCTGCTGTCTCCTTGGGCCCAAAGGCTCAGGACAGGCATGCTTTCTGCCCAGACTCCTTCCTCAGAGTGGAGCCCTTTCCCCTGCCCTAATCTCCCCCTCGTGTCTCCTTAGCAGCCCGGCTTCCTTCGCTCTGCAGGGACAGATGTGTCCCTTTCCTTAAGGCTCTTTCCACAGGCACCACCGCGCTTCTCTCTCAGGCAGAGCGGAAGCCCAGGCAAGGAGAATTTCGCCCCATGCGGGTTTATTCCACCGTGCAGGGGAGACTAGCTCCAGCAAGCAGCAGGCAGCATCCCACAGACCCGACTCTGATTTCCCAGAGAATGCTGTGCTTTCCCAGAGGGGATGCCCCGGCCAAGAAGCTTTCGCTCTATGCGGGTTTTTCCCATTGTGCTGCGAATACTAGGCTAAGGCAAGCAACAAAAGCAGCCCACAGAACCGACTCTGATTTCCCAGCGACTGCTATGCTTTCGCAGAGGTTTTCAGCTTGGCGCAAACCGCACTTCGCTTCTGCTTCCTCAGCAAGGCTTTGGTCGTTCGCTCTGTCGCGGCTGGAAAGAAGAGCCGCGGGAGAGCTGGTGCCTCTTGGGCCTTGTTTTCCCGGGCTCCAAGTTCGCGCCCGGGGTTCACCTTGCTAAGCCGATCTAAGCAGACACAGTCACAACCCTGCAGCAGCGTGCGTGGCCTAGCATGACACTCTATGGCTATTACCATCTCCTGGCGTAGGTAAGGCTTTGCCTTTTGCTCCGGCGCTCGGGCAGACTCGGGGTCAAGGCCAGTGCCTTCACCACAGGAGAGAGGAGGCAACAGGATCCCTGCACAAGGCCCGAGCACTGGGATGGGGAACAGTGGGGACTGTCTCCACTCTTTCCCCGGCACACCCCGGCCCCCCACAATGCTGCCACATCTTGGTGGAAGACGGCATCTGACTGCACGTTTCTCCATGGGGTTGTTTCTGCGAGTTCCGGGTATGGCACCTGGTGGCAAGCCCAAGTCTGCCCTTGGGACAGGTGGCCAAGGAGATGCTGTCCCCTTGGTAACAGAGGCACAGGACAGGCCTGCCTTCTGCCCAGACTCCTTAGAGTGGAGCACGCGCCCCTGCCCTAGTCGTCCCCTCATGTCTCCTTAGCAGCCAGGCTTCCATCTCTCCGCACAGGGAGCGGGTGACACATGTCTGGCCACCGGCCTGCATTTCGAGCCGGGGCAGGCTATCCTGCTCCCGAGCGTTTCCCGACCCCAAGGCCAAGGGATCCTTCTCTTCCCCAGGGGCGGCGTGCTGTGCCTTCCCCACACTTGCTCCTGGGGAGCGTGGTGACAGACGTGAGCAACCATGCTTCTCTCTCAGGCAGAAAGGATGCTAGGGCAAAGAGGATTTGGCTCCATGCGGGTGTCTTCCAACATGCTGCGGAGACTCGCTTAGGCAAGCAGCAGCACCATCCCCAAACCCAACTATGATTTCCCAACGAATGCTGTGCTTTCCAAGGGGAGATGCCAAGGCAAAGGGGCTTTCGCTGTATGCGGGTTTCTCCCACCGCGAGACTGGGCTCAGGCACGCAGCAGCAGCCCCCAAAACATTTCTCGGGGAATGCTGTCCTTTCGCAGAGGCTTTGGTTTGGAGCAAACAGCACTTCGCCACTGCTTCCTCAGCAAGGCTTCTGTCGCGTCAGGGAAGAAGAGCTGCGGGAGAGCTGGTGCCTCTTGGGCCTTGCTTTCCCTGGCTCCATGTTCGCGTCCTGGGTTCACCCTGCCAGGCCGAACTACGCAGACACAGTCACAACCGTGCAGTAGCGCGCTTAGCCTAGGATGGCACTCCATGCACACTACCATCTCCCGGTGTAGGCATCGCTTGGCCTTTTACTCTGGCGCTCAGGCCGACTCGCGGACTAGGCCTGTGCTTTCCCCACAGGAAAGGAGAGGTGACAGGATCCCTGCACACCACCCGTGAACTGAATAGGGAGCTTTGGGGGACTGTCACCACTCCTTCCCCTTAAAACCCGGGCCTCCTCCAAGCTTCTACATCCCGGAGGAAGACGGCATCTGATGGCCAGGTCTTTCTGGGAGTTGTTTCTCGAGTTTAGGGTAGGCGCCTGGTGGCAAGCCCATGGCTCCACCACGATCAGGTGGCCTAGGAGCTGCTGTCTCCTTGGGCCCAAAGGCTCAGGACAGGCATGCTTTCTGCCCAGACTCCTTCCTCAGAGTGGAGCCCTTTCCCCTGCCCTAATCTCCCCCTCGTGTCTCCTTAGCAGCCCGGCTTCCTTCGCTCTGCAGTGACAGATGTGTCCCTTTCCTTAAGGCTCTTTCCACAGGCACCACCGCGCTTCTCTCTCAGGCAGAGCGGAAGCCCAGGCAAAGAGGATTTCGCTCCATGCGGGTTTATTCCACCGTGCAGTGGAGACTAGCTCCGGCAAGCAGCAGGCAGCATCCCACAGAACCGACTCTGATTTCCAAGCGACTGCTATGCTTTCGCAGAGGTTTTCAGCTTGGCGCAAACCGCACTTCGCTGCTGCTTCCTCAGCAAGGCTTTGGTCGTTTGCTCTGTCGCGGCTGGAAAGAAGAGCCGCGGGAGAGCTGGTGCCTCTTGGGCCTTGTTTTCCCGGGCTCCAAGTTCGCGCCCGGGGTTCACCTTGCTAAGCCGATCTAAGCAGACACAGTCACAACCCTGCAGCAGCGTGCGTGGCCTAGCATGACACTCTATGGCTATTACCATCTCCTGGCGTAGGTAAGGCTTTGCCTTTTGCTCCGGCGCTCGGGCAGACTCGGGGTCAAGGCCAGTGCCTTCACCACAGGAGAGAAGAGGCGACAGGATCCCTGCACAGGGCCCGAGCACTGGGATGGGGAACGGTGGGGACTGTCTCCACTCTTTCCCCGGCACACCCCCGGCCACCCACAATGCTGCCATATCTTGGTGGAAGACGGCATCTGACTGCACGTTTCTCCATGGGGTTGTTTCTGCGAGTTCCGGGTATGGCACCTGGTGGCAAGCCCAAGTCTGCCCTTGGGACAGGTGGCCAAAGAGATGCTTTCCCCTTGGGACAAGAGGCACAGGACAGGCCTGCCTTCTGCCCAGACTCCTTCCTCAGAGTGGAGCATGCACCCATGCCCTTGTCTTCCCCTCATGTCTTCTTAGCAGCCAGGCTTCAATCTCTCCGCACAGGGAGGAGAGGACACTTGTCTTCTCATGGCCTGCTGTTCGTGCCTCGGCAGGCTATTCTGCTTCCCGAGCGTTTCCAGACCCCAAGGCCAAGGGATCCTTCTCTTCCCTGGGGCGGCGTGCTGTGCCTTCCCCACACTTGCTCCTGGGGAGCGTGGTGACAGACGTGAGCAACCATGCTTCTCTCTCAGGCAGAATGGATGCTAGGGCAAAGAGGATTTCGCTCCATGCGGGTATCTTCCAACATGCTGCGGAGACTCGCTTAGGCAAGCAGCAACAGCATCCCCAAACCCAACTCTGATTTCCCAACGAATGCTGTGCTTTCCAAGGGGAGATGCCCAGGCAAAGGGGCTTTCACTGTATGCGGGTTTCTCCCACCGCGAGACTGGGCTCAGGCACGCAGCAGCAGCCCCCAAAACATTTCTCGGGGAATGCTGTCCTTTCGCAGAGGCTTTGGTTTGGAGCAAAAAGCCCTTCGCCACTGCTTCCTCAGCAAGGCTTCTGTCGCGTCAGGGAAGAAGAGCTGCGGGAGAGCTGATGCCTCTTGGGCCCTGCTTTCCCTGGCTCCATGTTCGCATCCTGGGTTCACCCTGCCAGGCCGAACTAAGCAGACACAGTCACAACCGTGCAGTAGCGCGCTTAGCCTAGGATGGCACTCCATGCACACTACCATCTCCCGGTGTAGGCATCGCTTGGCCTTTTACTCTGGCGCTCAGGCCGACTCGCGGACTAGGCCTGTGCTTTCCCCACAGGAAAGGAGAGGTGACAGGATCCCTGCACACCACCCGTGAACTGTATAGGGAGCTATGGGGGACTGTCACCACTCCTTCCCCTTAAAACCCGGGCCTCCTCCAAGCTTCTACATCCCGGAGGAAGATGGCATCTGATGGCCAGGTCTCTCTTGGAGTTGTTTCTCGAGTTTAGGGTAGGCGCCTGGTTGCAAGCCCATGGCTCCACCACGGTCAGGTGGCCTAGGAGCTGCTGTCTCCTTGGGCCCAAAGGCTCAGGACAGGCATGCTTTCTGCCCAGACTCCTTCCTCAGAGTGGAGCCCTTTCCCCTGCCCTAATCTCCCCCTCGTGTCTCCTTAGCAGCCCGGCTTCCTTCGCTCTGCAGGGACAGATGTGTCCCTTTCCTTAAGGCTCTTTCCACAGGCACCACCGCGCTTCTCTCTCAGGCAGAGCGGAAGCCCAGGCAAGGAGAATTTCGCCCCATGCGGGTTTATTCCACCGTGCAGGGGAGACTAGCTCCAGCAAGCAGCAGGCAGCATCCCACAGACCCGACTCTGATTTCCCAGAGAATGCTGTGCTTTCCCAGAGAGGATGCCCCGGCCAAGAAGCTTTCGCTCTATGCGGGTTTTTCCCATCGTGCTGCGAATACTAGGCTAAGGCAAGCAACAAAAGCAGCCCACAGAACCGACTCTGATTTCCCAGCGACTGCTATGCTTTCGCAGAGGTTTTCAGCTTGGCGCAAACCGCACTTCGCTTCTGCTTCCTCAGCAAGGCTTTGGTCGTTCGCTCTGTCGCGGCTGGAAAGAAGAGCCGCGGGAGAGCTGGTGCCTCTTGGGCCTTGTTTTCCCGGGCTCCAAGTTCGCGCCCGGGGTTCACCTTGCTAAGCCGATCTAAGCAGACACAGTCACAACCCTGCAGCAGCATGCGTGGCCTAGCATGACACTCTATGGCTATTACCATCTCCTGGCGTAGGTAAGGCTTTGCCTTTTGCTCCGGCGCTCGGGCAGACTCGGGGTCAAGGCCAGTGCCTTCACCACAGGAGAGAGGAGGCAACAGGATCCCTGCACAAGGCCCGAGCACTGGGATGGGGAACAGTGGGGACTGTCTCCACTCTTTCCCCGGCACACCCCGGCCCCCCACAATGCTGCCACATCTTGGTGGAAGACGGCATCTGACTGCACGTTTCTCCATGGGGTTGTTTCTGCGAGTTCCGGGTATGGCACCTGGTGGCAAGCCCAAGTCTGCCCTTGGGACAGGTGGCCAAGGAGATGCTGTCCCCTTGGTAACAGAGGCACAGGACAGGCCTGCCTTCTGCCCAGACTCCTTAGAGTGGAGCACGCGCCCCTGCCCTAGTCGTCCCCTCATGTCTCCTTAGCAGCCAGGCTTCCATCTCTCCGCACAGGGAGCGGGTGACACATGTCTGGCCACCGGCCTGCATTTCGAGCCGCGGCAGGCTATCCTGTTCCCGAGCGTTTCCCGACCCCAAGGCCAAGGGATCCTTCTCTTCCCCGGGGGCGGCGTGCTGTGCCTTCCCCACACTTGCTCCTGGGGAGCGTGGTGACAGACGTGAGCAACCATGCTTCTCTCTCAGGCAGAAAGGATGCTAGGGCAAAGAGGATTTGGCTCCATGCGGGTGTCTTCCAACATGCTGCGGAGACTCGCTTAGGCAAGCAGCAGCACCATCCCCAAACCCAACTATGATTTCCCAACGAATGCTGTGCTTTCCAAGGGGAGATGCCAAGGCAAAGGGGCTTTCGCTGTATGCGGGTTTCTCCCACCGCGAGACTGGGCTCAGGCACGCAGCAGCAGCCCCCAAAACATTTCTCGGGGAATGCTGTCCTTTGGTTTGGAGCAAACAGCACTTCGCCACTGCTTCCTCAGCAAGGCTTCTGTCGCGTCAGGGAAGAAGAGCTGCGGGAGAGCTGGTGCCTCTTGGGCCTTGCTTTCCCTGGCTCCATGTTCGCGTCCTGGGTTCACCCTGCCAGGCCGAACTACGCAGACACAGTCACAACCGTGCAGTAGCGCGCTTAGCCTAGGATGGCACTCCATGCACACTACCATCTCCCGGTGTAGGCATCGCTTGGCCTTTTACTCTGGCGCTCAGGCCGACTCGCGGACTAGGCCTGTGCTTTCCCCACAGGAAAGGAGAGGTGACAGGATCCCTGCACACCACCCGTGAACTGAATAGGGAGCTTTGGGGGACTGTCACCACTCCTTCCCCTTAAAACCCGGGCCTCCTCCAAGCTTCTACATCCCGGAGGAAGACGGCATCTGATGGCCAGGTCTTTCTGGGAGTTGTTTTCGAGTTTAGGGTAGGCGCCTGGTGGCAAGCCCATGGCTCCACCACGGTCAGGTGGCCTAGGAGCTGCTGTCTCCTTGGGCCCAAAGGCTCAGGACAGGCATGCTTTCTGCCCAGACTCCTTCCTCAGAGTGGAGCCCTTTCCCCTGCCCTAATCTCCCCCTCGTGTCTCCTTAGCAGCCCGGCTTCCTTCGCTCTGCAGGGACAGATGTGTCCCTTTCCTTAAGGCTCTTTCCACAGGCACCACCGCGCTTCTCTCTCAGGCAGAGCGGAAGCCCAGGCAAAGAGGATTTCGCTCCATGCGGGTTTATTCCACCGTGCAGTGGAGACTAGCTCCGGCAAGCAGCAGGCAGCATCCCACAGAACCGACTCTGATTTCCCAGCGACTGCTATGCTTTCGCAGAGGTTTTCAGCTTGGCGCAAACTGCACTTCGCTGCTGCTTCCTCAGCCAGGCTTTGGTCGTTTGCTCTGTCGCGGCTGGAAAGAAGAGCCGCGGGAGAGCTGGTGCCTCTTGGGCCTTGTTTTCCCGGGCTCCAAGTTCGCGCCCGAGGTTCACCTTGCTAAGCCGATCTAAGCAGACACAGTCACAACCCTGCAGCAGCATGCGTGGCCTAGCATGACACTCTATGGCTATTACCATCTCCTGGCGTAGGTAAGGCTTTGCCTTTTGCTCCGGCGCTCGGGCAGACTCGGGGTCAAGGCCAGTGCCTTCACCACAGGAGAGAAGAGGCGACAGGATCCCTGCACAGGGCCCGAGCACTGGGATGGGGAACGGTGGGGACCGTCTCCACTCTTTCCCCGGCACACCCCCGGCCACCCACAATGCTGCCATATCTTGGTGGAAGACGGCATCTGACTGCACGTTTCTCCATGGGGTTGTTTCTGCGAGTTCCGGGTATGGCACCTGGTGGCAAGCCCAAGTCTGCCCTTGGGACAGGTGGCCAAAGAGATGCTTTCCCCTTGGGACAAGAGGCACAGGACAGGCCTGCCTTCTGCCCAGACTCCTTCCTCAGAGTGGAGCATGCACCCATGCCCTTGTCTTCCCCTCATGTCTTCTTAGCAGCCAGGCTTCAATCTCTCCGCACAGGGAGGAGAGGACACTTGTCTTCTCATGGCCTGCTGTTCGTGCCTCAGCAGGCTATTCTGCTTCCTGAGCGTTTCCAGACCCCAAGGCCAAGGGATCCTTCTCTTCCCTGGGGCGGCGTGCTGTGCCTTCCCCACACTTGCTCCTGGGGAGCGTGGTGACAGACGTGAGCAACCATGCTTCTCTCTCAGGCAGAAAGGATGCGAGGGCAAAGAGGATTTCGCTCCATGCGGGTATCTTCCAACATGCTGCGGAGACTCGCTTAGGCAAGCAGCAACAGCATCCCCAAACCCAACTCTGATTTCCCAACGAATGCTGTGCTTTCCAAGGGGAGATGCCCAGGCAAAGGGGCTTTCACTGTATGCGGGTTTCTCCCACCGCGAGACTGGGCTCAGGCACGCAGCAGCAGCCCCCAAAACATTTCTCGGGGAATGCTGTCCTTTCGCAGAGGCTTTGGTTTGGAGCAAAAAGCCCTTCGCCACTGCTTCCTCAGCAAGGCTTCTGTCGCGTCAGGGAAGAAGAGCTGCGGGAGAGCTGATGCCTCTTGGGCCCTGCTTTCCCTGGCTCCATGTTCGCGTCCTGGGTTCACCCTGCCAGGCCGAACTAAGCAGACACAGTCACAACCGTGCAGTAGCGCGCTTAGCCTAGGATGGCACTCCATGCACACTACCATCTCCCGGTGTAGGCATTGCTTAGCCTTTTACTCTGGCGCTCAGGCCGACTCGCGGACTAGGCCTGTGCTTTCCCCACAGGAAAGGAGAGGTGACAGGATCACTGCACACCGCCCGTGCACTGTATAGGGAGCTATGGGGGACTGTCACCACTCCTTCCCCTTAAAACCCGGGCCTCCTCCAAGCTTCTACATCCCGGAGGAAGATGGCATCTGATGGCCAGGTCTTTCTGGGAGTTGTTTCTCGAGTTTAGGGTAGGCGCCTGGTGGCAAGCCCATAGCTCCACCACGGTCAGGTGGCCAAGGAGCTGCTGTCTCCTTGGGCCCAAAGGCTCAGGACAGGCATGCTTTCTGCCCAGACTCCTTTCTCAGAGTGGAGCCCTTTCCCCTGCCCTAATCTCCCCCTCGTGTCTCCTTAGCAGCCCGGCTTCCTTTGCTCTGCAGGGACAGATGTGTCCCTTTCCTTAAGGCTCTTTCCACAGGCACCACCGCGCTTCTCTCTCAGGCAGAGCGGAAGCCCAGGCAAGGAGAATTTCGCCCCATGCGGGTTTATTCCACCGTGCAGGGGAGACTAGCTCCAGCAAGCAGCAGGCAGCATCCCACAGACCCGACTCTGATTTCCCAGAGAATGCTGTGCTTTCCCAGAGAGGATGCCCCGGCCAAGAAGCTTTCGCTCTATGCGGGTTTTTCCCATCGTGCTGCGAATACTAGGCTAAGGCAAGCAACAAAAGCAGCCCACAGAACCGACTCTGATTTCCCAGCGACTGCTATGCTTTCGCAGAGGTTTTCAGCTTGGCGCAAACCGCACTTCGCTTCTGCTTCCTCAGCAAGGCTTTGGTCGTTCGCTCTGTCGCGGCTGGAAAGAAGAGCCGCGGGAGAGCTGGTGCCTCTTGGGCCTTGTTTTCCCGGGCTCCAAGTTCGCGCCCGGGGTTCACCTTGCTAAGCCGATCTAAGCAGACACAGTCACAACCCTGCAGCAGCGTGCGTGGCCTAGCATGACACTCTATGGCTATTACCATCTCCTGGCGTAGGTAAGGCTTTGCCTTTTGCTCCGGCGCTCGGGCAGACTCGGGGTCAAGGCCAGTGCCTTCACCACAGGAGAGAGGAGGCAACAGGATCCCTGCACAAGGCCCGAGCACTGGGATGGGGAACAGTGGGGACTGTCTCCACTCTTTCCCCGGCACACCCCGGCCCCCCACAATGCTGCCACATCTTGGTGGAAGACGGCATCTGACTGCACGTTTCTCCATGGGGTTGTTTCTGCGAGTTCCGGGTATGGCACCTGGTGGCAAGCCCAAGTCTGCCCTTGGGACAGGTGGCCAAGGAGATGCTGTCCCCTTGGTAACAGAGGCACAGGACAGGCCTGCCTTCTGCCCAGACTCCTTAGAGTGGAGCACGCGCCCCTGCCCTAGTCGTCCCCTCATGTCTCCTTAGCAGCCAGGCTTCCATCTCTCCGCACAGGGAGCGGGTGACACATGTCTGGCCACCGGCCTGCATTTCGAGCCGCGGCAGGCTATCCTGTTCCCGAGCGTTTCCCGACCCCAAGGCCAAGGGATCCTTCTCTTCCCCGGGGGCGGCGTGCTGTGCCTTCCCCACACTTGCTCCTGGGGAGCGTGGTGACAGACGTGAGCAACCATGCTTCTCTCTCAGGCAGAAAGGATGCTAGGGCAAAGAGGATTTCGCTCCATGCGGGTGTCTTCCAACATGCTGCGGAGACTCGCTTAGGCAAGCAGCAGCACCATCCCCAAACCCAACTATGATTTCCCAACGAATGCTGTGCTTTCCAAGGGGAGATGCCAAGGCAAAGGGGCTTTCGCTGTATGCGGGTTTCTCCCACCGCGAGACTGGGCTCAGGCACGCAGCAGCAGCCCCCAAAACATTTCTCGGGGAATGCTGTCCTTTCGCAGAGGCTTTGGTTTGGAGCAAACAGCACTTCGCCACTGCTTCCTCAGCAAGGCTTCTGTCGCGTCAGGGAAGAAGAGCTGCGGGAGAGCTGGTGCCTCGTGGACCTTGCTTTCCCTGGCTCCATGTTCGCGTCCTGGGTTCACCCTGCCAGGCCGAACTACGCAGACACAGTCACAACCGTGCAGTAGCGCGCTTAGCCTAGGATGGCACTCCATGCACACTACCATCTCCCGGTGTAGGCATCGCTTGGCCTTTTACTCTGGCGCTCAGGCCGACTCGCGGACTAGGCCTGTGCTTTCCCCACAGGAAAGGAGAGGTGACAGGATCCCTGCACACCACCCGTGAACTGAATAGGGAGCTTTGGGGGACTGTCACCACTCCTTCCCCTTAAAACCCGGGCCTCCTCCAAGCTTCTACATCCCGGAGGAAGACGGCATCTGATGGCCAGGTCTTTCTGGGAGTTGTTTCTCGAGTTTAGGGTAGGCGCCTGGTGGCAAGCCCATGGCTCCACCACGGTCAGGTGGCCTAGGAGCTGCTGTCTCCTTGGGCCCAAAGGCTCAGGACAGGCATGCTTTCTGCCCAGACTCCTTCCTCAGAGTGGAGCCCTTTCCCCTGCCCTAATCTCCCCCTCGTGTCTCCTTAGCAGCCCGGCTTCCTTCGCTCTGCAGGGACAGATGTGTCCCTTTCCTTAAGGCTCTTTCCACAGGCACCACCGCGCTTCTCTCTCAGGCAGAGCGGAAGCCCAGGCAAGGAGAATTTCGCCCCATGCGGGTTTATTCCACCGTGCAGGGGAGACTAGCTCCAGCAAGCAGCAGGCAGCATCCCACAGACCCGACTCTGATTTCCCAGAGAATGCTGTGCTTTCCCAGAGGGGATGCCCCGGCCAAGAAGCTTTCGCTCTATGCGGGTTTTTCCCATTGTGCTGCGAATACTAGGCTAAGGCAAGCAACAAAAGCAGCCCACAGAACCGACTCTGATTTCCCAGCGACTGCTATGCTTTCGCAGAGGTTTTCAGCTTGGCGCAAACCGCACTTCGCTTCTGCTTCCTCAGCAAGGCTTTGGTCGTTCGCTCTGTCGCGGCTGGAAAGAAGAGCCGCGGGAGAGCTGGTGCCTCTTGGGCCTTGTTTTCCCGGGCTCCAAGTTCGCGCCCGGGGTTCACCTTGCTAAGCCGATCTAAGCAGACACAGTCACAACCCTGCAGCAGCATGCGTGGCCTAGCATGACACTCTATGGCTATTACCATCTCCTGGCGTAGGTAAGGCTTTGCCTTTTGCTCCGGCGCTCGGGCAGACTCGGGGTCAAGGCCAGTGCCTTCACCACAGGAGAGAGGAGGCAACAGGATCCCTGCACAAGGCCCGAGCACTGGGATGGGGAACAGTGGGGACTGTCTCCACTCTTTCCCCGGCACACCCCGGCCACCCACAATGCTGCCACATCTTGGTGGAAGACGGCATCTGACTGCACGTTTCTCCATGGGGTTGTTTCTGCGAGTTCCGGGTATGGCACCTGGTGGCAAGCCCAAGTCTGCCCTTGGGACAGGTGGCCAAGGAGATGCTGTCCCCTTGGTAACAGAGGCACAGGACAGGCCTGCCTTCTGCCCAGACTCCTTAGAGTGGAGCACGCGCCCCTGCCCTAGTCGTCCCCTCATGTCTCCTTAGCAGCCAGGCTTCCATCTCTCCGCACAGGGAGCGGGTGACACATGTCTGGCCACCGGCCTGCATTTCGAGCCGCGGCAGGCTATCCTGTTCCCGAGCGTTTCCCGACCCCAAGGCCAAGGGATCTTTCTCTTCCCCCTGGGGCGGCGTGCTGTGCCTTCCCCACACTTGCTCCTGGGGAGCGTGGTGACAGACGTGAGCAACCATGCTTCTCTCTCAGGCAGAAAGGATGCTAGGGCAAAGAGGATTTGGCTCCATGCGGGTGTCTTCCAACATGCTGCGGAGACTCGCTTAGGCAAGCAGCAGCACCATCCCCAAACCCAACTATGATTTCCCAACGAATGCTGTGCTTTCCAAGGGGAGATGCCAAGGCAAAGGGGCTTTCGCTGTATGCGGGTTTCTCCCACCGCGAGACTGGGCTCAGGCACGCAGCAGCAGCCCCCAAAACATTTCTCGGGGAATGCTGTCCTTTCGCAGAGGCTTTGGTTTGGAGCAAACAGCACTTCGCCACTGCTTCCTCAGCAAGTCTTCTGTCGCGTCAGGGAAGAAGAGCTGCGGGAGAGCTGGTGCCTCTTGGGCCTTGCTTTCCCTGGCTCCATGTTCGCGTCCTGGGTTCACCCTGCCAGGCCGAACTACGCAGACACAGTCACAACCGTGCAGTAGCGCGCTTAGCCTAGGATGGCACTCCATGCACACTACCATCTCCCGGTGTAGGCATCGCTTGGCCTTTTACTCTGGCGCTCAGGCCGACTCGCGGACTAGGCCTGTGCTTTCCCCACAGGAAAGGAGAGGTGACAGGATCCCTGCACACCACCCGTGAACTGAATAGGGAGCTTTGGGGGACTGTCACCACTCCTTCCCCTTAAAACCCGGGCCTCCTCCAAGCTTCTACATCCCGGAGGAAGACGGCATCTGATGGCCAGGTCTTTCTGGGAGTTGTTTTCGAGTTTAGGGTAGGCGCCTGGTGGCAAGCCCATGGCTCCACCACGGTCAGGTGGCCTAGGAGCTGCTGTCTCCTTGGGCCCAAAGGCTCAGGACAGGCATGCTTTCTGCCCAGACTCCTTCCTCAGAGTGGAGCCCTTTCCCCTGCCCTAATCTCCCCCTCGTGTCTCCTTAGCAGCCCGGCTTCCTTCGCTCTGCAGGGACAGATGTGTCCCTTTCCTTAAGGCTCTTTCCACAGGCACCACCGCGCTTCTCTCTCAGGCAGAGCGGAAGCCCAGGCAAAGAGGATTTCGCTCCATGCGGGTTTATTCCACCGTGCAGTGGAGACTAGCTCCGGCAAGCAGCAGGCAGCATCCCACAGAACCGACTCTGATTTCCCAGCGACTGCTATGCTTTCGCAGAGGTTTTCAGCTTGGCGCAAACTGCACTTCGCTGCTGCTTCCTCAGCCAGGCTTTGGTCGTTTGCTCTGTCGCGGCTGGAAAGAAGAGCCGCGGGAGAGCTGGTGCCTCTTGGGCCTTGTTTTCCCGGGCTCCAAGTTCGCGCCCGAGGTTCACCTTGCTAAGCCGATCTAAGCAGACACAGTCACAACCCTGCAGCAGCATGCGTGGCCTAGCATGACACTCTATGGCTATTACCATCTCCTGGCGTAGGTAAGGCTTTGCCTTTTGCTCCGGCGCTCGGGCAGACTCGGGGTCAAGGCCAGTGCCTTCACCACAGGAGAGAAGAGGCGACAGGATCCCTGCACAGGGCCCGAGCACTGGGATGGGGAACGGTGGGGACCGTCTCCACTCTTTCCCCGGCACACCCCCGGCCACCCACAATGCTGCCATATCTTGGTGGAAGACGGCATCTGACTGCACGTTTCTCCATGGGGTTGTTTCTGCGAGTTCCGGGTATGGCACCTGGTGGCAAGCCCAAGTCTGCCCTTGGGACAGGTGGCCAAAGAGATGCTTTCCCCTTGGGACAAGAGGCACAGGACAGGCCTGCCTTCTGCCCAGACTCCTTCCTCAGAGTGGAGCATGCACCCATGCCCTTGTCTTCCCCTCATGTCTTCTTAGCAGCCAGGCTTCAATCTCTCCGCACAGGGAGGAGAGGACACTTGTCTTCTCATGGCCTGCTGTTCGTGCCTCAGCAGGCTATTCTGCTTCCTGAGCGTTTCCAGACCCCAAGGCCAAGGGATCCTTCTCTTCCCTGGGGCGGCGTGCTGTGCCTTCCCCACACTTGCTCCTGGGGAGCGTGGTGACAGACGTGAGCAACCATGCTTCTCTCTCAGGCAGAAAGGATGCGAGGGCAAAGAGGATTTCGCTCCATGCGGGTATCTTCCAACATGCTGCGGAGACTCGCTTAGGCAAGCAGCAACAGCATCCCCAAACCCAACTCTGATTTCCCAACGAATGCTGTGCTTTCCAAGGGGAGATGCCCAGGCAAAGGGGCTTTCACTGTATGCGGGTTTCTCCCACCGCGAGACTGGGCTCAGGCACGCAGCAGCAGCCCCCAAAACATTTCTCGGGGAATGCTGTCCTTTCGCAGAGGCTTTGGTTTGGAGCAAAAAGCCCTTCGCCACTGCTTCCTCAGCAAGGCTTCTGTCGCGTCAGGGAAGAAGAGCTGCGGGAGAGCTGATGCCTCTTGGGCCCTGCTTTCCCTGGCTCCATGTTCGCGTCCTGGGTTCACCCTGCCAGGCCGAACTAAGCAGACACAGTCACAACCGTGCAGTAGCGCGCTTAGCCTAGGATGGCACTCCATGCACACTACCATCTCCCGGTGTAGGCATTGCTTAGCCTTTTACTCTGGCGCTCAGGCCGACTCGCGGACTAGGCCTGTGCTTTCCCCACAGGAAAGGAGAGGTGACAGGATCACTGCACACCGCCCGTGCACTGTATAGGGAGCTATGGGGGACTGTCACCACTCCTTCCCCTTAAAACCCGGGCCTCCTCCAAGCTTCTACATCCCGGAGGAAGATGGCATCTGATGGCCAGGTCTTTCTGGGAGTTGTTTCTCGAGTTTAGGGTAGGCGCCTGGTGGCAAGCCCATAGCTCCACCACGGTCAGGTGGCCAAGGAGCTGCTGTCTCCTTGGGCCCAAAGGCTCAGGACAGGCATGCTTTCTGCCCAGACTCCTTTCTCAGAGTGGAGCCCTTTCCCCTGCCCTAATCTCCCCCTCGTGTCTCCTTAGCAGCCCGGCTTCCTTTGCTCTGCAGGGACAGATGTGTCCCTTTCCTTAAGGCTCTTTCCACAGGCACCACCGCGCTTCTCTCTCAGGCAGAGCGGAAGCCCAGGCAAGGAGAATTTCGCCCCATGCGGGTTTATTCCACCGTGCAGGGGAGACTAGCTCCAGCAAGCAGCAGGCAGCATCCCACAGACCCGACTCTGATTTCCCAGAGAATGCTGTGCTTTCCCAGAGAGGATGCCCCGGCCAAGAAGCTTTCGCTCTATGCGGGTTTTTCCCATCGTGCTGCGAATACTAGGCTAAGGCAAGCAACAAAAGCAGCCCACAGAACCGACTCTGATTTCCCAGCGACTGCTATGCTTTCGCAGAGGTTTTCAGCTTGGCGCAAACCGCACTTCGCTTCTGCTTCCTCAGCAAGGCTTTGGTCGTTCGCTCTGTCGCGGCTGGAAAGAAGAGCCGCGGGAGAGCTGGTGCCTCTTGGGCCTTGTTTTCCCGGGCTCCAAGTTCGCGCCCGGGGTTCACCTTGCTAAGCCGATCTAAGCAGACACAGTCACAACCCTGCAGCAGCGTGCGTGGCCTAGCATGACACTCTATGGCTATTACCATCTCCTGGCGTAGGTAAGGCTTTGCCTTTTGCTCCGGCGCTCGGGCAGACTCGGGGTCAAGGCCAGTGCCTTCACCACAGGAGAGAGGAGGCAACAGGATCCCTGCACAAGGCCCGAGCACTGGGATGGGGAACAGTGGGGACTGTCTCCACTCTTTCCCCGGCACACCCCGGCCCCCCACAATGCTGCCACATCTTGGTGGAAGACGGCATCTGACTGCACGTTTCTCCATGGGGTTGTTTCTGCGAGTTCCGGGTATGGCACCTGGTGGCAAGCCCAAGTCTGCCCTTGGGACAGGTGGCCAAGGAGATGCTGTCCCCTTGGTAACAGAGGCACAGGACAGGCCTGCCTTCTGCCCAGACTCCTTAGAGTGGAGCACGCGCCCCTGCCCTAGTCGTCCCCTCATGTCTCCTTAGCAGCCAGGCTTCCATCTCTCCGCACAGGGAGCGGGTGACACATGTCTGGCCACCGGCCTGCATTTCGAGCCGCGGCAGGCTATCCTGTTCCCGAGCGTTTCCCGACCCCAAGGCCAAGGGATCCTTCTCTTCCCCGGGGGCGGCGTGCTGTGCCTTCCCCACACTTGCTCCTGGGGAGCGTGGTGACAGACGTGAGCAACCATGCTTCTCTCTCAGGCAGAAAGGATGCTAGGGCAAAGAGGATTTCGCTCCATGCGGGTGTCTTCCAACATGCTGCGGAGACTCGCTTAGGCAAGCAGCAGCACCATCCCCAAACCCAACTATGATTTCCCAACGAATGCTGTGCTTTCCAAGGGGAGATGCCAAGGCAAAGGGGCTTTCGCTGTATGCGGGTTTCTCCCACCGCGAGACTGGGCTCAGGCACGCAGCAGCAGCCCCCAAAACATTTCTCGGGGAATGCTGTCCTTTCGCAGAGGCTTTGGTTTGGAGCAAACAGCACTTCGCCACTGCTTCCTCAGCAAGGCTTCTGTCGCGTCAGGGAAGAAGAGCTGCGGGAGAGCTGGTGCCTCTTGGACCTTGCTTTCCCTGGCTCCATGTTCGCGTCCTGGGTTCACCCTGCCAGGCCGAACTACGCAGACACAGTCACAACCGTGCAGTAGCGCGCTTAGCCTAGGATGGCACTCCATGCACACTACCATCTCCCGGTGTAGGCATCGCTTGGCCTTTTACTCTGGCGCTCAGGCCGACTCGCGGACTAGGCCTGTGCTTTCCCCACAGGAAAGGAGAGGTGACAGGATCCCTGCACACCACCCGTGAACTGAATAGGGAGCTTTGGGGGACTGTCACCACTCCTTCCCCTTAAAACCCGGGCCTCCTCCAAGCTTCTACATCCCGGAGGAAGACGGCATCTGATGGCCAGGTCTTTCTGGGAGTTGTTTCTCGAGTTTAGGGTAGGCGCCTGGTGGCAAGCCCATGGCTCCACCACGGTCAGGTGGCCTAGGAGCTGCTGTCTCCTTGGGCCCAAAGGCTCAGGACAGGCATGCTTTCTGCCCAGACTCCTTCCTCAGAGTGGAGCCCTTTCCCCTGCCCTAATCTCCCCCTCGTGTCTCCTTAGCAGCCCGGCTTCCTTCGCTCTGCAGGGACAGATGTGTCCCTTTCCTTAAGGCTCTTTCCACAGGCACCACCGCGCTTCTCTCTCAGGCAGAGCGGAAGCCCAGGCAAGGAGAATTTCGCCCCATGCGGGTTTATTCCACCGTGCAGGGGAGACTAGCTCCAGCAAGCAGCAGGCAGCATCCCACAGACCCGACTCTGATTTCCCAGAGAATGCTGTGCTTTCCCAGAGGGGATGCCCCGGCCAAGAAGCTTTCGCTCTATGCGGGTTTTTCCCATCGTGCTGCGAATACTAGGCTAAGGCAAGCAACAAAAGCAGCCCACAGAACCGACTCTGATTTCCCAGCGACTGCTATGCTTTCGCAGAGGTTTTCAGCTTGGCGCAAACCGCACTTCGCTTCTGCTTCCTCAGCAAGGCTTTGGTCGTTCGCTCTGTCGCGGCTGGAAAGAAGAGCCGCGGGAGAGCTGGTGCCTCTTGGGCCTTGTTTTCCCGGGCTCCAAGTTCGCGCCCGGGGTTCACCTTGCTAAGCCGATCTAAGCAGACACAGTCACAACCCTGCAGCAGCGTGCGTGGCCTAGCATGACACTCTATGGCTATTACCATCTCCTGGCGTAGGTAAGGCTTTGCCTTTTGCTCCGGCGCTCGGGCAGACTCGGGGTCAAGGCCAGTGCCTTCACCACAGGAGAGAGGAGGCAACAGGATCCCTGCACAAGGCCCGAGCACTGGGATGGGGAACAGTGGGGACTGTCTCCACTCTTTCCCCGGCACACCCCGGCCACCCACAATGCTGCCACATCTTGGTGGAAGACGGCATCTGACTGCACGTTTCTCCATGGGGTTGTTTCTGCGAGTTCCGGGTATGGCACCTGGTGGCAAGCCCAAGTCTGCCCTTGGGACAGGTGGCCAAGGAGATGCTGTCCCCTTGGTAACAGAGGCACAGGACAGGCCTGCCTTCTGCCCAGACTCCTTAGAGTGGAGCACGCGCCCCTGCCCTAGTCGTCCCCTCATGTCTCCTTAGCAGCCAGGCTTCCATCTCTCCGCACAGGGAGCGGGTGACACATGT
Source organism: Mustela nivalis (assembly GCF_964662115.1). NCBI lineage: Eukaryota > Metazoa > Chordata > Mammalia > Carnivora > Mustelidae > Mustela > Mustela nivalis. The sequence goes on along the minus strand of NW_028136427.1, from coordinate 203,916 downwards.
CTGGCCACCGGCCTGCATTTCGAGCCGCGGCAGGCTATCCTGTTCCCGAGCGTTTCCCGACCCCAAGGCCAAGGGATCTTTCTCTTCCCCCTGGGGCGGCGTGCTGTGCCTTCCCCACACTTGCTCCTGGGGAGCGTGGTGACAGACGTGAGCAACCATGCTTCTCTCTCAGGCAGAAAGGATGCTAGGGCAAAGAGGATTTGGCTCCATGCGGGTGTCTTCCAACATGCTGCGGAGACTCGCTTAGGCAAGCAGCAGCACCATCCCCAAACCCAACTATGATTTCCCAACGAATGCTGTGCTTTCCAAGGGGAGATGCCAAGGCAAAGGGGCTTTCGCTGTATGCGGGTTTCTCCCACCGCGAGACTGGGCTCAGGCACGCAGCAGCAGCCCCCAAAACATTTCTCGGGGAATGCTGTCCTTTCGCAGAGGCTTTGGTTTGGAGCAAACAGCACTTCGCCACTGCTTCCTCAGCAAGTCTTCTGTCGCGTCAGGGAAGAAGAGCTGCGGGAGAGCTGGTGCCTCTTGGGCCTTGCTTTCCCTGGCTCCATGTTCGCGTCCTGGGTTCACCCTGCCAGGCCGAACTACGCAGACACAGTCACAACCGTGCAGTAGCGCGCTTAGCCTAGGATGGCACTCCATGCACACTACCATCTCCCGGTGTAGGCATCGCTTGGCCTTTTACTCTGGCGCTCAGGCCGACTCGCGGACTAGGCCTGTGCTTTCCCCACAGGAAAGGAGAGGTGACAGGATCCCTGCACACCACCCGTGAACTGAATAGGGAGCTTTGGGGGACTGTCACCACTCCTTCCCCTTAAAACCCGGGCCTCCTCCAAGCTTCTACATCCCGGAGGAAGACGGCATCTGATGGCCAGGTCTTTCTGGGAGTTGTTTCTCGAGCTTAGGGTAGGCGCCTGGTGGCAAGCCCATGGCTCCACCACGATCAGGTGGCCTACGAGCTGCTGTCTCCTTGGGTCCAAAGGCTCAGGACAGGCATGCTTTCTGCCCAGACTCCTTCCTCAGAGTGGAGCCCTTTCCCCTGCCCTAATCTCCCCCTCGTGTCTCCTTAGCAGCCCGGCTTCCTTCGCTCTGCAGGGACAGATGTGTCCCTTTCCTTAAGGCTCTTTCCACAGGCACCACCGCGCTTCTCTCTCAGGCAGAGCGGAAGCCCAGGCAAGGAGAATTTCGCCCCATGCGGGTTTATTCCACCGTGCAGGGGAGACTAGCTCCAGCAAGCAGCAGGCAGCATCCCACAGACCCGACTCTGATTTCCCAGAGAATGCTGTGCTTTCCCAGAGGGGATGCCCCGGCCAAGAAGCTTTCGCTCTATGCGGGTTTTTCCCATTGTGCTGCGAATACTAGGCTAAGGCAAGCAACAAAAGCATCCCACAGAACCGACTCTGATTTCCCAGCGACTGCTATGCTTTCGCAGAGGTTTTCAGCTTGGCGCAAACCGCACTTTGCTTCTGCTTCCTCAGCAAGGCTTTGGTCGTTCGCTCTGTCGCGGCTGGAAAGTAGAGCCGCGGGAGAGCTGGTGCCTCTTGGGCCTTGTTTTCCCGGGCTCCAAGTTCGCGCCCGGGGTTCACCTTGCTAAGCCGATCTAAGCAGACACAGTCACAACCCTGCAGCAGCGTGCGTGGCCTAGCATGACACTCTATGGCTATTACCATCTCCTGGCGTAGGTAAGGCTTTGCCTTTTGCTCCGGCGCTCGGGCAGACTCGGGGTCAAGGCCAGTGCCTTCACCACAGGAGAGAGGAGGCAACAGGATCCCTGCACAAGGCCCGAGCACTGGGATGGGGAACAGTGGGGACTGTCTCCACTCTTTCCCCGGCACACCCCGGCCACCCACAATGCTGCCACATCTTGGTGGAAGACGGCATCTGACTGCACGTTTCTCCATGGGGTTGTTTCTGCGAGTTCCGGGTATGGCACCTGGTGGCAAGCCCAAGTCTGCCCTTGGGACAGGTGGCCAAGGAGATGCTGTCCCCTTGGTAACAGAGGCACAGGACAGGCCTGCCTTCTGCCCAGACTCCTTAGAGTGGAGCACGCGCCCCTGCCCTAGTCGTCCCCTCATGTCTCCTTAGCAGCCAGGCTTCCATCTCTCCGCACAGGGAGCGGGTGACACATGTCTGGCCACCGGCCTGCATTTCGAGCCGCGGCAGGCTATCCTGCTCCCGAGCGTTTCCCGACCCCAAGGCCAAGAGATCCTTCTCTTCCCCGGGGGCGGCGTGCTGTGCCTTCCCCACACTTGCTCCTCGGGAGCGTGGTGACAGACGTGAGCAACCATGCTTCTCTCTCAGGCAGAAAGGATGCTAGGGCAAAGAGGATTTGGCTCCATGCGGGTGTCTTCCAACATGCTGCGGAGACTCGCTTAGGCAAGCAGCAGCACCATCCCCAAACCCAACTATGATTTCCCAACGAATGCTGTGCTTTCCAAGGGGAGATGCCAAGGCAAAGGGGCTTTCGCTGTATGCGGGTTTCTCCCACCGCGAGACTGGGCTCAGGCACGCAGCAGCAGCCCCCAAAACATTTCTCGGGGAATGCTGTCCTTTGGTTTGGAGCAAACAGCACTTCGCCACTGCTTCCTCAGCAAGGCTTCTGTCGCGTCAGGGAAGAAGAGCTGCGGGAGAGCTGGTGCCTCTTGGGCCTTGCTTTCCCTGGCTCCATGTTCGCGTCCTGGGTTCACCCTGCCAGGCCGAACTACGCAGACACAGTCACAACCGTGCAGTAGCGCGCTTAGCCTAGGATGGCACTCCATGCACACTACCATCTCCCGGTGTAGGCATCGCTTGGCCTTTTACTCTGGCGCTCAGGCCGACTCGCGGACTAGGCCTGTGCTTTCCCCACAGGAAAGGAGAGGTGACAGGATCCCTGCACACCACCCGTGAACTGAATAGGGAGCTTTGGGGGACTGTCACCACTCCTTCCCCTTAAAACCCGGGCCTCCTCCAAGCTTCTACATCCCGGAGGAAGACGGCATCTGATGGCCAGGTCTTTCTGGGAGTTGTTTTCGAGTTTAGGGTAGGCGCCTGGTGGCAAGCCCATGGCTCCACCACGGTCAGGTGGCCTAGGAGCTGCTGTCTCCTTGGGCCCAAAGGCTCAGGACAGGCATGCTTTCTGCCCAGACTCCTTCCTCAGAGTGGAGCCCTTTCCCCTGCCCTAATCTCCCCCTCGTGTCTCCTTAGCAGCCCGGCTTCCTTCGCTCTGCAGGGACAGATGTGTCCCTTTCCTTAAGGCTCTTTCCACAGGCACCACCGCGCTTCTCTCTCAGGCAGAGCGGAAGCCCAGGCAAAGAGGATTTCGCTCCATGCGGGTTTATTCCACCGTGCAGTGGAGACTAGCTCCGGCAAGCAGCAGGCAGCATCCCACAGAACCGACTCTGATTTCCCAGCGACTGCTATGCTTTCGCAGAGGTTTTCAGCTTGGCGCAAACTGCACTTCGCTGCTGCTTCCTCAGCCAGGCTTTGGTCGTTTGCTCTGTCGCGGCTGGAAAGAAGAGCCGCGGGAGAGCTGGTGCCTCTTGGGCCTTGTTTTCCCGGGCTCCAAGTTCGCGCCCGAGGTTCACCTTGCTAAGCCGATCTAAGCAGACACAGTCACAACCCTGCAGCAGCATGCGTGGCCTAGCATGACACTCTATGGCTATTACCATCTCCTGGCGTAGGTAAGGCTTTGCCTTTTGCTCCGGCGCTCGGGCAGACTCGGGGTCAAGGCCAGTGCCTTCACCACAGGAGAGAAGAGGCGACAGGATCCCTGCACAGGGCCCGAGCACTGGGATGGGGAACGGTGGGGACCGTCTCCACTCTTTCCCCGGCACACCCCCGGCCACCCACAATGCTGCCATATCTTGGTGGAAGACGGCATCTGACTGCACGTTTCTCCATGGGGTTGTTTCTGCGAGTTCCGGGTATGGCACCTGGTGGCAAGCCCAAGTCTGCCCTTGGGACAGGTGGCCAAAGAGATGCTTTCCCCTTGGGACAAGAGGCACAGGACAGGCCTGCCTTCTGCCCAGACTCCTTCCTCAGAGTGGAGCATGCACCCATGCCCTTGTCTTCCCCTCATGTCTTCTTAGCAGCCAGGCTTCAATCTCTCCGCACAGGGAGGAGAGGACACTTGTCTTCTCATGGCCTGCTGTTCGTGCCTCAGCAGGCTATTCTGCTTCCTGAGCGTTTCCAGACCCCAAGGCCAAGGGATCCTTCTCTTCCCTGGGGCGGCGTGCTGTGCCTTCCCCACACTTGCTCCTGGGGAGCGTGGTGACAGACGTGAGCAACCATGCTTCTCTCTCAGGCAGAAAGGATGCGAGGGCAAAGAGGATTTCGCTCCATGCGGGTATCTTCCAACATGCTGCGGAGACTCGCTTAGGCAAGCAGCAACAGCATCCCCAAACCCAACTCTGATTTCCCAACGAATGCTGTGCTTTCCAAGGGGAGATGCCCAGGCAAAGGGGCTTTCACTGTATGCGGGTTTCTCCCACCGCGAGACTGGGCTCAGGCACGCAGCAGCAGCCCCCAAAACATTTCTCGGGGAATGCTGTCCTTTCGCAGAGGCTTTGGTTTGGAGCAAAAAGCCCTTCGCCACTGCTTCCTCAGCAAGGCTTCTGTCGCGTCAGGGAAGAAGAGCTGCGGGAGAGCTGATGCCTCTTGGGCCCTGCTTTCCCTGGCTCCATGTTCGCGTCCTGGGTTCACCCTGCCAGGCCGAACTAAGCAGACACAGTCACAACCGTGCAGTAGCGCGCTTAGCCTAGGATGGCACTCCATGCACACTACCATCTCCCGGTGTAGGCATTGCTTAGCCTTTTACTCTGGCGCTCAGGCCGACTCGCGGACTAGGCCTGTGCTTTCCCCACAGGAAAGGAGAGGTGACAGGATCACTGCACACCGCCCGTGCACTGTATAGGGAGCTATGGGGGACTGTCACCACTCCTTCCCCTTAAAACCCGGGCCTCCTCCAAGCTTCTACATCCCGGAGGAAGATGGCATCTGATGGCCAGGTCTTTCTGGGAGTTGTTTCTCGAGTTTAGGGTAGGCGCCTGGTGGCAAGCCCATAGCTCCACCACGGTCAGGTGGCCAAGGAGCTGCTGTCTCCTTGGGCCCAAAGGCTCAGGACAGGCATGCTTTCTGCCCAGACTCCTTTCTCAGAGTGGAGCCCTTTCCCCTGCCCTAATCTCCCCCTCGTGTCTCCTTAGCAGCCCGGCTTCCTTTGCTCTGCAGGGACAGATGTGTCCCTTTCCTTAAGGCTCTTTCCACAGGCACCACCGCGCTTCTCTCTCAGGCAGAGCGGAAGCCCAGGCAAGGAGAATTTCGCCCCATGCGGGTTTATTCCACCGTGCAGGGGAGACTAGCTCCAGCAAGCAGCAGGCAGCATCCCACAGACCCGACTCTGATTTCCCAGAGAATGCTGTGCTTTCCCAGAGAGGATGCCCCGGCCAAGAAGCTTTCGCTCTATGCGGGTTTTTCCCATCGTGCTGCGAATACTAGGCTAAGGCAAGCAACAAAAGCAGCCCACAGAACCGACTCTGATTTCCCAGCGACTGCTATGCTTTCGCAGAGGTTTTCAGCTTGGCGCAAACCGCACTTCGCTTCTGCTTCCTCAGCAAGGCTTTGGTCGTTCGCTCTGTCGCGGCTGGAAAGAAGAGCCGCAGGAGAGCTGGTGCCTCTTGGGCCTTGTTTTCCCGGGCTCCAAGTTCGCGCCCGGGGTTCACCTTGCTAAGCCGATCTAAGCAGACACAGTCACAACCCTGCAGCAGCGTGCGTGGCCTAGCATGACACTCTATGGCTATTACCATCTCCTGGCGTAGGTAAGGCTTTGCCTTTTGCTCCGGCGCTCGGGCAGACTCGGGGTCAAGGCCAGTGCCTTCACCACAGGAGAGAGGAGGCAACAGGATCCCTGCACAAGGCCCGAGCACTGGGATGGGGAACAGTGGGGACTGTCTCCACTCTTTCCCCGGCACACCCCGGCCCCCCACAATGCTGCCACATCTTGGTGGAAGACGGCATCTGACTGCACGTTTCTCCATGGGGTTGTTTCTGCGAGTTCCGGGTATGGCACCTGGTGGCAAGCCCAAGTCTGCCCTTGGGACAGGTGGCCAAGGAGATGCTGTCCCCTTGGTAACAGAGGCACAGGACAGGCCTGCCTTCTGCCCAGACTCCTTAGAGTGGAGCACGCGCCCCTGCCCTAGTCGTCCCCTCATGTCTCCTTAGCAGCCAGGCTTCCATCTCTCCGCACAGGGAGCGGGTGACACATGTCTGGCCACCGGCCTGCATTTCGAGCCGCGGCAGGCTATCCTGTTCCCGAGCGTTTCCCGACCCCAAGGCCAAGGGATCCTTCTCTTCCCCGGGGGCGGCGTGCTGTGCCTTCCCCACACTTGCTCCTGGGGAGCGTGGTGACAGACGTGAGCAACCATGCTTCTCTCTCAGGCAGAAAGGATGCTAGGGCAAAGAGGATTTCGCTCCATGCGGGTGTCTTCCAACATGCTGCGGAGACTCGCTTAGGCAAGCAGCAGCACCATCCCCAAACCCAACTATGATTTCCCAACGAATGCTGTGCTTTCCAAGGGGAGATGCCAAGGCAAAGGGGCTTTCGCTGTATGCGGGTTTCTCCCACCGCGAGACTGGGCTCAGGCACGCAGCAGCAGCCCCCAAAACATTTCTCGGGGAATGCTGTCCTTTCGCAGAGGCTTTGGTTTGGAGCAAACAGCACTTCGCCACTGCTTCCTCAGCAAGGCTTCTGTCGCGTCAGGGAAGAAGAGCTGCGGGAGAGCTGGTGCCTCTTGGACCTTGCTTTCCCTGGCTCCATGTTCGCGTCCTGGGTTCACCCTGCCAGGCCGAACTACGCAGACACAGTCACAACCGTGCAGTAGCGCGCTTAGCCTAGGATGGCACTCCATGCACACTACCATCTCCCGGTGTAGGCATCGCTTGGCCTTTTACTCTGGCGCTCAGGCCGACTCGCGGACTAGGCCTGTGCTTTCCCCACAGGAAAGGAGAGGTGACAGGATCCCTGCACACCACCCGTGAACTGAATAGGGAGCTTTGGGGGACTGTCACCACTCCTTCCCCTTAAAACCCGGGCCTCCTCCAAGCTTCTACATCCCGGAGGAAGACGGCATCTGATGGCCAGGTCTTTCTGGGAGTTGTTTCTCGAGTTTAGGGTAGGCGCCTGGTGGCAAGCCCATGGCTCCACCACGGTCAGGTGGCCTAGGAGCTGCTGTCTCCTTGGGCCCAAAGGCTCAGGACAGGCATGCTTTCTGCCCAGACTCCTTCCTCAGAGTGGAGCCCTTTCCCCTGCCCTAATCTCCCCCTCGTGTCTCCTTAGCAGCCCGGCTTCCTTCGCTCTGCAGGGACAGATGTGTCCCTTTCCTTAAGGCTCTTTCCACAGGCACCACCGCGCTTCTCTCTCAGGCAGAGCGGAAGCCCAGGCAAGGAGAATTTCGCCCCATGCGGGTTTATTCCACCGTGCAGGGGAGACTAGCTCCAGCAAGCAGCAGGCAGCATCCCACAGACCCGACTCTGATTTCCCAGAGAATGCTGTGCTTTCCCAGAGGGGATGCCCCGGCCAAGAAGCTTTCGCTCTATGCGGGTTTTTCCCATTGTGCTGCGAATACTAGGCTAAGGCAAGCAACAAAAGCATCCCACAGAACCGACTCTGATTTCCCAGCGACTGCTATGCTTTCGCAGAGGTTTTCAGCTTGGCGCAAACCGCACTTCGCTTCTGCTTCCTCAGCAAGGCTTTGGTCGTTCGCTCTGTCGCGGCTGGAAAGAAGAGCCGCGGGAGAGCTGGTGCCTCTTGGGCCTTGTTTTCCCGGGCTCCAAGTTCGCGCCCGGGGTTCACCTTGCTAAGCCGATCTAAGCAGACACAGTCACAACCCTGCAGCAGCGTGCGTGGCCTAGCATGACACTCTATGGCTATTACCATCTCCTGGCGTAGGTAAGGCTTTGCCTTTTGCTCCGGCGCTCGGGCAGACTCGGGGTCAAGGCCAGTGCCTTCACCACAGGAGAGAGGAGGCAACAGGATCCCTGCACAAGGCCCGAGCACTGGGATGGGGAACAGTGGGGACTGTCTCCACTCTTTCCCCGGCACACCCCGGCCACCCACAATGCTGCCACATCTTGGTGGAAGACGGCATCTGACTGCACGTTTCTCCATGGGGTTGTTTCTGCGAGTTCCGGGTATGGCACCTGGTGGCAAGCCCAAGTCTGCCCTTGGGACAGGTGGCCAAGGAGATGCTGTCCCCTTGGTAACAGAGGCACAGGACAGGCCTGCCTTCTGCCCAGACTCCTTAGAGTGGAGCACGCGCCCCTGCCCTAGTCGTCCCCTCATGTCTCCTTAGCAGCCAGGCTTCCATCTCTCCGCACAGGGAGCGGGTGACACATGTCTGGCCACCGGCCTGCATTTCGAGCCGCGGCAGGCTATCCTGTTCCCGAGCGTTTCCCGACCCCAAGGCCAAGGGATCTTTCTCTTCCCCCTGGGGCGGCGTGCTGTGCCTTCCCCACACTTGCTCCTGGGGAGCGTGGTGACAGACGTGAGCAACCATGCTTCTCTCTCAGGCAGAAAGGATGCTAGGGCAAAGAGGATTTGGCTCCATGCGGGTGTCTTCCAACATGCTGCGGAGACTCGCTTAGGCAAGCAGCAGCACCATCCCCAAACCCAACTATGATTTCCCAACGAATGCTGTGCTTTCCAAGGGGAGATGCCAAGGCAAAGGGGCTTTCGCTGTATGCGGGTTTCTCCCACCGCGAGACTGGGCTCAGGCACGCAGCAGCAGCCCCCAAAACATTTCTCGGGGAATGCTGTCCTTTCGCAGAGGCTTTGGTTTGGAGCAAACAGCACTTCGCCACTGCTTCCTCAGCAAGTCTTCTGTCGCGTCAGGGAAGAAGAGCTGCGGGAGAGCTGGTGCCTCTTGGGCCTTGCTTTCCCTGGCTCCATGTTCGCGTCCTGGGTTCACCCTGCCAGGCCGAACTACGCAGACACAGTCACAACCGTGCAGTAGCGCGCTTAGCCTAGGATGGCACTCCATGCACACTACCATCTCCCGGTGTAGGCATCGCTTGGCCTTTTACTCTGGCGCTCAGGCCGACTCGCGGACTAGGCCTGTGCTTTCCCCACAGGAAAGGAGAGGTGACAGGATCCCTGCACACCACCCGTGAACTGAATAGGGAGCTTTGGGGGACTGTCACCACTCCTTCCCCTTAAAACCCGGGCCTCCTCCAAGCTTCTACATCCCGGAGGAAGACGGCATCTGATGGCCAGGTCTTTCTGGGAGTTGTTTCTCGAGTTTAGGGTAGGCGCCTGGTGGCAAGCCCATGGCTCCACCACGATCAGGTGGCCTACGAGCTGCTGTCTCCTTGGGTCCAAAGGCTCAGGACAGGCATGCTTTCTGCCCAGACTCCTTCCTCAGAGTGGAGCCCTTTCCCCTGCCCTAATCTCCCCCTCGTGTCTCCTTAGCAGCCCGGCTTCCTTCGCTCTGCAGGGACAGATGTGTCCCTTTCCTTAAGGCTCTTTCCACAGGCACCACCGCGCTTCTCTCTCAGGCAGAGCGGAAGCCCAGGCAAGGAGAATTTCGCCCCATGCGGGTTTATTCCACCGTGCAGGGGAGACTAGCTCCAGCAAGCAGCAGGCAGCATCCCACAGACCCGACTCTGATTTCCCAGAGAATGCTGTGCTTTCCCAGAGGGGATGCCCCGGCCAAGAAGCTTTCGCTCTATGCGGGTTTTTCCCATTGTGCTGCGAATACTAGGCTAAGGCAAGCAACAAAAGCATCCCACAGAACCGACTCTGATTTCCCAGCGACTGCTATGCTTTCGCAGAGGTTTTCAGCTTGGCGCAAACCGCACTTCGCTTCTGCTTCCTCAGCAAGGCTTTGGTCGTTCGCTCTGTCGCGGCTGGAAAGAAGAGCCGCGGGAGAGCTGGTGCCTCTTGGGCCTTGTTTTCCCGGGCTCCAAGTTCGCGCCCGGGGTTCACCTTGCTAAGCCGATCTAAGCAGACACAGTCACAACCCTGCAGCAGCGTGCGTGGCCTAGCATGACACTCTATGGCTATTACCATCTCCTGGCGTAGGTAAGGCTTTGCCTTTTGCTCCGGCGCTCGGGCAGACTCGGGGTCAAGGCCAGTGCCTTCACCACAGGAGAGAGGAGGCAACAGGATCCCTGCACAAGGCCCGAGCACTGGGATGGGGAACAGTGGGGACTGTCTCCACTCTTTCCCCGGCACACCCCGGCCACCCACAATGCTGCCACATCTTGGTGGAAGACGGCATCTGACTGCACGTTTCTCCATGGGGTTGTTTCTGCGAGTTCCGGGTATGGCACCTGGTGGCAAGCCCAAGTCTGCCCTTGGGACAGGTGGCCAAGGAGATGCTGTCCCCTTGGTAACAGAGGCACAGGACAGGCCTGCCTTCTGCCCAGACTCCTTAGAGTGGAGCACGCGCCCCTGCCCTAGTCGTCCCCTCATGTCTCCTTAGCAGCCAGGCTTCCATCTCTCCGCACAGGGAGCGGGTGACACATGTCTGGCCACCGGCCTGCATTTCGAGCCGCGGCAGGCTATCCTGCTCCCGAGCGTTTCCCGACCCCAAGGCCAAGAGATCCTTCTCTTCCCCGGGGGCGGCGTGCTGTGCCTTCCCCACACTTGCTCCTCGGGAGCGTGGTGACAGACGTGAGCAACCATGCTTCTCTCTCAGGCAGAAAGGATGCTAGGGCAAAGAGGATTTGGCTCCATGCGGGTGTCTTCCAACATGCTGCGGAGACTCGCTTAGGCAAGCAGCAGCACCATCCCCAAACCCAACTATGATTTCCCAACGAATGCTGTGCTTTCCAAGGGGAGATGCCAAGGCAAAGGGGCTTTCGCTGTATGCGGGTTTCTCCCACCGCGAGACTGGGCTCAGGCACGCAGCAGCAGCCCCCAAAACATTTCTCGGGGAATGCTGTCCTTTCACAGAGGCTTTGGTTTGGAGCAAACAGCACTTCGCCACTGCTTCCTCAGCAAGGCTTCTGTCGCGTCAGGGAAGAAGAGCTGCGGGAGAGCTGGTGCCTCTTGGGCCCTGCTTTCCCTGGCTCCATGTTCGCGTCCTGGGTTCACCCTGCCAGGCCGAACTACGCAGACACAGTCACAACCGTGCAGTAGCGCGCTTAGCCTAGGATGGCACTCCATGCACACTACCATCTCCCGGTGTAGGCATTGCTTGGCCTTTTACTCTGGCGCTCAGGCCGACTCGCGGACTAGGCCTGTGCTTTCCCCACAGGAAAGGAGAGGTGACAGGATCACTGCACACCGCCCGTGCACTGTATAGGGAGCTATGGGGGACTGTCACCACTCCTTCCCCTTAAAACCCGGGCCTCCTCCAAGCTTCTACATCCCGGAGGAAGATGGCATCTGATGGCCAGGTCTTTCTGGGAGTTGTTTCTCGAGTTTAGGGTAGGCGCCTGGTGGCAAGCCCATGGCTCCACCACGGTCAGGTGGCCAAGGAGCTGCTGTCTCCTTGGGCCCAAAGGCTCAGGACAGGCATGCTTTCTGCCCAGACTCCTTTCTCAGAGTGGAGCCCTTTCCCCTGCCCTAATCTTCCCCTCGTGTCTCCTAAGCAGCCCGGCTTCCTTCGCTCTGCAGTGACAGATGTGTCCCTTTCCTTAAGGCTCTTTCCACAGGCACCACCGCGCTTCTCTCTCAGGCAGAGCGGAAGCCCAGGCAAAGAGAATTTCGCCCCATGCGGGTTTATTTCACCGTGCAGGGGAGACTAGCTCCAGCAAGCAGCAGGCAGCATCCCACAGACCCGACTCTGATTTCCCAGATAATGCTGTGCTTTCCCAGAGGGGATGCCCCGGCCAAGAAGCTTTCGCTCTATGCGGGTTTTTCCCATTGTGCTGCGAATACTAGGCTAAGGCAAGCAACAAAAGCAGCCCACAGAACCGACTCTGATTTCCCAGCGACTGCTATGCTTTCGCAGAGGTTTTCAGCTTGGCGCAAACCGCACTTCGCTTCTGCTTCCTCAGCAAGGCTTTGGTCGTTTGCTCTGTCGCGGCAGGAAAGAAGAGCCGCGGGAGAGCTGGTGCCTCTTGGGCCTTGTTTTCCCGGGCTCCAAGTTCGCGCCCGGGGTTCACCTTGCTAAGCCGATCTAAGCAGACACAGTCACAACCCTGCAGCAGCGTGCGTGGCCTAGCATGACACTCTATGCCTATTACCATCTCCTGGCATAGGTAAGGCTTTGCCTTTTGCTCCCGCGCTCGGGCAGACTCGGGGTCAAGGCCAGTGCCTTCACCACAGGAGAGAGGAGGTAACAGGATCCCTGCACAAGGCCCGAGCACTGGGATGGGGAACAGTGGGGTCTGTCTCCACTCTTTCCCCGGCACACCCCCGGCCACCCACAATCTGCCATATCTTGGTGGAAGACGGCATCTGACTGCACGTTTCTCCATGGGGTTGTTTCTGCGAGTTCCGGGTATGGCACCTGGTGGCATGCCCAAGTCTGCCCTTGGGACAGGTGGCCAAAGAGATGCTTTCCCCTTGGGACAAGAGGCACAAGACAGGCCTGCCTTCTGCCCAGACTCCTTCCTCAGAGTGGAGCACGCACTCATGCCCAAGTCTTCCCCTCATGTCTCCTTAGCAGCCAGGCTTCAATCTCTCCGCACAGTGAGCAGAGGACACTTATCTTCTCATGGCCTGCTGTTCGTGCCTCGGCAGGCTATTCGGCTTCCCGAGCGTTTCCAGACCCCTCGGCCAAGGGATCCTTCTCTTCCCCGGGGGCGGCGTGCTGTGCCTTCCCCAAAATTGCTCCTGGGGAGCGCGTTGACAGACTTGTCCAACCATGCTTCTCTCTCAGGCAGAAAGGATGCTAGGGCAAAGAGGATTTCGCTCCATGCGGGTATCTTCCAACATGCTGCGGAGACTCGCTTAGGCAAGCAGCAGCAGCCTCCCCAAACCCAACTCTGATTTCCTGTCGCCTCTTCTCTCCTGTGGTGAATGCACTGGCTTAGACCCCGAGTCTGCTGAGCGCCGGAGCAAAAGGCAAAGCCTTACCTACGCCAGGAGATGGTAATAGGCATAGAGTGTCATGCTAGGCCACGCACGCTGCTGCAGGGTTGTGACTGTGTCTGCTTAGATCGGCTTAGCAAGGTGAACCCCGGGCGCGAACTTGGAGCCCGGGAAAACAAGGCCCAAGAGGCACCAGCTCTCCCGCGGCTCTTCTTTCCTGCCGCGACAGAGCTAACGACCAAAGCCTTGCTGAGGAAGCAGCAGCGAAGTGCGGTTTGCGCCAAGCTGAAAACCTCTGTGAAAGCATAGCAGTCGCTGGGAAATCAGAGTCGGTTCTGTGGGCTAGTTTTGTTGCTTGCCTTAGCCTAGTATTCGCAGCCTGATGGGAGAAACCCGCATAGAGCGAAAGCTTCTTTGCCGGGGTATCCCCTCTGGGAAAGCACAGCATTCTCTGGGAAATCAGAGTCGGGTCTGTGGGATGCTGCCTGCTGCTTGCCGGAGCTAGTCTCCACTGCACGGTGGAATAAACCCGCATGGAGCGAAATCCTCTTTGCCTGGGCATCCGCTCTGCCTGAGAGAGAAGCGCGGTGGTGCCTGTGAAAGAGCCTTAAGGAAAGGGACACATCTGTCCCTGCAGAGCGAAGGAAGCCGGGCTGCTAAGGAGACACGAGGGGAAGATTAGGGCAGGGGAAAGGGCTCCACTCTGAGGAAGGAGTCTGGGCAGAAAGCATGCCTGTCCTGAGCCTTTGGGCCCAAGGAGACAGCAGCTCCTTGGCCACCTGACCGTGGTGGAGCCATGGGCTTCCCACCAGGCGCCTACCCTAAACTCGAGAAACAACTCCCAGAAAGACCTGGCCATCAGATGCCGTCTTCCTCCGGGATGTAGAAGCTTGGAGGAGGCCCGGGTTTTAAGGGGAAGGAGTGGTGACAGTCCCCCAAAGCTCCCTATTCAGTGCACGGGCGGTGTGCAGGGATCCTGTCACCTCTCCTTTCCTGTGGGGAAAGCACAGGCCTAGTCCACGAGTCGGCCTGAGCGCCAGAGTAAAAGGCCAAGCGATGCCTACACCGGGAGATGGTAGTGTGCATGGAGTGCCATCCTAGGCTAAGCGCGCTACTGCACGGTTGTGACTGTGTCTGCGTAGTTCGGCCTGGCAGGGTGAACCCAGGACGCGAACATGGAGCCAGGGAAAGCAAGGCCCAAGAGGCACCAGCTCTCCCGCAGCTCTTCTTCCCTGACGCGACAGAAGCCTTGCTGAGGAAGCAGTGGCGAAGGGCTGTTTGCTCCAAACCAAAGCCTCTGCGAAAGGACAGCATTCCCCGAGAAATGTTTTGGGGGCAGCTGCTGCGTGCCTGAGCCCCGTCTCGCGGTGGGAGAAACCGGCATACAGCGAAAGCCCCTTTGCCTTGGCATCTACCCTTGGAAAGCACAGCATTCGTTGGGAAATCAGAGTTGGGTTTGGGGATGCTGCTGCTGCTTGCCTAAGCGAGTCTCCGCAGCATGTTGGAAGATACCCGCATGGAGCGAAATCCTCTTTGCCCTAGCATCCTTTCTGCCTGAGACAGAAGCATGGTTGCTCACGTCTGTCACCGCGCTCCCCAGGAGCAATTTTGGGGAAGGCAAAGCACGCCGACCCCGGGGAAGAGAAGTATCCCTGGCCTTGGGGTCTGGAAAGGTTCGGGAAGCAGAATAGCCTGCCGAGGCACGAACAGCAGGCCATGAGAAGACAAGTGTCCTCTCCTCCCTGTGCGGAGAGATTGAAGCCTGGCTGCTAAGGAGACATGAGGGGAAGACAAGGGCATGGGTGCGTGCTCCACTCTGAGGAAGGAGTCTGGGCAGAAGGCAGGCCTGTCCTGTGCCTCTTGTCCCAAGGGGAAAGCATCTCTTTAGCCACCTGTCCCAAGGGCAGACTTGGGCTTGCCACCAGGTGCCATACCCGGAACTCGCAGAAACAACCCCATGGAGAAACGTGCAGTCAGATGCCGTCTTCCACCAAGATATGGCAGATTGTGGGTGGCCGGGGTGTGCCGGGGAAAGAGTGGAGACAGTCCCCACCGTTCCCCATCCCAGTGCTCGGGGCCTGTGCAGGGATCCTGTCGCCTCCTCTCTCCTGTGGTCAAGGCACTGGCCTTGACCCCGAGTCTGCCCGAGCGCCGGAGCAAAAGGCAAATCCTTACATACGCATGGAGATGGTAATAGGCATAGAGTGTCATGCTAGGCCACGCACTGTGTCTGCTTAGTTTGGCTTAGCAAGGTGAACCCCGGGCGCGAACTTGGAGCCCGGGAAAACAAGGACCAAGAGGCACCAGCTCTCCCGCGGCTCTTCTTTCCTGCCGCGACAGAGCGAAAGACCAAAGCCTTGCTGAGGAAGCAGCAGCGAAGTGCAGTTTGCGCCAAGCAGAAAACCTCTGCAAAAGCATAGCAGTCGCTGGGAAATCAGAGTCGGTTCTGTGGGCTAGTTTTGTTGCTTGCCTTAGCCTAGTATTCGCAGCACGATGGGAGAAACCCGCATAGAGTGAAAGCTTCTTTGCCGGGGCATCCTCTCTGGGAAAGCACAGCAGTCTCTGGGAAATCAGAGTCGGGTCTTGGGATGCTGCCTGCTGCTTGCCGGAGCTAGTCTCCACTGCACGGTGGAATAAACCCGCATGGAGCGAAATCCTCTTTGCCTGGGCATCCGCTCTGCCTGAGAGAGAAGCGCGGTGGTGCCTGTGGAAAGAGCCTTAAGGAAAGGGACACATCTGTCACTGCAGAGCGAAGTAAGCCGGGCTGCTAAGGAGACACGAGGGGGAGATTAGGGCAGGGGAAAGGGCTCCACTCTGAGGAAGGAGTCTGGGCAGAAAGCATGCCTGTCCTGAGACTTTGGGCCCAAGGAGACAGCAGCTCCTTGGCCACCTGACCGTGGTGGAGCCATGGGCTTGCCACCAGGCGCCTACCCAAAACTCGAGAAACAACTCCCAGAAAGACCTGGCCATCAGATGCCGTCTTCCTCCGGGATGTAGAAGCTTGGAGGAGGCCCGGGTTTTAAGGGGAAGGAGTGGTGACAGTCCCCCAAAGCTCCCTATTCAGTGCACGGGCGGTGTGCAGGGATCCTGTCACCTCTCCTTTCCTGTGGGGAAAGCACAGGCCTAGTCCGCGAGTCGGCCTGAGCGCTAGAGTAAGAGGCCAAGCGATGCCTACACCGGGAGATGGTAGTGTGCATGGAGTGCCATCCTAGGCTAAGCACGCTACGGCACGGTTGTGACTGTGTCTGCTTAGTTCGGCCTGGCAGGGTGAACCCAGGACGCGAACATGGAGCCAGGGAAAGCAAGGCCCAAGAGGCACCAGCTCTCCCGCAGCTCTTCTTCCCTGACGCGACAGAAGCCTTGCTGAGGAAGCAGTGGCGAAGGGCTGTTTGCTCCAAACCAAAGCCTCTGCGAAAGGACAGCATTCCCCGAGAAATGTTTTGGGGGCTGCTGCTGCGTGCCTGAGCCCAGTCTCGCGGTGGGAGAAACCCGCATACATCGAAAGCCCCTTTGCCTTGGCATCGCCCCTTGGAAAGCACAGCATTCGTTGGGAAATCAGAGTTGGGTTTGGGGATGCTGCTGCTGCTTGCCTAAGCGAGTCTCCGCAGCATGTTGGAAGATACCCGCATGGAGCGAAATCCTCTTTGCCCTAGCATCCTTTCTGCCTGAGAGAGAAGCATGGTTGCTCACGTCTGTCACCACGCACCCCAGGAGCAAGAGTGGGGAAGGCACAGCACGCCGCCCCCGGGGAAGAGAAGGATCCCTTGGCCTTGGGGTCGGGAAATGCTCGGGACAGGATAGCCTTCCGCGGCACGAAATGCAGGCCGGTGGCCAGACATGTGTCACCCGCTCCCTGTGCGGAGAGATGGGAGCCTGGCTGCTAAGGAGACATGAGGGGATGACTAGGCAGGGTCGCGTGCTCCACTCTGAGGAAGGAGTCTGGGCAGAAGGCAGGCCTGTCCTGTGCCTCTTGTCCCAAGGGGAAAGCATCTCTTTGGCCACCTGTCCCAAGGGCAGACTTGGGCTTGCCACCAGGTGCCATACCTGGAACTTGCAGAAACAACCCCATGGAGAAACGGTCAGTCAGATGCCATCGTCCACCAAGATGTGGCAGCATTGTAGGAGACAGGGGGTGCGGCGGGGAAGGAGTGGAGACAGTCCCCCACAGTTCCCCATCCCAGTGCCCGGGCCGTGTGCAGGGATCCTGTTGCCTCTTCTCTCCTGTGGTGAAGGCACTGGCCTAGACCCCGAGTCTGCCCGAGCGCCGGAGCAAAAGGCAAAGCCTTACCTAGGCCAGGAGATGGAATTAGGCATAGAGTGCCATGCTAGGCCACGCACGCTGCTGCAGGGTTGTGACTGTGTCTGCCTAGTTCGGCTTAGCAAAGTGAAACCCAGGCGCGAACTTGGAGCCCGCGAAAGCAAGGCCCAAGAGGCACCAGCTCTCCCGCGGCTCTTCGTCCCTGCTGCGAAAGAGCGAAGGACCAAAGCCTTGCTGAGGAAGCAGCAGCGAAGTGCGGTTCGCTCCAACCAAAGACTCTGCGAAAGCACAGCATTCGCTGAGAAATGTTGTCAGGCCTGCTGCTGCTTCCCTGAGCCCAGTCTCGCGGTGGGAGAAACCCGCATACAGCGAAAGCCTCTTTGCCTGGACCTCTCCCTTAGGAAAGCACAGCATTCATTGGGAAATCAGAGTTGGGTTTGGGGATGCTGCTGCTGCTTGCCTGAGCGAGTCTCGGCAACATGGTGGAAGATACCCGCATGGAGCGAAATCCTCTTTGCCCTAGCATCCCCTCTGCCTGAGAGAGAAGCATGGTTGCACACGTCTGTCACCGCGCTCCCCAGGAGCAATTTTGGGTAGGCACAGCACGCCGCCCCCGGGGAAGAGAAGGATCCCTTGGCCGAGGGGTCTGGAAACGCTCGGGAGTCAGAATAGCCTGCCGAGGCACGAATAGCAGGCCATGAGAAGACAAGTGTCCTCTGCTCACTGTGCGGAGAGATTGAAGCCTGGCTGCTAAGGAGACATGAGGGGACGACAAGGGCATGGGTGCGTGCTCCACTCTGAGGAAGGAGTCTAGGCAGAAGGCAGGCCTGTCCTGTGCCTCTGGTCCCAAGGGGAAAGCATTTTTTTGGCCACCTGTCCCAAGGGCAGACTTGGGCTTGCCACCAGTTGCCATACCCGGAACTCGCAGAAACAACCCCATGGAGAAACGTGCAGTCAGATGCCGTCTTCCATCAAGATATGGCAGCATTGTGGGTGGCAGGGGGTGTGCCGGGGAAAGAGTGGAGACAGTCCCCACTGTTCCCCATCCCAGTGCTCGGGCCCGGTGCAGGAATCCTGTCGCCTCCTCTCTCCTATGGTGAAGGCACTGGCCTAGACCCCGAGTCTGCCCGAGCGCCGGAGCAAAAGGCAAAGCCTTACCTACGCCAGGAGATGGTAATAGCCATAGAGTGCCATGCTAGGCCACGCACGCTGCTGCAGGGTTGTGACTGTGTCTGCTTAGTTCGGCTTAGCAAGGTGAACCCCGGGCGCGAACTTGGAGCCCGGGAAAGCAAGGACCAAGAGTCACCAGCTCTCCCGCGGCTCTTCTTTCCTGCCGGGACAGAGCAAACGACCACAGCCTTGCTGAGGAAGCAGTAGCGAAGTGCGGTTCGCGCCAAGCTGAAAACCTCTGCAAAGCATGGCCGTCGCTGGGAAATCAGAGTCGGTTCTGTGGGCTGCTTTTGTTGCTTGCCTTAGCCTAGTATTCACAGCACTTTTGGAGAAACCCGCATAGAGCGAAAGCCTCTTTGCCCGGGCATCCCCTCTGGGAAAGCACAGCATTCTTTGGGAAATCAGAGTCGGGTCTGTGGGATGCTGCCTGCTGCTTGCCGGAGCTAGTCTCCACAGCACGGTGTAATAAACCCGCATGGAGCGAAATCCTCTTTGCCTGGGCATCCCCTCTGCATGGGAGAGATGCATGGTTGCACACGTCTGTCACTGCGCTCCCCAGGAGCAAGTGTGGGGAAGGCACAGCACACTGTCCCTGGGGAAGAGAAGGAGCCATTGGCCTTGGGGTCTGGAAAATTGAACAGCCACATGCAGAAAATGAAATTGGACCATCCTAACACCATACATTATAATCGACTGGAAATGGATGAAGAAGCATAATGTGAGAAAGGAATCCATCATAGTCCTTGAGGAGAGAACAGGTAGCAACTTCTTTGACCTCAGCAGCAGCAACTTCTTCCTAGGAACATCGCGAAAGGCCAGGGAAGCAAGGGCAAGAATGAACTATTGGGATTTCATCAGATCCAAAAGCTTTTGCACTGCAAAGGAAACAGTTAACAAAGCCAAAAGATCACTGTCAGAAGTTATCTGGGAGAAGATATTTGCAAATGACATACCAGATAAAGGGCCAGTATCCAAAATCTATAAAGAGCTTATCAAACTCAACACCCTAAAAACAAATAATCCAATGAAGAAATGGGCAGAGGACATGAACAGACATTTCTGCAAAGAATACATCCAAATGGCCAACAGACACATGAAAAAATGCTCCACATCACTCGGCATCAGGGAAATACAAATCAAAACCAGAATGAGATACCACCTCACACCGTTCAGAATGGCTAAAATGAACAAGTCCGTCAATGACAGATGCTGGCGAGGATGTGGAGAAAGGGCAACCCTCCTACACTGTATGTGGGAATGCAAGCTGGTGCAACCACTCTGGAAAACAGCGTGGACGTGCCTCAAAAAGCTGAAAATAGAACTACCCTATGACCCAGTGCTTGTAGTACTGGGTATATACCCTACAGATACAAACGTGGCATTCTGAAGGGGCACATGCACCCAAATGTTTATAGCAGCAATGTCCACAATAGTTAAACTATGGAAAGAAACTAAATGTCCTTCAACAGATGAATCAATAAATAAGATGTGGTATATATGTTCAATGGAATACTATGCAGCCATCAAAAGAAATGAAATCCTGCTATTTGTGATGACGTGGATGGAACTAGAGGGTATTATGCTTGGAGAAATATTTCAAAGATTTTATATATTTTTTTAATTTATGTATTATGATATCCCTTACATACAGAATCTGAGGAAAAGGAAAACTAATGGAAACTTAGAGTTGAGTTGACAAGGGGTGAACCTGGTCATGATCCCAGGGTCCTGGGATCGAGCCCCGCATCAGGCTCTCTGCTCAGCAGGAAGCCTGCTTCCTCTTCTCTCTCTGCCTGCCTCTCTGCCTGCTTGTCATCTCTCTCTGTCAAATAAATAAATTAAAAATCTTAAAAAAATCCAATATTATTGTTTTACAGAAGTAAGTAAAGAATCCTAAAGTTTATATGAGACCATGAAAGACAACAAATAATCAAAGCAGTTCTGAGAAAGAATGAAGAAGGGAGATTACACTTCTTGATTTGAAACTATACTACAAAGCCCTCATGCTCAAAACAATAAAGTACACTGGCATAAAAACAGACCAATAAACAAGTAGAACAGAATTGAGAGTCCAGAAATAAATCCTTTCATACAGTCACCTAATATTTGACAGGGGCCAACATATGTAATGGGGAAAGATAGCCTGTTCAATAAATGATATTTAAAACTGAATAGTCACATAAACAGTATGAAAAGGGAACCTTATATCACTCATAAGTCTGAACTTGAAATTGATTAAAGACTTAAAGGTGATGCATGAAACTAAATTTCCTAAAGGAAAACATAGGAAAAATTCTCCTTGACATTGGTATTGCCAATAGTTTTTTGGATACCAGACCAAAAACACAAGCAAAAAAAGCAAAAATAAATAAATGGTATTACATCAAACTAACGTTTCTGCATTGCCAAAAAAAGGGAGAGAGAATGAAAACACAATCCACAGAATGTAAGAAAATACTTACGAATCTTATATCTGAAAAGAGGTTAATAACCAACAGATACAAATAGAAAAAAAATATATGATTAAAAAAATAGCAAAAGGATCTCAATAGACTTTTTTTTCAAAAAAGTTATATAAATGACCAACAGGAGCATTAAAAAGTGCTCAACGTAAAAATCTCAGGGCAAAGTCCTTATGTTGTTGTTGTTGTTGTTTACCTCTGAAAAACGCAGCAAGATATTAGAATATATACTACCAAAAAATTGAAACTAACCAATTTTGGTAAATATTGGAGAAAACGGGGAACTTATGCACTGTAATAGAGATATAAATTTGTATGGAAAACAGTATGGAGATTATTCATATTATTAAAAGTAAAATTACCATATGATTCAGTAATCCCACTTCTAGGTATCTATCTAAAGAAAACAAAGTTCACTGTTCAAAGACATATCTGCACTCTTATGTTTATTATAAAATTATTAACTCTAAGCAAGAGATGGAAATAACTTCAGTATCCATTAATGGATGAAT
Organism: Mustela nivalis; assembly: GCF_964662115.1. Lineage (NCBI taxonomy): Eukaryota > Metazoa > Chordata > Mammalia > Carnivora > Mustelidae > Mustela > Mustela nivalis. The sequence goes on along the minus strand of NW_028136427.1, from coordinate 182,556 downwards.
GAGTAAAATAAGTATGGTAAATATATACTACGGAATACTACTTAACCATGAAAAATTAAGAAATACTGCCAAGTGAAATATTTCAAAGATTTTATATATTTTTTTAATTTATGTATTATGATATCCCTTACATACAGAATCTGAGGAAAAGGAAAACTAATGGAAACTTAGAGTTGAGTTGACAAGAGGTGAACCTGGTCATGATCCCAGGGTCCTGGGATCGAGCCCCGCATCAGGCTCTCTGCTCAGCAGGAAGCCTGCTTCCTCTTCTCTCTCTGCCTGCCTCTCTGCCTGCTTGTCATCTCTCTCTGTCAAATAAATAAATTAAAAATCTTAAAAAAATCCAATATTATTGTTTTACAGAAGTAAGTAAAGAATCCTAAAGTTTATATGAGACCATGAAAGACAACAAATAATCAAATCAGTTCTGAGAAAGAATGAAGAAGGGAGATTACACTTCTTGATTTGAAACTATACTACAAAGCCCTCATGCTCAAAACAATAAAGTATACTGGCATAAAAACAGACCAATAAACAAGTAGAACAGAATTGAGAGTCCAGAAATAAATCCTTTCATACAGTCACCTAATATTTGACAGGGGCCAACATATGTAATGGGGAAAGATAGCCTGTTCAATAAATGATATTTAAAACTGAATAGTCACATAAACAGTATGAAAAGGGAACCTTATATCACTCATAAGTCTGAACTTGAAATAGATTAAAGACTTAAAGGTGATGCATGAAACTAAATTTCCTAAAGGAAAACATAGGAAAAATTCTCCTTGACATTGGTCTTGCCAATAGTTTTTTGGATACCAGACCAAAAACACAAGCAAAAAAAGCAAAAATAAATAAATGGTATTACATCAAACTAACGTTTCTGCATTGCCAAAAAAAGGGAGAGAGAATGAAAACACAATCCACAGAATGTAAGAAAATACTTACGAATCTTATATCTGAAAAGAGGTTAATAACCAACAGATACAAATAGAAAAAAAATATATGATTAAAAAAATAGCAAAAGGATCTCAATAGACTTTTTTTTCAAAAAAGTTATATAAATGACCAACAGGAGCATTAAAAAGTGCTCAACGTAAAAATCTCAGGGCAAAGTCCTTATGTTGTTGTTGTTGTTGTTTACCTCTGAAAAACGCAGCAAGATATTAGAATATATACTACCAAAAAATTGAAACTAACCAATTTTGGTAAATATTGGAGAAAACGGGGAACTTATGCACTGTAATAGAGATATAAATTTGTATGGAAAACAGTATGGAGATTATTCATATTATTAAAAGTAAAATTACCATATGATTCAGTAATCCCACTTCTAGGTATCTATCTAAAGAAAACAAAGTTCACTGTTCAAAGACATATCTGCACTCTTATGTTTATTATAAAATTATTAACTCTAAGCAAGAGATGGAAATAACTTCAGTATCCATTAATGGATGAATGAGTAAAATAAGTATGGTAAATATATACTACGGAATACTACTTAACCATGAAAAATTAAGAAATACTGCCAAGTGAAATATTTCAAAGATTTTATATATTTTTTTAATTTATGTATTATGATATCCCTTACATACAGAATCTGAGGAAAAGGAAAACTAATGGAAACTTAGAGTTGAGTTGACAAGGGGTGAACCTGGGGTGGAGTAAGGTGGTCCAAGGGTGCAAACTTGCAACTATAATATGAAAAAGTTCTGGGGATCTAATGTACAGCATGATGATCATAGTTAATAAGATATACATACTTTTTATTTATTGTGCTTCCCTTTAATAAACTTTGCATATATCACATTCTTACAAGTTGAAAGTTTATAGTAATCTTGTATAAAAGAGGTCTGCTGCCACCATTTTTCTAACAACATTTGTTCATTTTGTGTCTCTTTGTCACATGTTGGTAATTCTTGCAATATATCAAGTTTTTTCATTATTATTGTATTTGTTATGGTGATCTGTGATCAGTAATTATGACCCACTGAAAACTCAGAACTAGTGTACTTAAGGTATATACATTGATTTTCTTTAAAAACCTAATGCTTTTGAACAGTGCAGTATAGTTTTTATTTTTTATATGCACTGGGAAACATAATTTTTTATATGCACTGGGAAACCAAAAAATATAATAATTTGACTTAGTTTATTGAGATAATCACTTTATTGAGGCAGTCTGGAACAAAACCCACAAGACCTCTGAAGTTTATCTCTACTATACTATATACATAAAAGTTGCTAAGAGAGTAGATCTTAAAATTCCTTACGATACATGCATAAAAATCAGTGGCAACTATACGAGATAGTAGATGTATTAACATTTTTGTGTAGATTATATTGCAATAAAGATGTATACCAATTTATCAAATTGTACAAAATTTACACAATGTTAAAAGTTTGCAATGTTATAAGAAATCATTTCTTAAATTTACAAATATGTCGATTTTTTTCAATAAAGCTGGAAAAAACTTTTTGTAGAATTAATCTATTTTTCAAAAAAGGAAGTAAGGCAGTAGAAACTGCAACTAACTCTGAAATAATAGAATATAAAATCCATTTTTGTTATATACACTGTGACAAAAACTATTACTTAGTTTACAATGGAGGAGTACTTATGAAGCATGAAGGATGGTCTATAAAAAAGGCTGAAAGAGCTCAGTTTTAAGGTTTAAATTTAAAATCTTCTTTTGAAATACTAAACTGACCACCCAGTGTTCCAAACATCAATGTCTTAACTGCATGAATTTATTTCATACAACTCTATAATCTAGTTTCATAAGAAAGCAGCATGCAAAGTTTGAATAAGACAGACTTGCTTAAGTTTCTTTATGTTCAACAGTAAAGGATACCTCCTTAAAAACAAATAGAAGAAAAATCAGCATATTTATTATGATAATTATTATTCATAAGGAGATTCATATTGAATTAGGGAATATATATCCTCAGAGGGGGTAAAGTAAAATGAAATTTATGTTGGTAAATGTGTCTAATAATAGTCAATACAATGCCTCAATATAAATGAATATTACCATTTTGAACAATTTAATTACTATTACTAGAATTATTATAAGTATAAAAATAGCTATCATTTTAGCATGGAATATGAGACTCTCATGCTCCATGCTTCATCACATCCACACAACAACGCTGCATAATAAGTATTATCATCACCATTTCATGGGTGAAAAAACTGAGGCTAACACATTTAGATAACTGGTTTATGATTACATGGGTAGCAAAAATGCATCACACTAATTTAGGCTTTATGATTTCAGAATTGTACTCTTTCCACTGCACATTCTATTACTCTGTAAATACTTGGCCTGTTTTCATTTGGTTCTTTAATTTTATTCATGTGGTGATGGCTTAAAGCTTCCTTTAAAGGAAGCTTAAAAATTTCATTTAACCAAAAGCTCCCAAGAATTAAAAATGCCACGGATCTAATGTAGACATGGATATCATTAGTTAATGGGTAACTATATATTTTCCACCCTAGTGAGATAACAATCAGAGTATTTTTCTAAGTTTTAGTCTCTCAGTGTTAAAAAGCACTTTGTTAAAATAGAAATATTTAGACAAAGGTGATCAAAAGTCTGAATCAGGTCACCTTAAGGTAAATATTAGGAACCTGAGGAAACAAATGGAGATTTGAACACTGAGCTATGATATAATGAATGGTTTCAAGTATTTAGTAGAGTATAGAAAAGCCCTTTAAAGCCTGGTCTTAGCCTAGCATTGCAGCTTCTGGGATATCTGTCTATCTATCATCTATCTATCTAGATATAAATTTGAAAACTTTTTTAACTTAAAGATTTTGAGAAATAGAACATAATCAGCACCATAGAAGATCTGTTTCTGATAACAACCTAGCCCCTCCTCCCAGTTTGTTAATATTCTCTCTTATTTAATGTAACATTGTGCAAATAGACCACTACTGATCTGCTGTTATGAATGAAATAGCTATAATCATCTGTTTGCATATCCTGGTGAAAATATTCATTTAGTTCCATGTTGTATTTCTAGGAATGGACCAAATTTTTATTTTTATTTTTAAGTTTTCTAAATATTGTCCAACTTACCTCAAATGTTTTTATTATGGGCACTTTCATTCTTTCACATTCTTGCAAGGCAATTTTACTGTTGCCCAATATGGTAAGTGTGTAATAGTATGTCATTTTAGGTTTTAATTTATTTTTAATTTATTTTAATTTAATTCCAGATTCATAATAAAGATAAACAGTTTTTATATATGAGTGGCCATTTGGATTACCCTTTCTGTAAAGTACATGCTCAAATCTTTTGATATCTTAACACTGTGTCATACTGACTTCTTTAATAGTAGATTTTCTGAATGAACTTTTAGCTGTGTAGGTCTTCTCTATTTTATTTTGAACTTGTTTTCATTTCAAAATCTTTATATTTATTTTCATAATCTGCTTTTATTTTGCTTTGTCTATTATCTATCTATCTATCTATTTATTTGCAAGCAAGAGAGAGTGAGCAAGTGAGAGTGCAGGGAGGGATAGAAAAAGAAGGGAAAAGAATCTTAAGCAGGCTCCAGGCTCAGCACAGAGCCCAACTCTGGGCTCTATTTCACAACCATGACATCATGACCTGAGCCAAATTGAAAGAGATAAAATAAAATTAAGGTGTTAAAAAAAAAGGAAAAAGAATTGGAGGTTTAATTAAGTGAGCCACCCAGGCACCCCTGTGGTATCTTAAATTAGCTGTCATATCTTTAAAGTTCTAGAGTATCCATTTGGTTCATTTATAAAACCTTTCTCAATATCATTTTTAGTGTCAGTTTTTGTTCAATTTGCTTCCCCTCTCATTTCTTTGAGCAGAGTAATCAAGCCATTTTACAATCTTTATTGATCATTTTAACATCATACTTAATCCCATTTTGTCTATCAAATCTTGTTAATGGTTTTTCTTTGTGTGCTTTGTTACATTTTGCTATGTTCAAGACATTATATTTGAAACTCTTATTGAGTAGGGATAATTAAGAGCTATAATAATGGTATGGTCCTCCTTGGTAGAATTTTCTCTTATATCTGAGACTCTACAAGACAATCATACTCCAAATTCAGTGATTGGCTTTCTCAGTTTACACAGAAGGCAAGGTAGGCTATAGTCTTATTTCTGCTTCTCCTTGTGCTTTGGGGATCTCAACTTAAATTTGGGTTGTACCAAAGTCCTCAAATTTGATTGCTGCTGGATTTGTTTCTCTAGTATCAAGAGTCTATGAACAACACAGCTCAGTGTGTTTTAGCAGTTTCAAATGCTCTCATAGCTAAAATGGCTTCAGGGCATATATCTCTAGGCTCTCATTGTATTTCGTATTTTGGCCCAGTAATCCCTCACTTATTTTTATAATCATTCTGATATTTTTAACTTTAAAAGCTATTTTGTCTGGATTTTTAGTTGTCTTAAGTAGGAGTTTTTAGATCACCATTACTAGAAGCAACAACAAATATACATGAAAATATCTGCAGTAGTTTATCACATCTTTATGGCTTTGAACTTCCATAAGCTGAGGCATCCTTCTCTAATCACTTAGGCAAACTCCAATTTACCCTTTAATACAACACAAGAATTGCTTTATTTAAGAACATGTTCAGGGATGACTCTTCCCCACTGTTCTTACCAACATTCCCACACACTCTTTGCTACCCACACCTTGTTTATGAACTTTCGTTAGGTATATCAGCGTGACCAGAATTTTGCTCTATTGTATTTTTGTCCTTTAGAGCTTTAATTAAATATGAATTCCATAGAAAGTCTGTCCCTTTTCTTTCAAACCTGGGTTAGTTATTTCTTCTCATTCTTTGTCAGAAGTTACTTTATTAGAGAAACTTATAGCTCTATTGTGACTTTGGAGCCTTTACAGTTTTTCGACTGGAAAAATCACCCATCCCTGAGATTTTTACGCAGCTTCCTAGCTGATATTATTCAGAAATCTGTTCAAAACAGACTTTTTCAGGGAGGCCCTTTCGGACCACTCAGTTAAAAAACCTCTTCTCAATCACTGCTCTTTTAAAAATGTGCTTATTTAGTTCAAATATGCATCTCTATTAAAGAAAAAGCAGTACGATTTTTTTTTTTTAAAGTTGGCTTACCTATTATCTATCTCTCCCATTAAAATGATTCCTCTGGCCTGGGGTTTTGTTGTGCTCATTTTAGGCCAGGCACTCAATAAATTGTCACTGAATGATTGAATTGTTTGACTCCCTTGCTAGATTCTCAACTTCATGAGGCCAAGGATTGTTCTATTCAGTCCTTCTTTATCCTCAATGTCTGTTATATTGCAGTCACTTACGTGACTAATGGGAAAAATCACAGAAAGAAAGAGTTAAAACTACAGAAAAACCCTGTAGGTTCAATAACACAAAGCTTTCTAAAATTATTTAGCCCAGGAATTGAATACTGGCTGCACTTTTGATTTTTTTTAAATGGTATTGAATTTAATTTAAATGGAAATACTGGAATGGTAGAATAATAAAAAATTATAAAAGCAACTTGCTCCTTAAAGTAAGAATTATATAGGGCATCTCTTCTAGAAGCAAAATTTTCAAATGTCAAACATCTGAAAGCATAGAAGGAGAAGTAAGAGTGTGAATTGTACTTCAATGCTCTTTTCTTTATATTCAGCAAACAGCTTCATTCACACACCTTTCCAATTTTTTCAACTCTTTTGACAAAGCCTTCAGAGGAGTTACTGCTGATGACAACCATCACAGCCTAACAGGAGAAATTTTATAAAGAAAAATAATAGCATGTTTTTCCCAAATTGTTAAGGATATGGTGAAGCTCTGTCGGATTCAAAGGAGGAATGTGCAATTCCATGCTATATATAATAATAACTTGTTTTAATAGTGGCTTTGCAATTTTTCAGATATATCCATTTACTGAAACCACTATCAAATAAACAAAAACAAAGAAATGAACAGGGGTTGGAGACAGAAATTATCTAATCTAAAAATAGCACATGTTCACAGAATACACAACACATATCCCAAGTACTACTATAGGTTTCAAGTAATAGTCAAAACAATAGTAAAAATGATTCAGACCACACCAGTCAAATCATAAATGGGACCTTAACTGTAAATCCTTATCTTTAGATCAAAGCGGGTAATTGGGGGCTGAAGATACATTATAGAACTAATATGTTATAGAACTCCTCTGAAATGAGTCATTTATTCCATCACTTTTCCTGCACAGCTGCTGACCCATGTTTTGGTTCCTGGAAATAGCTGCTTCCCTGTCATACTTCTTAAAAGCACATATATTGATAACTCTACTCATTCCTCCATTCTCTGTGACTGTCACTGTGTTAAAATGTGGAGTCAGCTGACTCACTTGTGATGGTAATAAAGTAGATGAGTTTGCAAAGTATTTTGTTATTTCTAAAAATGCAAAAACCAAATTACATTGAAATCATAAGGGGTGTTTCAGGGAGAGCTGTAGGATGTGGTTTCTTGTGTAATCCACAGAGATTAGCTCCAACACATATTTAAACTCTCCTCTAGGAGCAACCTTAGTGGTAAAGCAAGAAGATAAACAGATGTAAACACACCCTGGCACAAAATTATCACTTATGTTTGGCTTCCTAGTCTCCTCGTGTTACTTATTTATCTTAACTTCTCTCTGAAATCAGGGAACACAGAATCTCAATCAGTTGACATTTTTCTACTGAATTACCCAATAGTCTGATCATACCCCAAGACTTTTTTAAATTATTTCACTCATAATCCCAAATCTGCTTTGCTTCCTCATCTTAGTACACTGTAATTTGATTTCAAAATGAGGACAGTTGTCAGTAATGCCACATTCGTTCATCTATTTTACAATTCCATGTGCTTATAACTATGAAGATATGTTAATAACATCCATTCCAATAAGCCACCCTAAATTTATTATCATGAAACAAGACCTCAAGAAAGAGAATTCAAAATCATCCATGTATTTGCAACTTATTGCAATAAAGCCTTTATCAATAGACTTCCCTGTGCACATGGTGGTCAAATTGCTGGTGAAAACCAGCCAGATCTATTACAAGCTTTCTCATGGCTTCTAGGTAACCCAAGTGAGCCTTTATTGATACTGGGAAGGGATAAAGCAGGGAAGGGATAAACAGTGCTGTAAGAATTGGCTAGACAAAAGTAATGACTCTCATTACAAAGTGAGTATTTTAAAGCAAAAGAGCCTGTTGGGAATATTGTTTTATAAAATAGTGGTTTTTTTATTAACTTTTTAAAATTCAATTAGGTAACATATAGTGTACCATTAGTTTCAAATGTAGATTTCAGTTATTCATCCATAGCATATAATAGCTAATGCTCAGTACTTACTGTGATAGCTTCTTGAAAGCAGAATTTTAACCCACTGAGCCACCCAGGCGCCCTTGAAAGCAGAATTTTAGATCACATTTTCTGATTACTTCCATGTCGTACAACACTTTCCTGCTAGCAACCTTCAAAACATACTGTTTGTTAGAGGAATTTCTTTAATAATAAATAAATAGAAATTTATTTAAATTTATAAATATATAAAATAAATAGGAATTTATTTAAATTTATTTAAATATTGCACACTGTTTCATTGTTCATAAATAAGGTGATGATATTATAGCCATTAGTTGGTAGCACTGATATATCACTTTCTTTTTACTTCTCAGTGCATTCTCTTTACACAAAATAGATATATATTTTAAAAGAATCTGAATCTGTGGCAAACTTGTAAAAAACCCTATACAGTAAAGTTTATCATTTTAAGTAATCTCAATTATCTTCCTCAATTGTGATAGTATATCCTTCTATCTAGGCCAGATATTGTATGAGGGATTTGAAAAGACATACTTTTCTAAATTTCACTTTTCTCATCTGCAAAATGCTTATCATATCCTACAATAAAATACACTTACAATTTTTTGATGAAAATTTATTTATTTATTTTAAGATTTTATTTCTTTATCAGAGAGAGTGGGCGAGAGAGCAAGCACAGGCAGACAGAATGGCAGGCAGAGGCAGAGGGAGAAGCAGGCTCCCGGCCGAGCAAGGAGCCCGATGCGGGACTCGATCCCAGGACGCTGGGATCATGACCTGAGCCAAAGGCAGCTGCTTAACCAACTGAGCCACCCAGGCGTCCCTTTTGATGAAAATTTAATCTGTATAAACAATATATTTGCTGTAATGCGTGGTTCATGGAAAACATCTTATTTAATTATAAGCAACAACAGTATTAGAAATTAAGTAAATGTGTCTATAATATTTAAAGTTTTAACACATAATTCCACTGCTTTGCCTTATTTTCTCAAATCCCTTTACCACTTTCACTGACAGAGTTAAATGTACTTTTTCTACTAGTAGCCAGCTCTTTGTCTTTTGTCAGAAAGATGCCCTTGTGAATTATTTATAATAGAGATATTAGCAATAATAATAATAATAATAAATAGCAATGAAAATGTTAAAAAAAAGTTTTCTTAACTAATTAGGGTTCTTAGACATCAATTAGAGGAACCACCTCGGGCAAGCAAATTAATCTGCAAGACATTCCCAGAATTAACAAGTCAGTCAGATACAGGGTTGTCCGTAGACTGAAAGGTGAAGCAAAAGGACTAGGTTTGGAAAATAGGTAAGGACAGTGAAAAAAGTGATCAAATTTTGGGGCAAAATAAAATCTTAGGTGTCCTTTCAATGGAGTCCTGTTCATTATGTAGCAGAAACTCTAGAGATTATCTCAATCCATTGGAGTCACCCCGTTTATTAGCTTGCTATTGACAAAGTTATTTACAAACTGTAGAGCAAGAGGTTATAATGGAGAAAACTGATGGTAATGCACAGGATTCTTGTTAACAATAATGCAAGTTAGTGATTTTTCATTAGAAAACATAAATTCTATAACCCAAATTATGGGCCCAGAGCACTTCTGCTGCACAACTCTGCTTATATCCCAAATAACCATGTGAACTAGTTTTAATATCTGCTTCTCTTATTAATTTTTGAATAAAAATTCTTGACACAAGTATTTTATAATTGTGTGATAACCATGCATTTAATTTCTTGGAGAACGAAACACACTTTAGCATAACTAGGTTCGTTCACAGAACCAGCCTTGATAACACACTTCTATATGTTAGAAATGATGTAATAAATGTAGAATATTGGGCACTTGTTTGGTATTCTTTGCCATGTTTTGCACTATCTAAAAAGAGATCAGTGAACTTGGACTGGAGTTAGTAGACATGGAAGAAAATAAAATATTACAGAGAAGAATACTCTGTGGTCCACAACCTAAACGGGCTGGGATTCCCATCATTTGGATCCCTGTAGCTTTACAAAAGTCAATTAAATTTTTGTATCTCCGATTAAAGTTGATTCCCCAGTACTTTTTCAAACATATCTTGTAAAGTATTGTTTCCCAGAAAAAAAGGGATTTTGCACATGTATCTGCCTTTGTCTCTGGTCATGATCTCAGTCAGGATCCTGGGATCGAGCCCCATTTCGGGCTTCCTGCTCATTAGGGAGTATATTTCTCAGTCTCTCTCTGCAGCTATATCCCCCTGCCCCACTCATGCTCTCTCTCTCTCTCAAATAAATAAATACAATCTTTAATTTTTTAATTAAAAATAAGATAAATAAAATAAAATAAAAAGTCTGGTCTTACTGCCCCATTTAGCTCCTTTTGTTTTTTTGAGTTGTATTTAAAGCAGCATGAGAGAACATGAGGCTCTCAAACTTTAAAAAAAAAAAGGAAAAAATTGAGTTTTGTTAGGATTTAAGATCTTGTCTGCTAGACAAAAACGTTGGCTTTGTTAACATGTGAAAATCAACAAAAGAGAATAAGATCGAATTCTAATAATTTTTGTAGAAATTAAAAATTTCCTCCAACCCAATTACATACAGACCCATTAAGTAAATTCATTCCAATGTCCCAAACCAACCTTTTCTAATAGTAATGCATCTGTGTAAACAGGGTCAACCCAAGGAATAAATAAATATTATTATTTTTTTTCCTGTCTCTTCCACAGTCACATCTGGGTATATTGGTAGCAAGCCAATTATCTATCTTATAAGACATGATATCATAAGGAAGGTTATTCTGTCCATTTGGAACAACTGAAAATCATTGTAATTTTATCTTGGTGCAGTAACTTGAGATGGCACAGTGTGGGTTATGAATATATTTTATTTTTTTTACTGGGAAGAAGAGATTATAGAGATATTGGTTATCCAAGAGAGACTGACAGGTGTTGATAGTTGCCAGGTCAATATCCATCTACTCTTTCCTTTAATATCAGAAAGCACTGAGGGATTGACAACAAGGAAACTTAAAACAACATCAAATATTTTATTGTCTCTTTTCTAGTTACATTGTAACCTTATGACAAAGTATCAGTCGTACAAGATATCATTCTCTTTTACCTCTATCTTTCTGCCAGAAATGTGGGCTTAATAGTGAGAACTCCAACAGCAATTTTTGCAACTGTGAATAAAAAGCCATGAAAACCTCTAAGATAGTTCACTTGACTTTCTTAAGACTCTGAACCAACACATTACATTTTTGCAACTGTGAATGAAAAGCCATGAAAACCTCTAAGATAGTTCACTTGACTTTCTTAAGACTCTGAACCAACACCAGAAAACACTCTCTGTAGTCTTCTTGTTAAATGAAAAATATGGTTAAACCACTTTTGACAGTCTACTACCTACAGCAAACTGTAAATCTTAATTGAAATATGTCCTCTCAGCTGTGCTTAAGCAACTGAGTCCTGAGCTTTTTAGGTTTTCAGTCTGAAAGAGTACACCTCGGGTGCTCTGAAAGGGAAGAGAAAGGACACCCTGTTCTCCATATAAATTAAAGAAGAGAAATCTGTGCATTTAAGTGGGCCATATAAAATTTATCAAGCAATTATCTCCTAACTCCTTCCTATCCAAATTACCTGATATGCTCTCCCTACTCCTTTATTCCACATTACTGCCTTTTCCAGGATTCTGTATCACATCACAGCATGTCTTCTGTTATTTCCTTCTTGCAAGCTAGTTTTGTTTTCTCCATCTAAAAAAATCAACAATCATTGTGTATTTCAATTCCCATTTTCCTCAAATGCATTGATTCTTCTTATCTATTACTCTTTTCTCATACTCAGTGTCTTTGTCTTTATGGGGTTTGTACTTTGCTTTTCCCCATTCTTTACTGCCATTATATAATCAAATCTAATAACTTCTTAGAGAAAGTTAAAAATTCCTGCATAGCCACACGTGAACACAAAGTCACTGATTTTTAGCAAACCTATAAGATAGTCAGACATCCATTCAATTTCTTTTTAAGATTTTATTTATTTATTTGACAGAGAGGGATGAAAAGCAGGCAGAGAGGCAGGCAGAGAGAGAGGAGGAAGCAGGCTCCCTGCTGAGCAGAGAGCCTGATTTGGGGCTCGGTCCCAGGACCCTGGGATCATGACCTGAGCCGAAGGCAGCGGCTTAACCCACTGAGCCACCCAGGCGTCCCTCCATTCAATTTCTTAACTGAGTCCCAAATGCATCCTGACTTCTAACCTAAACCTAAGTTCTACTTCTTACACGTTGTTATATGACCAAATTCTTTCAGTTCAGTATTTTGTAACATTTAAATATTAGTCAATTGATGCTTTGTTTGTGTATTTCTATGAAAATAATTTGAATACTGTAGATTTATTGTTATATTTATAGGTTTATAATCAAAGTTTCATCAGTTGAAGTTTTTGGAAATTTCAGATATAATGATTAACCTAAAATGATACTGCCTCAAATCCCTCTGATATCAAGGCCCAACTCCTGATTATAGCCAAACCTGTGGTGGATAGTTCCATGGGAAATTGCAGTTACTTAACACTGATAGGATCTCATGTTCTCTCTCTCATTTTGGAATGTCTCCAACACAACCCAAAAGTGTAGGAGAGTTAATGTCCTCTGAGGACAGCTCTCAGTGAAGTGGAAATAAGAACCATAGGTAAAATTGTCAGTTTTCAGGTCTTCATGAGGACAACTTAAAGAAGTTTCTCAGGACCTTTCAGTAAAAGCAAGCCTTCATTTTCTATCCACAACAATTATATCAACAATGTACCTCTTTGACAAAGTTGCTTCTTCACTGTATCACTTTCCCATTCTTTTCTACCTTGGATAATCTCCCAGATAAACTAACAGTACTCAAATCCTTTGTCCTACTCTTTGCTCTCAGGATAAATGGAGCCAAAAGACTTAGATTAATATCAAGTTCTGAATGGGATCTTAGAGCTATTTCTGTCCAGATTTTCATAAACATAGGGACCTTTGAATTATCAGGCTATAAATAAGTTCTAAATGGAGGGAGCAAAAGCAAAAAGTAGAAATTTTTATGTTTGATTTTTAATCATGATTAATTGACTTTATTGATTATTAAAAATACTAACATTATAAAAGTGTGGATCTTTGTAAAACAATGTCTTAATGTAAGAAAGAAGTTGCATAGTCCTTTTGAGAATATTAAACCAAGTGTTCAGGTGCCATCTAATTTCTTGTTTAATCCAGAACTTTGGTGTGCATCATCTTGAGGAATAGGATTTTGAAGTCCAGACAGACTAAGAGAAAACTGATCCAAATGTGTGTGTTTATATTTCTGCTTTTGTTGTAAAAATCAAAGTGTGATTGCTGGTTTAAAATGGTAAAACTAATAATGTTCATGGACTCGATTATAAATTTTCTAATTGTATGGGAAGAATCCAACAAAGATAGAATTAATTGATTTGCAAATCCTCAAAGAGCTACAGGATCAGGTAGTGGTATGTTCTGATTCAACAGCATCATAATGCAGCATTTTATATGTGTGGCTAATGGATATTTTCATGAATGTTTGCTAGCTAGTCAGCCAATACAGAGAAATATTAGGTAGGGTAATTACTCACAGTTGTGTTTAATATAATGAGAGAAAATTATCAAATGGCACTAATAATAATAATCCTATAGCAGGCTAAATAATTCAATGATAATTACAAGTATTAATCTAGCTTTCTTCCCTGATTATGACTCTTCTCTCCTTTATCATAATGGGAGTAGCACATTGTCTGCAATGAATTGTGAAAACCCAGCAGTGACTTTGGCAGTGAAGGCCTCCCATCAATTTTGATAGGTTAAAAGGATTCTGGTTGGTCTTGAGCAAATGTGTCAATTTTTTTATTCTGTGTGTGTCATAAAAGAAAGAAGCAATAGTAAATTCTTGCTGTTATTCCATGGAGCCAATAAAATCATACTGCCAACAAGAGGCTGTTGACACCATAGGTGTAGTTAACTGTCTTGAAATACTACGCCTGGAAATAAAATCCTAATATTTCACATAACCTCTTTTTTTAAAAGAAACAAAACAAAACAACTATACTGCTTACATTTAGGGCCCTGCTGTTGTGTAACTATTTTTGAACATGTCTTCTGTAAGTGTGTATATATATATATATATATATATATATATATACATATTTTTCTGTGCAATAAATTCATTTAGAGATAAATTTGGATTGCAAATTATTTTGGGGGAGGCGTGGTATTTGTGGCTAGTCTTACAAGTAAAAAGGACTAAAAGAAAGAAGAAAAACATTTTTTATTACAGCATATTTACATCTGTCCAAAGTACTTATCTACTATAATACTGACTAATGTATAATACTGTACACAAAGAAAGAAGCTAAATGAGTTATAATTCAGTCAGTGTATAGCTGGCCATTTTAAAACTTACCACTGAATCTTTCTGGTATGCAATGTGATATCTGGCAATCTGGTCCAGTTCATTACATCAGGTCATTTGTATGTTCTTATTACCATTTTGATAGCATAGCACATTTTATAACCCAGACATTTTACAATGGAACTATGATGCATGTATTTTCAAAAGTATAGACATACATGAAGCTATGAGGTCAAAAAAGATGAATGTCCGTAGTACCATATAGACTCAACAAATAAAAGTGTCCAAGGGTCTGAGTGTGACTTATGAATATTGTATAAGATTAGGCCAACATGTGGTTTTGATATAAATAATCTGTTCTTAAATTAGAATTACAATCGTTGAGTACAGTGTTGAAAATGGCAGATAGATTTTAGCTATCTTTGCTCACTAGGGAAAATGGAAAAATGTTTAGTTTGGTCAGATTTTCACTTAACTTCTGAAAAATCTTACATTTGAGAGAACCCTTCTGAAATAAGAATCCTTAAAGACATAACCCCTTTGGCACAAGTTTTCAAGAAACTTGTTTGATGTTGTAGACAATTCTATGGCACACGTACTGTTCTAGATGTTTCATGCCAATAATATGTAAGCCATACCAAGGCTACATATACATATAGAGATGTTCCTCAGCTTACAAGGGGGCTATGTACAGAGAAACACATAAAAAATTGAAAATGCATTTAATACCCCAAAACTATCAAATATCATAGCTTACCTTAAGCTTATTTAAACATACTCAGAACACTTACATTTGCCTGCATTTGGGCAAAATCATCTTAAGCAAAGCCTATTTTATAACAAAGTATCAAATATCACATGCAATTTATTAAATATTACACTAAAAAAAGAAGAATATATATATTCTATATATATATTCTATATATAGAATGCTTGTAAGAATATCAGGTGTTCACCCCTGTAATCTTCTAGCTGACTGGAAGCTGTGGCTCACTGCCGCTGCCCAGCATCACAAGATGGCACCATATAGAACAAGAGTTTCAGGTGGTAGGTGTTGTAAGTTTTACCCAAACTGACATTAGTTTTTGTCATCATATATGTCAAGTAGTTTTCTCAGGTTTATTTTTAGAATATCCTTGTATAATGAATATTTACACTGATATCTACTATAAAAATCTTGCAATTTAACATTAGAAACATTAAGATATTGAAAATCAATCTATTTCTTTAATTCATTGAAGACATTTTTGGCTTGTTTCCAGTACTTTCTTACTGGTTAAAAAATGAATTTGAAGTAGTCTGGATTTCATTATTATATGGCACTTTCCCTTTGATGAATACAAAGACGATATTCTATATTAGCTATCTGAGAAGAATTTATTTTTTTAATTTTATTTATTTGTAAGAGAGAGAGTGAGAGAGAGCACAAGCAGGGGGAGCAGCAGGATGAGGGAGAAGCAAACTCCCGGCTAAGCAGGGAATCTGTTGCAGAACTGAGTCCCAGGACCCTAAGATCATGACCCGAGCTAAAGGCTCAGGCGTTTAACTGACTGAGCCACCCAGGTGTCCCAATCTGAGAAGAGTTCTGTATGCTATTCCTATTAATATGCAGTTTAAAGTCTAGGTAATTAACTTAATATTTTAGTGGCTATTGCATAGATAGCACTATGTTCCAGGCAGAGAGTAAGAAAGAAATATTAAATCAACCATATTCTATGCATTCTAAATGAAAATAATTAATCAATCATAATAAATCCTTCTATTTATGGAATATCAACTTATAAGCTTTCCTCCATATGAACAATGCCAAATACCAGAATAAAGGGTCATCTAATACAAATAAAGGATAGAATTAAAGAATTCTGGTAAGCCATTTAATTTTGAAAAATGGTGTTCTATTGTTGCTGAGTTGTGGTTTTCAGTTACATAATATCTGATAAGTGTAGAAGTAACATGAGTGTTACGTGAGATGAGAAATGGTATATAATTAAGATATTTTTAAAAGTACAGATAAATACAAATTTGTAAACATAGCATTATGGAGGAGTAAAAATAAATGATAGCTACACACTCTAAAGTGAATAAAACTTGGAAAGCTAATAGAGAAGTAAAACAAGGACAGTGCAAAAAGTATGGTACATTTTTATGAAGTTCAAACAAATTCTGTGAAATCATAGATGGACTTAAAGATACTATTATGTATCAAATATTGTAAAAATTAAGCAAGGAAATAGCAAACATAAAACAACCAAAGCATACAAACTTGGGTAGATACAAGAGGTGTGATCATGTTCTACTTCATAAAGAGATGAGTTAATAGATAAATACAAGTAACTAGACTTTTTAGAAGTTTATAAAACGTTGCCTGTTATTTCTTAGTAATATAAAATATATGGTTTTCTAACAAAAACGTTTATCTTAAAATATTTAAAAATAAATTTCAGGCTACTCCTAAGGTTATATTTACTTTTCCACTGTAGGAAAAGCTGGTTGTTGTAGTTGTATTTGTTTGTTTGTTTTAGTCTCCTCCTAGTTTTTATTATTATAATGTGGAATGAGGAATGTTAGATTGAAAAGTGAATTATTTTATAGACAAAAATCATTACTTGATTCACCTCCTGGTACAGCAGATGGAACTCCTGAAAATATGCCCTTTTGCCTTATGGAAGAGTAACAGTTATGCTTACTTCTGAAACATACTTGGTGGTGGCCCTAAATAGTGACACCATAGTAAACATTTTGAATATTTGCAATTAATTTTTATAGTCATAGGGCTCCAAAAGGCACTGCAGGTATCTTAGCAGGTATTTCAATAAGGCTAAAATTTGACTGACTGTTTAAAAATATTAGCAAGGCACAAAACATGGCAGAAGTATTGTCCTCAGATATTATTTTTTTCCATATGCTCCTGATTCCAGACATGACAAGTTATTTTTCAAATATTTATTATAAAAGTTTTTATTTATTTATTTGACAGAGATCACAATTAGGCAGAGTCAGGAAGAGAGAGAGAGGAGGAAGCAGGCTCCCTGCTGAGCTGAGAGCCCGATGTGGGCCTCGATCCAAGGATCCTAGGATCATGACCTGAGCCGAAGGCAGATGCTTTTACCTACTGAGCCACCCAGGCTCCCCCATGACAAGTTATTTTGATAGATGTATATACAGTGTATTTTCCAGTTATAAGAAAAATGGTTCTGCTATTTTTAACCTTTTTTTAAAATTAAATAATTTTTTTCATTGAAATTTTATTTTTTAATGTTTTACTTCTCTTTTCTTTTTTTTTAAAGATTTTATATATTTATTTGAGAGACAGAGATCACAAGTAGGCAGAGAGGCAGGCAGAGAGAGGGGGGGGGGGAAGCAGGCTCCCTGCGGAGCAGAGAGCCAGATGCGGGGCTCAATCCAAGGACCCTGAGATCATGACCCGAGCTGAAGGCAGCAGCCCAACCCACTGCGCCACCCAGGCGCCCCAATGTTTTACTTTTCAATATACTACTTAGAATATAAAACCTATTCCATTTTGTAAGATGTTTACCATTTAAAAACTGGTAATTTTCTCATTGTGTCTTCCCCTCACATTGCTTTATTTTGAATAAAAAATTTCACAATAAACATAACTGATGCTTTCCTTCTGATGGTCCCTCTGTTGGTCATATTGTATATGAGCCATGACAATTAGTTTTACAAAATTTATTGATGTTTGTTGATATGTTTTATCATAACTAATTTTCCCTCCCTTATCTAGATTCCCCAGCTTTCAGACAGGTGGACACTTCAATAAACCATACCCAAGGGATGTATCAAGTACTTCTTAGACATTCTCTCAGATCCTTGAGGTGTCATTTTGCCTAGGGATTTGCAATAGGTTCTGCCAGAGGCACCACTGTGACAACTGATGTCCATGGTCTATCTCCTGCTAAGCTCAAGAGGTCACTGGTTTCCAAGTTTATCTATACAATTAATGCATACCAGCAAGTTCTTTTTTTTTAATATTAACAAACTTATTTTAAAGTTTATATGGAGAGGCAAAGACTCACAATAGTCAACATAGTGTTGAAGGAGAACAAAGACTGAGGACTGACTTCAAAGTTTACCATAACGATTGGGCGCCTGGGTGGCTCAGTGGGTTAAGCCTCTGCCTTCCGGCTCAGGTCATGATCCCAGGGGCCAGGGATCGAGTCCCGCATTGGGTTCTCTGCTCAGCAGGGAGCCTGCTTCTCCTCATCTCTCTCTCTGGCTGTCTCTCTGCCCATTTGTGATCTCTCTCTCTGTCAAATAAATAAATAAAATCTTAAAAAAAAGTTTACCATAACGATAATTGTAAGCATGATATTGTAATACCACAGAAAGACTAGATTAAAGCAACAGAATATATATTATCAATTATATTTTATATATAATAGAAAAGCAAAAGCAATACAAGAGAGCAAAATACAATCTTTTAAACAAATGGTTCTGTAGCAATGGTGAAGCTAAATCTAAAAATATAAAATAAAATAAATCCAGGCAGATATCCTACACTCTTCACAAAAATGAACTCATATTGGATTATAAACCTAAACATGAAACATGTAGAAGGTAATATAGAAGAAAATTTAAATGACCTTGGTTTTCGCAATAACTTTAGCTAAAAAACACAAGCACTGAATTTAAAAATGTCTACTCTGTGAAACACAATGCCAAGAGAATGAAAAGGCAAAGCACAGACTATGAAAAAAAATTTGCAAAATACACGTCTGGCAAAGGACTGTTAATCAAAAATACACAAAGACCCCTTAAAACTCAACAATGGGGGAAAAACCGGATTAAAAATGAGCCAAAGACCTTAGCAGATACCTCACAAAAGAAAATATTACAGATGGCAAATAAGCATATAAAAAGATGCTTCACATCAAAGGTCATCAGGAAAATGCAAATTAAAACAGAAAAGAGACACCAGTACATACCCAGAATCCAGAGCACTGACAACAGAACATGAAATGTTGGTGAGGATGTGGAGCAACAGGAATGTTCTTCCATGTGTATTGAGAATAAAGAATGGAAAACAACTTGGCAGTTTCTTACAAAACTAAACATATTCTTGCCAGATGATTCAGCAGTAGCAGCTCTTGGTATTTATCCAAAGAAGATGAAATCTATACCCACAAAGATGTCTATAGTAGTTTTATTCATAACTGACAAAAGCTTGGAAGCAACCAAGATATCCTTCCATAAGTGAAAGGTCAAAGAAAGTGTAGTACATGCAAACAATGGAATATTATTTAATGCTAGAGAAATGAATTACCAAGCTATGAAAAGATATGGATATAAATATTTAATAAATATTTGATTTTAGGCTTCTACCAGTCTATCAATAGTATTAGTATATTTTAACAGTGAATGCTCAGCATTCATGAATTTACCTAATAAAACATTTTGGTTTCAATATTTTAAATACTTCAACCTCTATGATTATATTCCTAATAATTTTGAATTGGGGTAAATAAACCTTAATTTTTTGTAACTTGTTTCTTATTGCAAGAGAGCTCAATGAAATTTTAGAAAATAAAAATTTACAAAAAAAAAGTTTAGTTTACTATTGCCAAATAATTTAAAACTTTATCTTATATTCAAATACATATATTTTTCTAAATTGATTTATATGCTACTAAAACCAAAAACTTTTAGTTATACTAGATTTCATATCCTGCAATCAATGCCAGAAATCCATCTGGCAATGATTTGTCTTAAATAGAGTTAAGATGGGTGTTATTACAATGCAAGATGGAAACAAAGATAGTATAACAATTGGTGTTACATAACTTTTCCGTTTTGATCAAGTTACTAATCTACAAAAGGCTTTTATCAGTGACAGACTTGGGACTTTAACAAAACTTTTAAACTAGCATGTGCGACTCATTCCTAGAAAACAACACAATCAATAACACTTTATTTAGATTAAATCATGACTATTTCTCCATTTGAATAAAAAAGGTAGCAACCCCAATAAGTTTATTGAACATGAAAAGTTGAAATGCTATAATGCTCCTAAGGAATTAAATGATCCAGTCAAGAATTACAAAAAAAGGATATAAATTACCAAAGTGTTTGTATAATTGTAATGTACAACTGCCCATTATCGTTCCATAGTGTAGGCTTGTACAAGAACTCTATAAAAGAACTCCACTTCTAAACTGTGGAAAATATGTTCCCTTTCCCCCTATATACAAATATTAAGCCATTCATTTAGCTTTTAAAATATCCACTTAATACAGGCTTTTTACACATTTGAACAGGCAGCAGGGCTCTATTCTTATCGCTTACATCTGAAGGATAGACTTCTAGCGTAAGAGGTAAAGCCCATAAAGGAGCCCAATAATAACAACAAAATACAGTTTAGTGAGCCCTTACAATCTGCCAGCTACCTTTCTGAGAATACTTCAATTAATAAAACATATAAAATACCTGACCACAAAGAGCTTACATTCTTTTGAAATATAATAGTGAAATAAACCAATAATAGAGGGGCACCTGGGTGGCTCAGTCCATTGAGTGACTGCCTTTGGCTTGGGTCATGATCTCAGGGTCCTGGGATGTAACTCCACAGCAGGCTTTCTAGGCAGTGGGGTGTTTTCTTCTTCCTCTGCGCACCCTCCCAATTCTCTCTCTCTCTGTCTCAAATAAGAAAATAAACCAGTAATAGAATAATGATTGATGGTTGATGGTGATAAGTGATACAAAGAAATACAAGAAAGGTAAAAGCCATTGGAGAATGCTGGGATGAAAGTTAATTTTATTTTGTGTTGGGTGGTTATATCTCATTTATGAGATGTTATTTGCACAAAGACCCAGGAAGTGAAGGAGAGTGTTATACAAATATTAAAGGAAAAGATTGCTCTAGGCAGAGCAAGTAAGTATATAGACTTTGTGTGAAC
This sequence comes from Mustela nivalis, assembly GCF_964662115.1. Taxonomy (NCBI): domain Eukaryota; kingdom Metazoa; phylum Chordata; class Mammalia; order Carnivora; family Mustelidae; genus Mustela; species Mustela nivalis. The sequence goes on along the minus strand of NW_028136427.1, from coordinate 160,939 downwards.
AGCTTGTCTGTTACTTTTGAGGAAAAGCAAGGAGGCCAATGAGGAGTTCATAGTGGTGGAGAGAGGAAGAACGTATTGATGTATGACCTTCTAGTACATTAAAACGCCTTCAGTTTTTATTTAATATGAAAGGGGAAGATACCAAAAGACCCTCAACAGCAGAATAAAATCATCTGACTTGATTTTTAGGTTAAATTGCTGTACCAAAATAAATTTGCAGGGAGAAAGGAGTGCAGTTTGTGTGGAAGTGGGGTTATCAATCAAGTCAATAATTCAGGAACATATGATGGTGTTTTTAGCATGCTGGGTGGTAATAGAAGTGGTGAGGTATGGTTTTCATTGTGTATATATTTTGATGGTGAATATTCTGGTGAACAGGATGGGGTATGTGCAGGACAGACATCAACATTTATTTTACCTGCACAAACAGAAGGGTGGAGTCTTCATTCCCTGATATGGAGAGAACTCTGAGTTCAAATGTTCTTTCTCATTAAATGGCATAGTGATGATGAGGATTTAGTCAGACAGTGAAAGAGAGCAGTAAGCATAGTGTTAAGCGGTAAGACATTATAATACATTGGAACATCAAAAAACGTTGTGTTGGATCATCTGTTTATGTGAGTAAATAAATAAATAAAGCTTCCTGGGGTTCTGATAGAGGTAAAGAAGACTGCTATATGATCCAAAGGGGCACGTGCACCAAATGTTTATAGCATTAATATCCACAATAGCCAAACTATGGAAAGAACCTAGATGTCCATCAACAAATGAAATATATATATATATATATATATATATATATATATATATATACACACACAATGGAATACTATTCAGCCATCAAAAGAAATGAAATCTTGCCATTTGCGTTGACATGGATGGAACTGGAGGGTATTATGCTTAGCAAAATAAGTCAACCAGAGAAAGGCACTATCATATGATCTCCCTGATATGAGGAAATGGAGGTGCAATGTGGGGGGTTTGGGGAACAGGAAAAGAGTAAATGAAACAAGATGGGATCGGGAGGGAGACAAACCATAAGAGACTCTTAATCTCACAAAACAAACTGAGAGTTGCCGGGGGGGGGGGGGTGGGGAGGTTAGGGAGAGGGTGGTGGGGTTATGAACATTGGGGAGGGTATGTGCTGTGGTGAGTGCTGTGAAGTGTGTAAACCTGGTGATTCACAGACCTGTACCCCTGGGGCTAATAATACATTATATGTTAATGAAGAAGAAGAAGAAGAAGAAGAAGAAGAAGAAGAAGAAGAAGAAGAAGAAGAAGACTACTATAAATCAAATGCTATGGTTTTCAGCATAGAGTGTGTAATCAGGCATATTTTATTAAAGTAACCAAGTAAAATGATGGTCGAAAACTGGAATAACAGAAAACATAAAAATCAGAGATTTTAAAAAGAGATATGGGACAGTGTAGAGAATATAGTCAATGATATTATAATAGTGTTATATGGTGACAGATGGCGGCAATATTTGTAGTGATCATAGAATAATGTATGGAGATATTGAAAACCTGAAACCAATGTAACACTGACTATCAACTACACTCAAATAAAAAAATAGTAAAAATAAAACATTTTAATTTAAAAAGATAAAAAGAGGGACAAGAATTTGAAAAGTGAATTTCAAAAAGAGTAAAGATGAGGCTAAGACATACTCTGAACCTTGAGGAAAACACCATTTTGAAAATTCTTCCCATTTTGAGAAAACTCAAATGAATCAATACCATAAAAGAACCCATTTTAACTGAGAGATGTAATGAATGCTCAAGAAATAATTTTATGACAGGATAATTCTTCCCTATGAAACAGCATACAGAAACCCGGGGAAACACCTGGAAGCCAAATAAACTATACTGAAAATAAGAATTAGGAAAAAGATAAATGATGAAAGATAAGAAAATTAGACCTGCGACAGAGACCTAGTGAAGAGAATTTTTAGCTTGTGGTTTAATGTTTTTGAGGATAATCTAGAGTTCATAACTGCCTTGAGGCAGGCTGGTTGTAGGCAGTTTAGGCAGACCCCTAAGAGAGGCCTACTTTGGGCAAGTGGTGTTGGAGGAGGCCATTGGGCTGGACAAAGACAAATCCAACCATTTGACTAAAGTGTCAGTGAAGATGTTGAAGTCAGATGCAGCAGAGAAAGACCTGTCAAACCTAATCTCAGAAATGGAGATGATGAAGATGATTGGACAGCACAGGACACCATCAACCTGCTGGGTCCTGCACACAGGTTGGTCCTTCGTACACTATCATGGAATATGCCTCCAAAGACAACATACAGGAGTACCTGCAGGCCCAGAGGCCTCCTGACCTGGAGTACTGTTACAATATCAGCCACAATGCAGCAGAGCAACTCTCCTCCAAGCACCCGGTATTCTTTGCCTACCAGGTAGCCTGAGGCATGGAGTACCTTGCCTCCAAGAAGTGCATACACCAAGACCTGGCCACCAGGGAAGTGCTGGTGACAAAGGACAACATGATGAAGATCTCAGACTTCAGCCTTGCCAGAGATATCACCACATCAGTTACTATAAAATGAGAACCAACAGTGGACTGCCTGTGAAGTGGATGGTCCCTAAGGCCATGTTTGTAGATCTGGTCAAACAGAGTGACTTCTGGTCTTTTGGGGGTGATTCTGTGCAAAATTTTCACTCTGGAAGCCTCCCATATCCTGGAGTGCCTGTGGAGGTGGTTTTCAAGCTGCTGAAGGAGTCATTTGATGGATAAGCCAATAAGTGCACCAGAGAGTTATACACAATAATGAGGGGTGGCTGGCATGTGGTACCTTCAAGCTGCTGGTAGAAGACCTGGATCATACTGTGGCCTTGACCTCCAACCAGGAGTACCCGGACCTGTCCTTGGCCCTGGAACAATACTGTCTATGCTTTCCCAACACCCAAAGCTTCACCTGCTCCTCAGAGAAGAATTCCACCTTCTCTCATGTGCCGTTGCCCAGGGAGGCCTATCTGCCCTGACACCCAGCCCAGCTTGCCAATGGTGGACTCAAATGACTAGTATCCCTATTACTCCTGTCCAGATTCCGTCATAAGCTGTAACCCTTACCCCCCACCCTCCCTGCAAGACTCACTGCCTTCTCCTTTGTCCCTTTCCTATTGGCAGGAGCCAGCTGCCTACCTGAGGCCTTCACCCCTTGAAGTTCACCTCTCTTCCCCTTCCTCTTCCTCCTCCTTACAACCTGCTCATGAAAGAAAGGAACAGAGAGGCAGGTACTTGCTCGTGGCTACTTCCTTCCCTCCCATATGTTGGACCAAGACCCCTCCCTGTCATCTGGTACTGCCTAGACGTCGAGAGAGTTGGAGATGAGGCAGGCCAGTGAAAGCTGTTGGAGCTTTCCTGGTTTGGTTTTGTCTGCTTAGCATAACATGTAAGACTGAGTTCTGGTGGCAGGGACCTAGTCCTTGGGGCTATAGCACTAGCGAGGGGAGGTCAACTGCTCTGGGCCTTGGCTAAGAGCAAGCCCTGCTCCAGAGATATGGTGCCAAGGGCTTATTAATTTTGATACTAATTTGCTTTGCTGACCAAATACCTGGTATCAAAAGATGGGAAGGCAAAGACTGGAAGCAGTGTTGTGACCATGGGGTCCAGCCCCAAACTATGAAGAAAACACAAAGTGTATAAATATGAGTAAGTATATATTTACACACCTTTTTAAATAGGTTGTTATCAAAGATTTAATCAATGGGTAATATGCTCCTCGTGGCTGGGAAGCATCAGTTGCCATATATTAAAAACAAAGAAAAGAGGTGTCTGGGTGGCTTCCTCCAAGAAGTGTCCCTTCTTTTCAGGTCATGATCCCAGGGTCCTGGGATGGAGCCCCACATCAGGCTCTCTGCACAGTGGGAAACCTGCTTCTCCTTTTCCCTCTGCCCTGCTTATAGTTCCTCTTCCTGTCTCTCTGTCTGTCAAATAAATAAAATATTAAAAAAAAAACAAGAAAGAAACAAAATGTTTTTAAAAGGTCTTTTTTTTTTTTAAATTTTCTAGGGGTGCCTGGATGACTTAGTTGTTTAAGCAGATGTTTGCCTTTGGCTGAGGTCATGATTCCAGTGTACAGGGATCCAGCCCTGCATGGGACTACTTGCACCCCAAGGAGCTTGCTTCTTCCTCTCCCTTTGCACATGATTCCCCCTGTTTGTGTGCTTCTTCTCTCTCTCTCTCTCTCTCTTGCTGTCAATAAATAAAATAAAATCTTTTACTAAATAAATAAAAAAATAAATAAATTTCTAAACCTACTTTCAGTTTAGGTCCCTTAACAAAAATTGCTACTGCTTCATTAAAAAAAAAAAAAAGATAATTTAGAAAGATGCTTCCAGAGTTAAAAATCTGTTTTGTTTCTTTGTCAGGATTCAATATAGAAGTGCTTTAAAAAGTAAAAGAAAAAATATGCTATATTAACTCTAATCACACTATAACTTTGGTGGTTATATCAAGATAATGAAAAGTGATTTTAAAGCAAATTTCATTATCAGACATAAAGATCAAGTCAAAATTACAGAAGAGTAAAAGGATGAATTCATCAGGGAGTATAATAATTCTTTTTTTTTTTTTAAAGATTTTATTTATTTATTTGACAGAGAGAGATCACAAGTAGGCAGAGAGGCAGGCAGAGACAGAGAGAGGAGGAAGCAGGCTCCCTGCTGAGCAGAGAGCCCGATGCGGGACTCGATCCCAGGACCCTGAGATCATGACCTGAGCCTAAGGCAGCGGCCTAACCCACTGAGCCACCCAGGCGCCCCGGGAGTATAATAATTCTTGAATTTTAATACGTAACAACAGATTTGGGGATATATAGGGAAAAACTAAGAACAAAAATCATAACTTCTACCTTGGACGACAAATGGAAAATAATTTCAACACCCTTATTTTAAGATTACATAGACAAATGGTCATCATATTGGTAAGATATGTAAGACTTGAACAAAATGATCAACTAACTAGATATGCTTGATATTACATTACAGTAACTGAACTAACTGAGGTCAGTCTTTGGTGAATCACAGAAACAGGTGGAGTTGTCAAACAAAGGAATCTTTGTTTACAACATACAAGGAGTTCACAGGGAATAAGTTCCAAAGCCTTGACTGTTTGAACAGGAGAGAGATTTTTATTTAGTATTTAAGATGAATACTCAGAAGGGAGAGTTTTATTATCCCGTGTATGGTTGGTCATAAGGTTGTGGATGCATGCACATCCACATATGTATTTGTGCAATATGTATTGCATGTTCACCTGAATGAAGCTTGTATTCCACCGAGGGCAGAAACTTCAACGTTAGAATAAAGCAGAGGTAACTGTTGGACAAGGGAAAGGAACTCTGCAGGCTTCAAGAGCAGATAGAAACTAGATGGGGTCTTGGGCTCATTTTCTGGGACAAGGAATGAAAGGCCTTGATTGCTTTTGAAATAGCACTAGGAGTTTTACCACTGATTTATTGTCTCAATAGCTTAGGCTATTTCCTGCTCTGGTGGTGACTGTTAGTTTTCCCATTGCCTTGTTCCCTCAAAATCCTTAGGAGTGAGGTTTTTGCATTTCTTTGTAAGAACCTCCCAGGAATTTTTGGAAGAAGTGTGCTGGGGCAAGTACACAGGTGGGGTATAGATCATTGAAAATAGCTGGGGACAAAAAATGACTTTTCTTATGTCAGGAAAACTATATCTCTTCTTTAATTTTCTAGGAACCTCTAACTCTTTCTGCTGATGTTACCAGCAGGCATCTGAGATATTACTGATTGTTCTCTTGAACCTAAGGAAAAGGAAATGTAGAAAGCAAAAGAAAAAACTTTAAAATCTATCCTGCAACTCATCAATTCACTGCAGCCACCTCTCTGTCTTTCCCTTTCTCTTTTTCTCTCTTTCTCTTTCTCTCTCACTTTCTCTCTCACATACGCACAACACACGCAAATCGACTTAAAGCAATTTTTAATTTTCCCTATTCCATTTTAATATACTTGAGGCATGATCATTTTCTTAGTAAATACAAGGAAAAAAAATCTAGGATTCCATCATTCTGTGTGATTAAAGTATTGAGGAATTTACTTCCAATAGCACTTATAAAAACATATTTTATTTAAGGAATATTATATAATCAGGTGCCTGCATTTTTCTTATTCTCTAACTAGTGTTATTTGGCAATTAATATTTTGTCAATCAATATTCCCCTATACCTGAATGTGTGGGCAGTGAGAGATGAGTTAGAGGCAAGGATGGTGAACACTCCCAACAACTGCAGACTACATATATCTTAAGCCATGATTTTCTTTGCAAAGGTCAACATTGATAATGTTCTAGTCATACCTTACCAGGAAAGAAGTAGCATATTTCTTGAAAGACACAGCTATCAAAGCTCCATTGAGAAACCATAAAGATGGAGAAGGGATTTGCAAATTAAATATCTGATAATGGACATCTACTCTGATTATTTAAAAATGAATAAAAATAAAAAACCTTACTAATAACCAAACAGAGTATCCAATTTTACATGTGAAGGAAATAATGGAAGAGACATGTCACCAAAAGTATATGGATGGCTTATAAGCACATGGCCAATTTCTCAACATTTAAACATTAAAGAAATACAAATTAAAATCATAATGAGACATGCTTACATATCTATTAGAATGGCTAAAATTATAAAGGCTAATTGTACTTGGTCTGAGCTAGATTGAGAAGCAACAAAAAATCTAAACTGTTGTTGGCATATATCATGATACAACCACTTTGGAAAATAGTTTCAAAAATTTTTAAATGAAAAATATGTTGCAGTTACACAAATAGCCATTTTATTCTAGGCATTTAACCAAGAAAAACAAACCCTATGTTCATACAAGGACTTGTATGTGAATTTCATATCAGCTTTATTTTTAAGAATTGAAAACAGTGGAAATGTTCATCAATGTCCATCAATAGAGCAAAGACAATTGGAGATTCTCAAAGTAATGATGCTGAGAAAAGAAAAGCCAGGCAATGAATAGTATATACTGTGTGATTCCATGACTACAAAAAATCTAGAAAATACAAATTTATATATAGTCACAGTCATCAAATATATTGGTGTGATTTTAGTGCCTTCTTCTGTGCTCCCATAGCTTCCTACACTTGTATCTCCGAGCATTTGTTACACCATGTGAAAATATGAACTCTTTCTCTTTATTCTGTCTTACTAGAATAAGAGTCCTTGAAAGTTTATGGACAATTGAACTCTCAGTTATTAGCAGAAATTCTATCACACAGTAAGTTTCCAAATATAAAAGCCAGAGTTTTACAATGACTTCTAAGCTTTTACATGATCTAGCCACTCATTTAACCTCTGTGACCTCTTTCCCTGCTACTCTTCAGTCACTCACAGTGGCCTCCTTGCTATTCCTCAGATATGCCAGGCATGATCCAACCTTATGGCCTTCAAGATAGCCAATTCCTTTGTCTGGAGTGACCTTATTGCTGATAGTTCTGCGCAAATTCATCACCTTTCCATACATTTGTTCAATTGTCAGCTTCATTGTAAGTACCGTGATCTTTCTATTAAAAGATTTAACTCCCCATCCCCTGCCTAGCAACCTTGATTTTTCTCACCCTGATCGAATTTTTCTTTTTCCCCATTGTACTCTTCCTTTTTGAATGCACTATGCCATTTTTATTAAGGTTTATAGCTTTGAATTGTCTCACCCATTAAAATAAAAGTTCTACAAAGCCAATTATTTCATTTACCAGTGTAGTCTGAAGTAATATCTGCCATATAATAGTTCAGTAGACAACTGGTAAATTTCAAAATAAATTAATGTTGAGAGTATACTGAATTTCATAAGTCATTTCAATATTTTTTTCCAAAAAATAAACTACATAAAACATACTTTAAATTTACTTTCAAAATATTTTATAGCATATAATGGACAATATACATAAGCCTAAAGAAACAATCCTATAATTAACCATTTCATACCTACTTAAAAACTGCATAATACCACACTCTTAGATCCTCTTTGAATGCTCTAAAATAACCCTTCAAAGGAAATACATTTTTAAAACTCACAGATTTTTTGGCAAATAATTTAATAAAATAAAAGTTTCATTCATCTATGTAGATCAAAATAAATGTTTTTAATAAGCATGAAATTATAACTCTGAAGTGTGCTAAAATGAAACCACCTGCTAAGGGTGAGAGAACAAAAATAAACATCCTTTTTCCAAATAAGAGGAATTTATTACCTTTGAATCAAAGCATGTGGATTTGTTTTAACTGGCAATAAAGCAATATGGAGACACAAACCATAGAAAGTCATATTTTAGATTTCCAAAAGACTTCTAAGTGAAGAGTATACATTTTTTAATTGCTACATAATGCTACATAATGACAAGATGACAGGTTGTGGCAAATAGCATTTTAAAAGCTCTACTCATAATGGAACAGAAGATGTCATTTCCCTATAATTTTATATATGTCTTTAATTTACTATATCTGGATACAACATATTACCAAACAGATGTTCATCAAAGACTAAATCATTTTTAATGGAACATAATAATTTGAACCTACATCTATTAATCATTTTTTTCGGTCTAACATTTATAGTCTCGCTAAACATTTTATCAGTTGTTGACAAAATTCAAAATAAATAGGATAAAAAGTCGTGTTTGGAAAAGTAGATTTCTTCTCAAATTGGCATTTAAATAAAAATATTTGCTGATATTTTTTAAACTTTAAATGTAATTTTATATATATATCTGACCTATCAGATGATATAAAATTTTTGGAGAAAATATGACATATTTTTTGATCTTGGTTGAAGGTATTAATAAAGAGCAACTGTTTGTATTATTTGTATTGTGATATCTTAGTTAATAAACATGAATAACTGGTATAAAATATGTTTTTTTTTAAAATTTTATTTATTTACTTGACAGAGATCATAGGAAGGCAGAGAGGCAGCCAGAGAGAGAGGAATGGAAGCATGCTCCCAGCTGAGAAGAGAGCCCACTGTGGGACTCAATCCCAGGAACCTGGAATCATGACCTGAGCCGAAGGCAGAGATTTTAACCCACTGAGCCACCCAGGCGCCCTAAAATATGTTTTTTTTTTTAATATAGAAGTATAGTTCTTGCCAAAATATGGAACTAGCTGGAACTGAATGCCTCCTTCAAAGTCAGCTCTGGAGAAATTATGCAAGTGTAATATGGAACTATTTCAGATATTAACCAAAAACAAAGAAATGATGATAAACGCCTTAAAATACTCAAAGTTGCCCTTGACTGGTATGTTTCAAGCTCTATTCCTGGTTTGAAGACAGGTTTTAACAGGCCTGTCACTGTAGAAATCCGCTGGATGTTTAGAGGCTATCAGAACTGTACAAAACCTTGAAGGGGTAAAGACTTGAAAATTCTTTAGAGAGATTAGCTCCCTAAGGCATTATTCCTCCACACATTTTCCTCCAATCAATTAAGACTGATGGATGAGGGGCACCTGAGTGGCTCTCTCATCACGTGGGTGGTGGGTTAAGCCTCTGCCTTCATCTCAAGTCATGGTCTCTGGGTCCTGGGATCCAGCCCCACATCGGGCACTGCTCAAAAGGAAGCCTGCTTCCCTCCCTGCTTGCCTGCCTCTCTGCTTACTTGTGATCTCTCTCTCTCGCTCTCTTTCTCTCTCTCTGTGTCCAATAAATAAATAAAATCTTTTAAAAAAGGCTGATGGATGATAAATTATGAAAACTGCTCCCTCCAAATGATGCTTCTTCATAAGGATTTAAGAATTTAAAATTGAAACTTGACCGTAGGATTTATCTTATAGAATAACATCAAGTGAAGGCAGTTATTATTAGTTCTGAAGTATTTGTGATTCTGAATTCTTGGCCTCATTAGTAAATTTATTTTTAAATTCTCCCATGGAGTGGTGATTGGCCTTCAGTCTTTCATTGATATACATCATTGGGTCAAATGAGATGTGTGTGCCCAGAACTATATATAATCTTTTTTGTATTTCACTGGAGATGGCATTTCTGAGTTTTGTTCAATTGAATTTGGACAGATGTTTTAATAGTCACTTCTAGAGTTGGCCCTGGAGAATATCTTCCTTTTTTTCTCTTCCCGATTCTCTGAAAAACCCTGACTAATTCACATTATCACAGTAATATCATAATTCAAGTTTTTCCAAACACTATAGCTGCAAAATAGAAGGAAGCTACTCAGAATGGAATACTATTGTGAATGATTGAGAAAGAAAACATTATTATAATTAAGCTACCAGGTTTCAATGTATTTTATTGTTGCTTAGAAAATCCTAGCATACCCAGACTTTACAGAGATTTGATGATCCTAAGAAGAGCTGAACTCATGGACCAAAATAACTATGCACATAAAAAGTACAATTACTTACCTAAAAAATATGATGTGGTTAACTTTATATGCCAATCCAAGTGTTATGGGAACAGGAATTAAAAAAATAGCTTAGGGGCGCCTAGGTGGCTCAGTGGATTAAGCCACTGCCTTCAGCTCAGGTCATAATCTCAGGGTCCTGGGATCAAGTCCTGCATCAGGCTCTCTGCTCAGCAGGGAGTCTGCTTCCCTCTCTTTCTCTCTGCCTGCCCTCTGTCTACTTGTGATCTCTCTCTGTCAAATAAATAAATAAATAAAATCTTAAAAAAAAAAGAATGACTGTACTTTTAAAAAATAGCTTAAAAGGAGCGCCTGGGTGGCTCAGTGGGTTAAGCCGCTGCCTTCCGTTCAGGTCATGATCTCAGGGTCCTGGGATCAAGCCCCACATCAGGCTTTCTGCTCAGCAGGTAGCCTGCTTCTCTTCCTCTCTCTCTGCCCACCTCTCTGCCTACTTGTGATCTCTCACTGTCAAATAAATAAATAAAATATTTTTAAAAATAGCTTAAAAGTATATGATAAAATAATGATATACATATACAAGGAAAAGAAAGATACTATACTGTGAATATAAATTAAGTGAAAATTGTTGAAATAAAGAATACAATAAATGGAGACTAAGATGAATATAGCTGTAAAATGAATAAATGAGTTGGGAAAAACAAACAAACAAATTCATGACTTCTGCCCAAATACAGCAGAAGAGAAAAAAAAATAAAGAAAATATTTAAATAAGTACTGAGATAAATTTTGGAGAATTAAAGAAAGATAAAAGATACCAGACTTAAAATGATGCCAAACACGAGATATCAGAAACAAAACAAAACAAAACAAAAACTACACACACTAAAAACCACTCGTATACATTATGGTGAGTTTTAAGAATATCAAAAACAGAGAAGAGCATAAATGATGCCCAAGAGAAGAACAGATCATCTAAAATGTACAAGAATAATACTGACAGCACAATTCTCAATAGTAATAGCATATAAAGAGACAGCTGGGAGTTTTTATAGATGGAAAAGATATTTGAAACTAGGTATTATACATCAATCCAAATTATTGATTAAATTTGAGAGCAAAGTAAAAATACAATGAAGCATGTTAGGTCTTAGAACATTTATCACACAGAGACACACATTTTGGAAAACTTCCTTGGAAGACAGCTCAATTTAGATCGAGAAAACAGAATTATGTACTCAAAGGCACATTTTGAAGGAAGGATTGAATATAGTCTGCACTGCAAATATTCTTTAATCGTATGTTCTGAATATCCTAAATTTAAGAAGTATTTGTTCAAATATTTACCTTTAAATAAATCCTAGGAGACTTTTTCTTGGATTCTGGAAAATCAGTCCATTTGGATACAAATCTTTTTGTCACTGATGGAAATTTTGATAGCCCTTAACTGTGGAATGCCTAATGTATTGTTACAGCAATTGTGATTTGCCAATACATGGGTGATGTGTGTGTGTTGTGTGTGTTTATTTTTATTTTTGATGGTTTAACTCTTCTATGAGATTTTTAAGTAGACATGATTTTAATAAATTATGATTTGTTGAAATTTATCTGAGGTTATATATAATAAAATGAAATTTGTGTGAACTAAAGAAGTGCATCTCCATTTTTTTTTGTTTTAAGAGTAGACTGGTCTTTAAAAATTGTCCAAAGAAGTACATTATATTCATTATTAAATTTAATAATATACTATAAAGTATTTATGGTCATATTGGACCATATCAAATTCTACTATTAATTCATATTAATAATTACCATAAGAGGAAAAAGGGATATTTTTCAAAATAAAAATTAGCGTATTTTTCAGAATATGATATAGTGTTATTCACTGAACTGAGGGAACAAATGTCAAAGTCTAACACAGTTTACAGAATGTTTTAACATAAATTGAAATTTAAATCTGACCAAATTTCACAGTTTTAAGTAAAATGATAGCACTTTATATCCTTGAAAAGTGGTAAGTGACCCAAAACATGGCTTAGAAAAACAAATTTAACACTACACTAGTCTGAGATGGTTAAGTTATGGTACAACTTGCCATTGTGTATCATCAAATGGTATATTTTTTTCTTTTGGGCTTGTCATTATATTTTATTTTAGCCATTCTGGTAAGTGTGTAGTGATATCTCAGTGTCATTTTTTTTTTAAAGATTTTATTTGTTTATTTGACAGAGAGAAATCACAAGTAGATGGAGAGGCAGGCAGAGAGAGAGAGGGGGAAGCAGGCTCCCTGCTGAGCAGAGAGCCCGATGCGGGACTCGATCCCAGGACCCTGAGATCATGACCTGAGCCGAAGGCAGCGGCTTAACCCACTGAGCCACCCAGGCGCCCTCTCAGTGTCATTTTAATTGCATTTCCTTGATGTCTAATTGTGTCAAAATATATTACTTTGATGTTTAATGCTCTGAGCTTTCTCAGTTCAGGACCATGAAGCCACTTAGGAAAAATACAGTTGCAGAGGCACTCATAGACCAACTCTTATTTCGAAATAAGAAGAAACATTACTACCCATTCCAACAAAAAATAGATTTGTTATGCAGCAGGGATTTTATAAATTACCTGACACAACTTATATAGTAAGATGAAATGGGACAGGCGGCTTCTTGCAGCTATATACAACATCATTTTAATTTCAATTTTCAGTATAATTTTTCCAAGGTATACACAGAATATATATTTAATGTAAATTGTGAACATTTTAAACTCTGTATATGGAAATTAATCAATTTTAAGTTTATAACAATCAAAATTAACGGAAGTTTATTTTAAATTAGTTAGCTTTCTCTGCATTGCAAGACAGAATAATCAAGAATTGGTAAGAAAAAAGTAATCTCTGTAAAATTACCGGGGGTGCATTATAAAGTGTTCGGTAACTGATCAAACTCACAATTTGGATTGAATGGCAAGTGATTTTTAAAATCTGGAACTCATTGTCAATTTTTTTTTCTTCATTGTGTCTTAATAATTTACTGTGTTCATTTGCATGGAAGTGAAGAAAAATGCATGACATTTCATCTCAACACTAACACCTTTAACTGGCAACTCTAAATGTACTTTACAGCAGTGTAACAAAGTAAAGATCAATGATGTTTCATGAAATATCTGTTATAATTCTCAAGGAGATAGGGAGTTTGTGCAAAAATGCAAATCACTTTGCGACTAAACACATTGTTTATTTCAGCTAATTTTAAGAAAATATGCTGAGAATCTCTCAAAAAAGGAAGCAATGATTTAGGTTTGCCTTCAAACTCCTTATCTAATCCTGAACCAACAGCACATAGTTCAAAGAGCAACTAATTTGAGTAGCTCCAATTTACACATTTCCTAACAATGCTTAATTTAGTGGAATTTCTGTCCAATTATGTTAATTTGATGTAATGAAAGACAAAAGCTCAAAAAGATCATCCTTAATTTATATAGATGCCAAAATCTGCATTTTCTGAATGACGCCCAGGAACGTATTTTCAAAAACAAACAAACAATGCCAGAACCACTATTAGGTCATCTCTAGGCAGAAAGTGACTCAGAGCTTACATTACTCTCTCCCTGAAAGTATACTGTAGGCACTGAAACTACTACCCTGAGTCTGTGCTATCAAATTCCTTAAGTTAGAAAGTTTTAAAACCCGTCTGTGTGGGAGTATTTCATTTACAGATAGAGATTTGGTTGTTTATACATTTTCATACTTGATTTTTAGGGTGTAATAACTATGTTTTAAAATTCATGGTGGTTTTGAATACTGTTGGATAATTGAGCTAAAATGGTATATCCATTCCTCCTAAGAAACAGAAATTATAGAAAGGTAGTGCTTTTCAAATCTGACATCTTTGAGTCATTGCAGTTTCATATAAATGCAATAGGAAAAGTGTCATTCATGTTTATGATATTTTCTATAAATAAATTAGAATGTACTGGAGGCCTGATATAAAGTGGGATGCCTAAACTTCAGTAAGATCTTGTTTTCAATTCAAAATAAATTTTATTTTTTATTTTTTTATAATGTCCCTCAATTTCAGATAAGCACCCCCATAATGTCCACTCCGGTTTTTTTAAGATTTTATTTATTTTATTTGACAGATAGAGATCACAAGTAGGCAGAGAGGCAGGCAGAGAGAGAGGGAAGAGGAAGCAGGCTCCCTGCTAGGCAGAGAGCCCGATGCGGGGCTCGATCCCAGGACCCTGGGATCATGACCTGAGCCAAAGGCAGAGGCTTTAACCCACTGAGCCACCCAGGCGCCCCCAAAATAAATTTTAAATTGAATTATGCACCTCTAAGTTCAGAGACAATAAACATCAACCAACACAATTAATAAGTTCTATTTCTTGAAATTTCGGGAACATTGATAGTCTCATCTCCTGGAAGAACAACAGCTAAAATTTTAGGTCATGGATTCCTGCTAAAATATCACTTTCCCAAAGAAAATTAATGTTAGGAATTTTCATTGATTGTTATTGATCATGAAGAATATAACAACCACGATAAAAAGAGTAGGAAAAACATGATATCTCATCTGTAAGGGCATGTGGAAAGTAGGAAATGTTAATAAAAATAACTACCATTATTTCCTAAGTTAACATAATACAACAGAACAAAAATATTTCAAAACAATGTTTTCTTTTTTTTTAAATTTTATTTATTTATTTGACAGAGAGAGATCACAAGTAGGCAGAGAGGCAGGCAGAGAGAGAGGAAGAAGCAGGCACCCTGCTGAGCAGAGAGCCCAAAGTGGGACTCAATCCCAGGACTCTGAGATTATGACCTGAGCCGAAGGCAGCGGCTTAACCCACTGAGCCACCCAGGCGCCCCCATAACAATATTTTCTAGGCTCATTCTGATAACTCTTTTCTACATTCAAATTTAAAGGTTGAGGCATGTGATATATATTACACAAAAAACATCCCAAGGCATTCGTTAAAAAAAAAAAAAACTCTTAATAAAGAACAAATCCAAAGGAATTTCTTTTCTAATTTAATTAACAAATTATGAATTGACTTACCTATTTTATCACAGTGTATCAAGCACCAATAATATTTTTTAATCGTCACACCTGATGCAATAGTTACCATCTTTCAAACATACTGATCACGAACAAGCAAATAAACAAGAGCACCGTAGCTTAAGATCTACCTGCATAAATATAGGCTACTTCAGACAATCTCTTCACCACAACATAGCAATGAATAGAAATCATACATGCTCTGTATGGACATACAGATGAGATAGAATGGGATGATGTTAATATATGCAGAATCTTTATTAATTACATTGTAAACCATAATATGGAAAAACAGAATACAATTTTAGAAATACCCAGGTCACCATCATTGTTTTATTTTTATATGTGTAGATAAGGAGTTTAATAAACAATCCATGACTATTCAACTCCTTATATTTTGAAAATTTTAGCAAAAGTAACAAACCTAGCACCTAGAAAATTGTACCTATCTGCAATATACAGCTTTGCCAGCATGGTAGAAGAAAAGCAAAACAAAATAAGTAAGAAAAGTTTAACATTTCACAAGAGATTTGCTTTTATTTTTTTATTTTTTAATTTTTATTTTTCATTTATTATTTACTTCTATTTTCTACTTTATTTTAATGAAAATGTCATGACCATAACATAAGAGCAGAATTAAACCAACATGAGAAATTATTTTTTCATAAGTTAAAATAAACTAGCTTGGTGATTAATTCAAAATTATATTACAAATTTCAGTGTTCTTGAAGTAAGTATCACTGCATAAACAAATGAGTCAGGAGTCATAAACTAATGATGATTCTAAATGTTATTTAGAGAGACATTCTGTTCTTAAAATATTTCAAATATTCTACAGAAGGCAAAGTGGATCCAAGTAATCTGTAGGCAAAATAAGATTTTAGAGAAGTATATATTTCCAACAGTATTTATAAAATATTACCTTTATGTAAGGCATCATCCTGGACTTTGTGGAAAACACACAAAGGAGTAAGAAGTGGCCCTTCAAGAAACATATACAATATCAAGGTTTAACATGAAGCAGCATGTCTTCTCTAATTAAAAAAAAAAAAACATTGTACCAACTGACTTTACTGAAACTTTATATTTATTGCTCTCATTTTAGGTCATAGTGTCCTTCTGCATGCAGGCTGCTATAACGGACATGATATAGACTTAATAGCTTATAAAGAACAGGAATTTATTTCTCACAGTTCTAGAACGGAGAAGTTCAAGATTAAGGAATGGGCAGATCCAGGGAGAGCCCACTTCCTCATAGATGGCTATCTTCTCACTGTAAACGTACATGATGAATGAAGCAAGAGAACTCTCTGGGGTCTCCTTTAAAAGGACTGTAATCCCACTTATGACCTAATCACCTCCCAAAGGCCCCTATGTTTTAATACTAGCACTTACAGAGTTAGATTTCATAATATGATTTTGGGAGACATAAACATTCACACCATAGTATATATAAACAAAAAAAGACACAAAAACAACAAACAAAAAAATTATTTTAACTACCTATTATTTTCAACTACATAAACTTTTAATTTGTTTCTATATAATATTAAATAACTCATTTGAGTGATTCACTTATATCCAATGCATCTGAGTGCAATTAAATTTGCTTACCCAGCATATCCAGAAGCATATTTCTTCAGACTATCCCATTCCCCACCTTACAGGATTTACCACAATTAGAAGACATGGGATAGAGGATAGATAGATAGATGTATACATAAACACACTTGTACATACCCATATGCATATTTTTTCCTGTTAATGATACTCATGCAAATAAAATTTAAGCTCAAGGAAACCTGTCTTGTGTGTTACTTAATATCCAGTTTTTAGTCAACATCCAAAAACAAATAATCCAATAAAACCATGGATAGAAGACATGAACAAGTGTTTCCCCAAAGCACACATTCAAATGTTCAGTAGATACATGAAAAGATGTCCATCATCATGTATCATCAGGAAATTGCAAAGCAAAACTAGAAAGAGATACCACCTCACACCTGTCAGAATGGCTAAAATTAACACTACAAGAAACAAAAGGTGTTGGAGAGGATGTGAAAAAGTAACACTTGTGGGGGCTGCCTGGGTGGCTCAGTGGGTTAAGCCTCTGCCTTCAGCTCAGGCCATGATCTCAGGGTCCTGGGATCAAGTCCCACATCGGGCTCTCTGCCAGGCATGGAGCCTGCTCCCTCCTCTCTCTCTCTCTACTTGTGATCTCTCTCTGTCAAATGAATAAAATCTTAAAAAAAAAAAAAGAAAAAGTAACAATTGTGAACTGTTGGTGGTGATGCAAACTGATACAGCCATATTTGAGAACAGTATGGAATTTCCATAAAATTTAAAAATAGAAGTCCTTTTTGATCCAACAAACCTGTTGGTGTGTATTTACCCAATGAATATAAGAAAACTTATTCAAAGGGATGCTAGCACCCCTATGTTTATAGCAGCATTATTTATAAAGCTAAGATATGGAAAGCGCCCAAGTATCCATCAATTGATGAATAAATAAAGAATAAGTGGTATGTATATACAATGGAATATTATTCTGCCATAAAAAAGACTGAAATCTTGCCATTTGCAATAACATGGTTGGAACTAGACAGTATAATGCTAAAAGTGAAATAAGTCAGTCAGAGAAAGACAAATACCTTTACTCATATATGGAATAAAAGAAACAAAACAAACAAGCAAAGGGGAAATAATAAGACATAGAAAGAGAAACAAAGCAAGAAACAGACATTTCATTACGGAGAACAAACTGATGGTTACTTGACGGGATCTGAAAGGAGTGATGGATTAAATAAGTGATGGGGGTTAATTAGAGCACTTGTCATGATGAGCACTGAGTGCTATATGTTATATTGTACACATGAATCTAATACAACCATATATGTTAACTAACTGGATTTCAAATGAACATTTTTTAAAATCCCAGTTTTTAGCTCACATTCTGGCTTACAAAAGGGATTTAGTCAGGAATTTGGAGATTAGTTAATGAACAAAAAAGGGGTGAACAGGCAGTTGTTAGATAAAATTACTATCCTTTCTGGCATGATCTTATACCTTTTATCTAGAAGTATTTTTAGCACTTTAGACTCTTCCTATTTTATTTTGAATCATTAAACAAAAATTTCCTCAAAGGACCTTAGACTCCATCCAATTTGAGCAACAGTTTGAGAGAGGAAATGGTGTCCAGGAGGAAAAAAAAAAAAAGATGAAACTACTATTGTTTACTAGTGAATGCATAGTTCTTCCACAGAAGAAGCTCTAAATGGTCATGGCTCCAGCTTTATATGTGCTCAGTCATATGTTCAGAAGTAGGTAACACTATCAAAAAATATAAAGCATCTGAGATTATTTTCCCTTATTTGAAAGCTGGTGTATGAGTCTGCCGTAGTTTCTTGGGTGTTGATAGAAGACGCAGACTCATGTTTCAGAAATAATATAGTTTATTATTCACAGCAATAGAGGTAGCCAGAATATTAACATTATTTGTGTGTGTGTGTGTGTGTGTGTGTGTGTGTTTGTGTGTGTGTAGGGATGGGAGTTATATATCAGTTCTGAGCCTCAGTTCCCACAAGAAGAATCAAAAGAGAGGCAGATAATATTTGCAAACACAACAGGTTAAGTTAAAAAAAAAGATACTATTTCTGTCTTCCAAGTCTATTCAATACAACCATCTTCAAAGGATGGCCTAGAACAAATAATAAATGCAGAAATGTAAGCAACCAATTGAAAAGTGTCTCCCAAGAAACACACTTTGAGAGTCTTCATTTGACAACAATACTATAGGATATTACATGGATCAGGTGCATTGAATACTGGAAGGTTAAAATTACAAGGGACCAAATATTTTTAAGCAGTTCTGGCATCCAGTAGAGTTCAAATAGGTTTTATAAGATTGAGGAAAGAAGCCATCAAAACCTGGGCCCAGGGGCACCTGTGTAGCTCAGTGGGTTAAGCCTCTGCCTTCGGCTCAGGCCATGATCTCAGAGCCCTGGGATCGAGCTCTGCATCAGGCTCTCTGTTCAGCAGGGAGCCTGCTTCCCACGCCCCCCCTCCCCCGCTATTTGCTTACTTGTGGTCTCTGTCTGTCAAATAAATTAATAAAATCTTAAAACAAAACAAAACAAAACAAAACAAAAATCCTGGGCCCAATTTTCCCAAAAGTATGATTCTGATTCTAGTCTCTATGATGTTATCCCTTGAAGACAATGTCTCTAATTGAGTTGAATTAGTTTACTAAAGAGCATACCCCCATTTGTTGTAGGAGATGAACAATATGCAAGAGGCAAAATGCCACATGGAAGCCACCTTGTCTTCAGTGGAACATAGAATCAGTTCCTTTGGGATGAATTTGTTCCACATTTGACTTCCCACTTAAGGGAAAATAAGAGTGCCTTCTAATAGATTTTAAATAGGAAATGACAACGGAAGCTTATACAAGATTATAAAATGGGAAATTTCATTTAGATAAGCAATCATTTCAAAGTCATCTTCTTAATATTACAGACTCTTCACATAATCATAATTTTATTTTGGTATTATATGGTAATTTCAAATATAGTAAATATAAAGAATTTACCTCTGTAATTATAGCGAGTCTGGTCGTAGTTTAATGGCAACAAATCTTCAATTTAGAAGTATGGTCTACCAATTATTAATACATTTGGAAATGGTGTGTCATCTTCACTCCACTTGTCTCACTAAAACAGTGAGCCAAAAAAAGTAGGTCCAAGCTGTTTACTATGGTCAAAATGGGTTGCTTTTGCACTTGGTAAAGAAGCAGTCATATTTTGGAAGAAAAACTGAGGCTATTAATATTTTCAACTTATTTTCAGAAAAGGAAAGAAAGGATAATCTAACCTAAAGCCAAAATCTTACACAAGGTGGCTGGACAATGATCTTTTCCCAGATAAAGGGTTTTTCAACTTAGCCATGTTAGGAGGAAGAAGAGATGAGACATTGTGGACTTGACTAACGTTTGTACACTGTTCAAAAAGTTTTCAAAATAATGTGTATTATTTTTCTTCTTTTAGTTGAGACAAAAAAAAAAAAAAACCAAAAAAAAACCACTAATGAGCTTACTCTTAAAAGGAGGTAAACAAGAAACTAGCAAAGATTGAGTGTTAGGTATTGTCCCCCTCCTTTTTTTTTTAAATTATGTTATGTTAGTTACCATACAATACATCATTAGTTTTTGAAGTAGTGTTCCATGATTCATTGTTTGTGTAAAACACCCAGTGCCCCATGCAATATGTGCCCTCCTTAATACCCATCACCAGGCTCACCCATCCCCACATCCTTCTCATCTTTAAAACCCTCAGTTTGTTTCTTGGAGTCCATAGTTTTTCATGTTTCATTTCCCCCTCCAATACCCCCACTTCATTTTTCCTTTCCTTCTCCTAATGTCCTCCATGCTATTCCTTAGGTTCCACAAATAAGTGAAACCATATGATGATTGACTTTCACTGCTTGACTTATTTCACTTAACATAATCTCCTACAGTCCCATCCATGTTGATGCAAAAGTTGGGTATTCATCCTTTCTGATGGCTGAGTGATATTCCATTGTATCCTTGGATCACATCTTCTTTATCCGTTTGTCTGTTGTAGGGGATCTTGACTCTTTCAACAGAATGGCTATAGTGGACATTGCTGCTATGAACACTGGGGTGCATATGGCCCTTCTTTCCAGTAAAATAGAGCTAGCCTATGACCCAGCGATTGCACTACTGAGTATTGACCTCAAAGATACAGATGCAGTGAAAAGAATTAGGTATTGTTAAAGCACAAATGCAGGGGATAGAAGTTATGGTACAGAAGAGGGAAGGGCAACCATATGGCAGAGTAGAATAAAGTAGCTCAGGAAGAAATTAGTCATATCCAGATATTGTAAGGCATGTGGGGTTGGCAGGGAGAGCATGAGAAATCATAAGAGAATAGAGAGAAAATGGACCAGGCAGGAGAGGTTTATAACATTTTAACATCTAAGGTAAGCATATGCAAAGCAGAATAGGGAAAGAAATAAAAGTTTTTATAAGACTCAATACATAAGGAATAACGTGGAGGACACTGGGAGATGGAGAGAAGTGTGCTGGGGGAAATCGGAGGGAGAGACAAACCATGAGAGACTGTGGACTCTGAGAAACAAACTGAGGGTCTTGAAGAGGAGGGTGGCAGGTGGTTGGGTGAGCCCAGTGGTGGGTATTAAGGAGGGAATTTATTACATGAAGCACTGGGTGTGGTGCATAAACAATGAATTTTGGATCCCTGAAAATAAACTAAAAGAAAAAAAAGACTGACTACAGACATGGACCTCAGTGTAACACAGATATGGAACTCACTGTAATACCAGCCACTTCCCACCGACACACACAGACTATGATAATAATAAATAATAATGCAATTAAGAAAATTGCCTGCCAAATAATTTTTCCTCTTTTTTATTTTTATGATTATTATTTTTATTTTATTTTTAAAGTTTTTATTTAAATTCCAGTTAGTTAAAATAAGGTTAATATTACTTTCAGGTGTACAATATAGTGATCAACACTGCCATACAATGGCTTAAATAAAAAAATGAAAAAAAAATTTTTAAAGATTTTATTTTTAAATAAAACCTCTACACCCAAGGTGGATTTCAAACGTACAACCCCACGATCAAGATTTACATATTTTACTGACTGTTCCAGACAGGCACCCCAACAAATAAAAATTTTATAAAATTGTTGAGTTTGTGGGAGTCTCATTTGCTTAGTCAGTTAAGTGTCTGCCTTTGGCTCAGATCAGGATCTCAAGAGTCCTGGCATCGAGCCCCATATTGCTCATGCTCTCTCTCTCTCTCTCTCTCTGGCTTTTGCTCTTAAATAAATAAATAAAATATTTTTTTAAAAATTGTTGAGTTTGTTTAACTAGTTTTAAACTAGTAGACAGAGATGAAGATAAAGTATGATGTAATGGCACGGAAAAATACAACTTACACGTTTTAAAAAAAAAATGTGCAATGCAAGTTACCTCACTTCTTTTATCACCACACTGGGACTTTCCCTACTGAGTTGTTGTAATGTAAGGACCTATTTTATATTTTTATATTTTAGCAAGAGGCTTTCATTGAGGTTAACCCTTAAACTGTCCTTGTTCCCCTTCCCCCAGGGGATTCACTTAAAAACAAGTCCTGGAAATCAGCTCCAGGTAACAAAGCCCATATACAAGGGTGGGTCAGGCCAGGTGGAGACATCAATCAGCGGGAGGGGGGCG
Source organism: Mustela nivalis (assembly GCF_964662115.1). NCBI lineage: Eukaryota > Metazoa > Chordata > Mammalia > Carnivora > Mustelidae > Mustela > Mustela nivalis. The sequence continues at coordinate 138,267 of NW_028136427.1, read as the reverse complement.
GTGTTTGCATATTGTCTCCCTAGATACTAAGGAGTATGCCCCACTCCTCCGCCCTTTGGGAAACTTTTTTGCACCAATCCTAATCAAGGTGTAATAGGCTGGGTCAAATGTCTATACTAGGGTAAATTGAACCTCAATTGGTCACCTAGCCTCACTGTGGAGTTTCCTGTGTGTGTTAAAATCTCATTGGTCACCTGTGCGTGGCCAGGCCTGACTGCATGGCCTTTGCCCTTAAAAGCTAGACTGTGAAACAGCAAAGGGTTTCCTTCTCTCATAAGAGGTGTGGCCCCGAACGTTTGGTTAGATTCTTGATGCTTGGCATGAAATAAAGCTTTGCTTGACCTTTGCTTTACATCAGTCTCGCTCCTTTAATCATAGACCCATTATTGGGGCATAACAGTATTAATCTTAAAGTTATAAGTCCACAATGCATCCATCATCCATTCTACCCCTTAACATTCCCCTTTGGACAGACCCATGATCTAGAACAAGCCTTATTTTATAGTGCCTTGTAGGAGATTTTGGCTGCTGCCTAAATTGCCTACTTTCCTCTCACCATTACCACGGAAATTGGGTCCACTGAAACAAAGGGGTAGTGTAAGAAATTAAGACTTCCATAAATCTCTTTAAATAATAAAGTATAAGATAGTGATACCTTTTTTTCTGCCACATAACCAATTCTTGCAAGAATAAGGTCATATAAAAGAATTTACAACACATGCTAGCATTATCCTACTGGACCCAGACCATTTGTATGTTTCTCTGTCTCTGAGAAATGTAGTTATTTACATGACTGAAACCTAAAAATTGTTTGATATGACCACTAATATCACCTACATTATTTTAAAGCCTGTTTAAAGCTTCTGTAATACATAGGCTTTGTAAACACTTATTAAGCATCTTGTATATATCAAACACTTTAAAAATCTCTGCTTAAAAAAAAAAAAAAACTCTACCTCAATGGAACTTTGAGTCTGAAAAAGATACAGGCAATATACAAGGCAACAGATAGAATAATTACATATTTGATTATATACTCTGAGGATGTCACCTTAAATTGATATGAAAATGATCAGAAGGATCTGGATTTCTTGTCAAAATTTTTTGCCTTAAAAAGAAATTGATATTTAGGGAAAGTTGTTACTGAAAGAGGTCCTGTGTCAACCAAAAATGTTAAACCATGATCTCGCTAAATTTTCCAGTTGTGATTATTGCTTTGTTTAGCTGTCTTCTATTAAGACTGAATTTAGTAATTCAGTCTCAGATTTCAGTAAGTCTTTTTTTTAAAGATTTTATTTATTTATTAGAGAGAGAGAGGGAGGGGCAGAGGGAGAGGAAGAACCAGACTCCTTGCTGAGCAGGCAGCTGATGCAGGACTGGATCCTAGTACCCTGGCATCATGACCTAAGCTGAAGGAAGACACTTAACCAACTGAGCCACCCAGGCACTCTAGACTGTAAACTTCTTAAAGGTAAAAAAGTTTATTCTTCTAGTAGTTCCACAGACATTTCTAACATCCATAAGAAAGCATGTACTGATGTAAAATGCCAGCAAATCAAATTATTTAAAAAAGAAAAAAAGAAAGAAAAGATATATCTGGATAAAGAGAAAAACAGAAAATCTAATAATACATTGAATTATTAGAGCAAAGAGTGGAGGAAGAGAAAATAAATATGAAATAGAGATTTCCACTAAAAGAAAAAAATTGAATAAGGCAGGAGATTTAGAAAATTATTATGACAGACTTGAGAAAAAAATAAAATAGGAATTTTTAGAAAATAGCAATGAATGAAAAGGTAAATTGTTCCTACCTCTATAATATTAGCTGTTTGTTGTTGTTGTTGCTAATTTACCTATTTAATCTAATAAACAAAGAAAGGTTTCATTTAGGGATAAGGTTTCTCTCTATATATATATTTTTTCCATTTAGGGATAAGGTATATATATATATACATAGATATATATGTATATATATATTTTTTAATTTTAATTGTTGGAAAATGTGTCACAGAATGTGTTTAAACTTTAAGATACAGATGCAACATGTAATGAACTGCATTGTTTGAACGTCTAATTTGTAAATGCTGTTAGAGGAAACTTGGTGGAAATGTTCTTATGTGCTTGTGTTTCTGGAACTAAGTATATTTATTAATAAGGAATAGTTTAAAATTATGAAATGACCAGGAGTGGACAATTTTCCTAATCCTATCAGCTCTTTGCAGCTCTTTTATTAGCCCCCTTCAGGAATATCAGCTTTTTTATCTAATTAAATTTTATATTAATGTGCTTTTGACTTTTGGCCTTTCTCTTCCTTCTGTTCTTTTTTTTCCCCTAAATTACATGTTTCTGTTTAACAGCTACTATCAATTCTTTGATATGAATTCTCAACATCAATTTACTAACTCCAGAGATGAAGGAGCATCAATATTTAGAAGCGAAGAATACAAAGCCTTGGGCATCTGGATGGCTCAGTCACTTAAGCATCTGCCTTCGACTCAGGTGGTGATCCCAGGGTTGTGGGATGGAACCCCAGGTTGAACTTTCTACTCAGCTGGGAGCCTACTTCTCCCTCTCCTTCTGCCTGCAGCTCCCTTTGCTTGCGTTCTCCCTCTCTTTGTCAAGTAAATAAAATAAAATAAAATAATGTAAATAATACATTTATTTATTTATTAAAATGCAATTATTACACAATACATAATGTATCGCATAATTATAATAATGATTAAATAATTTATTAAATATTTATATTAAATATATCAATTTAATTAAATAAATATTTTTAGAATTTAAAATATTTCAAATTTAGATTATTAAATATTAAATCATTAATTTAATAAATAAATATCTAAACATAATTAAATAAAATAATTTATTTATTAAAATGAATAAAATAATGTTGTCATTATCTCAGCATGTATTTTTAAATAGTCTAAAAAAAATCTAATAAAGTCTAAATACATTGAGTTCAGATATTTATACAAGTTAACCCAGACACTGAACCCACAGTTTCAAAACTTTTGTTTTTATCTACTACTCAAAATACGATTTTAATGTATTTATTTGTAACTTTGACATAGCAAGGAAACTTGGAGGAAAAGGAGACATTTGCTTTTAATATTTGAAAATTATTTTGTTGATTTAAAAAAATAAAAACCTTAACACGTGAGCATTTCTTCTTAAATAACACTGTGAAGTTTCTGAGTCGCATTCTATTAAAAGTGCTGATAAAATGGCCTCAGTTACTCATTTAAATTATCAGCTGAATGGGTAACAAATGAAGTAGAGAGCTTTTTAATTATTTATGAATGTATTGCTTGTGGATGGAGTGCCACATAGAGTTACCTCTCTTTTTGGCTTTGTTTTGTGAGCAGCAGTGGAATCTATGAATGAGATTAAACATAAGGACATTCACAGAAATTCTTAATGAACTTCTGGGGAAGGGCAATAAGTGCAAGGAAAAACTGCAGCAAGACTAATTACAAATTTCAAGTGGTCATCGCTTAATTATAGAAGCTTTTAAGTTCAAGTAATATATCTTTTTCATGAGCCTATCATATTGTATTAATTACCACAAACTGCACTCTTGAACACTTATCTTTTCACATATTTCTTATTCTTAGTACTTAAAATTACCCTTATGATTGATAAGTAAATGGATTTTACAGACAATGCATTTATTTACATAAATAAATAATGCTGTTTATATATATAAAAACAATTGAATATGTGTATGTGTTCAATGAATTTTTTTTCAAATTAACATCTTAATTCTACCACATTAGTTACAAATAGATATAGACTTTATAGATTCATCAAATATTTTATTCTCAAATTTATATGTCCTTTGTGAAGTAAATGAAACTGTATATATTAAATATAATCCTATCACATGTAACAGTTACTAGTGCATCCCAGGACATACATAGGTCAGGTCCTCCTCAAGGCATCACGGATAACTGGATTTAACTTTCTATCCTAGGAGTCTTCTGTATATTTCTGTGGCTTTTATACTACAATCAGGAGGAAGAATTCTTTTGCTAAAAGCTTCCAAATGACTATGCGAGTAGATTATTTGTAGACTAGTGATATAATATTATAGTTTAATATGTGAAGCATGATAAAATAAAATGCTATTGCCATATTTAATTTGTTCAGTAAAGCATTCATTTAGTTATCAAGCATTCATTTTCTTTTTTTAAAGATTTTATTTATTTATTTGACAGACAGAGATCACAAGTAGACAGAGAGGCAGGCAGAGAGAAAGGAAGGGAAGCAGGGTCCCTGCTGAGCAGAGAGCCTGATGTGGGGCTCTATCCCAGGACTCTGGGATCATGACCTAAGCAGAAGGCAGAGGCTTTAACACACTGAGCCACCCAAGAGCCCCAAGCATTCATTTTCTTTATACAGAAGAGATAGAACAATATTATATAGTAGAAAAGACAGTAAATAATCTAGAAACCTTGATCATTTTGTTTTGGCAATTTTAGAACATAAAATTAGCTAAAGCTCAAGTGCAAGTTATATTTGTATCATAGGAGGAAAAGTTAATTAAAAGTTTGTTTATTACCATAGTTTAACACTTCAACGAAATGATAACGAGTCCAAAATCAATGAATATATGAAGTATACAATAAAAACAATAATCTTGAGTGTATGTGACTCACTGTAGGTATTGATAGGCTAGAAATCAAAGGGAAAGTATCTATAGGGTTTGTTCAGTTCCATGCTCATCAGATTAATAGGCTTTCTCATATTGCTTCCTTCACCACATTAATTTGTCTAATGAAGTTTTCAAGAGTTAAAGACAGTGATAGGTTCATGGCTGGAGAGAAGGTACAGAATCTAAGATAGTTCAGCAGTGCTTATTATTTAAGAGAAAGACAGCATGGGAGGTGAGGGGTATATCATGCATCCTGTTTTCACTCCCTTTGTGGAGCACCTACCCTGGAGGTCATGTAATAATAACCAATGACCAAAAAACAATAAAAAAACCCAAACATCCATGTGGAAGTGCCATCCCTGCCTGGAGATGAGTAGACTGCTCAAACAGATCCTGGGCAGGCATCTCAGCCCAGGACTGTGTTGGGGAAGCTGGTTCCTGGCTTTGGGCACAATCTGGAAGCCAGCAAACTGACGGGAGAGTGCAGCCAGGGTTAACAGGACTGATGATCTTTTTGCAGCCAGGCCGCGGGTGGACACCCGCTCAAGGAGCCAGGCTAGGAGGCTGCCCAGCGCCAGCGCTGGTCAAGCTTGCAGCCCCCGGGGCTTCCCCCGCGCCCCAGCCAGGGCGGGGCCTCAGAAGGGAGGGGGCGGGGGCGGGGCAGAGAAGGGGCTTTGCTAATTGCCAAAGCGAAAAGGGAGCTCGGGGAGGACTCAGGAGGGAGGGGGACGGGGGCGGGTGGAGGGCGGCGGGGAGAAGGCGCTTTGCTAATTGCCTAAGCTGGAAGTGAGCTCACAGAGGATGTGGCTGAGAGTCTGGGAGGAGGTGGAGGGGCTGGCGGAGGAGGGGCGGGCAGCGCCGCGGTGCTGTGCTGCGGCTCAGTCGGGACTGCAGGACCCACCGGACTCGCTGCCCGTACGCTCCCATGTGAGGCTCCGCTGTCCCGCTCCTGCTGCCTGCTGCCCCTCCCCGCCCCAAGGCTTCTCCGGACCACCCTCTGCACAGGGGTAAAGTGACACCGCGCCGCGCCCTCACCTGGAGCAGAAAGCGCGGACCCGACCTGGGGGCGAAGAGGGGGGTTGTGGAGGCCCAGCCTCCCGCGAACCCCAGGGCACCGGGACCACCCCGGACGCTGCGCCAAACCCGGGTCCTCATGGGGTCGGGCTGGGGACAGCGCCTTGCGAGGTGCCCCCCGCCAGCAGGCACGCTAGCCCCCATCTTTCCGCAGCCCCATGCGCCCGTGCTGAGGACCCCCTTCCCTCCCCCGCCGTGGCCCCGCTGCTTTTGTTCTGGACTTGGGATCCCAGGTGGAAACTAGTCCCTCAGACCTCCCTGGCAGCAAGGAGGGCAGGGAGGGATTCTTGGTTTCCTGCCCTGGGTCCTCCTCTCTCCCCATTCACAAGCCTTCTGGCTTCCCTTTACTCTCCTCATTGTCAGTTTTCTGAAATGGTTTTCTTCTGCATGTTGACCCAAAGAGCTATTTCATGAATGAATATACACGAAACTGAGTTGGAGCCCACCTGTAGAGGCCTTTCATTAGAATGGTCTCTGGTTCTAGCCTCAGTTCAGAATACTGCATGTACCTGAGGACCAAGTCCAGATGTTTCTTTCATCTCTGACTTGAATTTGAAATCCTCCTCAGACTTCAGCTTCCAGGATTTCTCCAGTCCTTGCTCTCCCACTGTCTTGCTGGGGATCCGCCATGAGTGTTGAACACAGGAATGAATGAATGATATATACCCCAGACTGCTGGGGCTTTGTCTTCTTTTGCTGAGGTTGGAAAGGCTTGGGAGAGACCCCCTGTATGCAGATAGAGAGCTGCATGCAATTGCTTAGATAAACGTGTTCCCCACTTAATTGCTTGGGCATTGAACATTTCGCCCTTAACCTGTGGCTTGAGCATTTAGGAGGAGACAATCTGGAGGTGAATCAGAAGATGGCTGAATCCACATGGTGGTGGTCTGGGTTTGGGAGACTTTCCTGGAGATTCAAAGGAAAGATATAAATTCTTCCAGTGTGGAGTGGTAAACATTTTATCGATGGGAGATGGAAAATAAATGGTCTGGTTAAACTTTCCCGCCCCCTCAAAACCCATTATTTGAAAACACAAAAAGGGAAGTGAAGGGAGAAATCCTCCCACTCCCATTCCCACTCACCTCCATAGCCATCTCCTCTTCCAAGAACCTAGCAGACAAGGTGCCAAGAAGTGTTAGGTACCAGCAGTGGTCTCAGATCTCATTCAAGAATCATGGTGAAAGGCTTTCAAATAGATTGTGGGGGAACAGGGATCCAATTAGGGGGGGACAAGTTTAAGGTTTGCCTGGTCCCCTAAAAATTAATGGCACTAGAGAAGATGAGCTTTGGGAACTATAGCTTAATGGATACAATGTGTTAAAAGCTTCAGTGAGTCATGGTGGGAAGAGGCCAAGAGGGCAGCAAACACAGTCTTAGATGATGTTATTAATAGCACTACAGGCTCTAGATTTCCTGTGGTGGTGTTCTTGGCAAGACCAGCCCGGCCAAAGTGGATACTCTCAACCTGGAACAGAGGGTCTTGGAGATGCCAGCACGTGAGGTATGATGAGAGGGTAAAATGATAGGAGGTGTCCTTTGGAAGGACTGACTCCTTGACTTTAAAAGGGAGAACCCAAATCTGTAGGTGAAATCTTTCTGGCTACAAAGAGGGCCAAGGCCTCCTAAGGTCAAGGTCTCCTCGTCACTTGCAAAGATGTCGAAGAACATATTCAGACATTTCAAAGATGTCCTCATATCATTGGTTCCCACTCTGGAATTCTATCAATAAGGTGAGAGTTCCTCTAGTTGAAAAAGAGATCTAAAAAGACTTCCCTTTCTCATGTAATTTCTGTAACCTCCAGGACACACCCACCTCCCCCTTCCAGCTCTGTAATGAAGCCACAGCTGGTGCCAATTTGTGGAACTCCTTAAAGGCTATTCTCCCTTATATACCCCGGGACCAAGTTCCCATGCTCCCTCACCCGATTTCCTGCACTCACCTCCCACCTGGTGTGTTCACACCTGCAAGTGCCTTTTACCAACCCCTTTGCCAAAAGGCAGCCAGAGTGACCTTTCAAAGACCTATCAGTTCCTGGCATTTGTCTCCATAGAAATCTGCACTGATCTTCTAACAAATTCTCAGTCCTCCAAAGGCACCCATAATCCTCCCATCAGTCTATTCATACCCCTCCAACTGACTGATGCCTGTTCTGCCCCATCTCTCTGCCCTTCAACCACACTGCCTCCTTCTTCCTGTGGAGACCTCTCATGGCACCTGCCTCCAAGCACAGGTGATTCCCATTGATGGGAAGACCCTCTTCTCTCCCCCATCTCCCCACTCCAGTTACTCCCACTTATTCGTGAGCTCACAAGCCCCATGGTACACACTCTCCATGCAGCCTGCTCTCTCTTTTCTAGCACTGGCCTCCGTTTCTAGCTGTGCTTGTGTCATGGATGTCCCTCCCCAGCCAGCCTCCAAGCTCTCCTTCCCTTTAGCTCCAACACCTGACACAGTGCCTGGCACGTAGTAAGCCCTGGCTAGCTTCTAAGAGCCTCACTGAGGGACTGAAAGCATTTTAAAAATGTCACCACGTAGGCTCCAAACTGTAGGCAGAAAAAGCTTTGCCTGGATTGACATTTTAGAGATGTATTCGTCAAGTTGGATGTGTTCACTGACTTTACCTTGTAAAATTTAAAAAAAAAAAAAAGGACCTCTGTATCGCTTCGCATCTAAGGAAGGCGCATGTATACTATTAGACCACGTTATGAGCTTAATGGAAGGAGACAAGATGTTTTCGCTAAGAAAATGTATAAGACTGTTGAGGTTAAGTGGGAGGAAACAGTCCGTTTGTTGGAGCATTGCTATCTTACTCTATCACAGCCACTCATAAAAATCTGACACGGGGTGAGTCAGAATTGTCTGTCGGAGAGGAGTTAGATCTGGCTCATGTTCCTACAGACATGAAAGCCAGAAACGAAAAGGAGGCTTTAAAAGCGTGGGTTGAGGAGGCGGTGTGGTTCACTGCGATGAGCTAAGTGCCCAGGGCCACCAGCAGACATGCTGGCCTGTGTCCGTCCTTTGTTCTGGGGTCCCTCTTGCACCATGTGGTGAGGCTGGTGGCTGGGAGAAGCTCAGGACAGGACCCGGTGGCATCTTATTTCTCCCACCCTCCTGTGGGCTCCAGTGGTCTCCAGTAGGTCCCAAGGGACAGCCTGCCTTCCTTGAAAAGCCCAGTAGCACTGGGAGCAGAAACTGGGGCCAAAGAGTGAGCACCCTGTTTGACAAGCTGGACCAGCCACCTCTTCTTCAGATGCAGGGGGAGCCCTGGCATGCTGACTCCTCCCTTCTCCCTTTCCCCTCTCCTCTTTCCTCCCTCTTTTCTTCCCCTCTCTCCTTCCCTGGTGGTGCCCTTTCCCAATGCCCACTTCATCCCTTTTCCTTTCTACATACCTGTCTTCTAGAGTTTCTTCTCTTTCCTCCCCATTACTTCCCTTCATCTGAATCTCCTCTTTGGTCCCTTTGTCCCTGCTCTCTGCTCCTCCTCCCCTTCCCTGGCCCCTGTTCAGCTCCATACTGAATGCAGGCAGAGCTGGACTAACATGCTCACTTGCTTGCTCAGCCAACCTCCAGAGAAGTCACTCTTCGGTGGCCACCTTCCTGACCCCCTGGTCGCTTCTCCACTTGTTCAGATATTGCTCTGAAGTCTGAGGAGGACAGAGCGGGGCTGCCACAGAAGCAGGCCAGAGGAGAAACCAAACCATGTGTCCACACTGTCCCCCAGCACTGCTGCTCTGAGAGCTTTCGGAGTCCTCAACAGGGTTAGGATTTAGGGGCTTCTTCAGAACCGGGAGTGAAAACAAGCATAGGTCAAAAGAAAAGCGACGGCCCCCACACAAAAATAATAATCACAAATGAAAACTATGTTAACTCTGAAGTCCCAAAGTCGAAGAATTGCCTTGAAACTGTCACTAGAAAGCACCCAAGGCCTCACTCTCTGGGTTCTGGGTGCCCTGGGAATGGCAGGAGGCTCTGACATGCACGTGGGGGTGCCGAACTATGAGGGCTAGCCTGCCCGCTGGCAGGGGGGGGGTACCTCCTGTGGCGCTGTCCTGGCACGACCCCCTGCGTAGGGGGTGTGGCGCGGCGTCCTGGGTGGTCCTGGTGCCCTGGGGTTGCCGGAAGCCTGGGCCCCGAACTCTCCACCCTCCCCCCCCCCCCCCCCCCGCTCCTGTCCTGCGTTTTCTGCTTCAGGTGAGGGCGCGTCGAGGTGTCACTTTACCTGTGAGCAGAGGGTCCTCCAGAGAAGCCATGGGGCAGGGAGGGGCAGCAGGCAGCAGGAATGAGAACGGGACACCGTGGCCTCTGGGGCTAAGCTGGAGCGTGGGAGCGCAGGGGCAGCGAGTATGGTGGGTCCTGCAGTCCCGAATGGGCTGCAGCACAGCACCCTGGAGCTGTGTGCCCCTCCTTCCCGCCTGGGCAATTAGCAAAGCCCCTTCTCCTGGCCCCCCCCCCGCCCCGCCCACGCCCCCCTCCCTCCTGAGTCCTCTGAGAGCTCACTTCCAGCTTTGGAAATTAGCAAAGACCCTTCTCCTCGCCGGCCCTGCCCCCTCACTCCAGGGGCCTGAACCCTGGCTGGGGTGCAGGGCTATGCCCTAGCATGCTGCCCCATTGCCAGCGCCTGCGCTGGGCAGACTCATAGCCTGGCTTTCTGAGCGGGTGTCCACGGGCAGCCTGGCTGCGAAAAGATCATCAGTCCTAAAGGCCAGCTGCACTCTTGGGTCAGTTTGCTGGCTTCCAGATTGCGCCCAAAGCCAGGAACCAGCTTCCCCAGCACAGGCCTGGGCTGAGATGCCTGCCTGGGATCTGTCTGAGCAGTCTCCTCCACTCCAGGCAGGGATGGCACTTCAACCTGGATGTTTGGGTTTTTGGTTTGTTTTTTTGGTCATTGGTTATTACATGACCTCCAGGGTAGGTGCTCCACAAAGGGAGTGAAAACAGGACGCCTGATATATATGCATATGGCCATTCTAGAAAAATAGCTTGGGGTTCTCTCGGAAACGCGGCATTGGTCCTTGCACTATGGTTTAATAGAAAAGGGATTATGCACCAAGTTACTTAAATGAGCATAGGTTGAAATCGTTTACTGAGAGTAAATATTTTAAATAGTTATATTTTAACTAAATCTATCATCAATCATAAATCTATTACACGAAGGTTACAGGCAATTTAAAAGCAAGAGCACTCTCTTCAGGGTTTTAAATAATCCCTGTCTGTCTTGGCACATGAGAATGCAAAGATAGGAAATGGTTTGTAAAAGATCATATAATAGCTTTTACTAATTCTATTTATTTGACAGACAGAGATCACAAGTAGGCAGAGAGGCAGGCAGAGAGAAAGATGGGGAAGCAGGCTCCCCGCCAAGCAGAGAGCCTGATGAAGGGCTCGATCCCAGGACCCTGAGATCATGACCTGAGCCCAAGGCAGAGGCTTAACACACGGAGCCACCCAGGCGCCCCCAGATGAAATACATTTCTGACTTAGAAACTTCAGATAGAATTATTTTGTCCATGATGACAACTGAAGAAAATGTGTCATCCCTAAACCTAACCTTAAACCCTACCAACACTGAAACCTAAGCTGACCTTAAAGCCCAAACTAGAACCCTGAATCCCAAACCTGGAATGGAACCCAAAGCCTGTACCTGAGCCCTGGATCCAAGCCCTGAACCACGAACCCAAACCCTAAACCAGACCTCCAAGTCATGAAACCTGAACCCAAATCTCAGCATGAAGTCAAACCCCAAATTTGACCTTGAACTTTATCCCATAAGCCCTGAGTCTTAAAGCCTAAATCATAAACTTAAAGCCCTAAACTATAACTCTGTTCCCTTGTCCTTCACTCTAAACCCTCACCCTAACACTAAACCCAAAGCCTGATTAGAACTCTGACTAAAACCTGAACCTGAACCCAAATTCAAACCCTTCACCACACTTTGCTTATGCACTTGCCATTGATGGATATTTGCAGTTTCTACCTCTTGATTTTTGTGAACATTGTTTGGGTTGGGGGCTAGGGTTAGGGTCTTGGATTAGGGTAGGGTCCAGGCTTGAGACCAAGTTGAGGTCAGAGTGTGGGTCTGCATCAGGGCCATGTTCAGTGACACTGTTTGGGTCAAGGACTGTTGTAATTCCACATTGTTTCCAATTCATTGTTCCTTAGCTATTTGGGGGGAAGTTGGGGGGTATTGGGCTCCATGCAGCTTGAATTTCCGGAATGAAATGGCATCAGCTGGACCCCAGGAGGGAGCAGGACCTTCCACTGAAGGGTGAGCTCCCACAGTCCTGCACTGCCTTGCACCGCCTGCAGAGGGCGCCAGACCCCAGCACCCGCCCTGAGCCCAGGCTGCACAGCCACAGCTGTGACCTGAGCCCTGCCTTTTCAGGACCCACTGTGGAGACTTCTGGAGAATGTGGGGCGCCTCCCACCCTGACAGGACAAGCTGAGGAGGGTGTGGCTCTGCATCCACACTGACCGGACCCGTTGTGGAGGACGCGCCCACACTGGCAGCAGTCCAACCTCCTAAGGACCAGACGCTGGAGGAGGTGAGGAGAAGTCCCTTAGTGGACTGTCAAGGGGTTCGTGGTCTCAGGACCCCACAGAGAAAGGGCGCCCTGTGTAGACACTGGGGCTTCCGTCGTTTTGTGTGAGGAGACGTGGCCTCCTGCTGTGATGTGCGCGGGGCTGTGGGGTCCCCCCTTTCTGGGCTCGGGTGATCCTTGGTCCTTGTCTGTGTTTGTGTGCTCGCGGATTCGGTTCCTTGGGCTCCTCAGATGGTCTGCAGTCAGGGAGCGTCCCCCTGCTTTGGTGCTCGTGCTCTCCCCACCTCAGCCCTGCGGGGTCCTTCCCGTGTCCACACCCACTCCAGGCTTGCGCCTAGTCCGGAAATTCGGGAGCCAAAGTGAGGACTCTGTAGCCGGTTTTGGGGAGAGTAGGTATTTTCCCAGTGTGGGTTCTTCCCTGAGCACAGTGCCTCCCCATCTCCGTGTGTACCCCTCCCTGTCTGTCGTCATTGTTGCAGGGCTGTCACTTTCTTGGTTCAGGGGCCTCCTGGGTATCTTGCTATCTTGGATGCAGGTGTAAATGAGATCGTTCTCAGCAGTCTCTTTCTGATGGGTCCTTCCGAGCACCTAGGAGTGCCACTAATTTGTGCATATTGATTTTGTTCCTTGCAAGTTCTTGAATTTATTAGTTCGATTGGCCTTAAACTTAATCTGCCAGTTATTTGACCAGCAGCATGGGTTTAATTGGGAAGAGCAGAGAATGGCAGTCTGGGCTGAGCAAGCTAAGGTCCCATCACAGGCAAGTGCGAGAAACAAAGGAGAGGAACATTATTTCATGGAGGAGGAAGAAGTTGGGAAGGGTGCTTGAAGGAAAGTCCCTTGGAGAAAGGCAGGGTGATGGAGAATTCTCACCAGCTGAGCTGCAAAGCTCCTACAAAAAGTCAGGAGATGAACCTCCAGCTTCCCCTGTGGGGCCTAAAATTGGTGAGTCTCTCCTGTGGGGGATTGCAATGTGGGGTCTGTAATGGGCACTGAGCACCAGGCGCCCCCTTCCAGCCTCCCCTTCTGGCATCCCCAGTCCACTTTACTGGGGCTTCCCTTCCTGCTTTTGCACAGTTCTAACCAGCTTGTGGTGGAACGTTGTGGAAAAACTGAAATTCCAAATCCACTGCTTCTACTGCACCTGAGATACAGGGGCCCATGATTTAATCCTCCCACGAGTCTCTTGCTAGCCCCACCTGTCCGTTACTCATTTTGAGAGTTGATATTACCAAAGTACTGTAATTCTAAAAATTTCTGAATTAGCTGTATTATTTCTTTTTAGGTATGAAGTTAACTTCCAATTATATGAATTTAATATTTTGGTCATTGTTTTCTAATTTTATTGCCTTATTCTTGGAAAATATAGCCTGATATTTAACTCTAGGAATTTATTGGCATATACTTCTGGCCTAAATAATGGCCTGTTTGTGTAAATGTTCAACTTATGCTTATATACTTACTGAAGACTCTTGTTTTGGGGTTAGGATGGCTACATTTATTAATAGATCAGGACTATTAGATTCTCTAAATTTTGATGTCTCTTAATTTAATCTAATTAAATTATCAGTTAATGAAAGAAGTTAAATTTTTTATGTACTACTGCATCTAAACTTATCAAAGTCTTTGCTATAATTAGACAAGTATGTCATCCTGTTTTTATACCAAGTCTCACATTAAAAAAATCATACTATCTGAAATATTATTTATTTTTATTATTATTTATTTTTTTTAAAAGATTGTATTTATTGGGGTACCTGAGTTAAGTGTCTACCTATAGCTCAGGTCATAATACCCGGGTCCTGGGATAGAGCCCCGCAGGGGGTTCCCTGCTCAGTGGCGTGCTTCTCCCTCTCCCTCTGTTATTCCCTCTGCTGTGTGCATGTTTTTCTTTTCTCACTCTCTCTCAAATAAATAAGTAAAATTTAAAGATTATCTCTCTCAAATAAATAAGTCAAATTTTTTTTTCTCAATGGGAGGGAGAAGCAGACTCTCCACTGAGCAGGGAGCCTGATGCAGGGCTCAATACCAGGACCCTGGGATCATCACCTGAGCTGAAGGCAGACACTTGAACCGACTAAGTCACCCAGGCACTCCAGCTGTTTATTTATTTATTTATTTTTATTATGCATATGTTTTATCTCTCTTTTCTACAAGTCTTTTTTTTTTGATCTTTTTACTTTTTTCATAAAACTGAATTATTTCAAGATGACTTGGTCATCCTCTTTTCCCCAACCTCAAAGATCATAGAGTATATTTTAACTGTTAAAATAATATTAGTATTTAAGTGCTGCCTACACAAATTAAGGCAAATTATCTGTGGTCTGTATTCCTGAAAATATTTTTTTTATTATGCCTTCCTATGCCAATGACATTTTATAAGGATCTAAATGTTTCCATTTGTGATTTTTTTTCAAGATAATAAAGCTATTACTTCATTCTTTTTTATATCTGATGTTATTTAAAAAATTTCTGTCAGTCTGATTCTTGTTTCTTTATTAATGAATTATTTTTTTTCTCTCTAACACTTGTGATTTTTTTTGTGTGTCTTTGGTATGTATGCCCTAGTTTGGGATTCATAGAGTCAACTCTAGTTATGAATATTTTCTTTCTTTTCTTGTATGTAAGTTTTAATCCAGTGTCTTGACTATTTTATGCTTGAGAAATAGATGTACATTAATATTCAAATATTTCTTTCCTTTTTCTTCTTTCATTTAAAAAAAGTCATTTATTTTATTTTATTTAAAAATATTTATTTATTTATTTGGAGTAGAGAGAGAGGGTCATGAAGAGTGGCTGATTATATACTTTCAATTTGGGAGGAGGTTAGGGATAGCACAAGCCTCCAAGGTATTTTATAAACAAGGTTTCCAGGACCTTGAGGGGGCTAGCTATTGTTAGGGAAAGGTCATTTATTACTATTTAGTAAAAACTCAGGGAAGAGACTCTTCTGATGTGTATCAGTGGGTATATGCTTGGGAGATGATTGCCAATGTATATCTTGAGGGCAGGGGTGGGGAGTAGAGATAAAGAAGTTTCCAAAGTAATTTTTACATGTGAAAGTAGATTTTCAGTATCCTGGGGGGTGGACTAAGAATGCTTTTTGCCCTGAGTGGATGTGTCCACATGGAAGCAGCTGAGTCCCCAGAGGAGCTTCAAGGACTTGTCAACAGGCTATGAGTAGTAAGGAAATCTAATTTCTTCTCTAGCTTTTGTTCCACACACATCACCTACATCTTACACCTCTTTTATATTGATAATTTTAATGCTTTGCTGGTATCCAGATGACTATATCCTTAAGTGACTTCTTATCTCTATTGAATCCATTATGTATTCTATCCATTGTATTCTTAATTCAACTAGATTACATATATTTAATCTATTAGTACCACTAGGTTCTTATTCTTGTTTTTATTTCAAAATCTTTCCTTATTTCCTTACATTATTTATTGGGTATATTTTAAATCCCTGAAATACTCACTTATTATATATAAGCTGTCAACCGTATTCTTATTTTGAGGTAGCTATATCTTTTTGGGTTTTAGGACATCATACCAACAATGCCAAATAATTTTCAGACAACAGCAGGATCTCCAAGAATTCAACTAAATTCTGACACTATCTACCTGAACATAGTGTAAGATTTCATCAGTTAATGGATCAGTC
The DNA here is from genome assembly GCF_964662115.1 of Mustela nivalis. Lineage (NCBI taxonomy): Eukaryota > Metazoa > Chordata > Mammalia > Carnivora > Mustelidae > Mustela > Mustela nivalis. The sequence continues at coordinate 122,327 of NW_028136427.1, read as the reverse complement.
CTCCAAGACTATCTCCAACCCCACCTCAGATGCCAGTCTCACTGTAGGCCCCAGGTTATTACCTGTGCTTGTGACTGAGCAACTACAGGTTGGAGGTCCCAGTGGCCTACTTCTTACGTTCTTTTAATTTGCTACAGGGACTCACAAAACTCAGAAAAATACTTACTTTATGTTTGCCAGCTTATTAAAAGATATAATAGAAGATTTAAATCAATAGATAGATAAAGAAGTGCACAGGGCAAGGTATGGAGAATGGGCACAGAGCTTCTATTACCTTCTGTAAGACTGCCACTCTTCCTGCCTTTTCATACATTTCACAAACTAAAAGCTTTCTGAACCCAGTCCTTTCAGCTTTTCTGTGGAGGCTTCATGACATAGTCATGACTGACTAAATCATTGTCATTTGCTGATCTAATCTCCAGATCCTCTTCCCTCCCCAGATAATCCTGTATTGGGAGGAAGGGGAGGCAAAAAGTTGTGAAGGCTTTCACCAAGTGGTTGGTCCTTCAGGCAAACAGCCCTTGCCTTGAGTGAGGTCTGAAGGTCACTTCATTAACAGAACAAAACACACCTCTCTCACCCTTATCACAGGAAATCCCAAGAGTTTTAGGAGCTGTGAGTCAGTAGCCATGGTTGAAAACCAAATATTCAGATGACCAAAATATATTTCTTGTAAACCACTATATTACACTACATGCTTAAGTATTTAATTATGTGATCTTTTAAACTAATATTTTTCTAAGAGTATAAACTGTTCTGGCAGTAATCTGGATTGGGGAGTGATGTATTGCCAAATTTCTGTCGTTTTAGTCCAGGAAGTCAAAGAGAAAGAACAGGAGAGCCCCTTAGGGCAGGAAGTTCAAAGTAACAATGTTAACTACTACTACCTTTTCTTGATTTTTTTTTTTAAACAAGCAAATCTTCTCTTCAGAGTTGCAGTTTAAAGCCAAGAACATGCAGAATTGGGAGAAAAAATAGTTAAATTTGGAGACTTGCAGAGGTAGAATCAGAGTAGTGAAAGCCATTACAGCAACTGAACTAACTGAGGTCAGTCTTTGGTGAATCACAGAAACAGGTGGAGTTGTCAAACAAAGGAATCTTTGTTTACAACATACAAGGAGATCACAGGGAATAAGTTCCAAAGCCTTGACTGTTTGAACAGGAGAGAGATTTTTATTTAGTATTTAAGATGAATACTCAGAAGGGAGAGTTTTATTATTCCGTGTATGGTTGGTCATAAGGTTGTGGCTGCATGCACATCCACATATGTATTTGTGCAATATGTATTGCATGTTCACCTGAATGAAGCTTGTATTCCACCGAGGGCAGAAACTTCAACGTTAGAATAAAGCAGAGGTAACTGTTGGACAAGGGAAAGGGACTCTGCAGGCTTCAAGAGCAGATAGAAACTAGATGGGGTCTTGGGCTCATTTTCTGGGACAAGGAATGCAAGGCCTTGATTGCTTTTGAAATAGCACTAGGAGTTTTGCCACTGATTTATTGTCTCAATAGCTTAGGCTATTTCCTGGTCTGGTGGTGACTGTTAGTTTTCCCATTGCCTTGTTCCCTCAAAATCCTTAAGGAGTGAGGTTTTTGCATTTCTTTGTAAGAACCTCCCAGGAAGTTTTGGAAGAAGTGTGCTTGGGCAAGTACACAGGTGGGGTATAGATCATTGAAAATAGCTGGGGACAAAAAATGATTTTCTTATGTCAGGAAAACTATATGTCATCTTAATTTTCTGGGAACCTCTAATTCTTTCTGCTGATGTTACCAGCAGGCTTCTGAGATATTACTGATTGTTCTCTTGTACCTAAGGAAAAAGAAATGTAGAAAGCAAAAGACAAAACTTTAAAATCTATCCTCCAACTCATCAATTCACTGCAGCCACCTCTCTGTCTTTCCCTTTCTCTTTTTCTTTCTCTTTCTCTCTCACTTTCTCTCTCACATACGCACAACACACGCAAATCATCTTAAAACAATTTTTAATTTTCCCTATTCCATTTTAATATACTTGAGGCATGATCATTTTCTTAGTAAAATCAAGAAAAAAAAATCTAGGATTCCATCATTCTGTGTGATTAAAGTATTGAGGAATTTCCTTCCAATAGCACTTATAAAAACACATTTTATTTATGTAATATTATATAATCAGGTGCCTGCATTTTTCTTATTCTCTAACTAGTGTTATTTGGCAATTAATATTTTGTCAATCAATATTCCCCTATATCTGAATGTGTGGGCAGTGAGAGATGAGTTAGAGGCAAGGATGGTGAACACTCCCAACAACTGCAGACTACATATATCTTAAGCCATGATTTTCTTTGCAAAGGTCAACATTGATAATGTTCTAGTCATACCTCCGTGTACCAGGAAAGAAGTAGCATATTTCTTGAAAGACACAGCTATCAAAGCTCCATTGAGAAACTGTAAAGATGGACAAGCGATTTCCAAATTACATATCTGATAATGGACATCTACTCTGATTATTTAAATATGAATAAAAATAAAAAACCTTACTAATAACCAAACAGAGTATCCAATTTTACATGTGAAGGAAATAATGGAAGAGACATGTCACCAAAAGTATATGGATGGCTTATAGGCACATGACAAATTTCTCAACATTTAGACATTAAAGAAATACAAATTAAAATCATAATGAGACATGCTTACATATCTATTAGAATGGCTAAAATTATAAAGGCTAATTGTACTTGGTCTGAGCTAGATTGAGAAGCAACAAAAAATCTAAACTGTTGTTGGCATATATCATGATACAACCACTTTGGAAAATAGTTTGAAAATTTTTTTAAATGCAAAATATGTTGCAGTTACAAAAATAGCCATTTTACTTCTAGGCATTTAACCAAGAGAAACAAGCCCTATGTTCATACAGGGACTTGTATATGAATTTCATAGCAGCTTTATTTTTAAGAATTGAAAACAGTGGAAATGTTCATCAATGTCCATCCATAGAGCAAAGAAAAATTATGATCTATTCATTAAAGAGATTACTATTCAACATCAAAATGAACTATTTACAATTGGAGATTCTCAAAGTAATGATGCTGAGAAAAGAAAAGCCAGGCAATGAATAGTATATACAGTGTCATTCCATGACTATAAAAAATCTAGAAAATACAAATTTATATATAGTCACAGTCATCAAATATATTGGTGTGATTTTAGTGCCTTCTTCTGTGATCCTATAGCTTCCTACACTTGCATCTCTGAGCATTTGTTACACCATGTGAAAATATGAACTCTTTCTCTTCATTCTGTCTTACTAGAATAAGAGTCCTTGAAATTTTATGGACAATTGAACTCTCAGTTATTAGCAGAAATTCTATCACACAGTAAGTTTCCAAATATAAAAGCCAGAGTTTTACAATGACTTCTAAGCTTTTACATGATCTAGCCACTCATTTAACCTCTGTGACCTCTTTCCCTGCTACTCTTCAGTCACTCACAGTGGCCTCCTTGCTATTCCTCAGATATGCCAGGCATGATCCAACCTTATGGCCTTCAAGATAGCCAATTCCTTTGTCTGGAGTGACCTTATTGCTGATAGTTCTGCGCAAATTCATCACCTTTCCATACCTTTGTTCAATTGTCAGCTTCATTGTAACTACCCTGATCTTCCTATTAAAAATTTTAACTCCCCATCCCCTGCCTAGCAACCTTGATTTTTCTCACCCTGATCGAGTTTTTCTTTTTCCCCATTGTACTCATCCTTTTTGAATGCACTATGCCATTTTTATTAAGGTTTATAGCTTTGAATTGTCTCACCCATTAAAATAAAAGTTCTACAAAGCCAAGTATTTCATTTACCAGTGTAGTCTGAAGTAATATCTGCCATATAATAGTTCAGTAGACAACTGGTAAATTTCAAAATAAATTAATGTTGAGAATATACTGAATTTCACAAGTCATTTCAATATTTATTTCCAAAAAATAAACTATGTAAAACATACCTTAAATTTACTTTCAAAATATTTTATAGCATATAATGGACAATATACATAAGCCTTAAAGAAACAATCCTATAAATAACCATTTCATACCTACTTAAAAACTACATAATACCACACTCCTAGATCCTCTCTGAACGCTCTAAAATAACCCTAAAGGAAATACATTTTTTTTTTAATTTATTTTTTATTTTCAGCATAACAGTATTCATTATTTTTCACCACACCCAGTGCTCCATGCAATTCGTGCCCTTTATAATACCCACCACCTAGTACCCCAAACTCCCACCCCCCACCCCTTCAAATTCCTCAGATTGTTTTTCAGAGTCCATAGTCTCTCATGGTTCACCTCCCCTTCCAATTTCCCCCAACTCCCTTCTCCTCTCTAACTCCCCATGTCCTCCATGCTATTTGTTATGCTCCACAAATAAGTGAAACCATATGATAATTGACTCTCTCTGCTTGACTTATTTCACTCAGCATAATAATCTCTTCCAGTCCCGTCCATGCTGCTACAAAAGTTGGGTATTTGTCCTTTCTTTTTTTTTTTTTTTTTTTTTTTTTTTTTTATAAACATATATTTTTATCCCCAGGGGTACAGGTCTGTGAATCACCAGGTTTACACACTTCACAGCACTCACCGAAGCACATACCCTCCCCAATGTCCATAATCCCACCCCCTTCTCCCAAACCCCCTCCCCCCAGCAGCCCTCAGTTTGTTTTGTGAGATTAAGAGTCACTTATGGTTTGTCTCCCTCCCAATCCCATCTTGTTTCATTGATTCTTCTCCTACCCACTTAAGCCTCCATGTTGCATCACCACTTCCTCATATCAGGGAGATCATATGATAGTTGTCTTTCTCTGCTTGACTTATTTCGCTAAGCATGATACGCTCTAGTTCCATCCATGTTGTCGCAAATGGCAAGATTTCATTTCTTTTGATGGCTGCATAGTATTCCATTGTGTATATATACCACATCTTCTTGATCCATTCATCTGTGGATGGACATCTAGGTTCTTTCCATAGTTTGGCTATTGTGGACATTGCTGCTATAAACATTCGGGTGCATGTGCCCCTTTGGATCACTACATTTGTATCTTTAGGGTAAATACCCAATAGTGCAATTGCTGGGTCATAGGGCAGTTCAATTTTCAACATTCTGAGGAACCTCCATGCTGTTTTCCAGAGTGGCTGCACCAGCTTGCATTCCCACCAACAGTGTAGGAGGGTTCCCCTTTCTCCACATCCTCGCCAGCATCTGTCATTTCCTGACTTGTTGATTTTAGCCATTCTGACTGGTGTGAGGTGATATCTCATTGTGGTTTTGATTTGTATTTCCCTGATGCCGAGTGATATGGAGCACTTTTTCATGTGTCTGTTGGCCATCTGGATGTCTTCTTTGCAGAAATGTCTGTTCATGTCCTCTGCCCATTTCTTGATTGGATTATTTGTTCTTTGGGTGTTGAGTTTGCTAAGTTCTTTATAGATTCTGGACACTAGTCCTTTATCTGATATGTCGTTTGCAAATATCTTCTCCCATTCTGTCAGTTGTCTTTTGATTTTGTTAACTGTTTCCTTTGCTGTGCAAAAGCTTTTGATCTTGATGAAATCCCAATAGTTCATTTTTTCCCTTGCTTCCCTTGCTTTTTGCGTTGTTCCTAGGAAGATGTTGCTGCGGCAGAGGTCGAAGAGGTTGCTGCCTGTGTTCTCCTCAAGGATTTTGATGGATTCCTTTCGCACATTGAGGTCCTTCATCCATTTTGAGTCTATTTTTGTGTGTGGTGTAAGGAAATGGTCCAATTTCATTTTTCTGCATGTGGCTGTCCAATTTTCCCAGCACCATTTATTGAAGAGGCTGTCTTTTTTCCATTGGACATTCTTTCCTGCTTTGTCGAAGATGAGTTGACCATAGATTTGAGGGTCTATTTCTGGGCTCTCTACTCTATTCCATTGATCTATGTGTCTGTTTTTGTGCCAGTACCATGCTGTCTTGATGATGACAGCTTTGTAATAGAGCTTGAAGTCCGGAATTGTGATGCCACCAACGTTGGCTTTTTTTTTCAATATCCCTTTGGCTATTCGAGGTCTTTTCTGGTTCCATATAAATTTTAGCGTTATTTGTTCCATTTCTTTGAAAAAGATGGATGGTACTTTGATAGGAATTGCATTAAATGTGTAGATTGCTTTAGGTAGCATAGACATTTTCACAATATTTATTCTTCCAATCCAGGAGCATGGAACATTTTTCCATTTCTTTGTGTCTTCCTCAATTTCTTTCATGAGTACTTTATAGTTTTCTGAGTATAGATTCTGTGTCTCTTTGGTTAGGTTTATTCCTAGGTATCTTATGGTTTTGGATGCAATTGTAAATGGGATTGACTCCTTAATATCTCTTTCTTCTGTCTTGCTGTTGGTGTAGAGAAATGCAACTGATTTCTGTGCATTGATTTTATATCCTGACACTTTACTGAATTCCTGTATAAGTTCTAGCAGTTTTGGAGTGGAGTCTTTTGGGTTTTCCACATATAGTATCATATCATCTGCGAAGAGTGATAATTTGACTTCTTCTTTGCCAATTTGGATGCCTTTAATTTCCTTTTGTTGTCTGATTGCTGAGGCTAGGACCTCTAGTACTATGTTGAATAGCAGTGGTGATAATGGACATCCCTGCCGTGTTCCTGACCTTAGTGGAAAAGCTTTCAGTTTTTCTCCATTGAGAATGATATTTGCGGTGGGTTTTTCATAGATGGCTTTGATGATATTGAGGTATGTGCCCTCTATCCCTACACTTTGAAGAGTTTTGATCAGGAAGGGATGCTGTACTTTGTCAAATGCTTTTTCAGCATCTATTGAGAGTATCATATGGTTCTTGTTCTTTCTTTTATTGATGTGTTGTATCACATTGACTGATTTGCGGATGTTGAACCAACCTTGCAGCCCTGGAATAAATCCCACTTGGTCGTGGTGAATAATCTTTTTAATGTACTGTTGAATCCTATTGGCTAGTATTTTGTTGAGTATTTTCGCATCTGTGTTCATCAAGGATATCGGTCTATAGCTCTCTTTTTTGGTGGGATCCTTGTCTGGTTTTGGGATCAAGGTGATGCTGGCCTCATAAAATGAGTTTGGAAGTTTTCCTTCCATTTCTATTTTTTGGAACAGTTTCAGGAGAATAGGAATTAGTTCTTCTTTAAATGTTTGGTAGAAATCCCCCGGGAAGCCATCTGGCCCTGGGCTTTTGTTTGTTTGGAGATTTTTAATGACTGTTTCAATCTCCTTACTGGTTATGGGTCTGTTCAGGCTTTCTATTTCTTCCTGGTTCAGTTGTGGTAGTTTATATGTTTCTAGGAATGCATCCATTTCTTCCAGATTGTCAAATTTATTGCCGTAGAGTTGCTCATAGTATGTTCTTATAATAGTTTGTATTTCTTTGGTGTTAGTTGTGATCTCTCCTCTTTCATTCATGATTTTATTTATTTGGGTCCTTTCTCTTTTCTTTTTGATAAGTCGGGCCAGGGGTTTATCAATTTTATTAATTCTTTCAAAGAACCAGCTCCTACTTTCGTTGATTTTTTCTATTGTTTTTTTGGTTTCTATTTCATTGATTTCTGCTCTGATCTTTATGATTTCTCTTCTCCTGCTGGGCTTAGGGTTTCTTTCTTGTTCTTTCTCCAGCTCCTTTAGGTGTAGGGTTAGGTTGTGTACCTGAGACCTTTCTTGTTTCTTGAGAAAGGCTTGTACCGCTATATATTTTCCTCTCAGGACTGCCTTTATTGTGTCCCACAGATTTTGAACTGTTGTATTTTCATTATCATTTGTTTCCATGATTTTTTTCAATTCTTCTTTAATTTCCCGGTTGACCCATTCATTCTTTAGAAGGATACTGTTTAGTCTCCATGTATTTGGGTTCTTTCCAAACTTCCTTTTGTGGTTGAGTTCTAGCTTTAGAGCATTGTGGTCTGAAAATATGCAGGGAATGATCCCAATCTTTTGATACCGGTTGAGTCCTGATTTAGGACCGAGGATGTGATCTATTCTAGAGAATGTTCCATGTGCACTAGAGAAGAATGTGTATTCTGTTGCTTTGGGATGAAATGTTCTGAATATATCTGTGATGTCCATCTGGTCCAGTGTGTCGTTTAAGGCCTTTATTTCCTTGCTGATCTTTTGCTTGGATGACCTGTCCATTTCAGTGAGGGGAGTGTTAAAGTCCCCTACTATTATTGTATTGTTGTTGATGTGTTTCTTTGATTTTGTTATTAATTGGTTTATATAGTTGGCTGCTCCCACGTTGGGGGCATAGATATTTAAAATTGTTAAATCTTCTTGTTGGACAGACCCTTTGAGTATGATATAGTGTCCTTCCTCATCTCTTATTATAGTCTCTGGCTTAAAATCTAATTGATCTGATATAAGGATTGCCACTCCTGCTTTCTTCTGATGTCCATTAGCATGGTAAATTCTTTTCCACCCCCTCACTTTAAATCTGGAGGTGTCTTCGGGCTTAAAATGAGTTTCTTGGAGGCAACATATAGATGGGTTTTGTTTTTTTATCCATTCTGATATCCTGTGTCTTTTGACAGGGGCATTTAGCCCATTCACATTTAGGGTAACTATTGAGAGATATGAATTTAGTGCCATTGTATTGCCTGTAAGGTGACTGTTATTGTATATGGTCTCTGTTCCTTTCTGATCTACCACTTGTAGGCTCTCTCTTTGCTTAGAGGACCCCTTTCAATATTTCCTGTAGAGCTGGTTTGGTATTTGCAAATTCTTTCAGTTGTTGTTTGTCCTGGAAGCTTTTAATCTCTCCTTCTATTTTCAATGATAGCCTAGCTGGATATAGTATTCTGGGCTGCATGTTTTTCTCGTTTAGTGCTCTAAAAATATCATGCCAGCTCTTTCTGGCCTGCCAGGTCTCTGTGGATAAGTCAGCTGCCAATCTAATATTTTTACCATTGTATGTTACAGACTTCTTTTCCCGGGCTGCTTTCAGGATTTTCTCTTTGTCACTGAGACTTGTAAATTTTACTATTAGGTGACGGGGTGTGGGCCTATTCTTATTGATTTTGAGGGGCGTTCTCTGAACCTCCTGAATTTTGATGCTCGTTCCCTTTGCCATATTGGGGAAATTCTCCCCAATAATTCTCTCCAGTATACCTTCTGCTCCCCTCTCTCTTTCTTCTTCTTCTGGAATCCCAATTATTCTAATGTTGTTTCGTCTTATGGTGTCACTTAATTCTCGAATTCTCCCCTCGTGGTCCAGTAGCTGTTTGTCCCTCTTTTGCTCAGCTTCTTTATTCTCTGTCATTTGGTCTTCTATATCACTAATTCTTTCTTCTGCCTCATTTATCCTAGCAGTTAGAGCCTCCATTTTTGATTGCACCTCATTAATAGCTTTTTTGATTTCAACTTGGTTAGATTTTAGTTCTTTTATTTCTCCAGAAAGGGCTTTTATATCTCTCGAGAGGGTTTCTCTAATATCTTCCATGCCTTTTTCGAGTCCGGCTAGAACCTTGAGAATTGTCATTCTGAACTCTAGATCTGACATATTACCGATGTCTGTATTGATTAGGTCCCTAGCCTTTGGTACTGCCTCTTGTTCTTTTTTTTGCGTTGAATTTTTACGTCTTGTCATTTTGGCCAGATAAGAGTAAATGAAGGGGCAAGTAAAATACTAAAAGGGTGGCAACAACCCCAGGAAAATATGCTTTAACTAAATTAGAAGAGATCCAAAATCGTGAGTGGGGAGAAAGGGGATAAAAAGAGGTTCAAAAAGGAAGAAAGAAAAAAAAAAGAAAAGAAAAAAAATTTTTTTAAAAAAAGAAAACACCTGAGAAAAATGTAAAAAAGAAAAAATATATATATTAGATAAACTAGTAAAAAATCGTTAAAAAAGAAAAAGGTAACAGTTAAAAAAAAAAAAAAATTTACCCGAAGGCGAGAAGAAAAAGAAAAAAAGAAAAAAAAAATGAAAAAGAAAAAATTAAATTAACTGCAAGACTAAAAAAAAATCACAGGAAAAAAGCCATGAGTTCCGTGCTTTGCTTTCTCCTCCTCTGGAATTCTGCTGCTCTCCTTGGTATTGAAACCGCACTCCTTGGTAGGTGAACTTGGTCTCGGCTGGATTTCTTGTTGATCTTCTGGGGGAGGGGCCTGTTGTAGTGATTCTCAAGTGTTTTTGCCCCAGGCGGGATTACACCACCCTTACCCGGGGCCGGGGTGAGTAATCCGCTCGGGTTTGCTTTCAGGAGCTTTTGTTCCCTGAGCGCTTTCCGTAGAGTTCCGGAGGACAGGAACACAAATGGCGGCCTCCTGGTCTCCGGCCCGGAGGAGCCGAGAGCCCAGGGCCCCACTCCTCAGTGCGCCCTCAGAGAACAGCGCGCAGTTACTCCCGTCTGCCTGACCTCCGGCCGCGCTCCGAGCTCACCGAGCCTGTGATCGGTTCAAGGTAACACCGAGCTGTGAGCTTACTGTCGGCTCTGTCTCTGTAGCCGGCTTTCCCGTTCCAATACCCGCAAGCTCTGCGACACTCAGACACCCCCGATCCTTCTGTGACCCTGCGGGACCTGAGGCCACGCTGACCCCGCGTGGGCTTCGCCCCGGTTTAGCCTCTGGACTGATGTCCCTCAGCGGAACAGACTTTTAAAAGTCCTGATTTTGTGCGCGGTTGCTCCGCCGCTTGCCGGGAGCCGGCCCCTCCCCCCGGGGTCTATCTTCCCGTCGCTTTGGATTCACTTCTCCGCCGGTCCTACCTTTCAGAAAGTGGTTGTTTTTCTGTTTCCAGAATTGCTGTTCTTCTTCTCTTCGGTCTGCCGATGGATTTTCAGGTGTTTGCAATCTTTAGATAAGCTATCTAGCTGATCTCCGGCTAGCTGAAGCAGTCTCAGCTTGCTACTTCTCCGCCATCTTGACTCCCAAGGAAATACATTTTTAAAAATAACAGATTTTTTGTCAAATAATTTAATAAAATAAAAGTTTCATTCATCTATGTAGATCATAATAAATGTTTTTAATAAGCATGAAATTATAACTCTGAAGTGTGCTAAAATGAAACCACCTGCTAAGGGTGAGAGAATAAAAATAAACATCATGTTTCCAAATAAGAGGAATTTATTACCTTTGAATCAAAGCATGTGGATTTGTTCAAACTGGCAATAAAGGAATATGGAGACACAAACCATAGAAAGTCATTTTTTAGATTTCTAAAAGACTTCGAAGTGAAAAGTATACATTCACTTCTCACTTATTGCTCCTACATATTCATGAATTTGAGAGAAAATATAGGCCCTGTGTGTCTTAGCAACTAATGGGATATTTTTTGATATTTACATGCTTACACATAGTATGTGTTATAGTCTTCTCTTTTACATGCTGTAAAAAGGTTAACCCCTTTTCTGCAGAGATCTGAAAATGTGAAACAGTGCCTGAGTAGCTGAATTCATCTAATTCAAATTTCTTGCAGGTCTAAGACCTATTGATTTTCACTTGACTGCCTCCTTTTTCATCTGTCAATTGGTTACAAATTCTGGTACTGAAGAGAATACATTGGGGCTGGTGGCTCAGTGTGTTAAAGCCTCTGCCTTCAGTTCAGGTCATGATCTCAGGATCCTGGGATCGAGCTCCACATCGGGACATAATGTAACGACAGATAGTTTATATGGGAGCCCTTTGGGTACTCTGGTGGATGAATGTTTTTAAATTAGTTTTTCATGGACATGGGGAGTTAGAGACGAGAAGGGAGGTGGGGGAAATTGGAAGGGGAGCTGAATCATGAGAGACTATGGACTCTGAAAAACAATCTGAGGGTTTTGAAGGGGCGGGGGATTTGGAGGTTGGGGTACCAGGTGTTGGGTATCATAGAGGGCACTGCTTGCATGGAGCACTGGGTGTGGTGCAAAAAGAATGAATACTGTTATGCTGAAAATAAATAAAAAATTAATTTAAAAAATATTAGTTTTTCGTAAACTACAAAAAAAAAAAAAAAAGAAAAGCGCTCCCATTTATAGCGTACACTTTATGGTTCACAAGGCACGTGCCAACAATAAAAATAATAATGGGTTACCGTTACACTTCATAGAAAAGGAGGTACAGGGAAATTGAATGAAAGGGAATAACAAAGTAGGTTCATAAGTCAATCTTCCTTGTAAAAAAATTAACGTGAAAGTGCGTTTCTGCCACCTCTCTCCTGTGTGACATTTTATCGATGGGAGATGGAAAATAAATGGTCTGGTTAACCTTTCCCTCCCCCTCAAAACCCATTATTTGAAAACACAAAAAGGGAAGTGAAGGGAGAAATCCTCCCACTCCCATCCCCACTCACCTCCATAGCCACCTCCTCTTCCAAGAACCTAGCAGACAAGGTGCCAAGAAGTGTTAGGTACCAGCAGTGGTCTCAGATCTCATTCAAGAATCATGGTGAAAGGCATTCAAAGAGATTGTGGGGGCACAGGGATCCAATTAAGGGGGACAAGTTTAAGGTTTGCCTGGTCCCCTAAAAACTAATGGCACTAGAGAAGATGAGCTTTGGGAACTATAGCATAATGGATACAATGTGTAAAAAGCTTCAGTGAGTCATGGTGGGAAGAGGCCAAGAGGGTAGCAAACACAGTCTTAGATGATGTTATTAATAGCACTATAGGCTCTAGATTTCCTGTTGTGGTGTTCTTTGCAAGACCAGCCCGGCCAAAGTGGATACTCTCAACCTGGAACAGAGGGTCTTGGAGATGCCAGCACGTGAGGTATGATGAGAGGGTAAAATGATAGGAGGTGGCCTTTGGAAGGACTGACTCCTTGACTTTAAAAGGGAGAACCCAAATCTGTAGGTGAAATCTTTCTGGCTACAAAGAGGGCCAAGGCCTCCTAAGGTCAAGGTCTCCTCGTCACTTGCAAAGATGTCGAAGAACATATTCAGACATTTCAAAGATGTCCTCATATCATTGGTTCCCACTCTGGAATTCTATCAATAAGGTGAGAGTTCCTCTAGTTGAAAAAGAGATCTAAAAAGACTTCCCTTTCTCATGTAATTTCTGTAACCTCCAGGACACACCCACCTCCCCCTTCCAGCTCTGTAATGAAGCCACAGCTGGTGCCAATTTGTGGAACTCCTTAAAGGCTATTCTCCCTTATATACCCCGGGACCAAGTTCCCATGCTCCCTCACCCGATTTCCTGCACTCACCTCCCACCTGGTGTGTTCACACCTGCAAGTGCCTTTTACCAACCCCTTTGCCAAAAGGCAGCCAGAGTGACCTTTCAAAGACCTATCAGTTCCTGGCATTTGTCTCCATAGAAATCTGCACTGATCTTCTAACAAATTCTCAGTCCTCCAAAGGCACCCATAATCCTCCCATCAGTCTATTCATACCCCTCCAACTGACTGATGCCTGTTCTGCCCCATCTCTCTGCCCTTCAACCACACTGCCTCCTTCTTCCTGTGGAGACCTCTCATGGCACCTGCCTCCAAGCACAGGTGATTCCCATTGATGGGAAGACCCTCTTCTCTCCCCCATCTCCCCACTCCAGTTACTCCCACTTATTCGTGAGCTCACAAGCCCCATGGTACACACTCTCCATGCAGCCTGCTCTCTCTTTTCTAGCACTGGCCTCCGTTTCTAGCTGTGCTTGTGTCATGGATGTCCCTCCCCAGCCAGCCTCCAAGCTCTCCTTCCCTTTAGCTCCAACACCTGACACAGTGCCTGGCACGTAGTAAGCCCTGGCTAGCTTCTAAGAGCCTCACTGAGGGACTGAAAGCATTTTAAAAATGTCACCACGTAGGCTCGAAACTGTAGGCAGAAAAAGCTTTGCCTGGATTGACATTTTAGAGACGAATTCGTCAAGTTGGATGTGTTCACTGACTTTACCTTGTAAAATTTAAAAAAAAAAAAAAGGACCTCTGTATCGCTTCGCATCTAAGGAAGGCGCATGTATACTATTAGACCACGTTATGAGCTTAATGGAAGGAGACAAGATGTTTTCGCTAAGAAAATGTATAAGACTGTTGAGGTCAAGTGGGAGGAAACAGTCCGTTTGTTGGAGCATTGCTATCTTACTCTATCACAGCCACTCATAAAAATCTGACACGGGGTGAGTCAGAATTGTCTGTCGGAGAGGAGTTAGATCTGGCTCATGTTCCTACAGACATGAAAGCCAGAAGCGAAGAAGGAGGCTTTGAAAGCGTGGGTTGAGGAGGCGGTGTGGTTCACTGCGATGAGCTAAGTGCCCAGGGCCACCAGCAGACATGCTGGCCTGTGTCCGTCCTTTGTTCTGGGGTCCCTCTTGCACCATGTGGTGAGGCTGGTGGCTGGGAGAAGCTCAGGACAGGACCCGGTGGCATCTTATTTCTCCCACCCTCCTGTGGGCTCCAGTGGTCTCCAGTAGGTCCCAAGGGACAGCCTGCCTTCCTTGAAAAGCCCAGTAGCACTGGGAGCAGAAACTGGGGCCAAAGAGTGAGCACCCTGTTTGACAAGCTGGACCAGCCACCTCTTCTTCAGATGCAGGGGGAGCCCTGGCATGCTGACTCCTCCCTTCTCCCTTTCCCCTCTCCTCTTTCCTCCCTCTTTTCTTCCCCTCTCTCCTTCCCTGGTGGTGCCCTTTCCCAATGCCCACTTCATCCCTTTTCCTTTCTACATACCTGTCTTCTAGAGTTTCTTCTCTTTCCTCCCCATTACTTCCCTTCATCTGAATCTCCTCTTTGGTCCCTTTGTCCCTGCTCTCTGCTCCTCCTCCCCTTCCCTGGCCCCTGTTCAGCTCCATACTGAATGCAGGCAGAGCTGGACTAACATGCTCACTTGCTTGCTCAGCCAACCTCCAGAGAAGTCACTCTTCGGTGGCCACCTTCCTGACCCCCTGGTCGCTTCTCCACTTGTTCAGATATTGCTCTGAAGTCTGAGGAGGACAGAGCGGGGCTGCCACAGAAGCAGGCCAGAGGAGAAACCAAACCATGTGTCCACACTGTCCCCCAGCACTGCTGCTCTGAGAGCTTTCGGAGTCCTCAACAGGGTTAGGATTTAGGGGCTTCTTCAGAACCGGGAGTGAAAACAAGCATAGGTCAAAAGAAAAGCGACGGCCCCCACACAAAAATAATAATAACAAATGAAAACTATGTTAACTCTGAAGTCCCAAAGTCGAAGAATTGCCTTGAATCTGTCACTAGAAAGCACCCAAGGCCTCACTCTCTGGGTTCTGGGTGCCCTGGGAATGGCAGGAGGCTCTGACATGCACGTGGGGGTGCCGAACTATGAGGGCTAGCCTGCCCGCTGGGAGGGGTGGGGTACCTCCTGTGGCGCTGTCCTGGCACGACCCCCTGCGTAGGGGGTGTGGCGCGGCGTCCTGGGTGGTCCTGGTGCCCTGGGGTTGCCTGAAGCCTGGGCTCCGACCTCTCTACTCTCCCCCCCCCCCCCCCGCTCCTGTCGTGCGTTTTCTGCTTCAGGTGAGGGCGCGTCGAGGTGTCACTTTACCTGTGAGCAGAGGGTCCTCCAGAGAAGCCATGGGGCAGGGAGGGGCAGCAGGCAGCAGGAATGAGAACGGGACACCGTGGCCTCTGGGGCTAAGCTGGAGCGTGGGAGCGCAGGGGCAGCGAGTATGGTGGGTCCTGCAGTCCCGAATGGGCTGCAGCACAGCACCCTGGAGCTGTGTGCCCCTCCTTCCCGCCTGGGCAATTAGCAAAGCCCCTTCTCCTGGCCCCCCCCCCGCCCCGCCCACGCCCCCCTCCCTCCTGAGTCCTCTGAGAGCTCACTTCCAGCTTTGGAAATTAGCAAAGACCCTTCTCTGCGCCGGCCCTGCCCCCTCACTCCAGGGGCCTGAACCCTGGCTGGGGTGCAGGGCTATGCCCTAGCATGCTGCCCCATTGCCAGCGCCTGCGCTGGGCAGACTCATAGCCTGGCTTTCTGAGCGGGTGTCCACGGGCAGCCTGGCTGCGAAAAGATCATCAGTCCTAAAGGCCAGCTGCACTCTTGGGTCAGTTTGCTGGCTTCCAGATTGCGCCCAAAGCCAGGAACCAGCTTCCCCAGCACAGGCCTGGGCTGAGATGCCTGCCTGGGATCTGTCTGAGCAGTCTCCTCCACTCCAGGCAGGGATGGCACTTCAACCTGGATGTTTGGGTTTTTGGTTTGTTTTTTTGGTCATTGGTTATTACATGACCTCCAGGGTAGGTGCTCCACAAAGGGAGTGAAAACAGGACGCCTGATATATATGCATATGGCCATTCTAGAAAAATAGCTTGGGGTTCTCTCGGAAACGCGGCATTGGTCCTTGCACTATGGTTTAATAGAAAAGGGATTATGCACCAAGTTACTTAAATGAGCATAGGTTGAAATCGTTTACTGAGAGTAAATATTTTAAATAGTTATATTTTAACTAAATCTATCATCAATCATAAATCTATTACACGAAGGTTACAGGCAATTTAAAAGCAAGAGCACTCTCTTCAGGGTTTTAAATAATCCCTGTCTGTCTTGGCACATGAGAATGCAAAGATAGGAAATGGTTTGTAAAAGATCATATAATAGCTTTTACTAATTCTATTTATTTGACAGACAGAGATCACAAGTAGGCAGAGAGGCAGGCAGAGAGAAAGATGGGGAAGCAGGCTCCCCGTCAAGCAGAGAGCCTGATGAAGGGCTCGATCCCAGGACCCTGAGATCATGACCTGAGCCCAAGGCAGAGGCTTAACACACGGAGCCACCCAGGCGCCCCCAGATGAAATACATTTCTGACTTAGAAACTTCAGATAGAATTATTTTGTCCATGATGACAACTGAAGAAAATGTGTCATCCCTAAACCTAACCTTAAACCCTACCAACACTGAAACCTAAGCTGACCTTAAAGCCCAAACTAGAACCCTGAATCCCAAACCTGGAATGGAACCCAAAGCCTGTACCTGAGCCCTGGATCCAAGCCCTGAACCACGAACCCAAACCCTAAACCAGACCTCCAAGTCATGAAACCTGAACCCAAATCTCAGCATGAAGTCAAACCCCAAATTTGACCTTGAACTTTATCCCATAAGCCCTGAGTCTTAAAGCCTAAATCATAAACTTAAAGCCCTAAACTATAACTCTGTTCCCTTGTCCTTCACTCTAAACCCTCACCCTAACACTAAACCCAAAGCCTGATTAGAACTCTGACTAAAACCTGAACCTGAACCCAAATTCAAACCCTTCACCACACTTTGCTTATGCACTTGCCATTGATGGATATTTGCAGTTTCTACCTCTTGATTCTTGTGAACATTGTTTGGGTTGGGGGCTAGGGTTAGGGTCTTGGATTAGGGTAGGGTCCAGGCTTGAGACCAAGTTGAGGTCAGAGTGTGGGTCTGCATCAGGGCCATGTTCAGTGACACTGTTTGGGTCAAGGACTGTTGTAATTCCACATTGTTTCCAATTCATTGTTCCTTAGCTATTTGGGGGGAAGTTGGGGGGTATTGGGCTCCATGCAGCTTGAATTTCCGGAATGAAATGGCATCAGCTGGACCCCAGGAGGGAGCAGGACCTTCCACTGAAGGGTGAGCTCCCACAGTCCTGCACTGCCTTGCACCGCCTGCAGAGGGCGCCAGACCCCAGCACCCGCCCTGAGCCCAGGCTGCACAGCCACAGCTGTGACCTGAGCCCTGCCTTTTCAGGACCCACTGTGGAGACTTCTGGAGAATGTGGGGCGCCTCCCACCCTGACAGGACAAGCTGAGGAGGGTGTGGCTCTGCATCCACACTGACCGGACCCGTTGTGGAGGACGCGCCCACACTGGCAGCAGTCCAACCTCCTAAGGACCAGACGCTGGAGGAGGTGAGGAGAAGTCCCTTAGTGGACTGTCAAGGGGTTCGTGGTCTCAGGACCCCACAGAGAAAGGGCGCCCTGTGTAGACACTGGGGCTTCCGTCGTTTTGTGTGAGGAGACGTGGCCTCCTGCTGTGATGTGCGCGGGGCTGTGGGGTCCCCCCTTTCTGGGCTCGGGTGATCCTTGGTCCTTGTCTGTGTTTGTGTGCTCGCGGATTCGGTTCCTTGGGCTCCTCAGATGGTCTGCAGTCAGGGAGCGTCCCCCTGCTTTGGTGCTCGTGCTCTCCCCACCTCAGCCCTGCGGGGTCCTTCCCGTGTCCACACCCACTCCAGGCTTGCGCCTAGTCCGGAAATTCGGGAGCCAAAGTGAGGACTCTGTAGCCGGTTTTGGGGAGAGTAGGTATTTTCCCAGTGTGGGTTCTTCCCTGAGCACAGTGCCTCCCCATCTCCGTGTGTACCCCTCCCTGTCTGTCGTCATTGTTGCAGGGCTGTCACTTTCTTGGTTCAGGGGCCTCCTGGGTATCTTGCTATCTTGGATGCAGGTGTAAATGAGATCGTTCTCAGCAGTCTCTTTCTGATGGGTCCTTCCGAGCACCTAGGAGTGCCACTAATTTGTGCATATTGATTTTGTTCCTTGCAAGTTCTTGAATTTATTAGTTCGATTGGCCTTAAACTTAATCTGCCAGTTATTTGACCAGCAGCATGGGTTTAATTGGGAAGAGCAGAGAATGGCAGTCTGGGCTGAGCAAGCTAAGGTCCCATCACAGGCAAGTGCGAGAAACAAAGGAGAGGAACATTATTTCATGGAGGAGGAAGAAGTTGGGAAGGGTGCTTGAAGGAAAGTCCCTTGGAGAAAGGCAGGGTGATGGAGAATTCTCACCAGCTGAGCTGCAAAGCTCCTACAAAAAGTCAGGAGATGAACCTCCAGCTTCCCCTGTGGGGCCTAAAATTGGTGAGTCTCTCCTGTGGGGGATTGCA
Organism: Mustela nivalis; assembly: GCF_964662115.1. Lineage (NCBI taxonomy): Eukaryota > Metazoa > Chordata > Mammalia > Carnivora > Mustelidae > Mustela > Mustela nivalis. Next base: position 103,606 of record NW_028136427.1, on the reverse strand, counting down.
ATGTGGGGTCTGTAATGGGCACTGAGCACCAGGCGCCCCCTTCCAGCCTCCCCTTCTGGCATCCCCAGTCCACTTTACTGGGGCTTCCCTTCCTGCTTTTGCACAGTTCTAACCAGCTTGTGGTGGAACGTTGTGGAAAAACTGAAATTCCAAATCCACTGCTTCTACTGCACCTGAGATACAGGGGCCCATGATTTAATCCTCCCACGAGTCTCTTGCTAGCCCCACCTGTCCGTTACTCATTTTGAGAGTTGATATTACCAAAGTACTGTAATTCTAAAAATTTCTGAATTAGCTGTATTATTTCTTTTTAGGTATGAAGTTAACTTCCAATTATATGAATTTAATATTTTGGTCATTGTTTTCTAATTTTATTGCCTTATTCTTGGAAAATATAGCCTGATATTTAACTCTAGGAATTTATTGGCATATACTTCTGGCCTAAATAATGGCCTGTTTGTGTAAATGTTCAACTTATGCTTATATACTTACTGAAGACTCTTGTTTTGGGGTTAGGATGGCCACATTTATTAATAGATCAGGACTATTAGATTCTCTAAATTTTGATGTCTCTTAATTTAATCTAATTAAATTATCAGTTAATGAAAGAAGTTAAATTTTTTATGTACTACTGCATCTAAACTTATCAAAGTCTTTGCTATAATTAGACAAGTATGTCATCCTGTTTTTATACCAAGTCTCACATTAAAAAAATCATACTATCTGAAATATTATTTATTTTTATTATTATTTATTTTTTTTAAAAGATTGTATTTATTGGGGTACCTGAGTTAAGTGTCTACCTATAGCTCAGGTCATAATACCCGGGTCCTGGGATAGAGCCCCGCAGGGGGTTCCCTGCTCAGTGGCGTGCTTCTCCCTCTCCCTCTGTTATTCCCTCTGCTGTGTGCATGTTTTTCTTTTCTCACTCTCTCTCAAATAAATAAGTAAAATTTAAAGATTATCTCTCTCAAATAAATAAGTCAAATTTTTTTTCTCAATGGGAGGGAGAAGCAGACTCTCCACTGAGCAGGGAGCCTGATGCAGGGCTCAATACCAGGACCCTGGGATCATCACCTGAGCTGAAGGCAGACACTTGAACCGACTAAGTCACCCAGGCACTCCAGCTGTTTATTTATTTATTTATTTTTATTATGCATATGTTTTATCTCTCTTTTCTACAAGTCTTTTTTTTTTTGATCTTTTTACTTTTTTCATAAAACTGAATTATTTCAAGATGACTTGGTCATCCTCTTTTCCCCAACCTCAAAGATCATAGAGTATATTTTAACTGTTAAAATAATATTAGTATTTAAGTGCTGCCTACACAAATTAAGGCAAATTATCTGTGGTCTGTATTCCTGAAAATATTTTTTTTATTATGCCTTCCTATGCCAATGACATTTTATAAGGATCTAAATGTTTCCATTTGTGATTTTTTTTCAAGATAATAAAGCTATTACTTCATTCTTTTTTATATCTGATGTTATTTAAAAAATTTCTGTCAGTCTGATTCTTGTTTCTTTATTAATGAATTATTTTTTTTCTCTCTAACACTTGTGATTTTTTTTGTGTGTCTTTGGTATGTATGCCCTAGTTTGGGATTCATAGAGTCAACTCTAGTTATGAATATTTTCTTTCTTTTCTTGTATGTAAGTTTTAATCCAGTGTCTTGACTATTTTATGCTTGAGAAATAGATGTACATTAATATTCAAATATTTCTTTCCTTTTTCTTCTTTCATTTAAAAAAAGTCATTTATTTTATTTTATTTAAAAATATTTATTTATTTATTTGGAGTAGAGAGAGAGGGTCATGAAGAGTGGCTGATTATATACTTTCAATTTGGGAGGAGGTTAGGGATAGCACAAGCCTCCAAGGTATTTTATAAACAAGGTTTCCAGGACCTTGAGGGGGCTAGCTATTGTTAGGGAAAGGTCATTTATTACTATTTAGTAAAAACTCAGGGAAGAGACTCTTCTGATGTGTATCAGTGGGTATATGCTTGGGAGATGATTGCCAATGTATATCTTGAGGGCAGGGGTGGGGAGTAGAGATAAAGAAGTTTCCAAAGTAATTTTTACATGTGAAAGTAGATTTTCAGTATCCTGGGGGGTGGACTAAGAATGCTTTTTGCCCTGAGTGGATGTGTCCACATGGAAGCAGCTGAGTCCCCAGAGGAGCTTCAAGGACTTGTCAACAGGCTATGAGTAGTAAGGAAATCTAATTTCTTCTCTAGCTTTTGTTCCACACACATCACCTACATCTTACACCTCTTTTATATTGATAATTTTAATGCTTTGCTGGTATCCAGATGACTATATCCTTAAGTGACTTCTTATCTCTATTGAATCCATTATGTATTCTATCCATTGTATTCTTAATTCAACTAGATTACATATATTTAATCTATTAGTACCACTAGGTTCTTATTCTTGTTTTTATTTCAAAATCTTTCCTTATTTCCTTACATTATTTATTGGGTATATTTTAAATCCCTGAAATACTCACTTATTATATATAAGCTGTCAACCGTATTCTTATTTTGAGGTAGCTATATCTTTTTGGGTTTTAGGACATCATACCAACAATGCCAAATAATTTTCAGACAACAGCAGGATCTCCAAGAATTCAACTAAATTCTGACACTATCTACCTGAACATAGTGTAAGATTTCATCAGTTAATGGATCAGTCCTCCAAGACTATCTCCAACCCCACCTCAGATGCCAGTCTCACTGTAGGCCCCAGGTTATTACCTGTGCTTGTGACTGAGCAACTACAGGTTGGAGGTCCCAGTGGCCTACTTCTTACGTTCTTTTAATTTGCTACAGGGACTCACAAAACTCAGAAAAATACTTACTTTATGTTTGCCAGCTTATTAAAAGATATAATAGAAGATTTAAATCAATAGATAGATAAAGAAGTGCACAGGGCAAGGTATGGAGAATGGGCACAGAGCTTCTATTACCTTCTGTAAGACTGCCACTCTTCCTGCCTTTTCATACATTTCACAAACTAAAAGCTTTCTGAACCCAGTCCTTTCAGCTTTTCTGTGGAGGCTTCATGACATAGTCATGACTGACTAAATCATTGTCATTTGCTGATCTAATCTCCAGATCCTCTTCCCTCCCCAGATAATCCTGTATTGGGAGGAAGGGGAGGCAAAAAGTTGTGAAGGCTTTCACCAAGTGGTTGGTCCTTCAGGCAAACAGCCCTTGCCTTGAGTGAGGTCTGAAGGTCACTTCATTAACAGAACAAAACACACCTCTCTCACCCTTATCACAGGAAATCCCAAGAGTTTTAGGAGCTGTGAGTCAGTAGCCATGGTTGAAAACCAAATATTCAGATGACCAAAATATATTTCTTGTAAACCACTATATTACACTACATGCTTAAGTATTTAATTATGTGATCTTTTAAACTAATATTTTTCTAAGAGTATAAACTGTTCTGGCAGTAATCTGGATTGGGGAGTGATGTATTGCCAAATTTCTGTCGTTTTAGTCCAGGAAGTCAAAGAGAAAGAACAGGAGAGCCCCTTAGGGCAGGAAGTTCAAAGTAACAATGTTAACTACTACTACCTTTTCTTGATTTTTTTTTTTTAAACAAGCAAATCTTCTCTTCAGAGTTGCAGTTTAAAGCCAAGAACATGCAGAATTGGGAGAAAAAATAGTTAAATTTGGAGACTTGCAGAGGTAGAATCAGAGTAGTGAAAGCCATTACAGCAACTGAACTAACTGAGGTCAGTCTTTGGTGAATCACAGAAACAGGTGGAGTTGTCAAACAAAGGAATCTTTGTTTACAACATACAAGGAGATCACAGGGAATAAGTTCCAAAGCCTTGACTGTTTGAACAGGAGAGAGATTTTTATTTAGTATTTAAGATGAATACTCAGAAGGGAGAGTTTTATTATTCCGTGTATGGTTGGTCATAAGGTTGTGGCTGCATGCACATCCACATATGTATTTGTGCAATATGTATTGCATGTTCACCTGAATGAAGCTTGTATTCCACCGAGGGCAGAAACTTCAACGTTAGAATAAAGCAGAGGTAACTGTTGGACAAGGGAAAGGGACTCTGCAGGCTTCAAGAGCAGATAGAAACTAGATGGGGTCTTGGGCTCATTTTCTGGGACAAGGAATGCAAGGCCTTGATTGCTTTTGAAATAGCACTAGGAGTTTTGCCACTGATTTATTGTCTCAATAGCTTAGGCTATTTCCTGCTCTGGTGGTGACTGTTAGTTTTCCCATTGCCTTGTTCCCTCAAAATCCTTAAGGAGTGAGGTTTTTGCATTTCTTTGTAAGAACCTCCCAGGAAGTTTTGGAAGAAGTGTGCTTGGGCAAGTACACAGGTGGGGTATAGATCATTGAAAATAGCTGGGGACAAAAAATGATTTTCTTATGTCAGGAAAACTATATGTCATCTTAATTTTCTGGGAACCTCTAATTCTTTCTGCTGATGTTACCAGCAGGCTTCTGAGATATTACTGATTGTTCTCTTGTACCTAAGGAAAAAGAAATGTAGAAAGCAAAAGACAAAACTTTAAAATCTATCCTCCAACTCATCAATTCACTGCAGCCACCTCTCTGTCTTTCCCTTTCTCTTTTTCTTTCTCTTTCTCTCTCACTTTCTCTCTCACATACGCACAACACACGCAAATCATCTTAAAACAATTTTTAATTTTCCCTATTCCATTTTAATATACTTGAGGCATGATCATTTTCTTAGTAAATACAAGAAAAAAAAATCTAGGATTCCATCATTCTGTGTGATTAAAGTATTGAGGAATTTCCTTCCAATAGCACTTATAAAAACACATTTTATTTATGTAATATTATATAATCAGGTGCCTGCATTTTTCTTATTCTCTAACTAGTGTTATTTGGCAATTAATATTTTGTCAATCAATATTCCCCTATATCTGAATGTGTGGGCAGTGAGAGATGAGTTAGAGGCAAGGATGGTGAACACTCCCAACAACTGCAGACTACATATATCTTAAGCCATGATTTTCTTTGCAAAGGTCAACATTGATAATGTTCTAGTCATACCTCCGTGTACCAGGAAAGAAGTAGCATATTTCTTGAAAGACACAGCTATCAAAGCTCCATTGAGAAACTGTAAAGATGGACAAGCGATTTCCAAATTACATATCTGATAATGGACATCTACTCTGATTATTTAAATATGAATAAAAATAAAAAACCTTACTAATAACCAAACAGAGTATCCAATTTTACATGTGAAGGAAATAATGGAAGAGACATGTCACCAAAAGTATATGGATGGCTTATAGGCACATGACAAATTTCTCAACATTTAGACATTAAAGAAATACAAATTAAAATCATAATGAGACATGCTTACATATCTATTAGAATGGCTAAAATTATAAAGGCTAATTGTACTTGGTCTGAGCTAGATTGAGAAGCAACAAAAAATCTAAACTGTTGTTGGCATATATCATGATACAACCACTTTGGAAAATAGTTTGAAAATTTTTTTAAATGCAAAATATGTTGCAGTTACAAAAATAGCCATTTTACTTCTAGGCATTTAACCAAGAGAAACAAGCCCTATGTTCATACAGGGACTTGTATATGAATTTCATAGCAGCTTTATTTTTAAGAATTGAAAACAGTGGAAATGTTCATCAATGTCCATCCATAGAGCAAAGAAAAATTATGATCTATTCATTAAAGAGATTACTATTCAACATCAAAATGAACTATTTACAATTGGAGATTCTCAAAGTAATGATGCTGAGAAAAGAAAAGCCAGGCAATGAATAGTATATACAGTGTCATTCCATGACTATAAAAAATCTAGAAAATACAAATTTATATATAGTCACAGTCATCAAATATATTGGTGTGATTTTAGTGCCTTCTTCTGTGATCCTATAGCTTCCTACACTTGCATCTCTGAGCATTTGTTACACCATGTGAAAATATGAACTCTTTCTCTTCATTCTGTCTTACTAGAATAAGAGTCCTTGAAATTTTATGGACAATTGAACTCTCAGTTATTAGCAGAAATTCTATCACACAGTAAGTTTCCAAATATAAAAGCCAGAGTTTTACAATGACTTCTAAGCTTTTACATGATCTAGCCACTCATTTAACCTCTGTGACCTCTTTCCCTGCTACTCTTCAGTCACTCACAGTGGCCTCCTTGCTATTCCTCAGATATGCCAGGCATGATCCAACCTTATGGCCTTCAAGATAGCCAATTCCTTTGTCTGGAGTGACCTTATTGCTGATAGTTCTGCGCAAATTCATCACGTTTCCATACCTTTGTTCAATTGTCAGCTTCATTGTAACTACCCTGATCTTCCTATTAAAAATTTTAACTCCCCATCCCCTGCCTAGCAACCTTGATTTTTCTCACCCTGATCGAGTTTTTCTTTTTCCCCATTGTACTCATCCTTTTTGAATGCACTATGCCATTTTTATTAAGGTTTATAGCTTTGAATTGTCTCACCCATTAAAATAAAAGTTCTACAAAGCCAAGTATTTCATTTACCAGTGTAGTCTGAAGTAATATCTGCCATATAATAGTTCAGTAGACAACTGGTAAATTTCAAAATAAATTAATGTTGAGAATATACTGAATTTCACAAGTCATTTCAATATTTATTTCCAAAAAATAAACTATGTAAAACATACCTTAAATTTACTTTCAAAATATTTTATAGCATATAATGGACAATATACATAAGCCTTAAAGAAACAATCCTATAAATAACCATTTCATACCTACTTAAAAACTACATAATACCACACTCCTAGATCCTCTCTGAACGCTCTAAAATAACCCTAAAGGAAATACATTTTTAAAAATAACAGATTTTTTGTCAAATAATTTAATAAAATAAAAGTTTCATTCATCTATGTAGATCATAATAAATGTTTTTAATAAGCATGAAATTATAACTCTGAAGTGTGCTAAAATGAAACCACCTGCTAAGGGTGAGAGAATAAAAATAAACATCATGTTTCCAAATAAGAGGAATTTATTACCTTTGAATCAAAGCATGTGGATTTGTTCAAACTGGCAATAAAGGAATATGGAGACACAAACCATAGAAAGTCATTTTTTAGATTTCTAAAAGACTTCGAAGTGAAAAGTATACATTCACTTCTCACTTATTGCTCCTACATATTCATGAATTTGAGAGAAAATATAGGCCCTGTGTGTCTTAGCAACTAATGGGATATTTTTTGATATTTACATGCTTACACATAGTATGTGTTATAGTCTTCTCTTTTACATGCTGTAAAAAGGTTAACCCCTTTTCTGCAGAGATCTGAAAATGTGAAACAGTGCCTGAGTAGCTGAATTCATCTAATTCAAATTTCTTGCAGGTCTAAGACCTATTGATTTTCACTTGACTGCCTCCTTTTTCATCTGTCAATTGGTTACAAATTCTGGTACTGAAGAGAATACATTGGGGCTGGTGGCTCAGTGTGTTAAAGCCTCTGCCTTCAGTTCAGGTCATGATCTCAGGATCCTGGGATCGAGCTCCACATCAGGACATAATGTAACGACAGATAGTTTATATGGGAGCCCTTTGGGTACTCTGGTGGATGAATGTTTTTAAATTAGTTTTTCATGGACATGGGGAGTTAGAGACGAGAAGGGAGGTGGGGGAAATTGGAAGGGGAGCTGAATCATGAGAGACTATGGACTCTGAAAAACAATCTGAGGGTTTTGAAGGGGCGGGGGATTTGGAGGTTGGGGTACCAGGTGTTGGGTATCATAGAGGGCACTGCTTGCATGGAGCACTGGGTGTGGTGCAAAAAGAATGAATACTGTTATGCTGAAAATAAATAAAAAATTAATTTAAAAAATATTAGTTTTTCGTAAACTACAAAAAAAAAAAAAAAAAGAAAAGCGCTCCCATTTATAGCGTACACTTTATGGTTCACAAGGCACGTGCCAACAATAAAAATAATAATGGGTTACCGTTACACTTCATAGAAAAGGAGGTACAGGGAAATTGAATGAAAGGGAATAACAAAGTAGGTTCATAAGTCAATCTTCCTTGTAAAAAAATTAACGTGAAAGTGCGTTTCTGCCACCTCTCTCCTGTGTGACATTTTATCGATGGGAGATGGAAAATAAATGGTCTGGTTAACCTTTCCCTCCCCCTCAAAACCCATTATTTGAAAACACAAAAAGGGAAGTGAAGGGAGAAATCCTCCCACTCCCATCCCCACTCACCTCCATAGCCACCTCCTCTTCCAAGAACCTAGCAGACAAGGTGCCAAGAAGTGTTAGGTACCAGCAGTGGTCTCAGATCTCATTCAAGAATCATGGTGAAAGGCATTCAAAGAGATTGTGGGGGCACAGGGATCCAATTAAGGGGGACAAGTTTAAGGTTTGCCTGGTCCCCTAAAAACTAATGGCACTAGAGAAGATGAGCTTTGGGAACTATAGCATAATGGATACAATGTGTAAAAAGCTTCAGTGAGTCATGGTGGGAAGAGGCCAAGAGGGTAGCAAACACAGTCTTAGATGATGTTATTAATAGCACTATAGGCTCTAGATTTCCTGTTGTGGTGTTCTTGGCAAGACCAGCCCGGCCAAAGTGGATACTCTCAACCTGGAACAGAGGGTCTTGGAGATGCCAGCACGTGAGGTATGATGAGAGGGTAAAATGATAGGAGGTGGCCTTTGGAAGGACTGACTCCTTGACTTTAAAAGGGAGAACCCAAATCTGTAGGTGAAATCTTTCTGGCTACAAAGAGGGCCAAGGCCTCCTAAGGTCAAGGTCTCCTCGTCACTTGCAAAGATGTCGAAGAACATATTCAGACATTTCAAAGATGTCCTCATATCATTGGTTCCCACTCTGGAATTCTATCAATAAGGTGAGAGTTCCTCTAGTTGAAAAAGAGATCTAAAAAGACTTCCCTTTCTCATGTAATTTCTGTAACCTCCAGGACACACCCACCTCCCCCTTCCAGCTCTGTAATGAAGCCACAGCTGGTGCCAATTTGTGGAACTCCTTAAAGGCTATTCTCCCTTATATACCCCGGGACCAAGTTCCCATGCTCCCTCACCCGATTTCCTGCACTCACCTCCCACCTGGTGTGTTCACACCTGCAAGTGCCTTTTACCAACCCCTTTGCCAAAAGGCAGCCAGAGTGACCTTTCAAAGACCTATCAGTTCCTGGCATTTGTCTCCATAGAAATCTGCACTGATCTTCTAACAAATTCTCAGTCCTCCAAAGGCACCCATAATCCTCCCATCAGTCTATTCATACCCCTCCAACTGACTGATGCCTGTTCTGCCCCATCTCTCTGCCCTTCAACCACACTGCCTCCTTCTTCCTGTGGAGACCTCTCATGGCACCTGCCTCCAAGCACAGGTGATTCCCATTGATGGGAAGACCCTCTTCTCTCCCCCATCTCCCCACTCCAGTTACTCCCACTTATTCGTGAGCTCACAAGCCCCATGGTACACACTCTCCATGCAGCCTGCTCTCTCTTTTCTAGCATTGGCCTCCGTTTCTAGCTGTGGTTGTGTCATGGATGTCCCTCCCCAGCCAGCCTCCAAGCTCTCCTTCCCTTTAGCTCCAACACCTGACACAGTGCCTGGCACGTAGTAAGCCCTGGCTAGCTTCTAAGAGCCTCACTGAGGGACTGAAAGCATTTTAAAAATGTCACCACGTAGGCTCGAAACTGTAGGCAGAAAAAGCTTTGCCTGGAATGACATTTTAGAGACGTATTCGTCAAGTTGGATATGTTCACTGACTTTACCTTGTAAAATTAAAAAAAAAAAAGGACCTCTGTATCGCTTCGCATCTAAGGAAGGCGCATGTATACTATTAGACCACGTTATGAGCTTAATGGAAGGAGACAAGATGTTTTCGCTAAGAAAATGTATAAGACTGTTGAGGTCAAGTGGGAGGAAACAGTCCGTTTGTTGGAGCATTGCTATCTTACTCTATCACAGCCACTCATAAAAATCTGACACGGGGTGAGTCAGAATTGTCTGTCGGAGATGAGTTAGATCTGGCTCATGTTCCTACAGACATGAAAGCCAGAAGCGAAGAAGGAGGCTTTGAAAGCGTGGGTTGAGGAGGCGGTGTGGTTCACTGCGATGAGCTAAGTGCCCAGGGCCACCAGCAGACATGCTGGCCTGTATCCTTCCTTTGTTCTGGGGTCCCTCTTGCACCATGTGGTGAGGCTGGTGGCTGGGAGCAGCTCAGGACAGGACCCGGTGGCATCTTACCTCTCCCACCCTCCTGTGGGCTCCAGTGGGCTCCAGTAGGTCCCAAGGGACAGCCTGCTTTCCTTGAAAAGCCCAGTAGCACTGGGAGCAGAAACTGGGGCCAAAGAGTGAGCACCCTGTTTGACAAGCTGGAGCAGCCACCTCTTCTTCAGATGCAGGGGGAGCCCTGGCATGCTGACTCCTCCCTTCTCCCTTTCCCCTCTCCTCTTTCCTCCCTCTTTTCTTCCCCTCTCTCCTTCCCTGGTGGTGCCCTTTCCCAATGCCCACTTCATCCCTTTTCCTTTCTACATACCTGTCTTCTAGAGTTTCTTCTCTTTCCTCCCCATTACTTCCCTTCATCTGAATCTCCTCTTTGGTCCCTTTGTCCCTGCTCTCTGCTCCTCCTCCCCTTCCCTGGCCCCTGTTCAGCTCCATACTGAATGCAGGCAGATCTGGACTAACATGCTCACTTGCTAGCTCAGACACCCTCCAGAGAAGTCACTCTTCGGTGGCCACCTTCCTGACCCCCTGGTCGCTTCTCCACTTGTTCAGATATTGCTCTGAAGTCTGAGGAGGACAGAGCGGGGCTGCCACAGAAGCAGGCCAGAGGAGAAACCAAACCATGTGTCCACACTGTCCCCCAGCACTGCTGCTCTGAGAGCTTTCGGAGTCCTCAAAGGGTTAGGATTTAGGGGCTTCTTCAGAACCGGGAGTGAAAACAAGCATAGGTCAAAAGAAAAGCGACGGCCCCCACACAAAAATAATAATCACAAATGAAAACTATGTTAACTCTGAGTCCCAAAGTCGAAAAATTGCCTTGAATCTGTCACTAGAGAACACCCAAGGCCTCACTCTCTGGGTTCTGGGTGCCCTGGGAATGGCAGGAGGCTCTGAAAAGCGCGTGGGGGTGCAGAACTATGGGGGCTAGCCTGCCCGCTGGCAGGGGGGGAGTACCTCCTGTGGCGCTGTCCCCGGCCTGACCCCCTGCGGACAGGGTGTGGCGCAGCGTCTGGGGTGGTCCTGGTGCCCTGGGGTTGGCGGGAGGCTGCGCCCAACTCCTGGACTGCGTTTTCTGCTTCAGGTGAGGGCGTGTCGTGGTGTCACTTTACCTGTGAGCAGAGGGTCCTCCAGAGAAGCCATGGGTTGGGGAGGGGCAGCAGGCGGCGGGAACAGGAACAGGACACTGCGGCCTCAGGGGCTAGGCTGGAGCATGGGAGTGCAGGGGCAGGGAGTATGGTGGGTCCTGCAGTCCCAAATGGGCTGCAGCACAGCACACTGGCGCTGCGCGCCCCTCCTTCCCGCCTGGGCAATTAGCAAAGCCCCTCTCCCGGCCGCCCCCGCCCCCCTCCCTCCTGAGTCCTCTGAGAGCTCACTTCCATCTTTGGAAATAAGCAAAGACCCTTCTCTGCGCTGGCCCCGCCCCCTCACTTCTGAGGCCGGAGCCCATGCTGGGGTGCGGGGCTAAGCTCCCAGTGGAGCATCTCAACAGGAAAAGGTCCACCCAAGGGAAGCTCAAAGTGATACGTGCCAGGCACTGTGTCAGGTGTTGGAGCTAAAGGGAAGGAGAGCTTGGAGGCTGGCTGGGGAGGGACATCCATGACACAAGCACAGCTAGAAACGGAGGCCAGTGCTAGAAAAGAGAGAGCAGGCTGCATGGAGAGTGTGTACCATGGGGCTTGTGAGCTCACGAATAAGTGGGAGTAACTGGAGTGGGGAGATGGGGGAGAGAAGAGGGTCTTCCCATCAATGGGAATCACCTGTGCTTGGAGGCAGGTGCCATGAGAGGTCTCCACAGGAAGAAGGAGGCAGTGTGGTTGAAGGGCAGAGAGATGGGGCAGAACAGGCATCAGTCAGTTGGAGGGGTATGAATAGACTGATGGGAGGATTATGGGTGCCTTTGGAGGACTGAGAATTTGTTAGAAGATCAGTGCAGATTTCTATGGAGACAAATGCCAGGAACTGATAGGTCTTTGAAAGGTCACTCTGGCTGCCTTTTGGCAAAGGGGTTGGTAAAAGGCACTTGCAGGTGTGAACACACCAGGTGGGAGGTGAGTGCAGGAAATCGGGTGAGGGAGCATGGGAACTTGGTCCCGGGGTATATAAGGGAGAATAGCCTTTAAGGAGTTCCACAAATTGGCACCAGCTGTGGCTTCATTACAGAGCTGGAAGGGGGAGGTGGGTGTGTCCTGGAGGTTACAGAAATTACATGAGAAAGGGAAGTCTTTTTAGATCTCTTTTTCAACTAGAGGAACTCTCACCTTATTGATAGAATTCCAGAGTGGGAACCAATGATATGAGGACATCTTTGAAATGTCTGAATATGTTCTTCGACATCTTTGCAAGTGACGAGGAGACCTTGACCTTAGGAGGCCTTGGCCCTCTTTGTAGCCAGAAAGATTTCACCTACAGATTTGGGTTCTCCCTTTTAAAGTCAAGGAGTCAGTCCTTCCAAAGGACACCTCCTATCATTTTACCCTCTCATCATACCTCACGTGCTGGCATCTCCAAGACCCTCTGTTCCAGGTTGAGAGTATCCACTTTGGCCGGGCTGGTCTTGCCAAGAACACCACCACAGGAAATCTAGAGCCTATAGTGCTATTAATAACATCATCTAAGACTGTGTTTGCTACCCTCTTGGCCTCTTCCCACCATGACTCACTGAAGCTTTTTACACATTGTATCCATTATGCTATAGTTCCCAAAGCTCATCTTCTCTAGTGCCATTAGTTTTTAGGGGACCAGGCAAACCTTAAACTTGTCCCCCTTAATTGGATCCCTGTGCCCCCACAATCTCTTTGAATGCCTTCCACCATGATTCTTGAATGAGATCTGAGACCACTGCTGGTACCTAACACTTCTTGGCACCTTGTCTGCTAGGTTCTTGGAAGAGGAGGTGGCTATGGAGGTGAGTGGGGATGGGAGTGGGAGGATTTCTCCCTTCACTTCCCTTTTTGTGTTTTCAAATAATGGGTTTTGAGGGGGAGGGAAAGGTTAACCAGACCATTTATTTTCCATCTCCCATCGATAAAATGTCACACAGGAGAGAGGTGGCAGAAACGCACTTTCAGGTTAATTTTTTTACAAGGAAGATTGACTTATGAACCTACTTTGTTATTCCCTTTCATTCAATTTCCCTGTACCTCCTTTTCTATGAAGTGTAACGGTAACCCATTATTATTTTTATTGTTGGCACGTGCTTTGTGAACCATAAAGTGTACGCTATAAATGGGAGCGCTTTTCTTTTCTTTTTGTTTTTTTTTTTGTAGTTTACGAAAAACTAATATTTTTTAAATTAATTTTTTATTTATTTTCAGCATAACAGTATTCATTCTTTTTGCACCACACCCAGTGCTCCATGCAAGCAGTGCCCTCTATGATACCCAACACCTGGTACCCCAACCTCCAAATCCCCCGCCCCTTCAAAACCCTCAGATTGTTTTTCAGAGTCCATAGTCTCTCATGATTCAGCTCCCCTTCCAATTTCCCCCACCTCCCTTCTCGTCTCTAACTCCCCATGTCCATGAAAAACTAATTTAAAAACATTCATCCACCAGAGTACCCAAAGGGCTCCCATATAAACTATCTGTCGTTACATTATGTCCCGACGTGGAGCTCGATCCCAGGATCCTGAGATAATGACCTGAACTGAAGGCAGAGGCTTTAACACACTGAGCCACCAGCCCCAATGTATTCTCTTCAGTACCAGAATTTGTAACCAATTGACAGATGAAAAAGGAGGCAGTCAAGTGAAAATCAATAGGTCTTAGACCTGCAAGAAATTTGAATTAGATGAATTCAGCTACTCAGGCACTGTTTCACATTTTCAGATCTCTGCAGAAAAGGGGTTAACCTTTTTACAGCATGTAAAAGAGAAGACTATAACACATACTATGTGTAAGCATGTAAATATCAAAAAATATCCCATTAGTTGCTAAGACACACAGGGCCTATATTTTCTCTCAAATTCATGAATATGTAGGAGCAATAAGTGAGAAGTGAATGTATACTTTTCACTTCGAAGTCTTTTAGAAATCTAAAAAATGACTTTCTATGGTTTGTGTCTCCATATTCCTTTATTGCCAGTTTGAACAAATCCACATGCTTTGATTCAAAGGTAATAAATTCCTCTTATTTGGAAACATGATGTTTATTTTTATTCTCTCACCCTTAGCAGGTGGTTTCATTTTAGCACACTTCAGAGTTATAATTTCATGCTTATTAAAAACATTTATTATGATCTACATAGATGAATGAAACTTTTATTTTATTAAATTATTTGACAAAAAATCTGTTATTTTTAAAAATGTATTTCCTTTAGGGTTATTTTAGAGCGTTCAGAGAGGATCTAGGAGTGTGGTATTATGTAGTTTTTAAGTAGGTATGAAATGGTTATTTATAGGATTGTTTCTTTAAGGCTTATGTATATTGTCCATTATATGCTATAAAATATTTTGAAAGTAAATTTAAGGTATGTTTTACATAGTTTATTTTTTGGAAATAAATATTGAAATGACTTGTGAAATTCAGTATATTCTCAACATTAATTTATTTTGAAATTTACCAGTTGTCTACTGAACTATTATATGGCAGATATTACTTCAGACTACACTGGTAAATGAAATACTTGGCTTTGTAGAACTTTTATTTTAATGGGTGAGACAATTCAAAGCTATAAACCTTAATAAAAATGGCATAGTGCATTCAAAAAGGATGAGTACAATGGGGAAAAAGAAAAACTCGATCAGGGTGAGAAAAATCAAGGTTGCTAGGCAGGGGATGGGGAGTTAAAATTTTTAATAGGAAGATCAGGGTAGTTACAATGAAGCTGACAATTGAACAAAGGTATGGAAACGTGATGAATTTGCGCAGAACTATCAGCAATAAGGTCACTCCAGACAAAGGAATTGGCTATCTTGAAGGCCATAAGGTTGGATCATGCCTGGCATATCTGAGGAATAGCAAGGAGGCCACTGTGAGTGACTGAAGAGTAGCAGGGAAAGAGGTCACAGAGGTTAAATGAGTGGCTAGATCATGTAAAAGCTTAGAAGTCATTGTAAAACTCTGGCTTTTATATTTGGAAACTTACTGTGTGATAGAATTTCTGCTAATAACTGAGAGTTCAATTGTCCATAAAATTTCAAGGACTCTTATTCTAGTAAGACAGAATGAAGAGAAAGAGTTCATATTTTCACATGGTGTAACAAATGCTCAGAGATGCAAGTGTAGGAAGCTATAGGATCACAGAAGAAGGCACTAAAATCACACCAATATATTTGATGACTGTGACTATATATAAATTTGTATTTTCTAGATTTTTTATAGTCATGGAATCACACTGTATATACTATTCATTGCCTGGCTTTTCTTTTCTCAGCATCATTACTTTGAGAATCTCCAATTGTAAATAGTTCATTTTGATGTTGAATAGTAATCTCTTTAATGAATAGATCATAATTTTTCTTTGCTCTATGGATGGACATTGATGAACATTTCCACTGTTTTCAATTCTTAAAAATAAAGCTGCTATGAAATTCATATACAAGTCCCTGTATGAACATAGGGCTTGTTTCTCTTGGTTAAATGCCTAGAAGTAAAATGGCTATTTTTGTAACTGCAACATATTTTGCATTTAAAAAAATTTTCAAACTATTTTCCAAAGTGGTTGTATCATGATATATGCCAACAACAGTTTAGATTTTTTGTTGCTTCTCAATCTAGCTCAGACCAAGTACAATTAGCCTTTATAATTTTAGCCATTCTAATAGATATGTAAGCATGTCTCATTATGATTTTAATTTGTATTTCTTTAATGTCTAAATGTTGAGAAATTTGTCATGTGCCTATAAGCCATCCATATACTTTTGGTGACATGTCTCTTCCATTATTTCCTTCACATGTAAAATTGGATACTCTGTTTGGTTATTAGTAAGGTTTTTTATTTTTATTCATATTTAAATAATCAGAGTAGATGTCCATTATCAGATATGTAATTTGGAAATCGCTTGTCCATCTTTACAGTTTCTCAATGGAGCTTTGATAGCTGTGTCTTTCAAGAAATATGCTACTTCTTTCCTGGTACACGGAGGTATGACTAGAACATTATCAATGTTGACCTTTGCAAAGAAAATCATGGCTTAAGATATATGTAGTCTGCAGTTGTTGGGAGTGTTCACCATCCTTGCCTCTAACTCATCTCTCACTGC
Source organism: Mustela nivalis (assembly GCF_964662115.1). NCBI lineage: Eukaryota > Metazoa > Chordata > Mammalia > Carnivora > Mustelidae > Mustela > Mustela nivalis. The sequence goes on along the minus strand of NW_028136427.1, from coordinate 87,182 downwards.
CCACACATTCAGATATAGGGGAATATTGATTGACAAAATATTAATTGCCAAATAACACTAGTTAGAGAATAAGAAAAATGCAGGCACCTGATTATATAATATTACATAAATAAAATGTGTTTTTATAAGTGCTATTGGAAGGAAATTCCTCAATACTTTAATCACACAGAATGATGGAATCCTAGATTTTTTTTTCTTGTATTTACTAAGAAAATGATCATGCCTCAAGTATATTAAAATGGAATAGGGAAAATTAAAAATTGTTTTAAGATGATTTGCGTGTGTTGTGCGTATGTGAGAGAGAAAGTGAGAGAGAAAGAGAAAGAAAAAGAGAAAGGGAAAGACAGAGAGGTGGCTGCAGTGAATTGATGAGTTGGAGGATAGATTTTAAAGTTTTGTCTTTTGCTTTCTACATTTCTTTTTCCTTAGGTACAAGAGAACAATCAGTAATATCTCAGAAGCCTGCTGGTAACATCAGCAGAAAGAATTAGAGGTTCCCAGAAAATTAAGATGACATATAGTTTTCCTGACATAAGAAAATCATTTTTTGTCCCCAGCTATTTTCAATGATCTATACCCCACCTGTGTACTTGCCCAAGCACACTTCTTCCAAAACTTCCTGGGAGGTTCTTACAAAGAAATGCAAAAACCTCACTCCTTAAGGATTTTGAGGGAACAAGGCAATGGGAAAACTAACAGTCACCACCAGAGCAGGAAATAGCCTAAGCTATTGAGACAATAAATCAGTGGCAAAACTCCTAGTGCTATTTCAAAAGCAATCAAGGCCTTGCATTCCTTGTCCCAGAAAATGAGCCCAAGACCCCATCTAGTTTCTATCTGCTCTTGAAGCCTGCAGAGTCCCTTTCCCTTGTCCAACAGTTACCTCTGCTTTATTCTAACGTTGAAGTTTCTGCCCTCGGTGGAATACAAGCTTCATTCAGGTGAACATGCAATACATATTGCACAAATACATATGTGGATGTGCATGCAGCCACAACCTTATGACCAACCATACACGGAATAATAAAACTCTCCCTTCTGAGTATTCATCTTAAATACTAAATAAAAATCTCTCTCCTGTTCAAACAGTCAAGGCTTTGGAACTTATTCCCTGTGATCTCCTTGTATGTTGTAAACAAAGATTCCTTTGTTTGACAACTCCACCTGTTTCTGTGATTCACCAAAGACTGACCTCAGTTAGTTCAGTTGCTGTAATGGCTTTCACTACTCTGATTCTACCTCTGCAAGTCTCCAAATTTAACTATTTTTTCTCCCAATTCTGCATGTTCTTGGCTTTAAACTGCAACTCTGAAGAGAAGATTTGCTTGTTTAAAAAAAAAAAATCAAGAAAAGGTAGTAGTAGTTAACATTGTTACTTTGAACTTCCTGCCCTAAGGGGCTCTCCTGTTCTTTCTCTTTGACTTCCTGGACTAAAACGACAGAAATTTGGCAATACATCACTCCCCAATCCAGATTACTGCCAGAACAGTTTATACTCTTAGAAAAATATTAGTTTAAAAGATCACATAATTAAATACTTAAGCATGTAGTGTAATATAGTGGTTTACAAGAAATATATTTTGGTCATCTGAATATTTGGTTTTCAACCATGGCTACTGACTCACAGCTCCTAAAACTCTTGGGATTTCCTGTGATAAGGGTGAGAGAGGTGTGTTTTGTTCTGTTAATGAAGTGACCTTCAGACCTCACTCAAGGCAAGGGCTGTTTGCCTGAAGGACCAACCACTTGGTGAAAGCCTTCACAACTTTTTGCCTCCCCTTCCTCCCAATACAGGATTATCTGGGGAGGGAAGAGGATCTGGAGATTAGATCAGCAAATGACAATGATTTAGTCAGTCATGACTATGTCATGAAGCCTCCACAGAAAAGCTGAAAGGACTGGGTTCAGAAAGCTTTTAGTTTGTGAAATGTATGAAAAGGCAGGAAGAGTGGCAGTCTTACAGAAGGTAATAGAAGCTCTGTGCCCATTCTCCATACCTTGCCCTGTGCACTTCTTTATCTATCTATTGATTTAAATCTTCTATTATATCTTTTAATAAGCTGGCAAACATAAAGTAAGTATTTTTCTGAGTTTTGTGAGTCCCTGTAGCAAATTAAAAGAACGTAAGAAGTAGGCCACTGGGACCTCCAACCTGTAGTTGCTCAGTCACAAGCACAGGTAATAACCTGGGGCCTACAGTGAGACTGGCATCTGAGGTGGGGTTGGAGATAGTCTTGGAGGACTGATCCATTAACTGATGAAATCTTACACTATGTTCAGGTAGATAGTGTCAGAATTTAGTTGAATTCTTGGAGATCCTGCTGTTGTCTGAAAATTATTTGGCATTGTTGGTATGATGTCCTAAAACCCAAAAAGATATAGCTACCTCAAAATAAGAATACGGTTGACAGCTTATATATAATAAGTGAGTATTTCAGGGATTTAAAATATACCCAATAAATAATGTAAGGAAATAAGGAAAGATTTTGAAATAAAAACAAGAATAAGAACCTAGTGGTACTAATAGATTAAATATATGTAATCTAGTTGAATTAAGAATACAATGGATAGAATACATAATGGATTCAATAGAGATAAGAAGTCACTTAAGGATATAGTCATCTGGATACCAGCAAAGCATTAAAATTATCAATATAAAAGAGGTGTAAGATGTAGGTGATGTGTGTGGAACAAAAGCTAGAGAAGAAATTAGATTTCCTTACTACTCATAGCCTGTTGACAAGTCCTTGAAGCTCCTCTGGGGACTCAGCTGCTTCCATGTGGACACATCCACTCAGGGCAAAAAGCATTCTTAGTCCACCCCCCAGGATACTGAAAATCTACTTTCACATGTAAAAATTACTTTGGAAACTTCTTTATCTCTACTCCCCACCCCTGCCCTCAAGATATACATTGGCAATCATCTCCCAAGCATATACCCACTGATACACATCAGAAGAGTCTCTTCCCTGAGTTTTTACTAAATAGTAATAAATGACCTTTCCCTAACAATAGCTAGCCCCCTCAAGGTCCTGGAAACCTTGTTTATAAAATACCTTGGAGGCTTGTGCTATCCCTAACCTCCTCCCAAATTGAAAGTATATAATCAGCCACTCTTCATGACCCTCTCTCTCTACTCCAAATAAATAAATAAATATTTTTAAATAAAATAAAATAAATGACTTTTTTTAAATGAAAGAAGAAAAAGGAAAGAAATATTTGAATATTAATGTACATCTATTTCTCAAGCATAAAATAGTCAAGACACTGGATTAAAACTTACATACAAGAAAAGAAAGAAAATATTCATAACTAGAGTTGACTCTATGAATCCCAAACTAGGGCATACATACCAAAGACACACAAAAAAAATCACAAGTGTTAGAGAGAAAAAAAATAATTCATTAATAAAGAAACAAGAATCAGACTGACAGAATTTTTTTAAATAACATCAGATATAAAAAAGAATGAAGTAATAGCTTTATTATCTTGAAAAAAAAATCACAAATGGAAACATTTAGATCCTTATAAAATGTCATTGGCATAGGAAGGCATAATAAAAAAAATATTTTCAGGAATACAGATCACAGATAATTTGCCTTAATTTGTGTAGGCAGCACTTAAATACTAATATTATTTTAACAGTTAAAATATACTCTATGATCTTTGAGGTTGGGGAAAAGAGGATGACCAAGTCATCTTGAAATAATTCAGTTTTATGAAAAAAGTAAAAAGATCAAAAAAAAAAAGACTTGTAGAAAAGAGAGATAAAACATATGCATAATAAAAATAAATAAATAAATAAACAGCTGGAGTGCCTGGGTGACTTAGTCGGTTCAAGTGTCTGCCTTCAGCTCAGGTGATGATCCCAGGGTCCTGGTATTGAGCCCTGCATCAGGCTCCCTGCTCAGTGGAGAGTCTGCTTCTCCCTCCCATTGAGAAAAAAAATTTGACTTATTTATTTGAGAGAGATAATCTTTAAATTTTACTTATTTATTTGAGAGAGAGTGAGAAAAGAAAAACATGCACACAGCAGAGGGAATAACAGAGGTACCCTAATAAATACAATCTTTAAAAAAAATAAATAATAATAAAAATAAATAATATTTCAGATAGTATGATTTTTTTAATGTGAGACTTGGTATAAAAACAGGATGACATACTTGTCTAATTATAGCAAAGACTTTGATAAGTTTAGATGCAGTAGTACATAAAAAATTTAACTTCTTTCATTAACTGATAATTTAATTAGATTAAATTAAGAGACATCAAAATTTAGAGAATCTAATAGTCCTGATCTATTAATAAATGTAGCCATCCTGACCCCAAAACAAGAGTCTTCAGTAAGTATATAAGCATAAGTTGAACATTTACACAAACAGGCCATTATTTAGGCCAGAAGTATATGCCAATAAATTCCTAGAGTTAAATATCAGGCTATATTTTCCAAGAATAAGGCAATAAAATTAGAAAACAATGACCAAAATATTAAATTCATATAATTGGAAGTTAACTTCATACCTAAAAAGAAATAATACAGCTAATTCAGAAATTTTTAGAATTACAGTACTTTGGTAATATCAACTCTCAAAATGAGTAACGGACAGGTGGGGCTAGCAAGAGACTCGTGGGAGGATTAAATCATGGGCCCCTGTATCTCAGGTGCAGTAGAAGCAGTGGATTTGGAATTTCAGTTTTTCCACAACGTTCCACCACAAGCTGGTTAGAACTGTGCAAAAGCAGGAAGGGAAGCCCCAGTAAAGTGGACTGGGGATGCCAGAAGGGGAGGCTGGAAGGGGGCGCCTGGTGCTCAGTGCCCATTACAGACCCCACATTGCAATCCCCCACAGGACAGACTCACCAATTTTAGGCCCCACAGGGGAAGCTGGAGGTTCATCTCCTGACTTTTTGTAGGATCTTTGCAGCTCAGCTGGTGAGAATTCTCCATCACCCTGCCTTTCTCCAAGGGACTTTTCTTCAAGCACCCTTCCCAACTTCTTCCTCCTCCATGAAATAATGTTCCTCTCCTTTGTTTCTCGCACTTGCCTGTGATGGGACCTTAGCTTGCTCAGCCCAGACTGCCATTCTCTGCTCTTCCCAATTAAACCCATGCTGCTGGTCAAATAACTGGCAGATTGAGTTTAAGGCCAATCGAACAAATAAATTCAAGATCTTGCAAGGAACAAAATCAATATGCACAAATTAGTGGCACTCCTAGGTGCTCCGAAGGAACCATCAGAAAGAGACTGCGGAAAACGATCTCATTTACACCTGCATCCAAGACAGCAAGATACCTGGGAGGCCCCTGAACCAAGAAGGTGACAGACCTGTCCTCTGACAGCCCTGCAACAATGACGACAGACAGGGAGGGGTACACACAGAGATGGGGAGGCACTGTGCTCAGGGAAGAACCCACACTGGGAAAATACCTACTCTCCCCAAAACCGTCTACAGAGTCCTCACTCTGGCTCCCGAATTTCCGGACTCGGTGCAAGCCTGGAGTGGGTGTGGACACGGGAAGGACCCCGCAGGGCTGAGGTGGGGAGAGCACAAGCACCGAAGCAGGGGGACGCTCCCTGACTGCAGACCATCTGAGGAGCCCAAGGAACCTAATCCGCGAGCACACAAACACAGATGAGGACCTAGGAGCACCCGAGCCCAGAAAGGGGGGACCCCACAGCCCCGCGCACAGCACAGCAGGAGGCCACGTCTCCTCACACAAAACGACGGAAGCCCCAGTGTCTACACAGGGCGCCCTTCCTCTGTGGGGTCCTGAGACCACGAACCCCTTGACAGTGCACTCAGGCGGCTTCTCCTCAGCTCCTCCAGCATCTGGTCCTTAGGAGGTTGGACTGCTGCCAGTGTGGGCGCGTCCTCCACAACGGGTCCGGTCAGTGTGGATGCAGAGCCACACCCTCCTCAGCTTGTCCTGTCAGGGTGGGAGGCGCCCCACATTCTCCAGAAGTCTCCACAGTGGGTCCTGAAGAGGCGGGGCTCTGGTCCCAGCTGTGGCTGTGCAGCCTTGGCTCAGGGCGGAGCTGGGGTCTGGCGCCCTCTGCAGGCGGTGCAAGGCAGTGCAGGACTGTGGGAGCTCACCCTTCAGTGGAAGGTCCTGCTCCCTCCTGGGGTCCAGCTGATGCCATTTCATTCCGGAAATTCAAGCTGCATGGAGCCCAATACCCCCCAACTTCCCCCCAAATAGCTAAGGAACAATGAATTGGAAACAATGTGGAATTACAACAGTCCTTGACCCAAACAGTGTCACTGAACATGGCCCTGATGCAGACCCACACTCTGACCTCAACTTGGTCTCAAGCCTGGACCCTACCCTAATCCAAGACCCTAACCCTAGCCCCCAACCCAAACAATGTTCACAAGAATCAAAAGGTAGAAACTGCAAATATCCATCAATGGCAAGTGCATAAGCAAAGTGTGGTGAAGCATTTGAATTTGGGTACAGGTTCAGGTTTTAGTCAGAGTTCTAGATCAGGCTTTGGGTTTACTGTTAGGGTGAGGGTTTAGAGTGAAGGACAAGGGAACAGAGTTATAGTTTAGGGCTTTAAGTTTATGATTTAGGCTTTAAGACTCAGGGCTTATGGGATAAAGTTCAAGGTCAAGTTTGGGGTTTGACTTCATGCTGAGATTTGGGTTCAGGTTTCATGACTTGGAGGTCTGGTTTAGGGTTTGGGTTCGTGGTTCAGGGCTTGGATCCAGGGCTCAGGTACAGGCTTTGGGTTCCATTCCAGGTTTGGAATTCAGGGTTCTAGTTTGGGCTTTAAGGTCAGCTTAGGTTTCAGCGTTGGTAGGGTTTAAGGTTAGGTTTAGGGATGACACATTTTCTTCAGTTGTCATCATGGACAAAATAATTCTATCTGAAGTTTCTAAGTCAGAAATGTATTTCATCTGGGGGCGCCTGGGTGGCTCCGTGTGTTAAGCCTCTGCCTTGGGCTCAGGTCATGATCTCAGGGTCCTGGGATCGAGCCCTTCATCAGGCTCTCTGCTTGGCGGGGAGCCTGCTTCCCCATCTTTCTCTCTGCCTGCCTCTCTGCCTACTTGTGATCTCTGTCTGTCAAATAAATAGAATTAGTAAAAGCTATTATATGATCTTTTACAAACCATTTCCTATCTTTGCATTCTCATGTGCCAAGACAGACAGGGATTATTTAAAACCCTGAAGAGAGTGCTCTTGCTTTTAAATTGCCTGTAACCTTCGTGTAATAGATTTATGTTTGATGATAGATTTAGTTAAAATATAACTATTTAAAATATTTACTCTCAGTAAACGATTTCAACCTATGCTCATTTAAGTAACTTGGTGCATAATCCCTTTTCTATTAAACCATAGTGCAAGGACCAATGCCGCGTTTCTGAGAGAACCCCAAGCTATTTTTCTAGAATGGCTGTATGCTATATATGGCGTCCTGTTTTCACTCCCTTTGTGGAGCACCTACCCTGGAGGTCATGTAATAACCAATGACCAAAAAAACAAACAAGAAACCCAAACATCCAGGTCGAAGTGCCATCCCTGCCTGGAGTGGAGGAGACTGCTCAGACAGATCCCAGGCAGGCATCTCAGCCCAGGCCTGTGCTGGGGAAGCTGGTTCCTGGCTTTGGGCGCAATCTGGAAGCCAGCAAACTGACCCAAGAGTGCAGCTGGCGTTTAGGACTGATGATCTTTTCGCAGCCAGGCTGCGCGTGGACACCCGCTCAGGGAGCCAGGCTAGGAGGCTGCCCAGGGCAGGCACTGGCAATGCAGCAGCATGCCAGGGCTTAGCCCCGCACCCCAGCATGGGCTCCGGCCTCAGAAGTGAGGGGGCGGGGCCAGCGCAGAGAAGGGTCTTTGCTTATTTCCAAAGATGGAAGTGAGCTCTCAGAGGACTCAGGAGGGAGGGGGGCGGGGGCGGCCGGGAGAGGGGCTTTGCTAATTGCCCAGGCGGGAAGGAGGGGCGCGCAGCGCCAGTGTGCTGTGCTGCAGCCCATTTGGGACTGCAGGACCCACCATACTCGCTGCCCCTGCACTCCCATGCTCCAGCCTAGCCCCTGAGGCCGCGGTGTCCTGTTCCCGTTCCCGCCGCCTGCTGCCCCTCCCCGACCCATGGCTTCTCTGGAGGACCCTCTGCTCACAGGTAAAGTGACACCACGACACGCCCTCACCTGAAGCAGAAAACGCAGTCCAGGAGCTGGGCGCAGCCTCCCGCCAACCCCAGGGCACCAGGACCACCCCAGACGCTGCGCCACACCCTGTCCGCAGGGGGTCAGGCCGGGACAGCGCCACAGGAGGTACCCCCCCCCCCTGCCAGCGGGCAGGCTAGCCCCCATAGTTCTGCACCCCCACGCGCTTTTCAGAGCCTCCTGCCATTCCCAGGGCACCCAGAACCCAGAGAGTGAGGCCTTGGGTGTTCTCTAGTGACAGATTCAAGGCAATTTTTCGACTTTGGGACTCAGAGTTAACATAGTTTTCATTTGTGATTATTATTTTTGTGTGGGGGCCGTCGCTTTTCTTTTGACCTATGCTTGTTTTCACTCCCGGTTCTGAAGAAGCCCCTAAATCCTAACCCTTTGAGGACTCCGAAAGCTCTCAGAGCAGCAGTGCTGGGGGACAGTGTGGACACATGGTTTGGTTTCTCCTCTGGCCTGCTTCTGTGGCAGCCCCGCTCTGTCCTCCTCAGACTTCAGAGCAATATCTGAACAAGTGGAGAAGCAACCAGGGGGTCAGGAAGGTGGCCACCGAAGAGTGACTTCTCTGGAGGGTGGCTGAGCTAGCAAGTGAGCATGTTAGTCCAGCTCTGCCTGCATTCAGTATGGAGCTGAACAGGGGCCAGGGAAGGGGAGGAGGAGCAGAGAGCAGGGACAAAGGGACCAAAGAGGAGATTCAGATGAAGGGAAGTAATGGGGAGGAAAGAGAAGAAACTCTAGAAGACAGGTATGTAGAAAGGAAAAGGGATGAAGTGGGCATTGGGAAAGGGCACCACCAGGGAAGGAGAGAGGGGAAGAAAAGAGGGAGGAAAGAGGAAAGGGGAAAGGGAGAAGGGAGGAGTCAGCATGCCAGGGCTCCCCCTGCATCTGAAGAAGAGGTGGCTGGTCCAGCTTGTCAAACAGGGTGCTCACTCTTTGGCCCCAGTTTCTGCTCCCAGTGCTACTGGGCTTTGCAAGGAAGGCAGGCTGTCCCTTGGGACCTACTGGAGCCCACTGGAGCCCACAGGAGGGTGGGAGAGGTAAGATGCCACCAGGTCCTGTCCTGAGCTGCTCCCAGCCACCAGCCTCACCACATGGTGCAAGAGGGACCCCAGAACAAAGGAAGGATACAGGCCAGCATGTCTGCTGGTGGCCCTGGGCACTTAGCTCATCGCAGTGAACCACACGGCCTCCTCAACCCACGCTTTCAAAGCCTCCTTCTTCGCTTCTGGCTTTCATGTCTGTAGGAACATGAGCCAGATCTAACTCATCTCCGACAGACAATTCTCACTCACCCCGTGTCAGATTTTTATGAGTGGCTGTGATAGAGTAAGATAGCAATGCTCCAACAAACGGACTGTTTCCTCCCACTTGACCTCAACAGTCTTATACATTTTCTTAGCGAAAACATCTTGTCTCCTTCCATTAAGCTCATAACGTGGTCTAATAGTATACATGCGCCTTCCTTAGATGCGAAGCGATACAGAGGTCCTTTTTTTTTTTTTTAAATTTTACAACGTAAAGTCAGTGAACACATCCAACTTGACGAATTCGTCTCTAAAATGTCAATCCAGGCAAAGCTTTTTCTGCCTACAGTTTCGAGCCTACGTGGTGACATTTTTAAAATGCTTTCAGTCCCTCAGTGAGGCTCTTAGAAGCTAGCCAGGGCTTACTACGTGCCAGGCACTGTGTCAGGTGTTGGAGCTAAAGGGAAGGAGAGCTTGGAGGCTGGCTGGGGAGGGACATCCATGACACAAGCACAGCTAGAAACGGAGGCCAGTGCTAGAAAAGAGAGAGCAGGCTGCATGGAGAGTGTGTACCATGGGGCTTGTGAGCTCACGAATAAGTGGGAGTAACTGGAGTGGGGAGATGGGGGAGAGAAGAGGGTCTTCCCATCAATGGGAATCACCTGTGCTTGGAGGCAGGTGCCATGAGAGGTCTCCACAGGAAGAAGGAGGCAGTGTGGTTGAAGGGCAGAGAGATGGGGCAGAACAGGCATCAGTCAGTTGGAGGGGTATGAATAGACTGATGGGAGGATTATGGGTGCCTTTGGAGGACTGAGAATTTGTTAGAAGATCAGTGCAGATTTCTATGGAGACAAATGCCAGGAACTGATAGGTCTTTGAAAGGTCACTCTGGCTGCCTTTTGGCAAAGGGGTTGGTAAAAGGCACTTGCAGGTGTGAACACACCAGGTGGGAGGTGAGTGCAGGAAATCGGGTGAGGGAGCATGGGAACTTGGTCCCGGGGTATATAAGGGAGAATAGCCTTTAAGGAGTTCCACAAATTGGCACCAGCTGTGGCTTCATTACAGAGCTGGAAGGGGGAGGTGGGTGTGTCCTGGAGGTTACAGAAATTACATGAGAAAGGGAAGTCTTTTTAGATCTCTTTTTCAACTAGAGGAACTCTCACCTTATTGATAGAATTCCAGAGTGGGAACCAATGATATGAGGACATCTTTGAAATGTCTGAATATGTTCTTCGACATCTTTGCAAGTGACGAGGAGACATTGACCTTAGGAGGCCTTGGCCCTCTTTGTAGCCAGAAAGATTTCACCTACAGATTTGGGTTCTCCCTTTTAAAGTCAAGGAGTCAGTCCTTCCAAAGGACACCTCCTATCATTTTACCCTCTCATCATACCTCACGTGCTGGCATCTCCAAGACCCTCTGTTCCAGGTTGAGAGTATCCACTTTGGCCGGGCTGGTCTTGCCAAGAACACCACCACAGGAAATCTAGAGCCTATAGTGCTATTAATAACATCATCTAAGACTGTGTTTGCTACCCTCTTGGCCTCTTCCCACCATGACTCACTGAAGCTTTTTACACATTGTATCCATTATGCTATAGTTCCCAAAGCTCATCTTCTCTAGTGCCATTAGTTTTTAGGGGACCAGGCAAACCTTAAACTTGTCCCCCTTAATTGGATCCCTGTGCCCCCACAATCTCTTTGAATGCCTTTCACCATGATTCTTGAATGAGATCTGAGACCACTGCTGGTACCTAACACTTCTTGGCACCTTGTCTGCTAGGTTCTTGGAAGAGGAGGTGGCTATGGAGGTGAGTGGGAATGGGAGTGGGAGGATTTCTCCCTTCACTTCCCTTTTTGTGTTTTCAAATAATGGGTTTTGAGGGGGAGGGAAAGGTTAACCAGACCATTTATTTTCCATCTCCCATCGATAAAATGTTTACCACTCCACACTGGAAGAATTTATATCTTTCCTTTGAATCTCCAGGAAAATCTCCCAAACCCAGACCACCACCATGTGGATTCAGCCATCTTCTGATTCACCTCCAGATTGTCTCCTCCTAACTGCTCAAGCCAGTGGTTAAGGGCGAAATGTTCAATGCCCAAGCAATTAAGTGGGGAACACGTTTATCTAAGCAATTGCATGCAGCTCTCTATCTGCATACAGGGGGTCTCTCCCAAGCCTTTCCAACCTCAGCAAAAGAAGACAAAGCCCCAGCAGTCTGGGGTATATATCATTCATTCATTCCTGTGTTCAACACTCATGGCGGATCCCCACCAAGACAGTGGGAGAGCAAGGACTGGAGAAATCCTGGAAGCTGAAGTCTGAGGAGGATTTCAAATTCAAGTCAGAGATGAAAGAAACATCTGGACTTGGTCCTCAGGTACATGCAGTATTCTGAACTGAGGCTAGAACCAGAGACCATTCTAATGAAAGGCCTCTACAGGTGGGCTCCAACTCAGTTTCGTGTATATTCATTCATGAAATAGCTCTTTGGGTCAACATGCAGAAGAAAACCATTTCAGAAAACTGACAATGAGGAGAGTAAAGGGAAGCCAGAAGGCTTGTGAATGGGGAGAGAGGAGGACCCAGGGCAGGAAACCAAGAATCCCTCCCTGCCCTCCTTGCTGCCAGGGAGGTCTGAGGGACTAGTTTCCACCTGGGATCCCAAGTCCAGAACAAAAGCAGCGGGGCCACGGCGGGGGAGGGAAGGGGGTCCTCAGCACGGGCGCATGGGGCTGCGGAAAGATGGGGGCTAGCGTGCCTGCTGGCGGGGGGCACCTCGCAAGGCGCTGTCCCCAGCCCGACCCCATGAGGACCCGGGTTTGGCGCAGCGTCCGGGGTGGTCCCGGTGCCCTGGGGTTCGCGGGAGGCTGGGCCTCCACAACCCCCCTCTTCGCCCCCAGGTCGGGTCCGCGCTTTCTGCTCCAGGTGAGGGCGCGGCGCGGTGTCACTTTACCCCTGTGCAGAGGGTGGTCCGGAGAAGTCTTGGGGCGGGGAGGGGCAGCAGGCAGCAGGAGCGGGACAGCGGAGCCTCACATGGGAGCGTATGGGCGGCGAGTCCGGTGGGTCCTGCAGTCCCGACTGAGCCGCAGCACAGCACCGCGGCGCTGCCCGCCCCTCCTCCGCCAGCCCCTCCACCTCCTCCCAGACTCTCAGCCACATCCTCTGTGAGCTCACTTCCAGCTTAGGCAATTAGCAAAGCGCCTTCTCCCCGCCGCCCTCCACCCGCCCCCGCCCCCCTCCCTCCTGAGTCCTCCGCGAGCTCCCTTTTCGCTTTGGCAATTAGCAAAGCCCCTTCTCTGCCCCGCCCCTGCCCCCTCCCTCCTGAGGCCCCGCCCTGGCTGGGGCGCGGGGGAAGCCCCGGGGGCTGCAAGCTTGACCAGCGCTGGCGCTGGGCAGCCTCCTAGCCTGGCTCCTTGAGCGGGTGCAAAAAGATCATCAGTCCTGTTAACCCTGGCTGCACTCTCCCGTCAGTTTGCTGGCTTCCAGATTGCGCCCAAAGCCAGGAACCAGCTTCCCCAACACAGGCCTGGGCTGAGATGCCTGCCCAGGATCTGTTTGAGCAGTCTACTCATCTCCAGGCAGGGATGGCACTTCCACATGGATGTTTGGGTTTTTTTATTGTTTTTTGGTCATTGGTTATTATTACATGACCTCCAGGGTAGGTGCTCCACAAAGGGAGTGAAAACAGGATGCATGATATACCCCTCACCTCCCATGCTGTCTTTCTCTTAAATAATAAGCACTGCTGAACTATCTTAGATTCTGTACCTTCTCTCCAGCCATGAACCTATCACTGTCTTTAACTCTTGAAAACTTCATTAGACAAATTAATGTGGTGAAGGAAGCAATATGAGAAAGCCTATTAATCTGATGAGCATGGAACTGAACAAACCCTATAGATACTTTCCCTTTGATTTCTAGCCTATCAATACCTACAGTGAGTCACATACACTCAAGATTATTGTTTTTATTGTATACTTCATATATTCATTGATTTTGGACTCGTTATCATTTCGTTGAAGTGTTAAACTATGGTAATAAACAAACTTTTAATTAACTTTTCCTCCTATGATACAAATATAACTTGCACTTGAGCTTTAGCTAATTTTATGTTCTAAAATTGCCAAAACAAAATGATCAAGGTTTCTAGATTATTTACTGTATTTTCTACTATATAATATTGTTCTATCTCTTCTGTATAAAGAAAATGAATGCTTGGGGCTCTTGGGTGGCTCAGTGTGTTAAAGCCTCTGCCTTCTGCTCAGGTCATGATCCCAGAGTCCTGGGATAGAGCCCCACATCAGGCTCTCTGCTCAGCAGGGACCCTGCTTCCCTTCCTTTCTCTCTGCCTGCCTCTCTGTCTACTTGTGATCTCTGTCTGTCAAATAAATAAATAAAATCTTTAAAAAAAGAAAATGAATGCTTGATAACTAAATGAATGCTTTACTGAACAAATTAAATATGGCAATGGCATTTTATTTTATCATGCTTCACATATTAAACTATAATATTATATCACTAGTCTACAAATAATCTACTCGCATAGTCATTTGGAAGCTTTTAGCAAAAGAATTCTTCCTCCTGATTGTAGTATAAAAGCCACAGAAATATACAGAAGACTCCTAGGATAGAAAGTGAAATCCAGTTATCCGTGATGCCTTGAGGAGGACCTGACCTATGTATGTCCTGGGATGCACTAGTAACTGTTACATGTGATAGGATTATATTTAATATATACAGTTTCATTTACTTCACAAAGGACATATAAATTTGAGAAAAAAATATTTGATGAATCTATAAAGTCTATATCTATTTGTAACTAATGTGGTAGAATTAAGATGTTAATTTGAAAAAAAATTCATTGAACACATACACATATTCAATTGTTTTTATATATATAAACAGCATTATTTATTTATGTAAATAAATGCATTGTCAGTAAAATCCATTTACTTATCAATCATAAGGGTAATTTTAAGTACTAAGAATAAGAAATATGTGAAAAGATAAGTGTTCAAGAGTGCAGTTTGTGGTAATTAATACAATATGATAGGCTCATAAAAATGATATATTACTTGAACTTAAAAGCTTCTATAATTAAGCGATGACCACTTGAAATTTGTAATTAGTCTTGCTGCAGTTTTTCCTTGCACTTATTGCCCTTCCCCAGAAGTTCATTAAGAATTTCTGTGAATGTCCTTATGTTTAATCTCATTCATAGATTCCACTGCTGCTCACAAAACAAAGCCAAAAAGAGAGGTAACTCTATGTGGCACTCCATCCACAAGCAATACATTCATAAATAATTAAAAAGCTCTCTACTTCATTTGTTACCCATTCAGCTGATAATTTAAATGAGTAACTGAGGCCATTTTATCAGCACTTTTAATAGAATGCGACTCAGAAACTTCACAGTGTTATTTAAGAAGAAATGCTCACGTGTTAAGGTTTTTATTTTTTTAAATCAACAAAATAATTTTCAAATATTAAAAGCAAATGTCTCCTTTTCCTCCAAGTTTCCTTGCTATGTCAAAGTTACAAATAAATACATTAAAATCGTATTTTGAGTAGTAGATAAAAACAAAAGTTTTGAAACTGTGGGTTCAGTGTCTGGGTTAACTTGTATAAATATCTGAACTCAATGTATTTAGACTTTATTAGATTTTTTTTAGACTATTTAAAAATACATGCTGAGATAATGACAACATTATTTTATTCATTTTAATAAATAAATTATTTTATTTAATTATGTTTAGATATTTATTTATTAAATTAATGATTTAATATTTAATAATCTAAATTTGAAATATTTTAAATTCTAAAAATATTTATTTAATTAAATTGATATATTTAATATAAATATTTAATAAATTATTTAATCATTATTATAATTATGCAATACATTATGTATTGTGTAATAATTGCATTTTAATAAATAAATAAATGTATTATTTACATTATTTTATTTTATTTTATTTTATTTTATTTTATTTACTTGACAAAGAGAGGGAGAACGCAAGCAAAGGGAGCTGCAGGCAGAAGGAGAGGGAGAAGTAGGCTCCCAGCTGAGTAGAAAGTTCAACCTGGGGTTCCATCCCACGACCCTGGGATCACCACCTGAGTCGAAGGCAGATGCTTAAGTGACTGAGCCATCCAGATGCCCAAGGCTTTGTATTCTTCGCTTCTAAATATTGATGCTCCTTCATCTCTGGAGTTAGTAAATTGATATTGAGAATTCATATCAAAGAATTGATAGTAGCTGTTAAACAGAAACATGTAATTTAGGGGAAAAAAAGAACAGAAGGAAGAGAAAGGCCAAAAGTCAAAAGCACATTAATATAAAATTTATTTATTTATTTATTTTTAAATTTTTTTTTATTTTATTTTATTTATTTGACAGAGAGAGATTACAAGTAGGCAGAGAGGCAGGCAGAGAGAGAGAGAGGAGGAAGCAGGCTCCCTGCTGAGCAGAGAGCCCGATGCGGGACTCGATCCCAGGACCCTGAGATCATGACCTAAGAGAAGGCAGCGGCTTAACCCAATGAGCCACCCAGGCGCCCTAAAATTTAATTAGATAAAAAAGCTGATATTCCTGAAGGGGGCTAATAAAAGAGCTGCAAAGAGCTGATAGGATTAGGAAAATTGTCCACTCCTGGTCATTTCATAATTTTAAACTATTCCTTATTAATAAATATACTTAGTTCCAGAAACACAAGCACATAAGAACATTTCCACCAAGTTTCCTCTAACAGCATTTACAAATTAGACGTTCAAACAATGCAGTTCATTACATGTTGCATCTGTATCTTAAAGTTTAAACACATTCTGTGACACATTTTCCAACAATTAAAATTAAAAAATATATATATACATATATATCTATGTATATATATATATACCTTATCCCTAAATGGAAAAAATATATATATAGAGAGAGAAACCTTATCCCTAAATGAAACCTTTCTTTGTTTATTAGATTAAATAGGTAAATTAGCAACAACAACAAACAGCTAATATTATGGAGGTAGGAACAATTTACCTTTTCATTCATTGCTATTTTCTAAAAATTCCTATTTTATTTTTTTCTCAAGTCTGTCATAATAATTTTCTAAATCTCCTGCCTTATTCAATTTTTTTCTTTTAGTGGAAATCTCTATTTCATATTTATTTTCTCTTCCTCCACTCTTTGCTCTAATAATTCAATGTATTATTAGATTTTCTGTTTTTCTCTTTATCCAGATATATCTTTTCTTTCTTTTTTTCTTTTTTAAATAATTTGATTTGCTGGCATTTTACATCAGTACATGCTTTCTTATGGATGTTAGAAATGTCTGTGGAACTACTAGAAGAATAAACTTTTTTACCTTTAAGAAGTTTACAGTCTAGAGTGCCTGGGTGGCTCAGTTGGTTAAGTGTCTTCCTTCAGCTTAGGTCATGATGCCAGGGTACTAGGATCCAGTCCTGCATCAGCTGCCTGCTCAGCAAGGAGTCTGGTTCTTCCTCTCCCTCTGCCCCTCCCTCTCTCTCTCTAATAAATAAATAAAATCTTTAAAAAAAAGACTTACTGAAATCTGAGACTGAATTACTAAATTCAGTCTTAATAGAAGACAGCTAAACAAAGCAATAATCACAACTGGAAAATTTAGCGAGATCATGGTTTAACATTTTTGGTTGACACAGGACCTCTTTCAGTAACAACTTTCCCTAAATATCAATTTCTTTTTAAGGCAAAAAATTTTGACAAGAAATCCAGATCCTTCTGATCATTTTCATATCAATTTAAGGTGACATCCTCAGAGTATATAATCAAATATGTAATTATTCTATCTGTTGCCTTGTATATTGCCTGTATCTTTTTCAGACTCAAAGTTCCATTGAGGTAGAGTTTTTTTTTTTTTTTAAGCAGAGATTTTTAAAGTGTTTGATATATACAAGATGCTTAATAAGTGTTTACAAAGCCTATGTATTACAGAAGCCTTAAACAGGCTTTAAAATAATGTAGGTGATATTAGTGGTCATATCAAACAATTTTTAGGTTTCAGTCATGTAAATAACTACATTTCTCAGAGACAGAGAAACATACAAATGGTCTGGGTCCAGTAGGATAATGCTAGCATGTGTTGTAAATTCTTTTATATGACCTTATTCTTGCAAGAATTGGTTATGTGGCAGAAAAAAAGGTATCACTATCTTATACTTTATTATTTAAAGAGATTTATGGAAGTCTTAATTTCTTACACTACCCCTTTGTTTCAGTGGACCCAATTTCCGTGGTAATGGTGAGAGGAAAGTAGGCAATTTAGGCAGCAGCAAAAATCTCCTACAAGGCACTATAAAATAAGGCTTGTTCTAGATCATGGGTCTGTCCAAAGGGGAATGTTAAGGGGTAGAATGGATGATGGATGCATTGTGGACTTATAACTTTAAGATTAATACTGTTATGCCCCAATAATGGGTCTATGATTAAAGGAGCGAGACTGATGTAAAGCAAAGGTCAAGCAAAGCTTTATTTCATGCCAAGCATCAAGAATCTAACCGAACGTTTGGGGCCACACCTCTTATGAGAGAAGGCAACCCTTTGCTGTTTCACAGTCTAGCTTTTAAGGGCAAAGGCCATGCAGTCAGGCCAGGCCACGCACAGGTGACCAATGAGATTTTAACACACACAGGAAACTGCACAGTGAGGCTAGATGACCAATTGAGGTTCAATTTACCCTAGTATAGACATTTGACCCAGCCTATTACACCTTGATTAGGATTGGTGCAAAAAAGGTTCCCAAAGGGCGGAGGAGTGGGGCATACTCCTTAGTATCTAGGGAGACAATATGCAAACACCGCCCCCCTCCCGCTGATTGATGTCTCCACCTGGCCTGACCCACCCTTGTATATGGGCTTTGTTACCTGGAGCTGATTTCCAGGACTTGTTTTTAAGTGAATCCCCTGGGGGAAGGGGAACAAGGACAGTTTAAGGGTTAACCTCAATGAAAGCCTCTTGCTAAAATATAAAAATATAAAATAGGTCCTTACATTACAACAACTCAGTAGGGAAAGTCCCAGTGTGGTAATAAAAGAAGTGAGGTAACTTGCATTGCACATTTTTTTTTAAAACGTGTAAGTTGTATTTTTCCGTGCCATTACATCATACTTTATCTTCATCTATGTCTACTAGTTTAAAACTAGTTAAACAAACTCAACAATTTTTAAAAAAATATTTTATTTATTTATTTAAGAGCAAAAGCCAGAGAGAGAGAGAGAGAGAGAGCATGAGCAATATGGGGCTCGATGCCAGGACTCTTGAGATCCTGATCTGAGCCAAAGGCAGACACTTAACTGACTAAGCAAATGAGACTCCCACAAACTCAACAATTTTATAAAATTTTTATTTGTTGGGGTGCCTGGCTGGAACAGTCAGTAAAATATGTAAATCTTGATCGTGGGGTTGTACGTTTGAAATCCACCTTGGGTGTAGAGGTTTTATTTAAAAATAAAATCTTTAAAAATTTTTTTTCATTTTTTTATTTAAGCCATTGTATGGCAGTGTTGATTACTATATTGTACACCTGAAAGTAATATTAACCTTATTTTAACTAACTACAATTTAAATAAAAACTTTAAAAATAAAATAAAAATAATAATCATAAAAATAAAAAAGAGGAAAAATTATTTGGCAGGCAATTTTCTTAATTGCATTATTATTTATTATTATCATAGTCTGTGTGTGTCGGTGGGAAGTGGCTGGTATTACAGTGAGTTCCATATCTGTGTTACACTGAGGTCCATGTCTGTAGTCAGTCTTTTTTTTCTTTTAGTTTATTTTCAGGGATCCAAAATTCATTGTTTATGCACCACACCCAGTGCTTCATGTAATAAATTCCCTCCTTAATACCCACCACTGGGCTCACCCAACCACCTGCCACCCTCCTCTTCAAGACCCTCAGTTTGTTTCTCAGAGTCCACAGTCTCTCATGGTTTGTCTCTCCCTCCGATTTCCCCCAGCACACTTCTCTCCATCTCCCAGTGTCCTCCACGTTATTCCTTATGTATTGAGTCTTATAAAAACTTTTATTTCTTTCCCTATTCTGCTTTGCATATGCTTACCTTAGATGTTAAAATGTTATAAACCTCTCCTGCCTGGTCCATTTTCTCTCTCTTCTCTCATGATTTCTCATGCTCTCCCTGCCAACACCACATGCCTTACAATATCTGGATATGACTAATTTCTTCCTGAGCTACTTTATTCTACTCTGCCATATGGTTGCCCTTCCCTCTTCTGTACCATAACTTCTATCCCCTGCATTTGTGCTTTAACAATACCTAATTCTTTTCACTACATCTGTATCTTTGAGGTCAATACTCAGTAGTGCAATCGCTGGGTCATAGGCTAGCTCTATTTTACTGGAAAGAAGGGCCATATGCACCCCAGTGTTCATAGCAGCAATGTCCACTATAGCCATTCTGTTGAAAGAGTCAAGATCCCCTACAACAGACAAACGGATAAAGAAGATGTGATCCAAGGATACAATGGAATATCACTCAGCCATCAGAAAGGATGAATACCCAACTTTTGCATCAACATGGATGGGACTGTAGGAGATTATGTTAAGTGAAATAAGCCAAGCAGTGAAAGTCAATCATCATATGGTTTCACTTATTTGTGGAACCTAAGGAATAGCATGGAGGACATTAGGAGAAGGAAAGGAAAAATGAAGTGGGGGTATTGGAGGGGGAAATGAAACATGAAAAACTATGGACTCCAAGAAACAAACTGAGGGTTTTAAAGATGAGAAGGATGTGGGGATGGGTGAGCCTGGTGATGGGTATTAAGGAGGGCACATATTGCATGGGGCACTGGGTGTTTTACACAAACAATGAATCATGGAACACTACTTCAAAAACTAATGATGTATTGTATGGTAACTAACATAACATAATTTAAAAAAAAAAAGGAGGGGGACAATACCTAACACTCAATCTTTGCTAGTTTCTTGTTTACCTCCTTTTAAGAGTAAGCTCATTAGTGTTTTTTTTTTTGGTTTGTTTTTTTTTTTTTTTGTCTCAACTAAAAGAAGAAAAATAATACACATTATTTTGAAAACTTTTTGAACAGTGTACAAACGTTAGTCAAGTCCACAATGTCTCATCTCTTCTTCCTCCTAACATGGCTAAGTTGAAAAACCCTTTATCTGGGAAAAGATCATTGTCCAGCCACCTTGTGTAAGATTTTGGCTTTAGGTTAGATTATCCTTTCTTTCCTTTTCTGAAAATAAGTTGAAAATATTAATAGCCTCAGTTTTTCTTCCAAAATATGACTGCTTCTTTACCAAGTGCAAAAGCAACCCATTTTGACCATAGTAAACAGCTTGGACCTACTTTTTTTGGCTCACTGTTTTAGTGAGACAAGTGGAGTGAAGATGACACACCATTTCCAAATGTATTAATAATTGGTAGACCATACTTCTAAATTGAAGATTTGTTGCCATTAAACTACGACCAGACTCGCTATAATTACAGAGGTAAATTCTTTATATTTACTATATTTGAAATTACCATATAATACCAAAATAAAATTATGATTATGTGAAGAGTCTGTAATATTAAGAAGATGACTTTGAAATGATTGCTTATCTAAATGAAATTTCCCATTTTATAATCTTGTATAAGCTTCCGTTGTCATTTCCTATTTAAAATCTATTAGAAGGCACTCTTATTTTCCCTTAAGTGGGAAGTCAAATGTGGAACAAATTCATCCCAAAGGAACTGATTCTATGTTCCACTGAAGACAAGGTGGCTTCCATGTGGCATTTTGCCTCTTGCATATTGTTCATCTCCTACAACAAATGGGGGTATGCTCTTTAGTAAACTAATTCAACTCAATTAGAGACATTGTCTTCAAGGGATAACATCATAGAGACTAGAATCAGAATCATACTTTTGGGAAAATTGGGCCCAGGATTTTTGTTTTGTTTTGTTTTAAGATTTTATTTATTTATTTGACAGACAGAGACCACAAGTAAGCAAATAGCGGGGGGGGGGGGGAAGCAGGCTCCCTGCTGAACAGAGAGCCTGAGAGCCTGATGCAGAGCTCGATCCCAGGGCTCTGAGATCATGGCCTGAGCCGAAGGCAGAGGCTTAACCCACTGAGCTACACAGGTGCCCCTGGGCCCAGGTTTTCATGGCTTCTTTCCTCAATCTTATAAAACCTATTTGAACTCTACTGGATGCCAGAACTGCTTAAAAATATTTGGTCCCTTGTAATTTTAACCTTCCAGTATTCAATGCACCTGATCCATGTAATATCCTATAGTATTTTTGTCAAATGAAGACTCTCAAAGTGTGTTTCTTGGGAGACACTTTTCAATTGGTTGCTTACATTTCTGCATTTATTATTTGTTCTAGGCCATCCTTTGAAGATGGTTGTATTGAATAGACTTGGAAGACAGAAATAGTATCTTTTTTTTTAACTTAACCTGTTGTGTTTGCAAATATTATCTGCCTCTGTTTTGATTCTTCTTGTGGGAACTGAGGCTCAGTACTGATATATAACTCCCATCCCTACACACACACAAACACACACACACACACACAAACACACACACACACACACACACACAAATAATGTTAATATTCTGGCTACCTCTATTGCTGTGAATAATAAACTATATTATTTCTGAAACATGAGTCTGCGTCTTCTATCAACACCCAAGAAACTACGGCAGACTCATACACCAGCTTTCAAATAAGGGAAAATAATCTCAGATGCTTTATATTTTTTGATAGTGTTACCTACTTCTGAACATATGACTGAGCACATATAAAGCTGGAGCCATGACCATTTAGAGCTTCTTCTGTGGAAGAACTATGCATTCACTAGTAAACAATAG
The DNA here is from genome assembly GCF_964662115.1 of Mustela nivalis. Lineage (NCBI taxonomy): Eukaryota > Metazoa > Chordata > Mammalia > Carnivora > Mustelidae > Mustela > Mustela nivalis. Next base: position 64,873 of record NW_028136427.1, on the reverse strand, counting down.
TAGTTTCATCTTTTTTTTTTTTCCTCCTGGACACCATTTCCTCTCTCAAACTGTTGCTCAAATTGGATGGAGTCTAAGGTCCTTTGAGGAAATTTTTGTTTAATGATTCAAAATAAAATAGGAAGAGTCTAAAGTGCTAAAAATACTTCTAGATAAAAGGTATAAGATCATGCCAGAAAGGATAGTAATTTTATCTAACAACTGCCTGTTCACCCCTTTTTTGTTCATTAACTAATCTCCAAATTCCTGACTAAATCCCTTTTGTAAGCCAGAATGTGAGCTAAAAACTGGGATTTTAAAAAATGTTCATTTGAAATCCAGTTAGTTAACATATATGGTTGTATTAGATTCATGTGTACAATATAACATATAGCACTCAGTGCTCATCATGACAAGTGCTCTAATTAACCCCCATCACTTATTTAATCCATCACTCCTTTCAGATCCCGTCAAGTAACCATCAGTTTGTTCTCCGTAATGAAATGTCTGTTTCTTGCTTTGTTTCTCTTTCTATGTCTTATTATTTCCCCTTTGCTTGTTTGTTTTGTTTCTTTTATTCCATATATGAGTAAAGGTATTTGTCTTTCTCTGACTGACTTATTTCACTTTTAGCATTATACTGTCTAGTTCCAACCATGTTATTGCAAATGGCAAGATTTCAGTCTTTTTTTTTTTTTTTTAAGATTTTATTTATTTATTTGACAGACAGAGATCGTAAGTAGGCAGAGAGGCAGGCAGAGAGAGAGAGGAGGAAGCAGGCTCCCTGCTGAGCAGAGAGCCCGATGCGGGGCTCGATCCCAGGACCCTGGGATCGTGACCTGAGCCGAAGGCAGCGGCTTAACCACTGAGCCACCCAGGCGCCCCAAGATTTCAGTCTTTTTTATGGCAGAATAATATTCCATTGTATATACATACCACTTATTCTTTATTTATTCATCAATTGATGGATACTTGGGCGCTTTCCATATCTTAGCTTTATAAATAATGCTGCTATAAACATAGGGGTGCTAGCATCCCTTTGAATAAGTTTTCTTATATTCATTGGGTAAATACACACCAACAGGTTTGTTGGATCAAAAAGGACTTCTATTTTTAAATTTTATGGAAATTCCATACTGTTTTCAAATATGGCTGTATCAGTTTGCATCACCACCAACAGTTCACAATTGTTACTTTTTCTTTTTTTTTTTAAGATTTTATTCATTTGACAGAGAGAGATCACAAGTAGAGAGAGAGAGAGGAGGGAGCAGGCTCCATGCCTGGCAGAGAGCCCGATGTGGGACTTGATCCCAGGACCCTGAGATCATGGCCTGAGCTGAAGGCAGAGGCTTAACCCACTGAGCCACCCAGGCAGCCCCCACAAGTGTTACTTTTTCACATCCTCTCCAACACCTTTTGTTTCTTGTAGTGTTAATTTTAGCCATTCTGACAGGTGTGAGGTGGTATCTCTTTCTAGTTTTGCTTTGCAATTTCCTGATGATACATGATGATGGACATCTTTTCATGTATCTACTGAACATTTGAATGTGTTCTTTGGGGAAACACTTGTTCATGTCTTCTATCCATGTTTTTATTGGATTATTTGTTTTTGGATGTTGACTAAAAACTGGATATTAAGTAACACACAAGACAGGTTTCCTTGAGCTTAAATTTTATTTGCATGAGTATCATTAACAGGAAAAAATATGCATATGGGTATGTACAAGTGTGTTTATGTATACATCTATCTATCTATCCTCTATCCCATGTCTTCTAATTGTGGTAAATCCTGTAAGGTGGGGAATGGGATAGTCTGAAGAAATATGCTTCTGGATATGCTGGGTAAGCAAATTTAATTGCACTCAGATGCATTGGATATAAGTGAATCACTCAAATGAGTTATTTAATATTATATAGAAACAAATTAAAAGTTTATGTAGTTGAAAATAATAGGTAGTTAAAATAATTTTTTTGTTTGTTGTTTTTGTGTCTTTTTTTGTTTATATATACTATGGTGTGAATGTTTATGTCTCCCAAAATCATATTATGAAATCTAACTCTGTAAGTGCTAGTATTAAAACATAGGGGCCTTTGGGAGGTGATTAGGTCATAAGTGGGATTACAGTCCTTTTAAAGGAGACCCCAGTGAGTTCTCTTGATTCATTCATCATGTACGTTTACAGTGAGAAGATAGCCATCTATGAGGAAGTGGGCTCTCCCTGGATCTGCCCATTCCTTAAACTTGAACTTCTCCATTCTAGAACTGTGAGAAATAAATTCCTGTTCTTTATAAGCTATTAAGTCTATATCATGTCCGTTATAGCAGCCTGCATGCAGAAGGACACTATGACCTAAAATGAGAGCAATAAATATAAAGTTTCAGTAAAGTCAGTTGGTACAATGTTTTTTTTTTTTACTTAGAGAAGACATGCTGCTTCATGTTAAACCTTGATATTGTATATGTTTCTTGAAGGGCCACTTCTTACTCCTTTGTGTGTTTTCCACAAAGTCCAGGATGATGCCTTACATAAAGGTAATATTTTATAAATACTGTTGGAAATATATACTTCTCTAAAATCTTATTTTGCCTACAGATTACTTGGATCCACTTTGCCTTGTGTAGAATATTTGAAATATATTAAGAACAGAATGTCTCTCTAAATAACATTTAGAATCATCATTAGTTTATGACTCCTGACTGATTTGTTTATGCAGTGATACTTACTGCAAGAACACTGAAGTTTGTAATATAATTTTGAATTAATCACCAAGCTAGTTTATTTTAACTTATGAAAAAATAATTTCTCATGTTGGTTTAATTCTGCTCTTATGTTATGGTCATGACATTTTCATTAAAATAAAGTAGAAAATAGAAGTAAATAATAAATGAAAAATAAAAATTAAAAAATAAAAAAATAAAAGCAAATCTCTTGTGAAATGTTAAACTTTTCTTACTTATTTTGTTTTGCTTTTCTTCTACCATGCTGGCAAAGCTGTATATTGCAGATAGGTACAATTTTCTAGGTGCTAGGTTTGTTACTTTTGCTAAAATTTTCAAAATATAAGGAGTTGAATAGTCATGGATTGTTTATTAAACTCCTTATCTACACATATAAAAATAAAACAATGATGGTGACCTGGGTATTTCTAAAATTGTATTCTGTTTTTCCATATTATGGTTTACAATGTAATTAATAAAGATTCTGCATATATTAACATCATCCCATTCTATCTCATCTGTATGTCCATACAGAGCATGTATGATTTCTATTCATTGCTATGTTGTGGTGAAGAGATTGTCTGAAGTAGCCTATATTTATGCAGGTAGATCTTAAGCTACGGTGCTCTTGTTTATTTGCTTGTTCGTGATCAGTATGTTTGAAAGATGGTAACTATTGCATCAGGTGTGACGATTAAAAAATATTATTGGTGCCTGATACACTGTGATAAAATAGGTAAGTCAATTCATAATTTGTTAATTAAATTAGAAAAGAAATTCCTTTGGATTTGTTCTTTATTAAGAGTTTTTTTTTTTTTAACGAATGCCTTGGGATGTTTTTTGTGTAATATATATCACATGCCTCAACCTTTAAATTTGAATGTAGAAAAGAGTTATCAGAATGAGCCTAGAAAATATTGTTATGGGGGCGCCTGGGTGGCTCAGTGGGTTAAGCCGCTGCCTTCGGCTCAGGTCATAATCTCAGAGTCCTGGGATTGAGTCCCATATTGGGCTCTCTGCTCAGCAGGGTGCCTGCTTCTTCCTCTCTCTCTGCCTGCCTCTCTGCCTACTTGTGATCTCTCTCTGTCAAATAAATAAATAAAATTAAAAAAAAAAAGAAAACATTGTTTTGAAATATTTTTGTTCTGTTGTATTATGTTAACTTAGGAAATAATGGTAGTTATTTTTATTAGCATTTCCTACTTTCCACATGCCCTTACAGATGAGATATCATGTTTTTCCTACTCTTTTTATCGTGGTTGTTATATTCTTCATGATCAATAACAATCAATGAAAATTCCTAACATTAATTTTCTTTGGGAAAGTGATATTTTAGCAGGAATCCATGACCTAAAATTTTAGCTGTTGTTCTTCCAGGAGATGAGACTATCAATGTTCCCGAAATTTCAAGAAATAGAACTTATTAATTGTGTTGGTTGATGTTTATTGTCTCTGAACTTAGAGGTGCATAATTCAATTTAAAATTTATTTTGGGGGCGCCTGGGTGGCTCAGTGGGTTAAAGCCTCTGCCTTTGGCTCAGGTCATGATCCCAGGGTCCTGGGATCGAGCCCCGCATCGGGCTCTCTGCCTAGCAGGGAGCCTGCTTCCTCTTCCCTCTCTCTCTGCCTGCCTCTCTGCCTACTTGTGATCTCTATCTGTCAAATAAAATAAATAAAATCTTAAAAAAAACGGAGTGGACCTTATGGGGGTGCTTATCTGAAATTGAGGGACATTATAAAAAAATAAAAAATAAAATTTATTTTGAATTGAAAACAAGATCTTACTGAAGTTTAGGCATCCCAATTTATATCAGGCCTCCAGTACATTCTAATTTATTTATAGAAAATATCATAAACATGAATGACACTTTTCCTATTGCATTTATATGAAACTGCAATGACTCAAAGATGTCAGATCTGAAAAGCACTACCTTTCTATAATTTCTGTTTCTTAAGAGGAATGGATATACCATTTTAGCTCAATTATCCAACAGTATTCAAAACCACCATGAATTTTAAAACATAGTTATTACACCCTAAAAATCAAGTATGAAAATGTATAAACAACCAAATCTCTATCTGTAAATGAAATACTCCCACACAGACGGGTTTTAAAACTTTCTAACTTAAGGAATTTGATAGCACAGACTCAGGGTAGTAGTTTCAGTGCCTACAGTATACTTTCAGGGAGAGAGTAATGTAAGCTCTGAGTCACTTTCTGCCTAGAGATGACCTAATAGTGGTTCTGGCATTGTTTGTTTGTTTTTGAAAATACGTTCCTGGGCGTCATTCAGAAAATGCAGAGTTTGGCATCTATATAAATTAAGGATGATCTTTTTGAACTTTTGTCTTTCATTACATCAAATTACCATAATTGGACAGAAATTCCACTAAATTAAGCATTGTTAGGAAATGTGTAAATTGGAGCTACTCAAATTAGTTGCTCTTTGAACTATGTGCTGTTGGTTCAGGATTAGATAAGGAGTTTGAAGGCAAACCTAAATCATTGCTTCCTTTTTTGAGAGATTCTCAGCATATTTTCTTAAAATTAGCTGAAATAAACAATGTGTTTAGTCGCAAAGTGATTTGCATTTTTGCACAAACTCCCTATCTCCTTGAGAATTATAACAGATATTTCATGAAACATCATTGATCTTTACTTTGTTACACTGCTGTAAAGTACATTTAGAGTTGCCAGTTAAAGGTGTTAGTGTTGAGATGAAATGTCATGCATTTTTCTTCACTTCCATGCAAATGAACACAGTAAATTATTAAGACACAATGAAGAAAAAAAAATTGACAATGAGTTCCAGATTTTAAAAATCACTTGCCATTCAATCCAAATTGTGAGTTTGATCAGTTACCGAACACTTTATAATGCACCCCCGGTAATTTTACAGAGATTACTTTTTTCTTACCAATTCTTGATTATTCTGTCTTGCAATGCAGAGAAAGCTAACTAATTTAAAATAAACTTCCGTTAATTTTGATTGTTATAAACTTAAAATTGATTAATTTCCATATAGAGAGTTTAAAATGTTCACAATTTACATTAAATATATATTCTGTGTATACCTTGGAAAAATTATACTGAAAATTGAAATTAAAATGATGTTGTATATAGCTGCAAGAAGCCGCCTGTCCCATTTCATCTTACTATATAAGTTGTGTCAGGTAATTTATAAAATCCCTGCTGCATAACAAATCTATTTTTTGTTGGAATGGGTAGTAATGTTTCTTCTTATTTCGAAATAAGAGTTGGTCTATGAGTGCCTCTGCAACTGTATTTTTCCTAAGTGGCTTCATGGTCCTGAACTGAGAAAGCTCAGAGCATTAAACATCAAAGTAATATATTTTGACACAATTAGACATCAAGGAAATGCAATTAAAATGATACTGAGAGGGCGCCTGGGTGGCTCAGTGGGTTAAGCCGCTGCCTTCGGCTCAGGTCATGATCTCAGGGTCCTGGGATCGAGTCCCGCATCGGGCTCTCTGCTCAGCAGGGAGCCTGCTTCCCCCTCTCTCTCTCTGCCTGCCTCTCCATCTACTTGTGATTTCTCTCTGTCAAATAAACAAATAAAATCTTTAAAAAAAATGACACTGAGATATCACTACACACTTACCAGAATGGCTAAAATAAAATATAATGACAAGCCCAAAAGAAAAAAATATACCATTTGATGATACACAATGGCAAGTTGTACCATAACTTAACCATCTCAGACTAGTGTAGTGTTAAATTTGTTTTTCTAAGCCATGTTTTGGGTCACTTACCACTTTTCAAGGATATAAAGTGCTATCATTTTACTTAAAACTGTGAAATTTGGTCAGATTTAAATTTCAATTTATGTTAAAACATTCTGTAAACTGTGTTAGACTTTGACATTTGTTCCCTCAGTTCAGTGAATAACACTATATCATATTCTGAAAAATACGCTAATTTTTATTTTGAAAAATATCCCTTTTTCCTCTTATGGTAATTATTAATATGAATTAATAGTAGAATTTGATATGGTCCAATATGACCATAAATACTTTATAGTATATTATCAAATTTAATAATGAATATAATGTACTTCTTTGGACAATTTTTAAAGACCAGTCTACTCTTAAAACAAAAAAAATGGAGATGCACTTCTTTAGTTCACACAAATTTCATTTTATTATATATAACTTCAGATAAATTTCAACAAATCATAATTTATTAAAATCATGTCTACTTAAAAATCTCATAGAAGAGTTAAACCATCAAAAATAAAAATAAACACACACAACACACACACATCACCCATGTATTGGCAAATCACAATTGCTGTAACAATACATTAGGCATTCCACAGTTAAGGGCTATCAAAATTTCCATCAGTGACAAAAAGATTTGTATCCAAATGGACTGATTTTCCAGAATCCAAGAAAAAGTCTCCTAGGATTTATTTAAAGGTAAATATTTGAACAAATACTTCTTAAATTTAGGATATTCAGAACATACGATTAAAGAATATTTGCAGTGCAGACTATATTCAATCCTTCCTTCAAAATGTGCCTTTGAGTACATAATTCTGTTTTCTCGATCTCAATTGAGCTGTCTTCCAAGGAAGTTTTCCAAAATGTGTGTCTCTGTGTGATAAATGTTCTAAGACCTAACATGCTTCATTGTATTTTTACTGTGCTCTCAAATTTAATCAATAATTTGGATTGATGTATAATACCTAGTTTCAAATATCTTTTCCATCTATAAAAACTCCCAGCTGTCTCTTTATATGCTATTACTATTGAGAATTGTGCTGTCAGTATTATTCTTGTACATTTTAGGTGATCTGTTCTTCTCTTGGGCATCATTTATGCTCTTCTCTGTTTTTGATATTCTTAAAACTCACCATAATGTATACGAGTGGTTTTTAGTGTGTGTAGTTTTTGTTTTGTTTTGTTTTGTTTCTGATATCTCGTGTTTGGCATCATTTTAAGTCTGGTATCTTTTATCTTTCTTTAATTCTCCAAAATTTATCTCAGTACTTATTTAAATATTTTCTTTATTTTTTTTTCTCTTCTGCTGTATTTGGGCAGAAGTCATTAATTTGTTTGTTTGTTTTTCCCAACTCATTTATTCATTTTACAGCTATATTCATCTTAGTCTCCATTTATTGTATTCTTTATTTCAACAATTTTCACTTAATTTATATTCACAGTATAGTATCTTTCTTTTCCTTGTATATGTATATCATTATTTTATCATATACTTTTAAGCTATTTTTAAAAATATTTTATTTATTTATTTGACAGTGAGAGATCACAAGTAGGCAGAGAGGTGGGCAGAAAGAGAGGAAGAGAAGCAGGCTACCTGCTGAGCAGAAAGCCTGATGTGGGGCTTGATCCCAGGACCCTGAGATCATGACCTGAACGGAAGGCAGCGGCTTAACCCACTGAGCCACCCAGGCGCTCCTTTTAAGCTATTTTTTAAAAGTACAGTCATTCTTTTTTTTTTTAAGATTTTATTTATTTATTTATTTGACAGAGAGAGATCACAAGTAGACAGAGGGCAGGCAGAGAGAAAGAGAGGGAAGCAGACTCCCTGCTGAGCAGAGAGCCTGATGCAGGACTTGATCCCAGGACCCTGAGATTATGACCTGAGCTGAAGGCAGTGGCTTAATCCACTGAGCCACCTAGGCGCCCCTAAGCTATTTTTTTAATTCCTGTTCCCATAACACTTGGATTGGCATATAAAGTTAACCACATCATATTTTTTAGGTAAGTAATTGTACTTTTTATGTGCATAGTTATTTTGGTCCATGAGTTCAGCTCTTCTTAGGATCATCAAATCTCTGTAAAGTCTGGGTATGCTAGGATTTTCTAAGCAACAATAAAATACATTGAAACCTGGTAGCTTAATTATAATAATGTTTTCTTTCTCAATCATTCACAATAGTATTCCATTCTGAGTAGCTTCCTTCTATTTTGCAGCTATAGTGTTTGGAAAAACTTGAATTATGATATTACTGTGATAATGTGAATTAGTCAGGGTTTTTCAGAGAATCGGGAAGAGAAAAAAAGGAAGATATTCTCCAGGGCCAACTCTAGAAGTGACTATTAAAACATCTGTCCAAATTCAATTGAACAAAACTCAGAAATGCCATCTCCAGTGAAATACAAAAAAGATTATATATAGTTCTGGGCACACACATCTCATTTGACCCAATGATGTATATCAATGAAAGACTGAAGGCCAATCACCACTCCATGGGAGAATTTAAAAATAAATTTACTAATGAGGCCAAGAATTCAGAATCACAAATACTTCAGAACTAATAAAAACTGCCTTCACTTGATGTTATTCTATAAGATAAATCCTACGGTCAAGTTTCAATTTTAAATTCTTAAATCCTTATGAAGAAGCATCATTTGGAGGGAGCAGTTTTCATAATTTATCATCCATCAGCCTTTTTTAAAAGATTTTATTTATTTATTGGACACAGAGAGAGAGAAAGAGAGCAAGAGAGAGAGATCACAAGTAAGCAGAGAGGCAGGCAAGCAGGGAGGGAAGCAGGCTTCCTTTTGAGCAGTGCCCGATGTGGGGCTGGATCCCAGGACCCAGAGACCATGACTTGAGATGAAGGCAGAGGCTTAACCCACCACCCACGTGATGAGAGAGCCACTCAGGTGCCCCTCATCCATCAGTCTTAATTGATTGGAGGAAAATGTGTGGAGGAATAATGCCTTAGGGAGCTAATCTCTCTAAAGAATTTTCAAGTCTTTACCCCTTCAAGGTTTTGTACAGTTCTGATAGCCTCTAAACATCCAGCGGATTTCTACAGTGACAGGCCTGTTAAAACCTGTCTTCAAACCAGGAATAGAGCTTGAAACATACCAGTCAAGGGCAACTTTGAGTATTTTAAGGCGTTTATCATCATTTCTTTGTTTTTGGTTAATATCTGAAATAGTTCCATATTACACTTGCATAATTTCTCCAGAGCTGACTTTGAAGGAGGCATTCAGTTCCAGCTAGTTCCATATTTTGGCAAGAACTATACTTCTATATTAAAAAAAAAAAACATATTTTAGGGCGCCTGGGTGGCTCAGTGGGTTAAAATCTCTGCCTTCGGCTCAGGTCATGATTCCAGGTTCCTGGGATTGAGTCCCACAGTGGGCTCTCTTCTCAGCTGGGAGCATGCTTCCATTCCTCTCTCTCTGGCTGCCTCTCTGCCTTCCTATGATCTCTGTCAAGTAAATAAATAAAATTTTTAAAAAAACATATTTTATACCAGTTATTCATGTTTATTAACTAAGATATCACAATACAAATAATACAAACAGTTGCTCTTTATTAATACCTTCAACCAAGATCAAAAAATATGTCATATTTTCTCCAAAAATTTTATATCATCTGATAGGTCAGATATATATATAAAATTACATTTAAAGTTTAAAAAATATCAGCAAATATTTTCATTTAAATGCCAATTTGAAAAGAAATCTACTTTTCCAAACACGACTTTTTATCCTATTTATTTTGAATTTTGTCAACAACTGATAAAATGTTTAGCGAGACTATAAATGTTAGATCGAAAAAAATGATTAATAGATGTAGGTTCAAATTATTATGTTCCATTAAAAATGATTTAGTCTTTGATGAACATCTGTTTGGTAATATGTTGTATCCAGATATAGTAAATTAAAGACATATATAAAATTATAGGGAAATGACATCTTCCGTTCCATTATGAGTAGAGCTTTTAAAATGCTATTTGCCACAACCTGTCATCTTGTCATTATGTAGCATTATGTAGCAATTAAAAAATGTATACTCTTCACTTAGAAGTCTTTTGGAAATCTAAAATATGACTTTCTATGGTTTGTGTCTCCATATTGCTTTATTGCCAGTTAAAACAAATCCACATGCTTTGATTCAAAGGTAATAAATTCCTCTTATTTGGAAAAAGGATGTTTATTTTTGTTCTCTCACCCTTAGCAGGTGGTTTCATTTTAGCACACTTCAGAGTTATAATTTCATGCTTATTAAAAACATTTATTTTGATCTACATAGATGAATGAAACTTTTATTTTATTAAATTATTTGCCAAAAAATCTGTGAGTTTTAAAAATGTATTTCCTTTGAAGGGTTATTTTAGAGCATTCAAAGAGGATCTAAGAGTGTGGTATTATGCAGTTTTTAAGTAGGTATGAAATGGTTAATTATAGGATTGTTTCTTTAGGCTTATGTATATTGTCCATTATATGCTATAAAATATTTTGAAAGTAAATTTAAAGTATGTTTTATGTAGTTTATTTTTTGGAAAAAATATTGAAATGACTTATGAAATTCAGTATACTCTCAACATTAATTTATTTTGAAATTTACCAGTTGTCTACTGAACTATTATATGGCAGATATTACTTCAGACTACACTGGTAAATGAAATAATTGGCTTTGTAGAACTTTTATTTTAATGGGTGAGACAACTCAAAGCTATAAACCTTAATAAAAATGGCATAGTGCATTCAAAAAGGAAGAGTACAATGGGGAAAAAGAAAAATTCGATCAGGGTGAGAAAAATCAAGGTTGCTAGGCAGGGGATGGGGAGTTAAATCTTTTAATAGAAAGATCAGGGTACTTACAATGAAGCTGACAATTGAACAAATGTATGGAAAGGTGATGAATTTGCGCAGAACTATCAGCAATAAGGTCACTCCAGACAAAGGAATTGGCTATCTTGAAGGCCATAAGGTTGGATCATGCCTGGCATATCTGAGGAATAGCAAGGAGGCCACTGTGAGTGACTGAAGAGTAGCAGGGAAAGAGGTCACAGAGGTTAAATGAGTGGCTAGATCATGTAAAAGCTTAGAAGTCATTGTAAAACTCTGGCTTTTATATTTGGAAACTTACTGTGTGATAGAATTTCTGCTAATAACTGAGAGTTCAATTGTCCATAAACTTTCAAGGATTCTTATTCTAGTAAGACAGAATAAAGAGAAAGAGTTCATATTTTCACATGGTGTAACAAATGCTCGGAGATACAAGTGTAGGAAGCTATGGGAGCACAGAAGAAGGCACTAAAATCACACCATATATTTGATGACTGTGACTATATATAAATTTGTATTTTCTAGATTTTTTGTAGTCATGGAATCACACAGTATATACTATTCATTGCCTGGCTTTTCTTTTCTCAGCATCATTACTTTGAGAATCTCCAATTGTCTTTGCTCTATTGATGGACATTGATGAACATTTCCACTGTTTTCAATTCTTAAAAATAAAGCTGATATGAAATTCACATACAAGTCCTTGTATGAACATAGGGTTTGTTTTTCTTGGTTAAATGCCTAGAATAAAATGGCTATTTGTGTAACTGCAACATATTTTTCATTTAAAAATTTTTGAAACTATTTTCCAAAGTGGTTGTATCATGATATATGCCAACAACAGTTTAGATTTTTTGTTGCTTCTCAATCTAGCTCAGACCAAGTACAATTAGCCTTTATAATTTTAGCCATTCTAATAGATATGTAAGCATGTCTCATTATGATTTTAATTTGTATTTCTTTAATGTTTAAATGTTGAGAAATTGGCCATGTGCTTATAAGCCATCCATATACTTTTGGTGACATGTCTCTTCCATTATTTCCTTCACATGTAAAATTGGATACTCTGTTTGGTTATTAGTAAGGTTTTTTATTTTTATTCATTTTTAAATAATCAGAGTAGATGTCCATTATCAGATATTTAATTTGCAAATCCCTTCTCCATCTTTATGGTTTCTCAATGGAGCTTTGATAGCTGTGTCTTTCAAGAAATATGCTACTTCTTTCCTGGTACACGGAGGTATGACTAGAACATTATCAATGTTGACCTTTGCAAAGAAAATCATGGCTTAAGATATATGTAGTCTGCAGTTGTTGGGAGTGTTCACCATCCTTGCCTCTAACTCATCTCTCACTGCCCACACATTCAGGTATAGGGGAATATTGATTGACAAAATATTAATTGCCAAATAACACTAGTTAGAGAATAAGAAAAATGCAGGCACCTGATTATATAATATTCCTTAAATAAAATATGTTTTTATAAGTGCTATTGGAAGTAAATTCCTCAATACTTTAATCACACAGAATGATGGAATCCTAGATTTTTTTTCCTTGTATTTACTAAGAAAATGATCATGCCTCAAGTATATTAAAATGGAATAGGGAAAATTAAAAATTGCTTTAAGTCGATTTGCGTGTGTTGTGCGTATGTGAGAGAGAAAGTGAGAGAGAAAGAGAAAGAGAGAAAAAGAGAAAGGGAAAGACAGAGAGGTGGCTGCAGTGAATTGATGAGTTGCAGGATAGATTTTAAAGTTTTTTCTTTTGCTTTCTACATTTCCTTTTCCTTAGGTTCAAGAGAACAATCAGTAATATCTCAGATGCCTGCTGGTAACATCAGCAGAAAGAGTTAGAGGTTCCTAGAAAATTAAAGAAGAGATATAGTTTTCCTGACATAAGAAAAGTCATTTTTTGTCCCCAGCTATTTTCAATGATCTATACCCCACCTGTGTACTTGCCCCAGCACACTTCTTCCAAAAATTCCTGGGAGGTTCTTACAAAGAAATGCAAAAACCTCACTCCTAAGGATTTTGAGGGAACAAGGCAATGGGAAAACTAACAGTCACCACCAGAGCAGGAAATAGCCTAAGCTATTGAGACAATAAATCAGTGGTAAAACTCCTAGTGCTATTTCAAAAGCAATCAAGGCCTTTCATTCCTTGTCCCAGAAAATGAGCCCAAGACCCCATCTAGTTTCTATCTGCTCTTGAAGCCTGCAGAGTTCCTTTCCCTTGTCCAACAGTTACCTCTGCTTTATTCTAACGTTGAAGTTTCTGCCCTCGGTGGAATACAAGCTTCATTCAGGTGAACATGCAATACATATTGCACAAATACATATGTGGATGTGCATGCAGCCACAACCTTATGACCAACCATACACGGGATAATAAAACTCTCCCTTCTGAGTATTCATCTTAAATACTAAATAAAAATCTCTCTCCTGTTCAAACAGTCAAGGCTTTGGAACTTATTCCCTGTGAACTCCTTGTATGTTGTAAACAAAGATTCCTTTGTTTGACAACTCCACCTGTTTCTGTGATTCACCAAAGACTGACCTCAGTTAGTTCAGTTACTGTAATGTAATATCAAGCATATCTAGTTAGTTGATCATTTTGTTCAAGTCTTACATATCTTACCAATATGATGACCATTTGTCTATGTAATCTTAAAATAAGGGTGTTGAAATTATTTTCCATTTGTCGTCCAAGGTAGAAGTTATGATTTTTGTTCTTAGTTTTTCCCTATATATCCCCAAATCTGTTGTTACGTATTAAAATTCAAGAATTATTATACTCCCGGGGCGCCTGGGTGGCTCAGTGGGTTAGGCCGCTGCCTTAGGCTCAGGTCATGATCTCAGGGTCCTGGGATCGAGTCCTGCATCGGGCTCTCTGCTCAGCAGGGAGCCTGCTTCCTCCTCTCTCTCTCTCTCTGCCTGCCTCTCTGCCTACTTGTGATCTCTCTCTGTCAAATAAATAAATAAAATCTTAAAAAAAAAAAGAATTATTATACTCCCTGATGAATTCATCCTTTTACTCTTCTGTAATTTTGACTTGATCTTTATGTCTAATAATGAAATTTGCTTTAAAATCACTTTTCATTATCTTGATATAACCACCAAAGTTATAGTGTGATTAGAGTTAATATAGCATATTTTTTCTTTTACTTTTTAAAGCACTTCTATATTGAATCCTGACAAAGAAACAAAACAACTTTTTAACTCTGGAAGCATCTTTCTAAATTATCTTTTTTTTTTTTTAATGAAGCAGTAGCAATTTTTGTTAAGGGACCTAAACTGAAAGTAGGTTTAGAAATTTATTTATTTTTTTATTTATTTAGTAAAAGATTTTATTTTATTTATTGACAGCAAGAGAGAGAGAGAGAGAGAGAAGAAGCACACAAACAGGGGGAATCATGTGCAAAGGGAGAGGAAGAAGCAAGCTCCTTGGGGTGCAAGTAGTCCCATGCAGGGCTGGATCCCTGTACACTGGAATCATGACCTCAGCCAAAGGCAAACATCTGCTTAAACAACTAAGTCATCCAGGCACCCCTAGAAAATTTAAAAAAAAAAAAGACCTTTTAAAAACATTTTGTTTCTTTCTTGTTTTTTTTTTTAATATTTTATTTATTTGACAGACAGAGAGACAGGAAGAGGAACTATAAGCAGGGCAGAGGGAAAAGGAGAAGCAGGTTTCCCACTGAGCAGAGAGCCTGATGTGGGGCTCCATCCCAGGACCCTGGGATCATGACCTGAAAAGAAGGGACACTTCTTGGAGGAAGCCACCCAGACACCTCTTTTCTTTGTTTTTAATATATGGCAACTGATGCTTCCCAGCCACGAGGAGCATATTACCCATTGATTAAATCTCTGATAACAACCTATTTAAAAAGGTGTGTAAATATATACTTACTCAGATTTATACACTTTGTGTTTTCTTCATAGTTTGGGGCTGGACCCCATGGTCACAACACTGCTTCCAGTCTTTGCCTTCCCATCTTTTGATACCAGGTATTTGGTCAGCAAAGCAAATTAGTATCAAAATTAATAAGCCCTTGGCACCATATCTCTGGAGCAGGGCTTGCTCTTAGCCAAGGCCCAGAGCAGTTGACCTCCCCTCGCTAGTGCTATAGCCCCAAGGACTAGGTCCCTGCCACCAGAACTCAGTCTTACATGTTATGCTAAGCAGACAAAACCAAACCAGGAAAGCTCCAACAGCTTTCACTGGCCTGCCTCATCTCCAACTCTCTCGACGTCTAGGCAGTACCAGATGACAGGGAGGGGTCTTGGTCCAACATATGGGAGGGAAGGAAGTAGCCACGAGCAAGTACCTGCCTCTCTGTTCCTTTCTTTCATGAGCAGGTTGTAAGGAGGAGGAAGAGGAAGGGGAAGAGAGGTGAACTTCAAGGGGTGAAGGCCTCAGGTAGGCAGCTGGCTCCTGCCAGTAGGAAAGGGACAAAGGAGAAGGCAGTGAGTCTTGCAGGGAGGGTGGGGGGTAAGGGTTACAGCTTATGACGGAATCTGGACAGGAGTAATAGGGATACTAGTCATTTGAGTCCACCATTGGCAAGCTGGGCTGGGTGTCAGGGCAGATAGGCCTCCCTGGGCAACGGCACATGAGAGAAGGTGGAATTCTTCTCTGAGGAGCAGGTGAAGCTTTGGGTGTTGGGAAAGCATAGACAGTATTGTTCCAGGGCCAAGGACAGGTCCGGGTACTCCTGGTTGGAGGTCAAGGCCACAGTATGATCCAGGTCTTCTACCAGCAGCTTGAAGGTACCACATGCCAGCCACCCCTCATTATTGTGTATAACTCTCTGGTGCACTTATTGGCTTATCCATCAAATGACTCCTTCAGCAGCTTGAAAACCACCTCCACAGGCACTCCAGGATATGGGAGGCTTCCAGAGTGAAAATTTTGCACAGGATCACCCCCAAAAGACCAGAAGTCACTCTGGTGGATGTAGATCTGGTCAAACATGGCCTTAGGGACCATCCACTTCACAGGCAGTCCACTGTTGGTTCTCATTTTATAGTAACTGATGTGGTGATATCTCTGGCAAGGCTGAAGTCTGAGATCTTCATCATGTTGTCCTTTGTCACCAGCACTTCCCTGGTGGCCAGGTCTTGGTGTATGCACTTCTTGGAGGCAAGGTACTCCATGCCTCAGGCTACCTGGTAGGCAAAGAATACCGGGTGCTTGGAGGAGAGTTGCTCTGCTGCATTGTGGCTGATATTGTAACAGTACTCCAGGTCAGGAGGCCTCTGGGCCTGCAGGTACTCCTGTATGTTGTCTTTGGAGGCATATTCCATGATAGTGTACGAAGGACCATCCTGTGTGCAGGACCCAGCAGGTTGATGGTGTCCTTGTGCTGTCCAATCATCTTCATCATCTCCATTTCTGAGATTAGGTTTGACAGGTCTTTCTCTGCTGCATCTGACTTCAACATCTTCACTGACACTTTAGTCAAATGGTTGGATTTGTCTTTGTCCAGCCCAATGGCCTCCTCCAACACCACTTGCCCAAAGTAGGCCTCTCTTAGGGGTCTGCCTAAACTGCCTACAACCAGCCTGCCTCAAGGCAGTTATGAACTCTAGATTATCCTCAAAAACATTAAACCACAAGCTAAAAATTCTCTTCACTAGGTCTCTGTCGCAGGTCTAATTTTCTTATCTTTCATCATTTATCTTTTTCCTAATTCTTATTTTCAGTATAGTTTATTTGGCTTCCAGGTGTTTCCCCGGGTTTCTGTATGCTGTTTCATAGGGAAGAATTATCCTGTCATAAAATTATTTCTTGAGCATTCATTACATCTCTCAGTTAAAATGGGTTCTTTTATGGTTTTGATTCATTTGAGTTTTCTCAAAATGGGAAGAATTTTCAAAATGGTGTTTTCCTCAAGGTTCAGAGTATGTCTTAGCCTCATCTTTACTCTTTTTGAAATTCACTTTTCAAATTCTTGTCCCTCTTTTTATCTTTTTAAATTAAAATGTTTTATTTTTACTATTTTTTTATTTGAGTGTAGTTGATAGTCAGTGTTACATTGGTTTCAGGTTTTCAATATCTCCATACATTATTCTATGATCACTACAAATATAGCCGCCATCTGTCACCATATAACACTATTATAATATCATTGACTATATTCTCTACACTGTCCCATATCTCTTTTTAAAATCTCTGATTTTTATGTTTTCTGTTATTCCAGTTTTCGACCATCATTTTACTTGGTTACTTTAATAAAATATGCCTGATTACACACTCTATGCTGAAAACCACAGCATTTGATTTATAGTAGTCTTTTTCTTCTTCTTCTTCTTCTTCTTCTTCTTCTTCTTCTTCTTCTTCTTCTTCTTCTTCTTCTTCCTCTTCATTAACATATAATGTATTATTAGCCCCAGGGGTACAGGTCTGTGAATCACCAGGTTTACACACTTCACAGCACTCACCACAGCACATACCCTCCCCAATGTTCATAACCCCACCACCCTCTCCCTAACCTCCCCACCCCCCCCCCGGCAACTCTCAGTTTGTTTTGTGAGATTAAGAGTCTCTTATGGTTTGTCTCCCTCCCGATCCCATCTTGTTTCATTTACTCTTTTCCTGTTCCCCAAACCCCCCACATTGCACCTCCATTTCCTCATATCAGGGAGATCATATGATAGTGCCTTTCTCTGGTTGACTTATTTTGCTAAGCATAATACCCTCCAGTTCCATCCATGTCAACGCAAATGGCAAGATTTCATTTCTTTTGATGGCTGAGTAGTATTCCATTGTGTGTATATATATATATATATATATATATATATATATATATATAATTCATTTGTTGATGGACATCTATGTTCTTTCCATAGTTTGCCTATTGTGGATATTACTGCTATAAACATTTGGTGCACGTGCCCCTTTGGATCATATAGCAGTCTTCTTTACCTCTATCAGAACCCCAGGAAGCTTTATTTATTTATTTACTCACATAAACAGATGATCCAACACAACGTTTTTTGATGTTCAAATGTATTATAATGTCTTACCGCTTAACACTATGCTTACTGCTCTCTTTCACTGTCTGACTAAATCCTCATCATCACTATGCCATTTAATGAGAAAGAACATTTGAACTCAGAGTTCTCTCCATATCAGGGAATGAAGACTCCACCCTTCTGTTTGTGCAGGTAAAATAAATGTTGATGTCTGTCCTGCACATACCCCATCCTGTTCACCAGAATATTCACCATCAAAATATATACACAATGAAAACCATACCTCACCACTTCTATTACCACCCAGCATGCTAAAAACACCATCATATGTTCCTGAATTATTGACTTGATTGATAATCCCACTTCCACACAAACTGCACTCCTTTCTCCCTGCAAATTTATTTTGGTACAGCAATTTAACCTAAAAATCAAGTCAGATGATTTTATTCTGCTTTTGAGGGTCTTTTGGTATCTTCCCCTTTCATATTAAATAAAAACTGAAGGCGTTTTAATGTACTAGAAGGTCATACATCAATACGTTCTTCCTCTCTCCACCACTATGAACTCCTCATTGGCCTCCTTGCTTTTCCTCAAAAGTAACAGACAAGCTGTTCACACAAAGTCTATATACTTACTTGCTCTGCCTAGAGCAATCTTTTCCTTTAATATTTGTATAACACTCTCCTTCACTTCCTGGGTCTTTGTGCAAATAACATCTCATAAATGAGATATAACCACCCAACACAAAATAAAATTAACTTTCATCCCAGCATTCTCCAATGGCTTTTACCTTTCTTGTATTTCTTTGTATCACTTATCACCATCAACCATCAATCATTATTCTATTACTGGTTTATTTTCTTATTTGAGACAGAGAGAGAGAGAATTGGGAGGGTGCGCAGAGGAAGAAGAAAACACCCCACTGCCTAGAAAGCCTGCTGGGGAGTTACATCCCAGGACCCTGAGATCATGACCCAAGCCAAAGGCAGTCAGTCAATGGACTGAGCCACCCAGGTGCCCCTCTATTATTGGTTTATTTCACTATTATATTTCAAAAGAATGTAAGCTCTTTGTGGTCAGGTATTTTATATGTTTTATTAATTGAAGTATTCTCAGAAAAGTAGCTGGCAGATTGTAAGGGCTCACTAAACTGTATTTTGTTGTTATTATTGGGCTCCTTTATGGGCTTTACCTCTTACGCTAGAAGTCTATCCTTCAGATGTAAGCGATAAGAATAGAGCCCTGCTGCCTGTTCAAATGTGTAAAAAGCCTGTATTAAGTGGATATTTTAAAAGCTAAATGAATGGCTTAATAGTTGTATATAGGGGGAAAGGGAACATTTTTTCCACAGTTTAGAAGTGGAGTTCTTTTATAGAGTTCTTGTACAAGCCTACACTATGGAACGATAATGGGCAGTTGTACATTACAATTATACAAACACTTTGGTAATTTATATCCTTTTTTAGTTATTCTTGACTGGATCATTTAATTCCTTAGGAGCATTATAGCATTTCAACTTTTCATGTTCAATAAACTTATTGGGGTTGCTACCTTTTTTATTCAAATGGAGAAATAGTCATGATTTAATCTAAATAAAGTGTTATTGATTGTGTTGTTTTCTAGGAATGAGTCGCACATGCTAGTTTAAAAGTTTTGTTAAAGTCCCAAGTCTGTCACTGATAAAAGCCTTTTGTAGATTAGTAACTTGATCAAAACGGAAAAGTTATGTAACACCAATTGTTATACTATCTTTGTTTCCATCTTGCATTGTAATAACACCCATCTTAACTCTATTTAAGACAAATCATTGCCAGATGGATTTCTGGCATTGATTGCAGGATATGAAATCTAGTATAACTAAAAGTTTTTGGTTTTAGTAGCATATAAATCAATTTAGAAAAATATATGTATTTGAATATAAGATAAAGTTTTAAATTATTTGGCAATAGTAAACTAAACTTTTTTTTTGTAAATTTTTATTTTCTAAAATTTCATTGAGCTCTCTTGCAATAAGAAACAAGTTACAAAAAATTAAGGTTTATTTACCCCAATTCAAAATTATTAGGAATATAATCATAGAGGTTGAAGTATTTAAAATATTGAACCCAAAATGTTTTATTAGGTAAATTCATGAATGCTGAGCATTCACTGTTAAAATATACTAATACTATTGATAGACTGGTAGAAGCCTAAAATCAAATATTTATTAAATATTTATATCCATATCTTTTCATAGCTTGGTAATTCATTTCTCTAGCATTAAATAATATTCCATTGTTTGCATGTACTACACTTTCTTTGACCTTTCACTTATGGAAGGATATGTTGGTTGCTTCCAAGCTTTTGTCAGTTATGAATAAAACTACTATAGACATCTTTGTGGGTATAGATTTCATCTTCTTTGGATAAATACCAAGAGCTGCTACTGCTGAATCATCTGGCAAGAATATGTTTAGTTATGTAAGAAACTGCCAAGTTGTTTTCCATTCTTTATTCTCAATACACATGGAAGAACATTCCTGTTGCTCCACATCCTCACCAACATTTCATGTTCTGTTGTCAGTGCTCTGGATTCTGGGTATGTACTGGTGTCTCTTTTTTGTTTTAATTTGCATTTTCCTGATGACCTTTGATGTGAAGCATCTTTTTATATGCTTATTTGCCATCTGTAATATTTTCTTTTGTGAGGTATCTGCTAAGGTCTTTGGCTCATTTTTAATCAGGTTTTTCCCCCATTGTTGAGTTTTAAGGGGTCTTTGTGTATTTTTGATTAACAGTCCTTTGCCAGATGTGTATTTTGCAAATTTTTTTTCATAGTCTGTGCTTTGCCTTTTCATTCTCTTGGCATTGTGTTTCACAGAGTAGACATTTTTAAATTCAGTGCTTGTGTTTTTTAGCTAAAGTTATTGCGAAAACCAAGGTCATTTAAATTTTCTTCTATATTACCTTCTACATGTTTCATGTTTAGGTTTATAATCCAATCTGAGTTAATTTTTGTGAAGAGTGTAGGATATCTGCCTGGATTTATTTTATTTTATATTTTTAGATTTAGCTTCACCATTGCTACAGAACCATTTGTTTAAAAGATTGTATTTTGCTCTCTTGTATTGCTTTTGCTTTTCTATTATATATAAAATATAATTGATAATATATATTCTGTTGCTTTAATCTAGTCTTTCTGTGGTATTACAATATCATGCTTACAATTATCGTTATGGTAAACTTTTTTTAAAGATTTTATTTATTTATTTGACAGAGAGAGAGATCACAAATGGGCAGAGAGACAGCCAGAGAGAGAGATGAGGAGAAGCAGGCTCCCTGCTGAGCAGAGAACCCAATGCCGGACTCGATCCCTGGCCCCTGGGATCATGACCTGAGCCGGAAGGCAGAGGCTTAACCCACTGAGCCACCCAGGCGCCCAATCGTTATGGTAAACTTTGAAGTCAGTCCTCAGTCTTTGTTCTCCTTCAACACTATGTTGACTATTGTGAGTCTTTGCCTCTCCATATAAACTTTAAAATAAGTTTGTTAATATTAAAAAAAAAGAACTTGCTGGTATGCATTAATTGTATAGATAAACTTGGAAACCAGTGACCTCTTGAGCTTAGCAGGAGATAGACCATGGACATCAGTTGTCACAGTGGTGCCTCTGGCAGAACCTATTGCAAATCCCTAGGCAAAATGACACCTCAAGGATCTGAGAGAATGTCTAAGAAGTACTTGATACATCCCTTGGGTATGGTTTATTGAAGTGTCCACCTGTCTGAAAGCTGGGGAATCTAGATAAGGGAGGGAAAATTAGTTATGATAAAACATATCAACAAACATCAATAAATTTTGTAAAACTAATTGTCATGGCTCATATACAATATGACCAACAGAGGGACCATCAGAAGGAAAGCATCAGTTATGTTTATTGTGAAATTTTTTATTCAAAATAAAGCAATGTGAGGGGAAGACACAATGAGAAAATTACCAGTTTTTAAATGGTAAACATCTTACAAAATGGAATAGGTTTTATATTCTAAGTAGTATATTGAAAAGTAAAACATTGGGGCGCCTGGGTTGCGCAGTGGGTTGGGCTGCTGCCTTCAGCTCGGGTCATGATCTCAGGGTCCTTGGATTGAGCCCCGCATCTGGCTCTCTGCTCCGCAGGGAGCCTGCTTCCCCCCCCCTCTCTCTCTGCCTGCCTCTCTGCCTACTTGTGATCTCTGTCTCTCAAATAAATATATAAAATCTTTAAAAAAAAAGAAAAGAGAAGTAAAACATTAAAAAATAAAATTTCAATGAAAAAAATTATTTAATTTTAAAAAAAGGTTAAAAATAGCAGAACCATTTTTCTTATAACTGGAAAATACACTGTATATACATCTATCAAAATAACTTGTCATGGGGGAGCCTGGGTGGCTCAGTAGGTAAAAGCATCTGCCTTCGGCTCAGGTCATGATCCTAGGATCCTTGGATCGAGGCCCACATCGGGCTCTCAGCTCAGCAGGGAGCCTGCTTCCTCCTCTCTCTCTCTGCCTGACTCTGCCTAATTGTGATCTCTGTCAAATAAATAAATAAAAACTTTTATAATAAATATTTGAAAAAATAACTTGTCATGTGTGAAATCAGGAGCATATGGAAAAAAATAATATCTGAGGACAATACTTCTGCCATGTTTTGTGCCTTGCTAATATTTTTAAACAGTCAGGCAACTTTTAGCCTTATTGAAATACCTGCTAAGATACCTGCAGTGCCTTTTGGAGCCCTATGACTATAAAAATTAATTGCAAATATTCAAAATGTTTACTATGGTGTCACTATTTAGGGCCACCACCAAGTATGTTTCAGAAGTAAGCATAACTGTTACTCTTCCATAAGGCAAAAGGGCATATTTTCAGGAGTTCCATCTGCTGTACCAGGAGGTGAATCAAGTAATGATTTTTGTCTATAAAATAATTCACTTTTCAATCTAACATTCCTCATTCCACATTATAATAATAAAAACTAGGAGGAGACTAAAACAAACAAACAACTACAACTACAACAACCAGCTTTTCCCACAGTGGAAAAGTAAATATAACCTTAGGAGTAGCCTGAAATTTATTTTTAAATATTTTTAAGATAAACGTTTTTGTTAGAAAACCATATATTTTATATTACTAAGAAATAACAGGCAACGTTTTATGAACTTCTAAAAAGTCTAGTTACTTGTATTTATCTATTAACTCATCTCTTTATGAAGTAGAACATGATCACACCTCTTGTATCTACCCAAGTTTGTATGCTTTGGTTGTTTTATGTTTGCTATTTCCTTGCTTAATTTTTACAATATTTGATACATAATAGTATCTTTAAGTCCATCTATGGTTTCACAGAATTTGTTTGAACTTCATAAAAATGTACCATACTTTTTGCACTGTCCTTGTTTTACTTCTCTATTAGCTTTCCAAGTTTTATTCACTTTAGAGTGTGTAGCTATCATTTATTTTTACTCCTCCATAATGCTATGTTTACAAATTTGTATTTATCTGTACTTTTAAAAATATCTTAATTATATACCATTTCTCATCTCACGTAACACTCATGTTACTTCTACACTTATCAGATATTATGTAACGGAAAACCACAACTCAGCAACAATAGAACACCATTTTTCAAAATTAAATGGCTTACCAGAATTCTTTAATTCTATCCTTTATTTGTATTAGATGACCCTTTATTCTGGTATTTGGCATTGTTCATATGGAGGAAAGCTTATAAGTTGATATTCCATAAATAGAAGGATTTATTATGATTGATTAATTATTTTCATTTAGAATGCATAGAATATGGTTGATTTAATATTTCTTTCTTACTCTCTGCCTGGAACATAGTGCTATCTATACAATAGCCACTAAAATATTAAGTTAATTACCTAGGCTTTAAACTGCATATTAATAGGAATAGCATACAGAACTCTTCTCAGATTGGGACACCTGGGTGGCTCAGTCAGTTAAACGCCTGAGCCTTTAGCTCGGGTCATGATCTTAGGGTCCTGGGACTCAGTTCTGCAACAGATTTCCTGCTTAGCCGGGAGTTTGCTTCTCCCTCATCCTGCTGCTCCCCCTGCTTGTGCTCTCTCTCACTCTCTCTCTTACAAATAAATAAAATTAAAAAAATAAATTCTTCTCAGATAGCTAATATAGAATATCGTCTTTGTATTCATCAAAGGGAAAGTGCCATATAATAATGAAATCCAGACTTCTTCAAATTCACTTTTTAACCAGTAAGAAAGTACTGGAAACAAGCCAAAAATGTCTTCAATGAATTAAAGAAATAGATTGATTTTCAATATCTTAATGTTTCTAATGTTAAATTGCAAGATTTTTATACTAGATATCAGTGTAAATATTCATTATACAAGGATATTCTAAAAATAAACCCGAGAAAACTACTTGATATATATGATGAAAAAAAGGAGTTTGACCAATGTCAGTTTGGGTAAAATTTACAACACCTACCACCTGAAACTCTTGTTCTATATGGTGCCATCTTGTGATGCTGGGCAGCGGCAGTGAGCCACAGCTCCCAGTCAGCTAGAAGATTACAGGGGTGAACACCTGATATTCTTACAAGCATTCTATATATAGAATATATATATAGAATATATATATTCTTCTTTTTTTAATGTAATATTTAATAAATTGCATGTGATATTTGATACTTTGTTATAAAATAGGCTTTGCTTAAGATGATTTTGCCCAAATGCAGGCAAATGTAAGTGTTCTGAGTATGTTTAAATAAGCTTAAGGTAAGCTATGATATTTGATTGTTTAGGGGTATTAAATGCATTTTCAATTTTTTATGTGTTTCTCTGTACATAGCCCCCTTGTAAGCTGAGGAACATCTCTATATGTATATGTAGCCTTGGTATGGCTTACATATTATTGGCATGAAACATCTAGAACAGTACGTGTGCCATAGAATTGTCTACAACATCAAACAAGTTTCTTGAAAACTTGTGCCAAAGGGGTTATGTCTTTAAGGATTCTTATTTCAGAAGGGTTCTCTCAAACGTAAGATTTTTCAGAAGTTAAGTGAAAATCTGACCAAACTAAACATTTTTCCATTTTCCCTAGTGAGCAAAGATAGCTAAAATCTATCTGCCATTTTCAACACTGTACTCAACGATTGTAATTCTAATTTAAGAACAGATTATTTATATCAAAACCACATGTTGGCCTAATCTTATACAATATTCATAAGTCACACTCAGACCCTTGGACACTTTTATTTGTTGAGTCTATATGGTACTACGGACATTCATCTTTTTTGACCTCATAGCTTCATGTATGTCTATACTTTTGAAAATACATGCATCATAGTTCCATTGTAAAATGTCTGGGTTATAAAATGTGCTATGCTATCAAAATGGTAATAAGAACATACAAATGACCTGATGTAATGAACTGGACCAGATTGCCAGATATCACATTGCATACCAGAAAGATTCAGTGGTAAGTTTTAAAATGGCCAGCTATACACTGACTGAATTATAACTCATTTAGCTTCTTTCTTTGTGTACAGTATTATACATTAGTCAGTATTATAGTAGATAAGTACTTTGGACAGATGTAAATATGCTGTAATAAAAAATGTTTTTCTTCTTTCTTTTAGTCCTTTTTACTTGTAAGACTAGCCACAAATACCACGCCTCCCCCAAAATAATTTGCAATCCAAATTTATCTCTAAATGAATTTATTGCACAGAATAATATGTATATATATATATATATATATATATATATATATATATATATACACTTACAGAAGACATGTTCAAAAATAGTGACACAACAGCAGGGCCCTAAATGTAAGCAGTATAGTTGTTTTGTTTTGTTTTGTTTTGTTTCTTTTAAAAAAAGAGGTTATGTGAAATATTAGGATTTTATTTCCAGGCGTAGTATTTCAAGACAGTTAACTACACCTATGGTGTCAACAGCCTCTTGTTGGCAGTATGATTTTATTGGCTCCATGGAATAACAGCAAGAATTTACTATTGCTTCTTTCTTTTATGACACACACAGAATAAAAAAATTGACACATTTGCTCAAGACCAACCAGAATCCTTTTAACCTATCAAAATTGATGGGAGGCCTTCACTGCCAAAGTCACTGCTGGGTTTTCACAATTCATTGCAGACAATGTGCTACTCCCATTATGATAAAGGAGAGAAGAGTCATAATCAGGGAAGAAAGCTAGATTAATACTTGTAATTATCATTGAATTATTTAGCCTGCTATAGGATTATTATTATTAGTGCCATTTGATAATTTTCTCTCATTATATTAAACACA
The DNA here is from genome assembly GCF_964662115.1 of Mustela nivalis. Classification (NCBI taxonomy): domain Eukaryota; kingdom Metazoa; phylum Chordata; class Mammalia; order Carnivora; family Mustelidae; genus Mustela; species Mustela nivalis. The sequence goes on along the minus strand of NW_028136427.1, from coordinate 38,299 downwards.
ACTGTGAGTAATTACCCTACCTAATATTTCTCTGTATTGGCTGACTAGCTAGCAAACATTCATGAAAATATCCATTAGCCACACATATAAAATGCTGCATTATGATGCTGTTGAATCAGAACATACCACTACCTGATCCTGTAGCTCTTTGAGGATTTGCAAATCAATTAATTCTATCTTTGTTGGATTCTTCCCATACAATTAGAAAATTTATAATCGAGTCCATGAACATTATTAGTTTTACCATTTTAAACCAGCAATCACACTTTGATTTTTACAACAAAAGCAGAAATATAAACACACACATTTGGATCAGTTTTCTCTTAGTCTGTCTGGACTTCAAAATCCTATTCCTCAAGATGATGCACACCAAAGTTCTGGATTAAACAAGAAATTAGATGGCACCTGAACACTTGGTTTAATATTCTCAAAAGGACTATGCAACTTCTTTCTTACATTAAGACATTGTTTTACAAAGATCCACACTTTTATAATGTTAGTATTTTTAATAATCAATAAAGTCAATTAATCATGATTAAAAATCAAACATAAAAATTTCTACTTTTTGCTTTTGCCCCCTCCATTTAGAACTTATTTATAGCCTGATAATTCAAAGGTCCCTATGTTTATGAAAATCTGGACAGAAATAGCTCTAAGATCCCATTCAGAACTTGATATTAATCTAAGTCTTTTGGCTCCATTTATCCTGAGAGCAAAGAGTAGGACAAAGGATTTGAGTACTGTTAGTTTATCTGGGAGATTATCCAAGGTAGAAAAGAATGGGAAAGTGATACAGTGAAGAAGCAACTTTGTCAAAGAGGTACATTGTTGATATAATTGTTGTGGATAGAAAATGAAGGCTTGCTTTTACTGAAAGGTCCTGAGAAACTTCTTTAAGTTGTCCTCATGAAGACCTGAAAACTGACAATTTTACCTATGGTTCTTATTTCCACTTCACTGAGAGCTGTCCTCAGAGGACATTAACTCTCCTACACTTTCGGGTTGTGTTGGAGACATTCTAAAATGAGAGAGAGAACATGAGATCCTATCAGTGTTAAGTAACTGCAATTTCCCATGGAACTATCCACCACAGGTTTGGCTATAATCAGGAGTTGGGCCTTGATATCAGAGGGATTTGAGGCAGTATCATTTTAGGTTAATCATTATATCTGAAATTTCCAAAAACTTCAACTGATGAAACTTTGATTATAAACCTATAAATATAACAATAAATCTACAGTATTCAAATTATTTTCATAGAAATACACAAACAAAGCATCAATTGACTAATATTTAAATGTTACAAAATACTGAACTGAAAGAATTTGGTCATATAACAACGTGTAAGAAGTAGAGCTTAGGTTTAGGTTAGAAGTCAGGATGCATTTGGGACTCAGTTAAGAAATTGAATGGAGGGACGCCTGGGTGGCTCAGTGGGTTAAGCCGCTGCCTTCGGCTCAGGTCATGATCCCAGGGTCCTGGGACCGAGCCCCAAATCAGGCTCTCTGCTCAGCAGGGAGCCTGCTTCCTCCTCTCTCTCTGCCTGCCTCTCTGCCTGCTTTTCATCCCTCTCTGTCAAATAAATAAATAAAATCTTAAAAAGAAATTGAATGGATGTCTGACTATCTTATAGGTTTGCTAAAAATCAGTGACTTTGTGTTCACGTGTGGCTATGCAGGAATTTTTAACTTTCTCTAAGAAGTTATTAGATTTGATTATATAATGGCAGTAAAGAATGGGGAAAAGCAAAGTACAAACCCCATAAAGACAAAGACACTGAGTATGAGAAAAGAGTAATAGATAAGAAGAATCAATGCATTTGAGGAAAATGGGAATTGAAATACACAATGATTGTTGATTTTTTTAGATGGAGAAAACAAAACTAGCTTGCAAGAAGGAAATAACAGAAGACATGCTGTGATGTGATACAGAATCCTGGAAAAGGCAGTAACGTGGAATAAAGGAGTAGGGAGAGCATATCAGGTAATTTGGATAGGAAGGAGTTAGGAGATAATTGCTTGATAAATTTTATATGGCCCACTTAAATGCACAGATTTCTCTTCTTTAATTTATATGGAGAACAGGGTGTCCTTTCTCTTCCCTTTCAGAGCACCCGAGGTGTACTCTTTCAGACTGAAAACCTAAAAAGCTCAGGACTCAGTTGCTTAAGCACAGCTGAGAGGACATATTTCAATTAAGATTTACAGTTTGCTGTAGGTAGTAGACTGTCAAAAGTGGTTTAACCATATTTTTCATTTAACAAGAAGACTACAGAGAGTGTTTTCTGGTGTTGGTTCAGAGTCTTAAGAAAGTCAAGTGAACTATCTTAGAGGTTTTCATGGCTTTTCATTCACAGTTGCAAAAATGTAATGTGTTGGTTCAGAGTCTTAAGAAAGTCAAGTGAACTATCTTAGAGGTTTTCATGGCTTTTTATTCACAGTTGCAAAAATTGCTGTTGGAGTTCTCACTATTAAGCCCACATTTCTGGCAGAAAGATAGAGGTAAAAGAGAATGATATCTTGTACGACTGATACTTTGTCATAAGGTTACAATGTAACTAGAAAAGAGACAATAAAATATTTGATGTTGTTTTAAGTTTCCTTGTTGTCAATCCCTCAGTGCTTTCTGATATTAAAGGAAAGAGTAGATGGATATTGACCTGGCAACTATCAACACCTGTCAGTCTCTCTTGGATAACCAATATCTCTATAATCTCTTCTTCCCAGTAAAAAAAATAAAATATATTCATAACCCACACTGTGCCATCTCAAGTTACTGCACCAAGATAAAATTACAATGATTTTCAGTTGTTCCAAATGGACAGAATAACCTTCCTTATGATATCATGTCTTATAAGATAGATAATTGGCTTGCTACCAATATACCCAGATGTGACTGTGGAAGAGACAGGAAAAAAAATAATAATATTTATTTATTCCTTGGGTTGACCCTGTTTACACAGATGCATTACTATTAGAAAAGGTTGGTTTGGGACATTGGAATGAATTTACTTAATGGGTCTGTATGTAATTGGGTTGGAGGAAATTTTTAATTTCTACAAAAATTATTAGAATTCGATCTTATTCTCTTTTGTTGATTTTCACATGTTAACAAAGCCAACGTTTTTGTCTAGCAGACAAGATCTTAAATCCTAACAAAACTCAATTTTTTCCTTTTTTTTTTTAAAGTTTGAGAGCCTCATGTTCTCTCATGCTGCTTTAAATACAACTCAAAAAAACAAAAGGAGCTAAATGGGGCAGTAAGACCAGACTTTTTATTTTATTTTATTTATCTTATTTTTAATTAAAAAATTAAAGATTGTATTTATTTATTTGAGAGAGAGAGAGAGCATGAGTGGGGCAGGGGGATGTAGCTGCAGAGAGAGACTGAGAAATATACTCCCTAATGAGCAGGAAGCCCGAAATGGGGCTCGATCCCAGGATCCTGACTGAGATCATGACCAGAGACAAAGGCAGATACATGTGCAAAATCCCTTTTTTTCTGGGAAACAATACTTTACAAGAGATGTTTGAAAAAGTACTGGGGAATCAACTTTAATCGGAGATACAAAAATTTAATTGACTTTTGTAAAGCTACAGGGATCCAAATGATGGGAATCCCAGCCCGTTTAGGTTGTGGACCACAGAGTATTCTTCTCTGTAATATTTTATTTTCTTCCATGTCTACTAACTCCAGTCCAAGTTCACTGATCTCTTTTTAGATAGTGCAAAACATGGCAAAGAATACCAAACAAGTGCCCAATATTCTACATTTATTACATCATTTCTAACATATAGAAGTGTGTTATCAAGGCTGGTTCTGTGAACGAACCTAGTTATGCTAAAGTGTGTTTTGTTCTCCAAGAAATTAAATGCATGGTTATCACACAATTATAAAATACTTGTGTCAAGAATTTTTATTCAAAAATTAATAAGAGAAGCAGATATTAAAACTAGTTCACATGGTTATTTGGGATATAAGCAGAGTTGTGCAGCAGAAGTGCTCTGGGCCCATAATTTGGGTTATAGAATTTATGTTTTCTAATGAAAAATCACTAACTTGCATTATTGTTAACAAGAATCCTGTGCATTACCATCAGTTTTCTACATTATAACCTCTTGCTCTACAGTTTGTAAATAACTTTGTCAATAGCAAGCTAATAAATGGGGTGACTCCAATGGATTGAGATAATCTCTAGAGTTTCTGCTACATAATGAACAGGACTCCATTGAAAGGACACCTAAGAGTTTATTTTGCCCCAAAATTTGATCACTTTTTTCACTGTCCTTACCTATTTTCCAAACCTAGTCCTTTTGCTTCACCTTTCAGTCTACGGACAACCCTGTATCTGACTGACTTGTTAATTCTGGGAATGTCTTGCAGATTAATTTGCTTGCCCGAGGTGGTTCCTCTAATTGATGTCTAAGAACCCTAATTAGTTAAGAAAACTTTTTTTTAACATTTTCATTGCTATTTATTATTATTATTATTATTGCTAATATCTCTATTATAAATAATTCACAAGGGCATCTTTCTGACAAAAGACAAAGAGCTGGCTACTAGTAGAAAAAGTACATTTGACTCTGTCAGTGAAAGTGGTAAAGGGATTTGAGAAAATAAGGCAAAGCAGTGGAATTATGTGTTAAAACTTTAAATATTATAGACACATTTACTTAATTTCTAATACTGTTGTTGCTTATAATTAAATAAGATGTTTTCCATGAACCACGCATTACAGCAAATATATTGTTTATACAGATTAAATTTTCATCAAAAGGGACGCCTGGGTGGCTCAGTTGGTTAAGCAGCTGCCTTTGGCTCAGGTCATGATCCCAGCGTCCTGGGATCGAGTCCCGCATCGGGCTCCTTGCTCGGCCGGGAGCCTGCTTCTCCCTCTGCCTCTGCCTGCCATTCTGTCTGCCTGTGCTTGCTCTCTCGCCCACTCTCTCTGATAAAGAAATAAAATCTTAAAATAAATAAATAAATTTTCATCAAAAAATTGTAAGTGTATTTTATTGTAGGATATGATAAGCATTTTGCAGATGAGAAAAGTGAAATTTAGAAAAGTATGTCTTTTCAAATCCCTCATACAATATCTGGCCTAGATAGAAGGATATACTATCACAATTGAGGAAGATAATTGAGATTACTTAAAATGATAAACTTTACTGTATAGGGTTTTTTACAAGTTTGCCACAGATTCAGATTCTTTTAAAATATATATCTATTTTGTGTAAAGAGAATGCACTGAGAAGTAAAAAGAAAGTGATATATCAGTGCTACCAACTAATGGCTATAATATCATCACCTTATTTATGAACAATGAAACAGTGTGCAATATTTAAATAAATTTAAATAAATTCCTATTTATTTTATATATTTATAAATTTAAATAAATTTCTATTTATTTATTATTAAAGAAATTCCTCTAACAAACAGTATGTTTTGAAGGTTGCTAGCAGGAAAGTGTTGTACGACATGGAAGTAATCAGAAAATGTGATCTAAAATTCTGCTTTCAAGGGCGCCTGGGTGGCTCAGTGGGTTAAAATTCTGCTTTCAAGAAGCTATCACAGTAAGTACTGAGCATTAGCTATTATATGCTATGGATGAATAACTGAAATCTACATTTGAAACTAATGGTACACTATATGTTACCTAATTGAATTTTAAAAAGTTAATAAAAAAACCACTATTTTATAAAACAATATTCCCAACAGGCTCTTTTGCTTTAAAATACTCACTTTGTAATGAGAGTCATTACTTTTGTCTAGCCAATTCTTACAGCACTGTTTATCCCTTCCCTGCTTTATCCCTTCCCAGTATCAATAAAGGCTCACTTGGGTTACCTAGAAGCCATGAGAAAGCTTGTAATAGATCTGGCTGGTTTTCACCAGCAATTTGACCACCATGTGCACAGGGAAGTCTATTGATAAAGGCTTTATTGCAATAAGTTGCAAATACATGGATGATTTTGAATTCTCTTTCTTGAGGTCTTGTTTCATGATAATAAATTTAGGGTGGCTTATTGGAATGGATGTTATTAACATATCTTCATAGTTATAAGCACATGGAATTGTAAAATAGATGAACGAATGTGGCATTACTGACAACTGTCCTCATTTTGAAATCAAATTACAGTGTACTAAGATGAGGAAGCAAAGCAGATTTGGGATTATGAGTGAAATAATTTAAAAAAGTCTTGGGGTATGATCAGACTATTGGGTAATTCAGTAGAAAAATGTCAACTGATTGAGATTCTGTGTTCCCTGATTTCAGAGAGAAGTTAAGATAAATAAGTAACACGAGGAGACTAGGAAGCCAAACATAAGTGATAATTTTGTGCCAGGGTGTGTTTACATCTGTTTATCTTCTTGCTTTACCACTAAGGTTGCTCCTAGAGGAGAGTTTAAATATGTGTTGGAGCTAATCTCTGTGGATTACACAAGAAACCACATCCTACAGCTCTCCCTGAAACACCCCTTATGATTTCAATGTAATTTGGTTTTTGCATTTTTAGAAATAACAAAATACTTTGCAAACTCATCTACTTTATTACCATCACAAGTGAGTCAGCTGACTCCACATTTTAACACAGTGACAGTCACAGAGAATGGAGGAATGAGTAGAGTTATCAATATATGTGCTTTTAAGAAGTATGACAGGGAAGCAGCTATTTCCAGGAACCAAAACATGGGTCAGCAGCTGTGCAGGAAAAGTGATGGAATAAATGACTCATTTCAGAGGAGTTCTATAACATATTAGTTCTATAATGTATCTTCAGCCCCCAATTACCCGCTTTGATCTAAAGATAAGGATTTACAGTTAAGGTCCCATTTATGATTTGACTGGTGTGGTCTGAATCATGTTTACTATTGTTTTGACTATTACTTGAAACCTATAGTAGTACTTGGGATATGTGTTGTGTATTCTGTGAACATGTGCTATTTTTAGATTAGATAATTTCTGTCTCGAACCCCTGTTCATTTCTTTGTTTTTGTTTATTTGATAGTGGTTTCAGTAAATGGATATATCTGAAAAATTGCAAAGCCACTATTAAAACAAGTTATTATTATATATAGCATGGAATTGCACATTCCTCCTTTGAATCCGACAGAGCTTCACCATATCCTTAACAATTTGGGAAAAACATGCTATTATTTTTCTTTATAAAATTTCTCCTGTTAGGCTGTGATGGTTGTCATCAGCAGTAACTCCTCTGAAGGCTTTGTCAAAAGAGTTGAAAAAATTGGAAAGGTGTGTGAATGAAGCTGTTTGCTGAATATAAAGAAAAGAGCATTGAAGTACAATTCACACTCTTACTTCTCCTTCTATGCTTTCAGATGTTTGACATTTGAAAATTTTGCTTCTAGAAGAGATGCCCTATATAATTCTTACTTTAAGGAGCAAGTTGCTTTTATAATTTTTTTATTATTCTACCATTCCAGTATTTCCATTTAAATTAAATTCAATACCATTTAAAAAAAATCAAAAGTGCAGCCAGTATTCAATTCCTGGGCTAAATAATTTTAGAAAGCTTTGTGTTATTGAACCTACAGGGTTTTTCTGTAGTTTTAACTCTTTCTTTCTGTGATTTTTCCCATTAGTCACGTAAGTGACTGCAATATAACAGACATTGAGGATAAAGAAGGACTGAATAGAACAATCCTTGGCCTCATGAAGTTGAGAATCTAGCAAGGGAGTCAAACAATTCAATCATTCAGTGACAATTTATTGAGTGCCTGGCCTAAAATGAGCACAACAAAACCCCAGGCCAGAGGAATCATTTTAATGGGAGAGATAGATAATAGGTAAGCCAACTTTAAAAAAAAAAATCGTACTGCTTTTTCTTTAATAGAGATGCATATTTGAACTAAATAAGCACATTTTTAAAAGAGCAGTGATTGAGAAGAGGTTTTTTAACTGAGTGGTCCGAAAGGGCCTCCCTGAAAAAGTCTGTTTTGAACAGATTTCTGAATAATATCAGCTAGGAAGCTGCGTAAAAATCTCAGGGATGGGTGATTTTTCCAGTCGAAAAACTGTAAAGGCTCCAAAGTCACAATAGAGCTATAAGTTTCTCTAATAAAGTAACTTCTGACAAAGAATGAGAAGAAATAACTAACCCAGGTTTGAAAGAAAAGGGACAGACTTTCTATGGAATTCATATTTAATTAAAGCTCTAAAGGACAAAAATACAATAGAGCAAAATTCTGGTCACGCTGATATACCTAACGAAAGTTCATAAACAAGGTGTGGGTAGCAAAGAGTGTGTGGGAATGTTGGTAAGAACAGTGGGGAAGAGTCATCCCTGAACATGTTCTTAAATGAAGCAATTCTTGTGTTGTATTAAAGGGTAAATTGGAGTTTGCCTAAGTGATTAGAGAAGGATGCCTCAGCTTATGGAAGTTCAAAGCCATAAAGATGTGATAAACTACTGCAGATATTTTCATGTATATTTGTTGTTGCTTCTAGTAATGGTGATCTAAAAACTCCTACTTAAGACAACTAAAAATCCAGACAAAATAGCTTTTAAAGTTAAAAATATCAGAATGATTATAAAAATAAGTGAGGGATTACTGGGCCAAAATACGAAATACAATGAGAGCCTAGAGATATATGCCCTGAAGCCATTTTAGCTATGAGAGCATTTGAAACTGCTAAAACACACTGAGCTGTGTTGTTCATAGACTCTTGATACTAGAGAAACAAATCCAGCAGCAATCAAATTTGAGGACTTTGGTACAACCCAAATTTAAGTTGAGATCCCCAAAGCACAAGGAGAAGCAGAAATAAGACTATAGCCTACCTTGCCTTCTGTGTAAACTGAGAAAGCCAATCACTGAATTTGGAGTATGATTGTCTTGTAGAGTCTCAGATATAAGAGAAAATCCTACCAAGGAGGACCATACCGTTATTATAGCTCTTAATTATCCCTACTCAATAAGAGTTTCAAATATAATGTCTTGAACATAGCAAAATGTAACAAAGCACACAAAGAAAAACCATTAACAAGATTGGATAGACAAAATGGGATTAAGTATGATGTTAAAATGATCAATAAAGATTGTAAAATGGCTTGATTACTCTGCTCAAAGAAATGAGAGGGGAAGCAAATTGAACAAAAAACTGACACTAAAAATGATATTGAGAAAGGTTTTATAAATGAACCAAATGGATACTCTAGAACTTTAAAGATATGACAGCTAATTTAAGATACCACAGGGGTGCCTGGGTGGCTCACTTAATTAAACCTCCAATTCTTTTTCCTTTTTTTTTAACACCTTAATTTTATTTTATCTCTTTCAATTTGGCTCAGGTCATGATGTCATGGTTGTGAAATAGAGCCCAGAGTTGGGCTCTGTGCTGAGCCTGGAGCCTGCTTAAGATTCTTTTCCCTTCTTTTTCTATCCCTCCCTGAACTCTCACTTGCTCACTCTCTCTTGCTTGCAAATAAATAGATAGATAGATAGATAGATAATAGACAAAGCAAAATAAAAGCAGATTATGAAAATAAATATAAAGATTTTGAAATGAAAACAAGTTCAAAATAAAATAGAGAAGACCTACACAGCTAAAAGTTCATTCAGAAAATCTACTATTAAAGAAGTCAGTATGACACAGTGTTAAGATATCAAAAGATTTGAGCATGTACTTTACAGAAAGGGTAATCCAAATGGCCACTCATATATAAAAACTGTTTATCTTTATTATGAATCTGGAATTAAATTAACTTAAATTAAAAATAAATTAAAACCTAAAATGACATACTATTACACACTTACCATATTGGGCAACAGTAAAATTGCCTTGCAAGAATGTGAAAGAATGAAAGTGCCCATAATAAAAACATTTGAGGTAAGTTGGACAATATTTAGAAAACTTAAAAATAAAAATAAAAATTTGGTCCATTCCTAGAAATACAACATGGAACTAAATGAATATTTTCACCAGGATATGCAAACAGATGATTATAGCTATTTCATTCATAACGGCAGATCAGTAGTGGTCTATTTGCACAATGTTACATTAAATAAGAGAGAATATTAACAAACTGGGAGGAGGGGCTAGGTTGTTATCAGAAACAGATCTTCTATGGTGCTGATTATGTTCTATTTCTCAAAATCTTTAAGTTAAAAAAGTTTTCAAATTTATATCTAGATAGATAGATGATAGATAGACAGATATCCCAGAAGCTGCAATGCTAGGCTAAGACCAGGCTTTAAAGGGCTTTTCTATACTCTACTAAATACTTGAAACCATTCATTATATCATAGCTCAGTGTTCAAATCTCCATTTGTTTCCTCAGGTTCCTAATATTTACCTTAAGGTGACCTGATTCAGACTTTTGATCACCTTTGTCTAAATATTTCTATTTTAACAAAGTCCTTTTTAACACTGAGAGACTAAAACTTAGAAAAATACTCTGATTGTTATCTCACTAGGGTGGAAAATATATAGTTACCCATTAACTAATGATATCCATGTCTACATTAGATCCGTGGCATTTTTAATTCTTGGGAGCTTTTGGTTAAATGAAATTTTTAAGCTTCCTTTAAAGGAAGCTTTAAGCCATCACCACATGAATAAAATTAAAGAACCAAATGAAAACAGGCCAAGTATTTACAGAGTAATAGAATGTGCAGTGGAAAGAGTACAATTCTGAAATCATAAAGCCTAAATTAGTGTGATGCATTTTTGCTACCCATGTAATCATAAACCAGTTATCTAAATGTGTTAGCCTCAGTTTTTTCACCCATGAAATGGTGATGATAATACTTATTATGCAGCGTTGTTGTGTGGATGTGATGAAGCATGGAGCATGAGAGTCTCATATTCCATGCTAAAATGATAGCTATTTTTATACTTATAATAATTCTAGTAATAGTAATTAAATTGTTCAAAATGGTAATATTCATTTATATTGAGGCATTGTATTGACTATTATTAGACACATTTACCAACATAAATTTCATTTTACTTTACCCCCTCTGAGGATATATATTCCCTAATTCAATATGAATCTCCTTATGAATAATAATTATCATAATAAATATGCTGATTTTTCTTCTATTTGTTTTTAAGGAGGTATCCTTTACTGTTGAACATAAAGAAACTTAAGCAAGTCTGTCTTATTCAAACTTTGCATGCTGCTTTCTTATGAAACTAGATTATAGAGTTGTATGAAATAAATTCATGCAGTTAAGACATTGATGTTTGGAACACTGGGTGGTCAGTTTAGTATTTCAAAAGAAGATTTTAAATTTAAACCTTAAAACTGAGCTCTTTCAGCCTTTTTTATAGACCATCCTTCATGCTTCATAAGTACTCCTCCATTGTAAACTAAGTAATAGTTTTTGTCACAGTGTATATAACAAAAATGGATTTTATATTCTATTATTTCAGAGTTAGTTGCAGTTTCTACTGCCTTACTTCCTTTTTTGAAAAATAGATTAATTCTACAAAAAGATTTTCCAGCTTTATTGAAAAAAATCGACATATTTGTAAATTTAAGAAATGATTTCTTATAACATTGCAAACTTTTAACATTGTGTAAATTTTGTACAATTTGATAAATTGGTATACATCTTTATTGCAATATAATCTACACAAAAATGTTAATACATCTACTATCTCGTATAGTTGCCACTGTTTTTTATGCATGTATCGTAAGGAATTTTAAGATCTACTCTCTTAGCAACTTTTATGTATATAGTATAGTAGAGATAAACTTCAGAGGTCTTGTGGGTTTTGTTCCAGACTGCCTCAATAAAGTGATTATCTCAATAAACTAAGTCAAATTATTATATTTTTTGGTTTCCCAGTGCATATAAAAAATTATGTTTCCCAGTGCATATAAAAAATAAAAACTATACTGCACTGTTCAAAAGCATTATGTTTTTAAAGAAAAACAATGTATATACCTTAAGTACACTAGTTCTGAGTTTTCAGTGGGTCATAATTACTGATCACAGATCACCATAACAAATACAATAATAATGAAAAAACTTGATATATTGCAAGAATTACCAACATGTGACAAAGAGACACAAAATGAACAAATGTTGTTAGAAAAATGGTGGCAGCAGACCTCTTTTATACAAGATTGCTATAAACTTTCAACTTGTAAGAATGTGATATATGCAAAGTTTAATAAAGGGAAGCACAATAAAAAAAAGTATGTATATCTTATTAACTATGATCATCATGCTGTACATTAGATCCCCAGAACTTTTTCATATTATAGTTGCAAGTTTGCACCCTTGGACCACCTTACTCCACCCCAGGTTCACCCCTTGTCAACTCAACTCTAAGTTTCCATTAGTTTTCCGTTTCCTCAGATTCTGTATGTAAGGGATATCATAATACATAAATTAAAAAAATATACAAAATCTTTGAAATATTTCACTTAGTATAATACCTTCAAGATCCATCCATGCTGTTGTAAATGGCAGTATTTCTTAATTTTTCATGGTTAAGTAGTATTCCGTAGTATATATTTACCATACTTATTTTACTCATTCATCCATTAATGGATACTGAAGTTATTTCCATCTCTTGCTTAGAGTTAATAATTTTATAATAAACATAAGAGTGCAGATATGTCTTTGAACAGTGAACTTTGTTTTCTTTAGATAGATACCTAGAAGTGGGATTACTGAATCATATGGTAATTTTACTTTTAATAATATGAATAATCTCCATACTGTTTTCCATACAAATTTATATCTCTATTACAGTGCATAAGTTCCCCGTTTTCTCCAATATTTACCAAAATTGGTTAGTTTCAATTTTTTGGTAGTATATATTCTAATATCTTGCTGCGTTTTTCAGAGGTAAACAACAACAACAACAACATAAGGACTTTGCCCTGAGATTTTTACGTTGAGCACTTTTTAATGCTCCTGTTGGTCATTTATATAACTTTTTTGAAAAAAAAGTCTATTGAGATCCTTTTGCTATTTTTTTAATCATATATTTTTTTTTCTATTTGTATCTGTTGGTTATTAACCTCTTTTCAGATATAAGATTCGTAAGTATTTTCTTACATTCTGTGGATTGTGTTTTCATTCTCTCTCCCTTTTTTTGGCAATGCAGAAACGTTAGTTTGATGTAATACCATTTATTTATTTTTGCTTTTTTTGCTTGTGTTTTTGGTCTGGTATCCAAAAAACTATTGGCAATACCAATGTCAAGGAGAATTTTTCCTATGTTTTCCTTTAGGAAATTTAGTTTCATGCATCACCTTTAAGTCTTTAATCTATTTCAAGTTCAGACTTATGAGTGATATAAGGTTCCCTTTTCATACTGTTTATGTGACTATTCAGTTTTAAATATCATTTATTGAACAGGCTATCTTTCCCCATTACATATGTTGGCCCCTGTCAAATATTAGGTGACTGTATGAAAGGATTTATTTCTGGACTCTCAATTCTGTTCTACTTGTTTATTGGTCTGTTTTTATGCCAGTATACTTTATTGTTTTGAGCATGAGGGCTTTGTAGTATAGTTTCAAATCAAGAAGTGTAATCTCCCTTCTTCATTCTTTCTCAGAACTGCTTTGATTATTTGTTGTCTTTCATGGTCTCATATAAACTTTAGGATTCTTTACTTACTTCTGTAAAACAATAATATTGGATTTTTTTTAAGATTTTTAATTTATTTATTTGACAGAGAGAGATGACAAGCAGGCAGAGAGGCAGGCAGAGAGAGAAGAGGAAGCAGGCTTCCTGCTGAGCAGAGAGCCTGATGCGGGGCTCGATCCCAGGACCCTGGGATCATGACCAGGTTCACCCCTTGTCAACTCAACTCTAAGTTTCCATTAGTTTTCCTTTTCCTCAGATTCTGTATGTAAGGGATATCATAATACATAAATTAAAAAAATATATAAAATCTTTGAAATATTTCATCAAGCATAATACCCTCTAGTTCCATCCACGTCATCACAAATAGCAGGATTTCATTTCTTTTGATGGCTGCATAGTATTCCATTGAACATATATACCACATCTTATTTATTGATTCATCTGTTGAATGACATTTAGTTTCTTTCCATAGTTTAACTATTGTGGACATTGCTGCTATAAACATTTGGGTGCATGTGCCCCTTCAGAATGCCACGTTTGTATCTGTAGGGTATATACCCAGTACTACAAGCACTGGGTAATAGGGTAGTTCTATTTTCAGCTTTTTGAGGCACGTCCACGCTGTTTTCCAGAGTGGTTGCACCAGCTTGCATTCCCACATACAGTGTAGGAGGGTTGCCCTTTCTCCACATCCTCGCCAGCATCTGTCATTGACGGACTTGTTCATTTTAGCCATTCTGAACGGTGTGAGGTGGTATCTCATTCTGGTTTTGATTTGTATTTCCCTGATGTCGAGTGATGTGGAGCATTTTTTCATGTGTCTGTTGGCCATTTGGATGTATTCTTTGCAGAAATGTCTGTTCATGTCCTCTGCCCATTTCTTCATTGGATTATTTGTTTTTAGGGTGTTGAGTTTGATAAGCTCTTTATAGATTTTGGATACTGGCCCTTTATCTGGTATGTCATTTGCAAATATCTTCTCCCAGATAACTTCTGACAGTGATCTTTTGGCTTTGTTAACTGTTTCCTTTGCAGTGCAAAAGCTTTTGGATCTGATGAAATCCCAATAGTTCATTCTTGCCCTTGCTTCCCTGGCCTTTCGCGATGTTCCTAGGAAGAAGTTGCTGCTGCTGAGGTCAAAGAAGTTGCTACCTGTTCTCTCCTCAAGGACTATGATGGATTCCTTTCTCACATTATGCTTCTTCATCCATTTCCAGTCGATTATAATGTATGGTGTTAGGATGGTTCAATTTCATTTTCTGCATGTGGCTGTTCAATTTTCCAGACCCCAAGACCAATGGCTCCTTCTCTTCCCCAGGGACAGTGTGCTGTGCCTTCCCCACACTTGCTCCTGGGGAGCGCAGTGACAGACGTGTGCAACCATGCATCTCTCCCATGCAGAGGGGATGCCCAGGCAAAGAGGATTTCGCTCCATGCGGGTTTATTACACCGTGCTGTGGAGACTAGCTCCGGCAAGCAGCAGGCAGCATCCCACAGACCCGACTCTGATTTCCCAAAGAATGCTGTGCTTTCCCAGAGGGGATGCCCGGGCAAAGAGGCTTTCGCTCTATGCGGGTTTCTCCAAAAGTGCTGCGAATACTAGGCTAAGGCAAGCAACAAAAGCAGCCCACAGAACCGACTCTGATTTCCCAGCGACGGCCATGCTTTCGCAGAGGTTTTCAGCTTGGCGCGAACCGCACTTCGCTACTGCTTCCTCAGCAAGGCTGTGGTCGTTTGCTCTGTCGCGGCAGGAAAGAAGAGCCGCGGGAGAGCTGGTGCCTCTTGGTCCTTGCTTTCCCGGGCTCCAAGTTCGCGCCCGGGGTTCACCTTGCTAAGCCGAACTAAGCAGACACAGTCACAACCCTGCAGCAGCGTGCGTGGCCTAGCATGGCACTCTATGCCTATTACCATCTCCTGGCGTAGGTAAGGCTTTGCCTTTTGCTCCGGCGCTCGGGCAGACTCGGGGTCTAGGCCAGTGCCTTCACCATAGGAGAGAGGAGGCGACAGGATTCCTGCACCGGGCCCGAGCACTGGGATGGGGAACAGTGGGGACTGTCTCCACTCTTTCCCCGGCACACCCCCTGCCACCCACAATGCTGCCATATCTTGATGGAAGATGGCATCTGACTGCACGTTTCTCCATGGGGTTGTTTCTGCGAGTTCCGGGTATGGCAACTGGTGGCAAGCCCAAGTCTGCCCTTGGGACAGGTGGCCAAAAAAATGCTTTCCCCTTGGGACCAGAGGCACAGGACAGGCCTGCCTTCTGCCTAGACTCCTTCCTCAGAGTGGAGCACGCACCCATGCCCTTGTCGTCCCCTCATGTCTCCTTAGCAGCCAGGCTTCAATCTCTCCGCACAGGGAGCAGAGGACACTTGTCTTCTCATGGCCTGCTATTCGTGCCTCGGCAGGCTATTCTGACTCCCGAGCATTTCCAGACCCCTCGGCCAAGGGATCCTTCTCTTCCCCGGGGGCGGCGTGCTGTGCCTTCCCCAAAATTGCTCCTGGGGAGCGCGGTGACAGACGTGTGCAACCATGCTTCTCTCTCAGGCAGAGGGGATGCTAGGGCAAAGAGGATTTCGCTCCATGCGGGTATCTTCCACCATGTTGCCGAGACTCGCTCAGGCAAGCAGCAGCAGCATCCCCAAACCCACCTCAGATTTCCCAATGAATGCTGTGCTTTCCTAAGGGAGAGGTCCAGGCAAAGAGGCTTTCGCTGTATGCGGGTTTCTCCCACCGCGAGACTGGGCTCAGGGAAGCAGCAGCAGGCCTGACAACATTTCTCAGCGAATGCTGTGCTTTCGCAGAGGCTTTGGTTGGAGCGAACCGCACTTCACTGCTGCTTCCTCAGCAAGGCTTTGGTCGTTCGCTCTTTCGCAGCAGGGACGAAGAGCCGCGGGAGAGCTGGTGCCTCTTGGGCCTTGCTTTCGCGGGCTCCAAGTTCGCGCCTGGGTTTCACTTTGCTAAGCCGAATTAGGCAGACACAGTCACAACCCTGCAGCAGCGTGCGTGGCCTAGCATGGCACTCTATGCCTAATTCCATCTCCTGGCCTAGGTAAGGCTTTGCCTTTTGCTCCGGCGCTCGGGCAGACTCGGGGTCAAGGCCAGTGCCTTCACCACAGGAGAGAAGAGGCAACAGGATCCCTGCACACGGCCCGGGCACTGGGATGGGGAACTGTGGGGGACTGTCTCCACTCCTTACCCGCCGCACCCCCTGTCTCCTACAATGCTGCCACATCTTGGTGGAAGATGGCATCTGACCTACCGTTTCTCCATGGGGTTGTTTCTGCAAGTTCCAGGTATGGCACCTGGTGGCAAGCCCAAGTCTGCCCTTGGAACAGGGCGCCAAAGAGATGCTTTCCCCTTGGGACAAGAGGCACAGGACAGGCCTGCCTTCTGCCCAGACTCCTTCCTCAGAGTGGAGCACGCGACCCTGCCTAGTCATCCCCTCATGTCTCCTTAGCAGCCAGGCTCCCATCTCTCCGCACACGGAGCGGGTGACACATGTCTGGCCACCGGCCTGCATTTCGTGCCGCGGAAGGCTATCCTGTCCCGAGCGTTTCCCGACCCCAAGGCCAAGGGATCCTTCTCTTCCCCGGGGGCGGCGTGCTGTGCCTTCCCCACACTTGCTCCTGGGGAGCGTGGTGACAGACGTGAGCAACCATGCTTCTCTCTCAGGCAGAAAGGATGCTAGGGCAAAGAGGATTTCGCTCAATGCGGGTATCTTCCAACATGCTGCGGAGACTCGCTTAGGCAAGCAGCAGCAGCATCCCCAAACCCAACTCTGATTTCCCAACGAATGCTGTGCTTTCCAAGGGGCGATGCCAAGGCAAAGGGGCTTTCGCTGTATGCGGGTTTCTCCCACCGCGAGACTGGGCTCAGGCACGCAGCAGCAGCCCCCAAAACATTTCTCGGGGAATGCTGTCCTTTCGCAGAGGCTTTGGTTTGGAGCAAACAGCACTTCGCACTGCTTCCTCAGCAAGGCTTCTGTCGCGTCAGGGAAGAAGAGCTGCGGGAGAGCTGGTGCCTCTTGGGCCTTGCTTTCCCTGGCTCCATGTTCGCGTCCTGGGTTCACCCTGCCAGGCCGAACTACGCAGACACAGTCACAACCGTGCAGTAGCGCGCTTAGCCTAGGATGGCACTCCATGCACACTACCATCTCCCGGTGTAGGCATCGCTTGGCCTTTTACTCTGGCGCTCAGGCCGACTCGCGGACTAGGCCTGTGCTTTCCCCACAGGAAAGGAGAGGTGACAGGATCCCTGCACACCGCCCGTGCACTGAATAGGGAGCTTTGGGGGACTGTCACCACTCCTTCCCCTTAAAACCCGGGCCTCCTCCAAGCTTCTACATCCCGGAGGAAGACGGCATCTGATGGCCAGGTCTTTCTGGGAGTTGTTTCTCGAGTTTAGGGTAGGCGCCTGGTGGCAAGCCCATGGCTCCACCACGGTCAGGTGGCCAAGGAGCTGCTGTCTCCTTGGGCCCAAAGGCTCAGGACAGGCATGCTTTCTGCCCAGACTCCTTCCTCAGAGTGGAGCCCTTTCCCCTGCCCTAATCTCCCCCTCGTGTCTCCTTAGCAGCCCGGCTTCCATCGCTCTGCAGTGACAGATGTGTCCCTTTCCTTAAGGCTCTTTCACAGGCACCACCGCGCTTCTCTCTCAGGCAGAGCGGATGCCCAGGCAAGAGGATTTCGCTCCATGCGGGTTTATTCAAAGTGCAGTGGAGACTAGCTCCGGCAAGCAGCAGGCAGCATCCCACAGACCCGACTCTGATTTCCCAGAGAATGCTGTACTGTCCCAGAGGGGATGCCCCGGCAAGAAGCTTTCGCTCTATGCGGGTTTTTCCCATCGTGCTGCGAATACTAGGCTAAGGCAAGCAACAAAAGCAGCCCACAGAACCGACTCTGATTTCCCAGCGACTGCTATGCTTTCGCAGAGGTTTTCAGCTTGGCGCAAACCGCACTTCGCTTCTGCTTCCTCAGCAAGGCTTTGGTCTTTCGCTCTGTTGCGGCCTTGTTTTCCCGGGCTCCAAGTTCGCGCCCGGGGTTCACCTTGCTAAGCCGAAATAAGCAGACACAGTCACAACCCTGCAGCAGCGTGCGTGGCCTAGCATGACACTCTATGCCTATTACCATCTCCTGGCGTAGGTAAGGCTTTGCCTTTTGCTCCGGCGCTCGGCAGACTCGGGGTCTAGGCCAGTGCATTCACCACAGGAGAGAAGAGGCGACAGGATATGAGAGTTGGGTTTGGGGAGGCTGCTGCTGCTTGCCTAAGCGAGTCTCCGCAGCATGTTGGAAGATACCCGCATGGAGCGAAATCCTCTTTGCCCTAGCATCCTTTCTGCCTGAGAGAGAAGCATGGTTGCTCACGTCTGTCACCACGCTCCCCAAGAGCAAGTGTGGGGAAGGCACAGCACGCCGCCCCCGGGGAAGAGAAGGATCCCTTGGCCTTGGGGTCGGGAAACGCTCGGGAAGCAGAATAGCCTGCCGAGGCATGAACAGCAGGCCATGAGAAGACAAAGTGTCCTCTCCACCCTGTGGGGAGAGATTGAAGCCTGGCTGCTAAGGAGACATGAGGGGAAGACAAGGGCATGGGTGCGTGCTCCACTCTGAGGAAGGAGTCTGGGCAGAAGGCAGGCCTGTCCTGTGCATCTTGTCCCAAGGGGAAAGCACATCTTTGGCCACCTGTCCCAAGGGCAGACTTGGGCTTGCCAACCAGGTGCCATACCCGGAACTCGCAGAAACAACCCCATAGAGAAACGTGCAGTCAGATGCCATCTTCCACCAAGATATGGCAGCATTGTGGGTGGCCGGGGGTGTGCCGGGGAAAGAGTGGAGACAGTCCCCACCGTTCCCCATCCCAGTGCTCGGACCCTGTGCAGGGATCCTGTCGCCTCTTCTCTCCTGTGGTGAAGGCACTGGCCTTGACCCCGGTTCTGCCCGAGCGCCGGAGCAAAAGGCAAAGCGTTACCTACGCCAGGAGATGGTAATAGGCATAGAGTGTCATGCTAGGCCACGCACGCTGCTGCAGGGTTGTGACTGTGTCTGCTTAGATCGGCTTAGCAAGGTGAACCCCGGGCGCGAACTTGGAGCCCGGGGAAACAAGGCCCAAGAGGCACCAGCTCTCCCGCGGCTCTTCTTTCCAGCCGCGACAGAGCAAACGACCAAAGCCTTGCTGAGGAAGCAGCAGCGAATTGCGGTTTACGCCAAGCTGAAAACCTCTGCGAAAGCATAGCAGTCGCTGGGAAATCAGAGTCGGTTCTGTGGGATGCTGCCTGCTGCTTGCCGGAGCTAGTCTCCACTGCACGGTGGAATAAACCCGCATGGAGCGAAATCCTCTTTGCCTGGGCTTCCGCTCTGCCTGAGAGAGAAGCGCGGTGGTGCCTGTGGAAAGAGCCTTAAGGAAAGGGACACATCTGTCACTGCAGAGCGAAGGAAGCCGGGCTGCTAAGGAGACACGAGGGGAAGATTAGGGCAGGGGAAAGGCTCCACTCTGAGGAAGGAGTCTGGGCAGAAAGCATGCCTGTCCTGAGCCTGTGGGCCCAAGGAGACAGCAGCTCCTTGGCCACCTGACCGTGGTGGAGCCATGGGCTTGCCACCAGGCGCCTACCCTAAACTCGAGAAACAACTCCCAGAAAGACCTGGCCATCAGATGCCGTCTTCCTCCGGGATGTAGAAGCTTGGAGGAGGCCCGGGTTTTAAGGGGAAGGAGTGGTGACAGTCCCCCCAAAGCTCCCTATTCAGTGCACGGGCGGAGTGCAGGGATCCTGTCACCTCTCCTTTCCTGTGGGGAAAGCACAGGCCTAGTCCGCGAGTCGGCCTGAGCGCCAGAGTAAAAGGCCAAGCGATGCCTACACCGGGAGATGGTAGTGTGCATGGAGTGCCATCCTAGGCTAAGCGCGCTACTGCACGGTTGCGACTGTGTCTGCGTAGTTCGGCCTGGCAGGGTGAACCCAGGACGCGAACATGGAACCAGGGAAAGCAAGGCCCAAGAGGCACCAGCTCTCCCGCAGCTCTTCTTCCCTGACGCGACAGAAGCCTTGCTGAGGAAGCAGTGGCGAAGGGCTGTTTGCTCCAAACCAAAGCCTCTGAGAAAGGACAGCATTCCCCGAGAAATGTTTTGGGGGCTGCTGCTGCGTGCCTGAGCCCCATCTCGCGGTGGGAGAAACCCGCATAGAGCGAAAGCCCCTTTGCCTTGGCATCTCCCCTTGGAAAGCACAGCATTCGTTGGGAAATCAGAGTTGGGTTTGGGGATGCTGCTGCTGCTTGCCTAAGCGAGTCTCCGCAGCATGTTGGAAGATACCCGCATGGAGCGAAATCCTCTTTGCCCTAGCATCCTTTCTGCCTTAGAGAGAAGCATGGTTGCTCACGTCTGTCACCGCGCTCCCCAGGAGCAAGTGTGGGGAAGGCACAGCACGCCGCCCCCGGGGAAGAGAAGGATCCCTTGGCCTTGGGGTCGGGAAACGCTCGGGAACAGGATAGCCTGCCGCGGCACGAAATGCAGGCCGGTGGCCAGACATGTGTCACCCGCTCCCTGTGCGGAGAGATGGAAGCCTGGCTGCTAAGGAGACATGAGGGGACGACTAGGGCAGAGGCGCGTGCTCCACTCTAAGGAGTCTGGGCAGAATGCAGGCCTGTCCTGTGCCTTTGTTACCAAGGGGACACCATCTCCTTGGCCCCCTGTCCCAAGGGCAGACTTGGGCTTGCCACCAGGTGCCATACCCGGAACTCGCAGAAACAACCCCATGGAGAAACGTGCAGTCAGATGCCGTCTTCCACCAAGATGTGGCAGCATTGTGGGTGACCGGGGTGTGCCGGGGAAAGAGTGGAGACAGTCCCCACTGTTCCCCATCCCAGTGCTCGGGCCTTGTGCAGGGATCCTGTTGCCTCCTCTCTCCTGTGGTGAAGGCACTGGCCTTGACCCCGAGTCTGCCCGAGCACCGGATCAAAAGGCAAAGCCTTACCAGAGCAGGAGATGGAATTAGGAATAGAGTGCCATGCTAGGCCACGCACGCTGCTGCAGGGTTGTGACTGTGTCTGCCTAGTCCGGCTTAGCAAAGTGAAATCCGGGCGCGAACATGGAGCCAGGGAAAGCAAGGCCCAAGAGGCAACAGCTCTCCCGCAGCTCTTCTTCCCTGACTCGACTGAAGCGGCGAAGTGCTGTTCGCTCCAAAGCAAAGCCTCTGCGAAAGCACAGCATTCGCTTAGAAATGTTGTGCGGGCTGCTGCTGCTTCCCTGAGCCCAGTCTTGCGGTGGGAGAATCCCGCATACAGCGAAAGCCTCTTTGCCTGGGCCTCTCCCTTAGGAAAGCACAGCATTCGTTGGGAAATCAGAGTTGGGTTTGGGATGCTGCTGCTGCTTGCCTGAGCGAGTCTCGGCAACATGGTGGAAGATACCCACATGGAGCGAAATCCTCTTTGCCCTAGCATCCCCTCTGCCTGAGAGAGAAGCATGGTTGCACACGTCTGTCACCCCGCTCCCCAGGAGCAATTTTGGGGAAGGCACAGCACGCCGCCCCAGGGAAGAGAAGGATCCCTTGGCCTTGGGTCTGGAAACGCTCGGGAGTCAGAATAGCCTGCCGAGGCACGAACAGCAGGCCATGAGAAGACAAGTGTCCTCTACTCCCTGTGCGGAGAGATTGAAGCCTGGCTGCTAAGGAGACATGAGGGGACGACAAGGGCAAGGGTGCATGCTCCACTCTGAGAAAGGAGTCTGGGCAGAAGGCAGGCCTGTCCTGTGCCTCTGGTCCCAAGGGGAAAGCATCTCCTTGGCCACCTGTCCCAAGGGCAGACTTGGGCTTGCCACCAGGTGCCATACCCAGAACTCGCAGAAACAACCCCATGGAGAAACGTGCAGTCAGATGCCCTCTTCCACCAAGATGTGGCAGCATTGTGGGTGGCCGGGGTGTGCCGGGGAAAGAGTGGAGACAGTCCCCACTGTTCCCCATCCCAGTGCTCGGGCCCTGTGCAGGGATCCTGTTGCCTCCTCTCTCCTGTGGTGAAGGCACTGGCCTTGACCCCGAGTCTGCCCAAGCGCCGGAGCAAAAGGCAAAGCCTTGCCTACGCCAGGAGATGGTAATAGGCATAGAGTGTCATGCTAGGCCACGCACGCTGCTGCAGGGTTGTTACTGTGTCTGCTTAGTTCGGCTTAGCAAGGTGAACCCTGGGCGCGAACTTGGAGCCCGGGAAAACAAGGCCCAAGAGGCACCAGCTCTCCCGCGGCTCTTCTTTCCTGCCGGGACAGAGCGAACGACCAAAGCCTTGCTGAGGAAGCAGAAGCGAAGTGCGGTTTGCGCCAAGCTGAAAACCTCTGCGAAAGCATAGCAATCGCTGGGAAATCAGAGTCGGTTCTGTGGGCTGCTTTTGTTGCTTGCCTTAGCCTAGTATTCGCAGCACGATGGGAAAAACCCGCATAGAGCGAAAGCTTCTTTGCCGGGGCATCCCTTCTGGGAAAGTACAGCATTCTCTGGGAAATCAGAGTCGGGTCTTGGGATGCTGCCTGCTGCTTGCCGGAGCTAGTCTCCACTGCACGGTGGATAAACCCGCATGGGGCGAAATTCTCTTTGCCGAGGCATCCGCTCTGCCTGAGAGAGAAGCGCGGTGGTGCCTGTGGAAAGAGCCTTAAGGAAAGGGACACATCTGTCACTGCAGAGCGAAGGAAGCCGGGCTGCTAAGGAGACACGAGGGGAAGATTAGGGCAGGGGAAAGGGCTCCACTCTGAGGAAGGAGTCTGGGCAGAAAGCATGCCTGTCCTGAGCCTTTGGGCCCAAGGAGACAGCAGCTCCTTGGCCACCTGACCGTGGTGGAGCCATGGGCTTGCCACCAGGCGCCTACCCTAAACTCGAGAAACAACTCCCAGAAAGACCTGGCCATCAGATGCCGTCTTCCCCCGGATGTAGAAGCTTGGAGGAGGCCTGGGTTTTAAGGGGAAGGAGTGGTGACAGTCCCCCAAAGCTCCCTATTCAGTGCACGGGCGGTGTGCAGGGATCCTGTCACCTCTCCTTTCCTGTGGGGAAAGCACAGGCCTAGTCCGCGAGTCGGCCTGAGCGCCAGAGTAAAAGGCCAAGCGATGCCTACACCGGGAGATGGTAGTGTGCATGGAGTGCCATCCTAGGCTAAGCGCGCTACTGCACGGTTGTGACTGTGTCTGCGTAGTTCGGCCTGGCAGGGTGAACCCAGGACGCGAACATGGAGCCAGGGAAAGCAAGGCCCAAGAGGCACCAGCTCTCCCGCAGCTCTTCTTCCCTGACGCGACAGAAGCCTTGCTGAGGAAGCAGTGGCGAAGGGCTGTTTGCTCCAAACCAAAGCCTCTGCGAAAGGACAGCATTCCCCGAGAAATGTTTTGGGGGCTGCTGCTGCGTGCCTGAGCCCAGTCTCGCGGTGGAAGAAACCCGCATACAGCGAAAGCCCCTTTGCCTTGGCTTCTCCCCTTGGAAAGCACAGCATTCGTTGGGAAATCAGAGTTGGGTTTGTGGATGCTGCTGCTGCTTGCCTAAGCGAGTCTCCGCAGCATGTTGGAAGATACCCGCATGGAGCGAAATCCTCTTTGCCCTAGCATCCTTTCTGCCTGAGAGAGAAGCATGGTTGCTCACGTCTGTCACCACGCTCCCCAGGAGCAAGTGTGGGGAAGGCACAGCACGCCGCCCCCGGGGAAGAGAAGGATCCCTTGGCCTTGGGGTCGGTTAACGCTCGGGAACAGGATAGCCTGCCGCGGCACGAAATGCAGGCCGGTGGCCAGACATGTGTCACCCGCTCCCTGTGCGGAGAGATGGAAGCCTGGCTGCTAAGGAGACATGAGGGGACGACTAGGGCAGGGGCGCGTGCTCCACTCTAAGGAGTCTGGGCAGAAGGCAGGCCTGTCCTGTGCCTCTGTTACCAAGGGGACAGCATCTCCTTGGCCACCTGTCCCAAGGGCAGACTTGGGCTTGCAACCAGGTGCCATACCTGGAACTTGCAGAAACAACCCCATGGAGAAACGGTCAGTCAGATGCCATCTTCCACCAAGATGTGGCAGCATTGTAGGTGACAGGGGGTGCGGCGGGGAAGGAGTGGAGACAGTCCCCCACAGTTCCCCATCCCAGTGCCCGGGCCGTGTGCAGGGATCCTGTTGCCTCCTCTCTCCTGTGGTGAAGGCACTGGCCTTGACCCCGAGTCTGCCCGAGCACCGGAGCAAAAGGCAAAGCCTTACCAGAGCAGGAGATGGAATTAGGAATAGAGTGCCATTCTAGGCCACGCACGCTGCTGCAGGGTTGTGACTGTGTCTGCCTAGTTCGGCTTAGCAAAGTGAAATCCGGGCGCGAACATGGAGCCAGGGAAAGCAAGGCCCAAGAGGCAACAGCTCTCCCGCAGCTCTTCTTCCCTGACTCGACTGAAGCTTTGCTGAGGAAGCAGCGGCGAAGTGCTGTTCGCTCCAAAGCAAAGCCTCTGCGAAAGCACAGCATTCGCTGAGAAATGTTGTGCGGGCTGCTGCTGCTTCCCTGAGCCCAGTCTTGCGGTGGGAGAAACCCGCATACAGCGAAAGCCTCTTTGCCTGGGCCTCTCCCTTAGGAAAGCACAGCATTCGTTGGGAAATCAGAGTTGGGTTTGGGATGCTGCTGCTGCTTGCCTGAGCGAGTCTCGGCAACATGGTGGAAGATACCCACATGGAGCGAAATCCTCTTTGCCCTAGCATCCCCTCTGCCTGAGAGAGAAGCATGGTTGCACACGTCTGTCACCGCGCTCCCCAGGAGCAATTTTGGGGAAGGCACAGCACGCCGCCCCAGGGAAGAGAAGGATCCCTTGGCCTTGGGTCTGGAACGCTCGGGAGTCAGAATAGCCTGCCGAGGCACGAACAGCAGGCCATGAGAAGACAAGTGTCCTCTACTCCCTGTGCGGAGAGATTGAAGCCTGGCTGCTAAGGAGACATGAGGGGACGACAAGGGCAAGGGTGCATGCTCCACTCTGTGGAAGGAGTCTGGGCAGAAGGCAGGCCTGTCCTGTGCCTCTGGTCCCAAGGGGAAAGCATCTCCTTGGCTACCTGTCCAAGGGCAGACTTGGGCTTGCCACCAGGTGCCATACCCGGAACTCGCAGAAACAACCCCATGCAGTCAGATGCCCTCTTCCACCAAGGTGGGGCAGCATTGTGGGTGGCCGGGGTGTGCCGGGGAAAGAGTGGAGACAGTCCCCACTGTTCCCCATCCCAGTGCTCGGGCCCTGTGCAGGGATCCTGTTGCCTCCTCTCTCCTGTGGTGAAGGCACTGGCCTTGACCCCGAGTCTGCCCAAGCGCCGGAGCAAAAGGCAAAGCCTTACCTACGCCAGGAGATGGTAATAGGCATAGAGTGTCATGCTAGGCCACGCACGCTGCTGCAGGGTTGTGACTGTGTCTGCTTAGTTCGGCTTAGCAAGGTGAACCCCGGGCGCGAACTTGGAGCCCGGGAAAACAAGGCCCAAGAGGCACCAGCTCTTCCGCGGCTCTTCTTTCCTGCCGCGACAGAGCGAACGACCAAAGCCTTGCTGAGGAAGAAGAAGCGAAGTGCGGTTTGCGCCAAGCTGAAAACCTCTGCGAAAGCATAGCAGTCGCTGGTAAATCAGAGTCGGTTCTGTGGGCTGCTTTTGTTGCTTGCCTTAGCCTAGTATTCGCAGCACGATGGGAAAAACCCGCATAGAGCGAAAGCTTCTTTGCCGGGGCATCCCCTCTGGGAAAGTACAGCATTCTCTGGGAAATCAGAGTCGGGTCTGTGGGATGCTGCCTGCTGCTTGCCGGAGCTAGTCTCCACTGCACGGTGGAATATACCCGCATGGGGCGAAATTCTCTTTGCCTGGGCATCCGCTCTGCCTGAGAGAGAAGAGCGGTGGTGCCTGTGGAAAGAGCCTTAAGGAAAGGGACACATCTGTCACTGCAGAGCGAAGGAAGCCGGGCTGCTAAGGAGACACGAGGGGAAGATTAGGGCAGGGGAAAGGGCTCCACTCTGAGGAAGGAGTCTGGGCAGAAAGCATGCCTGTCCTGAGCCTTTGGGCCCAAGGAGACAGCAGCTCCTTGGCCACCTGACCGTGGTGGAGCCATGGGCTTGCCACCAGGCGCCTACCCTAAACTCGAGAAACAACTCCCAGAAAGACCTGGCCATCAGATGCCATCTTCCTCCGGGATGTAGAAGCTTGGAGGAGGCTCGGGTTTTAAGGGGAAGGAGTGGTGACAGTCCCACAAAGCTCCCTATTCAGTGCACGGGCGGTGTGCAGGGATCCTGTCACCTCTCCTTTCCTGTGGGGAAAGCACAGGCCTAGTCCGCGAGTCGGCCTGAGCGCCAGAGTAAAAGGCCAAGCGATGCCTACACCGGGAGATGGTAGTGTGCATGGAGTGCCATCCTAGGCTAAGCGCGCTACTGCACGGTTGTGACTGTGTCTGCGTAGTTCGGCCTGGCAGGGTGAACCCAGGACGCGAACATGGAGCCAGGGAAAGCAAGGCCCAAGAGGCACCAGCTCTCCCGCAGCTCTTCTTCCCTGACGCGACAGAAGCCTTGCTGAGGAAGCAGTGGCGAAGGGCTGTTTGCTCCAAACCAAAGCCTCTGCGAAAGGACAGCATTCCCCGAGAAATGTTTTGGGGGCTGCTGCTGCGTGCCTGAGCCCAGTCTCGCGGTGGAAGAAACCCGCATACAGCGAAAGCCCCTTTGCCTTGGCTTCTCCCCTTGGAAAGCACAGCATTCGTTGGGAAATCAGAGTTGGGTTTGTGGATGCTGCTGCTGCTTGCCTAAGCGAGTCTCCGCAGCATGTTGGAAGATACCCGCATGGAGCGAAATCCTCTTTGCCCTAGCATCCTTTCTGCCTGAGAGAGAAGCATGGTTGCTCACGTCTGTCACCACGCTCCCCAGGAGCAAGTGTGGGGAAGGCACAGCACGCCGCCCCCGGGGAAGAGAAGGATCCCTTGGCCTTGGGGTCGGGAAACGCTCGGGAAGCAGAATAGCCTGCCGAGGCATGAACAGCAGGCCATGAGAAGACAAGTGTACTCTCCTCCCTGTGGGGAGAGATTGAAGCCTGGCTGCTAAGGAGACATGAGGGGAAGACAAGGGCATGGGTGCGTGCTCCACTCTGAGGAAGGAGTCTGGGCAGAAGGCAGGACTGTCCTGTGCCTCTTTTCCCAAGGGGAAAGCATCTCTTTGGCCACCTGTCCCAAGGGCAGACTTGGGCTTGCCAACCAGGTGCCATACCCGGAACTCGCAGAAACAACCCCATAGAGAAACGTGCAGTCAGATGCCATCTTCCACCAAGACATGGCAGCAATGTGGGTGGCCGGGGGTGTGCCGGGGAAAGAGTGGAGACAGTCCCCACCGTTCCCCATCCCAGTGCTCGGGCCCTGTGCAGGGATCCTGTCGCCTCTTCTCTCCTGTGGTGAAGGCACTGGCCTTGACCCCGAGTCTGCCCGAGCGCCGGAGCAAAAGGCAAAGCCTTACCTACGCCAGGAGATGGTAATAGGCATAGAGTGTCATGCTAGGCCACGCACGCTGCTGCAGGGTTGTGACTGTGTCTGCTTAGATCGGCTTAGCAAGGTGAACCCCGGGCGCGAACTTGGAGCCCGGTGAAACAAGGCCCAAGAGGCACCAGCTCTCCCGCGGCTCTTCTTTCCAGCCGCGACAGAGCAAACGACCAAAGCCTTGCTGAGGAAGCAGCAGCGAAGTGCGGTTTACGCCAAGCTGAAAACCTCTGCGAAAGCATACCAGTCACTGGGAAATCAGAGTCGGTTCTGTGGGATGCTGCCTGCTGCTTGCCGGAGCTAGTCTCCCCTGCACGGTGGAATAAACCCGCATGGAGCGAAATCCTCTTTGCCTGGGCTTCCGCTCTTCCTGAGAGAGAAGCGCGGTGGTGCCTGTGGAAAGAGCCTTAAGGAAAGGGACACATCTGTCACTGCAGAGCGAAGGAAGCCGGGCTGCTAAGGAGACACGAGGGGAAGATTAAGGCAGGGGAAAGGCTCCACTCTGAGGAAGGAGTCTGGGCAGAAAGCATGCCTGTCCTGAGCCTTTGGGCCCAAGGAGACAGCAGCTCCTTGGCCACCTGACCGTGGTGGAGCCATGGGCTTGCCAGAGGCGCCTACCCTAAACTCGAGAAACAACTCCCAGAAAGACCTGGCCATCAGATGCCGTCTTCCTCCGGGATGTAGAAGCTTGGAGGAGGCCCGGGTTTAAAGGGGAAGGAGTGGTGACAGTCCCCCAAAGCTCCCTATTCAGTGCACGGGCGGTGTGCAGGGATCCTGTCACCTCTCCTTTCCTGTGGGGAAAGCACAGGCCTAGTCCGCGAGTCGGCCTGAGCGCCAGAGTAAAAGGCCAAGCGATGCCTACACCGGGAGATGGTAGTGTGCATGGAGTGCCATCCTAGGCTAAACGCGCTACTGCACGGTTGTGACTGTGTCTGCGTAGTTCGGCCTGGCAGGGTGAACCCAGGACGCGAACATGGAGCCAGGGAAAGCAAGGCCCAAGAGGCACCAGCTCTCCCGCAGCTCTTCTTCCCTGACGCGACAGAAGCCTTGCTGAGGAAGCAGTGGCGAAGGGCTGTTTGCTCCAAACCAAAGCCTCTGCGAAAGGACAGCATTCCCCGAGAAATGTTTTGGGGGCTGCTGCTGCGTGCCTGAGCCCAGTCTCGCGATGGGAGAAACCCGCATACAGGGAAATCCCCTTTGCCTTGGCATCTCCCCTTGGAAAGCACAGCATTCGTTGGGAAATCAGAGTTGGGTTTGGGGATGCTGCTGCTGCTTGCCTAAGCGAGTCTCCGCAGCATGTTGGAAGATACCCGCATGGAGCGAAATCCTCTTTGCCCTAGCATCCTTTCTGCCTGAGAGAGAAGCATGGTTGCTCAAGTCTGTCACCACGCTTCCCAGGAGCAAGTGTGGGGAAGGCACAGCACGCCGCCCCCGGGGAAGAGAAGGATCCCTTGGCCTTGGGGTCGGGAAACGCTCGGGAACAGGATAGCCTGCCGCGGCACGAAATGCAGGCCGTTGGCCAGACATGTGTCACCCGCTCCCTGTGCGGAGAGATGGAAGCCTGGCTGCTAAGGAGACATGAGGGGACGACTAGGGCAGGGGCGCGTGCTCCACTCTAAGGAGTCTGGGCAGAAGGCAGGCCTGTCCTGTGACTCTGTTACCAAGGGGACAGCATCTCCTTGGCCACTGTCCCAAGGGCAGACTTGGGCTTGCCACCAGGTGCCATACCTGGAACTTGCAGAAACAACCTCAAGGAGAAACGGTCAGTCAGATGCCATCTTCCACCAAGATGTGGCAGCATTGTGGGTGACAGGGGGTGCGGCGGGGAAGGAGTGGAGACAGTCCCCCACAGTTCCCCATCCCAGTGCCCGGGCCGTGTGCAGGGATCCTGTTGCCTCCTCTCTCCTGTGGTGAAGGCACTGGCCTTGACCCCGAGTCTGCCCGAGCACCGGAGCAAAAGGCAAAGCCTTACCAGAGCAGGAGATGGAATTAGGAATAGAGTGCCATGATAGGCCACGCACGCTGCTGCAGGGTTGTGACTGTGTCTGCCTAGTTCGGCTTAGCAAAGTGAAATCCGGGCGCGAACATGGAGCCAGGGAAAGCAAGGCCCAAGAGGCAACAGCTCTCCCGCAGCTCTTCTTCCCTGACTCGACTGAAGCTTTGCTGAGGAAGCAGCGGCGAAGTGCTGTTCGCTCCAAACCGAAGCCTCTGCGAAAGCACAGCATTCGCTGAGAAATGTTGTGCGGGCTGCTGCTGCTTCCCTGAGCCCAGTCTTGCGGTGGGAGAAACCCGCATACAGCGAAAGCCTCTTTGCCTGGGCCTCTCCCTTAGGAAAGCACAGCATTCGTTGGGAAATCAGAGTTGGGTTTGGGGATGCTGCTGCTGCTTGCCTGAGCGAGTCTCGGCAACATGGTGGAAGATACCCGCATGGAGCGAAATCCTCTTTGCCCTAGCATCCCCTCTGCCTGAGAGAGAAGCATGGTTGCACACGTCTGTCACCGCGCTCCCCAGGAGCAATTTTGGGGAAGGCACAGCACGCCGCCCCAGGGAAGAGAAGGATCCCTTGGCCTTGGATCTAGAAACGCTCGGGAGTCAGAATAGCCTGCCGAGGCACGAACAGCAGGCCATGAGAAGACAAGTGTCCTCTACTCCCTGTGCGGAGAGATTGAAGCCTGGCTGCTAAGGAGACATGAGGGGAAGACAAGGGCATGGGTGCGTGCTCCACTCTGAGGAAGGAGTCTGGGCAGAAGGCAGGCCTGTCCTGTGCCTCTTGTCCCAAGGGGAAAGCATCTCTTTGGCCACCTGTCCCAAGGGCAGACTTGGGCTTGCCACCAGGTGCCATACCCGGAACTCGCAGAAACAACCCCATAGAGAAACGTGCAGTCAGATGCCATCTTCCACCAAGACATGGCAGCAATGTGGGTGGCCGGGGGTGTGCCGGGGAAAGAGTGGAGACAGTCCCCACCGTTCCCCATCCCAGTGCTCGGGCCCTGTGCAGGGATCCTGTCGCCTCTTCTCTCCTGTGGTGAAGGCACTGGCCTTGACCCCGAGTCTGCCCGAGCGCCGGAGCAAAAGGCAAAGCCTTACCTACGCCAGGAGATGGTAATAGGCATAGAGTGTCATGCTAGGCCACGCACGCTGTTGCAGGGTTGTGACTGTGTCTGCTTAGATCGGCTTAGCAAGGTGAACCCCGGGCGCGAACTTGGAGCCCGGTGAAACAAGGCCCAAGAGGCACCAGCTCTCCCGCGGCTCTTCTTTCCAGCCGCGACAGAGCAAACGACCAAAGCCTTGCTGAGGAAGCAGCAGCGAAGTGCGGTTTACGCCAAGCTGAAAACCTCTGCGAAAGCATACCAGTCACTGGGAAATCAGAGTCGGTTCTGTGGGATGCTGCCTGCTGCTTGCCGGAGCTAGTCTCCCCTGCACGGTGGAATAAACCCGCATGGAGCGAAATCCTCTTTGCCTGGGCTTCCGCTCTTCCTGAGAGAGAAGCGCGGTGGTGCCTGTGGAAAGAGCCTTAAGGAAAGGGACACATCTGTCACTGCAGAGCGAAGGAAGCCGGGCTGCTAAGGAGACACGAGGGGAAGATTAAGGCAGGGGAAAGGCTCCACTCTGAGGAAGGAGTCTGGGCAGAAAGCATGCCTGTCCTGAGCCTTTGGGCCCAAGGAGACAGCAGCTCCTTGGCCACCTGACCGTGGTGGAGCCATGGGCTTGCCAGAGGCGCCTACCCTAAACTCGAGAAACAACTCCCAGAAAGACCTGGCCATCAGATGCCGTCTTCCTCCGGGATGTAGAAGCTTGGAGGAGGCCCGGGTTTTAAGGGGAAGGAGTGGTGACAGTCCCCCAAAGCTCCCTATTCAGTGCACGGGCGGTGTGCAGGGATCCTGTCACCTCTCCTTTCCTGTGGGGAAAGCACAGGCCTAGTCCGCGAGTCGGCCTGAGCGCCAGAGTAAAAGGCCAAGCGATGCCTACACCGGGAG
This sequence comes from Mustela nivalis, assembly GCF_964662115.1. NCBI lineage: Eukaryota > Metazoa > Chordata > Mammalia > Carnivora > Mustelidae > Mustela > Mustela nivalis. Next base: position 6,304 of record NW_028136427.1, on the reverse strand, counting down.
ATGGTAGTGTGCATGGAGTGCCATCCTAGGCTAAACGCGCTACTGCACGGTTGTGACTGTGTCTGCGTAGTTCGGCCTGGCAGGGTGAACCCAGGACGCGAACATGGAGCCAGGGAAAGCAAGGCCCAAGAGGCACCAGCTCTCCCGCAGCTCTTCTTCCCTGACGCGACAGAAGCCTTGCTGAGGAAGCAGTGGCGAAGGGCTGTTTGCTCCAAACCAAAGCCTCTGCGAAAGGACAGCATTCCCCGAGAAATGTTTTGGGGGCTGCTGCTGCGTGCCTGAGCCCAGTCTCGCGATGGGAGAAACCCGCATACAGGGAAATCCCCTTTGCCTTGGCATCTCCCCTTGGAAAGCACAGCATTCGTTGGGAAATCAGAGTTGGGTTTGGGGATGCTGCTGCTGCTTGCCTAAGCGAGTCTCCGCAGCATGTTGGAAGATACCCGCATGGAGCGAAATCCTCTTTGCCCTAGCATCCTTTCTGCCTGAGAGAGAAGCATGGTTGCTCAAGTCTGTCACCACGCTTCCCAGGAGCAAGTGTGGGGAAGGCACAGCACGCCGCCCCCGGGGAAGAGAAGGATCCCTTGGCCTTGGGGTCGGGAAACGCTCGGGAACAGGATAGCCTGCCGCGGCACGAAATGCAGGCCGTTGGCCAGACATGTGTCACCCGCTCCCTGTGCGGAGAGATGGAAGCCTGGCTGCTAAGGAGACATGAGGGGACGACTAGGGCAGGGGCGCGTGCTCCACTCTAAGGAGTCTGGGCAGAAGGCAGGCCTGTCCTGTGACTCTGTTACCAAGGGGACAGCATCTCCTTGGCCACTGTCCCAAGGGCAGACTTGGGCTTGCCACCAGGTGCCATACCTGGAACTTGCAGAAACAACCTCAAGGAGAAACGGTCAGTCAGATGCCATCTTCCACCAAGATGTGGCAGCATTGTGGGTGACAGGGGGTGCGGCGGGGAAGGAGTGGAGACAGTCCCCCACAGTTCCCCATCCCAGTGCCCGGGCCGTGTGCAGGGATCCTGTTGCCTCCTCTCTCCTGTGGTGAAGGCACTGGCCTTGACCCCGAGTCTGCCCGAGCACCGGAGCAAAAGGCAAAGCCTTACCAGAGCAGGAGATGGAATTAGGAATAGAGTGCCATGATAGGCCACGCACGCTGCTGCAGGGTTGTGACTGTGTCTGCCTAGTTCGGCTTAGCAAAGTGAAATCCGGGCGCGAACATGGAGCCAGGGAAAGCAAGGCCCAAGAGGCAACAGCTCTCCCGCAGCTCTTCTTCCCTGACTCGACTGAAGCTTTGCTGAGGAAGCAGCGGCGAAGTGCTGTTCGCTCCAAACCGAAGCCTCTGCGAAAGCACAGCATTCGCTGAGAAATGTTGTGCGGGCTGCTGCTGCTTCCCTGAGCCCAGTCTTGCGGTGGGAGAAACCCGCATACAGCGAAAGCCTCTTTGCCTGGGCCTCTCCCTTAGGAAAGCACAGCATTCGTTGGGAAATCAGAGTTGGGTTTGGGGATGCTGCTGCTGCTTGCCTGAGCGAGTCTCGGCAACATGGTGGAAGATACCCGCATGGAGCGAAATCCTCTTTGCCCTAGCATCCCCTCTGCCTGAGAGAGAAGCATGGTTGCACACGTCTGTCACCGCGCTCCCCAGGAGCAATTTTGGGGAAAGCACAGCACGCCGCCCCAGGGAAGAGAAGGATCCCTTGGCCTTGGATCTAGAAACGCTCGGGAGTCAGAATAGCCTGCCGAGGCACGAACAGCAGGCCATGAGAAGACAAGTGTCCTCTACTCCCTGTGCGGAGAGATTGAAGCCTGGCTGCTAAGGAGACATGAGGGGAAGACAAGGGCATGGGTGCGTGCTCCACTCTGAGGAAGGAGTCTGGGCAGAAGGCAGGCCTGTCCTGTGCCTCTTGTCCCAAGGGGAAAGCATCTCTTTGGCCACCTGTCCCAAGGGCAGACTTGGGCTTGCCACCAGGTGCCATACCCGGAACTCGCAGAAACAACCCCATAGAGAAACGTGCAGTCAGATGCCATCTTCCACCAAGACATGGCAGCAATGTGGGTGGCCGGGGGTGTGCCGGGGAAAGAGTGGAGACAGTCCCCACCGTTCCCCATCCCAGTGCTCGGGCCCTGTGCAGGGATCCTGTCGCCTCTTCTCTCCTGTGGTGAAGGCACTGGCCTTGACCCCGAGTCTGCCCGAGCGCCGGAGCAAAAGGCAAAGCCTTACCTACGCCAGGAGATGGTAATAGGCATAGAGTGTCATGCTAGGCCACGCACGCTGCTGCAGGGTTGTGACTGTGTCTGCTTAGATCGCTTAGCAAGGTGAACCCCGGGCGCGAACTTGGAGCCCGGTGAAACAAGGCCCAAGAGGCACCAGCTCTCCCGCGGCTCTTCTTTCCAGCCGCGACAGAGCAAACGACCAAAGCCTTGCTGAGGAAGCAGCAGCGAAGTGCGGTTTACGCCAAGCTGAAAACCTCTGCGAAAGCATACCAGTCACTGGGAAATCAGAGTCGGTTCTGTGGGATGCTGCCTGCTGCTTGCCGGAGCTAGTCTCCCCTGCACGGTGGAATAAACCCGCATGGAGCGAAATCCTCTTTGCCTGGGCTTCCGCTCTTCCTGAGAGAGAAGCGCGGTGGTGCCTGTGGAAAGAGCCTTAAGGAAAGGGACACATCTGTCACTGCAGAGCGAAGGAAGCCGGGCTGCTAAGGAGACACGAGGGGAAGATTAAGGCAGGGGAAAGGCTCCACTCTGAGGAAGGAGTCTGGGCAGAAAGCATGCCTGTCCTGAGCCTTTGGGCCCAAGGAGACAGCAGCTCCTTGGCCACCTGACCGTGGTGGAGCCATGGGCTTGCCAGAGGCGCCTACCCTAAACTCGAGAAACAACTCCCAGAAAGACCTGGCCATCAGATGCCGTCTTCCTCCGGGATGTAGAAGCTTGGAGGAGGCCCGGGTTTTAAGGGGAAGGAGTGGTGACAGTCCCCCAAAGCTCCCTATTCAGTGCACGGGCGGTGTGCAGGGATCCTGTCACCTCTCCTTTCCTGTGGGGAAAGCACAGGCCTAGTCCGCGAGTCGGCCTGAGCGCCAGAGTAAAAGGCCAAGCGATGCCTACACCGGGAGATGGTAGTGTGCATGGAGTGCCATCCTAGGCTAAACGCGCTACTGCACGGTTGTGACTGTGTCTGCGTAGTTCGGCCTGGCAGGGTGAACCCAGGACGCGAACATGGAGCCAGGGAAAGCAAGGCCCAAGAGGCACCAGCTCTCCCGCAGCTCTTCTTCCCTGACGCGACAGAAGCCTTGCTGAGGAAGCAGTGGCGAAGGGCTGTTTGCTCCAAACCAAAGCCTCTGCGAAAGGACAGCATTCCCCGAGAAATGTTTTGGGGGCTGCTGCTGCGTGCCTGAGCCCAGTCTCGCGATGGGAGAAACCCGCATACAGGGAAATCCCCTTTGCCTTGGCATCTCCCCTTGGAAAGCACAGCATTCGTTGGGAAATCAGAGTTGGGTTTGGGGATGCTGCTGCTGCTTGCCTAAGCGAGTCTCCGCAGCATGTTGGAAGATACCCGCATGGAGCGAAATCCTCTTTGCCCTAGCATCCTTTCTGCCTGAGAGAGAAGCATGGTTGCTCAAGTCTGTCACCACGCTTCCCAGGAGCAAGTGTGGGGAAGGCACAGCACGCCGCCCCCGGGGAAGAGAAGGATCCCTTGGCCTTGGGGTCGGGAAACGCTCGGGAACAGGATAGCCTGCCGCGGCACGAAATGCAGGCCGTTGGCCAGACATGTGTCACCCGCTCCCTGTGCGGAGAGATGGAAGCCTGGCTGCTAAGGAGACATGAGGGGACGACTAGGGCAGGGGCGCGTGCTCCACTCTAAGGAGTCTGGGCAGAAGGCAGGCCTGTCCTGTGACTCTGTTACCAAGGGGACAGCATCTCCTTGGCCACTGTCCCAAGGGCAGACTTGGGCTTGCCACCAGGTGCCATACCTGGAACTTGCAGAAACAACCTCAAGGAGAAACGGTCAGTCAGATGCCATCTTCCACCAAGATGTGGCAGCATTGTGGGTGACAGGGGGTGCGGCGGGGAAGGAGTGGAGACAGTCCCCCACAGTTCCCCATCCCAGTGCCCGGGCCGTGTGCAGGGATCCTGTTGCCTCCTCTCTCCTGTGGTGAAGGCACTGGCCTTGACCCCGAGTCTGCCCGAGCACCGGAGCAAAAGGCAAAGCCTTACCAGAGCAGGAGATGGAATTAGGAATAGAGTGCCATGATAGGCCACGCACGCTGCTGCAGGGTTGTGACTGTGTCTGCCTAGTTCGGCTTAGCAAAGTGAAATCCGGGCGCGAACATGGAGCCAGGGAAAGCAAGGCCCAAGAGGCAACAGCTCTCCCGCAGCTCTTCTTCCCTGACTCGACTGAAGCTTTGCTGAGGAAGCAGCGGCGAAGTGCTGTTCGCTCCAAACCGAAGCCTCTGCGAAAGCACAGCATTCGCTGAGAAATGTTGTGCGGGCTGCTGCTGCTTCCCTGAGCCCAGTCTTGCGGTGGGAGAAACCCGCATACAGCGAAAGCCTCTTTGCCTGGGCCTCTCCCTTAGGAAAGCACAGCATTCGTTGGGAAATCAGAGTTGGGTTTGGGGATGCTGCTGCTGCTTGCCTGAGCGAGTCTCGGCAACATGGTGGAAGATACCCGCATGGAGCGAAATCCTCTTTGCCCTAGCATCCCCTCTGCCTGAGAGAGAAGCATGGTTGCACACGTCTGTCACCGCGCTCCCCAGGAGCAATTTTGGGGAAGGCACAGCACGCCGCCCCAGGGAAGAGAAGGATCCCTTGGCCTTGGATCTAGAAACGCTCGGGAGTCAGAATAGCCTGCCGAGGCACGAACAGCAGGCCATGAGAAGACAAGTGTCCTCTACTCCCTGTGCGGAGAGATTGAAGCCTGGCTGCTAAGGAGACATGAGGGGAAGACAAGGGCATGGGTGCGTGCTCCACTCTGAGGAAGGAGTCTGGGCAGAAGGCAGGCCTGTCCTGTGCCTCTTGTCCCAAGGGGAAAGCATCTCTTTGGCCACCTGTCCCAAGGGCAGACTTGGGCTTGCCACCAGGTGCCATACCCGGAACTCGCAGAAACAACCCCATAGAGAAACGTGCAGTCAGATGCCATCTTCCACCAAGACATGGCAGCAATGTGGGTGGCCGGGGGTGTGCCGGGGAAAGAGTGGAGACAGTCCCCACCGTTCCCCATCCCAGTGCTCGGGCCCTGTGCAGGGATCCTGTCGCCTCTTCTCTCCTGTGGTGAAGGCACTGGCCTTGACCCCGAGTCTGCCCGAGCGCCGGAGCAAAAGGCAAAGCCTTACCTACGCCAGGAGATGGTAATAGGCATAGAGTGTCATGCTAGGCCACGCACGCTGCTGCAGGGTTGTGACTGTGTCTGCTTAGATCGGCTTAGCAAGGTGAACCCCGGGCGCGAACTTGGAGCCCGGTGAAACAAGGCCCAAGAGGCACCAGCTCTCCCGCGGCTCTTCTTTCCAGCCGCGACAGAGCAAACGACCAAAGCCTTGCTGAGGAAGCAGCAGCGAAGTGCGGTTTACGCCAAGCTGAAAACCTCTGCGAAAGCATACCAGTCACTGGGAAATCAGAGTCGGTTCTGTGGGATGCTGCCTGCTGCTTGCCGGAGCTAGTCTCCCCTGCACGGTGGAATAAACCCGCATGGAGCGAAATCCTCTTTGCCTGGGCTTCCGCTCTTCCTGAGAGAGAAGCGCGGTGGTGCCTGTGGAAAGAGCCTTAAGGAAAGGGACACATCTGTCACTGCAGAGCGAAGGAAGCCGGGCTGCTAAGGAGACACGAGGGGAAGATTAAGGCAGGGGAAAGGCTCCACTCTGAGGAAGGAGTCTGGGCAGAAAGCATGCCTGTCCTGAGCCTTTGGGCCCAAGGAGACAGCAGCTCCTTGGCCACCTGACCGTGGTGGAGCCATGGGCTTGCCAGAGGCGCCTACCCTAAACTCGAGAAACAACTCCCAGAAAGACCTGGCCATCAGATGCCGTCTTCCTCCGGGATGTAGAAGCTTGGAGGAGGCCCGGGTTTTAAGGGGAAGGAGTGGTGACAGTCCCCCAAAGCTCCCTATTCAGTGCACGGGCGGTGTGCAGGGATCCTGTCACCTCTCCTTTCCTGTGGGGAAAGCACAGGCCTAGTCCGCGAGTCGGCCTGAGCGCCAGAGTAAAAGGCCAAGCGATGCCTACACCGGGAGATGGTAGTGTGCATGGAGTGCCATCCTAGGCTAAACGCGCTACTGCACGGTTGTGACTGTGTCTGCGTAGTTCGGCCTGGCAGGGTGAACC